>NW_027553167.1:525000-1805000 GCF_045843805.1 Urocitellus parryii
TATTTAATGTGTTTGGAAATCAGCTCAGAATGGTTAATTAATACATGAAAAGTCACACAATTGCAAAGCAGAGAATGTGAGGATTTGAATTTAGTCATCTATCATCAATATTCTTTTTATTTTTTTATTTTTTTTTATTTTCCACCAGTGGCCCTTAGTCTTTACTGTACATCAGAATTACCAAGAAGGACATGTAGAAACACATACTGCAGGATCCAAGCCCTGAGTGTCTGATTCAGGGGGTCATAGCCAGGGCTAAACAATGTGCAATACAGAGGATTTCCCAAGTTATACTAATGATGCTTAAATAAAAAGTTTAGATAAAACAGAGAGTGATTATATCTCAGAAATGCTTGTAAAATTGCTCATCGGCAACACAAAGCCTTCAGACAAACAAAATAAGAAAAGATGCAGCAGGCTCACTTCATTCACTACCTCAGAGGCAGCAATTCTCGGAACCACACTCCCTTTAGTCCTGGCTTCACTGTTTACAAGATGTATGTCTGTCTTTTGGGCCCACTAGCCTCCTCTGCAAAATGGGTATAATCAGAGTTTCAGCCTTCTAAGATTATTTTGAAGATTTCAAGGGTCAATACGCCTAAGCTACTTAGATTTGGGCCTGGTATAGGGTAAACACTCAATAAGTATTAATCATGATTCTGTTAACAATTTGTTTCAGATAACTGAATGCTAAAATTAGAAGAGAGACATATTGTCTTATATAGTATTTTTTTCTGAGAAAATATATATATAGAGAGAGATAAAAGTTTCTTAAATTAAGAAAAATCCATTGTGTAATTTTTTGTATCAAAGTGGCTAGAATTTTAAAGCTAAGTTTTATAAAGACACACCATATTTCAATGAAGTGATATTTGTATTGATCTTTCATAAATCCTAATAGCAAAACATAGCAGTAAATCATAAATCAGTAAAGGGATTTCTGAAGTGAGTTGGCATAATAGGTCCTTGGCACTTTGCTTTAAGATGATTTAGCTTCCATAAGGCTCAAACTTGAAAAGTTTAGATGACTAGAGCATGACTATGACTATTAGAGTCTTTGGTTGAAACATTAGAAGAGGTCTGTCATACACACTTGGCACTAAGAACAAAATCATGGTTGATTTGTTACTGAATTTTCTTACAATGATGGTGTTGGCTACATTAGAAGTAGAATGAGAAATCAAGTATACTACTGTATTTAGCAAATTCAGGAACAAGACTCTTTCACAGAGAAAAAATAAGGTTAATTCACTGCAGTACAGGGTAGCTATGATCATATGTGTAGGTAGCATGGACCACTCAGTGTTCAAGGTAGAAAAATAAGAGAAAGAAAACAAGAGAGTTGAGGAAGGATTTTCCCTATAGAAAAGTAATATGGAACTTCCCATCTTAGGGGAAAGTCTAGACATAAGGAGGAAGAAAATATATCTGCAAGAGAAAATAACAATAAATTAATTTGGCAAAAATAGAGATTTAAGATGTTCTTCCTATGCTAATATTAAAACATCAATAAGATTTATTTTTATTTTTGTCAGTATTGACAAATGTAGCTTTTTCTTACTTTTACTTTGGCAGACTTCAGACAGGACCTTTCTCTCTAGTGACTAATCAAATTATCTGTTCCACTACTGATCAAAGCAACCTTATAATCACTATGTTGCTGTAAGTATATAATAGCTATTAAAATTATGAACTCTTTAATTTTTATAGCAATTCAAAACCATAATGCATTTTATCACTTGCATTAAAATTTTATGTTAACCTAATAAACCTTCCAAAACCTATAAATAAGAATTCAAAAGCCCAGGGATCCGTGTACATTCATGAGACACAATATAACTCCTATTATGGAATGTAACTCTCCAATTACTCTTCTGCCTTTGGTTTAGAGCACCACTAGCCCATTTTCAGGAAGGGAATGAATTATAAATTACTAACTTGGTCCTGGGGGAAAAACTTTGGTAGCTTTTAAATTATAATACTTTAATATTTGTGCTGCCTCTTATAGACGTCATATTCACAAGTATTTACAGTATCTGAAACTCCGAAATGTCCCAGGAGTAGGAGTGGTAGTTCTAAGGGCTTTCATATGCTTCCTGTTGCTAAGGTAACCACATCCTTGATATCCATGTGTTCAACATGTCACTCTCATTTTGTGTCTGGCTCTCAGAGAGCCAGCATGGGTGCATGGCATCAAACACAAGAAATAAAAAAAATAAATAAATAAATAAAAAAGACAAAAGACCAAGGGAACTGTTCATTCTCAAAGATATTTGTCTGCAGTAAATTCTCTCAAGATAATGTTGAATGAAATCCTTCAATTTCTAAATTGAAGTCACAAAGATATTTAATGAGAAATGAAGAAGTACTATTTAGGGTTATTAGTTAAGATCATTAAGTACTACAGTAAATTGAAAGAAACAAGTTTTTTTTATGAGTCAACTATAGAATAACATTCACACATGAAGCAAAAGCAAAGGGATACTGAATTAGAATACAGATTGCTCAATAAACTCAACAAACTTTACAAAGTTTAACTATAAATATACCAAACATAATTGCCTAAATATCAAAGTCAGCTCAATCATGAAAACTTTGATCAACATTAAAAGCCCATTTAAGAGAAAGGAACTTAAACTTATATGATAAATATGAACAAATCCATTAATATTTTTATTACTATTTGAAACAAATCTTTCCTATATTCTGATTTCTTTGTAAAAAATATATTTAAGTTTAGGTCAATAGAAGCAGTAATTTAAAATTTAAATTTTAAGCTAATTTAAAATCATTATATATATAATATTCAGAGGAATTTAGAGATATTTTCATCAGTCCCAAATTAAAAACAAACAAATTATCTTTCTGTGTCTAATTTTAAATAAATCTGGTGGCATGAACACTGTAGGAGATGACTAAAGGCAGTACACCCAAGAAATACCTGTTCTTCCCCCTTGAATTTTTGTCTATGTCTGTATTTATCATTACTGACTGCTGTTTCAGGTTTCAATATAACAAAATTCTAAGTTTTATCTCTATATCTATGTAGACATCAGAAATCCAGCAACTTCTTTTGATTTAGCATAATCTCCAGTTTCAGCAAGAGCAGCCCAGTTTCTTTGTCTCCTTTTTGGTGCCTGTCTCTCCAACAATCCCTATAACTCTGAGACACTGCCTACCAAGATTGAGCCAAAGCTTATACTGCTGAATATAAAGTATAGAAAGGGCCTCAGTGTCACCCAGCAATGTTAATATATGGACAAATGGTCGAAAAGTGAATTGCATTATAGAGGACACTTCTTAATACAATATAAATATTGTATCACCATTTTAGCATTTTGGACAGCTACTGCTGTTCCTTTAAAAAAAAGTATTGACAAGCTCATGACATAGAAATTCTAATATAAACATTTTACTACTAGAGCAAACTTAGAGAAAATACATACCTAATTCTGATCTGGGTCTCTTAAACCGTACAGATAAAAGTGTACATTTTCTTACAGTACTCAAGTAAAAAATACTTACATGGTTTGGTTTTAAAGTGCACAGATTTTTTTTTTGTCACAGAGCATTAACAACTAATGTTAAGGACATAAGAAAAAATGGTGATCAGTTGGTGAGTCTCAATAAAAATTAAAGATATATAGCACTGATATTAGTCATGGCTTTTCTTTTTTCTTTTCTTTCTTTCTTTCTTTTTTTTTTAAATAGGAATTGAACTCAGGGGCACCGGACTACTGATCTACATCCCCAGCACTATTTTGTATTTTATTTTGAGACATGGAGTTGTGTAGCACCTCACCATTGCCAAGGCTGGCTCTGAACTCACAATCCTTCTGTCTCTGTTTCTGAGCAGCTGAGATTATAGGTGTGCACCACTACTCCCAGCTAGTCACAGCTTTTCAAACTGACCAACTGACCAGCCTGTTGACTCCAACTGATTCAGGACTTAAGACTTTTTAAACCAAAAATAATACTTTTTAAATAAACTTTTAAAACATAATTTTAATACTGATACAGGTAAATTTTAAAAAAAACATGAAAATGATATGTTCATTAATTGTTTTTATGCAGGTGTTTTAACAGTAAAAGTCTGATACACACCCCCCATACATGCTGAGATAAGAAACAAGACAAGGATATCTTATGTGTAATTTTAGATTTCTACAAATTTGAAGTATATAATTCTCAGTGCCTTATATTAACATTTTTAATATGAAATATTCATCAAAGCAAAATTCTACCAGTAACATAGTATTCTATCAAATTGTTATACATATATTTAAACATTTCCCATTATTGGAAAATGTGATTACTTTTAAGTTTTTTTTTTTTTAATAAACAACATTTGGAAAGCATACTGGGTCAAATAATAGGGGAACTTACAAAGACTTTGATCTACTTGCCAAAATCCTTATCCTGTAAGTTTTCACTAATTTGTACCCCTACCAGAACTGCCTATCTTACCCAACATTAAATAGCTTGAAATAATATTTTGAAATTTCAAAATTTTTACATATCAAAGACAGAAAATGTTAATTTACATTAAGAAGCCTTAATTTTCTTAATTTATATTTTTATTTATATAAAAATATTTTTCATGTTTATTGGCATTCCTATTATTTTATGTTATCTGTTCATATTTTGAAATATTTTATTGGAATATAAAATAATTTTATTTGCAATTGATATATAAAAGTATGAACTTGCACATAATCATGTGTCAAAAGTGTTTTATCATTCTTTAAATCTAGTTTAATGAAGCAAATTTTAATTTTTTAGAAAGAAAAAAATTATTAGTTCCTTTTTAATTTCCTTTTGAGATTTGTCAAATTGTTAGCAATATATTCAATATAGTTTCATTCATAACTCTACAATCCATGCAGTTTTGATAAGTTTATCCACTGTTAAAAAATATACATACATTGAAAACAAAGCAAAAGAAGGATGATATCAATATCATGCTGATACATTAAATAAAAGGCCCACACAAGGTGTATTTAATTCACAAAGAGAATATTGTTTCCTTTGATATATTATTTACTCTTAATCAGGGTCCAAGTTCTCAAATTATATATTAATTTATTATTTTCTTTTCTAGTGGATACCCAATTGATTTTTGCCCAAAAGTAATCTCAAAGGTTCAGAGTTATTTTTCTATCTTCTAAAAAGTTTTTATATAATATTAGCAATTTTATTCCAAAATTTCTTTTTCATGGACTGCACTGAATACTTAGTTCTTCAGATATTCTTGGAACCTGATGGATCATATAAATTGATTTCTTTATTAATTATTTAAATTGGTTTATATATTTTTTGACATATGTTCCTTTAGACTTGTATAACGGTCATGTTTACATGACATTAATAACTTTATGAGAATTAACAGTACATATGGATCTACATACAAATTTAAGTTCCATATATTTTAATCAAAAACTTTATCTTCATTATATGCTATTTATTTAGCATCTTTTTTTATTTGTACTCTTGTTACTAAAAAAATATTCTTTGATACTTTTACTTGTTTCATTTATTTTGGTTTTTAATATGATTTGAATGATCATATATTATTTGGGTTTAATTCTTGTTACTTTTATTTTATCAACATTTTAAACTTTAATCATAAATATCAAAAAAGAAAGGTAAGCTTTGCATTTTATCATAGTTTTAAACCTTTTCTGCTACTCACTTTACTGGCAACCCAACTCTAGTGGCTTTCTTATAATGCAGTCTTTGGTTTCAGGTTGAGACTATTGAAAATACATTATTATTGATGTTGTTGTTAACCCTCTTTCTCCTCCTCCTTCTCCTGTTGAAACTCTTGACCCTTTGTATCCATAGGTTTTACAACTACAGATTAAACAATTTCAGATACAAATATTTGGAAAAAAATTGCAGCTGTAATTAATATAACCAGACATTTTTTTCTTTATCATTATCCCCTAAACAGTATGACAACTATCTACATACCATTTACATTGCATTTGATGTTATAAATAATCTTTTAAAAATAATCTAAAGATAATACATACAGGAGGATGTGCTTAGGTTATATGCAAATGCTATATCTTTTATGAAAGGGACTTATGATTTTGTGGATTTCAGTATCCTCAGAGTACTTGGAACTAATTTCCCATGTATAACAAGAAATAGTTATCTGTGCTTTCATTCAAAAATATCTCCACTAAATTTTATCACCACAACTAAAACAAGGTTAATTAATACTAATATGCCAGAACTGTGGAGAATATTTAAGATACCTTATTTGGCCACTAGTGATCTTTTTAGTTTGCTTTTTATTATTACTCCCACCTAAGAAAACAATCTGAAGCTTTGCCCAAGGTCACAGATTTCTTCTGCTGCTGTTGTTGTTTTTAGATATACATGACAGTAGAGTGAATTTTGACATATTATACATACATGGAATACAACTCCTTTCAATTAGGATCCCATTTTTGTGGTTGTACATAATGTGGATACAGTAGTTATGTATTCATTTATAAGCAAAGGAAAGTTATGTCTAATTCATTCTACTGTCCTTCATATTCCCATCCCCCTTCCTTTCCTTCATTCCCATTTGTCTAATACAATGAACTTCCATTCTTCCCCTTCCTACCCTTCCTTGTGGTGGATTAGCTTCCATATACTAGAGAGAATATTCAGCCTTTGGTTTTTGGAACTGGCTTACTTCACTTACCATGATATTTTACAGTTTCATCCATTTACCTGCAAAATCCATAATTCTACTCTTCTTCATGGCTGAGAAATATTCCATTGTGTATATGATAAGGCTGCATCACAGTAGTGTGCTGATTTTAAGTCCTTTGGGTATGGACCTAGGAGTGGAGTGAGATAATTGAGTTAAATGGTGGTTCCATTCCAAGTTTTCTAAAGAATCTCTATACTGCTTTCCAGAGTGATTGCACCAATTTGCAGACCCACAGGAATGTCTGAGTGAACTTTTTCCCTCACATCCGCACCAACATTTATTATTTGTATTCTTGATAATTGCCATTTTGACTGGAGTGAGATGGAATTTCAGAGTAGTTTTAATTTGCATTTCTCTAATTGCTATAGATGTTGAACATTTTTTTCACATACTTGTTGATCTTCTGTGAATTGCCTCTTCAGTTCCTCTGCTGATTTATTGATTAAGTTATTTGGGTCTTATGACGGCAAGTTTTTTGAGTTCATTGTATATCCTGGAAATTATGGTCCATCTGAGTTGTAGGTGGGGAAGATTTTCTCCCATATTGTAGGCTTTCTGTTCACATTATTAATTGCTTCCTTTGCTGTGAATAAGCTTTTTAGTTTAATACCATCCCATTTATTGATTCTTGATTTTACTTCTTGTGCTTTAAGAGTCTTATTGAGGATGTCTGTTCCGAGCTGACATGATGGAGAGTTGGGCCTATTTTTTCTTCTAGCAGGTGCAGGGCCTCTGGTCTAATGCCTAGGTCCTTGATCCACTTTGAGTTGAGTTTTCTTCAGGGTGAAAGATAGGGGTTCAATTTCGTTCTATCACATGAATTTTTAAGTGGCCGACTCAGGAATGAAATATACTTTGTCTTCCTAGAACCTGTGTTTTAAACCACTGTCGGATGTTACTTTTTAATTTATATTCAACTTCACGTTTGTCTGACATCAATGCTCATTATCAAACATTTTCTGTCATGTTCCTGTATTTAAAAATAATTGGGTTGCATCTTTTAGTTACCCATATTGCACTGTCAAGATTATTTTCCTTAAAGATGAAACACTGAGAAATATTTTCTAAGACCTTAAATATGAAAGTCTATATTTTTATTGCTTTCACAATTTTATGACAACTCAATGGCAAATAAAGATTGCATATCATAATCTTTTGCATTTTAATTCAGTAGATTTTGCTCCAGTAGCACCTTTAATGTCACATTGCAAACAGAAAAGAAGTTTCCATCCCAAGTTTTCAGTTTTATCTCTTAGTTTTCTATCCAAATGCTAATTCCTCAACTAAAAAAAATAATAAGTGGTAATTACAACATTTTCAGGATATATCCAGATATTTATCTCTTTCCATCAATTTTGTATGTAATATAGTGAACATTTTTGCTATAAGTAATCAATTCTTTAGTTGTGAAAAGTTTTCAAGTATAATAATTGTTACACTTGTTTTTTCATGTCCCCTATAATTATTCTTTCTACTTTCACTTCATTCAAGAATATCTCACAATCTTTTCCTTATTGACTATTTTCATAATGAGTACCAAAGAATTCTCCAATATATTTCACCTTCCACAGATAAATTACTTTTCTATTGGCTCTATGTTATTTGTTTCCTTTTTTTGTATCAACACTGGTAAATCTCAATTATTTCTGGAGTACATATTAACCTGGACTTCAGTTTCTAAAATGAGGGTTTTGTAAATTGCTTGTTGTCCTATTTGGGGAATAATGGGCAGCAAATCAATAATTTAGCAGAAATATACTTGTCTAAAAATGAATGAGCATATAAAAGAAAATAAGAAAATATGGTTTAATAGGCAAAAGGATATAAGTTATAAGATAGACATGTCATGATGTGGGCTTAATACAACTACACAATAGGACATAATGCAATATTTTAAAAATCAGAATAATAGTGGGGAAAAGTACACAGATTGCATTTCAAGAGTGATAGAATCAACAAATTTTACTTTGTATTTCACCTACCATGCTTATTTTCAGATATGTGTGCTCAGTTATTTTTGATGATGATGAAAATGATAACAATAAAAGGAGGCAAAGAATATATGTACCATATACAATATTATTATGTTCAAAACCCTGAGATAGGTGTGTGATTTCTTTGCTTGTTTATTTTTGATATGAAGTACAATAACTGAAAAGTTGGAAATAGAAATGTGTATCATTTAATGGGTTTTATTGTTTTTTTAATACTTGAGTACTGAATACATTTTTATCCCATGGATAACCAATACTTTTCATTTTTTTAAGATAGATATCTAGATAGCTAGTCCAATTCCTAGTAATGAAAGAGTTTTGCCAGAACTCTAAAATGTATATAAACCTTTAACATGCATACAAAGTTAAATATCTAATACTTAAACACAATATATGTTTTCATTCTATAAGTTACAACCTGGTTCATTGTGAAGACATTTAAATTAGAATAAATGCTTAAGCCAATGGGAAGACTTCCTAAACAAACCATTTTACTTTCTTTTATTTCTAACCAAAATCATACTGAAAAATAATTAAGAATTCTTACACTTCACTGCCAAGAAAGAGGACCTTTCCCACAGAACAAAAGAGCTTCTCAGTAAAAAAAAAAATGTTCAGAAATGAAGACCTCAAGGTCTAAGTACTGTCATTTAATTTGAATTTTCAGCACAATATTAAGGGATTGTTTTTCATCAGTTGCCACCCACATGCCATTGATCAGCAACCTCCTTTATTTTTGAGCTCCAAATGTTCTAAAGTGTCGCTTTGACAGCTAAAAATTCTCTAAACAGCCCAAGGGACATTTAAATATCTAACTTCCATAAAAAGAGATTTTAATATAAATGATGCAGAATGTAATGAGACAATACTAATTATATATTGTACTTAAGGAAAATGTCTCCAAATAATGCATTTTTTAAAAGGGCTAAGAACTATGGTAATGCAGTCAATAAAATGAGTTAAGTACAGGGCAGTGTAAATTTGAATCACTTTACAATTGAAAAATGTTTTTTTTTAGTTATACATAGAAACAACATCTTTATTGTTTATTTATTTTTTAATGTGGTGCTGAGGATTGAACCCAGTGCCTCACATGTTCGAGTCATGTGCTTTGCCACTGAGCTGCAACCCCATCTTGGAAAAAGGTTTTAATAGTCCATTCACATCCTATGTTTTGTATAGATAAAGGAACAATTGAAAATAATTTCTGAAATCTTTTTAGTCTTTCATATATTCTAGTTTCTGTTTTTTTTTTCTTATATTTATCTTTCACTAGAAACCTGAAGTACTTACATTAAAAATATTGCTTACAGTCATGCAGATGACTTCAAATATTTCTTCACTTCATGGTGAATTGCTCATTCACATGAGTGTTTAACAGTGTCAGTGTGCTCAACATTATCATATTTAATTGAATAGTTCAACAAGATAATATGCCAGGGCACATATCATGCTGTGAAATCATCCAATGCATTAGACTCACAACAAATAAAATAACACTTAAATACAATACAGGGGACTTAGAGGAAATTATACAAACAGTAGAGACAAAAGAGAGATGAGCAAGAAAGAGAGGAAATTTGATGGAGTAAATAAACTTAACTGGATATATGATGTAGAGAATAAGCTTGAGAAAGCACAGTTGAATACATATTGTTATTATCAATCAGAAATAAGTATGCAAAATTAAAACTAATAAATGGCAGGATTTGGTTTCTGAAAAAGAGAATGAAATAGAAAATACACTGAACTGTTTAACAAGTATAAGGCTATTTGTAAGTATGAGGTCTTCTACTTGGCAACAATGCTTTTCCTTAGGATTTTTCCAAAAATATGCTTGTTTCCTCAGTCAAGAAAGAAATATTAAAATGTAGCAAAATATATTCAGGAATCAAAAGCAGGCTGTTTTATGTTAGGATTAATAAAAATTTAAATATCCGAATTAAAATATTATTTGACCAATTGCTACCCTGCTTTATCCTGTCTTCAATGATGGAATAATATTTACCATTTTTAATATCAAAAACTAAGATTATGTCATCTAAACTGGACGTGCTAATAGCCTTTAGTAATTGAGACTGTATGGAGGAAATAAATAGTATTAGAAGTATTCGGTTGGACAGTAACTGAAGCTGACAACCACATCCAAACCTTCAAAGAAGTCTTACAACTCTTTTACTAGAAATAGTGGTAGCAAGAAAAAAAAAAAACAAATATAAAACTAAAAACATAAACACAATTCTATTTATACAACAAATTATGCTAATGAATTTGCAAGTGTATTTTGAAATGGATAATTGTCTTAGAACTGTGAATCATAAAAGTTGACACAAGAACAACTAAATAAACCAATAACTATGGGAGATATTAAGGAAGTTGTCAAACAATTATCTCACAAATGTTTTGGTAAGCAATTATAATTCCTTTAAACCTATGAGGGAAATATTTCCAGTTACTTTTAAAGTTTTCAATGCATTGAATATCAAAATCTTATAAAAATAAGTCAAAAGTAATATGAAAACTTTATTATGATAAATGTAAGCTCCTAAAATTCAATACTACAAAATATTATCATATATTAATACACAATACTACAGGAATGTAAAAAAATTTATTCTGTAATTCAAGGGCTTTTCTTCCTTTATTCTATAAGCCAGAAAATAAAACTATATGATCCTCTCAAAAGAGGCCTGAAATACAATGGCACAAATTCAAGATTTGTTCTAGAATTAAAAAAAAAAAAGTTTATAGGAATAAGAACTATGCTGAATCCATCAGAGATATATAGGAATGAGAAACCTTATCAAAAGCAATTCAACATTAACATAAAACCAAAAATCCCATAAAATATTGTAAATAAAAAGGCAAAATTATTATCATTAACAAGTCATATTCTTGTCTACCTAAAAACTATGCTTGAAGGGACTAGAGCTCTGTATTATGATTATCAAAATAATATTTGAAAGATTAATTTTCTTTTTTGTAAGTAGACCAGTTAATGTCAAATACAAAATATAGAATGAATATGATAATTTTCATTGGCCACAAATAAATGTTTTAAGTTTTAAAATTACATTAAATAATAAATGAATTAAATATATAAAGAAAATAATAGTTCAGTATATCTTATTTTGGTTAATATATGTATTAAATACATCATCATATTAAATAAATATCACATATATGCCGTTTTTCAGATTCTTAGACTTTCTTGAACACAGCAGGTAAAGCCATGACAATTCCAACATATCTATTATATTTGAATCCAGAATAAACTTAAAAATTTGAAGCTCTGGCAGATAAGTACATAATAATTAAAATTTCTCCTTTAAAAATAAAGTCTCTAAAAGAAAAAACATAAATTTATAGGAAGAGTTGTTCAATATATAAGAAGCAAAGGGTTAGTATTAGAAAGCATTTGATAATTATATGGAAAACTTAATACTTAAATAGCAAAACAAATGTTCAACAAATGTTCAATGTATAAAAAATGATGGGACACACCACAAACAAATGAATACAAAAAAATACATTTGAAATCCAATTATCAAATTGGTAAAAAAATTAAATGTATAGGATCCACTGGTAGTTACATGTGAAAAATTATGTTACATCAACTAGATAAACTACTATGATTCGATTATAAAAGCAAGAATTAGCAGTATTTTAAATCGAGTGACCACAAATTTCCACAATATGTTAGTGAGAAAAGCAAAATACTGTCAAGGGTACACCATGTTAATTATCATGTTTTTTTTTTTTTTTTTTAAAGACAAGTCTCTGTAAGTTAGATAAATAGATCTACATAGGTAAGTTTATGTTTGGGAGTATGTATATTTGTGTGTATAAATTTATATATGAGTTTGCATGTATAAAAAGTTCTATGTTATGTTATTTCTTTCTAAGTTAGATGTGCAAATAAGAGAAAAGAATTAGAAAGGTTAAAAATAACTGGACTAAGAAACAGTAAATATTGATACAAAAATATGAGTGTATATGAGTATAATAAGCATTTCAAAATTATGAAAAACCTGCTAACTTAAAAAATGGTGATGATATTTTATACATGAAATAAGTTCAGATTCATGTCAACATATTTATTTTGGTGATAGACGTAAATATATAACTATATGTGCATATTTGGTTGGGCTTGATTTTTTGTTTTATTTATTGCATTTTAGGGCTCTTGTTAGGAAGGTTGGTGTCTTTGCCAAATTGATGGGATGTTAACCTATGTTTTCTTATAGCAGTTGCAGAGTTTCTGGCCTAATTCTTAGGTCTTTGAACCATTCTGAGTTGACTTTTGTGCAAGGCAAAAGATAATGATTTTGTTTATTCTTCTGCATATGGAAATCCAGGTTTCCCAGAGTCATTTGTTAAAAACTTTGTAGAGTATCATATAACTGTGTCTTTGTGAGTATGTCTCTGTATTTTCTATTTCTAATGGTTTAAAATACAATATTGTGATGCCTCCAGTATTGCTCTTCTTGCTCAGGATTGCTGTGGCTATTCTGAATCTTATTTTTCAAATGAATTTTAGAACTATATTTTTCTAGTTCTGTGAAGGACATTGATATTTTGATGGGGATTGCATTAAATTTGTATAATATTTGGGTAATGTGGCCATTTTGACAATATTAGTTCTGACTATTGAAGAACATGGGAAGTCTTTCCAACTTCAAAGTTCTTTCTTTTTCTTTCTTTCTTTCTTTCTTTCTTTCTTTCTTTCTTTCTTTCTTTCTTTCTTTCTTTCTTTCTTTCTTTCTTTCTTTCTTTCTTGGTATTTTGTTGTTGTTGTTCAATAGTTTTCATTATAGAGGTCTTTCAACCCCTTGGTTAGATTTCTCTCCAGCTGTTTTTTTTTTTTTTTTCTTAAGGTTATTATGAATGGGATACTTTTCTTGATTTCTTTCTGGTCAGATTCATAATTGCAGTATAGGAAAGTGATAGATCTATGTGTATTGTGTCCTGCTACTTTGCTAATTTTATCAGCACTAGAAGTTATCTGGTGGAGGTTTCTGACTCCTCTAAATATAAAATCATGTCCTCAGCTAACAAAGATAATTTGAAGTTTTCTTTTCCTATTTATACCCCTTTATCATCCTTCTCTTTTCTGGTTGCTCTGGCTAGAGTTTCAAGAGCTATATGGAATATGAATCATGAAAGTGGACATTCTTGCCTTATTCCTGAATTTAGAAGAAATGCTTTAATATTTTCTCCATTCAGTATAGGGTTGACCTTATGTTTGTCATATAAAGCCTTTAAAATGTTGAGGTTAGTTTGTTCTAGTTTCTCAGCATTTTAAACATAAATGGGTTCCTTAATTTTGTTGAATGCTTTTTCTGCATCTATTTAAACGTGTGATTCTTGTTCTTAACTCTATATATGTAGTGATTTACATTTATCAATTTACCTATGTTGGATCAATTTTCATCCTTTGGATGAATTTAAGTTAATTATGATGACTATCTTCGTCTTAAGTATTTAAATGTAATTTGCCAATATTTTATTAAAAATTTTTATGTCCATGTTGGCCTGAGGTTTTCTTTCCTTGATGTGTCTTGGGCTAATTTTGGTGTCAGGGTGATACTGGCTTCAAAGAATAAATTTGGCAGTATTTCCACCCTTTCTATTTCTGGAAATAATTTGAGGAAGACTGGTATTAATTCTTTAAAATCCATAATCCATCTAATTCTGCATTTATTTTTTAGAAAGATTTTTATTGATTCTTCAATCTCATTGAATGATATTGTTATGTTTAAGTTTTCTATATCTTCATGGTTCAATTTGTGTAGGTCATATGTCTAGAAATTTGTCAATATCTTTTAGATTTTCCAATTTATTGGACTATAAATTTCTTAGTTTCAAATAATCTTCTATATTTCAGAAGTGTTTGTGGTGATATCTTCTTTTTCATTTCTGATTTGATCCATTTGAGTATTCTGTCTTTTTCTTTCAGTTAGTTTGCCTAAGGATTTGTTTACCTTTTCAAAGAATCAAGTCTGTTATATTGATCTTTTTTTCCTCAATATCATGAATTTCAGCTCTGATCTTAATTATTTCTTATCTTCTACTGACTTTGAAATTAAGTATGTTCTTTTACTAGACCCCTGAGGTATAACATTAGATTATTTATTTGGGATTTTTCTATTTTGATATAGAATATCAAGGCTGCCAATTTTCTTTTTAAAATTGCTTTTATCCTACTCTATCTCTAGTCATTTATTTCTGAGAGTTTTTAAATTTCTCCTCTGATGTGTTCTATTCTCCACTCCTCATTTAAAGTTCTATTACTTAATCTTTAGGTGTTAGAAAGGTTTCTGTGCTGTATCATCATATTGATATCTAATTTTATTTCATTGTGATAGGATGCAAAGTATTATTATTTTTTCCTAAGACTTTGATATGTGCCCTATAATGTGATCTAGTTTAGAGAAAATTCTAAATGCTATTTCGAAGAAAGTGAATTGGGTTGTTGTTAAGTGAGATATTCTATAGGTGTCTGTTATATCCATTTTATTAATAGTGATTTTTATTTCTGAAGAGTCTTTACTTAGTTTATGTATGGATGGTCTATCTAATGGTGATAAAAGTGTTGAAATTTGAGGTTCATTTCATTCTTTTTTGAGAAGAGTTTCTTTTATGTATGTAAGCATCAATACTCATGGCAGAAATTTTGCAATATTATACCTTGTTGTTGGATTATTCCCATAACAAATATTAAGTGACCCTTTTTGTCATTTATGTTTAATTTTTACTATAAGTCTACTTAATGTCATATAAGAGTAGATGCTCTTACCTGCTTTAGGTATCCATTTGCATGGCATACTTTCCCCTATCCTTTCACCTTCATTCTTTGCCTTTAAATCAAGTTTCTTGTAAACAACGTATGGTTGGGTCTTGTTTTGATCCATTCTGCCAATTTATGTCTTTTCATTTGGGGGTTTAGACCATAATATTCAGTGTTATTGAGAAAGATGTTTTTATTTCCTGCCTTTCTATTTTTAATGGTCAATTCAGACTTCATTTACCTTTAATTGATTATCCTTCCAGTGACATTCATCCTTACACTGGCTCTAATTTTTATTTTTCATTTCTTCTGTATTAAATACTTCATTTATTATGTTTTGTTTGCTGTCTTATTCATCATGAATTCTTTTATTTTCTGCTTATCATGGAAGGTTTTTAATTCTATTTTAATTCTGAAGGATAGTTTACTGCATACAGTGGTTGGCACCCACTTTCTTTGTTAAGTATTATTCCAAGGTTCCCTGGCTATTAGGGTCTAGACTCAAAAATTAGTTAAAATCCTAATTGGCTCATCTCTAAATGTGATCCTCCACTCTTCCTCTCAGGACTTTCAAAATTCTATCCTTAGTCTGTATTTAGGCATTTTAATTACAATTTGTCTTGTAGAAGATATGTTTTGCTCTTGCCTATTTGAGGTTCTCAATGCTTCTTTTATTTGGATTTTCATTTTTTCTAAGATTTGAAAATTATTCTGATATTACCTCATAGAAAAGCTTGTTCATTCTTTGATTTTTATTTTGGTGCCTTCATCAATGCCAATAACTTTTTGATGTGGTCTCTTAATGTTATACCCAAATTCTTGAATATTCTGTCTTGTTCTCTTAACATCTTGCTTTTATTAAAAATTGTCAGTTTTAGTTTTAAGTTTGGTTTTAAAATTATATACTTCATTTTTTTAGGTCTGAAAATCTGTCTTCTACATGATCTAAACTATCTGTGGTGTTTCCAATGATTTTTTTTTTTTATATTTATTTTTTAGTTCTCCGCGGACACAACATCTTTGTTGGTATGTGGTGCTGAGGATTGAACCGGGGCCGCACGCATGCCAGGCGAGCGCGCTACCGCTTGAGCCACATCCCCAGCCCATTCCGATGATTTTTAATGTAATTTACTGACATGTTTCCAGTGTTCCTATGAGTTCCATTTTCATAATATCTATGTCTTTATTGAAACATTCTTTCACTTCTCCTATTTTATAAGTTTATTCCTTACATCTTCTTTTAGCTCATTGAACATTTTAGCTATAAACTTGCTAAATTTTTTCTATGGTATTTCCTCTACTGTGGTGTCAATGGGACTGATAATTGAAATGTTGAAAGATGTTTAGGGTGACTTGATCTTTTGATTTTTCATATTTTTTTAAATATATCTTTCTGCTGGGATTATTGTGACTCTACTTTAATGCAAGTTGTTGTTATATTCCCACTCAACATGTATTACTTGTAGTCATCGTGAGAGGTGGACGGGATCCTTCTCATGCACTGGTCAGCTTGGGGTTCGTCCATCTGGGGAGTCCCCAAAGCTTCCTGTTCCATCTACTTCTTCTTCCCTCTTCTCAGCCACCACCCTCCCACTTGGGCGCGGCTCGGCTGGGGGAGGGCCGAGGGGAGGGAAGAGGCGGTCCCGGGCGGGGAAGCAGGAAAGGGGGAGGCGCGGGCGGACAATTGAACCTATGTGTGCCCGCGGGAGGGAGATGGCGCCGCCGCCGCCGCTGGGGGGAGACGCCACGCCTCCGCTGCCGCAGGCCCCGGCCCCCCAGGGCTGAGAGCCGCGCGCCCCGCCCGCCGCCGCCCGCGCCCCCGCCCGCCTCAGGGTGAGTGGCCCCGGGGAGAGCGGCGGGCGGGGGCGCGGGTCTGGCTGAGGCCCGGGGTCCGGGCGGGCGCCCACGGGGGTGCGCGAGGCCGAGCGGGCCTCAGGCCGGGGACACGGGGCGGAGCGCGACCGCGGCAGAGGCGGGAACCCGCGACCCGGGAGCGTGCGGTGCTGGAGAGTTCGCGGGCCGCGGCGGCTGGGCGGCGGGCGGGTGCCGAGGGGCGGGCCGGCAGGTGAGGTCGCGGCGCCCCAGGCGCCCGCAGCGGAGCGGCCGCCGCCTTCCAAAGTTGCCGCGACTGTTAAGATGTCACTGGTGAGTGTTGGTGGGACTGGCCAAACGGAGACGTCCCCAGGAGAGCACTGCAGGGCCTGCCATCCTGTCCCCAGGGAGGGTCGAGGCCTGTGACAGTCTTGCTGGGGGCCTTTTGAGGAGGCCACCGAGCCTCCAGGAGGAGGCCTGAGCCCGCCCTCCCGGAGCCTGGGCTGGGGGAGCTAGGAAAGAGGCTGTCAGGGGGCGAGCCCCAGGGGCAGCCCGGGGCCAGGGAAGTTACCAGACCGGCGGGCAGGGGACCAGGGGACCAGAGCCTTAGCTGGTCTTAGAGTCTCCAATCTCTGGTCTTAGAGTCTCCAAGGTGAGCCAGCAGTGACGCCAGTCACCTGTGTCAGGTGGACCCAGGTGGCTCCGTGGAAAAAGGAATGAGGGGCTTAGAAGCCACCTTTTGGTCAGTGTTATGTGATGAAGTGTTTGTTAGCATTCGATTTATTAAGGAATTAAATGTTTGTTTGTTGTACCAGGAATTGAATGCAGGGGGTACTCAACTACTGAGTCACATCCCCAGCCCTTTTTTATTTTTTATTTTAAGACACGGTCTCAATAAGTTGCTTAGGGCCTCAATAAGTTGCTGAGGCTGGCTTTGAACTTTAGATCCTCCTGCCTCAGCCTCCTGAGCTTCTGGGATTTACAGGCACCCACCACCATGCCCGGCTAAATGTTTGTTCTTGAGGCAAAGATTTGGGCTCTTGTCCACTGAGCACAACCTGATGAATCACAATTAGCAGACAGAAAGTCTAAGTTGTAAAATAGTTGAAAAGTGGAAGGAGGGGACAAAAGAATGTTAGATAGTAAGACTTCGTGTGTTTAGAATCTGTGATTGTGGAGACAGTGCAACATGATTGTTTGATTCCCAGTGACTGGGAAGTTTAGCAAGGAAGAAATATTTGTGTATATAAACATAATGCTGCTAAATAAAAATTTAAGACAGTCCTCTTTATTTACTGCTGAAAAAGACCCAGACTATTAGAGAGGTAAATAAAAGGAGCTGTTAGTTAACTGGTGGTTCCATTAATTGTTTGATGGTTGGATAAGAAGAGAAAATCTAAAGTTTTAGAAAAGTTCAGAGTGGGGTGTGTGTGTGTGTGTGACATTTGGTAGTTTTATGACCTAGAGATTTGGTATTGAAACATTAGCATGTTCTTTTGTAATAACTGTACTGAATTTAAGGTGATAATAGGATAGACAGACATGGAGGTCATTGGCTAAAAGATGAAATTACAGTCTTCATGTAGTTCTCTTTTTATAAGGCGAGTAGTACATAACTGGCCCTTGTGCAAACCATTCTTAACTTGGAAGTTTAGATGACTAGCAGAAGCAAAAAGTACTTGTATACATTGAAATTTATTGTATGAGATGTTTCCCCCTTAGCCTTCAGAAGTGTCTGCTCTTGTAAATCAAAAGAAAATACTCTGGGTTTGTGGGAGAAAAAAGAGAGATTTCACAAGCGTGTAATCAACTAAATATTTGATCCTGGTGGCTTGGATCAGTGGTTAAAGCCTGAACGTGGAATCCTTAGCTCTCCAATTGCCTTATGGTGACTTTGAACAAATCTCTTGTTATTCTCCCATCTATGAAGTGGTAATGCTACCCGCTCGAACCACCCATAACTGCATTTCAGTGTATCAAGTTAATGCTTATCTCCAAAGTACTTTGTACACCTCTGAGAATGAGGTTATGTAGTCTTAACTTTTTCTCACCTCTACAAAATTACCATCTCACTAGCACACTAAATTCAGCTGTTGTACCAATTATAGCAACAAGCTTATCAAGCTGTCTTGTTCTGTTTGAGCTTTGGTTTTATATTAATTTTGAAAGGTACTACCTCTGTCCATTTAGTGGCAAAATAGGAATACTGATGAAAATTGCAGAAATGTAAGCAAAGGTCACCAAGAGAGAATGGAAAGATAGATGCTGTGAGTGCTCACCTGGGCTTTGCTAACTCTGTGTGCATGTGGCCTTGAATGTGTTTCTCTGCTTCCTGGCAGTTTACTTTTCTCCAGCTATGAAATAGTGTGGTGGGATGATTTAGCTTCTGTTGGCCTCGGGGATATGATGGTTGAGTCTGCAGAAACTTTATTTGCTTTAGATTGGGGGTTCTTAACTGTTATATTCCATGTACCCCTTTAGCAATTTAACAAAGGACCCCTTCTGAAAATATTTTTAAATACACAAAATAAAATGCATAGAATTGCTTATGAAATGTAAACAGTTATCAAAATGTTAATTGTGGTATAGTGATGTATGTTCTTCTTTATAACACACTGAATAATAAAATGTAGCCTCAGTTTAATGATACTATAATTTTGAAGTAGCAATGACTATACTAAGTTATGTTAGGGTATTTACAACAACTATAATGTTGACATGAAAATGTCTTGTGGTTATTTTGGTAACATAGTCACAGGATTGCTAATACTTTTATGAATTATTATAACTATAACCACAGTTGAAGAAATTTTTCCCAAAAAGTCCATAGACACACCTCCTCCCTGAAGTCTCTCCACAGAAGCCTTTGGAGTCAGTGATTCCCAGGTTGGGGAATGCCTGCTGCAAACCAGTGGATTGTTTTTTTCCTAGACAAAGCAATTTGGGGAAGTTAAATTATCATTTCTTATGGACACTTGCCTTTTAGGCTTTGTGATATCTTTCAGTATCTCTACCACTTGAAAAACGGGGACATATGAAATAAAAGTCAATTTTACAACCTATGGTGGCTATTCTTGACTGTGGAAAAAGTTAAAAACAATAATTCATATGAAATTTTTGTGTCTGGTGAATTTTGCTCTATAAGCTCTCAGTTACCTGTTAATCATAACTATTCCTCAGTGGTCTAGATTTGGGCTGCAGGGTATGTATCTCCAACTTGTATTCTGAGTTCTAGTGGGTTTTGCCTTCCTTTCCCATTTTTGACCAGCGTGCTTTTTTTATTGCCTTTTCCAGATATTGCTTTGACCACAGAAAATTGTGGAATGGGTGGTTTTCTTTGGAATCAGTATGAACTTGGGTATAAACTTTAACTTTCATCTTGTCCTTGTAGGACTGAATGTGGGACTAGCTAGTGTCCTTCCATTTTGATTTAAAAATTTCCTTCTGTTTGGGTGGCAGAGATCATTCTCAGAAAGCTCTTGTGTCCTGATGTAGAAGAAGAGAGCAAATTGAACACCTTGAAAGGTAAAGAACTTGATAATAAACCCATAACTTCTGGGATTCGGTCTGCATTTTGGGGGGTTTTTGTTTTTGTATCCATAGGGTTGTTTCTAAGCTACAATTGTGTTGGTTCATTATTCTAGCAGTTCCTAAGGTAAAAGTCATCAAATAAATGCAAGTCAAAACTGCAAGTGCAGTTACCTTATACTTTTCTGTGAGCAGGGACTGAGCGTAAGTCACTTCAGAAGACTGAGGAATAAGACAGGTGGTAGGGGGTTGAACAGGCATTTGCCCGGGCACCTTTGGTTCCTAGAAATGCAAGGTGAAGGTGGCAGTGCTCAATCCCATTATGATGCAGGTGTCAACCCGCTTTTATTGAGTTTCTCCTGGGTGTCAGGTGCTGAGGTGATGAAAGACATGGTCCTCAGGGAGTCCCCTGTGTATATATAATAGTGCCACAGTTTTATAGGTGTTATAATAGTGTTAGTACAATGCTATGTGGCCATAGAGGACATATGGGGGACAGTTGGCAATCTAGGAGAATTTCACAAAGAAGGGAAATTTATTCTAAATACTACTTTGGGTAGCTATTATTCTAAATGATTCAAATCAAGTAGTTGAAATTCATTTTTAAGTGCTTGAATGTTGTCGAGATTCTTCAGTTTAATATGAATTTTTTCTTTCTTTGAATGTTTTCTAGTTATTGAAGGTCAGTAGATACATTTTACCTCATAAGTACAAAAACATACATTGATATTTTATGTGGACCAAGGTCTAGACATACCCTATGTAGAGTTTACTTTCCTCTGAAGTCTTCCTGCTGGTGGGGAAAGATTGGTTTTTCCTATTGTGTACTTTTGCTGAGAAGAAGCCTTTTATTAGTTGGCATGCCACAAGTCAAGAATGAGCTCGGAATGGAATCCTGAGGCCTTGTAGTTGCACATTCTAAGTTTGATACTATGCCTTTTATGGAGTAGTGGTCATAGCATAGAAATGAAATTTGTTAAACATGACATAGTTCTAATAAACTTAGAATAGGAAAGTAGGAAAGCATCGTTGTCAGAGCTGAAATTGGAATTTTAGAGATGATTCTGAGCTTGGTCAAATTTATTTATGAATTTACCTAAAACTTTACATCAACCTATAGAGTCTCCTTTTAAAAATTCTGAATAATTTGGCCATAACACAGTCTGGAAATGTTCTTCCTTGCAATTTCAAAACTATAAATTCTGGGCAAAGGCGGGGGGCTTAGTGTCAGAACTCTAGTATATGAGGACTAATATTGAAAATAGTTCTCCTTGACCAGTATTTGTTCTGCTGGCTTAATCTTAAGCATTTTGCACATAGTAGGGGTTGAATAAAAGGAGATCACATGGCCAGGTTGCTCAGCCCTAAGTTCCTTCCAAAGTATATGAAAATACATTTTCTTGCTGGATGCTTGCCCTATAGAGATACAGTTGAGAGGAGGGAGGAACCACGAATGGTCTTCACTTTGTCAATTCAAAAGCACGTCTGGAATTTTGTCTTTTCACCTTTACAATCAGTGCTCAATTCTCTATACTCACAAGAAATGGGCAGAAGCAAAAGTACCCTGACCAAATGCCCAGAAACTTCAAAAGTAGAAAAATAAATTTTGATTTCACCCAGTATTTCTCTAGTGTCTGACAGTGAAATACGCAGTTGGGAAGGAGGAGAAGCCACAGGGTCTTGGATTATCTGCAAATTGTATATCTACCCTTTCATAATTGGGAGTAGGTTCTGTTTACATGGAGATGACAATTTTCTTGTCAATTAATATTTTAGAATAAGTGGGAAACCTGTTTTTCTCTTAAGGTATTAAGTGACAAATTGATGTGGTTTATTTTTTAAAATTTATTTAGGAATTTTTTTCCACTACTTACCATCTTCCAGGTGAGATCACCTTTAAGAAAGGGGTTCCGGACTCCCCACCTCCAGGATGAGCACTGCAGTGTCGTGACGGGACGGGGGGGGGTGGGTTTCGGTGAGTACACTGGTGGAGAGAGCGCTGGGGCACAGGCCTGGCTTTGAAAGGTGGTCTTGAGGAAGTTTGGGCTTTGCTTCACAGACCTTTTCCCCTCTGTATCACCCAACTCCCCTCTTCACCTCCTGTCCCTTAGTAAGCACCATCCTACTATTTACTTCTTTGAGTTCAACTTTTTTCAGTTCTGTGTGTGAGATCATGCAATATTTGTCTTTCTGTGCTTGGCTTATTTCACTTAATGTTCTCTAGTTTCATCTATGTTGTAAATGTATGGTCAAATAGTATTCCAGAGGGTGTGCATGAATGTAACGCACTTTCTTTAACTGTTCATCCGCTGACAGATACTTGAGTTGATTCCATATCGTGGCTATTGTAAATGCTATAGTGAGTGTGAGAATGCAGATATTTCTTCTCCATGTTGATATCATTTTCTTTGTGGATAAAAACCAATATTTTTCATGGCATTGTAGTAAGTTCTGGGAATACAGGGATGAGCAAGTCGGTCTTCGTCCCCACCTTCATGGAGCTTCTGGTGTTCTGTTAGAGATGAATGTTACACAGATGATCACATAATTACACATGTAATTATAAACACGGAAAAATGCAGGATGCTGTGAGAAGAATGTAATGCAGAATCCCGTGTAGATTCCTGGTTTTAAGGAACTTTCCTTCTCTGAAGAAGAAACAAGCTGAGACTTCATTCTTTAAACAAAAATGTCCAAACTTGACATGGGGGTTAGCAGACAAGTGTCAAGAATGACTCCCAAATTTCTGACATGAGCAACTGAGTGGATAAAGGAGACATTTATTAAAGTGTGGGAAACTGAAGGAGGAAGACTACACAGAGATAAGAACTCATGTTTGATCCTGTAGGGTTGGACCTGTCTGGGGAAGTGTGAAGTGTAGGGGTGGGTGCAGTCCGCAGAAGGAGGCTGAGCCTCGTGGGGATCTGGGAGCTGTCGGCATGGAGAGAACTCCAGGATGAGCACAGCGGAGGGCCCAGAGTCGAGTCCTGAGGAGCTTGGGCTTTAGAGCCTGAATGGAGAAGAGGCCTCAAGGGAAGCAGGTGTAGAGTGACTGGAGCGCTAGGAGAAAACTAGGAAACATGGTATTAGGGAAACCAAATGAGGTCAGTTTCAAGAAGGAAGGGATCGGGATCCCTGGCAAAATCTAGATGAGCTGGGCGTCATGGTGCACGCCTGTAGTCCCATCACTCGGGAGGCTGAGGCAGGAGGATCACAAGTTCAAAGTCAGCCTTAGCAATTTAGTGAGGCCCCCTAAGCAACTTAGTGAGACCCTGTCTCAAAATAAATATAAAAAGGGTTGGAGATGTGGCTCAGTGGTTTAGTGTCCCTAGGTTCAGTTCCTGGCACCCCCTGCCATCCCCCACAAAAAGATGAGAATTTTGCTCATTTGTTCTTACTATCAGAAGGCCTAGAACTTGGGGTGATAAGAGAATAAGGAACTATATGTAGAAGTACTTTGAAAATAAAAGTGTTTTATGGTCACAGCATTATTACTAGAAAGAGTCTTGCTACCAGCTCATCATAAATTCGTGGCAGATTAATAGAGATTTGATATTTGTAATATGTTTTGTATTTCTTTGGAAAGAGATTGCAACACAAATGCTGGGTGTTTCCATTCAGTGAGAAGCCAAGTAAGTCACAGAAGACCCAACTCTCTTAGTGTGTTGTGCTGAGTGTTATAGAAAAACCAAAGACCTTGAAACAGGAGTTGTCTTCAGAGACACAGCCTTCACACAGGGGTAAAATACGCACTCGGGCAGGTCAGTGTGTGACACAGACGGGAGGGACCAGGAGCTACGGGCCCTGTACAGGGGTAACTGCTTTTCTTCCCTGAGGTAAAGGGTTTGGAATAGCCTTGTCTGTGCGGATGCATTTGCTGCTCCTCCCTACCAGAGGTTGCTGATGTTGAATGGGAAGCTACAGAATGCTTTATGATTCTCTGTTAGATGGGACAAACACAATCCATTTTATAGTTTAAACTGGAAAAGCAAAAAGGCTGAAAGGTGATAGGGATAAAATACAACCTTAAATTAAAAACAAAATGTTTAGCCTGGAAACATTCCCTATGCTTTGTTCTAGTTCTTTTTCCTGCCTTCTCTATTTAAAAAGTGTGTATATTCAGAACTTCCATGAATTCCTTCTGTATCCCAGGTAAAGTGGTTGGGACTGTAAAAATTTATAAATGACAAAATAGACACTTAACACTTGGCAATAATCATACTGCCAAAACCTAGAAAATAACTGACCCTCCCGGTATTAGTCCAGTTTTCAACTCTGGAAACACATGTAAGCTGCAACACTGAGCTATTTGTGTCACGTTTTGATTCTTCAGCTGCTAGTCCTGCACTTAATGACCTCCCCCTTCAGTCTTGTGTTCCGAAGTAAGACACCAGCAGTGGGAGGGGAGGGAGGGGAGGGACTGACTCAGGGTATACCTGGATTTTCCCTTAGCCAGTCTGGGCTTCCCTAAATAAAGGGCTTTCTCATTTATTCTGTAGCTATGTTTGGGAATATTTACTTGACCTTTATGCTGCACATTAGCCTTACAAATTGGCTCAAAAAATATATTAGCCTTCAAAGATGTTCTTTTACCTTCAGAATTATGGATCATTCCCTTGCTTACCCATGCCTAAAGTCCCTGTCATTAAGCAGTGAGAATACAAGACACATATTTGGCATAATTTAATAGAAAGATCATGGAAATCGGGAACAGAACTGATTGTATTTAGTATTTTCTCAATATTTGTTTTCAGAAGTATCTCCTTTCATGTCTCCCCGCCCTTGAGGCCCTAAGAAAATAAGCATAGATTCATTGGATTCCTGGTTTGAAATTGGGGTCGGTTTATTACATTTTGGTGCCATTGTTTCGCCACCAGAGCTAAAATAGCAGAGAGTCACTGAATCTGAACTTCCCAGTGGTTTCAAAGCATTGTTTTAGAAGAAAAAAGAATAAAATGTTTTTGAGGATTTTGTATTCAGAATTAGAGAAATGTGAAGGAGACTAAGTGGTAAAGATTAAACTGCATTTCTCCTCTGCTCACAGATGCCTGGATCTTGCTGCTTGGGTGGGAGATTGTGTGCTGGGATAAGGTCTTAGTCACTCTTCAGCTACTTCAGCACCAGAACCTGTGGCCAGGATAGGAGTGTCGCCCTTTCCTTTAACTTTGCAGGAAGCTGAGGGATGATCTCGCTGGCTCTTTGTTGGCTGGTGCTTTCCTCTTGATCCTGTTGTGATGTGGTTTTATGTTTCTGTGTTATGTTATGTCTCACCATTTTGGGGTGTTCTTTTCTTGTAGAGTGCCCTGGAGATGCGAGATTTTCCTTTGGCAGCAGGAGGCACACACCCAGAGAATGCGGGAGCTGCAAGGAGAAAGGACCCACTTCCCCAGCAGAGAAAAACAAAGAGGAAAAAGGTGTACAGGTGGTCAGTGCTAAGGGACATGCCAAGCAAGCAGTGGGCCACTGCTGCTGCTCCCAGCAGCTGCTTCTGCGATAACCCGAGAGGAACTCGGTGAGCCCGTCCCTGTTTGTGACTGCAAGCTCAGGATTTCAATCAATGCATTCCAGTAACCCTAAAGTGAGGAACTCTCCATCAGGAAACGCACAGAGGTGAGGGCAAGGGCCACTCCCCATGGCCCCTTGGGGATTCCTGGTGCACCACAGACACTTACTGTGTGTTGGGTTAGAAACAGATAACACCAAATGGGAAAGGAAGGGAAATGGAGTGGTGAATAGGAACAGAAGAGTCACTGGGCTAATAACAAAGCTTATGTAGTTTCGCTGTAGTATTCTTTACTCATCGTTCTCGGACCTCTCCTCTTTACCACTGCACACCTTGCCAAAACTCGCATACAAAGACCAACAGGACAGTCTGCTAACCTTGGCAAGGTGAGGGCCTGAGGTCGCCCCAGTCCCATGCCAGCTTTCCCTCTGCTACCCAGTTCTCGAGTTTCATTTTGAAAGGAGCCTTTCCCTCCCCCACTGGGGCAGTGGTCAGTCTACCCTGTTTTGGGAAAATGCACCGTTGGGAGAGATTCGCATCCTGGAGGATCTCCCTAAGCTTCCACGCACCAGTGGGTTTCCCTCTTGCTCTCTGGGACTGTCTGCATTTCCCAGCAGGGAAGCTGGCCTCTCCTCACAGCTGTCTGTCACCAGGCTGGGGGTGCATGTTTGTTGACTCTAAAGTAGTCTCTGTGTGAGAGTCACTTCCCTATGTACATAGAAACCATTGTCCTTTATTGACAGAAGGCCTAGAGATGGGTCCCCATGTGACCAGGGTTCCTGGACCTGGCAGTCCACTGTTTTCAGTCCTCTGTGGATGGCTTTGAAATGGGAATGAGTAAGTGGCTGAGGTGCAACATGGGTGGTTATTTAGTCCTTAGGGTTTCCTGGACCCACTAAGGAAACTGGTGCTCTTGTGCCTGGTGTCTTATCTCCTTTTGTTATTTGTTTCTTCTAGTAGCCCTAAGTCAAAGCAGGAGGTGATGGTCCGTCCCCCTACAGTGATGTCCCCATCTGGAAACCCCCAGCTGGATTCCAAATTCTCCAATCAGGGTAAACAGGGGGGCTCAGCCAGCCAATCCCAGCCATCCCCCTGTGACTCCAAGAGTGGGGGCCATACCCCTAAAGCACTCCCTGGCCCAGGTGGGAGCATGGGGCTGAAGAATGGGGCTGGAAATGGTGCCAAGGGCAAGGGGAAAAGGGAGCCAAGTGTTTCCACCGACTCCTTTGATCAGAGAGATCCTGGGACTCCAAACGATGACCCTGACATGAAAGGTATGTCTGTAAGATCCCTGAGACTCAGAGGGAAGTCGGTGTCATGAGGGAAAGCCTCTGACATTTGTTGGAGGCCAGAAAGGCTAGCTCAGTCAAGTGGGGAGAATAGGAGTCAGGTTCAGGAGTTCTCACAGGGTATAACAAAACTGTTTCTTCTCATTTTTCTACTCACTGGAGCCTAGTCTGGAACCACCTTGTTGAGTGCTGCCCAGGGGGATGCACATAATTTGACGGGGTACCTCATAGGTCTGGCCACATTTTTATGCATGTCTTTGGCCTGGAGACTCAAAATGAAAAATAGAAGGCCTGGAGTTTTAGTTCAGGGTAGAGCGTTTGCCTAGCATTCAGAGGCCCTAGGTTCAAGCCCCAATATTGTGGGGAAAAAAAAGAAAAGAAAACCTGGGTGATTGTTCCCCCTTTCTTTCCTCCCTACCTCTATTCCTTTCTTTCCTTTCCTTTCCTTTCCTTCCTCCCTCAGGTGTTGTAAGGCCTCCTTAAGTTTGGGAGGCCTACTATGAGGGCCAACACCATGCGGATGCTAGGGGTACCATGGTCAGTAAGATAGATGCAGTAGTCGTCCTTAAGGATTTGAGTGTATCTAGAAGCTGATCGTTAAACAAACAATGAAGTTTCATGAATGCTGAAGTAAGAGAAATTAGGGGACTATGAGTTCCATTAGCTGGGGAATCTAGGCAAGTCCAAGAAGTTTGAAAACTGTTACCAGGAGGGAGGTACAGTTGTACTGATATCTGAAGGATATATTCTATTTACAGAAATGAGGAGGGAGGGTGCTTTATAATGAGTCATGTAGGGAGACGAGTGTTTGAAATTTTATAAGTAGAAAGAAGGTTTCCTCTTAACAAGAAAATTTCTCCTTGAAATTCTCAAGGTGGGTTTGTGTTGTGATGCTGTAAATGCTGGCAGAAAAAAAAAGAGTCTCAGTCTTTCCATGACAATGAGTCTTTTATTCTTTTAGAATGTAATTCTGCTGACCATATAAAGTCCCAGGATTCCCAGCACACACCACACTCCATGACCCCATCGACTGCCACAGTCCCCAGGTCTTCCACCCCTTCCCATGGCCAAGCTACTGCCCCAGAGCCCACACCTGCTCAGAAGACTCCAGCCAAAGTGGTGTATGTGTTTTCTACTGAGATGGCCAATAAGTAAGTTGATGGCACTGTCCTGCTATTGAACGTCACTTGTGTGTGTGGGGAGAGGGGACCTTAATTCTTATTCCCCTTCCCTTGCAGATTGATTTTTTCCCCTCTTATATCATGTAAAGTTAACAGTACAAGAAGAGATAAAATAAAATATAAATCCTTCCCCATCCTACTCCCCAGAGGCAACCACTGATAATACTTCCTTGACTTTTCTTTCAGAAATTTTTTGTGCTAATACAAATATACACATCTACCTTTTTTAAACATAGAAGAGTGATTGTATAATAAACACTTTTCTACAATTTGCTTATTATTATTTTTTAAATGCTCCAAGTAGTAAATGTCTATAATGGAATGATTAAAATTTAAAAAAAACACTAAAAAGAAAAACCTCTGGAATTTAAACATAATTACCGTGAACGTTTTGCTATATATGTTCTGAGTGGATGGCTGAATTGATTTTTATTCGTTTATTCATCAAAAAGTACCCTGTATGCACTTTTTTCTTTTCTTTTTCACTTAAGATAAAAAGTGAATCTTAACAAACTTTAACTTTCCCTATCCCTGGGTGGTTTTGAGATTTTGGTGTTCACTCTTCTCAGTTTGGGATTTTGAACTAGGATCTTCTATAAAATACCTTAATAGTAGGTTCATTAAGAAGAAGAAAGTTTGGGGTTTTGTTTTTTGTTTTTTTTAGTGCCTCTTTTGGGGTACATTCATGGCTGTCTTTTAGTTTCAGGTGTTTGATGATAATAAAATGTTTCCCTTGGTTTCTTCTTCTGTTCTTAAATTTATTTTTTAGTCGCTGATTTACTTACTTACGTATGGTGCTGAGACGGGAGCCCAGAGCCTCACACATGGCAGGCTGCGCTCCACCACTGAGCCACCCCCAGCCCCTTGGTTTCTTCTTATCCAACATCTCCGGTGGTTCTTGGTGCTTCTCCTTCCAGTCCCTTAGAGGTCCGGTGTGGGGTCCAGTTGGGGTCACAGTGAGTGAGACAGAGACATGGTCTAGCATGTTGCCCTTTTGTCTCTGCAGAGCTGCCGAAGCTGTGTTGAAGGGCCAAGTTGAGACCATCGTCTCTTTCCACATCCAGAACATCTCCAGCAGCAAGGCGGACAGAAGCACAGCCCCTCTGGTATGTGGTTGAGAAGTGGGTCCACAGTGACTGCCCAGGAGGGGGTGGTGATTGACAAGGAGCTGTATTCTGGATATCTAGTGTGACCCTGGCATTGTAGGGCCTTAGGCATGTCACACCGTGCCTTTCTATCAGATGCTGATAAACTGATGATGCGTGAGGGGAAGAAGGTGCTAAACAAAAGAGGAACAATTTTGTATGTATTCCAAACCATTTCAAATTTCATGTGGATTTGGGTAAGACTGAGCTTTCATACTAATCGGAGAGAACTTACTTTCCCATATATGTTTGTTCAGTGTCCCCAACTGAGTATAGTCTTCATAATAGTGTTTATGGTCCTGTTTCTAATTTTATACTGCATGCATCAGTTAAAATGCTGAAGATTCAGGAGGGTTTGCTTTGCTTCAGTGTATGCTCTGGTTGACTATATGTTATCCCGAAGAACATATTTTCTCCTCCACTCTCCCTGTCTCCTCCAAGAGGTGCTTGTGATCTTCCAAGCACACTTTAGGAGGATGTTATCAGCCTTACTTTGTTTCAGTGAGAAGAGAACAGTTTCCAGAGTAGGAACCATCTAAAAATGTCTCCTTAGTGATGAAAGCATTTATTGCCAAGACTTTGTTGCTTTGTCAATTGTCTATATTGGCTGTAACTGCCAGAATTTTGCTGTTTAATTATTTAAACCACATAAATGGGCAATCTTTCATATATTATCTCTATTTCTTCTTTAAAAATGAATTATAAAATTTTAACTTTGACCCATATTTGTATAGATGAAATATCTGAGACTCAGAAAAGTTAATGATTTGCCTATAGTCACACAATTAGACTTCTGACTCTTACTACAATCCTTTTGGCTATGATCTAAAAGCTAAAACCGTCAAAAGGAGCCAGTCAAATATGACCAAGAGGACAGCTCTCTGAAATATTCCTAGAAGGCACCCAGCTCTCAGAGGGACTGGTTTCCAAAGAGGCTGAGAGACGTTGTTTGCACTCATCTGATGGCTCAGACAGGGAAACCAGAGCGAAGGCAAGTAAAGCAAGCCTGGCATCTCAGTTCTAGCCACACATGAGTACAACTCTGGTGAAACTTCTCTGTAGCTCTCCTTGGATGAACCTTCCTTATCAAGAGAACTTGTCTAGTTTCCCTGATCTGGAAAATAATTTTCTTCTTCATGGTTTAGAAAAGTGGATTGAAGAGAAAAGATCAAAGAAAACAGGAGAAATAAAAGGTCAGTTTAGCAACCACTTGACAGAAAGAATGAACACAATCATCAGGGAAAATAAATATGAGCAAGAGCAGGGTCTGGGCATGTGGAAAGAGCTTTTCCCATGGAGCAGTCCTTGCTTATTAAGAGAAGCTCAGCTGAGCCTCGGTATGAGTGAAAGTAGATTGCTGTGGAGGAAATTGTTTAATTTGATCTGGGAATGGAATGTACCTTGTATACCTCCTTTTCAAGGAACTGACATAGTTACAGCTTGTAACTCATTTACTTAAGATGAAGACAAAACAGATCTTGGCATTTCCAGAAAACTAAGGATGACAAAATATCCCCATTCAGCCTCCCCACTGTTTTTCTTCCTCCTTCTCTCTCTCTCTCTCTCTCTCTCTCTCTCTCTCTCTCTCTCTCTCTCTCTTGTTTCTCACCCCACCCCCAACACCATGCACCCTATCATCATTGCAAATGTGCTCCATATGAGTGGGTTGAAATGGTTGGATTCTTGTCTGAAAGAATGTCAAAGGTTCAAGTGCACAGTGCTTACACTGGGTGGACAGCAACTTCTGTCCTTCCTGGGTAGGAACACGTATATTGTGGAGCTGCTTTGTAGGTCCCTCTCATGGTAGAGGAAGAAAACTTTACGTCAGTGGGTGAGGTTTTGGGACCTCAGAAACACATTGGACATATCTGTGAGTATTAAAAAGGACTGGTAGTAGGGGGGACTTATCTCTCAAAATATGGAAAATAAAAGAAGTTTTAAAAGATTGGACCTAAAGAGGTTTTGCAGGTTATGGGCAATATAGTCTAAATATTCTATACATCTTTTCAGGCTATGAATTATTTTTATGCCAGAGATTTAAATGTTCTCTATTTACTAGGGAGAGCTCTACCCTTTTGCAAAAGGAGGAAGTGTGCTTAAATGATCCTCCAGAAGAAGGAAAAATGCTCTGGCTCTAACCTTAAGGAAGGGAAAATGCACTAGATGAATGCTAGAAATCCATTCTTGACTTGGTTGCCTTTATATCTGTTTTATGCTGGTTAAATTGCATTTAGGTCTTGATGTCTTCTGAAATGTCATTGCTTTGGTTTTTAATAAATTGATTATCACCTTGAACTTGAAAATCCATTGCACACACATTTGTCTGCCTATATTTTGCTGAGCATGGAAGTAAATATAGATGAAACTTTAGGTCATTTTAGGTGAATTGAATTGATGACCTGCCTCTGGGTCCCAAAGTATGGACCTGCCCTTCCCTGTGTGGTAACCAACATGAGGCAGTGGGCTGGATTTAGAGAAAAAAAAACAGGAATGTATTCAAGGGTGATAGTGTGTCTAGAAAGAGTGTTTATTCTGAAACTCTGGATTAAGTTGATCGTCTGTATCATATCAATCATGGTCACTATCACTGTGTTTCATTTGAATTTCAACTTCAGCTTTCCAAGATGGTGGCATGCTTTCCTCTGGGAAGGGAAATTCAGGAATCCTCACCATTTATAGGGATTTCACCTGAGCTAGACAGTATTACTACTTTTCATAAGCATGATAGAGGCTACGAAGTCACCCGGGCAGCCTAGATAATATGAGATTCCAAAATGAGCCAGAGAAAACACTCTGAGGAACAGATCGTGGTAAGCTTCTTCCCGAGCTTCTAGTGGAGCATCTTCTTGGGCTTTGTTATTGTGGTAGGGCATGATGTTGACTGTGTGTGTGTGTGTGTGTGAGTGTGTGTGTGTGTGTGTATGTAGGGGGAGGGATTCTAGTGCCATTTTTTCCTCTCAAAGATAACTGTCCTTCTTGTAAAATTTTTGGAAATTTACAAGGAGTGGGATTGGGAGTTATACCCCAAATATTCTAGTTTTATTTTTTGCATGGGCTGTCCATTGCAAAATCGTCCTGTGCATTTTTAGGTTGTAAGATGAAATACACTTTTTATTACTGAACTCCTGGATATAGTGTACAGTGCCTTCCTTAGCTTTGCTTAACTTTCTTTCTTCCTAGAGCAGAAGGGACCTTGGTGAACAAGTCTTCACATTTCATTATCCCAGATGAGGAGATGACCATACGTGGTGGGATTGAAGGTTATCTGGGACCCCCCAGTGCTTCCAAGGCCTCTGCTAGTTGAGCCTAGAGAGGGCTTGAAGGTAGAGCCTCTAGTCCCTTGACGTCCAGAATAGTCAAATCCCAGATCACTTTCCCCCTTCAGACCACAGCTCCTAAAAAGGTAATCACCACAGCCTAGCACCCTGAAGATCAGCTCCTCCAAAGTCATTGCCCAACCTAGCAGATGCACTGCAGAGGTGACCAAGAGACCAAGTGCAAGGAGAGCAGAAGGGGATTATGAATTACAACAAAAATCAGGAAAACATGCCTTTGTATACCACCTGCATAAGTCAGGCAGTGTTGGGACTTTCTTAAAATCAAGGGATGCTCCAAATTGTGGTGATGCCCTCCTCCCAACATCAGAAGAAGCCTACATAAAAGCATCACCTACAAACTCAGTCAGTTAGGGTCCCTGTCAATCTGTCTCCCATATAATGTATTGTCCATCAAGAAAGATACATGTGTCCATAGATATGAATTGATGGGTTGATTTAAGGTAGGAGACTACTAGAAAAGGTGTACCTGACAGACTTGCACTAAGCAACTATTGTGTCACTAAGACCCTTTATCACTTAACTAATATAGCAAGTTAATTCCTGGTGCTTTTTGAATGTACAGGTCACCAAACTGCTACAAAAGGGAAAGGAAAATAACAAGTGTAGCTAGAATTCCGTTTCTGATGTGGCAGTGCCTGCGTGCCTCTGGCTTTTTGGTTTTCTATTTCCTAGTGACATGCAAGACATTAATTTTTTGTTATTATTGTCTGCAACTGTCTTTCAGGTGCTTGTGACACTTCACCAACATTGCTAGAAAGAAAGAAAAAGAGTTAAAGGAAGGAAGGGAATGAGGGAAAGGAAGAGAGGGAAAAATGGAGGGAAGGAGAGGAAAGGGTACACAAAAAAAGGAAAGGAAAGGGAGGAATAAAACCTAAGAAATAATTTAACCAATATCAGCTGTTACAGTGAAAAATGGAGGAATGGAAAAATTAATTTAGAAAAAATACAGAACCCTTGCACTATGAGATTTGCTGAGTCCATTGTTCATTTTTTTCCATGAAAATAATGATTTTTTTGAACAATTTACATGTACTCTGCCCCCATGAGGGCTATGAACTCAAATAACAAGTTGTTCAACAAATATTTCCTAAGTGTCTCCTCTGTGCCAGACCCAGGGCAAGCCATGGAGAAGACAGAGGTAAATAAAATGCCAACCTGGCTCCTCTGGAGTTTCCCAGCTAGAACAGGCATTCCCATTCAGAATCTGCATTCTCCTTGAGGATGAAGCCAGGGCTATGGGTTTTCCTTTCAGGACATACACATGACAAATTCAAAATGGATTTGATTTGATTCATGAAATCTCCAACTCAGAACTTCTTTCTAATCAGACGTTTGAAAGACAATTAGGTATAGTTAAAATGTCACTTGTCCTAATTAACTAAAGGTTACCAACCAATGAGCTGGCAGGATATAACAATTTTTCCTGACAGAAATGTAACCTCCATTTCTCCAGGCCTCATGAACTTATAGGCATAGATGATACCACTCACGCAGAAATAATTCACCCTTCATTGGCTCCCATTCTCACCTACTACAAAGATCAAACCATCCTTCTACTTCTATCTTGGAATGCCCAAAGGCATCTCAGAATCAGAAGACAATCCAAGAAGCACACTTCTTGCCACATGCTTCTCCTCCATGCTCCCTCCACTTGACATCCACTAATCAAACGTGACTTTTATAACACTGGTACCATCCCTATCTTGTGATGTGCATAGCTTCCCAAAGATGCCAATCCTTGAGGTCCAGAATAGCTCTGACAGCCCCCAGGGGGATTGTCTCTCACTTAAATCACACATCATGTGCTTCCCAGGTCTCATAGAGTCCTCAGGGAGACAAGTTCTCTAGTTCCTTACTGCATCTAGGCATTTCTGAACCCAAAGACCAACATAGCTCAAGTTCAAACTGGAGTCCTTGATGAAAACCCTGCTGAATTCTGGACTCCTATAAAAAAGCCAGTAAACATAAATGTAGTTCATTTATTCTTTAAAAAATGCAGAACAACTATTTACATATTGGATAGTGGGAACATATTGATAATTTTTTTAAAAGACACACTCCTTATGCTTAAGAAACTGATAAGTCCAACAGACAAATATATAGTTACTGAGACAGTGTGATGAAAAACAAAAAAAAAAATCCACACTGATGGAGAGATCTTCATAAGCACACCTAGACACAAAACACAGCCAACAGTCTCCAGTTGGTGGAGTTTATGACAATGTTCTACTGTCCCTTTATGTGTTTACTAGTGCAAAGGCCATGACTTGAGATAAAACATGGTACAGGTAATTTTTATAACTCAACAGCCCGACGGAAGGCAGAACACTGTACTTTTTCCTTTTAATGATAAGTCACAGACTACCGCCAGGTCATTAAAGAAGACGGGAAACTGCATTTAAGCTACTTAACTTGAAGGATTATGCTGCCATGAGTATGTGAGCTCTGAAGTGTTAAGTCTTTCCATCTTGGTGCTGTCTGCAAATTTGATAATGCTCATAATTGCATTATCCAGGTTAAGAGATTTTTTTAAAAAAGTATTAATCCAGTGTTATCAACTGACAATGTTAACCCAGGTGGATAGATATTAAGTGAATTCTATCATAAAATCACTCCTTATTGATGTTAATGTCATGTGAAATGAAATAAAATGCACTAAAATCTGAAAACATTTTGTCTGTATTGCCTTTTCCTTTGACACTCTGCCCAAAGGAAACGAAAGTCTCTGGACATGAATAGCTCTTCATAGAATAACTGGATGACCATGCAGTATTTTCAGGTATTCCCTGCATTTTCCAAATAAAGTTTTTATTCCTTTATGACCGCACATCAGAGACACTTTTTCTGGGGACTTTTCTGTGTCACACTCAGCATGAATTGAATTATTAGAGGCTGTTCACATTTAACATTGCTGTGGTTTGGGTTTCATTTTCCTGAGATTTTATGTAAACAAACTTTTGAAAATATTCCCCATGAGGTCTTGGGTTCAATCCTCAGCACAAAAAAAAAAAAAAAAAGAAAAGGAAAGGAAAGGAAAGAAACACATCCCAATGACTTCAATTAAAATTTCAAAGAATATTTTCCAATGGACTATGTTGGCCACAACATGTATAACCTAATAACATCCTATCTTTGTCATTGTGCAACCTATATTAATTTAATAGCCTGTCCTATAATGTGCCGGGCAAATGGACAATTAATTCATGTGTTCTTTAGATGCTAATTATTAATGCATTTATTAGACTAAGTCATATCAATTCAGGTTTTCACTGGATGCTCTCACTGATCTAGAAAATCTGAATTTTAAGAATTCATTGATTTCTTGCTATTTTTCCAGATATTTGATATCATCCAACAACTTCTTGTCTAAATAAATATTACTTTAAGCAATTCCCAAGTAGGCTACAAGATATTACCAAGCATTTCAGTATTGTGATATGTAAGTATCACATACATAATGTAATACATAACTAAGGAAACTGACTGTGTTAGGAAAATAATAAATATAATTGGTACTTTATCAAATTACATATTGTCACAGTGGGTACTGTATTCTGTCCTCCAAAGGCAAAACCAGCCAAATCTCAGAAATAAGAATCTAAACACACACAGGTACCTACACAACCCTGCATTTAAAAGAGCCAGATATCAGTCAGGCATGGTGGTGCACACCTATAATCTCAGCAGCTTGGGAGGCTGAGGCAGGAAGATTGCAGGTTTAAAGCCAGCCTCAGCAAAAGTGAGGTGCTCAGCAACTCAGTGAGATCGTGTCTTTAAATAAAATACAAAATAGGGCTGGGGATGTGGCTCAGTGATAGAGTGCCCCTGAGGTCAATCCCTGGTACCCAAAAAAGAAAAAAAAAAGAGCTAGATATCTACATTCAGGAGAGGAAATTCTACAGCAGCAGAGTTAGAACTTCCCAGTGCAGTTCAACTCCCTGTTCTAGTCCATGTTCACTACAAGAAAATGGGTTCACAAATCCCAGGAGGAACTGGCTCTGAAAATTCTTGTATCTCCTTCACAAGAATTTTCAAAGAAAATAGAATAGACAGTGATCTTTTTCATGCTAGCTTCCTTGTATACCTAGCAAATTAGTATGAATCCTTAACATTTCAGCTCAATTTCCAACTCTTTGGCAATATTTTCAGTGTCCTTGCACAGCAAAAAATGACATTTTACAAACATTTTACTTGAGTTCCTATTGTACTCATATATACTTCCCTAAGTACCCTTTAGTGACTGTATTGGATTGTTTATAAATCACCCTCCCCACTGTTTTGTGAGCCCATTAGGAGTATGAATTTCATCCATGTCTTATCAACTTCAATCTCCAGTGTCTAGCACAATACCTGGCATGGAACAGACAGGCATTCAATAAGTATTTGTTAAATTTTTAAAATAATTAAATTAAAATTGATGATAGACTCATTTCTCATCTCTGCCAGAGAAATTGGATGGAATTGATCCAATACTTTCACACTTGACTTCATTAAGTCGGTCTGTACTTCCATTTTATAGTTCTCAATTATTTTTGAATACTTTACTTGACATTACTTTGACCTAATCATGTATATTTTTATGGAAGTGATTACCTCTCATCTGTATGGATGAATAAAGTGAAATGAAGGAAGGAGGAACGTATCCTCATTGGGCAAAAAGAGTGCAAACTGCGGCTCCAAATCATGGTTCGAACCCTGCTGCCTGAATATTCCTAGGCAGATCATTTCCGCTCACTGAACTTCAGTTTTCTGATTTTTAAGTTAAGGATAAAATGCCTCCCCCTGGATACGGTTATGGGAGTCGGCTGTTATACACAAAGCCTTAACAGGGCACATGGTACACAGAGGGTACCATAAAACATAGCACTGTAAAGTATTAATAAGTCAAAGTACTTTCTAAGCTAAAGCACTATATAAATGTTAGTTACAGCATTATGCTCTCTTGACATTTCATAGCTAGATTTATTATAATACATAGAAAAGAACCTAGGAGGCCGGGTGTGGTTTGCACACCTGTAATCCAGCAGCTCAGGAGGCTTGAGGCAGGAGAATAATGAGTTCAAAATCAGCCTCAGCAACTTAGTGAGGCCCTAAACAACTCAGTGAGACCCTGTCTCTAAGTAAAATACAAAAAAAGGGCTAGGGAAGTGCCTCTGTGGTTAAGTGCCCCTGAGTTCAATCTCTGGTACAAAAAGAAAAAAGAAAAGCACCAAGGAGAAAGCCACAGTGAAGCCCAATGCTAGCCATAGTAACTTAAAAAAAGAAAAAATAGGGCTGGGGCTATAGCTCAGCGCCTGCCTCACACGTGTGAGGCACTGGGTTCGATCCTCAGCATCACATAGAAATAAATAAATAAAGATATTGGGTCCATATTCAACTAAAAATAATTTAAAAAAAAAGAAAAACAGAAAAGAAGTACAATGTGCTTATTCTTTGTGGATGAAAAAAAAAAAAAAAAACTTCTCTTTTCCAGCCAAGTGAGTCCTGTTATGACTTCTGTTCATTTTTATATCCACAGATGTCCTAAGGAATTGCCTGATTCTTTGTATTTGTACAACAACCGTCACTTGCAAGGCTATGACTTCAGTTATGACCAACATACATCTTCTCTGGGCCTGCTCTTTCCACTCCCCACCCCGCATTCTCTCTGAGGTTCCTATAACAAAATCCCATAAACTGTATATCTTAGAATCAACAAAATTTATCTGAAAGTTCTTGAGGATAGAAAGTCAAAGATCAATGCACCAACAGATTTGTTGACCAATGAGGACACATCTTCTCATATATGGTACCTTCACTGTGTCTTGCATGGTGAAAGGTGCTAGCTACTTCTCTAGGTTCTCTGTTACAAGGATATTAATTCCATTCATAAGGCCTCATAATTTATTCACCATCACAAAGGCCCATCTTTTAAATTTTTTCTCATTGAGGATTAGGTCTCAACATGGAATTGGGGGATGGACAGAAAACATTCAAACCATGGCAACCTCCAAAGGAAGAAACAGAGACAAAAACCAACTGAAATGGGAAGTTGGATCAGTATACCTTGCTACATAAATAGCCAAAACCATCTCTAGCCAAATGGCCAGAAAAGGATCAGGCATCCTGATGGAAGTGAGACCAGAAACTGGAAATGCATTCCAGAAAAGTGTTATTTTTTAATTTTTCATCTCTGCTTGCCTCATTGATTCATTTGTTTTTAATTTTCTAAGAGCTATTTTTCATGTTTCTCAATTCAGTCTATAACTCACACATTTCCAATGATCCTCCATTTTTACATGGTCTGCCATTCTAGCCACACATAGAAATTAATTGAATTGGTCATGAATTCTGTTCTCTTCAATTCTGGTAGGGAGAGGATGAGAGAGCATAACATGTGGTAGTGTGTCACTATGACAACATACTTAAAGGAGAAATAGTTTATTTGGGGCTCACAGTTTCCTGGTTTAGTCCATGGTCAGTTGACTACATAGATTTGGGCCCAAGATGAGATAGAACATCATGGTGGAAGGGCATGACAAAGCAAAGCTGCTCAGCTGATGATGGGCAGGAAGTAGTGGGAAAGAGAGAGCTCAAGGAGTCAGGAACGAGATAGAGTCCAAGGCCACACCCCCAGTGTCCTATTTCCTCCAGTCATACCCCATCTGCTGACAGTTATCACCTAGTAATCCATTAAAACTATTAATACATCAAATGAATTAATCCAGTGATGGAATCACAGTTCTCATAATCGGTTCACCTCTGAACATTCTTGCATTGTTTAACACATGAGCTTGGTGTGGAGGGATGGAAGATACCTAATAGCTAAACCATAACAGGAGGTTAATCCAATCCCTGTGGATGAATAGGCAGTTCTTGGGCATAAATATGATTACACAGATAATCAGGTGTGCCTACAAGTATCCAGATTTGCACAAATTAATGTATTTGAGAGTCCAAAGCATATAGTAATATAAGAATTAATTAAATCAAGTCATGCAGATTTTAATAATTCTAACTAATATTGCTTCCCCCTGACCAAAGGCTGTTCAGGTTTTAAATAGTCAGTAAAGTTGCAAGATAGACACCATCTGTCTTTATTCTACTTAGAATTCCCTCTGTCTGCTGTTACATTGCCTTGCTAACTATACGTCTAATCTTTGGAGCAAGACTGTTTAATAGAATTAGGCCTGCATCTGAGTTCTGATTCCATGACCTTGGGCAAGTCTCTTTACTCTTCAAACTTCTAGATTCACATTTGTAAGATGAGGAAGTCATGTCTACTCTCCCTGCTCTCAGGATTAAAAGGATATTGTCCACAAATAAATGCTATAAACATTTTGAAAACTATAAAGCATTTTTTGAATTGTAATAATCACTATAGTTAAGGGCTCTGACCCTGAGAACCCTCCAATCTGAGATTAGATCCTGCCCTACCTCTTATTATGATGTCATTTGAGCAAGTTACTTCACCCCTTTGCATTTCAATTTTTTATCAATAAATTTAACATAAAATACTAAGTGACAGGTTATTATGAAGATTTAATATGATAATGTGAATAAAGTACTCTATATAATACCTCACATTCAAATATTCTTAATATAAAATATCGATATCTATTGAGGTTACAGATTAAACCTTTGGGTTCTATGCAAATCTAACTTAAACATTCAGTTTAGATTTGTAATCTGTACAAACTATTAATACATCAAATGAATTAATCCAGTGATGGGAATCACAGTTCTCAGTTCCCTTTTTCTTTTTTTGAAAGGCAAATGTGGGTTTTCTTTTTTCAAGTAGGACACAATTCACTTTAATTTTAATACACACTAATACCAAATCAGGGCTGAAGATGTTCTTTAGTTGAGTGTTACTCTGTACATTGGAATTTTTAATTTTTATTTTTTATTGAAGCATTTAAATTATATATTGTAGTGGGATTCATGACACCATATCAGTCTCCCAAATAATGCAGTGTGTAACTTTTCAAAGTGTTGGGAGGGGGCAATACTCGGGATTTAACTCAAGGGCACTCTACTACTTAGCTACACTCTCAGCCTTTTTGCTTTTTATTTTGAAACAGGATCTCACTAAGTTGCTAAGGCTGGCCTTGAATTTGTGATCCTCCTGCCTCAGTCTCCCAAGTCAATGGGATTACAGGTATACACTGCCTCACCTGTCTCTCAGTTACCTCTTTTACTAGAAAATGATTGTGGTATTTGCTCTGACTCTAAAGAGGACTGTTTCCTTATATCCATATGTGCTTATTAAGTTTTATGAATTTAATATTTTAATCCTAACATATATTACTTTCCTTTTTATAAAAATATTATTCTGACTGTGTAGTTCTATCAACAATCTTGAATTTTAAAATATATATTGTGAGAATTTAACAATCCAACCTTATATTTCCCCACATCCCTGGCAGGCTTGTCTTTTCATTAACTGAAACATACACTCTTAAATCCATATTCTGTGCCTTTCAAAGAGACGGATAGATAATATCATTTTAACTTAATATATTTAAATAACTCATTTTAATGTTAATGTGATGTTGAGGAGCACCAGGTAACATATAAATCTAAATAACAATATGTTTAACTTGTAGTGTACCTAGCCCAGGGGCATATCTTGCTGGACAACCTTCACACCTGGTAGGAAAGACCCAGTATTAAAGCAAATATTTGAAGCAGAAGAAAGTCTTGAAGTCATAGCATCAAGTCTCACCATGAAGGTGGTTCCCTCTCTTAAAGCTTGCTCTGCCTGGAGGAGCTGGGAAATCTAGGAGACTAGACCTGGCAGGGTGTGCTTCCCCACCCAATGCGTCTTAGCCAGGAAATCAAGAGAATGGAAAATGGACATGAAGGGCAGGAATCCCAGAAAGTTTTCTTCCAGATCTAAATTACACCCATCGTGCACAATCTGTCTCACGAAGCAAAGGAGAACAGCTTTGCTAAGGAACAGAGCTCTTTGTGGCCTTTGCATCAAACGTAGGGATCTGTGCAGAGCGACACCTAGTGGTCTCCAGAATTCTTTAGAAGCAAGAGTGGCTAAGAAGGTGAGTGTGTTTGAGCATTTGTAAAGGAGTCCTTTTTCTTCCTACTTATTCATAAGCTGTGAGCAAGCTGAGTTGTTAATTGGTTTTGATTCCAATACAGCATCTCTCTGGCTGCATATACACTCATTGTTAAATCACAGAGAGAATTAATATTTAATACTTGAGCAGCCCGAACAAGTCACTGAGTGGAAAGAAACAGTGATTCTTATAGTTGAGAGAAATTGTTTTTTTCCAAATATAGAATATTAAAGCCACAGTGTGAAACAAAAGCACTGTATCCAACCCAATAGATTTCAAAGAACCAATAGCTTTTGTAGATGGATTCTTCCAGATTCATGTCAGAATTCAATCCCAAGTATCCTCACTGGGCCTTTTACCCTTCCTTGGAGTGGACCTATCTAGTTACTCATCTCTACTCCTGGTACAGGGGAAGTTGGAGGCTAAGATATTTATAATGTACTGAGGAAATTATACCTTACCCTCTGGATCTGTTGTGGTCCAAGAACCATTTACAACTCATTTGTGATGCTTCAGGATATTTGTACTTCCTCTTGCAATAAATTGTGTTCTAAAGTGGGCTCTGTAAGTTAGAATTTAGCTTCCTAAGACCTGAGTAGACAAGGACTTCTTAAGTAACATGAAAAATAAAAATGATGGGGCTACCCCTCTAGAATCTATCAAATTTAAACCTTCTTATAAATTTCATTTTGATGCTCACAGAATTAGAATATGATAAATATGACTGAGATTGACCACCAAAACAGGTAGTGAGAGTAGAACCTGGAAAATAATAACTAGAGGAAAAATTTGATTGAAGAATTTCAAATAGCTCCCATTCTAGTAGAAATCTGGGAGAACTGGATTTCCCAATTGGAAAAACTGAAATTTAACTGGCCCAACATTTGCAGGACCTAGGCTATTTTCCACCTAGGACCTGGGATCTCTTCATTATATTTTATAGCTGATTTTAAAACTTCAGGCCATAGTAGGCAAAAATCATATTTCCTATCACAGAACTGAATGGTATATCCTGATAATTTGCAGATGTGCTTTTATTTGCCATCTCTACAGGCAAGACTCTCATGTTGTACTTAGAATACAGTTCTGCTGACCCATTAGCTTAGTAGTTGTTCAATCTCAAATGTTAGTTTCCTTCTTGATATACATCACATCTGTTCAACCAAAAGAACAAGCAAATTTTAGGCCTACTTCTCTCTCAACTTGCTAAAGTTTTGTGGGTTTTGTCAAATTGAAGTAAAATCTGTTAAAATTACAACATACAATTTTGCCCTGTATAAAACTTTCAGTTCTATAATCAGTCAATTATAACCTACATTGCATTAGCTCAATAAATATTTCCTTTTGGTGGGAGGAAGGTACGGGGGATTGAACCCAGGGGTCCTTTACCACCGAACTTGATCTTCATCCCAGTTTTGTTTGGTTTTGACACGGGTTCTCCGTAAGTTGCTAAGGCTGGCTTTGAACTTGTGATCCTTCTGACTCAACCTCCTGAGCCAATGGGATTACAGACATGTGTCACCATGTGTGGTGAGCCGTTTCTGTGAACTGTGGCCGCCATTACAAGATGGCGCTGGTTTCCCCTGTAGTCTGTGACAAACAACTCCTTATCAGAATGAGTTGGCACGCTGTGACTTGGCACCCTGTGAGAAAAGTCCACGTGGCAGCTTCACATTGGGGCTTGAGGTGATTTATTAAGGCTGGGAGGGGCATCCGAGGGAGAGAAGAAAAAGTATCAAGGACCTGAATAAACTGCTGAAAGAAGATTCCTGAGTTGCGTCTTCCTTGCGGGCAAGGGGTCGCGACAAGTGGCGCCGAGACCCGGGAACCAGAACTTTCAGTCAGTCAGGGGTGGTGCACCGGTTAGTCCCAGGTGAGTGGGATCTGCTATGAAAGCAGGGATAGTCCCAATACGTGGGATCCGCGTCCAAAGCGGGGTCAGCTCCTCTACAAAGAAAGAGAGAGCCTCATGTTTATTGCAGCTGCACTGTGTACTTTCACTTTTGTTTTCTGTGTTTCTTTTGTTGTGTCATCTCGTTTTTGTTTTTTGTGGTATCTCTTGTTGTTTTTTGTGCGTCTTTTGTTGTTGTGTCATGGGTGCCGCGTCTTCAAGTCCGATCCTCCTGGCCCTAGATGACCTGTTACGTTCCAAGGGCCTGGAAGTGAAACGTAGTACTTTAAAGAGATTTTTACAGAAGATAGATATTGTCGCACCGTGGTTTGCATTCTCGGGCAGCCTTACTATACCTAGCTGGGATAAATTAGGCAAAGACCTTGACTTTGCTTCTGAGCAGGGCATATTAGAGGGTGGGGTGATACCCCTTTGGAAGATGGTCCGTAGTTGCCTCACAGATGGCAGATGTCAGGAAGCACTTACTAAAGGACAGGAAGTTTTAGAGCAATTACATGAGGAGAAGTCAGAAACGGCAGAAAGTGAAATATCTCAGGAGGATGGGAGTGTGCGGAGCATGAAACAGGGGAGGAGGCGGCTGTCTCCGGCAAGAAGTGAGATATCTCAGAAGGATGGGAATGTACGGAATGTGAAACAGGGGAGGAGACGATTGTATCCAGATCTCAGTGCGCTGCGCACACCCCCATGCGAAAGTGGGTCAGAGAAAGAGGAGGATGAGGAGGAGGAGCTTGGGAGGCTGTCTTGTCAGCTAGGGAGTGTAGGCATGGGAGAAGGGAACAGAAATAAACAGGGGCTCAAGAAAAATGATCCTCCAGATCCACCGCCGTATGGTGGGGGTGTTTCGGGGAGAGCTTTCCATGCCCAAACATGGAGGGCTGTTAACGCTGAGATGGGTCTTGCTTATCCAGTTTTTCAGGATGACAATAGGGGAAGATTCCATGAACCCTTAGATTTCAAAATTGTGAAGACCCTGGCGGAGTCCGTGCGCACTTATGGGGTGGATGCCGCCTTCACACTAACTCAGGTGGAGGGTTTGTCTAGATACTGCATGACTCCCTCTGACTGGGCTAGCCTTGTTCGGGCTTGTGTTTCCCCGGGTAAATATTTGGACTGGAGAGCATTTATGCTAGAGGGCGCAATAGAGCAGGCCGCCCAAAACCATGCGGCGGGACACCCCGCTTGGGATAAGGACATGCTTTTGGGGCAGGGGAGATTTGCTAATCAACAGACAGGATTTCCTCTTGAGGTATATGACCAAATTAACAGCATTTGCATTCGGGCATGGAAATCACTTCCAAATAGAGGAGAGGTATCTGGTAATTTGACTAAGATTCTACAAGGCCCTACAGAACCCTTTTCAGATTTTGTTGCTAGGATGGTAGATGCCGCTGGAAAGATTTTTGGGGATCCTGATAGAGCCATGCCCCTTATCAAGCAATTGGTTTTTGAGCAATGCACCAAGGAATGTAAAGCAGCAATCACTCCTTATAAAAACAAGGGCATAGAAGCATGGATGAAGGTGTGTAGAGAGATTGGAGGACCTTTAACTAATTCAGGCCTTGCAGCTTCTGTCCTTCGGATTGCCAAAGGGGGCGGTCCTGGTGCCAGAACATGCTTCCATTGTGGTCAATCTGGTCATTTCAGACGGGAATGTCCCAAAAAAGACAGTTTTACTGGACCTCCTTACGGTGGCCCTTCCAATGGCCTTCGTCTATCGGGGTTGTGTCCAAGATGCAAAAAGGGGAAACATTGGGCAAGAGAGTGTCAATCAGTGAGAGACATCCATGGACAGCCTGTTTCAGCTGGGCCAAAAAACGGCCAACGGGGCCCCCGACCCCAGGGCCCACAAATATATGGGGCAATGGAGAATGTCACACCCGCACCCGAGACATGGCCGTCTCTACGCCATCCCATGAAACGCGGAGAGCCACTACAGGCGCCGCAGGATTGGACCTCTGTTCCACCTCCAGACTCGTATTGACACCTAAGATGGGAGTCCAATTGGTAGAAACTGAGTTTAAAGGGCCTTTACCACCTGGCACTGTAGGTTTGCTAATTGGACGTGCATCCTCTATCTTGCAAGGTCTTCATGTTTTCCCTGGAGTCATCAGCCCTGATGCTGTAGGGACAGTAAAGGTTATGGTGGAAGCTCCAAGGGGCATTGTGTCTATCTCTCCAGGGGATCGGATTGCTCAATTACTAATTTTGCCTAGCTTGCATACCCACTTCCCTTCTGACTCAAGGTCACGGACGGGAGATGAGATTGGTGCCACCGGAGGAAATTGTGCCTATTTGTCACTGAATATGAGCAATCGCCCCACTTTGGAGTTAAGCATAGAAGGTAAATCTATTGTGGGATTGCTGGACACAGGGGCGGACCGTAGCATTATAGCCCTTAAGGACTGGTCTAAGGGATGGCCAGTGCAGACTTCTGATCAATCCCTAAGAGGACTTGGATATGCCCAAGCCCCTCAAATCAGCTGTAGACATCTATCTTGGAAGGACCCGGAAGGACATCATGGTACTTTTCAGCCTTATGTACTTGATTTGCCTGTTTCTTTATGGGGCCGTGATCTGATGAATGACATGGGGTTTACTCTTAGCAATGACTATTCCCCGGTGTCTCAACAAATTATGCTAGATATGGGGTATAGGCCAGGTCTAGGACTAGGAAAACACCTACAGGGGCGTAGGCATCCTATGCAAGGTCATCAAAAGCTTAACAGATTTGGTCTGGGTTTTTCCTAGGGGCCACTGGGGCTCAAATACCCATAACATGGCTCACCGAGGAGCCTGTTTGGGTGCCTCAGTGGCCTCTTCCCTCGGTTAAATTGGCAGCAGCCCATGACCTAGTTAAAGAACAACTTGACTTGGGTCACATCCAACCTTCTACTTCTCCCTGGAATACTCCCATATTTGTCATTAAGAAAAGGTCAGGGAAGTGGCGCCTACTGCATGATCTACGAGCGGTTAATGCTCAAATGCAACTTATGGGGCCCATTCAAAGAGGGCTGCCTCTGCTCTCCTCTGTTCCTCAGGGCTGGCATATTATTGCTATTGACATTAAAGACTGTTTCTTTTCTATTCCTTTGCATCCTAAAGACTCACAGCGTTTTGCATTCACCCTTCCCTCGTGTAACCACGAGGAACCAGATCAAAGGTTTGAGTGGGTAGTGTTGCCGCAGGGCATGGCTAATAGTCCTACGATGTGTCAGATGTATGTGGGGAAAGCACTCGTACCTCTCAGACAAAAGTATTCCTCCATTAAGATCATTCATTATATGGATGATGTACTATTGGCTGCTAAATTAGAACAAAGGGTTAATGAGGCTTATAAAGACCTAATAAACCTGTTAGCTCAATATGGACTGCATATCGCACCTGAAAAGGTTCAAACGGGGGATTCTATTAAGTATTTGGGAGCAACGATTGGGTATGACAAATTAAAACCACAAAAAATCACCATAAGAACTCAGGATCTCCAAACCCTAAATGATTTTCAAAAACTGCTGGGAGATATTAATTGGATAAGAGGATATTTACATATTCCTAATATTGTGCTTCAGCCCTTGTATGCTACTCTTAAGGGTGATCCAGATCTTACTTCCCCTCGTAGCCTCACCAAAGAGGCTAGAGCGGCCCTTATGAAAGTAGAAGAAGCTATACAGCATGCCACTCTATACAGGCTCCAGAGTGATAAACCTTTCCAGTTATGTGTGCTTGCCACTATGCGGCAGCCTACTGGAGTACTTTGGCAAGATGGGCCTTTACTATGGATCCACCCACATGTGTCTCCAGGAAAATCCTTAGAATACTATCCTGATGCTGTTGCAGCGTTAGCACTTAAAGGGATTCAACAAAGCATTCAATTTTTCGGACAGTCGCCTTCTTCTCTTATCATACCCTACACTAAAGCTCAACTTAATGTTTTGTGTGCTACTCTAGACAACTGGGCTATTCTATGCTGCTCATTTCAAGGAGATATTGATAATCATTACCCTTCCCATCCATTACTCAATTTTGTTAAAGAGCATCCCATCATTTTCCCTAAGGTGACTTCACCCAGTCCTATTCCGGGGGCTGTTAATATTTTTACTGATGGTTCCAAGTCTGGAATGGGAGCTTATGTAATTAATGATTCTCCCCCTGTCCAGCATCAATTTGCTCCAGGAAATCCACAATGGGTAGAACTACAAATTGTTATTGAGGTTTTTAAGCAGTGTTCTTTTCCTTTTAATCTCATTTCGGACTCCATCTATGTGGTACAAGCACTAAGAGTCCTGGAAGCCGTGGGAGCTATTAGTGATGCCCATAATGTATCTGTTTACTTTACTCAACTTCAACAGCTTATCTGTAGCCGCGCTGCTCCTTTTTATCCAATGCACATCCGGGCTCACACCTCTCTTCCTGGTCCGTTATCACAGGGCAATGCCTGTGCGGACTCAGCCACTAGAGATCACTTGATATGCTTGGCTTCCTCCTTGGAGGGGGCTAAATTATTTCACCAAAACTTCCATGTTAATGCTTTAACGCTACGCAGGCGTTTTTCCATTTCAAGAGCAGATGCTCGTCAGATAGTATTACAATGTCCTCATTGTGTCACATTTCTTCATCCCCCTCATTATGGCGTAAACCCACGGGGATTAAAGCCATTGGTTGTCTGGCAAATGGATGTGACACACATTCCTGACTTTGGTAACTTCAAGTATGTACATGTCTCTGTTGATACGTGCTCTGGAATTATTCACGCTTCTGCTTTATCGGGAGAAAAGGCACGTAATGTTATTACTCATTGCCTAGAGGCATGGGCAGCATGGGGTGCTCCTACATCCCTTAAGACTGATAATGGACCTGCTTATACTGGCAGACAATTTACATCCTTTTGTTCTACTATGGGAGTGCAACTTACTCATGGTCTGCCTTACAATCCTCAAGGACAAGGCATTGTTGAGCGTGCTCATCGCACCTTAAAGGAAACTTTACAAAAACAAAAAGGGGGAATAGGAGCTGAACACACTCCTAAAGAACGCCTGTCCTTAGCTCTCTTTACCATTAATTTTTTGAATTTGGATATTCATGGTCGCTCTGCGGCCGATAGACATGTGTCCCCTCAGCCCTCTGTGATTGGCTATGTTAAGTGGAAAGATGTTCTTACGGGCCAATGGAACGGCCCCGACCCCGTGCTGACATGGGCACGAGGATCTGTATGTGTTTTTCCCCAGGATCGCACGGAACCGCTGTGGGTCCCTGAACGCCTGACAAGAAGAGTCTTGACTCCAGCCAACCAGCAACAAGAGATACCACAGCAATCCTGTGATGAGGATCTTCATCCTGCTAAGTGCTCTGGCTCTGATGTTGATGCCGATGGTACAGGCGACACCGATGCAGTGGTGGGCAGTGGCACGGGCATGGCCGATGCCGATGCCGGTTCATGGTAATTCTAGTGTTCTCCCTACTCTTTTTTCTACCTCATGTGAGATGTCTGCTCCCTGTGCTTCTCCTAGAGGGGACATAGAGAGCATTTTTAATCAATCTCAAGTTAATCTCACAGGAGTTTTTTGCTTCAGCCTTGGGAACGCTAATTGCATTAGCCTTAAGACCAAAAATTTGACTAACTGGGAGGACCCATTGCGGTCCAGTCAGGACTCGGGGAGCATTATTAGTGCCGTACTGAGCCAAGTAGTTTCGGGGAAGCAATCAGGCTCAGGGACCCCCGCAAATAGCTCTGCTTTAAATATAACTACCTTGGCTATTATCTCCGAGGTGCTAATCCCAGTGCCTTCTTCTTCTAATAGTATCTATCATGCCACTCATTTCAAGGCCTCTCCTTACTGTACCCCTAATCTTGGTTTTCCCCCAACATTTACGCCTTGTCAGGATCATTCTTGGGAGAAACATCAAGTTGCTAAAGGTTTCTCCCTTTCTCCTTCTCTTAAGAGGCATGTTTATGACTTTAATAACGGTGCCAACTCTTCTACAGGAGTGGGTTGGCCCTGGTTTCAGTGGCTGATTTCCAATGAAAGGGGGGCTTCAGCCGATATTTCTACATTGGCTCAATTGCTAGGAGCCAAAAGCTGGTTGGCTAATGTTTCTGGCACTGTTAGGGAGAGTGAACGAGGAAATAGACTTACATCTGTTTCGTTCAACTCTCTGTTATATAGTGCCACATTACCCCCTGCAATGGTCTGTGTCCAATCCCCGTTCCTGTTCCTTTTGGCTAATGACACCTCGTCAGGGATGCTAGATTGTTCTAATGTTACCTGTCTCTTATCTGAGTGTTGGAATGGTTCTTGGACTGTAGCAGTGGTTATGAAAATTCCAACTTTTGTCCCAATCCCGGTAACTGCAGATCCTGAAAAATTCCCCATTGTTGAGCTATTTCGAGTCCGCAGGGATTTTGGAATTACAGCAGCCATAGTGACAGCCGTGGCGGTATCTGCTGCTGCAGCGGTTACGACCGCAGTGGCCATGGCCAATCAAGTACAAACTGCTGCCACCATTAATCGAGTTGTTCAACAAACTTCCATCATACTCGAATCCCAAAACACAATCAATCAACATATTTTGTCAGGGATTTTAGCTGCCAACCAAAGAATAGATTTACTCCAAGCTCAGATAGAAGAATTAGCTGACTTGGTGCTTTTGGGTTGCGTTGACCAACGTGCACATTTATGCATAACCTCTGTCAGATTTAATGATTCCAGGAATGCTTCCCGCATCATTGGCGGATATTTGGCCGGAAACTGGTCCATGGAAGCGGAAGACATGATCCAGTCTCAACTAACCCAAATAGCTGTCTTGAACAGTACCCGTGTCGATCCCGTGACCTTGGGACAATTCACCGATTGGATATCTTCTGCCTTTTCCTTTTTTAAAGAGTGGGTGGGGGTAGGCGTTTTTGGTGCAATGTGTTGCTTCGGTATGTTCCTCTGTTTGTGGTTTCTCTGTCGCCTCAAGTCCCGCAATGCTCACGATAAGGCTATGATCATACAAGCTCTTGCAGCTTTAGAAAATGGCAATTCACCTCAAGTTTGGCTTGCGCATCTTAAACAGTAAATCTTTGACATGGTCGTTGCACCCCAAGTTATTATAACATTGCACTGGGATCGACATGTCTTTCCTCGCTGTTCTCTTAGTGTTGGAAAGCCCTTGCACTCTGCCGGTCTTGCTGCCATTGCACGCAGATGGGTTTCCACACTAGTGCTTCTCTATCACTTTAAAGTCCGTGCCTTTCTTTCAGGGTGCTGTCAACTTGTTTGTCGTTGTAAACAGCCACAGTTCAGCCTCAGCTATCCCCCTCCGTCCACCATCGTCACGATACAGGATGCGAGGCAAGGCACTGCACTTGAGTGATCCTTGGAGTGGACCTCAAGGAGAGCATGTCCTATTGCATGCGGGTTTGACGTCCTTCCTTACCCCACCTTATCCACGCCCCGCCCCGCGAAAAAAGGCGTCGGCTGATATGGCCTCGGATCTGGGGAAGGCGCCTCCTCGGGGCTGAGCCATACTATGCAGCCACTTCTGCACAGTGGGATAGGACCTCTACTCTCGCCTGTATTGTCATACAAAAACAAAAAAGGGGGAACTGTGGTGAGCCGTTTCTGTGAACTGTGGCCGCCATTACAAGATGGCGCTGGTTTCCCCTGTAGTCTGTGACAAACAACTCCTTATCAGAATGAGTTGGCACGCTGTGACTTGGCACCCTGTGAGAAAAGTCCACGTGGCAGCTTCACATTGGGGCTTGAGGTGATTTATTAAGGCTGGGAGGGGCATCCGAGGGAGAGAAGAAAAAGTATCAAGGACCTGAATAAACTGCTGAAAGAAGATTCCTGAGTTGCGTCTTCCTTGCGGGCAAGGGGTCGCGACAACCATGCCCAGCAGATTTCCCATTTTTAAAATGAATATAAAATCTATCTCTTGCCATATGATTAAGGATATGGCTATTAGTATGTTAGTACAATGTTTTAAAAGTTATCTTAAAAATCTTTTCTTAAGAAATAATTTCAAATAAGGTAAAATAAGGACATGTCTGATCTTCCCTTTAATCAATATATAGTGCTTGGTTTGGGGGCTTGGGGTTTTGATTTTTCTCTTTTTAATGACCTGAATACATGTTTCCCCATCCTCAGAAACTAAAATAAAATAATAAAGATAAGCATCTTCTCATGTAGCTTTTTCAGCCTTTTGTCATGCATTTTGTGATTGTTTCAGGTAATAACATTGTTAACAGACTGTCAGCCTTACTTCTTACACCAAAAATAACAGTCAAACAGGTAGTAGCCTAGGGTATCATTTCTGAAAGATATCCTCAGCACAAACATTCACAGGATAAAGGTTAAAAACCCATAAAACAAAGTAAGAGATTCAAGTACTTAGGTGAACATTTTATAATTCTTAGCTTGTCCAAGGTAATACATTGTATTTGTGTTTTACCAATATGTCCTATATGGGCATTTGAGGATACCTCTTATAAAATATCTCTAGCCTAATAATATAATGCAATGATTAAGTATCAAAATTTTAGTGTTTAGATTATCATTGTTCAGTAGACTGGAATGAATCTGAAACTACTTCTAGTGGAGAGTTTAGGCCCAGCCTAAGGGTGTCACCTGTCTTCACCTTTTCATGCAGGGCTCCAGGGAAGTTATCAGGGAGGAATGGTGTTTTATTCTGAGTATGTATCATTCTCAGTTTCTTTGCTTTTTTGAGACAGGAGAAACCCTATCCCCAGCTCTGCTCAGTGGAAGAATGCGGCCCGCAGGAGGGGCGGGGGCCTTGCCCTGCGAGGGGAGGCGCGTCCTGGGGCCGATGTGGGCGGCGAGGACCGTGGGCTGCGGGTGCGGCGAGCAGGGGCGGGCGTCCGCCCAGCTCCCGACCGGCTCCTGCCCAGCTTGGAGGAGGAGGTGGCGGAGCAGGAGGATGTACTTGGACTGAAGACACTGCAATATGGCTTAACTGTTATTTGATTATTCTCTATGGCCTCAGAACTTAAAGGACTACAGGCCACAATTCTTTCTTTTTTTAAATATGTATATATATATATATATATATATATATATATATATATATAGACCTTTTAAAAAATTATTTATTTATGTGCAGTGCTGAAAATCAAACCCAGTGCCTCACACATACTAGGCAAGTGCACTATCACTGAACTACAACACCAGACCCTATTAATTAATTACTTTAAAAAGAAATTTGTGGCCCCTATAGGTCACAAACATTTCTAATTAGATTTTATATAATTATTTAACATGCCTCTTAAACATGACACTAACCTCATGACTAAAGCTGGATGCAGTGGTGCATGCCTGTAATCCCAGTGAGTTAGGAAGTTAAGGCAAGAAGATCACAAGTTCAAGGACAGCTTCAGCAATTCAGGGAGGCCATAAGTAACTTAGTGAGACACTTGTTTCAAAATAAAAAAAAATCTAAAATAAAAAAGGGCACATAGTTCATGGTAAAGCACCCCTAGGTTCAATTTCCAATACTATCAAATTTATAAATAAAAAGTAAAAACTCATAGTGTATACAAAGGCTACAGAAGCTTCTTCTGAAAGTGGATGGGAGGCCAAGAAGCATCATTCATAAGCAATTGAACACACATCTCTCTTTGTGTGTGTGTGTGTGGGGGTGGGTGGGTGGGTGTGTGTGCTGGAAATTAAACCCAGGGCCTTGTACATGATTGGCAAGTGCTTTACCACTCAGCTATGTCCCCAGACCTCAAAGAACTATAAACTATATTTATTTATTTTATTTATTTATTTTTTTAAAAATTTCAATATTTATTTCTCGGCGGACACAACATCTTTGTTTGTATGTGGTGCTGAGGATCGAACCCGGGCGGCACGCATGCCAGACGAGCACGCTACCGCCTGAGCCACATCCCCAGCCCCTATAAACTATATTTATATACCCCAGGATTACACTGTAAAAAAAATGGAAACAACCTAAATATTCAAAAGGAATGGCTTCATCTCATCTAAAATATGATATAGAGTATTATAGTTTGAAATTATTTGTATTTTTATGTTAAGTATAAAAAACTAGAATTATTCTATATAATAACTATATAAAATGTGAACCAGGGCTGAAAAAGAACCAGGAAACATGAAAAGAGAAATATGAAAAGAGAATGTGACAAGGCTTTCAGGTGACTTTGGGGGTTTTTTTTGTTTTTGTTGTTGTTTATCATTATACTCCAATAAAAGATTTATGAGTCTCAAAGTAAACATTCCTTACATATTTTTGTCTCGATTTTCTCAGTGTTGGAATGGTTTATAAAGGGCCTTTTGTACATGTCTGTGAATCTGGAGGATATTATAAACCAGAATTTAGAGTGGTTTTTAAATTATGCACTCTTTCCTAAACTCCAAAGATAGAAGTTTAAATCAACATCCCTTGAATGTAAGAAAGCTTGTATTTGGTGAACATTATATAGATCAAAAAGTAAAGTTCCAAGTTAGGACAATATTTTATAATGATAAATTTAGAGATATATGTCCAAGTGCTTTCTTTGCTCCAGAGTGTCTCAAGTACTTGCCTTCATCTACCCTATTAATTTCGTGCTCAGGAAGCCTGGAGCTGCTAAGTCTGGAAGGTGAACCCACAGATGGCTGCAATGAAGGAGTTCATCAACATCTCTCAAATTAGCAAGCATATCTTATAGTTTTGACCTTTTGGGCCCTAGCCAAAGAAAAGAGTAGGGACACAAAAAAGAGGGAACAGAATTATTGATCTGCCATCAAAATGGTACCACAAAACTTATTTCACATCTTCCAGCATTAACCTTTAGAAAAATCTTCATAGATGAATAAGAAACAATTATTTTCAAAGTTTTCATTTTATTCTAAAAGTTTGTCTTGAAAAACAATTATATTTTACATATATTTTATAAATTAAGCTAACAAATATTATTTCCATAAAAAAGAATACTTATGTCCTATGTAGATATTGAAACTCACATTACTCCATACTCGAACCATTGAACAGTGCTCTAAATGAAGACAGATTTCAAGGACTGTGAGCCTACGATGTACCCAATTAAACAATAAAACCCATGTGTATAAATTAAGGTGCATTCACTGCCTTCCATCCTGAAGCTATGACACCCAAGGTGAAGTCTCATTTCCTGCAGATTACTTACCTGAGCTTTGATTCTTCCTTCTCTTACATCCCTGTTTTGACTGTTTTCTGTAGGATAGAGGATGAAACAGATCTTCAGTAGTTTTTCCTGCTATAAGTTTAATTAAGAATGGAAAAATCTTACCCATAGTCTGTTATGGTTTTCCCCTATACCAGCAAAGAATACAACTATTTCTAAGAAATTTTAACTAATACCTAGAAATATATTTCAAGATAGTAGGTCTGAAGTACACAATTTGGAATATTTCCACTAGACTAATTAAAAGGACTCAGATTTTTCCAGTGGGTTCTGTTTTAATTAAAAATATTTATGGTAGTTTATAAATTAGTGTTACATATACCAATTCAAAGCTTTGCTTCAATTCTTTTTCTAATCATAAATCTTAAGGTTGTTACCACATTGCTATTTTATCAAGACAACATGAACTAAAAATGAAAAACAGAAACTACCAATGAAAGACATTAAAATTTCTCCCCAGAGTCATTTTCTTTCATTATACCAAAAAAAGTGCTATATTCCTGAATACGGATCATTATCCCAAAATGAAGAAATCCAATTGCTTCTGTTAGTAGGAATACTGTTCCAGTCAAATGATGCACTTTTATATTTTACGTGCTCAATTCTGACTATAGTGACACCTTGATATTGTAAAAAGAACTAAATAATCAATGTAAGAATAGATGAATTCTATTTAAATTCTGGCTACCTTTCCAATCTGAAGATCTTTATGGATATTCATTTTTATAGTATAAAAACTTAAGGAAATATATCAATATACAGTATAGACATTTTCCTCAAAATTTCAGTTTGTCTGGTTTGGACATGGCTACAAAAAGGAATGTAAAATTATGTCTCATTATGTTTGTTAATTTTTTATCAGTATATTTGAATAAAGGGCACAGAATGTTCTTATGTTTTATATTAATATCATTCTGATTTTATCTATGTTACATAGCATTAAATTATATCATCTCTCATAAAATTGTTGAGACTATGCTAATATCAATAGTGGACACGAACCTTTTTTAAAATTAAGCTGAACAATGGTAAATTCAAAGATCCTTTAAAATAAAGACTTAAATGTTTTTAAGTAACTACTAGGTTGTAAAAGGATATCTTAATAGGGATGACTGATCTTTGATAAGCTTTAACATCAGTAAAAAGTGGGGGAGGACATCCCTCTAGTCCTTTGCAATTTATAAAAATATATTACTCAATAAGTTTAGATTTCAACCTCTATTTACACTACTTTCATATCTCAAAAGATGAAATTCCCATTCCAACAGAAGAGAGATCCATGATCATATTGTCAATGAGGGTAGTAGCACAAGGAAGTTTTTAGTCTTGCCCTCCTAAAAAGATAATTCAGATTGTTTTTAGGGAATTTCCATTTTCATACTTAACTAGCTCTATTTCTAATTTTTCATTTGCATAGAAAGTTATATGATTCACAGGGCTAAAGATTTCATTTTGGCTTGTTTTTGATGTGGCACAGAATTTATTGGAAAAAAAAGGCAATTGGTAATATTGCTATAAATTAAATTGGCCAAAACTTTTAAATTAGAAAACAAATACTTTTTAAAGCAGTAATTACAGTGGTTTGCCAGTGAGGTATACTAGATGAGATTTATAAATTGCCACTGGAAATAAATATCATTACAATGAAGCATACATACTTTTTTTTTCTGGTACTGGGGATTGAACACAGGAGCACTTGGCCACTGAACCACATCCCCAGCCCTATTTTGGATTCCATTCAGAGACAGGGTCTCACTGAGTTGCTTTGCTTAGTGCCTCACTTTTGCTGAAGCTGGCTTTGAACTCACAATTCTCCTGCTTCAGCTATCCCGAGCTGCTGGGATTACAGGCGTGCGCCACCACACCTGGCTAAGCATACATACTTTTAAAAATAAATTTATCATCATGTTTGAATACATAGCCCAACACTCTCACGATCCTCTAAATTTGTTACTGGGATATACTGTGATTCTATGATCATGATTTTAAGTTCATAATCAAATAGCTAACAATTTAATTTCAACCCCTGAGAGCAGGTGAAAAGGAAAGTAGTAAGGAGCAAAAAAGAAAAAGAGTAAGTAGTTTTAGGAAAACATTGGAGAAAAAAAACTTGGGAGATGTAAAAGAGACAAGATTTATTATTTATAAATACAATGTTTTCCACTTACTCTTCACCCCCTTTTTCCCCTTTCTCTCCTTTTTGTATTTTTCCTTGAGTTTGGTAATTACTCCCTGGTCGACATTCCAGGCTTCGGGCAAGAGACACTGGTCCTCCTTTTCTGAACAGAGTAAAACAAATGAAACAGCCGTTTTCAACAAAATATTGAACACTGTAAGTCAATATGTCTGAAAGACACAACAATTTTCTTCATAGCATCACTAGCTAAAATAAAGTCATTATTTATTCATCAGATATTTAAGTTGCAAGAAATACAGTAGCTAAAAAATAACAATCAGATTGATTTTCTAATTAACAAACTTCCCTTGAAAGAGACATCAAGAACCTCTCATTTTTCATTCAATTTTCTAAATGCCATGAGGAATGACTGGAAAAAAACACTTAATATTGACTTATATGATGAGAGACAGTTACTGAGATTCTACAAAATAGTATCCAATGATCTTTTCCCTTTAAGAGTTTTATACTTTTGGCATGTTTTCATCAACAAATGATGATTTTTATTTTATTGGCCTTATAAGTAGATTTTTATAAAACTTATTAAGTAGCCTTCGTTCAAAATGCAAAATAATTTAAATGACATGATTATTTATAAGTTCCCAAAAGAGGAAACTCAGAACTTCTGGTAAATAAAGAAATTAATCAATATTTCAGGAGAAGACTATTTATAGAGTAAATATGTTGCTGGTCATGGTGGTGCATGCCTGTAACCCTAGCAGCTGAGAAGGCTGAGGCAGGAGGATTGCAATTTAAAAGCCAGCCTTAGCAAAAGCGAGGCACTTAGCAATTCAGTGAGTCCTTGTTTCTAAATAAAATACAAAATATGGTTGGGGATGTGGCTCGGTGGTCAAGTGCCCCTGTGTTCAATCTCTGGTACCAAAAAAAAAAAAAGAGTAAATATGTTATATACTTATACTTACCATATAAAGCAATTTGTGTGCTCTATAATACTATTGGAAGTGTTAGCATAGAACTCTAGTTTGAATCCATGACACATATAACCAACTGTTCACTCTACTTGTCCACTGGGAAATCAAATAGACATCTCAAACTAAATGGGCAAAACCAAATTCCCAATCTCCTCCACTCAACCAATCTGTTCTATCCACAGGCTCTCAATTTCATCTGATAGCAATTTCATACTTGTATTTGTTCAGATCAAAACCCTTTCCTCCCTCTTCACATCAAATATTTCACTTTCTCTACATTGAAAACATAATCAGAATCTGATTTCTCAACACATCTACAACTTCTCTGGCCACTCTGATCTCTTGCTAGAATTACTGCAAAAATTATTACCCTTCACCACATAAGACAATTATCAACAGTTCTCTGGGTAGTCTATCTGAAGCATAATAAAGCTTTAAAAGTCAGATTATGTCACCCTTCTATTCATATCCTTCCCATAGCAGCATTTGACATAATCCTATATAATGGTCATTTATTACTACAATCCCTGTGCTTCAGACACTCTGGCTCCCTTGAATTCCTTAAGCATGACAGGTATGTTGCTATCTTATGGCACTTACTCTCACTTTCTTCTTCCTCAGATGCCACACGGCCAAATCCCTCATCACAATTTTAAGTCTCTTGTTCAAAAGGCTTGCCATAGCTACCCTATTTTAAACTGTAAGTTGCTCTTACCACCCCATCCAATCCCAATTCTTCCTATATCCCTGACATTGTTCTACTTTTTCTATTTTCCATAGCATTTATCACCCTCTGACATTCAATATCATTTATTATGTTTATTGCTTACTGCCTAGATCCTTTTACTAAGCTGTGAGCACCATGGGGGTTAAGAATCTTCTAGAAAACCTGGTACATAGACAGCACTTGTTCAATATTTGCTGAATGAATTTTGAAATTATTTGAAATGAACCAGAATAAATAAAAATCTATTTTTAACAACTTAACTTTCAATCTAGTTCAGAAAACTGGTTTTTTTTGGGGGGGACCTTTGAATATAACACTATTAAAAACAATTTTACATCAACATTTCTAAATACATAACTATAATCTAAAAGCAGAAGGAATAAACTTTATTTTTCAAGAAAAACCTAACAATTAAAATTTTTACTTTCTCTAATCTGGCCGTAATAATAAATTTAACTGTATGGGTTTTGAATTCTGGAAGGTCCTTAGTCTATTAAAGCAAAAATTTAGCACTATCATAACCTTCACAGACTCATTACAACAGCACTAGAAGATCATGGAAGATATTAGTATAATTTATCTATTTACTTGCCAGAAACTAATCAGATTCTTAACCTAAGTACAACTCGTTTTTAAGGGGGTGGAGTAGAAGAGAGGATGGCATGAGCACTTAAAATGGTTTAAATGTCCACTCAACTAGACAAGATTTACAGTACAGTTCTGTTAGTTTGTTCAAAGTTCAATAGTTTGAATTAAATTATAAAATTCTTTTTATTGTGTGTGTGTTGGGGGGTATTTACTGGGGATTGAACCCAGCAGTGCTTTATCACTGAGCCACATCCCCAGCCCTTTTTATTTTTTATTTAGAGACAAAGTCTTGCTAAGTTGCTAAGGGCCTCGATAAATTATTGAGGCTGGTATTGAATTTCTGATCCTCCTGCCTCAGCCTCCTGAGTTGCTGGGATTACAGGCATGCAAAACCACTGAATATGGCTAAATTAAAAAATTCTTAAAATGCACAGGGCCAAACTACTATAAAAGAAACCTCCAGTGAACTGATAGCTTTCATTTGCTCACTGAAAATTCCAATCAAAGTAAAATAATAGTAACTTGTTTAATTCCTCAATAGGAAAAATCACTTAAAAATTCAGCAAACACCTCTAACATTATAAAGGTTTCTGAGAAGTAAGGAGAGTTAAAGGCTACCATGAATGCTGAAGAAAAACACTCAAATAATATCTAACTCTTCCAGATCTTGCCCTATTGGTATTATTTGCAATTTACAGAGAAAAAAAAAACATTCTTTTCTTTGAGATTCCAACGAATTTTCATTGAAGTGTTTCAGATGGAAAAATAGGTTTCAAAAATATTTCTTGTTTATTAAAAATGTTAGACAACGTTTTTCCCTGAACATACCCAACTTGTTCACTCTACTTGTCCATTGGGAAATGGAAAAGTCTTCTTATCAGTTCCTATATAAAGATGACACAAATGTAAAGAAGGAAAATTCCAAACAAAATTTTTAACACAAGTTTAAAAAGGAAAAAAAAAATTTTTCCATTTTGGCTTTAGAACATTTTTATGTTTCCTTTAGAAAAGCTATGTATTAAAAATTTGGGTTTATACTAATATTTTTAATGTTTATAACTAAAAATGTAACAAAAATTTTCATTTTAAGCAAAAATACTAAACAACATTTGAACATATGTAATATCTGTGTTCCAGTATCAAGATGTATATTCTAGTTCTTGAAGGTACATTGAAATTAGTATTTAAAGTAGCTGTTTGAATGGAAGTAAATGAAAAGTTCATAATGTGGTGTATATACATCTAAAAACATATAATCCCTCAAAACAATTTAATTGCTTTTATTTTTAGGGACAAACTTTTAACTTAAAGGGAAAAATATATTTCAAATAAGAAACCATTGGTTTGACTTTTAAGAAAACTGAGTAAAGAAGCTTTTATAAAGGTAAACTTAAATATTAAAATAATAGGCAACCTTATATTCCCTCAATAAAGAAACACTTGTCCAAATATTAGACCTTCCCTCTTTTTCTTTCTTACATAGATATATTCAAACCTAAGGAATTAATCATTTTTGAAGATTTAATCATATCCTACCTTATTGATAATAAAAATTTACTTCCATACTACTAGAATGACCTATGCTAAAGAAGTTTCCTCCAAATATTTGTTTTAACTCTTGTTAAGAGGTTTATTAAATTCATTTAGAGTAATTTGAGGGGGAAAAACACTATTCCTGTACACACTGTCAAAACCTGACTTAGAATTAAAGACTACAATTTTCTACATTCTACTTCTTTGTTGCACAAAATATACTAGAAATGAGATCTTCAAAATCCTCTAGTTAAAAGTTTCATATTAAGTTTCCACAAAATGCAGATTTGTAGTTTCTACTGTCTAGGCAGAAAATAAATATTCTACATTTGAGTTCAAATTATTTTCATAGAGTATTGCTTATTCTAAAAGAAAAAAAAATGAGAGAACTCGTTATTCAACTTTCTTTAAACACACATTCCCTGAATAAATGGCAACAGTAGTTAAAAATCTCACTGGATGTTCAACATTTCAACATCATAGCTCTCCAAGATGTGGCCCTCATGGTAAAGTATTGATTTCTTTTATTTACTTAAATCTCTGGTTGGAGGCAGTATGCTTCCCCTTATCCCAGTCTGTTCCATCGCCTGCACTTCTAGATTCCCTGTCTCCTTCCTCTGATGAAACCAAGAAGTCAAACTGCTTCAGAGCTTCTTTTGTAGCTCGGTCTTCACTGCTATCAGGCAATGCTTTTTTTCTAAAAATCTAATGAAAAAACATGCTAAATTAAAATATGGAAATATTTATGAATTTTTATATTTAATTTAAATATAGGAGACCATATCCTTTGGTCACTGAATAAGAAATATTATTCATTTTTTTTCTTCAGAAAGTATGTCTTTGGTGTATTAAACTGTACTACCTAACCCAGTGAAAAACACAGATATCATTTTTAAAGGTATACATCATGTATCTTAAAGCAATAATTTAAACTTTGTTCAATGGTATCTCAGCTTGTTTTAAATAAACAGTAACCTACTGACGTCACTGGCATATTAGAAACACATTTAAATTGCAGATAGTTGGAAGGCTGAGGTAGGAGTATGACAAGTTTGAGGCCAGCCTCAGCAACTTAGCAAGACCCTTTCTCAAAACAAACAAACAAACAAAAATAGTACGGTCTGGGGATTTAGATCAGTGATAAAGTGCCCCTGGGTTCAGTACCAACAAAACAAAACAAAACTAAGATTCAACTGCAAATATGACAGGGATTAGGTTTCACTTTTATATATTTAGAAGTATCTATGGAATTACAAATTCAGTTAGAGGGTTAAAACTTGAGACTAATGCATGCAGACATGATTTCTGAGATCAGCATGTCTATACTCTTCATGAATTATCTCCTTTTTGATTACATCAACCAACATGAGTCCTAAGAAATTAGGATAATGGGTCTGCAGCTTCTTTCCATAAAATATCACAATATCTCAATTTTCCAGACTTTAGCTTTCTTGTTTCATGCAAAACAGAAATAGCATGATCTAATCAAACTTCACCCCTGGAATCTTTTGAGTGGTATAAAATTATAAAGTTTCAGTAGACAGATCAATAGGACAGCCTAGTGAGTCCAGAAATAGACCTTAAGAATTAGCAAACACACACCTGACTTGTATGGCCAGGTTCTCACTCTCATATGTGGAATCACTTATCAATCACAGCAATTTACAGCAGAGATGAGATACAGCCTCAGAAAGCCATCTTATAAAGTATTCTAGGAAGCCACTACCAAAGGAATAAAACTGACCTCACAGATGAAAACAATCTGTCTTAACTGATCTGGTATATATAAAAACTGAACAGAAGAAATAAAGATTATTTAACGATGCTAGAATAATTGGCTGAATTATTTAAAGTATTTCCATAGTTGAATTTACTGAACTATTTTTTTTAAAGAAATGACACATTTTAAAAATATATTTTTTCTATTAACATTTTAATAGGATATTTTTTGGCCATTCTCTTTGTCTATATTACATATATTTTCTAAGAACATGCTTATTCACTGTTACAAAGTTTGATTTTTAAAATGCTTGTCATATAAACTTAGTGTAATATAATGTAAAAATTACCAAAATTGTTAAAGTCAGTTATTCAAAAAAAAATTTTTTTCCTGAAATACTAAAAAACTTTTTAGTCTAGTATTTCAAAGGGGATAAGTCTCTTTACATTAGATGCACCTTCATTGCTTGATCACAGAACTGTTATGACCTGTACCAACTGGAAGACAGAACATTTAAAAATTTGATTTCTTAAAAACAAAACAACAAAAAAAACCCACTGGGCCTAATTCCATAGGCTCAGAAGGCTGAGACAAGAGGATCACAAGTTCAAGGCTAGCCTCAGTAATTTAGCTAGGCCCTAAGCAGCTTTTAGCAAAACTGTCTCAAAATAAAAAATAACAAGGGCTGGGGATGTGGCTCCGTAGTTACACATTTTTGGGTTCAACTCCTGGTATCAAAACAAACAAACCACATAAAACCCCCAAATATATAGGAATTAGGAAATTTAACAGGTTGTTTTTTAGAAATTTCTAGGCTGAGAATGCAAACTGTTTTAATAATTTGTTTATAGATTTTAAATATTTAAGTTGATATAATCACTAACAGCATCATAGTTATTTACCACTCAGCTATAAATAAGGTATTTTTTTAGGAAACCAATATTTCAATGTAATTATCTCATAGGAATCATAAGAAGTTACATAACTTTCAGATGATCAGGTTAGAAAAAATATGTCACAGAAGCTTAGGCTTTTTTACTACAGTAAATTAAGACACAAGTTATTACTATTCATTCAGATAAGAAAATGTTTGAGTGACTATTCAAAGTTCTAATAATATCCATGGCAGGACTATATCAGTAGAGCACTCCTGCATAGTGGCCCAGGGAAACAATAATCTGGCATTAATCCATCTGAGAGCACCTCATGGAGCCCAGGAAGCAGAGAGCATAAAAAAAGTTACACTTTATAGTTGAAGCTATCATTTATATATAGTGTCTCCTTTGTTCCTCACAAAATCTTCTGGATATTCATTATAGTCTTCATTTTTATAAACTGTAAAAACTAAGCCTGAAACATTAAAAAGCATAATTAAGTGGCAGTCCTGGGAATTAAACTGAAGCATTTTAACACTTAGTCTGCTTCCTATTTCTTTACTTTCTCATTGTTATTTTAAAAAATGTGAAAGGAAATTTAAACATTTTTCTAAACAAAGTAAAACATGTCCTCATCTCCTTCTTAGAAATGAAGGAGGAGGAAGAAAAGGAGGAGAAAGAAAAAGAAATGAAAAAACTGGTGGGGAAGTAGAGGAAAATTAATGGGGATAGAAGGAAAAGGTGAAGAGAGATGAAATGAGGAATGATAATGAGAGGGGGAAAAACATGGAGATGGAAAGAGAAGTAAGAAATAGCAATTTAGAGACAACTTTAATTCCAGGAAATTGCTAGGAAAAGGTCAATCAACTAATAAAGACCTGAAAAAATTACAGAAGATCCTAAACAATTTGAAGAAATGTAATGGAAGATTTTTAGAAGTCTGTAGGCCTGACCTACCAAAGCAACTCAAAAGAGAGACAAAAACTGCGTCAGAGCTGATGTTAGGCACCATAATGGATTATATGCCAGTTCTCTTGTTTTACAGCAGCCAATTACATTGTTATAAGATTGTAACACTAGACTGCTATAACATGTTTATCATTTTTTAAAATATTTTATTTTTTAGTTGTAGTTGGACACAATATCTTTATTTTATTTAATTATTTTTATGTGGTGCTGAGGATCAAATCCAGGACCTCACACATGCTAGGCAGGTGCCGTACCACTGAGCCACAATCTCAGCCCATATCATTTTCATTATATTCATTAGCTCATAAAATGTTATCATATTCAATAAGTTAAAAAATTCAAGTGAGGATCTTTATGGCTATAATATTAAAAGCATTCTTGAATTTGAAATCTATACCAAAGCTCTTTCCAATTTCTCACACAAAATCATAAAAGATTTATATTAAAGAGCATGATTTTTTTGGTGTGTGTGTGTGTGTGTGTGTGTGTGTGTGTGTGTGTGTTTGTGTGTGTGTGTGTGATGGTGCTGGGGATTGAACCCAGGGCTTTTTGCATGCTAGGCAAGCACTGTACCAACTGAGCTATATCCCTAACCCCACATGAATTATTTTTAAAGTAAACATAGTCCTTAAAATATATATTATCTGAGTTATTTAACTCACTGTTGAAGTATCAATGACACTTTTCTCTCTTCCCTCAATATCATCATCTTCATCTTCATCACTGAATTTAGCACCTGCACTTTAAAGGAATTTGAAATTATCCAGCACAGAAGCAGAATCTGTTAACTCAGATTTTCTGGTTTAAAACACAAATAATCATGCTCCGTTACTCTTTTTAACCTCAACATAAAATCAATTCATGATAAGTTTTACTAACTTACATTTATATTATATTATATTATATTATATTATATTATATTATATTATATTATATTATATTATGAGTCTAAAATGACATTGATTCTCATCTATTACAATTCTATGGATTTAGAAAGCAATATAAGAAGTGGCTATTCTTTTAAAAGTACTTTATAATCATAAACTTTTTTTGTACCTGGGCTCGAACCTAGGGGCACTTAACCATTGAGTCATATTCACAGCCCTTTTTAAATTTTTTATTTGGAGACAGGATCTTACTAAGATGCTGGGACTAGCCTTGAACTTGTGATTCTCCTGTCTCAGCCTCCTGAGTCACTGGTATTACAGTGCCAACACATCTGGCTCAATTATCTTAATGGCTAGAATTGTGCCTCACATGGTGGTACACAATTTTAATTCTAGCAATTTGGGAGGCTGAGCAAGAAGATCACAAGTTTGAGGCCAGTCTCAAGAAGGAAGGCCCTAAGCAACTTAGCAAGAATCTGTATAAAAATTAAAAGGACTGCAGACATAGATCAATGTATAAAAGCACTCTAATACCAAATGAACAAACAAAACTTAGTGATAATCTACTGAAAAGAACTCCCTCTCAAGATGCAGATTTACTTTGATCCTTATATCAACCTTAATGTATTTTTGAAAATATTTCTCTCATTATCTCTGCCTCCTTTTTTCCCCTATGTATTTCTTTCTGCAACTCTTCAATTAACTTCTTACATGAGTTTTTATAACTAAGTAACTAGTAAATATGTCATATTTCTCTCATCTTTTGTTAAACAGCTAGCTAAGGAGGTAAAAAGAGCAAATGTACAAATAAACTTATTGAAAACAATATACTAAGAAAATTAAAAATGAAAGAAAGAAAATAATATACTAGTCAAATTGATATTATTGTAAGATTTGACTCTGCCAATGAATAAACCATGAATCTTTTAGAAATGACTAAATTTTCAAATATAAGGCTTGAACATAGCTCCCTCAAAATAAATTTAGTTAACACTTTCCTAAGGGCCATAACAGAATGATTTCTCTGTAGTTCATCAGAAAATGTTTTAGATGAGAAGGCATTTTCGGTGGGGGGGAGGATGGACTATAGTCACAACTTTAGGCAAATTTTTAAAAAAAGCTAAATCTTCTATATCAAATCTGCTGAGAGCTATGATTTTAATTTTTTTCCTCCTTTTCTCTTTGAGTTTCTGACAAACTCAGACTAACATCCTTTTCAGTTTAAAAGAGAGGTAAACAGAAAATAGAAAATAGAGTCATCTCTTCTGAAAGTCATTACTGAAGGTTTTGTAAAAGTATGCATTACCATCCCTAAAAATATTTATATTACCTAAGTTAACTTAATGACTTAGGTTAATGTAAAAGGTAAAAACAAAACCAAGAATAATACCTATATGGTCTATGTCTACAGAAAAAAAAAATCCATACTTTCATTTGTAAATACAAGTTAATACATTCTTCTTTTTTTAAAATTTATTTGTTTATTTATTTATATGTGGTGCTGAAGATTGAACCCAGGACCTTGCAAGTGTGAGGTGAGCGCTCTACCACTGAGCCGCAATCTAAACCAAAATACATTCTTAATTATTAATGAACACTTTTAAGAAAGTCCCAAAGATTTTTTTATAAAATTCCTACATTGTATCTTTACCTAATCTTATAATTTTAGTTTATATTACAAATAACAGGAAATATGCTCTCATTAGAAAATTTATAGCATTCAGTTGAAACCATTCTACTAGCCTAAATATGGGTTAAAATATAATACCATGACAATTAAGACTTTCAGAGAATCTTAGGCTTTTTATTCAATTAAGAATCATTGCAGAGGCTAGGGTTGTGGCTCAGTGGTACAGTGCTCCCCTAGCATGTGTGAAGCGCTGAGTTTGAGACTCAGCACCAAATAAAAATAAATAAGTAAATAAAATAATAGTTTTTTAAAAAAGAAAAAAATCATAGCAAAATTTTTTTCCAATAAAGAACGATTACTTTATTGAACTGTTAGTGTTCACTTAATTAGAATTATATACAACTGTATAATAAGTTCAATAAGAAAAATATTTCAAATTATTAAATTTTTCAATATAACAACATGTATGTTTAAAGTAGATAATTTACATCAAAGAAAAATGAGTTACAGAATTATTACATTAAAAAAGTGATTAAACAGGTTTCTTCTAAGGAATTGTGAGGTATTTTTATGATTTCTGGGTCACTTATAATAAAATTCCATTCTTATAGATTACCACTGCATTTCAAATCAAAATATTTTATGAGGTTCTAATAGTAGTTGACTAATCTTCAAGATATTTAAAAATCTTATATTAAATAAATTTCAAGAAAATAAAATAGCCTAAATATGAAATTATATTCTTGAACTAAATAGTCTCAAATGCTAACTTCAACCTCTGTTTTGCCTTCTAACCAAATAAAACTTTAACTTATTTCCAAATCCCACCTAAAAATAATATTTAAAATAATATTTCAAAATCAAAAATATTAAATATGAACTAAGTTACAACTAAAATACTTTCCAGACAAAATACTTACCCAATCATTGCTGTTTCTTTAACTTCAGCCTCTGTGTCATTTATAACTGAATCCTGAATTTGTCATCTTCCCTGTCAGTGATATCACTTGAAAAGCCCTGCAAAGCTCGTACTCATTGAGATTTCACATCTAGAATAGTATCTGTGTAACTCATCTCCTGCAGATACCTGTGTGAAGAGGATCCTTACAACTCAGTCATACAGGAATCAGTATTCTCAATATAATGTGTAAATAAAAGCAATTTTTCTAATCCACTGCCTCCATAAGACCTAGGAGCACTCTGCTAGTTAAGACTTCTCAATAATGTTCCAGCTGCAGATGAAGCTGACTCCTGCAGTGCCAGCCTCTACAGTCACTGAGAAAAATCAAGTCTACAATACACCATTCATTATATTTATACGACGCAGAAACTGTTCCTCAATATTTCATACCACATTCTTCCCACAGGATCAGAGCATGTTCACTACCAAATTCTACCAAATTATGATTTTATAACAGTGATTGCAACATTTTTACATTTCAAATGTAAATTGTCATGGATCAACTGTTTTTTAAAAATATATTTAGTTGTAAATGGACACAATACCTTCATTTAGTTTATTTAGTTTTATGTGGTGCTAGGGATCACACATGCTAGGCAAGTGCTCTACCACTGTGCTACAACCCCAGCCCCAACCCCATATGTTTTCAGTACAAATGGTTTCCTCCGCATCATATAAGAATATATTATTTTCCCAAAAGTCACTTCTGTAGAACAGAAAAATCTATACTTAAATACCTCAAAAATAAAAATAAACCACAATTTAATTGTGGGATAGAGGGTATGTATGTGAATTCGTGCATGTTGCAGAAAGGTAGTAGCACAGAAAAAAAAAAGAACAGGCTTTATAGTGAGAGTTAGACCTAGGTCTTACATGCATTTCTGTCACTTATTTGCCCTATAACTTTAATTTTCCCAAACCTGAGTTTTCTTTCCTTAAAAACAGACACAACTAATACTGTCTCTGGCATACAGACAGCACTTGAATGCCTATTATTTTTAATTCTTTTTAGTTGTAGTTGGACACAACACCTTTATTTTGTTTGTTTATTTTTTCTTAATCTGGTGCTGAGGATCGAAACCAGGCCTCACATGTGCTAGGTGAACTTTCTACCACTGAGCCACAACCCCAGCCCTTGAATACCTATTTAACCCCAAAGTTAATCAAAAAAGTCCAAATGGCAGGGGCAGGGCCATGGAAAGGGTAAATGCCATTAATAAACAATAGAAAAATATTAGGCATTAATATATGTTGATATGGAGTCTACTGGACAAAAGAAAACAAAGGTTGACAAGATAGTTTATTTGAAGATTTGGTTTCAAAAGTTGTTAGAGCAGAAATATGTCACAAAGATATGTGATCAAATGGAATAAGTGTATCTCACCAAACCAAGATGCTCATTTTTCAATCCTAATGAATATATATAGAAAGTTTTGATTAAAATAATAAACTTCCAACTTTCCTGAATTTAATCAGTTGTACTTACAGACTACTACAAAAATATATTTTTCTATTTTTAGCAATAATATTTGATGTGTACCTCACTTTGGCAACAAAACCATATAGCCATAAGTAAACCGGCTAATAGTTACTTTGTAACTGATAAAATGCCACCCTTTTCTAAGACGATTATAGACCTTTTTAAGGTTTTAAATATATATCTTGGATACATCATTATGAAATCACTTTTTGTAAAAAAATCAGCATTTTAAGGAAACTTTCCTATTTTAAAAATAAAAAATACCTAAGTCATACTTCAGACCAAAGTGAGGACACTAATAAAAATTCACTTAAATATTAGTAAGGATTTGTTGTTTTCTAATTTTGTCTAAATAAACAATAAATATGAAGAGATGTTGTAACATTATCTTACTTAAGTCAAAAGGAATAGCTAGCATTCATTCACTTTGGAAGCAAACCCAAACGTCTCAAACAGGCAGCATATTTCATTTTACCTTGGCATAAACTTTGAATACCAGTTTCAAAGGTGGTATACAAAGACCAGGCACTGAGATGGTGTAGTCTACTACTTGACACCAAAACCTTAACTAAACTGTTTCCTCTGTATAGTTTTAGATACACATTTTACAGGACAAAGTGTATGCTATGCAGAATTTTCCAAATCTCAGAGTTTAAGCTCAACAAATTACTTAAAATTTTTTAAATTAACAAAAAATACATGCAAATACTGATTAGACCTATATTGAAATATATTTATATGCTTGCACAGATGATGCAGTAAGAAAAATAAGGGCAAAAATTTCTTTAAATTATATAAAATCTATTCCCAGGGAAGAGTGCTCTGGTACATGCCTGTAATTGCAGCATCTCAGGAAAATGAGGCAGGAGGATCAAAAGTTTGAGGCCAGTCTCTACAATTTAGCAAGAACCTGTCTCAAAATAAAAAAGGGCTAGGAAAGTACGTCAGTGCTAATGCATCCCTGGGTTCAATTCCTCAGTACCACAAAACAAAAACAAAAAGGGAAAAGTGTTTAATACTCTCCCATGATTCTAATGTGAAGCCAGGATTGAGAATCTGCTCTTTGGGGAAACTTTAGAAGGATAGACCCTGAAGGTATGTTCAAGTCACCAAGGATAGCTTTTCCTTAAATGTCTGTCCCCCTATCAAGCTCTGGGGTTTGCTGATCACTTTGGCAAGTGTGGCTTCTGAGTGTATGGGGTACCTCCCAGCCCTGAGAGGCCAGCTGTGCCCCCCTCTTCCCTCCCTTCCTTCCTCCTGCCCATCTTTAAAGGAGGAGGGGTGCTGATGCAGAAGAGGCGAGGGAGCTGAGAGCACAGCTGGGATTCCAGTCACCTCCAACCACAAAGATCCATATCAAGCCATCTCTTCCCCCCTCCCCCCAAGCTAGGCTGTACAGAAGCACCCCACTTTCTGAAAACAGCCTAGAGGCCCCAAGTTGATACTGGGAAAGGGGCTCTGCATGTGGATATTAAGGAGAAGGGGAGGGAACCCATAGCTGTCCCTTGTTTGGGGGATGTGTGGGGAAACTCTTTGTTTCCCTTTAATCTGATCAGCCCCTAAGTCCACACAGCCTCCCTGGCCAAGAAAAGGAAGGCATCAGGGTCCATGAGGGAAGGTGGGTTTCTTCACCATGGGCCAAATGTCACTCTTCCCTCTAAAACAGCGACTTCCCAGGAGCAGATCCAGCTGAACTGGCTCCCTTCCTCTTGCCAAGATGGACCTAGGTATCTATCATGGAGTGCAGACTGTCTCTTCCAGAAACACCCCTCCACCAGCCTCCTTTCTTTACCTTGGCTAGGCAAATCCAAATGACCAACTAGAAAATTCCATCTGATGTTGCTGCGTTACCAAGTGTTGAGGGCAAGGAAGGCCTGAGAAAGGAGGGTCCCACTTTGTTGTGACTCTTGGCCCAGGAAGATTTTGAAAAGCCAAGGGCTGCCTGGATTGGAGACTGGAGAAACCACAGTTCATCCAGGGTCTGCTCAAAGCCTGCAAGGAAATGCACAGGCTAGGCCTGATCTGGGCTTCAGGAAGATTCCTGGGGCCTCAATTGGCAAGCTGTGGCCAGAGGGATGGAGCAGGGGCAACAGAAGGTGACTGGCATATTCACACCTTTATCCTGAAAGCTGCTGGGAGGTATGGACGTGTAGGTGCTCCTTGACTTACAATGGCCAGGGCCCAGTAAACGCACTGTAAGTGGAAAAGAATCCTAAGTCAAATATGCACTCACTGTGCCTCCAGAACATTGTGGCTTAGCAACACAGCACACTGTAGAGCATCAGTTTTTTCTTCTCATGATCATGTAACTGAGAGAGGCTTCTGCTCACTGGCCCTGCCCAGCATCATGAAGGGTATTGCATTGCATACCACCATCCCAGAAAAGATCACAATTTGAAGTGCAGTTTCTACCAAATATGTATCAGGCTTACACCATCATAAAGCCCAAAAAAAGCATTAGTTGAATCATCATAAGTTGGGAACTATCTGAAGTTGAAGGACAGTAGGTAAGTGAGATGGCAAATTGGAGATATATGTCTTGGTGTGGTGGTTCCCATCTGTAATCTCAGTGACCTTGGAGGCTGATGTAGGTGGATTGCAAGTTTAAACTGAGCCTCAGCAATTTAGTGAGACCTGGTCTCTAAATATAAAAAATAAAAAGGGTCAGGAATGTGGTTCAATTCCTGGTCCTATATATACAAATATATATATATATATATAAACATTATTTTTGCCTTCATGGTTTTCTGGGTTGGAGGCTGGCTTGGGGCATGAAGGGTTGAAGACCTGAAGATGAAGTACCATCTGCAGACTGGCACAAAGGTCTCAGTTCATAAGGTTGGTGAGACAGCCATGAAAGAACTAGAATTTTTTTTTTTGTAGCAGAGATTGTACCCAGGGGTGCTTAAACACTGAACCATATCCCCAACCCTTAATTATTTTTTTTTATTTTTAAATTTTGAGACACAGTCTCACTAAGTTGATGAAGTTGTCCTTGAACTTTAGATCCTCCTGCCTCAGCCTCATGAGCCACTGTTCCTGGCTTAATGAAGCAGTTTGAATGTCAAGGTGAGGAAGACTGGGCAATCTTTTGGATATTTATGGCACAGTTTCACTTGCTCACTTAACATGTTCTAATTCTTAGGATACAGGCTAATTCCCTCCAATAGCCAGTAAGGCCTAGGTGCTCAGGTGCCTAGTGATTTCTGCAGGCTCATCTCCTACCAGGTAAGACCCTATCCCCCAATTTATAGCTTTGCCTCTCTATATCCACAGCATCATGTGATCAAGTTTCTCAATTGCTGAACGTTCTCTTTTACTTCTGGCCTTTGTACATACTCTTAGCTCTGTGAGAGGACTTCAATGATACACATACAGAATTTGATTAATTGCTTCCTTTTTCCCCTTCCTCCTCCTTCCTTCCTTCCTTCCTTCCATTCCTCTTTTTTTTTTTTTTTTGGTAATGGGAATTGAACTCAGGGATACTCTACCACTAAGCTACATCCCCAGTACTTTGTATTTTGTATTTTAAGACAAGAGTCACACTAAGTTGCTGAGGCTGGTCTCAAACTTGCAATCCTCCTGCCTCAGCCTCCTGAATCACTGAGATTACATACATGATCCCTTGTGCCTGGCCCAATACTCCTCTTCTGGGTTCCCTCAGCCCTGAGATTACACCCATCTCAACTTCTTGTCAACTTATCAGTGATTTTCTGGTTACTTATTGGATGAGACTATAAACTGAAGTGGGTGCAGGGATTTTGACTTGCTCACTGCTGTCCCCCATCTCCTCAGGCAATACCTGGTACCACCTGTTCCTATATGTTGAAGGGACAAAGTAAGGTGAGGAATATCAAAAATCATGTCTGTCTGATGGGTGGTGACATTATTCCTAGAGTTCAAGGATGAATTGTGTTTTAGGAGTGTGGCTGTGGGGGAGGGAAAAGAAGAGCTTTGCTTTAGACCCAGTTGAGCTGGAGATGTCTGAGGGTCACCCTGGAGGACACGTACAGGAGGCTGTCAACTCTGTGGGCCAGGAGCTCAAAACGAGCAGTATGGACTGGAATGGTGTGCCCGGAGGTGGGAGCTAAAACTGTGGGAATGAATTTGAAACCTGAAGTTTTTGATTCCTAAATCAACAGCCAGCCAGGAACCAGTCTATTTAGAAACACTGGTGGCCAAGGACGTGACAGGAAGAGATGGAGGGAGGCAGTGGGAGGTGGTGCCCTCCTCGTGTGGGGTTCAGGGGGATCCCTCCTCTGGAACTGCCCCAGCTTTCACACACCTCTGCAGGGAGAGAGGGCCCAGCAGGGGAGGTGGCTTGGGAAGGAAGGCTGGACAGAGTAGAGGTCCTGCTGGCCTCTCTCTGTAGTCCCCACCCCTCCAGGTGCTCCCAGTTCTCCCTGGGGCCTTCCCCTGGCTGGAGACATGGAACCTGGTTGGCTCTGTGTTCCCCCATCTCCATGGGCTCATGACACCCCTTTCCCTCCTGCCTCTCCCCTGCCCTAGGCCAGCCTCGGTAACTTGATGCGCCTTCTCTCTCCTCAGCCAGGCCAGGAACCATGCCAAGCGCTGTGCTTCCTGGCCTGGGGGTGACTCAGGCTTCCTCCCCAGATCCCCCGCCCTCAGCCCTGGAGTCACACCATATGCTGAGCAACAGAGGAACTGAGGACAGTGCAGACTCACAAGCTGGAGGGCTGCGAAGGCAGGCCCAGGCCCCGACTCCTGATGCCAGCCAGGTGGCATCCAGTGAGGGGGACAAGGAGTAGGGTCAGAGCTAGAGGTACTGCGGACAAACTGTCAAGACTGGGGACTGCCCGGAGGCCTGGCAGGCTAACATCAGCACAACATGATCATGCCTCACAAACCAAGGAGTCCAGAAGTACGTACTATGTTGCAAGTTCAAGCTCATTTTGCAGCAAGCCAAGTCTTCTCCTGTCCTGACTCCGAGTTCTCCACAACAGATGAAGGAGACTTTTGAGATCCATGGGCCTAACATCACGTCCTGGTGCCACCTCTTTCTTGCTGGAGAACTTGGAGCAAGGAAGTCAGTTTGCTTGTGGAAACCTCAGTTTGCTCATCTGTACAATGGGTACAAGAATAATCCCTTCCTCCCAGGGTTGTTGGGAAGATGAGATGAAGAAGCACATGGGGAGTGCTTTTGGAACAGTCAGGGGCTGTCATAGGAGGGTGTTATATTTATCTACATAGCTTGGATGGAGAAGAAACAGGTGGCTCTTTGCTTCTATGTCATCTGGAGGCCCATTCCCCAGTTATTTCCACTTGATACACAGGTATTCCTTGAGACCTTGGCCCATGGAGGGTCAGGACCCAGAACGCTGGGTTCATGTGTTGCTGGAGGATCTTCTGCAAGCAGCTGGACCCTTTGGAGCCCCAGAGAGGTGTACAAAGAGGGGCAGAGAAAGGACGATTTTCTCCTCTCCACTTCCCCTCTCGACTGCTCTCCCTCCTTGTGGCTGACATGATCAAAGCAGAGGTTCACACAGAGTTGAGGCCCACCGGCCCAGCAAGGCCTTCCCAGACGTGGCATGAGGAGGGGGTTGCAGAAGAAATGTGGCCACGTGGAGGGCTGCTGCGTGTGTGATAGAGAACAGGGCTATGTTGGCAGAGGCTGGGGTGAGGTCCTTGGTTGCTGAGGGTCTGCTCTTTTCTCTTGGTTGCTGGGAGGCCTTGGTACTCACCCGCTCCTCTGTGCTCACTGTAGAGCTGTGCCCATGGCCCCCACTCAGGCCCAGTAGGAAAGAAGAGCAGGCCACCTACCTGGCTGGCCACAGAGTGCATTAGCAGGCCACCCACTGAGCAGCTGTGCAACACTCTGCCTCCCGAGTGCCACTTTGCCTCTTGGTGGCATGTGCACCCACGGGGCCCCTCGATTCCTGGGCCTACAATTGGAGAACTCTTCTGCTGGTCCCTGATGGCACAAGTGACTGACGTGTCCCACTGCCTGGGTTTTGCCCACCCCTTGCGTGCATAAAAAGTGGCCTGTGCTAGGGAGCAGAGGTGTCGTCCTCCTGGCCCAGGACAGGGACTCCTGTGTGGCAGGAGGGCTGTGCCCTGGCCTGGGCTGGCTGGAGAGGCAGGGCTCAGCTCTGCAGCTCTAAGGCCTCCTGCAAGGGAAGGAGGGAACAGAAACAGTCACTTTGTTTTAGAGAAGAGGGAGAAAGATGCTGTCCCTCCTGGGTCCACCCAATATCCCAGGAGCTTGTTTGCCAGCTCGACAAGGAAATGTGCCTTCCAAACCATGCCCAGGCCAGCCCACCCTATGCCCCCCTTCCCATCCTTGGTGGAGATCTTGGGGGAGATGCATCTGACCATTGTTTCCAGAGACAGCTCACTAGGGCCAGGCCTAGGACAGGCTGGGGTCCTCAGCCCCCACACCTATAGGGAGGAACATGATATCCTAGAGAAACTGTCCTTCCAGCCTTTGTTCTTGGCTGGGCAGGAAGCCACCCAAGAAACCAGGGTTGGGTGAAAGGCAAGCATTGGGTAGACAGTTTCCCTTTTGATTTCCCTTAGGAAGGGTTTTGAATGAGAGGAGACCAAGTTAAGGAGCAGATACTGGGCTCAGGATCATGGCAGAGTTAGCATGACACCATAATACGAAAGGGACCCTAGAGTTGATTTAGTTACCTCTTGAATTTTGGGGAATAGGTTTGTCTTGATCAGGGTTGTGTCCTCATAGATGAGATTCATGCCTGGCACAAAGTAAGTGTTCAATAAATATTCATTGGGTGTAAGACTCTCTCTGTGTTCCAATCTGATTTTCCACTCACATCACCGAAAGTTGATAATTCTCCTGGTGCTCTGGACTGGGAGTTCTGTCATATCCCTCCCTCCCTCCCTCCTTCCCTCCCTCCCTCTGCCCTTCCTTCCTTCTTTCCTTCTTCCCCTCCTTCCCTCCCTCTGTTATTTTTTATTTTTCTTTTCTTGCTCTTTCTTTCTTTTAGCACTGGGGATTGAACCCAGGGGTGCTCTTCCACTGTGCCACATCCCCAGCACTTTTTATTTTCTCTTTTGAGACAGGGCCTCAAAAAAAGTGGCTGAGGCTGGTATCCAACTAGCAATCCTTCTGCCTCAGCCTCCCCAGTCACAGGCCTAGGTCACTATGTCTGACTAGCCACATTACTCTCAAGCCACATTGCTTTTTAGCTAGATGATGGCAGGACTTGGTTTCTTTCTTTGTAAAATGGAGATAGTGTAAGGGACTAGCAAAACATCGGAGGAAGAGACCACAAGAGACTGGCTTCATGCAATAAGCATAAGGGGATTTTTATTGAGGATCCTGATTCAGCGCGCTGAGGCTCCAGGCTCACTCAGGAAAGGAAAGCAGCCCAGAGCCCAGAGCAGGGTTTGAAGTTTTAAGTACACTTTTGTGTTTAAGTACACTTTTTGGGGAGGGCGAGGGCTTTGCATACATCATAGTCTCCTTTAACAAATCACCTTACACCGTGGGAAAATCAAACAATTCTTAGACTTGATTAGTACATTCATTGGCGGGAACAGGGCTGGCTGGAGTGATAGGTCTTTCCTAAGGAGGGAGTTACATTTAAACTGATTGGTTCGGACCCTGAATATCTATGTGACAAGCTGCACAGGGTCTTGAATGCTTACGTGAGGAGTTGCACAGGACCCCAGGCCATAAATCAACTAAATGGCCAGTAGGGCCTTGTCCTAACTGCCTCAAGAATTTAACTCATGCTTTGCCGTTTAGAAGCAGGTTTACAATGCCAGGTCCTTTACATTTTAACTCAGGCTTTGTAGCTTAGAAACTACCCTTTCAATAGTTGTTTCCATCTCTAAGTTGTTGAGAGTCATTTTCCTGAGGTGCCTTTGGGAATTCTCCTGGTGCATAGTTTAAATATTGTTCTTTCCCCTTTCTTCTCTCTGAGTCTTCTGTTCCAGCAGCCTTAGACTTTCCTTATTATTTCCTTTGATCCTCACAACATGCACTATCAGACGTGGTGTTGCCAAGATCCCCATTTTACAGATGTTGAAACTGAGGCCAGATGAGCGCCATTGTTGTCACACAGAATGGGTGAGTCAGGGTCTGAACAGCATTCTGTCTGGTTCCTTGTGTTTTTCTCTGATATAATACTTGCCCCTTCCCACAGATGATAGCTTCTTTCTGACTAAAGCCTTAGGATGTCAGGCTCTTCTCTATATTTCTAGGGCCTTGCTTTCTTCACCTATCTGATGGGAGCAATTATCCCACATGCCCCCCCTCCTTGATGACAACCACATTGAATTGACCACTGGTTGCCATCCCTCTGAGTGACTCATAGACCATGTGCCATGGACTGCCATCCTCCAGGCATTCTTGGGGAGGCAGCTGAAACCCCCACCCTTTTGTGCTCTTTCCAGGAAATCTATCTAAAAGCAAGGGAGAGGGACATTATTAGAGGGATAACGTTGGGTCAACTGTTGTTTATTAAAACAGCAGTAAATCATTTTAAAAACTATTAGCAACAAATGACTTTTGACACAGTACAACCGATGAGGACACCCCAGTGCACTGCGGCTCCTGAGGGAGAACTGCTGGTCTTTCTGATTGCTCTTTCGGGAATGTGTAAAGTCTCATGCAAATTCAAGCAATGACTAGCATTGTTCTTATAATTAGCATTGTTCTTATTCTGGGCGGGAGAGTATCCTGTAAAGATTAACACAGGAGGCTCAGAAGCCAAACCACTTGGGTTAAAATGCTGGCTCAGCCACTTCCTGGCTGTGTAACAGCAGGCAAGTTACTTGTTAGCTTGAGACCTCAGTTTCTCCTCCTGCTAAATGGGAATAATAACAGTATCCAATTACCAGGGTTGTGTGAGAATCAAATGAGATAAGTTAAAAGTGCTTAGCACAGTGGCTAGTTCAATGGTCCACAAAATATAACTGCCGGGCAAGTCTGTTTTACTGCCTGTGTTTATAAATAAAGTTTTCTCAGACACAGCCGTATTGATTAGCTTACCCACCATCCATGGCTGGTTTGTGCTACAACAACAGAGATGAGTGATTGCAACATTAACTCTACAGCCTGCGAAGCATAAGATGTTTATTCTCTGGTCCCAGGCAGAAAGAAATTCTGCCATACCTTGTGCTAGTTCATAGGTGAATTACCCAGTAAATATTAGCTACTGTTACTCCACTTCATTTAATTATTCCAAAAGCTCATTTATTGTGAACATGAGGATCCAACTCCAGGGAGGGGAAGTGAGTTGTCCAAGGCCACACAGTTAGGATGGTTCAGGACTGGGAGTTGAACTTTCAGCTCCAGACACTTTCTAGAATGTGATACTGACTGCCGCAGTCTGGCTGGGCACAAATAACTGAGCCGCCACAAATCCTTGTAGATTCAAACAGCAACTCTTTATTCCTCAACTCTCACAGGCACTGCACACACCACACGGGAACACACTCCCTCCACCAGGCTCCTTCCAATCTCCCCAACCCCCGGGAGTTCCTGGGAACTCCAAAGTCGCAGGAGCCTGAGGCAGCAAGAGCCACCCTATTGCCCACAGTAAAGGTCAAATATACAATTCAATCAATTCAGCATCACAGCAATTATATACAGCTTAACTCAAATCATCATCTCAATGATTTGCCATCATCACCTTTCAACCATTCCCTCTGGCAAATGCCAGGAGTCATTCTGACTGGGCTGTGGCTCTCAACAACTGACCAGGGATTCTCCCATGCTTGGAATCCTTGGGCTTTGAGTTCTTCCTAAATTAGGACTTAGGAGGAACTGGCATAGCTCCATAGGCAAGGAAGGCCCACTCCAAGCCCAGGGACACCTCCTCCCTCTCTGTGCCAAAGGCTCTACCCAGCCAGCAGGCACAGAACAGCTTTATTGCCCCATTTAGGCCTTTCAAAAGCCTTGTCTCCTTCCTCTCCTTGGGACCATGGCCTTGCTAGGCTGGGATGCAGTGGCTGCCTCCCTGGATGATTGATGTTTCTGTTCCACACTCAGGACTCTGTAATCTGCTTACTGGCCTTGCCCTTGTCCTTGTAATGGGCTAGTCTGAGGCCATTTCCATTTCCTTTGGTGTGTTCTCCTGTCCCATAGCAACTACAACATGATTATGTTGTTCTCCCTTATCCTTAATACTCTCAAACTGCCTAGTTATCTTTAATTTCCTGTCCATTTCCCATACCGGGGAGTTAAGTGGAGCCAAGTCAGGCCCACAGTGATGGAGTAGCATGGGAAAGCTCAGAGATGCTCACCCTTGGGCTGAGGATGTGGCTCAAGAGGTAATGCGCTCACCTGGCATGCGTGCGGCCACATACAAACAAAGATGTTGTGTCCACTGAAAACTAAAAAAAAAAAAAAAAAACAAAATATTAAAAAAAAAGAGTTGCTCACCCTGGGTCCCTGGAGCCCAGAGAGGTAGATTGGGCCCTGGAGCCTGTGAAGGCTGCCAGGATATGCCACCCCCAGGCTGGACCCCTGTTGCTCCAAATCAAAAAGCATTAGCAGACAGCAGCACTGGGTCTCTGGGGCCTTCCTCCCATGTGGGCAGTCTAGGTTCTTTTGAACTAGTAGGATCAATAACCTCCAATGTTCCTACCTCCCCCAGCCACCTATATCAAAAAATCCACTCTCAGATACCTGTCCCAGTGTCCCTAAGTCTCACGGACCCAGCAGTGATGAAGCCAGATTTAAAATTTGGTAGTCAGTGTAGTTAGGTAATTTGGGTCTAATATCATATGGAGTGAAATCTAAAATGCAGGCCATGTCCGGGAATCCAGGACAACTCATGGAATGTTAATAAAGTCCAGGAAAGGCCCTAGTCCAAAGTCCACCCCAAAGAAATGTTAATGGAACCCAGGAAACAGCCCCCAACAGATTTGGAAATAGCCCATCCCAAAGAAGTAATAATGAAGTCCTTTCTGCCCAGATTACTTGTTTGGCCCACCTGTGTCCCAACCCTTCCCCCTTACATTCCATCACCAAAACTATAAAAAGGGGAAACAACCACACTTCCATGGATTCCACCTCTTGGGTCCCCTTCTTCCTCCTGGAAAAGTCTTTTCTGCTGTCCTTTAATAAACTTCTAATTTCTACTCTGATCTTGCCTTGGTGTGCTCTCTGGTGTTATTCTTCAACATTCGGGAAGCAAGGACTTGTCAGTGGACAACAGTGGTAACAGTGACAGGCCCAGGACAAATTCTACCTAGACTGTGCTGTGCTGTGTGTGTGTGTGTGTGTGTGTGTGTGTGCACGCATGCACATATGTGCAGTCTTGCACACGTCCCCATGTCCACAGATTTCCTTTGGCATAGAGTCTGGCATCTGCTAGACACTCAGGATGTGGCATTACCTTCCTCTCTTGGGTGACCATTGTGCCTAAGGTTCAGCAGAACTAGTCAGATAAGCACACAGTAGACATTTATTAAATGAGTAGATTGACGAAGTGTGTTCTTCCTAAAAGTGTCCTCTGTGCATTTCTACATGTGCACGTGTGTGTGTGTGTGTGTGTGTGAAATGGCCGCACCTTGGGTATGGAGTGTGTGTACAGTGTGTGTTACATGTGGGCAACAGTGTGCATGACATGCTGCTCTGTTTGTCCCCAGGGGGTTGGGTGCAGGCAGGAAAGCACAGTCATTCAGAATCTGGGGTGCATACTCAGAAGTCAGAGTGACCCAGACGTGAGTCCCCGCTCTGCAATTTCTCCTGGTATCACCTTGGTCCCTCAATCCATGGAAGTCCTAGCTTCGCTTCCTGTCAACAAGGGAAACACATTTCAAATACCAAACTCACAGCGATGTAGGGAGCTTAAATGCTCCACTGTCGATAAAAATCCTACTATGTGAATGACACATGCTGAGTGCCCTATAGGGAACAGTGGCTGATGGTGGGGATGATCATGAGAATGTGGAGCAGCTTGCCTGTCAGGGGCACATGGCGGTGCCCAAGTGGAAATGCAAGCGTGTGCATGTGCTTGCTGTTGTGGAATGTTGTATGATGATGAGTCTAGAAGGATTGGGTAGCCCCTGGGGACGCCCTTTGGGAAGGGAAACTCAAAAAGCAGGGGCACAGGTAGCTTCAGGCATAGGGTGATCTGGGAGCTGCTGAAACTTGGCTAGAAGTGTCTGATGACCTTTTCGTTTTAATACTGCTACTTAATCCCACAGACACTTTACCATGGAGCTCCACCCCCAGTACCTTTTAGTTTTAAGACAGGGTCTCACTGAGTGGCTGAAGTTGCCCCCAAACTTGCCATCTTCCTTCCTCAGCCTTTCTGAAATGGTGGGATTCCAAGTGTGTGCCACTGCATCCAGCAGCATCTGGTGACTCACTGATCATCTTCCCCCTCAGCAGCAGAAGGAATGGGGTGAAGTGGGAAAGGACTGTTGAGCTGGAGACTCAAGAAGCAGCCTCCAGCAGGGCAGCCTGAGTTTCTCCCAAGGACCTCCGTGGCTCTCCCCTGAGCATGTCAAACCTTGGCTTATCCTGGAGAGGGAAGGAGAGCTAGAGAAGGCAGGCAGGCTGCAGCATAGGCTGGCGAAGGTGGAGAGTTTGCAGGGCTGCAAGAGGCTGAAGAGCAACAAGGAGCAGCAGGGAGCAGGGGGTGGGGAGAAGAAAGAAGGAAAGAGGAAGGCCCCTCCCCCTCCCCCTTCACCTGCTGCTGTCCCCTATCCCTATAGGCTTCCCTTATAGCCCCTCAGAGCCCTGGGGCCAGTCTTAAGGGCCACCTCCAATGCCTGGGCTGCAGCTGAGAACATGGAAGGGAACCAGAAATGCAGGGTGACTTAGGGGTGCCAGAATCTGTGGGAGACATGATCCTTAATCCAGAACAGAATCTGGGAGCCAGAAACCCTATATCTAGCCCCAGTTCTCCTCCAGGACACTGTCCCACTGTCAGGCCCTCTCCTAGGGCTTCCGTCTCAGGGCAGCATCATCCAGCCTGACTATGGGCCCTCGTCACTTCTGAGGCTCTGCTGAGGGTCATCTGGATGGGAGGCCACTGCCCTCACTGTTTGCAGTCCTGTCCCACTTCCACGCACTCTCCAGGACAGACCTGCACTCCAGCAAGGGATGCCTTCTTTGGCCATAGTTGATGTGGACATCAGAGGCCTCCATTCTCCCCCACTCTGGGTCTTGACCCTCACTGTCTTTATTTTCTGTCTTAGAACCTATCAATTTTCTCTAGGCCTTTGAATGCAGGGACCAAAATGATCTATCTCATTAATGATAAAAAATAGTTATGATTTTTGTCATTCTCAGGAATGACGGTGATTACTACCAGTAATGGCGGTGGTGATGAAGGTCATGGTGAGGATAACAACATAATCAGTGATGGAGATGATGAGAGTGGTGGCAAGTGTGCTGGTGGTAATGGTGTTAATGGACGTGGTAATGTTGACAGAGGTAGTGGTGATGGTGGAGGTGATGTTGGTGGAGATGAAGGTAAAAGGGATGATGGTGGTGAAGGTGATGAAGGTAGAAGGGATGATGGTGGTGGAGGTGATGACGGTGATGTTAGAGGTAGAAATGGCAGCAAGGGAAAAGAGGAGGGTGAAAAGGATGATTGAGATAGTGACAACTGTGGTGATGACAGACATGGGGATAAGAGTGCAGATGTGGTGATGGTGTCAATGAAGGTGGTGTGATGGTGGCTGTAGTGCTTGTTGTCGTAGCAGTGCTGATGGTGCTGACTGACGCAGATGTCTGGGACATTGAGCGCAGTGAATGAGACAGTGTCAGGATAGTGGAACTGGAGGTGAGAATGGTTGAGATAGCAATACAAATGGCGTTGAGGAGAGAGATGGTAGTGGCAGTGGCGATGACAAGCAGAGAAATTACAGAGGGCAATGATGGTAATGATCTGGTAACCGAGGATCTAAGAAGTCCACTTCCTACGCCTCTCATCATCCCTCTTCCTCTTCCTCCAGTGATTTTTGTCATACCCTCCATCTTACTTTGATTTTACTTTCCATGTTTCACCATCTCTGTGGAATTAGAAAATGGGGCGAATAAATAAAGATACTGTGCAGCTGTTTTTTTTCAAAAGAGAAGCTGGGTTCCCCTGATATCATTTGTTATTGGGGGTTTCTGAATTTAGGAAGTGGTGTCCCCCATTTTCACTAAAGTGAGAAGGAGAAGAATTGGCCTCAGAGACTCAAGTTGGGGGTTATGAAGAGTGTCATGATGGTGGGGCAGGCCAACCTGGAAGGTGATGTCAGGAAGGCAATGGAATGTCTTGCCTTTGAGATGGCTCAGAACAAGAGAAGGCCCCCACTGGTGCCAAGGAAGGATCATGAATGGCTTTCAGAGTCTGAGTATTTACCTTGCCAGGTGGGGACAGGAAGATTTGTCTACTGAAACCTTGGGATGTGGGCTGGGGTGGTGGCTCAGTGGCAGAGTGCTTGCCTTGCACACGTGAGGCCCTGGCTTCAATTCTCAGCACCACATATATTTACAACTAAAAAAATATTTTAAAAACATCGGATCCATCTTCAAGGCCAACAGGAAGGAGATGAGAAGAGGAGGTCAGGGAAGCCAACAGGGAACATAGCCTCGTGGTTTGGAGAAATACTGGAGTTCTTCTACAGATTCCTTGTGGTTGTGAGTGGGAGGCGACCGGGGATGTGGGCCTCTGTGGCGCTGCCTCTGGCCCTGCATCTGCCAAGAGGCTGCCCTCCAGGGACATTGCTTCCATTCCCCTGGCAGGCTGCCCTCAGAAGGAGGGGAAGAGGAAGGAAAGAGGGAAGGGACCCTGCTGACAATTCGCAGGAGGAATCTGATTTCTCCCACAAACTATCAGAGCTCTTGCCTCCCCTGCAGTTCCCATTTCTAGGCCCTCATCTCAGTTCTGAATTTTCCTCTCAGCACTTTCCATTACAGTCTTAGCTGCTGGCAGAGCCAGGGACTGGGCCTAGCCCCTGGGTGGCCAGCCATGCTCTGCCTCCCAGGGGCAGTGTCTGGGCTCTGGCCTGCCCTGCAGTGGGTACACCTTCTGATCATGTTGCTTGGCTCCCCAGGCTTCTCATCTGGGAGGCCAGATAAGGAGACTTGGTGCTGTGCTGGATGGGTCAGCATGGTGCAGGCAAGGCCTGGGGCAGTCTGTGCAGAGCCCAGTGGTGTGGCCATGGCCCCCATGGATTTTGGTCCTGGATGCTACACAGACCCATGAGAGCCCTGTAGGCCCTCAGCTGCTGCTGTCCTGTTCACACCTGACATGGTGTTCTCAGGTGTGGCCTGGGTTGGTCATGGTGCCTTTGCATTTGGACCATGAGTGCTTTTCCCAGAGGTCATGGGGCCATGAGCTGGTGGATGCACTGACCTCACTCTCCTGCCTGTTGGCTACCAGTAGAGATGATGGCATCTGCTCTCCAAATATGAGCCATCTTTACTTCCACTGGCTGAAGTGAACAGTTTCCCTCCTTGGCCACCCACACAAGAGCCTGTCCAGTGACACCTCAGAGGGGTCCTCAAATGGAAAATAGTAGCAGAAAGCATGCCTTCCACCCAGTGGGATGAGGGTGCCATGGATCTATGAGAGGTTTCAGGCTGAGTGGCCTGAAGCAGGAGGCCAGAGGCATCTTGGTGTTGGTTACTAAGTCCTTTTGCTACTGTTAAATGGGTCCTGGGAAAGTGTGGCCATGTTTTGGCCTGTGGCCCATGCCATCTGAGACTGACAGTACATCCTGAGCTGTGTGCCTCCTTATTAAGAAAATGTGGTATATATACACAATGAAATATTACTCAGCCATAAAGAAGAATGATTTATGGAATTTTCTGGTATATAACTGGAACTGGAAACTATCATGCTATGTGAAATAAGCCAATCGCCAAAAAACACAGACTGAATGCTTTCTATGATATTTGCATTCTGACACACAATAAGACGGTGGGAGGAAAGAATAGAAGTTCATTGGAGTAGACAAAGGGAAATGAAGGGAAGGAAGTGAGAGTAAATAGAAGAGAATTTTCTTAAATGCATTTATAAATACACAAGTGGTAAAACTTGTCATCATTTACATGGCAAAAGAGGGATCCTAATTAGAATAAGTTATATTCCATGTGTGTATAATATGTCAAAATACACTCTAATGTCATGTATATCTAAAAAATCAAATAAAAAATTCCATATATATATATATATATATATATATATATATATATATATAGTATATGTTGAAATGTCCTTTATCATTGGGAAAAATTCCTGTTTTACTGTAATTTTTAAGTCAATTCAGTATTATTTTTTGAGTATTTTTTTTTTTGCATTGATATTCACCAAATATTGGCTTGTATTCTTGTGATCTTTTCTTAGTAGGTTTTGGGATTTGGATGATAAATACTGTCTGTTTCATAAAGTGATTTTGAAAGTGTTTCTTCTTGTATATTTTTAAAGTTTAGGATTGGTAGTAATTCTTTGAATTCTTGGCAGCCTTCACCCATGACGTCATTCTAGTTCTTTATTTCTTTTCTTTTTGTTTCCATTTTTCTTGTAGGGTGAAGGAAGCTTTGGATTACTAATTAAATAATCATTGTTGGTCCGTTCCTTTTCACATTGGTTTGATTTTTTCAGGCTGCATGTTTCTAGGAATATATTCAATTCTAGATTGTCCAATATGTTGTCATGTACTCACAATAATCCTTTATGGTCCATTTTATTTCTGAAGCATCTGTTGTATCTCTCATTTCTTATTTTATTTATTTCAGTCTTCATTGTTTTATTAGTAGTGAGACTAAGGGTTTATTGATTTTGTATTTTCAGAAATGCAACTCTTTATTTTGACAAATTTGCCTGGTGTTTTCTATTCTTTATTTAATTCTGCTCATATTATTTATTTTATTCTGCAAACTTTAGTCTTGCTGTTTTGTTTTTCTAGTTTCTTTACATAAAAAGGAAGCTTATTTCAGATTTTTTTAAATGTGGACATTCAGTGCTGTAAAAGTCCTTCTAAGGAAGTTTGTGCTGCAATTCATAGTTTTTAGCATTCTATTTTTCATCTGTTTCTCACAAGAGTTTTGTTCAACCCCTTTGAATTTCCTTTTTGAGCCACAGGTTGTTCAAGAATGTGTCCTGTAATTCTTAGTATTAAAGAATTTTTTAAAAATATATATTCCTGCTGTTGATGATTTCTAGTGTTTTCCTATTAATTAATTAATTAAAAAATACTCAAAATAATTTTGATCTTCTAAAATTTGTTAAGATTTCCTTGGGGATATAACATATGCTCTACCTTAAAGAATTATTTCTGTGTGCTTAAAAAAATGGACTTTGACCCCATGGAAGAACACCAGTGTATTTTGACCCCATGGAAGAACAGCAGTGTCTTTTGACCCCATGGAAGAACAGCAGTGTCAAGAGAATTCATCAGTAGGCACCTCAGCTGCTCTGTTGGCTGGGCTCATTATTGGTGAGGACTGGGGGACCTTGGCAGCCAGTACTGCAACTCTCCATAGTAGTATTGCGAGTTGCTTAAGTCCTCAGTGTCCAGACTGTCTGCATTCCACTAAAAAATGCCTCAGTATAACTGTAGTGGTAAATTTTGTGTAGTTTTCCAACATATCTGTGAGACAAGTGTGTTAAATGAAATTGTTGAAGTAAGAATAGGTAGGGGGTTGTAACAGGAAGGAAATTGTCTAACAAACAAGGAGTGTAATTGAACATATGCTGCAAGCCAGGGAAGAAAGGAACTCAAAGAAAGGTGAAAATAGTATTCACAGACATAAAAAATTGAAGTAAAATGGTGGGGAGAGAGACAATGGGATTTTGTGACTGGAGTTTGGGTAACTTTTTATATATTAATTGTTCATATAGGTTTCCTCTGAAATGTAGGTTTTTATCCTTCACCCATTTTTCGCTCCAATTATTTATGTTACTTTTACACATTTGTGGAAATTCTTTCATTTTTGATATAAATATTTTGATGTTTGTTTAAGTGTCTCTCCCAGTATACAACATACATCTTTACTGCCTTTGAGCATGCTTTATTTTAATATGGTCAAATTCATCAAACTTTTCTTTTTCATCTTAGTAATTTAGTCTTTTCTTACATGGATTCTAAAAATAATTCACCTACATTTCCTGAGAGTTTTAAAGTATTGTTTTTGCCAAATAAAATTAGAGTTCATCTGGATTTAAATTTACATATTTCTCTATCTCTATTTATGTGTCTATATTAATCTTGAAAGTGAAGGGCTGAATGGTAAAGCTGATAAAACAGGTAATTTGGACATAAATAAAATTAATCTGAGTTAAAAGAGGCTTTCATTATTGAATGAATTGAAAATAGGGACAGTAAATTCAATTAACACCAATTGGCCTTTATGAGACATAACAAAAAGAAAACAGTTGGTTCTTTGTATAATTTTGATAGCAGAAACCTATTTCGCAGACATTTGAATAAAACAACAAGTAGATTTGCAGTCACTGCAAAGAAAGAAGTGCACAGGTCTCAAAGATGGACTGTGTTGGATCCTAACTGAAGTTCCAATGCCAATAATGACAAGAAAATAAATGATGTAGGGAGCATTTTAACACTGACAGTTCCAGGAGGACAAGTTAAAAATTTAAGTGAAGCCAAACAATGGTTTTGGATTTGTTTTAAGTGAATACTTTCAGACAAGAGTGTTTTTGAAATTTGGGGTGCTCTGTTGGTTTTCCTGTTGACCATAGATGGTCAGAAATATTAATAAATCATGTGACTTTATACCAAATTTGCTTCACTTCTTTACCAGTTAGTTAATATGGATGTACAAAGGAAATCAAGATGGGGAAAAAGCAGAGCTCACTCCCCTGGTATTCAGGGTATAAAACTGACATGAATGAGAGAAAAATAACTCTCCGGGTTAGCAAGTGATTTAGATCATTCCCCTGGCATTCCCATTAGGGTCATGCCTGCCTAGAGGGAAAGGTAATTGTAGAGTCAACATTTCTCTCTTTCTCTGTCTCTCTTTTTCAATCTCTTTCAATTCCAAATTGTATAAGCACAACTGTCAGACTCTGAGTGAGGGTTAGCATAAAAGAAACAACAAGTAAAAAACGTGCTTTAAAGATATAATCTAAAATTGTCAATATCCTTAGTTATTAATATTCATATTTTCTTATAATGTTGAATATATTTCAAATATTTTTTGCTAATTTAAGAGTACCTTCTACCATAATAAATCAAAAATTGTGAATGAAAGGAAACATAGGATAATGGCTAAAAGAGTGGACTCTGGAGCCTCACTGATAAGCTTGGTAACTTGGATAGGTTAATTAGACACCTTGTGCCTCAGGTTTCCTATCTATAAAATGGGAGGAATGAATAAGTCCTCTTTGTAGAATTGCCGTAAAGAGAAAAATGTGTGAATAGATATAAAGCACTGGGGGAAGGTATGGCCTTAATTTTTAAAAAAAAATTAATATATACTAACAATTATTAGATGTTTTGCCACAGTCCCATTGCACCATGGAAACATGGTAGGTTGCAGACAGGCCAAAACAATGCCCAGAGACAGCATGGGAGACATATTATTTATAGGGGAAAGCTTGTAAGAGATCAAAGATTGCAGCAAAAAGAGTTCAGTAGTGACAAACTGATAGATAGCACATCCATCTCTCAAGGATCTTGCCAACCAAAGCTTCCTTTCCCTCATAATGCTTTGTCTAGTGGCAGTCAGCTGGATGAGTGACACATATCCTTTCTACAATGTCCTCAATTATGTATCCCTCCCACTCAGAGAGAGGATTTACATGTTGGGGTCCCACCATTTGACCTCATTTAGTCTGCTTTACTCTTTAAAAATTGCACTGCTTGTTGCACAAGGAGTGATATTATGAGCATTAACAAGTGTAGTTTGTTTTTCTGACCTGCATCCCAAGGAGGAATTGTCTCAGTGCCCATGAAATAAAGTAGCTTTCTATAGAAAACATTAATTTTTACTGGTTCCCAGTGTGCATGTATAAAGTTTACTATTTTACACAGAAAAAAATTTTTGCATACATGGATTTTGGGATTTAATGGAGGAAGCACTAATATGCTACCAAGTAAAGTAACCAAAAGCCGTATGTGTATAATAGTTTTTATATTTAAATATATTAAAATGAAATGAAATGAATAATTCAGTTCTGCTGCCTCACTAGCTAAATTTCAAATGCTTAATAGGTATATGTGGTTATTGCCTACTATATTAGACAATTTAAACATAGAACATTTTAATAACATTCCATTGGATAATGCTAATAGAGAAATAAACCATGACCAAATAGAAACGCTTAGATACTAATGTGGGCTGTAATGGCAATAAGGAAGAACAATGTATTAGAATATTACAGGAATATTTAAAAGGTAGGGACAGACACAGTGATGAACAATGAGATTACAGACTGCTTTTGTGAGAGGAAAATGTACAAGATGAAATATGAATTGAAAATTTTTAAAAGATAAAAGAGTGAGTGAAGAAGAAAACCAAGTCTGAGTTTTTAAAAGTCAGCAAAATTATTTTGTTAAGATATTAAAATTAAAATTACATGACATCATTGAATACTATGTAATGGATAAAGAACAGTCAGATGAACATAAACTAGGAAAAAAATTATTGGTAGAAATATTATTCAGATGGATTGAAAATTAAAGCAATATTTTACAATGATTAATATATGTGAAAGCCATCAAGTTTTTCCTAAAATGTTCCATACATAAAACTTTAATATGTATTGCAATACTCTGGAATACAAATATTCAACACACTGGCAATCATCAGGATGCATCTCAGATGTGACAATATTTGGACCCAGAATTTTTAAAGAGTAAAGGAGGCTAAATGAGGTCAAATGGTGGGACTCCGATGACTTTGAATCCCATTATAAAAAGAGTGGAGGACACAGGCAAGCACAACAAGGAAGTCTGTGTGATGACACAGAGACAAGGCCATCCAACAAGCCTGAAAGAGACCACAAAAGGAATCAGTGCTGCTAACACCTTGATCTCTGACTTCTAGCTTCCTGGATGGTGAGAAAGTTAACATGTCATTCAAGCCACATAATCTGTGTTGGTTATGGCAGCACAAGCAAACTTACAGAGCTCTTGAACATATTTGGATTTTAAAGAAAATTGGGTTTCATCTTCTAATTATTAATTCAAATCAAAAAGTTATATATTGTAATGTAAATCAGTGGAAGTGTAACTGATGTGATTCTGCAATCTGTATACGGGGTAAAAATGGGAGTTCATAACCCACTTGAATCAAAGTGTGAAATATGATATATCAAGAACTATGTAATGTTTTGAACAACCAACAATAAAAAAATAAATAAATAAAAATACTTAGAAATACAGAAGAAACAACATAGATAAAATATAAGATTTTTAAATTTTAAATAAAATTCAGATAGTTCAGAGAATAAAGATAAATATGAGTGGGAAATTGCTATGTACCTGGAAATTAAGCAGTTGATCAAACTATGGTATATGACCCACATTTGTGTTAAAGGCATTTAAATTTATAAATCAATTAATTTGTAAACTATAAATGCATCTGTTGAGATGTTTGTGTGATTTTTGTCCTACATTTAATTTATGAAGCATATTACTTTTTTTGATTGGCCTGTGTTGGACCATTCTTTCATACTCAGAATGGAACCAACATGACTGTGATGAACAATGCTTAATGTGAGGTTGAATGTGACTTGACAATATTATGTTATGGACTTTTGCCTCTTTGTTCTTGAGGAATAGTAGTCTGGAGCTTTCTTTCTTTGAAGGTTACATATCTGGATATGGTATTAAAGTTATACTGGTTATATAGAATGTATATGCAAGTGTTACCTTTCTGTTTCCTGGAATATTCTGAGTAGAATTTGTACTAGTTCTTCCTTAAAAGTCTATTTGAATTCAGCTGTGAAACCATCTGGCCCTGGACCTTTTTTTTTTTTCCTTCAGAGTAACCAATACAATTTTGTTTACAATAAAACGTTATATAGTGTAAATATATCTTAATGAAAATAGAAGTTACCTGAAAATATATGTCCATCCTAAAAGTCAACAATGAAAAAAATATCTTGGCATATCTTTCTTTTTTAATAAATAGGATAAACCATTTTAAAATAAATCAAATATAAATTTTGAATTGCTCCTTCCGATTTTTGTTTGAATATCCACATGTCCAGAATAAAGTTTGATTTGATTACTGTACATCTACAACTACTTATACTAGGTTTCTTGGTTTGACTGTTATAAGTGCCCCCCCTATTTTCACCCACTCCACTTAGAATTTAAGGTATCTTTAATCAATTTTAGAGTACAATAGCATATATATTTTCTAAATTTTGTAAGCACAAAATTTGTGGGAGACTTGATGCTAGATATTAAAAATTGTATTTAAGTAATCCTATGAACTACATGTATATAATTTAATTTTTATAAATAAACCTTTGAAGTATTAGATCGCTTAATTAAACATAGCTTTATAAATGTTGTAAATAAAACAAAGTACATATTGTTCTAAAACTCCTCTGTTTTATTATATAAAATGCTTTCCCTTTTAAGAATTAATTATTTTACATGGCCTAGTAGCTCCTGGTTGTAATCCCAATTACTGGAGAACTGAGGCACGAAAATCGAATTCTGAGGCCAGCTTCAACATATCAAGGTCCTAATAAATTTAATGAGATCATCTCAAAATAAAGAGTAAATTGGGTGGGAGGATGTTGCTCAGAGATAAAACACTTCTGGGTTCACTCACGGTACCAAAAATAAATAAATAAATAAGAATGAACTACTTTATTAATTTTTTAAATGGCAAGTGAAATCATTTACATATATTTAGCATACAACAGGATATTTTGATATATTATTAAATGGCTAAATTCAATGATTTAAGTTGTCCCCCTTTGAATGCAAAATAATGACCAAATGGAATTACTAAAATTTCTTAATTGGTTTATCTTCAGTGTCAAATGCCTACTTTATGCTCAGGGAAGGAATCTATAAAAATCAACTCTAAAAAGATTTGAAATGAAAGAGTAGTATCAACTTACAAAGCAAATTTCATATAAAGCATCCTAATATTCACCTCCATTAAAAAATCCAAAAACCATGTTGCCTTTTCATTGCAAATTTGTCATTCATTACTGACTCTGAAATAAAGTAATTTTACCTAGCATCTACACTTTAAACAGAGCACAAAATGGATTAACAAATTGAAATAAAAAAATTTAAAAACATTCAAAAGTGAAAAAAGAAAGTCACTGAAATCTCTACCATTCATCCAGATTTTCATGAAGACATGCCTTCTGACTTAAAAGAAGCTCATTTATAGCTCAGGTGCACATCATTCTTAAATAAGTCTAACTTACAGTTCATATGATAAAAAGCATTATCATTATAAAATAAACTGGGACTGGAAAAAAAAAGAAAAACATTCAAGATGATTTCACATTTTGGTTTTCATGTGAATAGAGCAAATTACTAAATCTGCAGTTGCCAAAATGTGCACATATTTATTAATGGAGCAGCTGGCAATGTTGTACACAAGCTGCACTCCAGAAATTAATTGTGAATATTAAGAAAAATCTTGACCTGGATCACAGCTGCACTGATTTATTTTTTCTCCTAGAAATTTATCAGGCCTGTTCTTCTTCCGTCTAACTGAAAAGCAGGAAGTCTTAGAGTTCATGATGAAAAACCTGCCAATGTATTATGAACCTATAAAATTAGGACATCTGCCTAAAACCCCATGCTTTTGGTCTTTTCATGATTATAGAATGCCAAATTATGAACACCATATGAAGCATAAAATTGTTCTGGCTCACCTTCTTTTTGTAGGTAATTAAAAAGAAAGACTCATCTAAGTTAACCAGTTAATCAAAATTTAATGACTAAATCTTGTATGTATTCAAGTGGTGGAGGTAGATAACAAACATTCAGCCAAATTTCTGAATTATGGACAGATTAAAAAAACGGTATGAAGTATATTGTGTTTTGGTGCAAATAAAATTCACTTCAGGAAATAATTTTGGGAGATTTTTACCTTAGTTATTTTCTGTTTTTGTTGATATTTGTTATGGTTTGGAATTGAGGTGTCCCTCAAAAACTCCTCTGTGAGAGACTGCAAGAAAGTTTAGAAGATAAATGATTGCTTTGTAAGAGTTTTAACGCAATTAGTGACTTAATCACCTGATGAGGATTAACTGAGTGATAATTGAAGGCAGGTAGAGTGTGGCTGGAAGAGGTGAGCACTGGGGGTGTTGCTTTGGGGTATACATATTGAGATTCTGGGTATGGAGTCTCTCTTTGCTTCTGCTCATCATGTGAGCTGCTTCCCTTTGCCACGCTCTTCTGCCAAGATATTCAACCTCACCTAGAACCCTAAGGAATGGAATTGAAGTGAGCTGCTCAATAAATTTCTTCTCCTCAAATATTGTTCTGAGGAGTCTTCTAGTCACAGCAGCAAAAAAGCTGACTAGAATAACATGTATTCTAATTTCATTTATAACTAAAGGGAGCACGAGGTTTTTTTTTCCAAATAACAATAGACATTTTAAGAGGCATATCATTTTCAATTCTTTATTTTAAAATAATATATCCTCTTTCATATTGTGAAATTTAGCAATAAATGCCTTAATTTTTTATGTGTAAAATTAGAATTACTCTAGCAGGCTGATAGAGTCTTTGTGAGATTCGAAATAATAGGTGTAAAGTATCTCTCATAATAAATAGAAACATTAAGGTATGGTTTTTAAGAAGTATTAGAAAATCTTATTAAAGGGTATAGTCACTGATTGTGTAAAGAACCCAAATTCTGCCTTTTAGTACTATATTTTTCTTCCTTGTATAATTCAAGATAGCTAATGATTTTATGTTGCATGTAAGAAAAGAACCTTGCATAGAACTGCCAACATTTGTACAGATACTTATACCTTAAATATAGAAAGAAAAATGTCATTCATGAAATTAGAGAGGAATAAATTAGATGAATAAAAAGGGCATAGCATTCTTGAATATATTTGTAAATTTTATATGCATTTTTATATATTAATATACAAAAAGTGCTATATATATATATGTATTTAAAGCAAACTTGCATGGTTAAAATTTAAATGTTATTCTTAAATGCTATAATTCACTTCCTACTCAAAAATAAATATGTGACTCCTTGATCACCTATTTGACTTAAAATATTTGACTGTAAAAATAAAGTATGTTAGGACTTCACAGTTATTCATGAAAACTTAATGCACTGTTACTTTACCAGAACCTAAATGATTAATGACTAAGGAAGAAGAAAAGAAGGCTGATGGGGCTGGGGATGTGGCTCAAGCGGTAGCGCGCTCGCCTGGCATGCGTTCGACCTGGGTTCGATCCTCAGCACCACATACCAACAAAGATGTTGTGTCCGCCGAGAACTAAAAAATAAATATTAAAAATTCTCTCTCTCTCTCTCTCTCTCTCTCTCTCTCTCTCCTCTCTCACTCTCTCTTTAAAAAAAAAAAAAAAGGCTGATGGAAAAAAAAAGACACATTCTACTCATACCCAAAGATGTGCTGGCAATCCATGAAACAGCAGGCATGGTGCCAATTTCCTTCTGCATAGTGCCACATAAAACTTTATTATTCAGCAGGACAACTCCAATTTGGGACTGAAATGAGCTAAGCACTCTGCATAAGAATACATGTATAAAGAGTGAGTACAAAATGATGCTGAGTTTATTTTACCAATCATGTTAAAACAGATATTTCTTACCATATATCATCTTCATGTGTCCTTGTAATGTTTAATTATAGAGGAATATCAATGAATTATCTCCAGCAGGAGGATTAAAAGTCAAATATTTACATCTTCCTAGTGCTTTGTTTTTCATGCTTTAATGCTAACTACATATCAGACTTTAGCCCTTTCTTTAATATTTGGTAACTAATAATCATGTTCCCACGATGTGATTGACAGACTTCAGATATACAAATCATTGGGAAAATGATGGATCTAAAATATATTTGGCTTGCTCAATTTAAAATAATCAGCAGAAGATTTCAGGTGTTTCAGGAATATTGGAACACCACAGCTTTCAATGTGAAGATTTGACACACTTGTATTTAGGCCACTTCTAGTTAATCTAAGCTTCATTTTAAAAGCAGAGTTCCTTCAGATGATACTGTAATAGTTTTCAAATTTAGGGGTAAAATTTGTAATGTGATTATGTTTTAGAAAATGAATTTCAGCTTACTGGTGATATGCAGGTTTTACAAGGAAATCCATAACTTTGAGAGGGTACAAATAAATATTTTGAAACCAAAATAAGAGGCAGAGACAATGTAACCTCAAAATTATTATAAGCATTAAAATATTAGCCACTCATAACTTACTTAATTATTGATGTATTTGTGTTGTCTATTGGTAAGTCCCTCTAAAAGTTTTAATCCCACTGTATTTATTTTAAAAGTGTCTGCTTCATTTATTTATGTACATAGAGCTGGCATTTTTAGTGCCATTTTCTGTAGACAGAAACTACAAAAGAAGAAAAAAGAGATAAGTAAGGAAGACAGAATGAAATATAATGGCAATCTAACGAGAGTGGCAAATCAGGAAGGATTGAATAATTGAAAATCTCTGATATTTGGCTTATTTCATTCTACATAGTCTTTGTCTTCCTAATAAAACACATCAAAATATCCTGTACAATGATGAATGGTTTGTTGATTTTTATATATTCATACATCATCTTATTTTACAAAAGATGTTAGGTTGTTCAGTCTTCCAATGTAAACCAACAGAGAACATGAAGAAAGTGCATAACACTGTCTTTCATGTGAGCACAAAAACGCCCTGCTTATGTCTTTTAATCCATTCCATTCCAATAATACTCATCAGCCTCCCCATGTCAAACTAGAATCATTAATTATCGATGTTCTTTTTTTGTGGTTTTAAATGGAAAAATGGTTAGCTTCTTAAATATTTGTAAAACCATAAGCAAAGTGGCTTAAATATACAGTATTAACGCTATTCTTTGGCTCCTTTGGGTAAATGGATTCTGGACTCAGAATAGCTATTGCATTGTAAGTCACAAATCCTGATTTTTTGGCTGCTGATAAAATGTCTATTTGTGCTATTCAGTCTAATTTTCCATATGAATAATGCATAGTAAGCAGTAGAAAATGAAAAGAGCATTAATAATAGCAGGGAAGTGTCTGCATTCTATCAGTTATTAAAAATCTTAATTATATAAAAGTAATACTCCATTATTACTGAAAAAACATATCTACTTTATCTTGTTTAAAATTATAATAAATTAATTTTTATTAATTAGTTATTATTTAGAAAATTATAGGTCTATTCCAATAGATAATGTGGACTCTGCCCTTACACTGGCAAAACTCATCAGAACATTAAAGCAGCTCAATTCATTCAGCCAAATATTTAGTCTGAGTTTTCAGTTACAGTGTCTGAATTTGTGTGCATGGGTGTACTGTGTCTGTTTCAACTAACCTGATACCATAGTATTTGTTTATAATCTTCGATGATTCTTGGGGCTGGGGTTGTGGCTCAAGTGGTAATGCGCTCCCCTGGCATGCTTGGGGCTCTGGGTTTGATCCTCAGCACATTTCAGTTAGGTGAAATCTTAGAATAGTTTTGAGTTACATATGTCTGATTACTAGACATGTTGAATACATTTTTCAAATATTTGTTGATTGAATGTATATCTTCTTCTGAGAAATATCTGTTTAGCTCCTTAGCCCATATATTAATTTGGTTGTTGTTTTTGTGTTTAAGTTTTTTTGAGTTCTTTATATATCTTAGATCTATCCACATCTATCTGATGTGTCTTTTGCAAAAATTTCCTCCCCAAATTTAGGCTCTCTCTTCCCCTAAGTGTTTGTTTCTTTGGCTGAGAAGAAGCTGTTTAGTTTGAGTCCATCCCATTTATTAATTATTCATTTAATTTATTTGCTTTAGGAGTCTTGTTAAGAAAATCAAGGCCTAATCTGATGAGACAAAGATTTGGACCTACTTTATCCTCTCTTAGGTGCCAGCTCTCTTGACTAATTGCTAGGTCCTTGATCCACTTTGAGTTAAGTTTTGAGCATATGGATTTCCAGTAATTAGAACACCTCTTTGTTGAAGAGGCTATCTATTCTCCAATATGTGTTTTTTTGGTGCCTATGTATAATATGTGATAACTGTATTTTATGTGGGTCTGTCTCTGTGTCTCCTATTCTCTTCGATTGGTCTACCTGTTTGGGTGCCAATACCATGCTGTTTTTGTTGTTATCACTTTTAAGTATAGTTTAAGGTCTGGTATTGTGATGCCTCCTGTTTCGCTCTCCTTGCTAAGGATTGCTTTGGCTATTCTTGGTCTCTTATTTTTCCAAATTAATTGAATGATTGCTTTTTCTATTTATATAAGGGATGACAATGGAATTTTAATTGGAATCACGTTGAGTCTGTATAGTGCTTTTGGTAGTATGGTAATTTTGACAATATTAATTTTGCCTGTCCAGGAGCATGGGAGATCTTTCCATCTTCTAAGTTCTGTTTTGATATCTTTCATTACTCTTCTGTAGTTTTCATTGTAGAAGTATTTCATCATTGTAGAAGTTTATTCCCAAGTGTTTTATTTTTTGAGGCTATTGTGAATGGAGTAGTTTTCCTAATTTTGTAAAATTTCCTAATTCCAGAGTATTCATCACTGATGTATAAAAATACACTTGAATTATGGCTATTGATTTTATATTCTGCTACTCTGCTAAATTTATTAATTAATTCTAGAAGTTTTCTAGGGGAGTTTTTGGATCTTCTAAGTATAGAATCATGTTGTGAGAAATTAATGATACTTTGAGTTCTTTTCCTATTTTTATCCCTTTGATTTCTTTCATTTGTCTAATTGATCTGGCTAGAGTTTCAAGGACATGTTGAATAGAAGTGGCAAAAAAGGGCATCTCTGTCTTGTTCCACTTTTTAGATGGAATGATTCAATTTTTTCTTCATTTAGAATAACGTTGGCATAGATAGCTTTTACAATGTTGAGGTACGTTCCTATTATCTATAGTTTTTGTAGTGTTTTTAACATGAAAGGATGCTCTATTTTGTCAAATGCTTTCTATGCATCAATTGATATAATCTGATCTTTAAGTCTATTGGTTTGTTGAATTATATTTTTGATTTCCATATGTTGAAAAATGCATACCTGGAATGAACTCTACTTGATCATAGTGTACCATTTTTCAAAATACGTTTTTTATGCAATTTGCCAGAATTTTATTGAGAATTTTTGCATCAATGTTCATCAGGGTTATTGGTCTAAAATTTTCTTTCCTTGGTATCTCTCTGCCTGTTTTTGGTATAAGGATGATACTAGGCTAGTTAAATGAATTTGGAAGCATCCCTTCCTTTTCTATTTCATGGAATAATTTGAGGAGTATTGGTATTAATTCTTCCTTGTAGGTCCATAGTGTCCCAGAGATTTTTATAAATTGTATCAGAGTTCTCATTTACCTCTAAGAATTTGTTTATCTCCTCCCTGATGTCTCCTGTTATTTATGTGTTGTTCAATAGCATATTGTTTAGTCTACAGGTTTTGTTGTAGCTTCTTTTTTTAATTTTTATCATTAATTTCTAATTTCATTCCATTATGGTCAGATAGAATGCAGGAAGTATTTCTTTTTTTGTATTTGCTAAGACTTTCTTTGTGGCATAACACATGGTCTATTTTGGAGAAGGATCCATGTGCTCCTGAGAAGAAAAGTGTATTTTCTCATTCATAGATGGAATATTCTATATTTGTCTTGTAAGTCCAAATTATTGATTGTATTATTGAGCTCTATAGTTTCTTTGTTTAATTTTTGTTTGGAAGATCTATCCAGTGGTGACAACGGTATATTAAAGTCACCCAATATTATTGTGTTTTGGTTTCTCTGGTTCTTGTATTTGAGAAGTGTTTATTTGATTTATATAGATGCCCCATTGTTTGGGGCATAGATATTTATGATTGTTAGGTCTTATTCATGTATGAATCCCTTAAGCAGTATGAAATGTCTTTCTTTATCCCTTTTCACTAGCTTTGGTTTGAAGTTCACTTAATCTGATATGAGGATGGAAACCCTTGCTTGTTTAAGAGGTTTATTTGAGTGGTACATTTTCTCCAAGCCTTTCACCTTCAGTCTGCGGATGTATTTTCCTATGAGATAAGTCTCTCGAAGGCAACATATTGTTGGGTCATTTTTTTGTTTGTTTGTTTTTTGTTTTTGTTTTAGTTTTGTAATCCAATCTGTCCATCTATGTCTTTTAATTAATGAGTTTAGGCTATTCAAATTCAGGGTTATTATTGAAATATGACTTGTAATCCCAGACATTTTGTTTGTTATTGTTCTTTAACTTAACTCAGTTTCTCTTTGATTAGCTTTTCCTTTAGTATTGTCTCTCCCTTTGCCGATTTTCATTGTTGTTTTTCATTTATCCTCCTTGGATATTTTTCTGAGGATGCTCTGTATTTTTGTAAATTCTTTAAACTTTTGTTTATCATGAAAGGTTTTTATTTCATCATCAAATCTGAAGCTTAATTTTGCTGGATATAAGATTCTTGGTTGGTATCCATTTTCTTTTAGAGATTGATATATGTTGTTCCACAATCTCCTGGCTTTGAGGGTCTGGATTGAAAAATCTACTGAGATACAAATTGGTCTCCCCCCTGTATATGATCTGATTCCTCTCTCTTGTGATCTTTGAGATTCTCTCCTTATTCTGTACATTAGGATTTTTCATTTGTGTAGATTTGTTGTAGGTTTGTATATTTGGTGTCCTGTAAGCCTCTTGTATTTGATTTTTGAATTCATTCTTCATATTTGGGAAATTTTCTGATATTATCTCATTCAAGAGATTGTGCATTTCTTTGGTTTGAAACTGTGCTTTTCTCTATCCCAATAAATTTTAGATTTGGTCTTTTGATGCTATCCCATAGTTCTTGTATGTTCTGTTCATAGTTTCTTACCATTTTCACTGTGTGGCCAGCTTTCATTTCCAGATTGTACACTTTGTCTTCATTATCTATCATTCTGTCTTCCAAGTGATCTACTCGGTTGGTGATGCTTTCTATTGAGTTTTCTATTTGGATTGTTGTCTGCTTAATTTCAAGAATTTCTGATTTTTTTCAGAATCTCTATTTCTTTCTTGAATTAATCTTTTGCTACCTTATTTGCTCCCTTATCTTCATTTTTATTTATTTAATTTTAATATACATTATAATAGTGGAATGCATTACACTCATTAACTCCTCCTGGTATGATCAATGGTTGCTTGTATTTGTCCTCTTATCTCTTTATTGGAGTGATCAAGTTTTGCTTGTAGTTTCTCATTTAGGTTATTCTTTAATTCACAGATCATTTTAATTATGAACATTCTTAACTTTTTCTCTGACATTTCATAAACTTTGCTGTCCAAGGGTTCTGTTACTGCACTATTCTGGTTGGATTGGGGCATTTTCCTCTACTATTTTTTTATGTTGTCTATTTGATTTACTGTCTTGCAGTGTAGATCTGAGGTATTAAAGTTTCTACCCTATAATCTTGTAGTATCCATGCAGATTTTCTTTACTTCACCTTGGTGTTGGGCTTCCAGACCCTGACTGTGTCCCAAAATGGATGCTTCTGCAAGTAAAGGGGGTGGCAGCAATAACAGAGGTAATTTGAGATGGAAGTGGATGTGTCCCAAGATGGATGTAACATCTTTCAGATTTGGGGCTGAAAGTGGGGGCTTTATACTGGTTTTGGGATGCCTGCTCTGAGATACAGCTGCTTCTAGGTCCAGGTTGTCATCAAAAAGTAGAGGTTAATGCATGGGGAGGGCTATGGCAATGGCTGCAATGTCTCAAGATGGAAGTAGATTAGGTCTGGTTACCCAGGTTGGGGGGAAGGGCAGCAGTCCTAGGCCTACCCTGGGCCTGGGCTCCCATACAGATTGGCAGAGAAGGTCCTGAGCCAGGGTCAGAGCTCAGGCAGGGCTCTTCTGGGCAGTAGAGGTGGTCCTGGGCTAGTGCTTAGTTCCAGTTGGGGTCTGCTAGTAGGTGGGATGGACCTGGGCTTATCCTGGGCCTGAATTCTGGTGCAGGTCTCACAGGGTACTTTTCGTAAAGGTTATGATTGGGTTTCCTTAGGAACACACTAGTAGCTAAGTGCTTAACTTCCTACCAATGTCACCTTTGTTCAGGGCATCACATCTATGTCACAAGACATTACCTTTTGTCTCTCCACTAACTCTGTAAACACCACACTAAGATTTATGCTTGACTAATTTTGTTACAGAATAACAGAGATTAACAATATATTTTACAGTTATCCCTATTAACAAAAAAATACAGTGAAATATATCATTAAAAAAGCATTTATATTTTACATTTATGGAGAGTCTTACTAATGCAGCATTTACCTAATAAGAATGAGCAGAACAGAATTATGCAGAAAATTTTCCTTAAATTATGATCTGAAGTCATCTTCCTGTTATAATTGCATGAATAAAAATGTAATTGCATATGAAGAAATTCCACGTATATTTTTGTTTAGTTGTCCATTGGGTATTTTCACTGAGAACTGAAACCATCTGCACAAACACAGTTATTATGTCTATTTTAACCTAACATTGCTATCCACTGAACTAAATAATGTAATTATTATTCCTGATAATATTTGCAAGAAAGGATTAAATTTGTAAATGAATAATCTATTCATAAATGAATATATCTATAAATAAATACATCTATTTATACACATATATACATATATGTGTTTATATACATATATATATGTTTGTATAGATATATACATATATGTGTGTGTATATATATATATGTGTGTGTATATATATGTGTATATATATATATATATATATATATATATATATATATTTCATTTCCTTGATAAATGACACCAAAGGACTATTTTCTTATAAAGAGTATTTGAACATCTTGTTTAGAACAAAAAGGAAGAAAAATACCAAAAATGTTGTGCATTTTCATTCATATGAGAATACTCCCAAAAGAAATTCATATTCAAAATTACTTCCTTATAAAATACTTGTCCAAGCAAAATAAAATTTTTAAATATCTTAAAACTGTCTGTTTGATCCTCTACACCATAACTAGAAGTGATGTGTCTTATATTACTAACCTTTTCCACATTTTGGTTCCCAATTATTTTCTGTCCAACCCTCCCTCTGAACTGCTTTCCTTTCTTTTGGGACAGTAAAAAGTCCCCAAATTCAATTGCTTCTCATAGTTAAATCACTCTTGGAACAAGGAAAAAACATTTTAAGAACTGGTCTTCCTCAGAACTGACAGCTATCATCAAAGACTTTTCATAGCCTGCACAAGATAGAAATAAATTTGCAGAGGAATGTAAATTAGTTCTTAGAATGTATAATCCAGAGCTCTGAGATATATATTGGTTAATTCATATTTCTTTAGGGAAAATCTTAACTGAAAAAAAGGACAAAAAATACAAAATGAGATGATTCAGAAAGTGATTAAAAATCCTCCAAACTAAATAGAAAAAGAGAAGTACTTAGTGAAAACAAAACAAAATGAAACAAAAAACTGTTTAAGTTGGACATGATATTCTAGTTGTTATCTTCAAAGTCTTCCTTATGAAATACTTTTCCTGTGATTCAGCCTCAAAAGTGATGAAAAGTTGAATATGTTGGTCACTGTACCATGTTGACTAATATAAACAAAATATAATGCTACTGATTGATGCAGATATACTAAGGAAATTAAGGATACTAATTTCCTTTTAAGGACAACCTTGAGATGTAGACTTTCACAATGGTGAAGCAAAAACCTCAGTAAGATCTTTGTCTCTCCACAACAAAACACAGCAAGGGAATAAAAATTAATTATATTAGAAATCTGGAAATTAGTCAAAGCCACAGATAGAGCTGAAAATTATCTAATAGAATTGTTAAACCTCACAAAATAAATTCTACAGCATTCTGTTTGCAGATATTCCCCCAATTCCACAAGCCTAGTCATGTAATGATCAAAAAATAATAACACAGCAGGAAATAGACTAAATGTACCCTACCTAGTGTTCAGTCAGCATTTTTTAAACTTGCAGTCTCCAGTCAAATCTCTATTCTGAGAGTGTGGTATGAATTTGATTTGACTCAGAACTCAGCACATTAGATGGTAGGCATGTTGGTTGGAGGTAATCCCATTCCATGGCCATTACCTAAATAATAGCAAGCTCAGCCACCTAAGGATGTGATTTCAGCTAAGGAAAATAAGATCATGCACAGGCATTTTAAAAGGATATCCTGAAGACAACTGGGAACTTTGGAAAGTTCTGATTTTTTGGGGAATCCCATTTAAAGTTGTATACCTGCCCAAGGATGATCTGTGGGAGGGCAAAGCACCTCTCACTTCTGGCTAACTCTATGTCTTTCCTCTTTTCCAGTAAAATAATTTTATACACATAAAATCCACAGTATACATTCTTAACTGTATTTCATAACATTTCATATGTTGTTTGATTTTATTTCATGTTAAAGTATCTTGTACTTTTGTGATTTCTTACTTGAACTACTGTTTATTTAGGATAATGCTTTCAGTTTTCACATATTTGTGAATTGCATTAATATACTTTTGTGGTTGATATTTAATTTTATTGTAGTCAGAACATATAATACGTGTGAGTTTACTATATTTCAATTTATTGAGGCCAGAAGTTTTCACTGGTTAAATCTATGAAATATTTTAAGGAGAATTTATACCAAAATTTTACAATTTATTTCAAAATATAGAAGACAAAGGATCATTTACCAATTTATTCTGTGTATTATTTTTTATGGAAAAAAACAGATAAAAATACCACAAGAAAAATACAGACCAATATCTTTTATGAATATACACAAAAATACTTACCAAAATGGCAGCAAAATTGAATCCAGCAATAATTAAAAGGAAACATACACAACTAACCAGTGACAATTATTCCCAGTGTGCCAGTTTCATTTAATATCCAACATTAGTCCACCATATATGTTAAATATGTTAAATAAAAGACAAAATAAACACATGATCATCTCAATAGGCACAGAAAAATCACTTCACAAAATCAAATATAAAACTCTTTCATAATTAAAAGGAAAAATATCTTCCTTTCATTCTGTTTGCCTGACAAATATTTAACCTTCCAGTACTGAGTGTGAAATTCGCTTTGGCTTACAGAGATGCTCTTAATCAGGTTGATCTAATTCTCTTCAATTCCTACATTGTTAATTCCATCCTGAACAGTAAAATCTTATATAAAAAAAAAACGTAAATAATGTACCTAAATTTTTAAAACTAATAAGCTAGTTTAGCAACATGATAGGCTTCATTCAAGTCAGCATCCACAATTCCTTGTATTTTTATTGACAATTGATGCACAATGCAAAACTTAAACTAAAAATTTTTGTATAATAGCTACAATAAAAATTCTAAGAATATATTTAACAAAATAATGTAAAGGATTTGTTTGCTGGAAATTATATGACAATGTTGAAAGAAACTAAAATAGATATAAATACATGAAAGACATTCCATGTTCATGGACTGAATGACTTAAAATTGTTAAGATGACAAATTCTACCAAAATGGATGTACAGATTCAACACAAACTTTGACTATATTTTTTTAAAAAATATTTTTTTTCAAAAATTGACAAGATAAACCTAACATTCATATAGAAATAAAAGGAACAAGGTATCCTTACAATACAAAATTTATATGACACATTCTTCCTAGCTTCAAAATACATTGCACAGTTTCAATAATCAAGGAAGTGAGTTTCTATAAAAGGATAGACAGGTAAGATGATAAACTAGAACTAAGATTCCATATTTAAATAGAAATGAGAACTAAATATGTGGTCATTTGTTTTCAGCCAAGGTATCAAGATATTTCAATGGGTGAATTACTGTCTTTTAACATTTGATGCTGGATCAGACTGTGTAGACATCTACAGGTGAAATAATGAATCCATACCCTGTCTCACACCATACACTAATATTATCTCAGTAAGGATCAACAACTTAAATGTAATAGCTAAAATTATAAAATTTCTACAAGAAAACATGGATTTAAATTTTTGTAAACTGTGACTTAGCAGTTTACAAAAGCAAACAAAGAAAAATTGTAAGATTAGATTTTTAGATTTTCATCAAAATTAAAAACAAAAATTATACTTTAAAAGATATCATTGAGAACATGAAAAGAAATCTTAACAATGATATAAAATATTTTCTTTTTAGGTAAAATGAAAGAAAATATTTTCTAATTAGGTAAATAACAAGTGAGAGTAAAATGATAAGTAATTCAGTTAGAATATGGGAAAATAATTTAAAAGGACATTTTCAAAGAGAGTAAACAAATAGCCAATATAAACATATGAACAGATATATTACCTCATTTATTTTTAGGGAAATGCAAATTGAAGCCATGGATAAATGTCAGTTTACACTCACTATGTGACAAGAAAAAGAAACTATAGTAAATAAAATGTGTTGGTTAGAATGAAGGGAAATTGGAACACTCATACACTGAGCGTGTGAATGTCAGCTGTGCAGCCAATTTAGAAAATGTTTTTTTATTCCTCAAAGTTCTGAATATAAAGGCACTGTGACCCAACATTTCTAGTTAAGCTTTATACAATAGAAGTAAAAACATTTGCCTAGGTAAAACTTGCACATGAATACAAGGATATGTGTGAGCTTGTGGGTGTGTGTATGTATGTGTGTACAAAGGAGCACAGAAAAAGCAATAGTCATAATAGCCAAAAGGTGGAAACAACACAACTTCCATAAACTGAATGGATTAAAAAATGATACATCTACTCAATAGAATATTACATGGAAATAAAAAAGGACATACACATACTAAAACATGGATAAATTTTGAACATAGTGTATTACATGTTGAACCTCAGAAATCGGCAAACAGTGGGCAATGCGGGATTAAGAAAGACAAAAAAAGAAAACATTCATAGAGACAAATCTGGGACTGGGTGGGACACCAACCTCTGATGGAGGAACAATGACTCATAGATAGCTCAGCATGTCTATTATATAAGTTTTATCATCAAAAGTGTTTCTGTGAAAAAGTTTCTTCAAAGAAGACAGGCATGAATTTCAAAACACTGGCACGCTATTACAATTATCTAGACAGCTCATTATTCTCTATCCATGACAATTGGGGTATGAATTCAGGGTCAAAACTGATAGTTCTGTGCCTTTCCCAGAACCTTCTCAAGCAGGGTATCACCATAGCAACCAGGCAATTCTGTCTTGTACCTTTGCACAGAAAGTTTCTTGAGCAAGTGCAGCTGCACCCAGGAGGCAGTTTGAGGCAATTATCCAAATCACTGCTTTCCACAAAATAGTATTTTACATCAAAAAATCAATCACAAAAGCCACATATTACTTGATTTCCCTTATGTGAAATTTCTAAAATAAGCAAATCTATACATACTAAAGTTACATCCACTGTTGTTTGGGGTTGAAGTAAGGAATGGTAGAGAATTTGTAATTTAAAAGAGATTTAAAATGTACAAAAGTTTTTGTGGTATATTGGAAAGTGTTCTACAGTGCTATTTTTCTGAATATAGCTTCTGTGAATGTGTAAAAACCAGTGTAGTGGGAGCTTTATATAGGTCAATTTTATGGTACATGAAATAGTTAAATAAAGTTATGAAATAAAAACAAATATGAAAATTTATTGTATGGGATAACTGTGGAAAAATTTGATTATCTGGTTGCTATATCATTGCCTTAGTACGACACACTGTTAGGCAATCTCCTTCAGAGCCAGTAAGGTTACTCATCATGCTGTTGGTATCTCTGATAATCCCCAGACTTCCCCTGTATTCCTGATCATACTTTTTACTTCACAACTTTGAAAAGAGATCATTCTACCTACTGCTTGCAAACACACCCACTAATTTAGTAATGAGGTGTTTACTGGTCAAATGGAATTGACACTTTAAATATTCTCCTATAGTTTCTTCTTCAACTTCCCTGAGAACTTTCCTCCTCAATAACAAGTTATAGATTATATAGACATTGACTAACTGCTGTCTTTGTGGCCCCAACCCAACCCAAATGGAAAATTACTGGCCTGTGTGGGGAAAAGTCCACTTACATAGGTAAGATTACTCCTACTGTACTAATTTATGTTCACAGGAACACATGTAAATCCCTAGCAAGCTCACAAAATGTGCTCTTAAATCAGGTGAAATAGTGATAAAAACCAATAGTCTAAAGCTAAATATTAGGAAAAGAACTCTTGACTCATTTCTTGTTCTTATAGGTGCTCTACATGTCAAAAATACAATAAACAGGGAACACATGTAAGCCTGTTTAGAATGTGACAATCATCTTGTTACACTGCTTCTGACTACATATTTTAAAGTTGTATATCTCTATTCTTTCTTTTCTTTGTTTTTTTTTTCTTTATTTGCTTCTTTCTTTTTCTTTTTTTTGGTATCTCTTCAGAATTAGGTCAATCTAGACTATTTTTGCTTTCCTCTTTAATGGGAAAACAAAAACAAATATAGATAATACCTAAATTATTATGCTCTAAGTATCTGTGTTTCTCTACCTATTCAATACATATATGAATGTGACAATTTTGGTTTCTTCTTTAAATAATGATAGCTGTAATACTTAGTCTATATGAGTACTTGCTCTTTTAATTTAGAAAGATCATATTTGTTTCCAAAGTGAATTTACACATTTTTTTCTGAAAAAAATTTCATTCTTCCTAGGACATGAATTAACCCAAAGGAGGTACATCTCTGCCTGTAAGTGCCTTATGCAATCTATAAGCATATCAAGAGTTTACCAAACCAATATAATGGAGACAGTTAAAGAAATCACTGTGTTTGCTTGACTATAGGAAGCAGTGGTTCTATCTTTTTCTGAAATCATTAAAACTATGTGACTTAACCAAGTCCTTGTTTCCTTGATAGTAGATTCTATTCCATGAAACATCTAAAGGATAGATTGTGTGTGTGTATGTGTGTGTGTATGTTCATTTATGTCTGTGTGTATGTGTGAAAGCTAACACTTTAAATTATCTTACATGTGGTTATGTAATTATTATAAACATTCCTACCTATTTATACATAAGACCACCTCTGGGTAATCCTTTAGTGTCCTAGACCCATAGCTATCTATATCTTTCCTGACCCAGAGGCAAGAGCATATCCACGTCTTTTAGAGATAATAAACCCTAGTTAAGTTAGCAGAGGCTTCTGCCAGTTTTATTTTTGAATCTTCTTTAAATTTGATGGTTCCTTCCACTTTATGCTTCTTGATTAATAAAATCACAATATTTCTCAACCAGTTGCCCTACTTTGTAGGAAATTCTATTATTTGCTCACCTATTCATTTCTGTTCATCATTTTAATACTTAAAGCCCTGCTACTTCTATTCTGTTATAAGAAGAAAAGGAAACTCAAAATTATCTAACCTCCTCTCATGAGCTATGATTCAGATAGATTATTAGAAAAGTCCTCTACAATATCAAGACTTACAATTAATTATTCATATCTTAAGACTGAGACTGGGAACCCTCAGTTGGTGAACCTCTGACAGATCTCACTTCATCCAGTGATTATGACTTCTTGCAAGAGGCAAAATCTGCCCAGAAGGCAGGAATCCTCCCTTCCAGTCCACAGAGTTTATCAGTTTCCTAAAGATAAGAGGGTTAATGGAGACACTAGTAATAAGTACACTTTGAGCATGTATCATAATTTTGGAATGCTTTAGGATCAACGAGGGCTCTTGACCTCATTCTAGAACACTCTACACATTGTGTTACTTTGTGTACTCTCATGTTACTGCAGTAGGTGGTGGGGAATGAAATGGGGATGAGAGAAAATGTACAGGGTACTCATTTTGACAGAGAGCTCTCACTAACATCTTTGCCCTGATGGTACTCAAAGAGAAAAATCTTTAAACAGCTATAAACAACCTGTATTAATATACCAGCAATAGGCTCCAGAGTCAGAAAAAAAAAATACTGTGAGAAGTATGAACGAAAACTTCATGAGACTATTTCTCAAAGATATCTGCTTAGGAGCACTTACAGAACAAAATGGAATCACCAACTATACATAAAAGTGCCCCCAGTCCCAGCCCACATAAAGAAGACAAAGAAACACTGCATTCACTAAACATTGGTGAGAAATCTTTGCTAACATTTCTGAGGTTGTTTGCCATTTACATCTAAATAGTTATCAGTATAATTTTGGTTAAAACTATAAAGATGGGACATTATAAAAAAAGCCCAAATATCAGGGCTCCCTTGATTATATTCAAAGAGATTTCATTTAATTTTCAGCTTAATGGTTTTGCATATGTGTCACTATTTTCTTATTTTCAAGATGAACTAAAATCTTTGCCTGAGTTCTAAAAATGACATTTACTTGTTTTTTTGATACCCTCCCTTGTAATTTCAACCTGTCCCTTGGTAGCCCACTATAGACTGAGTTACCCATTTTGTTAGAATGTTGAAAAAAAAGATTTTAATTCTGAGAGAAGTGAATGAATGTAACTCTAAAACGAAAGTAGCAAAACCCAAAGATTCTCAACTGGTGCCTTAAATTACCACTGGATTAATGACAATGAGATGAACTCCTTCTTGGTCTCATTAACTATTTCCATATGTGTCTGTAATAGACAGGACCAAGCTCTCTTCTCTACTTTTGGACATCATCATGTCATTTTGTCTTGCACAAACTAGGGATCAGACAACCTCACAGAGGTGTAATCTGGCTGAGAAATTAGAAGTCTGAAATAATTTAAAAAGAAAAAAATCACAGGAAAATAGTTTCATAGAGGAGGTCTGCTGGGAGAATTGGACCTGATGGGTCAGATCTTTAACAAAAAGTAAGTCTCAGTGTGCATTATTTATAGGGGAGCACATCAAAGGGATTTATTGTGAGGAAGAGTTCTTCATGGTAAAGGAGAAGCAGACACTGTGGGGAAGTTGACCTGATGAAAGCCTTATCACCATACCGGTGTCCTGGTAATTCTTCCTCCTGCAGGCAGCTGGTGCCCCAGTGCTACTTAAGGGATTATCTCTCTTTCCAAACCCAGGAAGTTGCATTGGAACCTATTTGTTGGCCGTCTGAACCAACACTTTTCCTTGGCATCACAGAATTCTCTTTGAGCAGGCTGTTGCTAAGGAAGTGGTATAAGAGCAGTGAAATGACACTGAAGGTTATCCAAGGGGCACACCTCTGCTTAGAGATGGCTTAGACAAGCCCACAATTCATTAGTAGCTCCCAACATCACCACATTGCAAGACCTGGACAAAAGTTTCAGGGGACTCAAATAATGTCCTGGGAGCTATCATCTAAAGATATGAGAAGCCTTTCCTTAACACCTGTCAAAACAATGTTGAATGACTCAGAACATGGAGACCTTATATTCTGAATGAAATATCAGAGTTATAAAGAGCTTTCACTGAAAAAGCACATAAAAAAAGACAGATTAGCATGTTTTAACCTACATTCCTTTGTTCTTCATTTTCATAGCTACCTTTGTTCCGTGTGGTTAGAAGGCTGCCTTTAATTCTGTTCACCATAAAAGCAATTATTTTTCTTAATATTGCTTTTAATGTTTGTTGATACATTCTTTTGCATGAATCCACAACATGAGTACTAATTAATACAAAAATTTTTGTTGTGATTCATACATATTTATCGAGAGCCAACAACTTCCTTTAAAACTACTTTTTTTTTGTAATGAATCAGTTGATTTCCCAGTTAATTAGATTTAACCTATACATGATCTTATAGATGGCAAATACCATAACAGGCCAGCCATCCAGTAACCTAAACGTTTTATCACAGGATAGGATGAAAACTAGATCATTTCATCCAATTAAGTATGTATTGAGGACCTTACACAGGAACTAGCTTTGGTAAAAGAACATTGAAGAAATAGAAATCAGAAAAGAGAGAACAGATGGTACATGCTTGGAACCTGTCTCATTTTCAAAGATCTTACAAGTTAAGGCTTAACTTTTTTTGCTTTAGATCTACCTAAAGATCTTACCTTTGCTAAATTGAATTGCCAAACACTGGAATATTCTGAATAAGTAGTACATAACATCACAATATAATTTAACAATTCTCTTTGAGGTGCTTTGGTAAGCATAGATCATTTTATGGTGGCAGATGCCTAACACTAGGTTTGTGGTACAATAGTCAACTGGTCACTATTGTTAACTGGTACAAATTTGATAAACCAACTTCATCTTGTAAGGCATTTCTGACACCACCAAGGTCCTGTTTGTGTTACCAATTTATACCTTTTTTTTTTTTAAAGGATAAATTACTTATTTCAAGAAGTAAAAAAAATAATGGGTCTCTATTTAAAAATCAGCATCCTAACCATTCAAGGGTAATTTGGGATTGTTTTCTTTTCTACTCAAGCTCTTGACTAATGCTTTATAAAAGACCCATAAAACAGGATGAATTTCATTGTGTAACAGTTTGGAGAAAATCAGTGTGACCCAGACCATAGACACCTTCATCTAGGACACTCAAGAAGATGAACAAGCAGTAGTTCATGGGAGAACCACTTTGGATATCATTTTTGCCTTTCAAGGGAACAGTATATTGTGCTTTCAGTCCAGCAATGTTCATTGGGATTTTACTTCTACAAAAATGATCTGATAATCAAAATGAAAGAAATTTAAAAAAATAGAACAAAATATGTTCTCAAATCTATTCCCATGGGATTTTCAGATTGTGGATGGAATCTTTTCTCCTAGTTTACATCAGGCATTCCTGGAATCTGGGATGGGCTACAAATCTACATGATATTCTTCTTCTTGATATATTTCTATATTGATATTTTCAGAATTTGATGATAGTAATTTTTGGTTTTGTCTGGCAGTGGGGCATCATGCTCAGTAATCACATACACATACTGAAAGCCTGATACATGTGGAGATTTGACCAACCACACCAGGAAGCTTGAGGTAAGATCCTAACACCTCACGTGGTAATGGTAATGATCTGGATTATTTATGATTCTACATATTAATGGTAAATCATTTAGCTCAGCTTCCAGAATGAGCACAAGGAAAGACGCTAATACCTGAATCCATCTGAGGCCAAAGATCTTCCTGTGCACATTAATTTAACTTTGATTTTCTACTATATCAACATGGTTTCATCATTACTGGAAAGTATTGCCTGGGATTTTTAAATGTTGAGAACAATTTCATTTTCCATTCCAGAATTCTGCCTTCTCCCTCAAAATTAACATCAAACCTTTCAACTCTGAAAAGGATGTCATTGAACAAATGTCCTAATTCTAAAACACTACATTGTGATCCACATATAACCAAGTCTGCAAATTGAAAAATTCAACATAGACTCCAAATATGAGCATCCAAATTTTATTCTCCTTCTTTCTCAGATTAATGTGTTCCAAAAACTTGACAAATCCTGCAAAATTACTATGTATTAATTTTTTTTAAATCTGAAATGCATACTTCTTTAGATAAATAAGAATAAACTCAGTGTTTTCCTATCATCTGGTTATTCTGGATGTTTTTACATGATGGTAATGACATATCACAATCAAAACATTCTTCATTGTTGCTTATTTATGATATGCAGATGTTAGTTTCATTTTATAGATTAGAAAACTGAGGCTTATAAAGATTAATTTGGTATCTCAAGTATAGTCAAAAGTAATTAGAATTTAAAGTTTTTTATGTTAAAATTTCCATGGACCTATAATTTGTATTTACAAAATAAAAAACATATTCAAAAATACATTTAAAATGTAGCTTCATAATAATCAGTAAGCAAGAAAAATTGAAATGCCTTCCAAGGAACATTTTTTCAAAAGGATATTTTCAATGAAAAGAATGGATAGAATTAATATTAAAAATGTATAATGTCAGGTGACATCTGTAAAAGAGAATATTCTAAGCAAAGCATACCATAAATCATTTCATAAGCAATTGTTAATGGAATATTATTATACTTTCTATGTTTGGGGATATAAAATATTGAAAAATTGATAGATAATCATTGTTTGACTGAATATGAAATTTTCTGTGCCTAAAATGGAAAACATTTCAATGTTATATCATCTAGAGTATTCAAATTATGTTTATAATACATTATGTTAAATTTAACCATACTCAATATTCTTTATTGAATATTGAAAAATAAATATTTGAAGTACAAATATTTACACACTTGGCTTTTAAAGATATCATAACTTCCAAGAAATGGTTTCAGAATAGGTATTGTTTTTTCCAGTCTATCATAGTCTAATAAAATATATATTGATATGATAACATTGGTCAAAAGTAATAGTTAAGGGCTAGAGATATATCTCAGTTTGTAGAGTGCTTGCCTTGCATGCACAGGGCTTTGGGTTCAATCCCCTGCACCACAAAATAAATAAATAAATAAATAAATAAATAAAAGTAATATTGACAGAATAGGTCAAAAATGTAACACTGGAATGAAAAACTTTGGGAAGGTACAGTCATAGATTATGGAATAAGAGTTAAATACCACATTAATTGATCACCTAAAAGATGTTTGCTCTCAATAAATTTACCATAAAATTTAAGATCTAAGTCATGAGATGTGAAAGTAATAAATTGATAAAGGAGAATATATTCACATATGAAATTATCAGACATAAAATAGTAGTGAAAGTTTTATATAAACTAGAAATATTGAGAAAGGCATATGCTTAGTAGCAGGATAAGCTTGTACAGGGATCTCCTGGTGGAGGAGAACCCTTGAAAGTACTCCTCTAGAATTTTTTAACCTGAGAGTATTGAGTTCTTCACAAATACTGAGAAGGAACAACTATCTCACTCTTTTAGGTTCTTTAGATAAAAGGGAGTCCAGATAAAGTTCAACAGCACATTTCTGAAATCAAAACCCACAAATCTCCCCTATCTCACTTCCACTTCCTATTCAATGGATCCCAAACATATTTAAATTAAAGCAGATGATCTTTTTTTACCTAGTGCCACATAGGTGATGGACTTTTAGGTAGTGGTGACTCTGAAAAAAGTGAGTTATCCATATTTATGCATTTAAATATAGGTTTGTCAAACATTTTAATCAACATCCAAGTTTTTATATTTTCAGTGACATTCCTTCAAGTTTACATTTGCAGAAATGTGCATGAAAATAAATGTTAAAACTTGAAAAGTTAAAAAAATTAATGTGACTTTCATATGCTAAAATATATGGCAAGAACCAAGCAAACAGATGGAACAAAGAGTAGGCAGATAGAAATTGAAAAATTTTATTTGATTAGCTCAAGTAATGCCATAAAATTATGTTACAGTATATTTTCTCAATATCTCCAAATAAAATATATTACTAAAACAAGTCAAAGGCATGTTGAACAATGTTTTTTTGTTAATTCTATACCATTTGGATTGATACTTACTTCTCTCCAAAGATTAAACCTAGAAATGCTTACACATCTACCCCCTTTAAAAGATTATACTTAGCAGAATGAATTGGACATTATTATCCTAAGTACTTATATGATTAGACAACTGGTATAATTCTACATCATATACAACCAGAAGAAGGAGAAGTTTTACTCCATTATGTATGATGTTTCAAAATGCATTCTACTGCCAAATACACCTAATTACAACAAATTATATATATATATATATATATATATATATAATGCTAATGTGTTGAAATAAATCAACTGTACAGAGTCTAAAACATTAAATTCTCATATGGCATATATGTAATAGTAAAACCACAATATCTTAAGCATTTTTGCAATAGTTCCAAAGTGATTTTAATCATTAAAAAATCCTAACAAGTGATAATATGTTTGAAATTCCAGAATATGAAAAGAATATATATTTCTAGTGTTGTATTGGTGATTTTTCTTATATTAAGTATTAGAAACTAAATAGTCAACATATCAAATATTAAGAGTAATTTCAATTATATGATTTCTGTCTTAGAAATACAGTGAATATTTTTAGAATATAAATTTCTTTGGATTTCCTAATGCTGAGCTTTTGATGATAATAACATCACCATCTTAAAATATATTTATCTACTCTATTTATCTACTAAATGGGGACTCACTCAAATCCCCATTTCTAAATTAGTACAATAAGTTCTTCAGCTTGACATTCAAGGCTGATTAACATTTCATGTCACTTTTATTCTCCAACATTTCAATATTTCAATATTCTGCTCCATAAATCTCCAAGTGAAGAAACCTAGGAATATTTTTAAAATTACAAAGATCATTATACTTTTATAATTAAGAAGATTATGATTATCATAGGCAGTATATATGTGATTTATGGTATGTACACTTCAGTTTCTTATATGTCCTTGCCACACCATAAATGACTAATTCAGAAACTATTAAAATCCAACACCTCCCTAATCACACTCTTCAAACATGGAAATATATGGATTAATTCTATGAAATGTCAGCATGACTTTTAGTCATTTATTTTATAGCAAATAAATATAACCATAACCTTATTTATTTATTCATATATCCATGCCCTAATAGGCTATGAACTTTTTGAGATTTTTACTTCTTTTTCTTTTGGGTATTTTATGAGTTATTATTATTACTATTACTTATTTTCTGGTCAGCACAGTATAATACTGGATTTTTTGGATTTCCAATAAAGTTAATTCCCCTTTCTCTTGCTTGGTTAGGTAGTATGAAATTGTTATTTAAAATGACAATATTATTCATCGTATATTTTCTACAAGTTTATTATAGATACAAACATTTAGTCTTACAACAAAGTTTCATTTAGCTTAAGCTACCATATTACTAATTCTCAGCATGTCACAAACATTTTATAAGAGAGTTAGTAATGTTTGCATCAAATGGGCAAGAATGAATGTCCTCAGAGTTAGAGAGGGAAAGAAGGATGATTAATTAAGGATGAGAATAATCTGAACTTGTTATCTGGCTTAGAACAGAGCCACACTCATTCTCTAGAAGAATAAAAAAAATCAAAGGAATAGTACAAGATAATTCCTCAGAACAAAGATAAAATTCTATAGGTTAAAAAATACTAGCTTACAGAACAAAAATATATATACACATACACAATTCATTAAAAAGTATTATAAATATATTGTGTTTCAGATATTTCAGAGCACAGTGGACTATAAAATCTTCCTTGAAGAAAACATTAACAACCCAAGTAAACCAAAATCAAGAAAAATAAAATAGATGACTACACACAAAAAAAAAAAAAACAGACTAAAATCTTTCCACAAGGAAAAATGAAGCTATAGAGTGCTGCGCCCCTCCCCTGACTCAGGCAATGGCAAGGCCCTACTGAGGTGGATGGCGCAAGGCGTCCATCCTCTGGAGGAGCGCAGTATGTTTCTGGGAATGGGCTGATTTGTTTTTGTATTCCTTTAATAAGTATAGTTGTGACTTCTCATATGACCATTAAGTATGAAGGAAAAATCATGACTTTCCCAATTAATGCAACTACTTCTAAAGCATAGATCTGTTTGCTCTAAATGCAATGATTCAGCTGTGGAGTGTAAATTGTTAATGTCTAATGAAAAACTCCCTGTATTCCTGTCAAGGAAGTTTTTGAGAAATTAAATTAAAATCTAGAGAAGATAGATTAGTGCTTAGTACTGGGCAACTTGTTCTTGTTCCTGCGCACAATGGTTTGTGCTCTTACTTTTGTTTGATTAAAAGTAATAACAAATCAACCACTTGCTGTAACCATGGCACCGGTTCCAGTCAGTAAGTCAAGAAACAATAGTCAAGGTATAGGCCAATAGTTTGGGACATTTGTAACTATTATTAAAAGTTAACTAAGCAGAAACAGCTCAAAACAAAACTCGAACTGAAAGTACAAATGTTTGCTTATGCATAAGCCAAAATACATTCTTCTATTCTAATTGTAACTACGTAATATTTTGTTTCTTTGAATAATGATTACTGTTTTGTAACCACAAAGTACTGTAAGCCTGCCAAAATGAAAAGTATATATGATCAACTTCACAAGTAAAGATTGGGATCAACACCTTCACTTTGGTGTCTGTGTTGTTTCTCCACCCCCTCTTTTGCCGACTCCTCACCATCCATTCGTCTCCTGAGACCCCCTGTTGGAGCTGGTCTCCGACAATAGAGAATTAAAAAATAATAATTTTAAAAATCAGAAAAAAATTATAATTGATAATTATAATTATAATTATAAAATTCAACAAAATTACTAAGTAATAATGAAGGCAGTATAAAGATAATTACATAAAGAGAAGTCTTCAGAAAATAGAACTTTCACAATCTGTTTATTGGCATATTAGGCACAATGTGCTTCAGCAAAATGAGAGTATTGCTATACAATTGAGGTAATAAAATTTCAAATTAGGAAAGCAGTGAAATGCTCCATGGGCACCTCTACAATACTCTTCTAATAGGAGCTCAGTAAAGACAATGTCAGAATGTTTCACAACCTCCAGGGGGAAGGCTTCCAAGTGAGAAAGACATACTTAGAAAAAACTTAATCACAGTATTTTAAATAACTTTGCATTAACCATATTTGCATAATATTAGTTCCATTTTAGTTTTCAAAGTTAAGATATACTAAGTTTAATAATATTAGTAGTAAAAATAAACAAATAAAAATGTTAGATAGAATATAAGACTTAATCTGTGGTAGGATTTGTCATAAGCTCATGTACCTTAAAGAAAGAACACTAGGGGCTGGGGATGTGGCTCAAGCGGTGGCGCGCTCGCCTGGCATGCGTGCGGCCCAGGTTCGATCCTCAGCACCACATACAAACAAAGATGCTGTACCCGCCGATTACTAAATAATAAATATTAAAAAAAAAAAAGAAAGAACACTAGTTGTTAAAGTATGATCCAGGTCATCATGTTATTTAAAATGAGAATATTATGCATCATATATTTTCTACAAGTTTTTTATACATACAAACTGTGCATGTAGGACTTGATCAAAAAATAAAAATTATAACAAATATAAATACTGACTGAGAACCCACTATGAATAAATTTCTTCCAAGATTTAAAAAAATCACTAATTCTAACAACCACTCTATGAGGTATATTTTATTCCATTTTAAATTAATTGATTCATTAAGTATTTTTTTTATTTTTCATACTAGGGTTTGAATTCAGGGGCACTTAAACAATGAGCCATATCCCCAGCATTTTTTATGTGTTTTATTTAGAGACAGGGTCTCACTGAGTTGCGTATCACCTCACTTTTGGTAAGGCTGGCTTTGAACTCTGGATCCTCCTGCCTCAGGCTTCTGAGGTGCTGGAATTATAGGCATGCACCTGGACATAGTAAATAAATTCTTAATCACAGGTTTAAACAGTGTTGTCATAAGCATTGAATAATATCAGTTCCATGTTTGCACTAAGGAATTCACAACACTCTTATGTCTCCTTCTTCCTTGTGTAACTTTTCTATGGAAAATTTTCACCTAGTTTTTTTCTTTCCCCTCTATATTCTCCTGCCCTCATATCCACAACATTTGTGAAACCAAGTAGGTCATTAATTTTGGTAAAAATATTTTATAACAGATGGTTGCCCAGATTTGGCAAATGCCAATTTCATTTTCCAAATGCAAACCCCAGCATTTTATTTTGCCTCTGAGTCTTAAATCACTCTCATTCTTATTTTACATTCTTTTCCACTGTAGGTGCATCATGGAGATAGGCATTATAGGCATTATACTAAAGTATCCACATTATAGTATATCAGCTTCCCACATTTGAACTTCCTAGAATGTTGTAGCAAGAAAAAAAATCAGGCACCAAAGAGTTTGGACAAAAAAAAATTCCATATATTTTAAATTATGTGAATTTTCTCATTAGGCGTCTTTCTCAAAGTATAATATTTTTCCATATTTATCAAATTTTCCATTTCTTTTGCTTTCCTGAATGTGGATCACAATAAGAATGCATAATTCTTAATGAGAAGACAGAGCAAATATTGCAAATTTCTCTTTCTGATGGCTTCTCTGGATCATTTTCTTTATTTCTTTGGATTAATGGTCATATGTGAACTATAGAGCTAGTGACCAGGAATATACCATTCCAGATTCATCTAAATATTTTCCTCTCTTGATATCTTTTATGCCACTTTAAATTCACACTATCTAGTTGCCATCCTCTCCCAAATTCTGACTTTGTTTGTAAAGCAATGCTAATGACAACAAACAAAATTAAACTAAAGTATATGTATTCTCTCTGATATACTTGGGAAAGCAGATTTTCTATAATTTTTTTCAAATCCTTATTCTTTCTCATAAAATTCAAGATAATTTTCATTCACTGAAAGAACCATCATTAGTAGACCCAATAATATTTGTCATTTTTTCATTATAACTCTGAATATTTGAATTCCTATAATTCTTTACATTACATTCCAAAGCCAGAGTGTAAACATCACTTAGCAGTATTTCATATGAATAATTTCAATACAATTGAATCAACTAGGAAAACTAACATTTTGTGCATTAGTTTGATGATATTACAAGCCCTTGACATATGTTTTGAAGTTTTTGGTAGTATGGTAATTTATTATTCAATTGCTTGTATACAGCATTTTGTATTTTAGCTTTTAGAAAGTAGTAGAACACATTTTAAAAGGTTAAATATTTATGATACAAACATTAGAGAAAATACACAAATTTAAGAAATTCTTTCAGAAGATGTAAATTATTAGCCTTTATGATTTGGGAACACTTTCAGCTTTAATCTTACTTTCCTTTTAAATATTAAGCTATTCCATTATATATCATAAAGGCAAAGGGAAAAAAACTAAAAATACATATGGTGTTTCAAAATAATATTGAAGTAAAAATGAGAGATGTGTTTTCCTTGTGAGAAAAGAATAATGACCCAAGGGCCACCCCATACAATCATAGGAAAAGTCATTGTCTGGATCATTTTCATTTCATTAGAGTTTTAGATATGCAGTGCAGGAAACCTGGAGAGTGCTGGTAATCTATTCACAAACAAGGTTATAGCAACCTCCTAGAACTCAAAGGGACTGCCTGCAGGTAGCCCTCTCTTTAGAAAAGGGAAACTGCAAAATACAAAACAAGTATTCTCCATTAGAAAGGCTTTTTAAAGAGGGTACAAAGGAAAGCAAAATGTCTATTAGGCTTTAGATGTAGAAATATTGTCTTAAAGAAAGTATTATTAATCTTTGAGAATGCTGGTAAGAAAAAAAAGGGAAAAGAAGTACTTAGAAGAGCTGAGTTGAACACAGAAATTCTGCACATATAAAAGCCTTTGCCAAGAGATATAAAATAATATTAAATGTGCCAATTGTCCATTTGGGATTTAGTGATATAAAATTAACAATATATAAATATTTATACTGCTTATATAAACATTATTTCCATAGTTTTATTATTTTTATTTTGAGATCAATAATTACTATCCAGAAGATACAAACAAAAACTGGACTGAGACTTTGGTGGTATGGAGGGCTAATAGCATGCAGTACTGAGGTTGTGCCCACAAGGTCATGAACAGAATCAGCACTTTTGTCTTTTAATTCTTATAACATTCCCACACAAATATTTTGCCATAATGCTCATTTTATGAAAAACCTGAGGTATCAGGCATTTCAATAACTGATGTGAAATTATAGTGAAAAATAACAGTGCTTTGTATAAGTGTAGTTATACTTTGAGCTTCAGTAGACAACTTGTACTGTGTTTGAATATTAAATTTCCTGCAAAGTTCTATGTGCTAAAGGATTGGCCTCAGTGTGATGTTATTGGAGTGGTGTGGCACTTTAGTAGATGGTCCTCATGGAACTTTGAGAACCTAGAGTCTTCCTCTTCCTCTGTCTCTTGGCTGTCAGCTTCTGAAATACACAGTTCTCCTCTCCCATGCATTCCTGCCATGATGTGCTGCCACATCAAAGGCTCAGAACAATGGAGCCAATGGCTCATGGAATGGAACTATCAAAATTATGACCAATATAATAATTATTCTCTTTTTAAGTTAATTGTCTCAAATATTTCATTTAATGGTGGAAAGTTGACAATGGCCTTTCTTATGTTCAGTCTACCACAGAACTGTCTTCCTGCTGACCGTTGGCCTGCTGGGCTTGTGTACAGATAGTCTCATCCCGTTTTGCTTTTATTTCTTTATGTGTAAAATTATAGGGTTTAAATTCACATATCCTTTTTGTGCGTTATTTTATTTCATCTTTGCTCCCTTTCTTTCATTTTTCTCTGTCTCTAAAACACTTTTGGGCATTTCTAACATAAGAACTTTGTCAATATGATCTATGACAATGAGCATTAGTATGAGACTTTTGCACTGTATTGATATATCTAATCTACACCATGGTCAATAACTTGTGATATGTATATCATCTGAGACTATAGCTTTCACCTTTGTAGAGTTGATGCTATATTTAAAGAAATCCCTAATACATAGACAGATTGTTTCACATTGTTTCATTAGTCTTCTCTGCCTCTTCCTTTTCACAGTCAAATGTTTATAAAGGCTGGATATTTCATCAGTGCAAACTTAATGGATATGATATTTTATTTATTCAAATGGTTAAAGGCAAATTAAACTTCACCATTGTAATTCCAAGCCTTTTTAAGACAGGAAGTTGATATCTTAACTGTTTTCAAATTATTCAAGAAGATTCTGAGCTGTAGGACAGAGTGAATTTTGCTTGTAAAAAAAAACCACAAAGAATATACAAGAATAGTTTTTGACGTAGAGGGAGGGTACCTGTGTGTTCTAGGGGTTACTCCACTTGTATCACATGAAGAAACTTATGAACTAAGTATTTTGGAGAAATGAATTTTAATAAATTTTATGTTAAGACAAAGAATGAAGATTATTATAAGCTCTTCTCTAAAGAGTGAAAATAATTTCCTAAAAATGACTAAGATTATAAAATAATTTGAAAGACAAGGCCACTAGCAACTGTAAAGCATTCTTTCATTCTATTGAAAATAGGAGATAAAATTCCAATCTGTTGAGATGACTATGGAGAGGAAATAGGGAGGGAACAGAGAAATCTAGGTATCATAGTTATTATATCATTTTAAATTGGAAAATGGGAGAGAAATTCATGAGGGAAGATGAACCAGGCAGACACAATCACCCAGGAGGCCAGAAGTTTTATTCAGCTTTTTCACCACTGTGACTAAAAGACCTGACCAGCATAATTGTAGAGGAGGAAACACTTAATTTGAGGGCTCATGGTTTCAGAGGTCTCAATCCACAGACAGCAGGCTTTATTCCTCAGGGCTCCAGGCATATCTGGATAACATGGCAGAAGAGTGTGGCAGAGGGAAGTAACTCACATGATAATCAGCAAGCAAAGAAGGAGAGATCTCCACTTTCCAAATACAAATATATACCCAAAAGCCATGCATCCAGTACCCCACCTCCTCCAGCCACACTCCACGTGCCTTCAGTTACCACTCAATTAATCCCACCAGAAGATTAAGTCACTATGGGGTTAAGGCCCTTATGATAGTCATTTCTTCTCTGAACCTCCTTGCATTGTCTTACATCTAAACCATAACAACAGAGCATTTAGTGTAACCAATTCAAATCTGATTATAAGGGAGAAAGAGGTCAATTTAAAGACACAAGCAAGGTAGTCAATGTGAAGTGTAATATTGATTAGCGTAGCTATTTCATATGATGGTGAAAAGTCCACAGAGTAGATTCATAATGAAGACAGAGCCATCTGTTCACAAATCAAGTGCCTCAGAACAAATTTGTTAGGAAAGTCTTAATGCTGTGAACTTGAGGGAACTATCACAGGAGCCCCCAGAAATCCAACCACCTTACCATTAACTGTACTACTACAAAGAACTCTTCAAAGAACAGGATATGCAAACACATATCAGTAGCTTTTCTTTAAGAGATGTTTCTGTGTGTATCTGTAATATGAAAAAAGTTAAAAGCAAATCACTAACCTTATATTTGAAATAAAAAGAAATAAAACTTCTGCATCTGGAAGTAAAAATACTCATTGGCACCTTTCTTGATTATAAGTACAAATAAGTCAATTGTAAGAAAAGTGGTGATAGAAGTGAGTTTGGTTCCCTGGGGTATACTTTCCAGGATGCCTTACATCAGTTTTGAATGTTTTCAGCTCTCATTTATAATCTTACATTATAGAAAATACCAGAAAAGGGAAACATTCAAATGCTCAGATAATGTGGATTAAGCTAAGTATATGCTAGAGATATATAAAGACAGAATGAAAATACATAAAAAAGCAAATATGTTTAGTATCCCTAACTATTAAGAAGATGCAAAGTAGGACATATATGAGATAAATCAGCTGAATAATTCACACATATGCACTCACAAAAATATTATAAAAAAGATAACTTATAATACTCAAATGAATCCAAATATTAACTATCTAGAACTACTATATTGATGAGAGGCTCATCTTTAATTCCTAATATGCAAATTATTTGTGGTTTCTTATCCTTTTCACCTCATATTTTATTTAAGAGAATCAAAATAAAAACAGCAATGCACAACAAATACCACATAACCAAACAAACTGAATCTATTCTAATATGATTTTAAGAGAAAATATTATTTTATGACATTTTGTCATTCTTCTTGTGATGAAAAGGCTGGAAGCATTACACTTTATTTTATTCAGGCAGATAAGTGCAAAATAATATTTAAGGCACAAATAATGACAAAATACCCAACTTGTTATTTTAACCTGCCTAGGACTTCTAGGCATACTTAGCTCTTAAATGAATTTTAATTCTTCACAAGTGTCCTGGAGAAATGTATTAATGAAACGACAAATTTTATAATTAAAATAAATAGTACTGCACAGAAAAGGAGGAAAGAAAGCAAGAGGTTCTGGATAGATGTTATTTAGATAATTAAAGTTTGTTAGCAATTTTTAAAGGTCATCTTTGACATTAATAAATCTAAAAAATTATTTTCTATTATCAGTGAGATTTTTAGGAAGTTGGTAGCATGGTTTTGTTACACTGCAATTTTTATGTGCATGCATAGTTTTTCTCAGCACCTCATCATTGTACAGAAATTAAATTGCATTAAAGTGAGTTTTATTGTTTTTGTCAAATAAAGTAAAATAAAACAAAAATATACACTACATCAACATAGGTGGGCTCTGAAATGCATTTGGTGGATGTCAGAAAAGTCAATTTAATGCATTGTATTAACATTTGAAAAAATCTTAAAAATTTTAAAACTTTTTTACTCAATATTAAATTTCATTATTTTGTTATTAAAATTAATGTTATTTATTTATTTCTATTAGTGCCTAGAAGGAAATAATATTGGTCTATCATTCTCTATCAGCTGTTTGTTTTGATAATACAGTTAAATAAAACATCCTGAAGTAATTTGGGAGCACAGAGCTTCTAATGATAATCCCGAACTAATTTCCACACTGCTTCTGCTATCATTTTTTTCCAGTTGCTTCTTAGTATAACTATTCTAATAATATATATTTTCTTACTGTTTTCTTTTTTTTTTAAAGAGAGAGTGAGAGAGGAGAGAGAGAGAGAGAGAATTTTTAATATTTATTTTTTAGTTCTCGGCGGACACAACATCTTTGTTGGTATGTGGTGCTGAGGATCGAACCCGGGTCGCACGCATGCCAGGCGAGCGCGCTACCGCTTGAGCCACATCCCCAGCCCTTCTTACTGTTTTCTAAAAGCATTTCCCAGAATTGAAAAAACAATACTAATAGGAAACACTCCCCTACCATATAATGACCCAGATATGTGGTAGAAATTTCTGATATTAAACAGATAATTAAGAATATTTACCTCCTGATGTAAAGAAAAAGAGCAAATTTGAAAGTTTAGATTTTCATTTTTCAAAAGTGTAATGAAATACCACCAACAATTCTACGTTAAATTTTTTTTAAGAGAGAGTGAGAGAGGAGAGAGAGAGAGAGAGAGAGAGAGAGAGAGAGAGAGAGAGAATTTTTAATATTTATTTTTTAGTTCTCAGTGGACACAACATCTTTGTTGGTATGTGGTGCTGAGGATCGAACCTGGGCCGCACGCATACCAGGCGAGCGCACTACCGCTTGAGCCACATTCCCAGCCCACGTTAAATTCTTAATAAATTTCTAGTCTTCTACTCAAACCTAATAGACATATACTAATACTAAGTTCAAATTTTGATAACCTTTTTTTCTTTAATATGTGCATTTTTATTGAAGTGGTCTCAAGTCATTTTTAAGTATTTTTTATAGAATGATTCCATGTGCAAGGAATGACAATTGAACAATTCATCTTTGTTGTCCAATGAAGTTGACAGTGTAACAATGCACTAAATAAAGAATTGTTTAATAATGAATAACACATCATCTCTGTGGTGAAGCACCCCTTCCCCATTACTCCATTCTGTGACACAATTATGGACTCCTTCTGCTGTGTTTCCACAGCACCTCTTAAAACTTCCACCTCAGCATGTTATACTTTATAAGTGTCACATGTGCCTCCCCTCCACTGCACTCTTTTTTTTTTATAAAATAGATCTTTTTTATTGTTGGTTGTTCAAAACATTACATAGTTCTTGATATATCATATTTCACAGTTTGATTCAAGTGGGTTATGAACTCCCATTTTTACCCCGTATACAGATTGCAGAATCACATAAGTTACACTTCCATTGATTTACATATTGCCATACTAGTGTCTGTTGTATTCTGCTGCCTTTCCTATCCTCTACTATCCCCCCTCGCCTCCCCTCCCCTCCCCTCTTCTCTCTCTACCCCCTCTACTGTAATTCATTCCTCCCCCTTGTACTTTTTTCCCTTTCCCCTCACTTCCTCTTGTATGTAATTTTGTATAACCCTGAGGGTCTCCTTCCATTTCCATGCAATTTCCCTTCTCTCTCCCTTTCCCTCCCACCTCTCATCCCTGTTTAATGTTAAAATTCTTCTCATGCTCTTCATCCCTACTCTGTTCTTAGTTACTCTCCTTATATCAAAGAAGACATTTGGCATTTGTTTTTTAGGGATTGGCTACCTTCACTTAGCATAATCTGCTTTAATGCCATCCATTTCCCTCCAAATTCTATGATTTTGTCATTTTTTAATGCAGAGTAATACTCCATTGTGTATAAATGCCACATTTTTTTAATCCATTCGTCTATTGAAGGGCATCTAGGTTGGTTCCACAGTCTTGCTATTGTGAATTGTGCTGCTATGAACATCGATGTAGCAGTGTCCCTGTAGCATGCTCTTTTTAGGTCTTTAGGGAATAGACAGAGAAGGGGAATAGCTGGGTCAAATGGTGGTTCCATTGCCAGATTTCCAAGAAATCTCCATACTGCTTTCCAAATTGGGTTCACCAATTTGCAGTTCCACCAACAATGAACAAGTGTACCCTTTACCCCACATCCTCGCCAGCTGATAACTTAAAAGACAGTGGAATGAATTTGACATAATTTTCCTATGTACATATATGAAAACACTTAAGTGAATCCCATCATTATGTGTCCCCACCAGCAGGACACATCAACGTGGGCAGCGAACCTAGATGGGGAGGAATGAAGGGACAAGAGACACGAAGGGTGACAGCAAGACAAAAGTTCTGATCAAGCTGCAAACTTTTATTGTTCACACAGGGGTGTTTATGGGCTGGGGATGGGGGAGCTCTCTTATCGGCAGTTGCTGGAAGTCTTCACAAGGTGAGATAGCGCAGGATGTTTCAGGAAGACAGATGGCCGCAGGATTTCTCAGGGAGATGGATGGCTGCAGGGTGTCTCCCAGGCAAGATGTCTCCCAGGGGGCTGTTTCTTATAACTGTCAGGCTATTCTTTGAAGGAGAACTCTCTTCTAGTCCCTGGCACTGTCAGGCTATTCTTTGAAGGAGAAGTCCCTTTTGGTCCCTGGCAATTATGTCCATCTACAAGAAAATGGTCCTAATTAAAATATAATCTATCCATGTGTAATTTTATCCAATTGGATTATACTTTCATGTACAAATAAAAAAATCAATTTTTAAAACAGACATGAAGAATCTTTTATTTTTAAAAGAATCATTAAATTGGAAGTCCTTAGGTCAAATATTTTTGCTTTTTAAAATAACTTTTTAAAATTTTGCTATGCATTTTCTCTTATTATTGACATTTTTCATAGACTAATTATAAAACTATTTTTAACATATTGAGTATTATATTTGCAAAATCTATGCTTTTAATTTTGATTTGTGCCTTATTGCTGAGTTTTCTAAATTTCATTTTTATGAGCTCTATATCTTTTGCTTTATGATTTATCTATAAATTGCTATTTTTAGAATATTTTACAACATTCCTCGTACTAACAATGCATTTTTTGTATTTTTCTCTCAATAATTTCTTCCACTTTTCCTGAACAATACTATTTGAGTATTTACTTTGATTATCTTCATGAAGTAATAAACTGACATATTATTTTCATCTATAAGAGAGTAGATTATCCAACAATTTATTTATTTATTGGACACATATATATTATACATATTCATGGGGTAGCTGTGATTTTTTAAATGCATTCTATATTGCTAAAACCAAGGTAACAATATATTATTTCTATGTGGGGAAAACATTAAAAATTCTTTCTTCTACATTTTTGGAAACACATAGTGCATCATTATCCAATATAGTCCCCCTTGCTTTTGTTACAATAACAGAGATTACTTCTCCTAACTACAACTTAGTACCCACTGATCAAATTTCGCACATCTTTCCCTACCCCTTACTCTCCCCCTAAATTCTGTTAACCACTATGTTCCTAAAAATTTCTGAGATCCCATTTTCTATATTCTATGTATACATAATACCACATGGTATTTGTGTTCTGTAGTCGACTTCCTTACTTAATATAATAACCTCAACCCATGTTAAAAAATAATAGGAATTTAAACTTTTTGAATGCTGAATAATATTCTATCATATATGTATATACACACATTCACACTTACAAAAAAATAGTGTATTATATACATATAGTATACAATCTATAGATACAATATGTACACTATATATATAGTGTATCTATAATGTATATATATATAATGTATACTCTATATTATATATATTTATATACTATATTTATACATAATAGGTGTGTGTATGAATACATACACATATATGTATCCCTATAGAAATTTTATATTTATAAACACACACACACATCCCCCCAAAATTATTTGTTTATTTATCAACTGTTGGACACCTTAGTTGTTTCCATATATGACTATTTTTCACAATGCTACAATAAACATGGAAGTGGAGATATCTTATTGACATATTGATTTCAAATACTTTGTATATATTACCAGTAATGGGATTGCTAGATAATATAATAGCTGTATTTTAAACTTTTTTTGGAAAAGTTGACAATATTTTCCAAAATAGTTATATTAATTTACATGACTACAAACCATATTTTAGATTCTTTTCTTTTTTTTTCCTTCATAGGCAGCATTTGTTACATTTTGTTTGTTTGCTTGTTTGAATTTTCTTGTTATAAGTGCATTATAATTATACACAATGTTCGGATTCATTTTAATATAATTATATAAGGATGAAATATAATTTCTTCCAATTCAGTTCCTAGTACTTCCCTTTTCCCTTCATTTCTCCTTCATCTTTTTCCCTTAATTCTACAGGTCTTTCTTATTATTTATAGTTTTTTTTTTAACTACTTCATTTTGGATACACACAAAGGCAAAGTTCACTGTAGTTTAATCATATATAATCATGGGACACTTTGGTCAGATTCATTTCACCATTTTTTTGTTTTCTTCTCCCTTCTCTCCTCCTCTCAATTTCCTCACTCTTCTCCACTAATCTCTGTTATATTATCAGGAAATTTCTCCTACACTTCTCTTTTTTTCTTCATTATGGTCTACCTTCTACATAGGAGTGAAAATATTTGACCTTTGACTCTCTATGTCTGGCTTTGTTCATTTACCATTATGTTCTTCATTTATCAGCAAATGCCATAATGTCATTCTTCTATTTTAATTTAAATATTTTTTAATTTGTTATAATTAATTTTACATGACAGCAGAAAGCATTTTGAAACATTGTACACAAATGAAGCACAACTTCTCATTCCCCTGGCTCTGCACGATGCAGAATCACATCAGTAGTGTAATCATACATATATATATGGGATAATACTGTCCATCTCATTCCACTGTCCATCCCTGCCCACAAAAGCCTACTACCATTCCCTCACTCCCCTCTGCATAATCCAAAGTTCCTTCATTTTTCCCTACACCCTCTCCATAATGAGTCAGAATCCAATTATCAGAGAAAACATTCAACCTTTGGTTTTGGGGTTTGGCTTATTTCACTTGGAATGATATTCTTCAGCTCGTACAAAAGTCATAATTTCCTTCTTCTTTAAGACTGAGTAATATTTCATTTTAATATATAGCACATTTTCCATTCATCTATTGAAGGGCATGTATGTTGGTTCCATAGTTTAGCTATTGTGAGTTGAGTTGCTATGAACATTGATGTGACTGCACCACTGTAGTATGCTGATTGTAAGTCCTTTTAGTATAAACCAAGCAGTATGATAGCTGAGTCAAATGTTGGCTCTATTCAAAGTTTTCTGAGAAAACTCCATACAGATTTCCATGAGGTTTGCATCAATTTATGGTCTACCTTCTGCATAGGAGTGAAAACATTTGTTGAAGAGGCTATCTTTTCTCCAGTGCATGTTTTTGGCACCTTTGCCTAGAATGAGATAACCGTATCTATGTGGGTAAGTTTCTGTGTCTAAGATTTCATCTCATTGTTCCAGAGCAAATAATATGTTGTTGTATTTGTAACTATTGCTCTATAGTATAGTTTAAGTTCTGATATAGTGATGTAACCTGCTTCACTCTTCCTGCTAAAGGCTATTGTAAATGGGGTAGTTTTCCTCATTTCCATAGGGTATATAAAGAACTCAAAAGACTAAGCACCAACAAAACTCAAATAACCCAATCAATAAAGGGGCCAAGGACTTGAACAGACACTTCTGATAAGAGGATATACAATTAATCTACAAATATATGAAAAAAATATTCATCATCTTTAGCAATTATAGAAATTCAAATAAAAAATACTCTAAGATATCATCACACTCCAGTAAGAATGGCAGTTATTATGCATACAAACAACAATAAGTATTGGCGAGGATGTAGGACAAACGTACACTCACACTAGTGGTGAGGCTGCAAATTGGAGAAGCCAATATGAAAAGCAGTATGGAGATTCCTTGGAAAACTGGGAATGGAACCATCATTTAACCCAGCTATCCCTCTCCTCAGTCTATGCCAAAAGGACTTAGAAACAGCATACTACAGGGACACAGCCACATCAATGTTTATAGCAGCACAATTCATAATAGCTAAACTGTGGAACAAACCTAGATGCCCTGTAATAGATGAATGAATTTTTAAAAAGTGGCATAAATACACAATGGAATTTTACTCAGCAATAAAAGAGAATAAAATCATGCCATTTGCAGATAAATAGACAGTTATAGAGGTTAATGTTAAGTGAAGTTGGCAAATCCAAAACAAACAAACAAACAAAACAAAACAAAACTAAACTAAAAACAAATGCCAAATGTTTTCTCTGCTATAAGGAGGCTGACTCATAGTGGGGTACAGAGGGGGAGCATGGGAGAAATAGATGAACTCTAGATAGGGCAGAAGGGTGGGAGGAAAAAGGAGGTGGCAGGTGGTTAGCAAGGATGGTGAAATCTAATGGACATCATTATCCAAAGTACATGTATGAAGACACAAATTGGTATCAATATACTTTATATACAACCAGAGATATGAAAACTTGTGCTGTTTATGTGTAATAAGAATTGTAAGGCATTCCAAGATCATTTATTTAAAAAAAAAACAATAAAAAAGATAGAAACTCTGCAATTGCTAGGAGAAAATAGAGGCACAATACTCCAACATAGTTGCACAGGCACCAACTTCCTTAACAAGATTCCTAAAGTGCAAGAAAGAAAAAATATTTTTTCTTTGTTTTTTGTTGTTGTTGTCTTGTTTTTTATAACTGTTGTTTTTACTGAAATGCAGTTTTTGTGGTATTGATTAGCTTTTTCTGATGATTGAAAAGGATAAGGATTGTTTACAGAAGCCTATTGGTCATTCTTATATCTTCTTTTGAGAAATATCAATTTAGGTATATTGCTAATGTTTAAATTTTTGCTATTGATTTATTTGAGAATCTTCATACATTCTGAATATTAATCCATTATCAGTTGTAGAATTTGCAAATATTTTCTAATTCTATTTTCTTCGATTTATTCTTTCCTTTGTTTGCTAAGCAGGGGGTTTTAGTTTTTCTATTTTTACTTCTGATTTCTATATTTGCATGACTTTATCAAAATAAGAAAGAAAAGAAAATATTGCCAATTTTACTGTTATAAATCATTTATTCTATGCTTACCTTTTGATGTTTCTTAGTTTCAGTTTCTTCAAATTGAAAGAGTTTCATGAATAAGAATAATACATCAGTGGCCATAAAACTTGGAAAGCATAAATATAAAGACCAATTTGAAATTCTCTAATATTGTAAACTTGGTGAATTTGTATGACTCACCATGTTTATATGACTGGTATAAATAATTAAAACCAAAATAATTGAAATGTTATTATGGTAATATATTAAGAAACAGGTGTTTTAAAAAGTTACAAAATGGGTCATCAAGAATTTAATATGCAGATCCACCTTGCTGACCTGCACTGAAGCCAGGGCCCAGGGTAGGCACAGGACCATTCTGCCACTGGCAGACCCCTGTAGGATCTTAGCACCAATTCTGCCCACCTACAGACCTCTGCTGGAGCTCAGGCCTGGCTCAGATCTACTCATTGACCTGTGTGGGTAGCCAGGGCCCAGGCTAGGCCTGAGTGTATCCTGCCACCTACAGATCCCTCAGAGCTCAGGCCCCTCCAGTGATCTTTGTGGGAACCCAGGCCCAGCAAAAGCTTGGATATGCACCCACCACCTCCTAGGAGCCCAGGTTTAAACCAATTCCATCTTGACACACTGAAGTCATCCCCATAGCCTTCCACATGCAGTAGCCTCTACCTTGGGACAACAGACAGGTTAAGAAGGAGCTACATCTCAGTGCAGTAATCCCAAAGCCAGTGTAAGGCCCACCTTTTCAGGCCCATCTCTGAAAGACATTGCATTCATCTTGGGGCACCTCCACTGCTATCTCAAGGTACCTCCTACAATTGCTGTAGAAATTACTACAGATCTAAACCAAGACACTTTATAATAAAAATGTGTAACATACAGAATAAGAAGAGAATCTTGAAGGCTGCAAGTGAGAGGAATCAGATCACATATAGGGGGAGACCAATTTGTATATCAGCAGATTTTTTAACCCAGATCCTCAAGCCAGAAAATCCTGAAAGAATATATACCAACATCTGAAGGAAAATGGATGCCAACCAAGAATCTTATATGTAGCAAAATCAAGCTTAAGATTTGATGATGAAATAAAAATATTTCATGATAAACAAAAGTTAAAAGAATTTACAACTAGAAAGCTACACTAGAGAACATCCTTGGCAAATATTCAATGAAGAGGAATTAAGAACAACAATGAAAATTAGTGAAGGGTGTATTAAACTGAAGGAAAAACTAAACAAAGGAGAAACCAAGTTAAGTAATTACCATAAATAAACAAAAATGTCAGAGAATACAAATCATGTCTCCATAATAACCGTGAATATCAATGGCTTAAACTCACCAATCAAAAGACATAGACTGGAAGATTGGATTTAAAAAAAAAAGACCAGCAACATGCTGCCTCCAAGAGACTCATCTCATAAAAAAGATACCTACATATTGAAGATGAAAGTTTGGGAAAAATCATACACTCACATGGATGATGGAAGAAAGCAGGGGTTTCCATCCTCATATGAAATGAAGTTGACTTCAAGATAAATTTTATCAAAAGGGATAAAGAAGATTATTTCATACTGCTGAAGAGAAACATTCATCAACAAAACATAACAATAATAAATTTATGTGCTCCAAACAATGGAGCATCTACATTCATTAAACACGCTCTTGTTAAGGTCAAGAATCAAATAGACCACAACGTGATAATTCTGCATGACTTTAACACACCTCTTTCAACTACTGGATAGATCTTCCAAACAAAAGTTGAACAAAGAAACTATAGAACTCAATAACACCATAAATAACTTAGACTTAACTGATATATATATATATATATATATATATATATATATATATATATATATTTAATGTATATTATATATATTTGATGAAATATTGTATATATTTAAATATATATTATATATTTAATATATATTAAATATATATTATATATAATTATATATATAATATTTCATCCTTAAATAGGAGAATAAACTTTCTTCTCAGCATCACAGGGATCTTCCTCTAAAATAGACCATATATTATGCCACACAGCAACTCTGAGCAAATATAAAAAAGCAGAGATACTAGCCTGCATCCTATGTGACAATAATGGAATGAAGATAGAAATCAATGATAAAATAAAAAATAAAAGCTACTCCAACACCTGAAACTAAATAATATGGTATTGAATAAATAATGGGTTGCAAAACACATCACAGAGGAAATTAAAAAATTATTAGAGGTGAATGAGCACACAGATACAATGTATCAAAAACTCTGGGACACTGTGAAGGAAATTCTAAGAGGAAAGTTCATTGAATAAAGTTCATTTCTTAAAAGAAGAAAACATTAACAAATAAATGACTTAAAATTACATCTCAAAGCACTAAAAACAAAAGAACATATCGACACCAAAAGTAGAAGGAGAGAGGAAATAATTAAAATCAGAGAGAACATAATTTATACATAAATTATATATGTGATGAAATATCACAAAAGACACTACAGAAATACCAAGATAATTAGAAAATATTTTGAAAACTTATAATTCAATAAAATAGAAAATTTCGAAGGCATCAAAAAAATTCTAGAAACATGATTTTTCCCAAATTGAATCAGAATGATATATACAATTTAAGCAGATCAATTTCAAGTGATAAAATAGAAGACACAATCAGAAGCTTACCAACCTACAAAGCCAGGACCCAATGGATACACAGCTGAATTCTACAAGACCTTTAAAGAAGAACTAACACCAATACTCTTCAATTTATTTAAGAAAATAGAAAAAGAGGGATCACTTCCAAACTCATTCTATAAGGCCAATATCACCCTGATTTCCAAAACAGGAAAAGATACATATAAGAAGGACATCTTCAGATGAATATCTTTAATGATCATAGATGCAAAAGTTCTCAATAAAATTCTCCAAATCAAATACAAAAATATATCAAAAAGACAGTGCACCAGGAACAAGTAAGTTTCATTTTCAGAGTCCAGCTCGGCAGGGCATCTCAGGAGAGAATGTATGGTGAGGAGTGGGCGAAAGGTGGAGGAGAAACAACACAGAAACAAGAGTGAAGGTGTTCAATCTGATCTTTCACTTGTGAAGTTAATCATATATACTTTTTATTTTGGCAGTCTCACAGAATTTTGTGGTTATAGAACAGGAATCATTATTCACAGAAACAAAATTTTACATAGGTACAATTAGATAAGAAAAATGTATCTTGGCTTATGCATAAGAAAGCATTTTTACTTTCAGTTCACGTTTTGCTGAGCTGCTTCTGCTTAGTTAGCTTTTAATAGTAGTTAGAAATGTCCCAGATTATTGGCCTATACCTTGACTATTCTTTCTTGACTTACTGACAAGAACTGGTGGCATGGTTATGGCGAGTGGTTAACTTGAAAAGAGAAGCTACTAATTTTAATCAAACAAGAGTAAGAGCACCAAACCATTGTAAACAGGAACAAGAACAAGTTGCCCAGTACTAAGCACTAATCTGTCTTCTTAATATTAATATTTTTTCTCTAGATTTTAATTTAATTTCTCAAAAATTTCCTTTTTTCATACAGGGTGTTTCTCCTTAAACATTAACAATTTAAATTCCACAGCTGAATCATTGCATTTAGAGCAAACAGATTTATTTTTTAGAAGTAGTTGCATTAATTGCACAAGTTACAAATTACACTTATTAACAGAAGTTCAAAAATAAACCATCTCATTCCCAGAAACATGTTGTGCTCCCCCAGTGGATGGACACCTTGCACCATCCACCTCAGTAGGGCCTTGCCTTTGCCTGAGTCAGGGGAAGGGTGCAACATTTCATCCCAGGGATGCAAGTTTTGTTCAGATAGGAAAATCAATAAATGTAATCCATCACATCAATAGACTTAAAGATAAATAACATATAATTATCTATAGATGCAGAAAAGGCATTTGACAAAATACATCCCCCATGCATGTTCAAAACATTAGAAAAGCTAGGGATAACAGGAATATATATCAACATTGTAAAAACTATCTATGCTTAGCCCCAGGCCAACATCATTTTAAAAGGAGAAAAATTGAAAGCATTCCCTGCAAAAACTGAAACAAGACAGGAATGCCCTCTTCCACCACTTCTATTTAACATAGTTTTTGAAACATTGGCCAGAGCAATTAGACAGATGAGCAAAATTAAAGGGATATACATAGGAAAAGAAGAACTCTATATACCACTATTTGCCAATGATATGATCCTCTACCTAGAAGACAAAAAAAAATTCCACCAGAAAATTTCTAGAACTAGTAAATGAATTCATCAAACTAGCTGGATATAAAATAAACACCTAAATCAAAGACATTTCTGTATATCAGTGAAAAATCCTCTGAATGGGAAATGAGGAAAACTAAAAAATTTACAATCACCTCAAAAAATAAAAATAAAATACTTGGGAATCAATGAAAGAGGTGAAAGACCTCCACAACCAAAACAACAGAACACTAAATAAGAAATTAAAGAAGATCTTAGAATATAGAAAGACCTCCCTTGTTCTTGGATAGACAAAATTAATGTCATCAAAATGACCATACTATCAAAAAGCACTATACAGATTTAATGCAATCCCAATCAAAATCCCAATGACATCCCTTATAGAAAAAGAAAAAAAAACAGTCTTGAAATTCATCTGAAAAAAATATTAGACACAGAATAGCTAAAGCAATCCTTAGCAAGAAGAATGAAGCAGGTTGCATCATTATACCAGACTTTACACTATACTACAGAGCAATAGTAACAAAAACAGCATATTATTGGCATCAAAATATGGTAAAGGCAATCCCCCACTCACTGTCTTGACAGGGTAACAGTGAGAAAAAAGTGTTGGCAAAGCTGCTCTCCCACTGTCTTGACAGGCTCACAGTGAGGATGAATGCTGGCAAAGCCACGCTGGTTGGTGGGAAACCGAAACCATGAGACCCTTTTATGTAATTGGGACTTTGCATTTTCATGCTTATGTTTCTGACAGGGGGCATAAGTATGTTAAATGCCAAACAAATTAAATTTCAGATGGCTAGAACATAACAGGTAGTTCATGCCTTGGAGGCTGTTTTACTACCTCTCAGCATATCAAGGACAAAGTAGAAGGCTGTTCTATGTCAGTACATTGTGGACAAACCTGATAATGGACAACAATCATCCTTTGAAAGGTCATGAGAATTTTAGACACCACATTGATTATATCAACTAGAACCCAAGCCCATATTTCCAGCCTCTTAGAAAACCTAATCAGTATGCTTATTTCACAAAGTTCACCACATGTAGTCTCATTTTTACACTTAGGAAAATTAAAACATATAAAGATATATTCTTCTCTTTTTATAAACCCTTTCTTACTTTACATAGGGCTATATGATGAGCATAGTTAATATTGGTGGAAAGTGGATTGATTTTTAGAACTTACTTTCTATTGAGAAAGATTATGAAGATATGAGAACTAGTGCACCTTAACTGAGAAAAAAAGAAACTCTTGGAGAAAGCAGCTCAACCAGTTTTATGAGAATAAATTTAGGAATTAATTAAAATAGATTTATAAGACACAGTTTTAGAATAATGTTAAAAATATTATTTTATTTAGATTCTTAAGTTTAGAAATTCTTAAGCTTTTAGTTGTATAGGTTTCTGATATGTTTTAAGAATGACTTATAAACTTTAGGATGTTTTAAATATAAGATTTAAAGGGACTTTTTTAGATGGGAATTTTAGATTAGAAATAAAGTACAAGTGTACTTTAGGTTAATGATTGGTTAGGAGACTTAGAGTCTGGTTATGTAGTTTGGCATTAGTTAATAATAAAATAACATATCTTGGGAAAAATAGTAAATCTTTGGAAAATCTGAAAAATGTAAATTAGTGATGTATTTTATTAATCATTCTGTACTTTTAATAATTATATAACTGAAGGACATATCCTGGAAAAATGTAAATTAATGTTACATTTTTTGTATCCCCAATCATGGTTAAGGAAATGTCATGTCTTGGCAAAGTTTTACATTATATAATCAATGACGTATTCTGAATCTATAATCATGAGAAAAATTGTAATAAAAGATGACCCAGAGAAAGCTGCATTAGCTCTCTCTCTGGAGATTGCTCGAACAGAACGACTTCTGTCTCATCTTTCCAACGACGCCACTCATCCTTCAGGACTCCCTGGACCCCGCTAGGGCAGGACCCCGGCAAAAATAGACTGGTAGACTAATGGTACAGAATAGAGGAAACAGAGACTAAGCCACAAAATTACAGTTATCTTATATTAGACAAAGGCACCAAAAACATATATTTGAGAAAAGATAAACTCTTCTACAAAAGGTGCTGGGAAAACTGGAAATCCATATGCAACAAAGTGAAATTAAACCCCTATCTCTCACCATGCACAAAACTCAACTAAACGTGGATCAAGAACCTAGAAATCAAACCAGAGACACTGTGTCTATTAGAAGAAAAATTAGGCTCAAATCGCCATCATTTTGGATTAGGCCCTGACTTCCTTAATAAGACTCCTATAGTACAAGAATTAAAATCAAGAATCAATAGATTGAATGGATTCAAACTAAAGAGCTTCTTCTCAACAAAAGAAACAATCAGTGAGATGAATAGAAAGCCTACTAGTTGAAAACAAATTTTTACCACATGCACATCAGATAGAGCACTAATCTCTAGAATATATAAAAAACTCAAAATTCTTAACACCAAAACAAAAACAAACAAAATATTGTCCAATCAATGAAGGGCCAAGGAACTGAACAGACACTTCTCAGAAGAAGATATACAATCAACCAACAAATGTATGAAAAAATGTTCAACATCTCTATCAATTAGAGAAATGCAAATCAAAACTACTCTAATATTTTATCTCCAGTCAGAATGGCAGCTATTAAGTATATAAACAACAATAAGTGTTGATGAGCATACAGGGAAAAATGCACACTCATACATTACTGGTGGGAATTCAAATTGGTTCAGCCAATATAGAAAGCAGTATGGAGATTCCTTGGACAACTGGCAATGAAAACAGTATTTGCCACAGCTATCTCACTCCTAGGTCTATACCCAAAGGACATAAACACAGCATACTACAGTGACACAGCCACATCAATGCTTATAGCACCTCTATTCACAATAGTTAACCATTTGAATCAACCCAGATGCCCTTCAACAGATGAATGGATAAAGAAAATGTGGTATATATACACATAATGGAGTATTACTCAGCATTAAAAGAGAATAAAACCATGACATTTACAAGTAAATGGATATAATTTTAGAATATAATGCTAAGTGAAGTTAACCAATCCCAAAGAATCAAATGATGAATGTTTTGTCTCATTCAATATTCTGATTTATAATGTGGTGATGGGGGGCATGGAGTATTAAATGAACTCTAGATAGGGCAAATGGGAGGGAGTGGAAGGGAGAGAATTTTAATGAAGAAAGAGTAGACCAGACCAAATGGACTTAACAACCACCTATAAAATATTCTCTCCAACATTTTCAGAATATATATTCTTCTCATTAGTGCATGAAATATTCTCCAGAATGTATATTATGATTAGTCACAAAACAAATCTCAAAAATATTATGAAAATTGAAATCAAATATCTCCCAAATCAAATGAAATAGTACTAGAAATCAATAACTCAAAATCTGTGGAATCTACACAAATGCATGTGAAACACACAACTTAATTTTGAATAACCAATGAATCAAAGAATAAAAAAGGAGGAAATTAATGTATATCTTGTGATAACTGAAAATAGAGATATAACATAAGAAAGCTTAAGAGATATAGCAAAAATAATTTTAAAAAGACATTTGTTGTAGTCATACCTACATTAACAAAGGAGAAAAACCTCAAATAAGCAAGAAGAATGCATTACACTTTCTGATTTGAAAATATATTATAAGCCTATTGTAATCAAAGTAGCATGGTACTGGCATAAAAATAGATAAACATGCCAATTAAGTACAGCGGGATGACTAAAATAAATCCACATATCTATACCTTATCAATGTATTAAAAATAAACTTATAATGGTTTAAAGACTCAAAGATAAGATTTTTTATTTTATACCTTATTTTTTTTCAGTGATTGTAATGCCCAATTCTTATATACACTGTACTTTATTAAAAATGGGAATGTTATTGTGGTACTGTAAGTAGTACAAATGATGTCTTTGAAAGTTTTCTACATTCTTTTCCCAGAATAGGTGAATATGCCACATTTCAAGGCAAGGGAAATTTGATTGTTGATGGAATTAATAATTGCTAATAGGTGGAGTAGTTTATTCATGTGTACTCAATGTGGTCACAAGGGACCTTAAAAGTAAAACAAGGAAGGGGAAGAGAAAAAGAAGAAAATGTGATTATACAAGAGTAGTCAAAGAAATAAATTTTTGCTGAATTTTAAGGTGGTAAAAAAATTAAAAAGCTGTAAACTAAGGAAGGTAGATAGTATCTGAAAACTACAAAAGACAAGGCAATAGACTCTCCCACAGAGGCACCAAAAAATGCTATAACTGCTAATTTTAATCTAATAAGAACTGTGCTAGATGTGAACGCTATGGAACTATGAGAAAAATTCAGTCTTAAAGATGCAAAATGAGCAATATATTACAGCAAAATATAAAACACACATAGTGTTGCATTTTATTTTGTTGTTATATCCCATCACCATTACTATTCATTATTAGTCTCACTTGTTATTTATTTACTCAATAGACTTTTTATGTTTCAAGATATATGGTAATGGACAAATGGACAAATTGTATAAACACACTATATATTATACAGTGGTATTATTCTTACATTTTTGTAATATTAAGAATAAAATCTCTTCAAAAGATTTCTAGATTCTTTTCCAAAATTCTGTATATATGAAAAAAAGTCTGAAGAATATGGAAATAACAGAATAATGGGTAAATTTTTTCTTATTGAGTTATATATGAATAATTATATGAGTAGGAAGAATGTGACTGTAAAGTAAAGGAGTTAAGACTCAGTTGGCAATATTAGAATGGAAATGTCCATTAGTCAAGACAGAAGTCTCTGGAAATACATATGTTTTTAATCATTGGTGTCAACAGTCTGGAAAGTATCATCGTTATGGGTGAATCCCAGTTAATAATGGAATGCCAGGGCACGTTCACCTACAGAGTTCGAGAAAACAGGGAATTGACAAAAAGAAGAAAACTTGTGAAAGAAGAGGCAGAAGAAGAATGCTGATTTTACTTCAGAAACAGTGAATAATACAAATAAAATTGCTCAATACTAATGCCATGAAATAACAGATCAAGTTTTGTTTTGTTCTGTTGGAGGTTGGTGCAATTGCAGGCTTGAATATAGCAGTCAAAAACATAGGAACAGGGCTGGGGATGTGGCTCAAGCGATAGTGCGCTCCTCTGGCATGCGTGCGGCCCGGGTTCGATCCTCAGCACCACATACCAACAAAGATGTTGTGTCCGCCTAGAACTAAAAAATAAATATTAAAAAACAAACATAGGAACAATTGACAATTCATCTGCAATCTCTATCTGGCTCTCAAAATTCTTACCTCTGTCTTTTAAACTACTGTTGTATTCATGATCCACAGTGTTAATATGACAGAATAATGATATATTTTATTTTAAATTAACATTTATATACTAGTGACCTTTATGGATGAAAATGTAAGTGCTAACCCATCTCATATATTTTGAATTAATTCTGAGATATTTCTTTATTTCAATAATCTTCTATATACACTTAAGATCCATATCCCTATATTTTTTAGTTTTGTATTTTAGTTTTAATAGACTACTATTGGCAATTTTATATGTAATTATGAAGTGCACTAACATTTCTAATATTCCCTGTAATATTATGTCTGAAGTTTTCATAGCTATAATTATTCAGAATTTGAATATTATCACAATATATTTTAGTAGAAGTGTTATCAATTTCATTTTATTTGCTAAAGTTGCAGTTGGTAAAATCAGGCAAGCACAATTCTTACTGTCTATATGTACAATTTAAATACAAAAATAACATCAGAAATTGAGACCCAACTTATGATATAAAATTAAACTTCTGTACTTGGGGTTTAAATATCTGTTCATTATTAAAGTAAAAGCAACACTGATATTACAAAAACACCTTACAATTTTAAAAGGGTTAAAACAGATGATTTCTCTTTTTAAGGAAAATTGAAAAGCAAGAAGGACACAGAATATACTTGGTTCATAATTTTACATTGAGGGTCTTAATGAAAGCATCTGTTAGCACTGCTATGAAAGTGGTTGAGCAGAACAAGACAGGAAGTTTCATTTGTCCAGTAATTGAGCATCACAGACAGCATGTTGATTGGGACAAGAAGAGAGAAAGAAAATGAAATAAAGAGACAGAGAAACCTTGAAGCCAGATTTAATAATATCCAGAAGTATAGAGTAAGAAACATTTGTCACTTTGACAGAATGGATCAATTGCTCTGCAGTCATCCATTTATTTTTTTTCTGTACTTTTTTCTTTAATCTTTAAGGTTAACTGCTGATTTTTTATACAGATTTTATACTTAAGTACTTACCAAACATTCACAAATGGTTAAATACTGTGTGTGTGTGTGTGTGTGTGTGAGTGTGTGTGTGTGTGTGTGTGTGTGTGTGTATTTGGTCACTATTTATTAAAGAATTTTATTTACAATGTATTCTGCCTGTGGACTTTGAGTTGATATTCAATGCAATAGCAACACCAACAGAAACTCACCTTTATGCTAGGAACTAGGTTTGGAGGGAAACAAACAAACAAACTCTGTTACCTGGTTGGTAATATACTTTAACATTTACAAAGCAATTTCTGCTACATTGTCAATTTAATTCTGAAAAGATTCTTTGTAAATTAGGTATTATTTTTGTTCTTTTCTAGGTTATGAAAATGAAGCTCAATGAAATACAAAAAGTCATTAGTAAGTGATCAAGAAAGGCTTTTAAATCCAGAAGTCACAATTTTAATGTTATTTATACTTATTTATTTTTGATAAATATAATGATTTTAAAATATATTTGTTTCTCATTTTGATATTCCTTACAGATTTTTATCAAGAGTCATACTAATCACTGTATTGTTAGAATTACAAAAGGATACTTTATTACATGAACTAAGATTCTACCTTAAATTTTCTTACCTGGTGGTAGGTTAGATTTTTAAGTATATATTCAAATAGAAAGCATCATTTTAAAATTACGTGACAGGTGTATTTAAAATAGCAACCATGATAATAAATTACCAAAAAGATTTATTTGTATTTCACTAGCTCAGAAGTAAGTGGTAATTTACATAGTGTCTGACAGAAGTTTCTTTTGATAGATAAACAGTTCTTCTGTGGTTTAAATAAACAAAGTAAATACGTTTGCCAGAAAAGACTTGAATATTTAAGGGAACATTATTTTCAAGAACATCAAACATTTTGATTGCATTTATGTTTCTAAATTTTTATGTACTAATTTTATGAGTCAGATTTCCATTTCTGTGACAAAATACCTGAGATGAACTAAGAGGAGGCCAAGTCTTTATTGACTCATTGTTTCAGTCCATGGTTAGCTGTCCTGGTGGTTTTTAGGCCTCTTGAATGGCAGTATGGTATGGCAAAAGTGAGTGGTGGAGGCAAGCCTTTCCCTCCTGGAAGCCAGAAAGCAAAGAAAAAGAGAGAAAGAAAGGACAGGCTAAGGTCCTAATATTCCCTGAGGGACCTTCCCTTTTTCCTTCTCAATAGTGCCTTCAACTGAGAAATATCATTTAATATATGAGCCATTGTAAAACAGTTAAGATCCAAACCATTCTTCCCCACACGCTTCTCCTTATTTTTCCTGGGATTGACTTGTTTCACTTAGTATGGCAAAGGGCAATAAAGAGAAAGAGAGGGGAATGGAATAGGAGGAACAGAAGGATTAAGTGGACATCACTTTTCTATCCTTTTATACAGCACCAGGATAACTTCACATCATGTACAACCACAAGAATAGGATCCTAATTAGAATATGTTATAATGCATTTATGTAATAATATACCAAAATACATTCTACTATCATATGTATTCAAAAAGAACGAATAAATTTTTTAAAAAGATCCAAACTATAGAAAACTACAAATATGTTCGTAATACTTATTAAACTTTTTGATACAAAGATGCTCTTTCAGTTATCATCCTTTGAGAAAGTAATAAAAGAACAATACTATGATCTGTATTTTTCCATTATATTGCCTTTTGTTTTCATAAATATTTTCTTTAATTTTTAAAAAAATTAATATACAAGAAAATGAATATGTTTTCTAAAATAAATTAATAATGTGATAATTTAGATTCTGCAAACAATAAAAATATCAAATCATTTCTTAATTATTAGATAGTCAGAAGGTAAACAAAGATATTTACCTGTTCTTCCTTTAGACACAGAAACATGTTTTCATTATCTTTCTATTTTTAGGGTGGCAGAAATAGAAACATGATAAAATAAATTGAACTCACATTTACCCTCTTTCTATCCACTGTGTTAACATTTAAACTGAGTTAAGTAGTTCAATCTCAGCCATTACTATGTAAATGTTAGATAGGATTTATATTTTTATGCATATATGACAATCTATATTTATGATATCTAACTTCCCCATCATATTTTTAGAAGATAGGCTATGATACTTGTGTTGATGTGATAAAATGGGTTAAAAATTCAAAGATGATATAAAATAGAACCATTAAATGGACTCCACAAAAGTAAAAAACTATCACTTATTTTTATAATCATTGCCATTTTCAAGTCCATTACTGATCACAGCTGAATGTCCACAGGGCCAATCCTATTTTATATCCCCACATGCCTGCCCCACTCTCACCCTCTGCATATCTGATCACATTTTGCCCTATGTATTTTCTTTCCAAGGCACTGAAAAATAATTTATTCTATACTATGTTCATTGTTTATGTCTATCGTATTCTCCTTATCAGGATATAAATTCTGCAGTCCTGATTATCAAAGAAATACCTAGTACTTCTAAGACCTCTGCTCATATATTTATTATGAAAGAGTAAGTGAATCTAGTAATATTTCAAGAAAAATATGTTCTACTTACTCATATACTGCATGACATATAAAATCATAGGAACTGAGAATATTGATTTTTAAAACCACATTTCTTGCTTGGAGAAACAAACAAACTATATATGTTTAACATATGATATTTAATTAAGAATGTAGTATTTAAAATCAAATTAGGCTGTGAATCTTAATCCTTGCTTCTACTAATTACAAACTTTGGCAAGTTAATAAAACTAGGAAAGTTTTAGTTTTGCTAATTATTACATTGGCATAATAACATCTGTCTCATTGATTTTCTGTTTAAAACTGGATGAGATAGTGTCTATCACTTGGTGGGTATTGCATACGTGCTAAATAAATTTCATCCAAAAATAATATTATTGTTATTGTAGAATTTGGTTATTTGAGATTCAGTGTGTGCAACAGATCATTCTTGTTCGTTTTAATTTTGTTCTGTCTTATATTTTCCTACCTATTTGGTCTATCTCTCAGTATCTCCCATAAAATATGGGCTTGTGGTCTCCCATAAAGAATCAAACAGTCTCCTTTCCATTTAAAGCATTTATTTTATTTTATTTTTCTCCTGAGTGCCATTGTTTCAAGTGATCATGAAATACACAAAGTTTTCACCTACCTAGATTTCTTTTAGATAATTGCTCTTTTCTCACTTGTAAACATGGTTGAGACACTGCTCTGTTCCCAAACACATTCAAAAAGAGAACATTTAACTTACACTTCCTAATTGTGGTTTCATGTTCTTTGGACCATAGTGATTTCTTCAGCTAGAGATGTATAAACTCTGCCAAGATAATGAAAGTCTTTTCCCATTTTATTGTGTTACAACCAGTTAAGACAGATAGTGCTTTTGAGGGCCCATTAATAGAAATGTGAAGTGATTTCACCCACAATGGCTTCAAGTGACTATCTCTGCTAACTCACTGGAGGAAGAAATTGACAACAAAAAAGCATGAAATCATAGTGCAAAGAAAAGAAGAACCAAGATATAATCAGAAATTGATGGAAGAATATCCTGATCATACTGTTTTTTCTTTTCTATGGAACAAAGCTTGAGGCCATCCTGAGGCTTTCTCCTTGTGTGAGGCAATTTTGTGGATTTATGCTACAGAGATTTCTGTAACAATACTATAATTGCCCTGAAATTTCCTAAGGAATGTCCTCTAATATCTTGCTTTGCAGTTGGTGACTCTATTAATGTCCACTCTATGCTCCTTCTGCTTGAATGGCATAACAAAATGCAGGTGGGCTGAAATTATTCTCACCTTGGGAGTTTCTTACTCAGGGGCTACATTATGGTGGTGTCCACCCACTACTCAGACCTTCCTGATAGAGCTCAAATGTTATCATTTGGATTTTTCACCTCAAACACTGAGGTACTTTAAAACGCTAACTTTTTATGAATTATTCTAGTATTGTCCTTGAATAATAACAAAAAGTAGACCAAACTACCTATAGATTATCATGCATCAAATGGATATTTTCCACATTCATTATTTGGCAAATAAATATTAAGAGAATCTCGAACTTTTTTCCTCTCCGTTTGGGATGATTGTCTATTTCAAATTTGTTATTAAGCTAGATACTTGGATATTTGTTCAGAAAATAATAACAAGAAAAGCTATTTTTATTAGACAAATACAGAGAAAGAGCCATAAATTTTTCTCAACTTTTTCAAAAAAAGTGTTGAAATTATTCTTAAATATTATAATATTGATAAACAGGTATGCAGTTGTGCTGAAATTGCTGTATTTACAGCCTGGAGGTCAATCGTGTTCTCAGGATCATTTAATCTTCACAAAATTATATCAGATTGTTGCTGTATTGTATATTAGTGTTTTCATGTTTTGTTGTGGTCAATGATTACTTTCTAATTGTACAGTTTGTTTTTTATCTATACTTTTCCTCTCTTTTAATTTTTCTTTGAATCAAATTACTAAGCTTATTGAAAATATCTACAAATTGAAAGTAAAATCTTTTACTGAAGGTTTGAAAGAAAATATGATAAAATTATGGTCTAGTAAAGGAATTTTAATTCATTTTTTGCCTTTGCAGAATTGTTTTTTAAGCTGAGTTCATTAGGGTGATGTGCTGCTGCATTTCATTTCATGTATAACTATGTACATTCAAACATATCTGTAGGTATTATTCTCTACTATTCCAGGAACTCTTTCAATTCTATTATAATTTGTTGGTTGACTTTTAGTTTAATATGATTTTTAAAAGTAAAGAATATAAGGGATATTTAAATTTTATCATTCTTTTATTTTGACATTAGCAAGCGTCCATTATGACTACTATGAGTTCATTGGTTTATTTTTCAATGCAAGACAAAACCTGAAATAATGGTAAAACTGTTCTTAGATCACCAAACACAGAAAGTCGAAAGCCACAGGTTCAGATCTAGAACTTTTATTTACTGTAAATTATTCTTTTAAAGGTGTTCTCACCACCCTGGCTTTCACTGTCTTCTCAAACTGCTAACAATTATTAAGGGATGATGTTTTCATCTTAATTCTTAATGATTAATTATATTCTTAAGGAGGGACAAAGGAAGTGAAGAAAGGTTGCTATAGAGTCACCGATGCCATGGTATCTGTATATTACCCTTTCTGTGACAGTCCAGATTCTGTCACTCATGTGTAATATTAAAAATAGAAAACAAGCACCAGCAAAAATCAAAAGTTAATGCTGTAAAGGCATATAGCAGCTTGAACTAGATACTGCTGAGCCACTGGTTTCTGAGGTTTTGAGTGACTGTAGTATATGGCATTGCTTGAAGGAAAGTACATCTAGCATATATCTTTACTCTCCACTGAGTTACTAGAACTGGAGATATTGAAATTCAACACAGGATTATTGTCAGTCACTGATACCTAGGGAATTCTCTAGCTGTGAAGGCTCTGAGAGATATAACAGGAAACTAGAGCACTAGTATTCTTAGGAAAGAATGGTTAGAAATGCAGAAAATCACTTTCTACAAATAGGGACTATTTTTAATGTGTAATAATTACCAATTATGTAGTAATTAACAATTATATTTCCTGAACTAAATTTAGAAATGTACTTACATCTATGTCTGCATTTCTTAAAAATAAGTTAAACATTTGAAATGAGACTGCAGTTTACAATGAAAATGGCAAATTAGGAAGTTATGTTTAACACAAGAAGTAGTGTTTGTAAAACCATTGTAAATTTAGTTACATTGTTAACCTATGTTTGAGTAATACACTTTCAATTTTCTATACTCTTAGTATTGTCTTTAGACTCTGAGGTACATTTAAAATGTTCAAATGCCAAACTATATACATTTGAAAACAGAACAATGATTTTGCTTAATGAACATGTATTTTTTGCATTTAAAAAGTACTATATATGTAATCTTTAATTTTTACTATATATCATAATATGCATTAAAATAATTATTCAAGAAATAGTGTCTTTATATATACTTGAAATCCAATAAATACCTTGTTCACAGACTACCCTGGCCCCCTTTGCCAGGCATTCCACCAAGGGCTTCATACATGCTATCTAAGAGCTCTGCCAAGACAGGGTTTTAAAAAGTTGTCCAGGTTGGCCTGCACTTTCAATCCTCCTGCATCAGTCTCATAAGTAGCTTCATAAGCCCTGCTGGGCTTCACAGAAGTTTTTAAGTTCATGCATTTGCCACTTGATAAGTGTCAAATATGGACAATTTCTTCTCTGTCATTATTTATCTTAACCTCTTAAAAGGGCAAGCAAATCTCTCACTGAGGGTATGTTCTCCTTTTAGTGAACTGAATTTATTTATAAAACATAACATTTAACAAGTTACTATCACTATTTCATTTCTCTTTTGTCATTTCAATAACATGACATTAACTTTACCTGAAGGTAGCCTTATCAATCTGACTGAACTCTCACTGGTGTTTTTCATAATTGATAGTAACATGTAATAAAAACATTCTGTTTATATCAAACTTAATTGCAGATGAAATTTAAGAGCAGTGAACTCACTACAACATTTAGTCAACTACTTGTTCATTGTGCAAATAATTTTCTCTTATTCTAAAAAATTAAAAATATAATGCCTTTATAAATAGTTAACACTGGAAAGCATTGCTATACAATATTGTCTAAAACTTCCTAATTAGCCAGCTTTTCTTGTTCTCTCATAGAGCACAGACTAGGCATGATAATAACATGCCCCTCCACTTCCCAAATCAAATCCATTCTTTAATATTTGTATCACATATTCTTTATGTTCATAACCAATATTGTTAAGGGGATTTCCCTGGGAGATCATATTTGAGCAAAACAAATCCAGTTCTGCTCTTAAAAAAAAAAAAACAGCACGAATCTAACATCTTTGTAAACATTATGTGAGCTATATAATTAGCTGTTCTTTTTTCACTAGCAAGTTGGAATAAGATTTACAGAATCTTCATAGTAATAGCCTAAGTTACAAGAAGTCATTAATATTTGGGGACATGAAAACTAAGTGTTCAATCCTATTCTTCCAATATAGCATGGTATCTTTAAAAATATCATGCTATCATAATTATGAAAATTTTCTCAATGATATCTGCAGAGATCTGACTTAGATCTTATTATTCCCCCTTGACTATCTATAAATCACGTTTCTGCCAGAGGTATAACTGCCCTTGGACAGAGCTGAAGGCAAGAGAAGCCTAAGAGTGACTGTGTTGACTTCAGCCAACTGTGAGCCACAGGTCAGTGAGTTTGGGACTTGTGTTTTATCCTAGCTGTACTTAGCTTTGAGGATTAAATTCTTGCCATCTTCTCAGTGGTTACAACAGATTAAAGGAGCTCCTATGAGATTGGGCTGCAGTAAATGGTTGAGTTACATGAGCTGGAAAATTTGTAAAATAGCATCAATTGTAAATTTGGAACAGTATTCATTGGTTTTAAGGTCTTTTTGTAATTCAGAAAAGAAAAATGAATAGTTTCTGTAATTTTATTTTTATTGGTTCTTGCAAAATTTAGCTGACATATTTATGACAAATACTGTCTAGAATATTTGATATCCTATGCAATATTTTACAATTTGGTGCTTTGAGCATTTATTAATAATAGTTTCTAAATTACAGAAACAATTTTAAAAAAAATAAATAACAAGAGTGTAAAGCAGGCCAGTGTTTATTCTCTGATTTGAAACAAACTAAAACTTTCATTTTACCAACTTTTTATGAAATTGCAAAGACTAAGTGTTATTACTATGAACAGTTATTATTGCTAAATGTAAAGAAATATGCTCTAGTTATTGAATGTGACAAATTTTCTAAAGTGGCATAAATTTAAAGAATATATTAATAAAATAGATGGAGTAAAATCTAGCCATGATATTGCACTCACTTCCCCTCCACAACAATTCTATTTGGGAGTCAACTTATTCTAAGCAATAGGAAACTTTCTTCATAGGATTAATCAACAAACTCAATTAGTTTTAATCAGTAATGTAAGTGAAAGATTTTAACTAAAGCTAGCAGAAGTAAAATGCTTTGTAATATAATGGGTGATAATGGAATTTGAATTCCCTATCTTAGCAATTATATCACTAAGATTATCTGTTTGGAAGAAGACCAATAAGAATGCTTTAAGTTCTTGGACTGATTCTAATAATTAAAAGTGAATGGATACCTTGAACATGTTAAAGAGAGAGATAGATGCCTCCTACTTCTTTAAAAATCGTCAAATGAATCTTATTGCTCTTGTCACATTTTTACTAATGGAAGAAATTGTTTTATTGTAATCAAAATGTAAAATTTACCAAGACATGCCATGTGTACTTGTAGATGTGGTTAAGTGAAACTATGAGACTTCAATATGTTGTCACTTTCTGTAATGAATGTTATAATCCTATAATAGTATTTATGCTAGTAAGCTAATGATATAAAATAAGTCATGGCAGTGGTAATATTTTATTTTAACAATATTAATTATAGAAATTATCTTCATTTTACCTATAAGAAGAAGAGAGTGTGGCTTTTTTTCTTTGTTTTCTCAAATAACAGAAAAAAATACATGTAGGAAATGAAATCCAAACTTATTTTAACTTCAATTTTCTTAATTACTTTGCCATTTCTCATTTTGCTCTGATCCCCAAATAACTAAAGGTATTACCTCTATATTGAAGAAAAGATAAAATAATATTAGCCACAGATTTCATTATTTTGGTGTGAGAATGTGATGGGATATATAAAAAATGCTTTGCTTATTTGAGAAATAAATTGAAATAGATATTTAAGGATAATCTTGATAAATGATAGTCATCTTAAAAATTAAATTTGAAAACAGAAAACTAGCTTTTGTGGGTAAATAAAAGCCAATACTACAAATACAGGAAGGGGGGTCATTTTTCTTATAAAAAGAAACTTAGAGTACTTTAAGAAAAATTAAATAAACTCTCTCTACAATTCAATATAATATGCTTCACAGAAATAGAAATCAGAGTAAATTAATCCAAGTAGAAATTAACTTTGGTCATAACCTCATGTAAGTCTTTGCATCATTATATCAGATAATTTATAATTAGTATTGCCAAGGCTGAATTGGTCAGGGCCATTTTCAGGGACAATTTTATTCTTTATCCATGTTGAAGTATAACAAATTCGCCCAAAAACAGAAGTAGGAAAACCAACCTATGTCATGTTGCCCCAGGAAGTTGGAATATTGTACAAGTAAAAGATTTCACTGAAGCAAGTACCATGACAGATTTTTTTAAAAAATCAAATACAAAGCCAACACAAACCAGTTATTTTTCCTTTCTGTAATTTTTCTTTTTACCCTATATTATAGGTTTTTATCTATCCAATTCTTGGTAAAAGAATCTTGTGTATACTTACTGTTCCTTTTGCCATTGGGTTTAGATTCTGTATGATACCCACATACATTTCCAATAAGACCTTGTTTACCATCCTGCCTGTGTTAGTTAGATTTAAATAAGTTTCATTTCTTGCTTCAGACTGATGGTATTGTCTATGTAATACACAAACCAGCAATGCAAGTGAAGTCTGGAATGGCCTCAGTTTTAATCTCTTTCATGAAAAAAAATTCCATAGTGTCACATTCTATGCAAATACAACTGTATGACGCATTGCAAGTATATTTATATTTATATGCATATGTACATATGTTTATTTGAATATAAACATATTTTATACATAAATAGTATTTACTCAGATTTATGTACATTTACTGAAGCATTTCTTTAAAAACATGCCACTTATTTGTTATATTTAATCATCCCACAAAACTAGACTATGTATTTCTATTATTTCATATATATATATATATATATATATATATATATATATATATATATATATTTATATAATTATATATAGTTATATATCACATTGTTCTCTCCAATTAAATCAAGTCTGCTTCAGGATGTTTTTATTCCCACTCACACACACACACACACACACACACACACACACAATGGTAAAATAATTTATTAATGAACTGAACATGAAAAAGCTTTTTAACTAAAGAGATTAGGGATCCAGAACTGATCATGATCATAACATAACTACGCTCTCAAAGAACACCATAATAGTGCAACCAATAGGTTTACATGATCATATTAGAAAGCACAATTTTAACAGTAACAATGTTATAAGAACCATAACTTATGTTCATAAGTGCTATGCTTATTAATTACCTAAAAATAATTAGGAATTAAAAATCTATATAAGGAAAGAATTCCTCAAGTGCATACTGGTGGGGAATGCACAGAATATTTATTTTCTTATAGAGAAAAAGAAAAATAGATTATAGTATCAGCAAACATTTTTGCCACAGACTCTTTGTGAATTGAAACTAATGTTGATGCCTGAATTCATGCTGAATTGAGGTTCTTACTTAAATATTTACTTATTTATATGGACACTATATAAGAGAAATTTACAATTCACCCATATGTTCTAAATTCACCATGAATTATTTTTCTTTTCTTCAAATTGTCTTTCTTTGTTTTTTTTTTAAACTAGAAATTATGACTTTTCTACTTATTAGGAGTTTTGCAGATCTCATTTACCTTGGGGGCAATACATTGTCTTTTTTGGTTAGAAAGTATTTGTGATACTGAACAGAATGTGGGTGATATGTTCTTCTGCAGTCTGTAGCTAATACCACTCTCTGTATCATGCTAAGATCCCCTGGGTTAGCTGCTCCATGGAATCTTGTAAGGTATCTTATAAGAATTTGTTGAAAAAGGAAGACACTCAACTGTGAATGACTGACCAAAAGAATTGTACATTTTGAAAGGGTTCCTTGTAAACAAAAGGAAATTTTCAAAAAATCAAACTTGTCTTCAGAACATCATTTAGAAATATTATTATCTATGTCAATGGAAATGTTTCTATAAAGTTGATTAAAATATAAAAATCTAGGATATGTCCCATGATGGGCAAACTTGTTAATTATAGGTATTTATTTTAATAGTGAAATACATTTTTAATTTTTTTTTCTATATTATCATTTTTACAACTCTACAAAATGCTTGTGTTCATATACATTTCAATAAGCATTGAATATCTTAATAATTCTTTATTGTAATAGTTATTTTATTGTAATATGTATGTTCTTATTAACTTCTGTATTCCTTGTAGTAACATGGTATAGAAAGATGCTTCTCCTTGAACAGTAAGTAAACCAGACTTGTTTTTCAAAATGTTCATTACAATATTTGTAGTCCCTGATGCTCTTCTAGAACTATTCCTCATCTTTCAAAAAGTAGATACAATCCCCCTTCTCTTATTCTGAGTGGGGCAGCTCATTTTCCATTGCAGTAGAACTGACAGTATGACTTCCAAGGCTGAGTTACAAAAAACACTCTGAAGGGGCTGGGGTTGTGGCTCAGAGGTAGAGTGCTCACCTACCATGCATGAGACACAGGATTCAGTCCGTAGCACCACATAAAATAAAATAAAACAAAGACATTCTCTCTCTCTCTCTCTCTCTCTCTCTCTCTGTCTCTCTGTCTCTCTCTCTCTCTCTACACACACACACACACACACACACACGCACACACATTGTGAAATTTAGCTAGCCTTTTTTGTTAACCCCTTTTGGGATGCATGATTTTGAAATCCCGCTGCCATGTTTTAAGGATGTCCAGTCCCCATAGTTGTATTAGCCAAAGTCCCAGCTGACAGCCAGCATCCAATATTAAACACATGAGTAAACAAATCTTCAAATGATTCCAAATCCCCATCTTAAACTATGACACCTGAAGCCCCAGATATCATAGCTCAAAGATAATCTGTCCCCAGAGCTACCTGTCAGAATTCCAGACCCAAGGAATCCATGACATAATAAATGATTATTTTCACATGAGTAGATTTTAGGGTGATTTTCTATTCATCCCTAATAAAGGGAATCATAATTTTTTGTTAATTTGTGAACACTAAGAAGTGATTGCCTGTTCATATTTCTCTTTCTTTATTTTCCTATTAGAAAACTGACAAAAATAGATATATGGCACCATCTAGATTTTCTCAATTTATCTGCTTATGTTATACACCCTTTATTGAAGTGCCTGAAAGGAGCATTATAGTGGGAAAAACTGAAAAGATGAAGACAACAATCCTCAGAATCTATGAATATGATAAGATATTACCATCACAACTGTTACGTTACCAGATACAGGTAAGCTTAAACAGCAGGTTAGCCTGATGAGCACTATCTAGTAACGCGGATATAAACAATGGAATTGTTTTTCAGAGCTGGCGAGTAGAGAAACATAAAAGGCAGAGAGACTCAAAACATGACAAGGCCTTGACAATTCTGCTGGCTTCAAGATGGAGAAGACAACATGAGAAAGAATGCAGGTGATGTCCAGCAACACAATGGGGAATTCAGGCTTACGTCAGCAAGAAAATGGATCCATTCATCTCAACTGAAACTGAAAATGGATTCATATCCGGAGTGTCAACACAGAGTTTATTAAGCCAAAAACTTTGGTTTTAGTCTTACAAGTAGTAAGCAGGTAGTCTGGTTGAGCTGCACTTGCCCACAAAACTGTCCCATAAACAAAGGGTAAGAGTTTGAACTGCTATTGATTTGAAAGTGCTACAGAAAAATAGTCATGGGTTTTATTTTTTTCAGTTACCAAATCTTCTATGAATCAACTTGAGAAGTACAAACAAAAACAAAAGAATCAAGAACTTTGCACTAGTATTTCAACTCATTCATGTTATTCTTTTAAATATAGTACATAAAGTACATCCATGAGCAAAATATAGACCATTCTATTTTTGTGTGGTTCATTAGTTAAAAGTAATTTACAGGTTGTCTATTGATGGTTTCATGCCCAATGGCAGTGCTTATGCATTCCTGCCTCTGTAAATTATCACACCATGTAAATTCAAGACTTCATTTAAGTTGTTGTCATACATTAACCCAAATTAAGTTCTATCACCTCCATATATATTTCCTGAGTGTTCATGCATTTGAAATTGGAAGCTCAATGTCATTCTGTAACCATCATTGTTTACTTTCTGTAAACAACCAAAATGTAAGTTTTGATATCAAGGACTATACCTTAGATTATTTCAAGTAATCAAAGTTCCTAAAGATGTTTTAAGTGTTTCATATTGATGATGATATAATATTCAATGTAATTGTTTAAAATGTTTCAATTTGTACTAAAACCTTTTAATATGCATATTTTGTTGAATGAAGTAATTATATAATATATTGGCTTATTTTTTCATAGTTTATTAAGGAATTATAAGATAAAAACATATTTATCCATGAATGAAGGGAATTTCTATTTTATATAGTTATCCCTAGACTTCTTCAACAGTTCTACATAAACATATTCCTCTTAAACAGAGACTTGAGCCAAAAAAAATTTCTTCATTCAATATATAATATATTATATTTCCTATATGTTAGTTGTATTTGCTTGTACTATAGAAGAATAAACATGTTTTCAAAGTAAGGTATTGGGTTCAAAGTGGATTATAGCTATAAGAAATTAATCATCATTTAGTACATTAAAATAATACACATTTTCTGCTCAAATCAAGTCATAAATGGTAACAGAAAGGAGCAGTTTTTGAAACTAAAACACTTAGATGGAAATACCTTGATAACCTAAAGGGACACAACTACCTGGTTCTTTGGAAATGCAAAATGTTTCCTTCCATTAGCTTTCTTAACTTTCTCCTTAGTTAAAGCTTATGACTCATTGTTGAAAACCAATCTGACAAAATGGTAAGTGGTATTTTCCCACCTCTCTAGAGGGTCTAAGAAAGGGTTTAAAGTGGAGAATCTAAATACCACAAGTGTATATAATTTCTTAACATAGGGGTTAATCCCACTCTAAGGGACTTGTTCAGAGATGGCCTTTCTGGACTGTTACCCATTGACCCTGCTACCTGCCCTTTTACCTCTACAATTTTCTCTTTCTGATATTGTTTGAATATCCAGCTGCCAAAATCTAATGTTTTGAAGGGTTTGCCTTCAATACATCACTGTTTAAAGTTAGAAACTTTTGAGAGGTGATCAGATAGATTATAAGGGTTTTCACCAGAGCAATGAACTAATTCATTGATGGATCCTTTGCTTAATTTTCTATTGGGAAGTGGAGATTTGGCCTAGTATAAAGAGGTTACATTGTTGGGTCAATTCTTTGAAGGGGATATGTGTCTCCAGCCTCTCATCTCTCTCTTTTTGCTTTTCAGCCACCTTGAAGTGATCTCTTTTACTTCACCACATTCTCCTCACCATCATGTTTTTTCTCTACTGATCCAGACACTACAGAGCCAAGTGACCATGAATTGAAACCTCTGAAACTATGAGCCAAAGTAAAATTTCCTCCATTAAATTTATTTTTTCTCAGATATTTTTTCACAGTAACAAAAGATGATTATCATACTAACCAGCCTACATAAAATGGAGGCCAAGTGGCCCATTGAGTAAGAAACATACATTTCAGAGGAAATTTATGCAAAGAGAGAATCCATCCAAGGAAGTGTCATGTTTTCTTTTCCATTTAAACCAAATGATGATGCTAGAAATATACTAGAGCACCTTACAGAGATTATCCTTAGGGGAGAGTGGCCACTTAATTCAGAAATCTGGCCCTCAGGGTGAGAAAAATGATTATAATAGCCAGTTGGAGACCCATTGGGAAAATATAAAGATTATTTTTAACCCCATGCAATTCAATCCACTCAGCAGATGAGTAATTATTGAATGCTTTAATAATAGAAAGTAGAAATATTTAAAAATGAACTTGCAAAATCCATGTGTTTTATTTAATCAATTGAATAATTCCTTTTTAAAACTGATTTTATTTTTTAAATACATGCAGGTAAATGGATGGAGTTGGAGAAGACAATGCTAAGTGAAGCTAGCCAATCATTCCCCCCCCAAATAAATGCCAAATGTTTTCTCTGATATAAGGAGTCTCACCCATAGTGCAGTAGGGAAGGGGAGCATGGGAGGAACAGAGGAATAATATCTTTTGTGTCTCAAGAATAGTTGAACATGTGGATTTTATATTTGACATCAAGCCCCCAAGTAATCTATGGTAATACCTTCACTATATAGAGATTTCTGATTACATGTTTGATGAAAGAGTCTCTATTATTCTTATTCTTGCTCTATATTCTGGGTAAAGAATGTTTATTTGAAAATATATAAATAAATTTATACATATCTATATTTTATATATGTAAACTTTGCTCTGATTAGTATCTTGGTAAATGCAGAATGAATTCCTTATTTACAGATGGGGATATGATAAGCAGTTTTTTTTCATTATATATGTGTGTGTGTTTGTGTGTTTGTGTGTGTGTGTGTGTGTGTGTGTATATATATATATATATATATATATATATATATATATATAGAGAGAGAGAGAGAGAGAGAGAGAGAGAGAGAAACACCAATGAAATAATTCTGAAAGAATGGCTTATTATTAATTATATATTTTTAAAAAGTACATTATTGTTTTATTTGATTCACATATAGTCAGTAATATGTTGCTTATTAATGAAAAAATTAAAACCAAGTCAATATGTCCTGATACTATATGAACAAAAAATTTCACAATTACTACTGATAATACAGAATCCATTTTACATTTAAAGAAAGTTACATCCGGCTTTATGATTATGGAATAATAATAAAAATAATAATAATAATAATAATAATAATAATAATAATAAAAATAATAATAATAATAAAAGATTCCAAGTAAATTTTATTTAAAGGAACTGAAGCATTGCCAAGAAGAATTCTTTAATGCATAATTAAAATACATGTCTCATTAGACAGACTTTGTTCAAATTCTCTTTAATTTTCAGTATGACAATGCATGATGTAGGAAATTTGCATAAATTTGGATAAATTGTAACGCTATTTTGTTTGGAAGAACACAAACTATTGAAAGTATAAATGGCCTATTGATATCCACAGTGTTTACGGTAGTCTAAAAACTATTTCTTACTCTATCCAAACAAGATTATGTTGTATTGACAGATTAGTTTCATGGATTTCTGGTGGAAAATGATAATAATAATGTCCTACCTCAAAATTTTTCCTGAGGCTATGATGCACATTTTTATCTAGAAAATAATAGGTCAGTGGATTCTTAGTTTTATTTTTGAAAATCGAAAGATAAGATATTGTATTAGTTTCTTCAAAGTACAGATTTTATAGCACCAGGCATGGCAGCACATGTCTGTAATATCATCATCTTGGAGGCTGAGGCAGGAGAAATGGGAGTTCAAAGTCAGCCTCAGCAAATGTGAGGTGCTAAGCAACTCAGTGAGACCCTGTCTCTAAATAAAATACAAAATAGGGCTGAGGATGTGTCTCAGTGGTCAAGTGCCCCAGAATTCAATCAAATTCAAAAAAATACAAACTTAATGAAAAGCTATATCACTATCATTTCACATAATGTGCATAGGAAATGTTCTATTGACCATTAATCCATTTTATAGGTTCTCTCCTAAATTTCGAGGCTAGTCCTCTTCACTTGTTCTACATTTTGACACAAATGGTAGAACTTGTAACAATAAGATAGACAGTTTTTAGAATTTACACACATTCAGATATTTGATGAGGACTTTGGTTTTCCTTTTAGTAGTAGATAACTGAGCAACTTGGTCAGTGTCTAAGAGTATTCAATTATAGCTAAGTCCATTCTTTATTTTGCATTAGTATAAAACATGTTAATTAAACTTTAAGAATATGAAAAGTTTATATGGAAAATATCCAGTTTTTAGTAGCAAATTATATTTAAAAATTTCTGAAGAACAAACTGCATTTCCAAGATTATATAAATCATAGATAAGCTCCCAAATAAAGCTGAACTAAACTTTCAAAATAATTCCAATTATAATAATAAGAACAGAGATATTTCTACATATTCTGATGCAATGTTTATTATATTGTAAATAATTCCTTTAAACAAGGGGACATTTTATTTTTTCATAATAGGGTATAATTGCATGTAAATAAAACCTGCTTTGCATTTGTGACTCTTTGGCTAAATCATCTGTCAAGTCATTAACATTACTTTCATCAGCAGTGTTTTTTATTACTTCAAAATCATGTGTTCTTCTGGTAACAGCAATTTAAGGGAACTTCGATCAGTGTAGAATAAAATTGCTTTGAGGTGAAATGCTGACAATGATATAAAATATTTGGACACGTAAATATTGCCTGTAAATGAAGTCTCCAATAATATAAAAATTTCAATACTGATTGCCTTAGATGTCAGATATTGTGACCTAATGAATCAGCCCCAGAACTTTGTGGCCTAGGACAACAATCAGTGTGTTGTTTCTGTCTTTTTATGCCCTCACAGTTGATTGTGCTCAGCTAGTCAGTTTTCCTTTGATGACATTCTTTGGTGAAATTCAAATGGTGAGGAGAGTATTATGTACCACAAAAAGAATATTTATACATATTTAGAAATTTAAAATTTAGAGTAGGTGGGAATATTATATATACACACACATACATATGTATGAGAGAGAAAGAGATGCACCTTTTGCTCTCACCTACTGTAAGTTTAAATTTAGATACAGTTAGCTCTCTGTTTCTGTGAGTTCTGCATCCATGAATTCAACCAACTGTCAAGTGAAATTATTCAGAAAAATCACATTTCTAAAGAACATTTACAGACCTATTTCCTTGTTGTTTCCTTAACAATGTGGCATGACAACTACTAAGAAAGCACTTACATTTTTTAGGTATTATAAGTAATCTATGATGATTTTAAGCATAAGGGAAAATGTTCATTGATCTTATGAAAATACTGCACCATCCCGTAGAAGGGTTTGAACATCCACACATTTTACATCTAACAGGAGTGGGTTCTGAAGCTGATCTCTCCACAGATATTGAAGGCTGAGCATAAACAATAAATGCTCTGCTCTTAATGTCTCTAAACTTGAATATGATGGGAAAACAAAATGCATATTAAATGACATATTAAAACAGAAAGAAATAACTGTTTGTCAGTATGGACAATTACAAAGCAGATGAAATTTTATATAAAATAAAATCTGAAACTGCTTAATCCTAAAGAATTTTATAATGTAGTAGGTATCAAAAGAAGGTAAAGAAAAATAAATGCTAAAAAATGTTACGTGTGTATTTAGTGCATTCAGAGGAAGTTTGGCTAGAGAATACTTTGTATGGAGTGACACAGTGTAGATTTAATTCTATAAAATTTGTCTTTTGAAAAGTCTTCAAATTAGGATGAGAATGTTGGGAGAAAGTTGAGAGCAGCACACTTAGAGAACAAGCATAGAGAGCTAAGTAGAACAACAGGAGATATAGCAGCATCCTTTCAAGTAAAGGCATTACTCCAAAGCTGCAACTTGGCAACATGCTCACTGGCACTTACAGATTCAGAGCCATGCAAAATAAAGGCTCCCTGTATATATTAGACATGGACCATTGATTTCATTGATTTTATTTTCTAAAGTGATAGGTCTTTCTTTGGATGGCTTGAATACTTTGATTCCATCCTGCAGATTTTTATGAAATACTTTGTTACCATATTATCTTTTTATCCCCATCATTCTCATTAATTCTTCAATGGACTATAAATATTTCTAATGACTTCTATCATTAATTTGGAAACAAGAATAAGTAAAAGTGTAGAAACATTATTCTAGACATTTAAATGACCCCTCTATTGAGGGGCTGGTAAATTTAGTTTGCTAGACATTTAAATGACCTCTCTATTGAAGGGCTTGAAAATTTAGTTTGCTGTTTAGAAGGATACAGTCTCTTATTCTCATTTTAGAGACATATGGGATGGTCATTTAGTGTTCATTTTATCTGAAAATAAAATAAATAAAATTAGTTTAAGAACCTATTCAAAATTGATTCATTTATCCTTTTTTGTTTGTTGTTGTTTGTTTGTTTGTTTGTACTTAGGATTGAACACTGGAGCACTCAACCACTGAGGCATACCCCAGCCATCTTTATTTTTTATTTTAGAAGGGGTCTTGATAAGTTGGTGAGGGCTTCACTAAATTGCTGATGTTGGCTTTGAACTTGATGATTCTCTTGCCTCAGCCTCCCAAGCTGCTGGGATTGTGGGTATGCAGTCACTGTGCCTGGAGATTCATTTATCTTACCAATACCAATGGTTACTTTTTATGATTAAATCTTTGAATGTCATAGCATCAATAATTGATTTTTTTCCATGATGAAGTTCAAAATTTTATTCAAATTTATCAATCAAAATTGATATTTTATACTTAATCATTTAGTCAAACAAGATTAACTAATAAATTTAAAGCAGGATTTTTCTTATGTTTTATTTTATTTGATTATTTATTTTTTTAGACATATAGACTTTGACATATTATACATATATGTATTGCAATCTATTACAATTTTATTCCCATTCTTGTGTTTGAACATGATGTAGAGTTACACGGGTCATGTATTCATATATGAGTATAGGAACGTTATGTCCAATTCATTCTACTATCTTTCCTATTCTCATCTCCTCTCCCTTTCCTTCACTTCTCTGTCCAATCCAATAAACTTCCATACTCCCCTTCCAAATTATCTGTTATTATGGGTTAGTATCCACATGTGATAAAAATTCACCTTTGTTTTTTGGGGGAACTGGTTTATTTTACTTAGCATGATACTCTTCAGTTCCACCCATTTACTTGGAAATGCCATAATTTCATTCTTTTTTATACCTGAGTAATATTCCATTGTAATATACCACATTTTCTTTATCCATTCATCTGTTGAAGGGCACCTAGGTTTGTTCCATGGCTTATTTATTGTGGATTGAGCTGCTTAAATATTGACGTAGCTGCACCACTGAAGTATGCTGATTTTAAGTCCTTTGGGTATAAGCCAAAGACTGGGAAAACTGGGTCAAATGGTAGTTCCATTCCAAGTTTTCCAAGGAATCTCTATAATGCTTTGCATACTGGCTGCACCAATTTGCAGTCCCACCAGCAATGTATGAGTAAACCTTTTTCCCCACATCCTCGCCAACATTTATTGTTACTTGTATTCTTGATAATTGCAGTGAGATGAAATCTCAGTATAGTTTTAATTTGCATTTCTCTAATTACTAGAGATTTTGAACATTTTTTCCTGTATTTGATAACAGTCATATTTCTTCTTCTGTGAAGTGCCTGTTCAGTTCCTATGCCCATTTGTTGATCAGGGGTTTTTTGGTGTTTTTTTGAGTTATTTGCAAATCCTGGAGGTCAGTGCTCTATCTGAGGTGCAGGTAGTAAAGATTTTCTCCCATTCTATAGGCTCTCTGTTCGTGTTCTTGATTTACTTTTTCCTTTTCAGTGAAGAACTTTTGGTTTGATTCCATCCCATTTATTGATTCTTGATTTTTACTTCTTGTGCTTTAGGGATTCTTATTGAGAAAGTATGTTCCTGAGCCAGTATGATGGAGAGTTGGGCCTGTTTTTCCTTATAGTATGTACAAGGTCTCTGGTCTTACAAGGTCCTTGATCCACTTTGAGTTGAGTTTTGTTCAGGGTGAGATATAAGGTTCAACTGCAATCTACTACATATGGATTTCCAGTTTTCCCAGCACGATTTGTTTTAGAGGCTATTGTTTTCTCCAGTGCATGTTATTTTGTGCTTTAATCAATCCACAGAAATAAATACTATAATCATTTTACTCCCATGAAAATAACCTTTCTTTTCTGGTAAAATAAACTAAATTACTGATTTAAGTTTGCCTTATATCTAATGTTTATTAACTCTCTGAATAAGTTTTCATTATTTTCTTAGTGATCAGGTCATTCTTATTATCATTCTTCAGGAAGTTGAGCTGATTTAAAATATATTAAAATCTGTCATAAAACAAGGAATGAACAATGACATTGCATAAATCCTTCAGTGTCTTTTCCTTCTGCTTTATCATCAATTTTAGTATGAGTATTTCTTGCTCCTTTGCACCCTACTTAAAAAGTATGTAGGGTTTTTAAAACACTTGAAAAAAATACTGCTAGCTACAATTTGTTTAGCTTTATTAATAATACAATTTAAACTGCAAGGTCAAAGTAAAATTAATGGAATATCTAGTATAAATATGTAGTGAATTCAATCACTTTATTTGCTCAATACGTCAATGCATGTAATTTACTCATTCATTTGGGTTGCTTTTTTCTGTACCTTTAATAATTTGTACTTCAAACAGGCTTGAATAACTAGATAATTTATATTCATATTCTTGTAAAAAGAAAATAGAACATGACTGAATCTAGTAACAAAAAAGTCAACATTAAAAAATTCAAAGTTGAGTTATTACTTTTCATAAACATGCTTCTACCTTATTTATGAAATAACACAAATGCTGCAGTCCAGCTGCAGCAAAATAGCCGGGGGGTGATGAACAACTTGTGTACATTGATACAGCAGGAGTGGGAGCCATTTATTGTAGGACAAGAGAGGTATTTATACCTTCCACACAGCTTATCTTAATTAGCATAAACTAGATACAGCAGTCAACCAATAAGGAATCTCCATACTTAATGGCTTGCTGGCATTACTTCACAAACCACCCCTCTGGCAAAATGCCAGGTGCCATCCAGACTTGTTTACAGACTCTAACATTTGCTAGGTGCCATCCTGACTTGTTTACAGACCTTAACACAAAAAAGTAATGGATTTTGTAAAACATTTATTGTTTTGTTGTTGTTGTAGTTGTTGTTATTCGTTTGTTTGTTTGTTTGTTGTGGTACTGGGGATTGATCCCAGGGCCTTGTGCATGCAAGGCAAGTACTCTACCAACTGACCTGTATCCCCAGCCCTTGTAGACCATGTATAGTGTTAACATTTTTTTGAAACATATGTTCATAATCATTTGTTTTAGTTAATATTAAGTAATTCAATTAAAAAAGAAGAGTAAAGGTTTTTCACATTAATGCTTTTAAGAACCCAATGAAGATTTTATATAGGTATTTTCTGTTTCTTTTAGTTCTTCAATTTCTACCTTACCCTAAAATATCAGATCTTTTTTTTTGATAAATTGATTATCAGAATAACAAGCTTATCACTTGACTTGGAAGATTACCAAAGTCAATATTCTCATATTGCACAGCAGGAAAGAAACCTCAAAGTGAATGACTATTCAAGGCATAAGAGTAAGTATCAAAAAGAGTCATATTCTTTACTTTCTTGCCTCTCTCCTTCTGCTTAGTATTAAGTCTGATACTATATGGAAAGAAGTCTCTGTGTCTATATGTACCAGCAGAGTATCAGATACAAGCTTAGGATGATTTTGCAAACGTCTGTTACAGTAACATTATCTGTGTAACACCAGTTTAAAATCAATATTTATCTAGAGTTAGTGGTTTTTATTAATAACATTTTGCCTAAAGGAGGAATAGATAACTATAAGAACAAGTTTGAAGATATTTTAAAATATGTATATGGCATACAAAAAGAAGATTAAATTTTCATGTGATAAATTCTTTGAAATGATTGAAAATTCATGACTACAATGCAAAAATAGCATTTAATTTTAGAGTTTGAATATCTACATTGTGCACAATAATATTAAAATAACTGTATTACAAAAAAGGAGGGAAAATTTTAGAAAGTATACTACAAATATATATCTGATAAGTTCCCTTCATAAACCTGACTTTGTATTTAATTATTTAGTCCTGTATTTATGGAACTTTGCCTTCAGTTTTATCACAGAAGGTTATAATTAGTGAACTACATAAACTATCTGAGTAAATGAAATTCCCTCAGTAAAGAAATGTTTTCTAGTGTGCTTGCTAATTACAGATGCACTGTTTTGGCTCTAGTCCATATTTATTAGTAACCTCTGAAACAAAGGGTTATTTCATATGGCTTATGAAACCAGTTATGATTAATTAAGATATTCAGGTTCCATTTTTGTTTATTTATGAATGAAATATAATTACCATCTCTTTTCTGGTACCACATTTCACATATTGGAGAAAAAATATATGGATAATACTTTTCAGTAAATGACTTTGGTTTAGTGTCTTTTTCATGATATTCATATCTGTATAACTCACAAAAATAAAAAGTTAAAGAAGAATTTAAAAAATGAGAAGGGAGGGAGGAAGGAAAAACTTCATTTAATACAGAAGGGAAAATGATAAGCACTATAAGTTCCTGTGTATAAAGAAAGAAGAAACTTTCCATATTTCACTATTTTAAATATATGATATGAAGAAACATATTCTGAAGTACTATATATATACATTTGTGCAATTATATTTGTTAGACCTATTTGCCTTTATTGAGCCCAAAGTTTAATATGAACTGATTTTCATATTTAGAAGAATTTAGAAGAAGTATTTTTCTTGTTTTTATATATCAAAGGATTTCTGGGGAAAAAAAGGATCAGGAACAATATGAGAAAATATCTACAAAATTGACTATAGGTTTGCATTCATTGCTGTTCTGAAGCCCAAAACAATATTATTATTTATAGTCAGTGTTATGTACTCATGTGTTGAGGAATAATCATTTATGTACTGCAACATTACAGTCACTCAAATTTTCATCAGTGATTAATTGATTTGAAGCACAGAAAGAAGGTAGTGAATAAGACACATAATGGCTATAACATTTGTTTGGTAATGGTGGGCTGGATGCATTGGAAATCCTTATACTATGATCATTATAGGCTACTCAGGACATGTCTCAATTGAGGCACGCTATGCAAAGCAAAGATACTTTGTGGCATGTTTGATGGAGTCTCATTTCTTCCAGCCACTTGGTAAACTATCGTGAAATTCAGGACAACAAAAGGAAGTCATTGATTTTGTGTGATAAGAGATTGGCAAAAGATAGGATATGTTCAACTTTGACAGGTCCCCTTTACTGAAGTCATATCTTCAAAGTCAGAGTAGAAGATAGAAATATGAAATGAGGAATTCATTTGAAAAACTTTAAGAAACAAGAACTACAAAATTTCCTTGATCTTTCAGCATTCATGACTCTCTGATCTCTTGTCCCAGAAAGTCCATCTTTCTAAGCAACTCAATGGTTATCCGTCGTGAGTCGTGAATCCAGAATAAATTAATACCTGTAGCCGTTCACACAAAATGGAAGTCAATAGTGTTGCGAAAAGTTATACCCACTGAGATGGATTCCCCTTATTGCTCTCCCTGAGGGTAACCCCTAAATAACACTGTAATTTCTTTAGCAAATATTTTAAGATAAGGCCAATATTTTGCATAGGGCAGTTGGAGAATTCCATGTTTTATTATTTTATTGTTCAATAGTAATAATAAATCATGCATATTATCATAACTGCAGACTGAACTAGTTAAATAGTATATTATGATTTTAATTCTAGCCTGCTGATAATATTTTACAATATTATAGTGTTACAGAAAGTATTTGTAAATTTATTTTATTAGCTTCAAAGAGCACTGCTGTACATGTATATTCTTTTAAATATTAGTGAAGTAATTGCTTAATATATAGTTTATAATTATAATCTATTATAAAATAGTAATATCTCTTTGCCTATGGCAAAAAATCTATAGGCTTCTTTCTTAGAAATTGAAGTTTTCCATGTAACTTTTTAGACATTTTAAAAGGACTCAATATCTTATTTTCCAGAAGAATTAACAATATCATAGTAATTTTTTAGAATGTAAATATAGTTAATCTCTAATATCTATGCATATGTTTGTGCTGTGATATTAAGGTTTTTCAAATTTCAAATGATTATATCAAATTACTCTAAAGTTCAATAAATATTAAAATGTTGAATTAGTGGCAGGCATTCAAGAAAAAATGAATTAAAAAATTTAAAATGTATTCACATAGACTTTATAACGTTAAATTGATCCTCATTCATATAATCAAAATTATAAAATATTAAGATGATATTTTTGTATGAAATTTATTTTAATAATTGAGGCAAGCTCTTTTTGTTGTTGTTCTTATACAATGGCTCATCTCATAATCAAACAAAATCTTGGAGTCTAATTAATATTGAGGACTTAAAAAAAGCAATAATTTCTCATTTTTTTACCAGTTGCAAAGACCTTTCAAAGCCAATTTGTTGATTTGTCATAATGTCAATTAAAAATAGACTTATATGCTCTTTCTTGTAATTGATAAAATAAAGCTTGAAGATAATAAGTAGAACTTGTACAAAAACATTGCTATTTCATCAGAGTAAAGAAATTCTAATATAATTAAAGTATTTGATTAATCAACTTGTGAGAATTCTAGTAGCATTATATATGTAAGAATTAATACTTCATGCATGATATAATATTTTATTTAGATAGAAAAACTGATTCTACCTACCTACAGAAATAGACAAGGACAAAAAACAATTTTCCACTTTTAGAAAATAAAACTTATGTATATAGCTTGTTTTATGATAATCTTCTGTTTCCTATTAAAATATATTAAGTTCCAACGTTTTTTTCCTAATTAGAATCTATGATATAAGCATTCATTGCAACTTTTAGGTGTTTACTATATTCTTAGAGTTTAATAACTAGTCCATTATGATTCCACATTACACTACATTTTTATTATTATATTAAAAAATCTATTTAACACAAATTGTATGACGTAGTATGAAATAGATCATAAAGAGCTAATAAAGACACAATACTTTAATATGAGTTAGAAAAGACACAAGAAATAATAAAAAGAACTAGTGGTGTTCTACAAGGACAACTACTACTCTACTCAAGTGGATTATCTCTGTAGGCATGTGAACAGAATTTTACCAAACTTTCTGAAGCAGAAATGTTTTTTTGTATTGAATGTCTTTATTTTATGTGTAGCCAATTAATTTACATTTTAAAAATACTGAGTGCCAATCAGATTGTTAGTGGTATGCCATTCTGTTTCTTTCATTGGCAACCAACTAGCAAATTGTTACAAAACAATGAGAATGCTAGTTCCATTCTATGCCATTACTGAAAATATGGTAAGTCATTTACAACCATCTGCAAAATTATTAGAGTATATTTAACAGTTTTAAATGGAATGATGTAGGAGTCACAATGTTATCTCAATAAAAGAAAATTCTTCTGTTAAGGATCTTCCTAGGTAATGGCAAAAATGTAATTATGGCACAGTGCTCTAAAGACAATTACAGAGGCCTTGACCCTGTTTTCCTTCTGTGTTCTTTCAGAAGCTCAAGTTATATTTTAGTCTTCTTGAATGGTAACCTCTATTCATTGAAGAGGTTAGAATAAATGACTGTTTAATATTTATAAAAGAGATAAGAAAAGTGAATAGTATTTGTAACTCATTTAAATGATTTTATTTTTCATTTACATGCTGGATAGTGTTAGATTTTAAAGATATTTAGCAAACTATTGTTTTTTAAAGCTCAATTATTGGTATTTCCTCTATGTAAGTATGTGTGTTTGTGTAATTACATATTTATGTATCTAATTAAGTAAACCTTATTATGCTTACACACAAAGAATACCACTAATATTAATATTCACAGAAATATAAATGTTGATGGTCAAATAATTATTTCAAAATTGTAGTTTAACATTCCTTAGGTATTCATACTATCTGTTTTTAATCCTCAATCAGTTGCTTTGATGTAGCCAGAGTTTAAACTTCACTCAAAAAGTAATTATATTTAGGCCAAGATTATGATGGAGTGATTATATCCATACATTACTTTATAATACTAGCAATTCCTTTAGATCTTACATATAAAATACTTTGTTTTCTATCTACTCAGTAGTTTGATTCTCAACATATTGTTAACTTAGCCTTATCTTACATGTAGGATTATAAGGAGGAGTAAATGCATTGACTAGAATATTTTAATTCTACATTTTATTATAATTTTTATAAAAGTCTTAAAAATACAGTTGCATAAATTTCAGGTACAACCCATGTTGCATAAAAATCAATACAAGGATTTCTAGACATATCAAGCTGTGCAACATAGAATGATGATAACATTGAAGAACATTACACTTTTAAATACCAAAGAGACTGGCATAGCTTGAATTGGCTGAAGTTTACACAGTTAAGTCTTTATTTTGAAGATGTACTTGTAATTAATGTAAACACATACTAGACAATAGTAAAATACACTCATTAAAGAATATAGTAAATAATGCAAAGGTATGGTTGCAGTTTGATTAACTAGACAATTAAAAATTTGTGTGAAATATAATGACATTTATTTAATTTTTCATGTAAATGAATCCCCTTTTAAAAATAACAAATAATTTCTAAAAAATGACATCACAAAATTCTTGACTTTGAACTCACAAATCCAAGAAAAATAGTTTGGGAAGAAAGGGGAAATCCAGTGACCAAGAGTCATGAATTTACCATAGATTACTAAGATGTGATTTTGCTCAATATAACACAGGAATGACATCAGGAACACTATCTCTCCTTTCTCATTTACTACTTCTTTTCTTAATTTTAAATTCATTCTCAGCTAAAGTTTGCCTCTTGACAGTCCTTGGGGTATAAATCTAATGGTAAAGCAGATATGAATAAAATATATATTTTTTTATCCCAGCTTAAGTTTAATGACAAATATCCTCAGGAGAAATTCTAACTAGTAATTCAATGAGTCATCTTTGATAGACCCAACCTGACTTTTTGTTAAAATTGAGAGCTATCACGCCACAAAGCCATGAAAAGCTAATTTTGGCTTTACTATAAATTACTGCAAATTCTATAACCTGCTTGGAATGCCTGCACGTGCCTTGAACTCACCCATGACTGGCTCTCCAACCAGATAGCAGCCTTCTCTGAAACTTTAGTGCGCCTCACAAGTCTTGGCCTTCCCTGGCCAGATAACGACTTTCTCTGAGGCTCTAATGACCTTCATAAATTCTGATGTCAGGGCCAGCCAAAATGCAAACTACCATTTGTGTTAAGCTTGTCAGAGTTTTGTTATCTATAACCCCCCTTTGTGTAACTTTCTGGGCTATACACCTGGGCTGCAGAAAGCTGCTGCTGCTGTTTTGTTCCCGTGGTTTGGGTTGGGAGAGGCAGCCCAGCCAGTCGAAATAATAAGCTTGCTTTAATTTGATTTTAATTGGAGTCAGTGGTCTTTTCTTGTGTTCTGGTGTAAAATTTTGGAGGCCCCAGTGAGATGACCCTGCCAGACCAGACCACAAGACTAGACTGCTGGAAATTCTGAAGCCGGTATTTGCTCCAGGGCTCCAGGCTGGAGAGCCACTCTAGGGGGTGCGCACCTTGAGATGTTCCAAGGCCTCTGAGTGAGCTTCAGTCCCTGGAGCACTGCAGTGAACTGCCTCACTAAAACTATAAGCAAGCACCTGGTACAGGAGGCCTCTCTAAGTAAGTGGCATATTTATAACATCTGTACCCGGTTAAGGGAGATCGCTTCTGATGAGATCAGAAGAGAGGTGGCCTGGCGAGGCTCACAAATACTCCTGTCTGAGACAATAACAAGAAATCATTCTGTCCTCTGTTCTGTTCTGTAGGAAATTCCTCTGGAAGGGTAGAGAGGTGCCAACGGGCACACACACGTTCCTACCCTGGGAGCTTTAGCAAGATATTGCATTGCTCCTCTGTTTTTCTGTTTCAGCGCTGGGTTTCTGTTTTCTTGTGTATTGTTCTTCATTCTATATGTTTTTTATTTGTTTGTTTTTGTACCTTTTGTTGTGTGACTTCTGAAATAAAAACTTAAGGATATTGGACATGAAAATGGGTAATAAAGCAAGTAAGCCTGACACCCCTTTGGACTGTGTTTTAAGAAACTGCGAAGATGAACTTTACCACCCTTTGTTAAGCAGGATGAGAGAAGCCCCTAGCTGGCTGCCTGGAGCACACCCACTGCAGAGGGCAATGCCTGCTGGGGATCTAAGCACTGAATATCTCCCAGATTAACAAGTGATACTCCTTTAAAACCCTTTGCCCCTTCAGACCAAGAGAGTCACAACCTCTGGGGCAGAGTCCCCTGTGTTTCTCCTTTGTTAGCAAAGCAATAAACCTCCCTTTTTCTTTTTCTCAAAACCCTGTCCTTATTATTAAATTGGCATTAATGGGCTTCAAGATCAGGAATGGAACTTTTAGTTACAAATTTCGACACCTCACAGGGAACTCTAAAGAAGCCCCAGGGAACTTTCTGAGAGCTGACTACTGAAATGTTGGGAGACATGAAGCATGCCTGGGGTGGAACAGAACCAGGGGAGCTAATAGTGTAAGTAAAAGGAGGGACTGAGGGACCCCCAGCAGCTGCCTAAACCCTGTTGCTTCAGGGAATTCCTGCCTTCCTTCCCTGTACTGTAAGGATTATGCCACCTCTGTGTACTAAAAAAAAAGAGAAAAAGAAAAAGGGGAAACTAAATGCAATAGAGTGGCCACTGAGACCCTTGATTTTACATTTCAGGTTGCCCTTCTGTGAAAACATCTGGTCCCCTTGTGGGGACATCTATGGTGCCACTGGTGTGGGAGATTTTTCTCTTATATGCTCTGTTTTAAAGGTTTCTATCTGTCAGCCATAGTCTGGAGCTCCTTTCTGTCTGTCTGTCCTGTGTCTTTGTCTCCAGCCCCTTAAGAAATGTGCAATAATGTGTTGATATTATAAATTGTTTCTTGGGAATGATCTTGGCTTTGTGTGTGTCTAAAAGATGATGTTTTATTGTAACAATCTGTTATCTGAATGGGTTTTTGAAGCATTGCACAATCTTGCAGTTAAAAGTTGGGTTTAGGTAATTGTTTACTTTATGATTTCAGATAATTCATGCCAGAGAACTTAAATACTTAGGATGGAAAACTAAAGAACTCTACTTCCAAGGTGGCAAGTAACTTCCTAATCATTCAGGTTTGTTCACCAATTTTTGAATTGGGTAGGCTGGGAAAATGTCATTGTGTGTACCAGTGCATTAATTTGGACAAGGATAGTAAATCATAGTATGGTATCTGTTGATAAAACAATATGTAAAGATATAAAATTTTGTGAATTGTATCTTAAACTTGTATCATAATTTTCAACATCTGAACCTGAAAATTATGACTTATGGTTAAAATGCCTTAGGCCTGAGGTGTCTGCTCAGAATATCAGTTTTCCCATGCTCCTTCCATACCTCAGCCAGGACTTATGTTGAAATGCAAATGAAAGAAGCCTGCAAGCTCAGTAGGGGACTGATTTGAGGCCTAAGGGAAAAAAAAGCAAATTACATGTTATTCACTAATTACTGGCCAGTCATTTTTTTTTCCTTAGAATCTGTATTTTCTTTTAGCTTATGATTTGATCCCACAGACCTAGTTAATGTTTTTCTGATCAGTTTTATTTTTGATCAATTCTGAAGTTTTTAAACATTGCAATGGAGATTTCACCTGCAAAAAGCTACAAGACCTTTACTATTGTTATGTGTGCACACTTGTGTTATGTGTTGTATGTCTATATGAACATATGTCTGTATATCATATATATGATATACAAATTAACATATATAAGGAGCGTTCATAAAGAATTTTAAAAAATGGATCCAAAGATCTTCAATTCATGTCATTTAAATGGTTCAATTTAAATTGGATAAACAGATAAAAATAAATGTCTTTAAAATTTAAGCTTACAAGTTTTTCTAGGTGTTCAAAAAACTAATAAAATATTAATGTCTATAAAATATATAATATGCCTTGGTTCTAGGTCTTTTCCTTCAACAAGGAAAAAATGGCTAACACTGTTCAATATGCATGTCTAATATTTTGATAAAATAAGTAAAGTAAATATGATATGGGATTACTCATTCATGAGTACTTTTGTTAGATATCTGATTGATTTACTAAGGTCTGTATAAGTTTGTTTTTACAATCAGTCGCGTGTTGAAAACACAAAAATTTCTTAAAACGTAAGTTTACCCATAACATTGTGTTTATTAAGTTTTTTTAAAAAAAACGTAAGTTTACCCATAACATTGTGTTTATTAAGTTTTTTTTTTTTCCTAGAGCAAGCATTCATAAGAATTAAACAACCGGTTAAATAAGAACTTTTATTTTAAGCACTGTACTTTAATTTCTTTAAAAGCTAAACTTGGTTAATATAAAAAAATATCAGTGTAATTGTGATGCTATTAATGTGCTCATATCTTCCAGGTATACAAGTCTATAAGGTAGAAGCTTTAAAAAACATTATATCAAGCTGGTGTTCTAAAGTTGTATGGTAGTTTTAAGCTTAAAAATATATTGGGGATTTATTTACCTGTTATCAATAAGATATGTAAAGTTTTATATTACTTTTTACATTGGGGAACAATTTAAATGTATTTTTAAGTTTATGGGAGCCTAATCTATGTAAAGGTTAATATTGTAAAGCACAAAGTATTTTGCTACCTTTCCACAAAAGGTTAAAAATTTTGAGCCTTTCTTTAATTCATGTTTTAAATGTGATATCATATGATGTTAGCTAATGTTCATGTGACCTCAAACAATTTATGTAAACTTTGTAAAATGATATTTAAAAAACAAAGATCAGCTTTAGAACTAGAACACTTAAGATTTATGAAGAGCCCTGCCTTACCTGACATAAGGCTCTGTGTCCCATCTTACTACATGTGAGAATGACTACGAAAGCAGTAGGCCAGATTTTAGTTCATTTAAAGTTATGTTCAAAAGTTGTTTTTTTTCTGTCAAGATTACTAGGATCTCAAACAGGTGATATAATGTATACTAAAATTCACGGTAGCTATTACACAAACTAAATGTTTTTACTCTTGTTATTTTTATTTTGTAATTTCCTTATAAATGATCTAAAGATTCCCTGTTAGTGTTTTGCAGAGGTGTTGCTTTAAGAACACAACCTGGGTTAATTTAAGATAATAAGCCATCACCTACAAGACAGATAGGATAATATAGATCCCAATTAATAAATAAGATCAATAATTATAAAATTATAGACATTAAAGCAAAGTACTCTTAATATAAGACTGTTAAAATTTATTTGCTGGATGTTTAAGATTAAGTTGTTTTTTTTTAAGAGAGAGAGAGAGAGAGAGAGAGAGAGAGAGAGAATTGTTTTTAATATTTATTTTTTAGTTTTCAGTGGACGCAACATCTTTGCTTGTATGTGGTGCTAAGGATCGAACCCGGGTCACACGCATGCCAGGCGAGTGCATTACCGCTTGAGCCACATCCCCAGCCCAAGATTAAGTTTTAAAATTAAAGTTAAATTAAAAGGGCCAAAAAAACTGCCCTCTGAGTCAGTCTGAATCCAGGGAAGTTGGGACTTCTCTAAAGAGTTTTGCAACTCTGGGCCACATAACCTCCCGATCAGGAAGAGTAATGAGACCACTGGAGAACAGAAAGCCAATCAGTACATTTGCTATGAAGAGGAGGGTCTTCAGAGAAGGGAGACATACTTGATGCTTCAGAGGGAATCCACATGTTCAAGCAAGACCTGGACCCATCCTAGCCCAAATGGCACTAGCAGAACTGAGAAGCTGCTCTCATGTTTCCCCAGAAATGACTCCCATAAAAACTCAGCTGACTGTTAACAATAGATAGAAACAAAAGTAAGTTTGATTGCTTCATCTTAAACACTTAGCAAAGACATTAAAACCAAAACACAGCCATTCCTGCGCATTTTAAATAATAATAATAATAATAATAATAATAATAATAATATTTTAAGGTACACACTTTATGATAGCCTCTCAAAACAAGTAAGACTGGAGGCTACAAAGAAGGTTTCTCAGACAGAAATGCCTAATAACTATAAAAAGAGACTATCAAGAGGAGCTGCCAGAGACAGAAGTTTTTAGTTTAAGGCCTAAAGATATTCCTAACCTACACTGGTAGGCTTGGTGTTTCCTTGTATGATTATCCAGCCCTGAGAAACAGAATTAAAGGTTTCTCTATTAGACACAGATGTCATACTAGTAAAAGGATTTTACATGATCAGATGATATTATTAAACTGTATCATATGGAAAAGGACATCTGTAACACTAAAAGTTTAATGTTGTGTTTACATTCCTGATAACTTTAAAATAGTTAAAGATTTACATTTCTATATAAAGGCCTTGTCCACTCTGGCCTTATTATGGAGACAGCTTCTCCTGGTGTGTGTGTGTGTGTGTATATATATATAAACTTCTCAGCCCTCACACCTCCTGGTGAGGGAACTTCTATACAGTGACATGTTCCAGCTGCTGCAACATTTATTCAGTACTCATGATTTTTGTTTCTCTCATAGAAGCCCCCATCCCCAGTTGACTTCCCAACCTGTTCTTCCCCAACCAAACTCCAAACCAAACTGAATTCTAAAAGGAAACTCACGTCAGTCACGCCGTGCCCCCTCACATTACACCCTCTCAGCTCAGAAGAAGCCAAAATGAGCAATGCCCCTCTTCTTACAACAATGGAGCCAAAAATAAATAGACTGTCAATATAAGTAATTAATTAAGTCAGATCAAATCAGGGAGACCAATTTGGGGTGAGTTCAAAAAAAGTTGGAGACTCTTACCTGAGGGATTAAAATTCCCTCAGTGCTCTTCCCCTACCTGATAAAATATTTGAAAGGGAAACATAAGAAAAGGGGGGAATGATAGACCCAACCTGATCTTTTCTTAAAATTGGGAGACATCTCACCACAAAGCCATGAAAAGATAATTTTGGCCTTATTATAAATTACTGCAGATTCTGAACCTGCTTGGAATGCCTGCCAGTGCCTTGAACTCACCCATGCCTGGCTCTCTGACGAGATAGCAGCCCTTTCTGAAACTTTAGTGACTCCTCACAAATCTTGGCCTTCCCTTGCCAGATAAAGAAACTCTCTAAGGTTCTATGACCTCCATAAATTCTGATGTCAGGCCAGCAAAAATGTAAACTACCATTAGTGTTATGCTCCTCAGAGTTCTATTATCTGTAATCCCCCTTTGTGTAATTTTCTGGGGTATAAAGGTGGGCATCAGGAAAGCTGCTGCTACTGTCTTGTTCCCGCAGATTTGGGTAGAAGAGGCAGCCCGGCCAGTTGAAATAATAAGCTTGCTTTAATTCAAATGTATTTGGAGTCAGTGGTTTTTCTTGCTTTCTGGTTGAAGAGTACATATCTTGGACACAAAACCATGAGCCTGTCTGGAGAGTGGCCAGAATTCAGGAAGAATACAGGAATTTAGAAAGATGGTAGGTGTTGCCCATCATTAAGGCAAGCCACAGTCCATTCATAAATTGGGTAGGATGAATGCTGGAAAGAATTCCACTAGACAGGACAAATCCATTGATGCATTCTGTTTTCTAATGTCTACAACCACAGACACAGTGGGATACATGGACATAGAAACACTCGCCTTGAGCAAATGACTCACTGGAAACAGTCCACTCCAAACTGAACAAACCATCTTTCCTACATATTCTCAGAAAATTAGACAAAACCAAAAATTCAAACACACACCCATAAAGGAACCTCCTTCCCCCAAGTAGGTCTACAACTATCCAGAATGTCCTCTAACTGGTGGATCATACTATGTTCCCTAGCAGTGGCCTGTCCTGTCTCAGATCTGGCCTCCTTGGCCAACTCTGTGAAGTTGTCAGGAGCCAGCAGTGAGCCACTACCTTCTTTCTCAGGAAAGACCCCACTTCAGGGCTTTCCTGGAATTTGGCCATCTTCACATCAGTAGGTACCAAGAAATACTGAATATTTCCTTGGTAAATCCAAACAAGTGAGTCCACTGGGATTGGGACTGGGACTGGATCTGGGTGCCTTGCTACCTGGATCCCAAGTTCAGAGAGTTCCATCACCAAGGAAGTGAAGTGAGGTCACTTCCTTCAAGGAACTGAATGAGGACACTGCCTTGGCAAATACTTTGTCCTAACAGTTGCTTCCAAGGGTACCATGAGATAGAGGCTTCCCCATCTTCCTGTGATACTTTCACAAGTTAGAATGGTATATAAACAATAGACACCTGGGTACAGCTATCCACACAGACCTGGTTTGGTCCATCGTCCCTGCATTGAGAAGAGAGAGGCTGATTCAGACACATCCCTTCATCCTGAAAAATCTGGAGAGTGTGTATATATATATATATATATATATATATATATATATATATATATATACCTAGCAATATATATGCAAATCAAAATTCAATCAGTGTATTCAAGGTGGATACACTGGACAAAGGCATGATTCACATCCTGGAGTGCTGTATGATCATGTTTTACAAAGTACATCCTGATAACTGTACTAGGCACATAAACAGATTTTTCTTCATCTCCCTGGAATGAATTTCAGGCAACAGGGAACCTTACTTGGTCTTTATTCATTGCCATTTTGGTTTATATTTCTTTTTCTGGCTAGTTCCTCCTTCCTCTTTTCCCTGACTCTGATTTTTTCACTGTTGATTTCTTTCCAGTGTTTAAGACTGTCCCAGATATGACCTATGTGAATAGTCGGTCTCCCTCCAGTGGAACCAGGAGGAACCATGGGTGAGGGCCACCATCTCATCAACAGGGACGGTCAGAGCACATTCTGGGGTTCCTTTCATTTCTATAACTCTTCCTGGGAGGCCAACTCCATTTCTTTCCAAGAAGACACCTATATTCACAAAATACCTGGAAGTCCTTCAGCAGATTGACTTAATATTTAGAAATTTCTCAGATGGATGTGAGCAGTGTGGTGCTCTATAGCCTGGGAACTCACTGGGATTTCTTTCAGAAGTAGTTAAGCAGGAGACCTAGCTATTCAAATGGCAGATATCACCACTTAGAGCTTGAAGTTTAAACTTGGTGTCTCCATGGCAGAACCAAAGTTTGTCCCCTTATAATATACAGCAACAGTCTCTGATCAGTACAGAGTGACCTTCTGGGAGGTCTGAGAGCTTTTCATGGTTGACTCTGTGGCCATGTTTGATACCTCTCTTGCATTGCTGGTGGCAGTCCCTGCCCTCACCCATCAGCTCTCAGACATCTGTGGCCTCTGGCCCATTAGACAGAGGGAGAAATGTGCTGAGACTAACTCCATACTGGGCACACCAGGTGGGGTGCCAGGGGTTCCGCAGTGTCAGCCACAACCTCGTATTCTAGACCAGAGCAGAAGGCCCACTCTACCTATGCAGGGGAACCCCTTGAGGGCCCTAGGCTTAGCCCCCCTCCACTGTCACTTCTTTTTTGGGTCTTGGTCATCAGTACTTGTGACTTGAAAGTGTTTTCCTCTGTGATGAAGTAACTCAGCAGTGTTTGCATGAAATCTACCACATGCAGGATTTCCAACGTGGTTCTGCCATAATGATCAAAGGATGAGAGAGTGTGCCTGATTTATAAAGATTGATTCCGCTGAAATGTTCTGCATAATTAAAGCCACATAACTAAAACCACTCAAAAGGCCAAATAAAACCCATAGATCTGCAATCACCGACCTGTTTATTTCTATAATTTGAAAATAAATCTCGTACCCAGAGCTCCTTTTCCAGAGCATGTCATTATTTGCAAGTTGTTGCCATAGTGACAGGCGGTGGTTTACCTTTACTGCCTAACCGGTGTCATGGATGCCGGCATCTTAGAATACAGAAAGAAGGCCCAGTCTCAGAGGATGCAGATGTTATCCCACAAAAGGTATATTCTGTTTGTTCCTGGAAATAATTTACCTTCCTTGGAGGTTTTATATATCAGTTGTATGGGTTTAGTTAAATGTCAGCCTCTTACTAGTCAATCAATTAATTCCAAAAGAAATGAATTCCACTGGTAAGTCCCACTGAGTCACAGCCTGCTGTATCTGATAGGCCGTTGGTTGAGAGTATTTTGTCTTCACATGGAAAATAACAACCCAATATCAACAAAGACCCTTAGAAAGCAACTTTGTAATTGGGGGAAAATTACATATATTACATTGGTGAGAAATTGCGTCTACCTCGACAACATTTAGGAACACAGAAGGTGGGTCAGACATCACAGGAGGCAGGAGGTCCCCGCTGCTGCCTGGCAGAACGTGGACAGGCTTCATTCATTGCTCATTTCTAAATCACAACATTTGCCAGAATGGTTGGGAACTTTTTAATGGGCGTGATAAAAGTGTATCAAATAAAAAGGTTGTAATTGGAATTAACTCTTATCACTTCCTTAAATAAAACCCTTTTTCTGGTTAATAAGAAGTATCCATGTCTCCTGGAAGAGAACTAGGTGGTGATTGCAGGAATGCCAAGAGAAAGAGACCAGCGCTCTGCCCTTCTACATTTTTAAAATAGGTTTTTAAAATCCAGGTCTCACTTGAAGAAGATGTAATTTGCTGAATAAAAAGAAGATCCTTGAAAACAAAAATAAGAAGACCCTTCAGGAAGAATAGCACGTAAAAGTCGCCTGCCCTGGTGTCTCCATTGGGTTTGGGCTGCCCAAACAAAATGCCAGAAACCGGGCACTTTACAAACAACACACAGTTCTCCCAGCTCTGAGGCGGGAAGGGCAGGCGTGGAGGAAGCTGAGGAGTTCTCTGGGGTCTCTTCTGAAGAGCGCTAATCACAATTAGGAGGATCCCCCCACACCCAGCTACCCCCCCCCAAAGCCTGATCTATTAATGCTATCAGCTTGGGGTGGAGAGTTTCAACTGATCCATTGCAGGGTAGGCATAAGCATTCAAACCTGCTAGAAGGAAATTAAATGATAGGTACACAGAGGTTCATTCTGTTACCCGTTTTATTTTTATATATGCTTGAAAAAATGTTTTAAATGCCTGAAAAAAAAAAGGCCTAGCAAGAGGAGCAAAGGAGATACTGACGTAGAGCCCACTGTTTGAGGAGGAGAAAGGTTCATTCTGAGAAAGAGGGAGAGGTGGTCTTGTTATCAATTTTGGATCCCAAGGCGTGGCCCCTTTTCCCTCTCAGAACTGTGGAACCCATGACAAGATCAAGCACCGACGGAGCCGTGGGGACGTTAATTCTTGGCCAAGAACAGGAGAAGTGGGAAATAAACTCTCAAGTGAACTGCCTGCCCTGGGGACCTGGGAGGTTATAGATAAGGGGTAAAAAAGGAGCCGGTGGAACAGGGTCATAGGGAGGAGTTCGTTCGTGGCTTTCTGGAATGGGGGTTCCAGGAATGTGGGCAGCACCTCTCTGTGCTCCTTCTGTTGTTCTTTCTGGTGATCATCATGGTAGTCATTGGTTGTTACGGGGCTGGGCATGCGTCCCTTAGCTCACAGATGGGACTGTCATGCATTGGGGTGACTGGTGGCCACTGGCAGCCATGCTGGATCCAGACTGTCATCAGGCAGCCCAGCTGAAGCGGGGCTTCTGGCCTTCAGGCACCTTGTCCTCGTAAGTAGGCAAGAGGACGGTGGGGTGGAAATGCGGCCGGGTCACCTGGTCAGTGCAAATCTAGGGCAGGGAAGCAGTCACATGGGTGTTGATGGCCCTGGCCTTGGATGTCTCTGGTGCTCTCAGTCAACGCCCCCTCATCTCTCCAAGGACCCACCCAGCAGGAGCTGTGCCCACCTGTTCTCTGAGACTCTTGGGCTTCTGATTGGAAATCCCCCCTTTCAGGGGCCCAGAATGTGTTAGCATCACCGGCGTTAAGGATGGGGTTGGGTGGCCTGTGCAGTTCTCTTGGTGACATAGGTAACTGAACTGACCCAGTTTCATACATGTGCATTTTTGTGCTATGGAAAAACAACTCATTTTAGAATTTATTCGTAGCTAGAATTTGTTCTGAAGAGGCATGGGGGTGCGCCGTTCTGTTTCCTGGGCCCCCTTCCTACATCTCCCTTGTGAGGCAGAGTGCTCCTGGCCTGGCAGTGTCCTGCCCAGGTGGCTCCTGTCCCACTTCACTGCAGCAGTTCGGGGGCATCAATATGTGTCATCTCTGCCTGTCCCACGACATCTGCACTGGGAATTGGCTAGGATGGAAGAGGAGCTTCTGGGATGGGCTTCCCTGAGAGTTCTTCAAAATTCCCAAGTCCAAGGAGGAAACAGGAGGTCCCAAGAGCGGTGCTGAGGCTGTGTTGGGAAAGCTCGGTCTGGTTCCGACGCCCATCCCGTGAGGAGGATAAAGTTTTGAGAAAAAAGGACAAAAAAGTTCTATTACTTTGAGAGCAAAGGAGAAACTCGGGAGACTCTGTCCCAGAGTCTGTGGTTCTAACCACCGGGAAGAACAGAGGGCTTTTAAAGAGGAGGTTCAAGGCTACATCCAGCTGGGCTCTGTCAGGGATCATGATTATCTGTGTCCTTGAGAGAGAGCCGTTTCTCACATCCCTGGCACCAGTCCTGAAGTGTGCATGCCTTCATGCCTGCGGTGTGTGAGCTCAAGGATAGGCAACTCAGCCTGGGCCCAGAAGAAGGATCATCCAGCTTTCTCTGAGATTAGGGAGGGGGAGATGGAGAAGAGGAAGGAAAATAAACCACATCGGTTTTGAAACAAGCTGCAGTGGCAGAGCAGCAGGGTCACGAGCCAAGCGTGAAGTGGACTCCTGCTGCAGCCGGAGCTGGGAAACACCAGCCCACGCCTCCACCTGGATCTCCACGATCAGGGTCAACGGGTCCTGAAGACCCATTGGAGAGAGAAAGAGCATCTGAGTTGAGGGGAGGAGTCAGTGAGCCAAACGCCATTCCTCAGAGACCTTGAAACGCCCCTAGGGTCAGGCGTGTACTACAGGGAGCAGAAAGTACCACCCAGTGCTGGCAACAACAGAGCAACCGGAGAACAGATGCTCCCTTTCAGGAATGGACATTTTTAATAGAGCTGGTTTTCACTGATGGGCTGGGGTTGGCGGTGGGCAGAGCTGTGGCCCAGCTGAGGTTTTTCTTTCTTGGTGTGTTCTGACTTCACGCCCCCCCCCCCCCCCGTGTGTGATCCAGTAATGGCAGCTATCCAGCTATCTGGGTCCGTATGTTTGGACAGGCTTCCTGGCCATAGTCCAGCTCTGATTCTTTCTTGCTCTGCGACACATCAGTTTAACACCTTGAAGCTTGGGCTTCGTCACGTGTAAGATGACAGTAATGTGACTTAACCAATAAGGCTCTAGAGAAGATTAGAGCCGATAATGGATATCAATCATTATCATAGTAAATGCAACAGAGTAATTTTAAACTATTATTGCTGTGGAAATCATTAGGAAGATAGGAAAGATGGAATTTTGGAGAGATGGTTCTAGACCTTGATCCAAGGACCACAGACCATGACTGTGGATTCTACCTGTCTTAGTCTGTTTGTATTACTATAACAGACTACCTGAAACTGGGTAATTTATAAAGAATAGAAATTGATTTCTCAAAGTTCTGGAGGCTGGGCAGTTCCAGCCTTTGGGCTGATGAGGACCATGTTGTTGCATCTTTGCATGGTAGAAGGAGGAAGGGAAAGCCAGCAGAATGCAGCATGAAGCCGCTTTTATAGAGGCTTCGACCCCATTCACAGGGAAGAGCCCTGGTGGTCTGACCATCTAATAAAGGCCCCACATCTTAATGTCATCACATTGACAACACCTGAATCTGGGAGGGGACATTGGAACCACAGCACTGCCTTCAAACGAATGCTGTGTGGTACATGTTGATTCTTGTCTGCTGCAGCCATTCTGATTCCCTTCCCCTATGTACAGGAAGGATCTTGAGGGCACTAATGTCCAAGTCTGCACTCAAAGCTCATGCAGTCATGCCCATCATCTTCAGCCTCTGTGCTTCTCTCCATGAATTCAAAGAGGTTCTGTTTTCAGTGGATTCATGCATAATTGATATATATTACAATTTGTATATATATGTAAAATTTCAAAGATCTATATGTAACTAATTAATATGCATGCTGAAGGGTTTATTTGTAATGATCTAGGAAAGAGTACTTCATGGGCTGGGGATGTGGCTCAAGCGGTAGCGCGCTCGCCTGGCATGCATGCGGCCCGGGTTCGATCCTCAGCACCACATACCAACAAAGATGTTGTGTCCACAGAGAACTAAAAAATAAAATATTAAAACTTTATTTAAAAAAAAAAGAGTACTTCATGATTCCTTTTGGGGAAATGTGACAAAATATCTTAAATTGATGCTCCCAACTGACATTACAAAAAGAGCGTGGTTGTAGCAGAAACCTTCTCTGAAAGACTTGGTGTGTGATAATGAACATCCACCATAAATACAACGGGGCACCCTGGGACAGCACCCCCCAGTGACAGTGCACCAGCAATTCCCAGACCCCGAGGCCTGCTTAGCACTACTCGTTTGTATTTTGGCGCAATTTCTTCTTTTCAAAGTTTGTGAAGGCATACATGTTTACTGTAGACAGTTTGGAACCCATAAAGATAAATAAAGAAGGAAATAAAATCTTCAAAGATAGCCATTTTACCAATTTGGGATCTCTCCCCAAGGTCTCTTGTGTAAAATTATGTATAGGTGTATATATTATTTCTATCAGTGTGATGGTTAATTCTAGTGTCCACGGAACTGGACGAAGGAATATCCAGAAGCCTTGGGTCTGTCTGTGAGGGACATTGATTCAAGGACCACAGGCCATTACCATGGAGGAGACTGGCATGTGGACTGTGTGGGGAAGACACACCCTTCACGTAGGCGGACACCTCTGATCAGCCTGGGGCCTGGACGGAAGAAAAGTAGAGGACAGGGGAAAGTGTCCCCTGTCTATCCCTGAGAGCCAGGGTGCACTCTTGTTCTACCCCTGGACATCAGAACCCCAGGTTCCCTGGTCTTTGGATTTAGGACTCTTTGGATTTAGTGGCTGCCCAGTTCTCAGGCCTTTGGCCTTGGACTGAGAATCACACCATTGGCTTCTGGGTTCTGAGACCTTCAGAACTGGACTGAGCCAAGCTACTGGCACCCCTAGGTCTCTGGCTCACAGATGGCCTGCAGTGAGACTTGTCACCTCCATAACAGAAAGAGTCACATTCCCTAAAATACCCACTGTCTTACATCTGTGTATAACCTATTGGTCCTGGTTCTCTGGGGAACCCTGCCTAAAACACTTAGCTTTAACGTATCAAATTTTAAACATTATATTTATTCTTTTATCCTCCACATTTAAAAAAGAGTTCTTTTTTAAAAAAAATTAAGAAGAGTTATTTGAAAAGAAAAATGACAACAACAAAAATCCCCAGCTCCATGTCCAGCATGAGTAGGCACACAGATCCATGTGGAAATGAAACAGATCTCAGCACCTTTCATTTGGAGGCTGCAAGCTGAGTTTATGCCAGAGTTTGAGACTCATCAAAAGCCCCCATGTCCAAAATCATCTTCCCTGACAATTTCTGGGAATTCCCGTTCTCCACCTGCCTAGTGCTGCCTGGTGTGCAGAGCTGGGAGGGTGTGGTAACACAGGTCTAAGGTCCCACCAGGAGGCCAGCTGACACACCACCTTACCCCCCAAGAAGAGTCAGCAAGCCATGCTGTTCTGGTCCTTGAGTAGAGAGAATAATCAATAACAACCATCATCGAGCTGCAGCGACCCAGTATTGGCTCAGCGTGCTGTGAGAAGAAGAGGGTAGGTAGCAGCTGAGATGCTGGGCCCTTTGGCTGTCAAGGGGAAGGAGGTTGAGACGTGTTTTGAAATGAAGCATCAGATACATTATGTGTTTGACAAGGCCAGAAGAGATATGGCTATTTATTTATGGTCTCCAATAGCATTTCTCAGTTAAGCAGCCATGACATTTACTGATGAGGCTTGGAGACCCATCTTTAGGAAAGCAGATGGAAGGGCAAGGCCACCTGACCTCTGAAAGCTAGAGTCCTTAGGACAACGTGACTTTTTTTGGTTTCCCCTCATGCTTTGCATATCAGTCATCTTTCATCACCGTTGTGAGGTGTGCCCCCAAACTCCTGTGGTAATACAGAAATGTTCAGAGGTGAGACTAGGCCATGAGAGCTGTTACCTAAGTGGTGAATAAATCTATTGGATGGATTAATAATTTGAATGGGCCAACAAGAAAGTTACTGAAGGCATGTGGCTTGAGGAGGTAAGTCACTGGAGTGTGCCCAGGGATTGTATCTTGTCCCTTGGCTCCTCTTGCCCCCTTTCCCTGTTTCCTGTCTGCCCTAAGCTGAACATCTTTCCTTTGACACACCCTTCTGCCATCATGTTCTGACTTACCTCAGGCCCGGAGCAATGGAGCCAGCTGTCCATGGGCTGAACCTCAGAAATTGGGAGCCATGCTGCTTCTCCTCCTCTCATTTGTTCTGGTCAGGTATTTGGGTCACAGTGATTGTTATGGTTTGGATGTGAGGTGTCCCCCAAAAGCTCACTGTGAGACAATGCAAGAAGGTTCAGAGGATAAATGATGGGGTTGTGAGAGTCTTAACCTAATCAGTGTTTTAATCCCCTGATAGGGATTACCTGAGTGGTAACTGCAGGAGTGGGGTGTGGCTGCCGGAGGTGGGAATTGGGAGGTGGCTTTGGGCATGTATTTGTGTCTGGTGAGTAGATGGTCTCTAGCTCTCTGCTTCCTAACCTTCGTGTGAGCTGGTTCCCTTGGCTGTACTCTTCCCCCACAATGTCCTGCCTCACCTCGAGCCCCGAGGGATGGAGCCTGCTGTCAATGGACCGAGACCTCTTAATGGCAATGATGGGAGTGTGGGTCAGAGCCAGAAACCACATACTCAGCCAGGACTCAGAGCGAGTGGTCAGGGCCCAATCAGTCTTTCCAGCAATCTTATGAGAGCTACCAGGGAGTCCCAAGAGAACTACCTTCCAGGGGCATGCTCCGATGACCTAGGTCCCCCATAAGGCCATTCCTCTCAGAGGTTCCCCACCTCTCCCCAGCACCACCCCGCAGACTGATCCTTCCAATACGTGGACCGCTGGAGGGCACAAACCACATTCAAAACATCACACTGTGGAAAGATAAATAATTCTGCATCATCAGTGGGTGTTTAAAAACCACATTTCAAAGCTGCTGTCTTCAAGTCTGAAATAGCACATTCATAAAGAGCATTCTCACTGGAGAACCAGCTGCCATGCAGGGAGAAATCAACACATTTTTGGGTCCAAGGGCCAATGGAGTCCCCATAGCAATCTGACACCACCACAAAACACTTGGTGGTGCTTCCAATAATCTGGAGTATAGATGGCACTTTATGGTGTAGTAGAAATTAAGAACGAGTAAGGAACCAATTGGATTTGGAGCCTCATTACTTACCTGCACATAAACACTGTAGTGAAGAATTGTAAGAATCACAATTTACTCAGGGGAATAATAGTGAATAATTTTTCAAGGTTGTGGTGTTAAAGTTCACACTGGATATATTTAATTTAAATTTTGGCTGAGCATGTGTACCCAGTGTCCATAGGTGGTCTACACTGATGGGAAAGTGTGGGAGAAGCAGGGCATAGACAGGACCATCTGAATGGAAGAGTAAGGGGAAAAGCAACCCCAGTTCATTATTTTGCCCAAAACAAAATGTGGATTTTTATATGGTCTCCCATGAGCGAGTGGGTCTGACAGGCAGCTAGTGGAAGGAGGGGGACTGGGACGGCGAGCCCAGGAGGGGTGTATTTGTCCACAAGGGTGTTGTTAAATCGACTCAAGTTGGAAACTTGCAGTCACACCTCATTTAAGTACTCCTTTCAGACATGGTCACGAGGTTGTCCCTCTAAAAACCCCACCTGCTATAGAGGGGACTGAAATGAGGGGATATTTCGTACAGTTCCATCTAGGGCGTTCTGGCAGCAAAACATGAGGCTGAAAGTCCTCAAGTCCATTCCAGGGAATCTGTGGAAACATCTCAGGGTGCCCTCTCTGGGTCCCCACATTCCCACACTTGTGCCTGCCCTATCCTCTCCTGCCATGATCTGACTTAGTAGCGGAGGAAAGGAGACGAGAGTTCACCTCCTTGGCAAAGATGCTAGTAACGACATCTTAGATCAAATGACATTTTCCATGTTTCCTGCTTAAAATTGCATGTCACGAGAAGATTTTTGTTATATCTGGCACTTTCCTAGAAATAACCAAAGAAAATTTATGATAATAAAACTATTGACAATTTTATATTCATCAGAATTGAACTTCTCTTAGTGGCAGGGCTGAGGCTCTGTAGAAGAAATTGTTACATGAGGCTTCTAATCCTATTTATTTGAAAATAGCACTTTCCTCTCTTTTAAATAATTACTATATATATATTTTTTAAAAAAAATATTTAATTTTTAGATGTAGATGGACACAACAAATACCTTTTATTTTTAAGCTGAGAATCAAATCAAATCAAGTGCCTGCTAGGCGGGCACTCTACTGCTGAGCCACAATCCCAGTCCAATAATTACCATATTTTATTGTCATAAATAAACACAAGCAAAGCCATGGCTATTTTAAATGAGGAGAAACAAAACATTTAATTTTCTCTAGAAAGAATAAAGTCATTTTGACAAATATATAAAATCTTGACCTCTACAGTAACAGCAAAAGCAAGGCAGCAATTCTCAAAATAGAAGAGTACAAACATAAAAATTTTTAAAATGTTTTTCTTGCTTAACATTGTACCAATGTTTTCCCCAGTTATTGGAGACATTTTCTTCTCCAAGTCTTTAGCAATGGATTTATTTTAATGTGAGTTCATAGTCATGCATTAAATCCCCTGGGGTGGGAGGTTGCGCCCCTCGGGTGGGAGACTGTGCCCCTGCATTGAATTCAGTCATGCATCTGGGCGTCCCACATTCTCAGACAGAAGGCACAAAAAGATGCTTTCTATTTGCACGGCTCCTGACCCATTCTCTCCCTTCCTCTGTTCACCCACTTTGTCCCATCATCCCGGACATGGAACACCCAGAAAACCCTACATGTAGGGCTGGGGATGTGCTCAGTGGTTGAGCCCTTGCCGTGTGAGGCCCTGGGTTCCCTTCATGGAGCCACAAAATCAAAACATCAACCATAGCATATTACATGTAACGTGATTAGATAATATATAATACAATTGTATTAGAAGAAAAATAAGAAAATAAATATATAATAGTATTGATTAATATTAATATAATAACACATAGAAGCTCTGGACAACTCTAAAATAAAATGTTTATTTTAATGCACCTGTGTCAATTTTGTTGAAAAACTCCTAGAATTGAAAACTCAGGTCTTAATGGGTAAATTCTAAGTCTAGTTTGAATTCAGGTTGGCAACAAATGCTTTGGGTTATTAGTAAAGTTATTAGTAAAGTCAAAGCTGTAGAAACAGAAATGGGCATGAGGCAAGAGCCGGTGGTGAGGGAAAGTTAAATTAAAAACTTCTATGGGATCTGGAAAGTTCCCTGTGCTTCTTCAATTTCAGGACTGTGGGGCTGGGGATGTAGAGCCCTTGTCTAGCAGGCATGAGGCCGTGGGTTCCATGCCCAGTACTGCAAAAAAAAATTTTTTTTAAATTAATTTTTTTTTTTTTTACTATGAAGCTGGGGTCCCTCTGGAACTTGGGAGAGGCACCAAATGGAACATCACAGTATTGTCTTAATCTGATTTTGGAATTTAGACCCCAATTCCTATGCAGGATGACTTGGAAATATTTCTGTTCTGGTTACTTGACCATCCCCAACCCAGGGATGGTCTCTCCCAAGCTCTTGGCTTAGTGTTAGAAAAGGTTGAAATGTTTAATTCTATCAAATCATCTGGGGACAATTACTCACAGACTAAAGCAACATGTTAGAGCAAATGCAATAATAATAATAATGATAATATAATAATAATAATAATAATGCCATAGACACATGTTCCATAGAAAAGGAAACTGCACAACAGGCCACGGTTGGTTGCTTTGAGGCTTGGCTCCTCCTGCCATTTTCTCATCGTTGCACACTTACCAATGGGCCAATGGGGACAGACACCAGAGACCTTTCCTTGTTGGAGAAACCCTGCAGCTTCAAAAGTCATGAGTAATAACTGAGTGTTTTTCTATAAATTGAGATGAGGCAGCTTATTTTCAGACTGGCAAAGGAAAGACTGACTCACCCCACTGAGCACTAACCCCCCAGCGTCTTCACTGAGAGCCTCTTCCTGGCCACCTGACAAAGCAACTCCTTACATGTCACCCGCTCTCTGACTCTGCATCTCATGTGCGGCCCTGAGAGCAGCCAGGATGCCAAGGCCGGCCCCAGCTCCCTTCGGTTATTGCCCTTCCTCTAATTTTTATGTTTATCTAGTTTTTGACACAAAAGTAATACATGAATATGTGTTTGTAAAGATTATATCGGATAATGGAGAATATAGTCAAATATGGCCCCCAGGGCAGGCATTCTTCTTCTCTTATGCGTTTTTAGTTTGTAACATTATCATGTGATCCATCGTTATCTTCATTCTTATATCTTTGTTGAAATGATCTGATCATGCCTGCTCTCCGTCTTCTGCAAGGGCTTCTAACCTACTCACTACAGTTTCTTCACAGTGCCTGTGTTCTGTTCCCAGTCACCTGCGTCATGTCGGAGCCTGGTTTTGTTGGTTGTTTTCCCTCTGGGGAAATTTTCCTCTACTTGTGCCTTTGAGGGCCATGTGATGTCCACATGTCTGAAGACCAGAGTAGAGACTGAGGAGCCCCGTGGGGTGATGTGTGGAGCTGGGCACTCACTTGTATCTTGTGAGGCTTCTGGGGATGGAATCAAGCTTCCAAGCTGAGTTTGGGTTTTGTTGCTGTGGTTATTTCCGGTGCATCCCTGCTTAAACTCCTTTAGGGTTACCCCCTATTTAAGGTGAGGGCAGGGTTTCCTTCTGTCCCTCCTCCTGAGCTGCAGTGGGTCTCCAACAGTGCCCTAAGGAGAGCAGGCTCCCCCGCGGCTCTGGATTTGTTGCCTAGTGGTGACGGGGAAGGAAGATCCGTGGAGTCTCCTGCCCTACTCTGGTGTGGGTTCCACACTGAGCAGGAGACTCGCCCCCCTCCTCTGGGGCACAGGAAGGGCAGCCTATCGTGTGGCTCAGGATACTCCCTCTTGCCTTCCTATCTCTCTGGAAGGCTGTCATAGGAGTTTCTCTTTGCCTCTGTTGGGGCTCAGAAAATAATATCCCCAAATATGCTGCTTCAGACGTGAAACTGAGAGCCCCCGGGAGCTGCGAACACAGGAAAGGATTCTCTAAATTTTCCTCCCCTACCTAAAGACAGGATCCACCAAACAGGAGTCCCTTCAATCTCGAATACCTTGAATGCTTTCACATCTTCTTCCTGAAACATCATTAATCAAGGGGGATTCAACTCATGTCATACAGGAAGAGCCAGAAAATCAACGCCACACCTGGAGCCCAGAGGTGCTCTGTCCCAGGCCGCCATCTGTTCTGGCTCATTCTCTCCCCTAAGAATCTTTACTACCCCTCAAACAATGCCCAAGCCCTCACTTTCTTCTCCCCTGTAAAATGGGTGTTGAACCCCCAACCATTTGACTCTTTGGGTTTTCATATTTTGTGTGACTCCTGTACATACATGCCTGGAAATAAATCTGTATGCTTTTGTTTTGGTTAATCTGCCTGCTGTCAGATTGTTTCAGCAGATTCAATTACCTCACAGGGGGCAAGTGTGAATTTCCTGCACCTCCTGGAGTCTGATAAGGTTTGGGCTTTTTCCATCTCGAAACTGGCTCCCAGCAGCAGAGTGTCCCAAAGCCAGGTGCCTGGCTGACAGCCAGATTCTGTGTTTCAGTGTTATCCTTTGTGGTCTGTGGGACAGGGCCCTGGGGAGCTGTCAACTTTGACTTACTCTTTATTGCATATATAATTAATGAACCATCTAAGTTTAAAAGTGATGCCTCTCTTTAGCAACCATGGTCTGCCCTGACATCTCTGTGTGAGCATGATGCACTGTCTGTAGGTAGAGAACTCAAAAACCAGCGATTTAACCTCTTCAATTTTGCTTTTTATTATCCATCTTGGACAGGCGAGTCTAAGTAATAAGTAATGTCAGTGATAAGAGGAAAAATTGTAAAATATTCTTCCCTGAACTGTTACTTGCCTTTTTCAAGAACTGTAAAGGGAATCCTTTGGTTGCATCACAGGCTGAAGTGACTGAAGTGAAGTTCATGTGCTTTGTTGGGTTAGAGGTGAAGAGACAAGGCCAGGCGCAGAAGCTCATGCCTATAATCCCAGCAACTCAGGAGGCTGAGGCAGAAGGAGCCCAAGTTCAAGGCCATCCTGGGCAACTTAGTGAGACTATGTCTCAAAACAAAACATAAAAGGGGCTGGGTGTAGCTCAGTGGTAAAGCATGTCTGGATTTAATTCCCATGTTTCAATGGGTTTTGTTGCTGTTGTGACCAAAAGATCTGACAAGAACAATTTTAGAGGAGGAAAAATTTATTCAGGGCTCATGGTTTCAGAGGTCTCAGTCCACAGATGGCCACTCCATTCCTCAGGGCCTGAGATGAGGCAGAACTTCACGGCAGAAGAGTGTGGTGGAGGGAAGTGGCTCAGGACATGGCACGGGGAAACAGAGATCTCTCCACTCAGCAGGGACAAAATATACACCTCAAAGGCACACCCCCAGTGACTCACGTCCTCGCCACACCCAGCTGCCTACAGTTACCACCAGGTTGATCCATTCAAGTGAATCACTGCATTGATTAGTTTAAGGCTCTCACAACCCAATGAGTTCCCTCGTGAAATCTCTTGTATTGTCTCACCCATGAGCTTTTGGGGAACACCTCACATCCAAACCATAACACTCCAGTATGGGGGGTAGGGGAGAGGGAGAGGAAAAGAGGTGAGAAGAACCAAAAGACAATTAATTTTAAAATCTCACTGGTTCACTGATGAATATATGCTTGGGCTAACACTGTATCATTTGAAGTGGGACTTGTTTTGAGAGTGAATGGGCAGCTATTAATAATTATACTGGGGAGGGGCTGGGGCTATGGCTCAGAGGTAGAGTGCTCGCCTTGCATGTGCGAGATCTTGGGTTCGATCCTCAGCACCACGTTAAAAAACATAAATAAGTGAAATAAAGGTATTGTGACCAATTACAACTAAAAAATAATATTTAAAAAACATTATACTGGGGCAGATGCCCCTGCTGCAGACACTCTTTCTGAGCCTGGAGGTCATCAATCAAAAGACACAGGCAGATTGGATTAAAAAGCAAGACCCAACGAAATGCTGTCTTCAAGAGACTCACCTCATGGGCAAAGATATCCACAGGCTGAAGGTGAAAGGATGGGAAAAAACTTACCACTCCTATGGCTTGTGTAAACAAGCAGGGGCTCCATTCTCATTTCAGATAAAGTAGAACTTAAGCCAAAGTTAATCAGAAGAGACAAAGAAGGACATTTCAGACTTCTTAAGGAGGACATAGCAGTCATAAATATTTATGCCCCAAACAGTGGAGCATCTATGTCCATCAAACTGACCCCTTCTCAGTTTCAAAAGTCAAGTAAACCACCATACAATAATACTGGGTGACTTTAACACACCTCTCTCACTACTGGACAGATCTTCCAAACAAAAACTAAATAAGGAAACTATAGAACTAAATAATACAATCAATAAATTTAGACTTAACAGACATATATAGAATATTTCAACCATCAACAAACAAATATACTGTCTTCTCAACAGCACATGGCACCTTCTCTAAAATAGGCCATATCTTATGCCACAAAGCAACTCTTAGTAAATATAAAAAAACAGAGATAACACTCTGCATTCTATTAGACTACAATGGAATGAAATTAGAAATCAACAATAAAATAAAAATACAAGCTACTGTAACAAATGAAGACTAAAGTATATTATACCATTGAATGATGAATGGATAGTAGAAGAAATCAAGGATGAAATAAAAAAAATTCTTGAGGTAAATGAGAACACTGATACAATGTATCAAAATCTCCAGGACTCTATGAAGACAGTGCTAAGAGGAAAGTTTATTGCATTGAGTGCATTCAATAGAAGAATAAAAAGTCAACAAATAAATGACCTAACACTACATCTCAAAGCTCTAGAAAAAGAACAAATCAATACCAAAAGCAGTAGAAGACAGGAAATAATTAAAATCAGAGCTGAAATTGAAACAAAAGAAACAATGAAAAAATTGACAAAACAAAAAGTTGGTTCTTTGAAAAAAATAAATAAAATAGATAAACTCCTGGCCATGCTAACAGAGAAAAAGAGAGAAAACTCAAATTACTAAAATACAAGATGAAGAAGGAAATATCACAATGGACACATCTGAAATACAGAAGATAATTAGAATCTATTTTGAAAATTTATACTCTAATAAAATAGAAAATATCAAAGATATTGACAAATTTCTAGAGACATATGATCTACCCAAACTGAATGAGCAGGTCATACACGATTTAAACAGACTAACTTCAAGCAATGAAATAAAAAAACACCATCAAAAGTCTACCAACCAAGAAAAGCCCAGGACCAGAGGGATTCTCAGCTGAGTTCTACAAGACTTTCAAAGAAGAATTAACATCAATATTCCTCAAAGTATTCCATGAAATAGAAAAGGAGGGAACCCTTCCAAATCATTCTATGAGGCTAATATCACCCTGATACCAAAACCAGACAAAGACACATCAAGGAAAGAAAACTTCAGACCAATATGCAAAAATTCTCAATAAAATTCTGGCAAATCACATATGAAAACATTAAAAAGATAATGCACCATGATCAAGTGGGGTTCATCCCAGGGATGCAGGGTTGGTTAAACATACAGAAATCAATAAACATAATTCATCTTTATTAATAGACTTAAAAACAAGAATCATATGATCATCTCAGTAGATGCAGAAAAAGCATTTGACAAAATACAGCACCCCTTCATGTTCAGAACACTAGAAAAACTAGGGATAGTAGGAATATACCTCAACATTGTAAAAGCTATATATGCCAAATTCAAGGCCAGGATTATTCTAAATGGAGAAAAATTGAAATCATTCCCTCTAAAAACTGGAACAAGAGAAAGATGTCTTCCTTCACCACTTTTATTTAACATCATCCTTGAAACTCTAGCCAGAGCAATTAGACAGAAAGAAAGAAAGAAAGAAAGAAAGAAAGAAAGAAAGAAAGAGAAAGAAAGAGAAAGAAAGAAAGAAAATAAAGTGATACGAATAGGTAAAGAAGAACTCAAATTATCACTATTTGCTGATGACATGATTCTATATCTAGGAGATCCAAAAAATTCCACCAGAAAACTTCTAGAACTAATAAGTGAATTCAGCAAAGTAACAGAATATAAAATTAACACCCATAAATAAAATGCATTCTTATACATCAGCGATGAATCCATTGAAAGATAAATTAGGAAAACTACTCCTAAAACTATTCACAATAGCCTCAAAGGAAAAAAAAAGAAAGAAAGAAAAAAACAAAATGCATGGGAATCAATTTAACAAAAGAGGTGAAAGACCTCTACAATTAAATCTACAGAGCCCTAAAGAAAGAAATTGAAGAAAACCTCAGAAGATGGAAAGATTTCCAATGCTTCTGCATAGGAAGAATTGATATTGTCAAAGTGGCCATGCTACCAAAAGTGTAATACAGATTTAATGTAATTCCTATTAAAATCCCAATGGCATTCTTCATAGAAATAGAAAAAGCAATGATGAAATTTATTTGGCAAAATAAGAGACCCAGAATAGCTCCACACCCTCCCCTCCAGCAAGACAGCCTTCCTATGCCACCAGCCCCAGAGCCTGGATGGTTTTCTGCTACCTTCCCTGGTAGCTGCCCAGGCCTCCAGTTTCCCTGTGTGGCGCCTCTTACCACCTGCCACACACTTTCACCCTGTGCCTGGCTGTCTGACCCAGGAGGGAGTCCCTACATCAGAGATGCTCAGTGCAGCAGAACCCCACACAGAGCTTGGTAAGGACATAAATCAGGTCCCACCCCAGACCCAGATCAGAACTTTGCAGTGAGCACTAGTTTTTCTGATGATTTGTAGGGGTTGAAAATACCCACCTGAGGAATCCCAGGCATGGCAAATTCTTGTTGCCATGCAGCCTCTCTTTGTTCCCAAGAAGAGAGGGGCAAGACCCTTTGATCTGTAGCCATGTCAGTCAGAAGCTGCGGCCAGCCCTGTGTGGTGGTCAGCTTTCAACTGCTGTGACAAACTGCCTGAGATAACTTGTAAGGAGAAAGATTGATTTTAGCTAATGTTTGCAGAGGGTTCCGTCCATGGTACCCTGGACATGTTGCTTTGGGCCTGTGGTGGCACAGTACACTAAGGCGGCAGGAACAGCTACAGAGGAAGACAATTCACCTGGTGGCTGTTGGGATGCAAGGAGAGAGAAGAGGAGACTGGGGTCCCAATGACAGGAGATAGACAGATGCCCGTGGTGGGAACATGAAGTTAAGGGAATAATTCTATCAAATGGGATCACCCTGTGCCCAGATCAATTACAGCTGCTACCACCAAATAGAAATAGAATAGGTAGATGCTTTGACCTTTTAATTTTATTTTTTATAGTAGGCCCTCATCAATTATCCCAGTCCACAGAGAAGCAGTGGTTTCCAAACATGCCCAAACCATCATTTTAACCGGTAACTAGCGGCATGAAGATTGAAGGAATGACCTGAATTGGATTGAAGTTGGTTATATCTAGATTGCTTTTTAGATAATAATAGATACCTGAATTAATCAAAAACATGCACTTAAGCTGTACAGAGCAGCTTGTCAAAGTCTGCTTGCTTAAGAATACCCTGTTTTTGCTCTTTTTTTAAAAATTCACTACAGAAGAAACACTCTACTATGGTAACATATGATGAAAGTGACACTGATTTAGAATGTAAATATATGCAGGGTGTTTTAAACCGACAGCATTTTGTATGTAAAAATACTTTAAAAATATATAATCTCTTTGAAATTCAACTGATGGAATAAAATAATAACAATAATTTTACTCTAAATTTTAAAGTGTACATTGGAAAAGGATATTCACATACATAGGAAAAGAATTTTCATTCATTGATATATTAAATTTTATTTTGTAAGAGTAAATCACTTATGTTTAAATACTTGGAACTAGTTGAAAACTGATTTTTCACTATTTCTAATCATATAGAATTGCTGATATGTGATTTTTTGACTGACACAGAGGGTAATTTAATGTGATTCAATTTAAATCATATGGCTTACTCAGAGGGACAACATGTCCCCCCTAAAGGATACCCTAAAAAATGAAAAAATAAATCAATTCTTTAAGTTTTATATATTTGGAATAGCATTTTAAGATTTTCAATTATACAAACATATATTTGTTCATACAATTTCCCAGTACTGCTTTCTGGAAATAGGTGGAAAATTTGGATTTCACATGAATTTAAGAGTCTAGAGTAGGCTTCTGTCCTCAACATCTCTAAGGTCTTTAATAATGCCAGGACAATTTAATGAGTTTTGTTATATTTGCACATATTTAGTACCATAATTAAAATGTAAAATGTTTCCTTTATCCTATATTTTGCTCCCTAAAACCAAAGTTTCCATATTTTTAGGTAATCACTAACCTGGTTTCTGTCAGGATAGATTAATTTTGTCTTTTTAGAACTTGTAAAATTGAATGACACAATGTGTACATTTTTGTTCCTGACTTCAGCTAGCATAATATTTTGTGGTATGTCCATGTTATTACATCATAGCTTCTTTCTATTGCTATGTTTTTGTATTCCAATATATAAAATTCTGTTTGTTCATTTATCTATTGGACATATATGTTGTTACAAATTTTGAGTTATTATTAATAAAACTACTATGAATACTTTAATACAAAACTCCATTTTTCCTGGGGACGTACTTAGGAACGCAATTGTTTGGTCATGTAGTAAATGTGTGTTTATAATAAATTCCCAAATCATTTTTTGAAGTAGTTATATCCTGATTTTTGTTTTATGTCCTCTGTATTAACATCACTACACAAACTACTATACATTCAGTGGTTTAAAATAATACACACTTATCATCTGGAGGTCAGAAATACAAAAGGAGTCTTCTGAGGCTGAATTCAAGGTGCCGATAAGGTCTGGTTCCTATGGAGTCTATGAGGGACAAATCTTACCATTTTCAGTTTCAATGGCTGCCCGTATCTCTTGGTTCATGATCACAATTAGTTGCTTCTGACTTTATATTGCCTATTGTCTCTTTCCTCTCCTACCTCCTTCTTATGATTACCTGAGACCCGTATGATTATATACTTAATCCAAGAAAGTCTCTTTTGTTAGTCACCTTTCTATCTTCATGACAAAATATTTGAGAAAAAACAACTTAAAAGGAGAAAAGACTTATTTTGGTCCATGGGTCGAGAGGTTTTAGTCCATGGGCACTTGGCTCCATTGCTATGGGCCCATAGCAAGGCAAATGGTGGGGAGCAAATGGCAGAACAAGGCCGCTCACCTCATGATGGCTAGGAAGCAGAAAGAAAAAAGAAGGGCGCAAGGTTCCAATATCCCCTTTAAGGTCATGTCCCCTATGACCTACTTCCTCCAACTAGGCATCAACTCCTCAAGTTTCCACCCCCAATAGCCCATTAAATTATAAATTTATCAATGCATTAATTCATTGATAGAGGTCAGAGCCCTTCTCACCTAATCACTTCCCCAAACCTCACCACTGTACACAGCTACCTCAGGGACCAAGCTGTCAACACACAAGTTTTGGGGGACTTTTCTGATCTAAAAATAGCATCTCTTATGTCAAGATCCTTATCTTAATCCTATCTATAGAGTCCATTTTTACATATAAGGTAATAGTCACAATTTGGGAAATTAGGACATAGGTATCTAGATTGGCCATTTTTAGCCTATCACAGCTTCTAAACTTCTACTCAATTTAAATCAGAATTTAGCTGGAATTCTGAGGTTCATGCAGGATATTTTGCATCACCTCCCTAGACTTAGTAGCTGCAATTAATTAGGAGTAACTTTGTGCCAGATGCTGTGCTAAGCACTTTGCACATATCTTTAATCCCCATAACTATCTGGGACTATGATTTAAACCTGTTGCAGTTTTACCTGATGTAGATGCTGTTAACCAAGATGCTACAATACATTTATCTCATCCAGCATTTCTTAACAATCTTTTCTCTGCAACTTAGCTACCTCTCTGAGAGATGGTTTTCTAAATTGAATTCAATTGCATTTATTTATAATCTCCTTATTATGAAATATTACAGTAGACATTATAAGAAAAGAAAAAGCAATGGGGGTAAATAATCCAGTTGGGAAGAATACATAAATAAAAAGATCATAATTATGCAATATGCAATAAGTTAAGTACCACATAAGGGATAGAAACAGTTGTGAGGAATTCAAAGAAGAGAGATCATGTTCTTTTTTTTTTTTTATTTGGACGTGTGGTGGAAGGGTATTAGAAATCTATAGGAAGGTACAAGGTATTAATCAGAGAAGACCTCATGGAGTAGATTGAGCTTTGAGATGAATTATTTTAGATTCACCAAATGTAAATGTAGACAAATCTAGGTACATTTGAAAAAAGTGTAGCCTGTTCTCTATTACTGGGTCCATCTTATCCATAAAAAAACATGAATTATGTTCTGCATATCTAAGTGGTATATAATTTTGGTTAAAAAGGTACTTGATTTTATTCATTACAGCTGGATAATATGCTTGAATGTTTCTTTAAGTAGGCTGAGATTATTGGCTTAATATAAGAAACACAAGAGAACCTAATAGGACCTAAAGCAAATTATTGATATTTTAGATCTTAAGTAATAAGAATTTTAATGGTAAAGATAAGTGCTTATGATTTTTGCCAGATGCACTTTAACAGTAAAGATAACTGCTTACTAAATGCCAGACACTGTTCTAAGGGCTTAATTTATTTAATCACAGGAACCCTTTGAGGCAGGAACCTTTGTTATGCCTATCTTTCTAGATGAAAAAATATACTACAGAGAGATTGATACAAGTAATGTCAGATAATTGCTAAAATATTTGAATCTAAATATTCTGGCTCTTGAGACCAAGTGTCTAACCATTATATATTACTAATTCTAAGAGAGACTAAGGAGACTATTACTAATCTGAACCAGAAACCATAAGTAATTTAAAAGTCAGTGTTTTTATTTGTCTGAGCTTTTTTGAAAGACTATAGTTTCTTCTTGAAATTTTAAAAGTTGGGTTTTGAGCGTAAAGAGGGTGCAGAATATGTGATTTATCCTATCAGTTATAGAGTTGGCAAAAATGCAAGATGATTTACAATCAGGGCTTTTTTTGTCACTTAAAATACATGAAAATCTGATCAGTTTATAGGAAGAAAAAAATCTGAGAGGGACCGACTGGACATTAGTGGATGCCAGAAAGGGGTCTTTCCTCCATTCCTTGGCATCTAAACCCCAGTGAGAGGGCAAAGGAAAGCCTGTTTAAGTGCTGGGGGTCCCTGAGCTGATGGAGCCATGGTGGAGCTCCATGCCGGCTTCATTTCAACTGCAGAGAAGTCCTAAGCCCTTCATCATGGCTGAGCTGGAGACAGACTATGACAGAAGGAGGTTTCTGAACAGATATAAGGAAAGACTCTCAAACCCTCATGCACCCTAGCATCAAGAGTTAAATGTAGGACTGGAATCCCAAAGGACGTTTAGTGATTTACACTGTTGGGTACTGCAGACCATTATGGGATATGGCCTTCAGGTGAGGACAGGTATCAAGAGACAGATGGTACCACAAGGTCAAGTGAACAAAACACTCAGCATTGACCATTACAGATGAACAATGACATACTTCATATAGAACTGTGGCCTGGCTGGTGCCAGAAACTGAGCCTCCCAGAATCTGGATTATCCTTAGGGAGATGAGAAAAGGAAAAAGAACATCATAACGGAGTTTTAGAACTGGAGAGATTGAAGTATATCTAGATCTGACTGAGATACCTTGAATTAGTAAGATCAAATTTTCCATTAGAATAAACTTGAGAACCAAGAGAAAATCATATAGAGAAAAACAAAATAGCTGTGTTTAACAAAGGTGACTCTTGTTGCCTGAAAGCTTCCTACTCCTTAGGGAAAGAGAAGGAAAATAAAGACACAATAACAAAGGTAATTCAGTTACCAGGCTTGCCAAAGTCTATGTATTTTGCCACAAATATTTTTCCACAAGCTTTTAGTATCTTTGTTGTTAGCATCAAGAATGTAAGCTCTAGATTATTTCATAGAACTTAAATCTTAGAGATTAAATGGTCCTTAAGATCATGGAGAAAATTGAAGAGGTCATGCATGTGAAAAATTCCTGGAAAATACTACTCATATGTAAGACCATTATTTTCATTTATCATTGGCAAATCCATGACTACTGGTTAACCAAGGCCTCTAAACTGCAGTTCATGTCTTTTCTTCTTCTGTCCTGCTCTGTTATAAAATGACAGTATCAGATGATAGTGGAAAGGATCAACAGTCTTCAAGTCACACGAAGCAAGGCAATATTAGGTGTCTGACTAGTTGTTAATAACAGCTTGAATATGTGAGTGTCACTGAGCTGTGAGTATTTTCTGAAGTTTATTATTTTGTCAGTTTAATGTGAGATATTTTATAGGGGAGGGGTGGGAAGAGAAGATGTGGACGATTTAGCTTCCATTTCTTGTGGATTGTAATCACGTCGGTCACTCACCTGCTTGAACTGCTAAAACCCTCCAGGAGCCTGATTGTAGAAGCCTCCTGTTAAGTGGAAGATAGTCTCTCCTGCCTCTTAGCGAATCACGGTAAACATGTCAACACATTATGGGATATGGTAAACTTTTGAATATGTGAACATCTGATGAGAAGATCCTTTTGATTAGAACTTTTTTGTTGGTTCAATAGTCAGGAGTAGTTATCCACTTTGTTTACCATCAGGTAGCTGAGACAGTCACACACACATGCTGAGATGTGGGGTGAGCTCCCTGTGAAATGTAGGAAAACACATTTAAGGCACAGGCTTCTCTTTTAGACACCAGTATTTAAAACGGTAGGTCCTGCCTCTTGGATGGTACCTAGATATTCTAAAATAGATAAACTACATCCAGTACAAAATGCATTTCAGTTTTTCCCCCCTCTGGGTATTTGCAGCACATGTGTGCAAGTTGTTAAAAAACTTGTTTAGCTGAATTTTCTTTAGCATATTCTTAGTGAGATAGTAACATTCAGTATCACTGACAAATCTGTTGGAAATCTTTAGTAAGAATTTTTTTTCTAATTATTGGATCTGTATATATTCAGGAATTGGCAGAAACTGTAAATACTGATAATTGAAAGAAGGCAATAAATTTTAAAATTACCCCAATTTTAAGAAGAAATATTCCAGCTAATAATGACTATAGCTACACTCACTGAGCACTTATGTTCCAGAAATGGTTCAAAGTGCTTTGTATGAATTACCTCACTCAACTCAACAACCTTGTGCAGTAGGTAATATTATTACTCTGATTTTGAAGATGAGGAGACTGAGGAACTACCTTTCTCTAGGTTACATAGTGCATGGTAAAGCCGTAACGTGAGCTGTATCACTCTCTCTCTCCAATCAGTATTCTAAACACTATTCCATTTTCTTTAGTCTTTATTTTTTTGTTTTTCTTTTTTCATCAGTCTCCTCAAATCCTTTCTGTTTTTTCCTCTTTCTAAACTATGCTATCTCTATCCCTTTTCCTTCTTTTTACTGGCATCCCTTGCTTTTCATCCTCACCTTCTTTTTCTCTCTGGTTTTCTCTTCACCTACCTCTTCTGTTTAGGATCACTTTTTCCAAATGTCTTCTCAATGTGGAAAATGTCTCATTAACAAACCTGAGTGTTTGTACCCAAGGTGGTGGTTTTTTTTTTTCTCTTTGTTGTTGTTTTCCTGTTACTGGAGATTTAATCTAGGAGTGTTCTACCACTGGACTGTATCTCCAGACCATTCTATTTTTTATTTTGAAAAAGCATCTCCTAAATTGCCCAGATTGGCCTTAAGCCTGTGACCCTCTGGCCTCAGCCTTTCAAATGGCTGGGGTTACAGGCATGTGCTACCATGCCAGGCTGTATCCAAGTTTTTAATTAGAGACTTTGAAGAAGAGCACCGGTTTAGAATTATAAGTTCTAACATTGGAAGAAATGAGAAAGATTATTTTATTGGCATTTGCATTAAGGCTTTATCCAAAGGAACTTAAGGTATTGAGTTTCCATGGGTATTCAGTATTTTGGTCACAGATGTCTTCCTCTTCCCTATTTTGTTTCTTTAGGGAAACTGGGGACAGGGAAGCAAATGATATGGCAGACTAGAGAGGTGATTCACCAACTGTCAGGAGGTTAAAAATGTGAACAAAACTGGGAGTAAGAAGTGACTCACTGACTGGCAACCTGGGGAAAATTTCCCATGAACAAAGGAAAAACAAAAACAAAAACAAAAATACTTGTTGAAAGACAGTTGGCTACTGGGAGAGTCATTAAAGCAAGGTCTTCAAAAGACAGGGCACCTTGGAGGTTTGATGTAGTCATGACACAGAGAGTCCATCTGCCTCCAAACAGCTTTCCTATTTATGCCAGACATTTGTTAGCAATTCTCTTCCCTGTTTTAAAATAACAAAAAACAAACAAACAAAAATCTCCACAGCTAATATTCACTCAGAACATCTATACACCAGGTACTTTATATACTTTCTCTTCATGATAACAGCATGAAGCAGACACAAATATTACCTGCATTTTTTACCTATGAAAACTAAGAAGTTTCATATCCTGCCAAGGAACACACAACAAAGATGTGACAGAGCCATCAGCCTCCAAAGCCCCACTGCCCAGCCACTTTGGAATGTCACCTCTCACTGTCAATAAATGACTAATGTCTCAGGGAAGGTATGAATAAATAAGGACCTTCTATTTCCTGCTCATGGAAGAGCTCTGAGAAAAAAATAAGAGAGTTAGCATGAGTAGAAAGGAAAAGAAGAGGAGAAATAATGACAATTGAACAAAAAATATGCTTTTAAAAATAACAATAATTGATAAAAACATGTCTTGAGCATTCTTTTCTGTGCCAAAATGTTTGTAGACAATTGGCACATACTATCTTATTAAATCCTCATGAATGCCCTGTAGGTGGATGCTTTTGTTTTATCTCTTTGTGAAAAAGTAAGCATGGAGAAGTCAATCAGTCTCAGCATGGTGCAGCTAGTTCATGACAGAGCCAGGTTTGAACCAGAGATCCTCTCTTCAACCACCTGGCTGAGGAGATTGAAGAAACCTTCCTAATAATCATTTGAGGTGAGGCCATCCCTCTGTCAAGGCATCAACTGACTATATCTTGGATCTCCAAACTTTTACTTGCCATTTAACAACTATCATCTAAATGATCCGGATCTCTCCCCAAAATTGTTTGGAAACAAAAAAGGAAGAGAATGTAACAGAACAAGATTAGTTTTAAAGAAATTATTTTAATAAGTAGAGGAAGGTTTTGCTTTTTCTATTGTGCATATGAATTTTATGAAGTTAAGCCTATTTCAGAGCTTAGCTATGTCAAAATTTCCCAACAGTGAGACATTAAAATTTGTAATATTTTAACAGCCCTAATGGCTGTCACCCCTCCCTCCTACTTTATGGACATGTATTTTCAATGCCTGAATGAGGACTGTGAGCTAAGGGTCAGGACAATTTCTTAGCTGGAGAGTAGGCAAAATGACCCAGTGAAATATAACAGAATTCTGAGGCATTGTTTGGAAAGAAAAGATGTTAAAAATATAAGTTTCAAAAATCAAGAGAGAAGAAAACCTAGACTTTAGGGTGTGGTAAACAGTAGCTGGTAATGGATATTGTTATGACGTCACCATGACTTCCACCTAAGTTAGATCTCCATGGCTTTACTCAGTGCAAAGGATTAAGACCTTTATTCCCAAAGGCCCAGCAGAGTAAAGGTGAAAGGCAATATGTTATGCTGGCTGTGGAAACAAGGTGGGTCAGAGCAGAAGAGTCAGAATTTAAACTTGACACTCCAGACTAAGGCTTATCCATTGAAAAAAGCAGTGGCTCTGGCAGAGACAACAGAATTCTCTGAATCCTTGCAGAGACTTGGATTATATGGGGTGGTTTGAATATGTTGACTGTTCAGGATTCCAATTACAAATGACCTAAAGGTGAGATATCCTAAAGAGTCAACAATATTCATTCACTCATTCTTCAACATGTGTGCTCTTGGAAAGTGTCAACCATTGTGCTAGGTTCTGGAAATATGGTGAGTAGAAAATTAAATATAACCCTACTCTCATGGAGTTTTCTATCTGAAGGAGGAGGTAACAATTAAACAGAGAAATGCACATAAGAAGGAGTTTAAAATTATAGAGAAATGAAGGGAAAGCAACATGTACTTTAAGGAGAAGAGAGTGAGATATTGTGCTAGACAGGAAGATGAGCTCCTCAGATCATCTTAGAAAGAACTCGCTGCTCATGGTCAAGGCAGTTGGCTACATGGTTACCTTTAGCTTTAAATAGATGGACTACAGCTAATGACTTTGAAAGGAAGTAGTACAAGGACCTGGCCATTGCTATATAATTGAGGATACTCTAATGGGCAAATTTTGTTCTAGTCTCTTGATTGGGTTGGCAGAGTCTTGGTCAAGTCAGCATCATGATCTGAAGATGGTCCTGACCGGTCCTGCTTCCTTGACTTCTGCACATATGTTGTCTCCTAAACAAACAAACAACTGGACTACTAACTTCACTTCCACATCTGATTCTCACAGAATTCAAACTGCATAGACATGATGAAGATTTGTGGAGTGGAGTCTATTCTGAGTGATATTTAAGAATTAACCAGTTGAGGGTGGGCAGGGGCAAAGCATATTTCAGAAAGAATTGCTTGGTATCATGTTCAAAGATCTTGAGGAGGGGAAAAGTGGGAAGGAGGCCAATATGACCAGAGCATAAAATATAAGAGAGAGAGTGGCCCAAGATATGGAATGTGGATTTCATTCCAAATGGAATAAGAAACCACTGAAGAGTTTTAGGCAAGGGAATGACATTATTAGGTTTGTGGCTTATAAAATTAATCTAACTGCCATGTTAAATGAGCTTTAAAAACTGCCAAGAATAGAAAGAGAGAAATCAAGAAGCTATTTAATTTTCCAGATGAGAGATTATGGTGGTTTGGACCAAGATGGAGAAAAGTGAACTAATTCAATACATGTCTAGGAAATAGGCTTTTCTGATTACCTTACCATCATGTTTCCACATAATACATGTCTTTATTTTGTCCAATTCAAAAAGACTGGACAAATGTTTCCAATGAACTACTTCCATAATACCCCATTTTCTTTATAAGTCATTTAAAAATTATTATTATTGCCATGGGTTTTTAAAATATTTTTTTGGAATTCATTTTTTCCAAAAGAATTGATGGTGTGGTTTATTCACTATCATTTCCCATTTTCCTCTACCTAGATCTTTATACCTCATAAAGAATGACTTGTATCCATCTTGGACCTTTCCTTTCTTCCCCAAATATTGCCCCCCAAAAAAGAGGTTATGGGGGAAGGAAAATGAATATGAAGCTATTCAACACAAAGTGTTAACATAACTGAATATCTACATGTAAAAAAATGAATCCAGACATACTTCATACACCCTTTGTAAAAAATTGACTCAAAGTGGATCCCAGACTGAAACGTAAAACTCAAAAAACTGCAAACTCCTATAAGATAACATGGGAGAAAACATAGATGTTCTTGATATGACAGTAACTTTTAAAAAATACAATACCAAAGGGATGACCCATGAAAAGGAAGAATTGAAAAGCTGAGATGCTCTTAAAAAAAAATTCTGCCCTGAAAAAGACACCATCAAGAATGTGAAGGGAAAAACTACAGACTGGGATTTGTAAAAGGAATATCTAATAAAGGACTATTATCCAAAATATACAAATAACTCTTAAAACAGCAATAAGAAATCAGGAAAATTTGAAAAATAGGCCAAACACCTTAACAGACATATCACCAAAGAAAAGATGCAGATGGCACATAAGCATAGGAACAGATGCTCCACATCACATGTCATCAGGGAAATGTGAATGAAAAGAACAATGAGATACCACTACACACCTAATAGAGTGCCCCAAATCTGGAACACTGACAACGTCAAATGCTGGCAAGGATGTTTAGTAATTAGAAGGATCAAAACACTAATATCTCTTGATTTTCTTTGTGATGGTGGAGTTGATATCATTGGTTTTTGTCACATTCTCTTCACCTACCTCTAACTTCAGCTGTTGCTACCATGTAAGTTTGGGCTTATCTCATGTTAATAGCATTCACTGCCCTATGTCTTTCTGCTTTCTTCCTCGGGTCTTTCTAGAAAGCTATGGGAACCTACTTGTGGGCTTCTTGGAAGTGTGGAGGTGTTTGTACCTCCAAGGGGAGCCTCGGTCAGGGATCTCACACATCAATTCTCCAGTCTCCTTTGCTTCAGGATGTGGTGATGCACACTGCTAAGAACTGATGGGGAGTTGAGCTCCTATTAGCTACATCAGCACCCTAGATTATGATACCTTGTATAGGCCTTTTCTTCTCCTCACGCTTTTTCATTCCTTCTTCCAGAGATCATCTTCCATCTAAACCACCTCAATTAAGTCCTTATCTCAGGCTCTGCTTTTTAGAGATCCAAATGAAGACAAGTAGGTACCTGTTTTTTGAGTTTAAGATAAACAACTAAATTGATGTAGGAAACATTTACTCAGCCTACCATATCTACAGGCCTATATTTGAGGTTGTGCTAAAAATTTAAGAATGGAGGAAATACGCAAAGAGTCTTCCCTTGTGAAGCTTACAATATTTTCAAGTCACAATGAAGTCCTCGACATTTTCCATAGTTAGTGAAGCTCACTATGTGTTAGCTTGTGAATAGGCAGAGTAGCTGGGATTAGAAAAAAGACTAGAGAGACAGAGCTAGAGCATGGGTCACTTGGTGAGGTAGAAGGGCCTGCCTTGGTTCCTCATATGAAGAGCAGCAGGAAGCCAGGAAGGAAGAGACATAGTTACAGTATGTCAAAAGCTGGAGATGGCACTGCATAAATAAGTACAATTAATATATCTTAATCAGATCAATGTTTAAGGAGAGGGAAATGTTAGCTACCCTGATTTCTTTGTTATATCCTGTATGTAAGTATTGAATTATGACAATGTACTCCATAAATGTGTCCAATTAAATAAAAAAAAAATAAGAGTTGATGCTTGGAGGGGTCAAACTCAAGCTTGACCTATGTCATTATTTTTCATAAAGATCAAGCCTACTTAATAAATAGGTACTTAATAAATAATTGTTGATTTATGGATAGGTTGGAGTTCAAGTAAGTCCTGGTTCTTCTGCTTTATTTCAGCATGTAATTTAGCATCTTTATATTCATTTCTATATCTCTACATGAGGAAAATAACAACATTTGTCTCCTAGGATGACTGTGCAGTAAAAATGAGAAATTATAAATGAGAGGCACATTTTAAATTGTAAAGCAAATATGAATTTCAGTAGTGGGTCTGAAGGGATGCAGAGGGTATCAGTTAAAGTTCTGGTTAGAATGTTCTCTTTCAGGCGTGTGCAAGATTTATATGGAGGTTTATAACTGTATTGAGTCCATCAGATTTTGCTTCCCCTGATCTAGCTATCATACAATTAAGGTAAAAGTACCCAAATCATGAAATATTTTGTCAATTTTAACGTCCAATGTGGGTCTTATAGATATTCTATAAGGCCTAAATGGTGGCGAGCTTTTGGTTAATGAGACTGTAAATGTAAACACATGTAAAACAAGAAAGTGGGCCTTTCAAGAGAATCAATTTAACTGTATTCTTTCCATTTGTAGACAGTGGTAGGAAAACCTATGTCTCACAGACATCAGACAGCATGGAAATATCACTGTGTGTACTTTCTTTCTTTTTTTCCCCTGTGTGCTCGAGAATATCAAATTAAAAAAGAAAACAGCATCCATGTGAGCCATTGTCCTCAAAACTATTAAGCAAACAAATGAGTATTTCATAGACTTAACATGACAATGAATTACACGTCCAAAACAGGTTGTGGGTGTGTTTCAGCAAAACAAAATTAAGAGTCATTCTAGGGAAGGACATTGCCACAGCTTTGGCATAATTAGGAATCATCATAATCAAATACAGGAAATTGGCACATCTGCTTTTCAGGCTGTTGATCCAACTGTGAGGCTGCCTGTGCACACTGGCAGGAGCAGTTCTGATGCAGTTAGATGTGTTCTGCAAAGCTGTCTTTGAATAAATATTTACATAATTTTCTCCAAACACCACTATAAGCAGTTGTTTTTTATCACTTTTTCTCCCTTGGGTTATTATTTCTTCCCATCCATACTCCTGGTGAAGGAATGATCACTTGTATTCTAAGGATTTCTCTTTCTTTAAGAGATGTATAGAGGAAAGTCTGGGAACCTGAGAGTTTTATAAAATGGCAATGAAGTGGCAGGATATAAAATCAACACGCATAAATCAAAGGCATTCCTGTATATCAGCGACAAATCCTCTGAAACGGAAATGAGGACAACTACTCCATTCACAATATCCCCCCAAAAAATAAAATACTTGGGAATCAACCTAACAAAAGAGGTGAAAGATTTATACAATGAAAATTACAAAACCCTAAAGAAAGACATAGAAGAAGACCTTAGAAGATGGAAAAATATACCCTGCTCATGGATAGGCAGATCCAACATCATCAAAATGGCGATATTACCAAAAGTTCTCTATAAGTTCAATGCAATGCCAATCAAAATCCCAGCTGCATTTCTTGTATAAATAGATAAAAGAATCATGAAATTCATATGGAATAATAAAAGACCCAGAATAGCAAAAACAATACTAAGCAGGAAGTGTGAATCAGGCGGTATAGCGATACCAGACTTCAAACTATACTACAGAGCAATAGTAACGAAAACAGCATGGTACTGGTACCAAAACAGGCGGGTGGACCAATGGTATAGAATAGAGGACACAGTAACCAATCCACAAAACTACAACTATCTTATATTTGATAAAGGGGCTAAAAGCATGCAATGGAGGAAGGATAGCATCTTCAACAAATGGTGCTGGGAAAACTGGAAATCCATTTGCATCAAAATGAATCTGAATCCCTATCTCTCGCCTTGCACAAAAGTTAACTCAAAATGGATCAAGGAGCTTGATATTAAATCAGAGACACGGCATCTGATAGAAGAAAAAGTTGGTTATGATCTACATACTGTGGGAGCAGGCTCCAAATTCCTCAATAGGACACCCATAGCGCAAGAGTTAACAACTAGAATCAACAAATGGGACTTACTCAAACTAAAAAGTTTTTTCTCAGCAAAAGAAACAATAAGAGAGATAAACAGGGAGCCTACATCCTGGGAACAAATCTTTACTCCACACACTTCAGATAGAGCCCTAATAACCAGAATATACAAAGAACTCAAAAAATTAGACAATAAGACAACAAGTAACCCAATCAATAAATGGGCAAAGGACCTGAACAGACACTTCTCAGAAGAGGACATACAATCAATCAATAAGTACATGAAAAAATGCTCACCATCGCTAGCAGTCAGAGAAATGCAAATCAAAACTACCCTAAGATACCATCTCACTCCAGTAAGATTGGCAGCCATTAGGAAGTCAAACAACAATAAGTGCTGGAGAGGATGTGGGGAAAAGGGCACTCTTGTTCATTGCTGGTGGGACTGCAAATTGGTGCAGCCAATTTGGAAAGCAGTATGGAGATTTCTTGGAAAGCTGGGAATGGAACCACCATTTGACCCAGCTATTCCCCTTCTCGGTCTATTCCCTAAAGACCTAATAAGAGCATGCTACAGGGACACTGCTACATCGATGTTCATAGCAGCACAATTCACGATAGCAAGATTGTGGAATCAGCCTAGATGCCCTTCAATAGATGAATGGATTTAAAAAATGTGGCATTTATACACAATGGAGTATTACTCTGCATTTAAAAATGACAAAATCATAGAATTTGGAGGGAAATGGATGGCATTAGAGCAGATTATGCTAAGTGAAGCTAGTCAATCTTTAAAAAACAAATACCAAATGACTCCTCTGATATAAGGGGAGGAAACAAGGACAGGGTAGGGACGAAGAGCTTGAGACGAAGATTTTCATTAACAGTGTTGAGAGGTGGGAGGGAAAGGAAACGAGAAGGGGAATCGCATGGAAATGGAAGGCGATCCTCAGGGTTATACAAAATGACATATAAGAGGAAAGGAGGGGTAAGACAAGATAATTCAAATGGAAGAAGTGATTTACAGTAGAAGGGGTAGAGAGAGAAAAGGGGAGGGGAGGGGAGGGGAGGGGGGATAGTAGAGAATAATATAGACAGCAGAATACATCAGACACTAGAAAGGCAATATGTCAATCAATGGAAGGGTAACTGATGTGATGCAGCAATCTGTATACGGGATAAAATTGGGAGTTCATAACTCATTTGAATCAAACTGTGAAATATGATGTATGAGGAACTATGTAATGTTTTGAACGACCAACAATAAAAAAAAAAAAAAAAAAAAAAAATGGCAATGAGATGGAAGCAGTATTCTTCCATTATACTCTTTGGTATGTTTTCTAACAAAAAAAAAAAGAAAAAAAATGTTACGGCAAACCCAGCTGTCGGTAAGGCAAAGCAGACCAAAAGAGAGAAGTCAGAGAGAGAATCCATTCAGGGTTTGAGATTGATAAACACAGAAAGTCAAATTAGGTGAGAAGGAGCAGTAGGTGCTTAAAGAAGTGGTTATGCACATATCTGTTACATATTAAAGATTAAAAAGTCCTTTACAAAAGCAGTGGTTGAGGTGTTCTTTTACTTTTAGTCATAATGATTTTGTTGGACTCCCTTTTCTTAAAATGATCTAAAGATCTTTTTTTTCAGTTTTGATGTTGTATTTTACATCATTGAAACTATAATGTATTTTAAAATGATGCATATTTTACATTAAAAATTCAATCTAATAAAAACATGCACCTCCATTTTCAAAGCACTGTTTTGCTTATGAATGTGCCCATGTGTACTATTTTTAGGATTATAGGTTTGACTAACATGTAAATCACAATAGATAAAATATTTGATACTATTGTAAATATTTATAAGGGAAATATCCAATGTGGAAGGCATTTTTTTTTCTATTTGAATATGAACTATGTGCTTTTGATGTTGACTTTTGGTGATATATCCGTGGGACATGTGTATCTTGAGAGTGGTGTGGGATACATTGTCATAACCAAATAATTTGATAGTAAGTATGTTCATTTTCTTTCCAAAAGCATTAGAAAGAGGCAACTTGTCAATGATTTGCACATAAGGAAAGAGAAGGGAGTCTAAAAAAGAAACAGATGAGAAATCTCCTTTGATCATAGCCTCCATCCTGACTTTCATTAATATAGAAATTATTAATATAGATTATTGGTAGTTGTCAATTATATGCTAGTAACTTTACATATATGTGAATGCTAGATTGTAAGTGGGATGCCTGTGCAAGGTGCTATAATGTTTTAGTGGACTTTACATAGTTTAACTTCACAGTATGATATCACTTCTTTTCAATGAATTCTTTTGTTATGTAAACCATAATGAATGATAAGAATCTCTTCTAAGAATATATAAGAGAGACCCCATTTCCTGTTTTCATTTTGATTTCCTTAGAGAATTGGCTTTTGTTCTCATGCTATATCCTTATGGACTCTTGGGGCTGCATGGTTGCTAAATTACAGCATCCAAGGTAAAGCAGAAGAATTGGGCCGTTTGGTGGCCCCCTATGTTGAAGACCCATTTCTGCTTTCTTGAACTCTTCTTCCCCTTGGTATCTATCTTACTTCCTCAATTCAACTCCAGGCTTCTTCTCTCTTCACTTTTCAGGTGAGCTAATCATGACTTCATGTCAATAAATGGATCAGTGGATTCTTTTATTATGTCTGCCGAGGAGTTTGGGAAGTTAAGGACTTGAAATGATCCAAGGAGTCAGAATCATTTGAGAATAAAATCATGCATACCATGTTTGATTCAGAGCCATGCTGTTCAGAAGACTCATTCAATGATAATTTTATAGCTTTAGATTTTATTTAGACAGAATATTTTTGTATGAAGCACCTATACAACTGTGGATATTTCTAAAATAGTTACATAGTTGTGTGTGGTGTCATGTGTGTTTACAAATCATTCGTATCCATCTATCAACCAGATGTAAAAAGTTTTATATTTTCTCTTTCCTTATCCTTATAATTATCTTATAATTAAGTTTTCCCTCATTTTTTCTTTCTTTCTTTCTTTTTCTTTTCTTTCTTTCTTTTTTTTTCCTATGTCCTGGGAATAAACACCTATATTATGTCCTTTTGGCTCACAGCTGTGATTTTTTTTTAAGAGAGAGAGTGAGAGAGGAGAGAGAGAGAGAGAGAGAGAGAGAGAGAGAGAGTTTTTTAATATTTATTTTTTAGTTCTCGGCGGACACAACATCTTTGTTGGTACGTGGTGCTGAGGATCGAACCCGGGCCGCACGCACGCCAGGCGAGCGCGCTACCACTTGAGCCACATCCCCAGCCCTCACAGCTGTGATTTAATTTAAAAACTGAGCAACAGTCAGCAACTTCTTTGATCATATCCATCTCACAATCAGTCAGCAATTAATTTTTTTCTGCTTGCATTTAACTAGGGCAAGACTATTTTAAACTCCATGCCCCTTATCATGTTTGTATCTTATAATTATTATCATTCTTAGCTCTACTTAAAGTTACTCTGAAAATATACAACATAACACTTCAATGTTTGAGGTGTTGTGTGTTGGAAAGAACTCTTTACTGGGTGTTTAACATTGTGTGTCTAGGGGTCCAGATTCTTACATGTAAATCAAGGAAACTGGATTAGAGAATACTTAAGTCAACATTTATTGAGCAATTATAATGTTCCAGGAACTGTTTGAAGGTGCAAGGAAGAAAAAGAAATAGAATCTCAGTTGAAATCATTGGAAGAAGTGTCAATTCATAATAAATTATAATAAATGATAAAAAATCTTTATTAGGAAAGAAATGAATAGAGTAATATATTGAATGCATACCAGATGCTTTTATCTTTCTCCAGAGGAAATCAGAAAAAAACTTTGAGAAGTAAATTGAATTTAAGATGAGAGCAGAGAATAATAAGTATAAAGAAAGAAAGATGGAGAAGTATTTAAGATAAAAATTCCCTTATGTTTTAAAACTTCTCTTATGGTTATTTTCAACTAGTGTTATGTGATATAAACAATTGAGAGAGTAGGATTACTTCTCTCTTAGAAATGTCAAACTTTGGCCTGTGTCTGTAATGATAGGTTCCTAATTAATTTTTAATTTCCTGGTACCATTTTCTTTTTCAAGAGCTTCCTCCAGAATTGTTAGTTCAGAAAAGGAGTATTGGTAATTTGAGTTCCATAACTGAAGTAACAGAATTTTCTAGCTGGAAATAACTTGCAAGTTTCTTAAGTCCAGTTCTTTTATTTTGCAAGATGCTTTTATGATTATGAGACATTAAGCAATTCATCTATTAAGTTCTCACAGCTGTTTAGTGGTTGATTTTGTGGTGGTTCAATTATATCAGGCTGTTTTTTTTTCATAACATGAGGATAAATAAATGTACATTTCCATTACACTACATATCCAAGAGCCAGCAGAAGAAAATTATAAATAATATAAAAATAACTTGTGCAACTTTATTATTAAATACCTTATGCAACCTTAGCCAAGTAATATATCTACTTTCTCTAATCCTATTCCTATTTGGTAAAATGGAGATAAGTTTGTAATGAGGATTTACAGTGACACTGCATGTAGAATGTTTAGCCTAAGCCCAGAAAAGTGCTTACTATATGTCAGTTGTTATTATTATGATTCATAAAAAGTTAGATTCTCAGTAAAAATTATGGTTGGAATGATCTCCAGAAACACTGCTTGCAGGGGTACTTGTCAAAGCAAATAAAAGCAAAATGTTTACATTTGTAGAATGGAACAAAACAGTTCTGATATTGATGTTACCACCACTGTTGCTGGAAACCATGTTGAGTTTATGGGTCTTGGCTGCCAGATGAATGACGCAGAGAGCCAATTTTGTATAAGTGGGCCCCACATGATTCCTGGGAGTGTCCGGAATGTGAGGAAGGCGCAATGTGTGTTACTGTTGCAAATCTCTCTTCCTGCCAGGAATGACATTATCTGCATGCTTGGCTCAGCCTGGTCATCCCACCCTATTGGCAGCAAGACAACTGTGAGACACAAACAAATAGCCTGGGCCAGGCAAAGTAAGCCCCCAGGGGATACTGGAAGGGGGAACAGAGAGCTTGTGAAAAGACAGAGAAAAGAAGTTTGGGTCAGGATTTGATCAAATGAAAACTTGAATATAAGTTTCCAATTAGAAAACGCAGGCTCATATTTTTGAGATATTAAACAAGCTTTTCCGTTCCCACAGTCCTTCCTCATAAATTTACCTTCCACCACTTACCCCTGGCAGACTTAAGCTGGTTGGCACATGCCACAAGGACAGATGACACTGAAGACCAAATTCCACCTGTCTTCCCTCCACTGCTTCCCCAAATATACATACACATCTTGTCATCGAAGGGGGCCTCTAATTGTAGATGCATACTAAAAATAGGAATGGATAATCACAGGATGGACTGGAATTGTTAATTCTGACTCCAGGGACTTTCAACCTCAGTAGAAATTGAGTGAAGATAAACACATAATATTAAATTAATATTAAATACTAAATAAGTTTGAAGACGAGATTTAAATATTAAACTAATTACATATATCTTTACTTTATCTTGAATTTTCAGATATTATCTGCAATAAACTGAATGTTTGTATTCCTCTAAAATTCATACATTGAAATGGTAACCCCCAAAATGATATTAGGAGGTGGGACCTCTGGAGTGATTAGATTCTGAGGAGAAGCCATCATGGATAGAACCAGTTCCCTGTACAGAATCCTATTTTCTCTTCTTCCCTGTGTAAAGGCAGAACCAGGAAGACACCAAATTGGCTAGTGCCTTAATTTTGGATTCTCCAACCTCCAGAAGGGTAAGAAATGAGTTCCAGATGTTTGCAAGTTCGTCAGTCTATGATATTCTGTTATAGTAACCAAGTGAACTGAGGCAATAGTTTTAGATAGACTATCTTAAGTAAGATTCATATTTTGTGATACTTGTGAAAAAGAAGTACAAGGTAATTTCTCACGAGGATTTTGTTGCTGTTCTTTTTAATTGTTGTGCCAATATTGGTGCAACACAGCTGCATTTAAAAATACCAATGAAAATAAACTTTGATTTTTCTTGTTGAACTGAACTAAGCCTCTCACTGAGGGATATATCGTGTGCTCATTCTTTCAATAAACATTTACTGAGCACCAATTATGGGCCTGGCACGGGAGTACACTTACAAACAACATATGAGCCAGGGAGACAGAAGATGGCTTGTCAGAGCAAGTTAAGGTTCTATGTAGATTAATGTGATGGGAGAATAGTTCTAAAGGTGGTTTTCCCTTGAAGTGATTTAACTATAGATTTATGTGGAAATAGGATAATCTGTAATTTCCTTGAAGTTTTTTTTAACTATAATAGGTTTTCAAGGTTTTACCTTGAAGTTATTTAACTATAGATTTATGTGGAAATGGGATAATCTGTAACTTCTTTTCTCAACCAACAGTCTCATTCCCTAAATAGCTTTGAAGAGTGCCAGAATATTGAGAAGACTGTGAGCAAGTGTGTTCTTATCAGTTGATCTGGCTTGCTAATTCAAAGTGTAAGAACTCACCTCTCAATTACTTTACTTAACATTCCAGTACATTTTGGGAACAACTGATAATTTTGGAAGCTGTCAAGCAGATGGATAAATGGTAACTTTCTTAGCAGATCTAGGAAAGCTGAAACCTTCAGCAACCAATAAACTTAATAAAACTGCTGAGCTTTAGAAATGCTCAGGAATTGAGAGAATGGAGTGCTTCTGAAGGTGTGAAAGCAGGTCAAAAGCAGGATAGTGTTATAAGAAAGAATTCCAATTCCTCCTTATCCTTCTTCTCAAGCAAAAGCCTGGAGTTTATGTTTGAACCCCAAAAGTCCTATTCCTGGAGAAACCAAGCACATCTACATCCTCATGTCCATCTCACAGTGTAAAGTATATTCAGTTCATCTTCAAAAGTCCCCAAAGTCTTTGGGCTTAAGGTTATTTTTATTATTAATTGAGATAATTTATTTAGGTACTTAGTATATGCTATAGTTTCAATTTTTTTGATACCAGGGATTGAACTCAGGGTTACTTAACCACTGAGCAACATCACCAGCCATTTTTATTTATTATTATTGTTATTTTTTTTTTATTTTGACACAGTGTCTCACTAAATTGCTTAGTGCCTTGCTAAGTTGCCGATGCTGACTTTGAACTTGTGATCCTCCTGCTTCAGCTTCCCAAATGACTGGAATTACAGGCATGCAACACCATGCATGGTTTATAGTTTGAATCTTAAGGAGACCCTAAAGGTGCCATGTAGCAAAGGCCTGGTCCCCGGTGTGGTGCTATGGGAAGTGGTGAAACCTTTAAGAGATATGGCCTAGTAGGAGGTCTTGAGGTCATTGGGAGCATGCCCTTGGAGGGGATAGTGGATCCAGCCCCTTCCTTTACTTCTCTTTTATTTCCTTTCATGTGATGAGTCATTTTGCTCTGCCAAATGCTCCTGCCATGGTGTGTTCCTCCTACCACCAGAGGTCTAAAAGCAGTAGCCTACCTGACCATGGACTGGAAACTTCAAAATTGTAAGCGAAGATAAATGTTTTTTCTTCATGAGTTTATTATCTTAGGTATTTGTTATAACAGCAGAACAGAGGCTAACACAGTATAGTATTCAATACAGCTTAAGGAACACTTTTGATGACTATGGCAAAACTTTCCTTCTTTACTTTCTTCCTTCTTTTCTTTTGCCTTTCTTCCCTCCTCTTCTCATTCTCCTCCTCTCTTCTCCTTTTCCTTCTTTTCTTCCTTGTGCTGAAGTTTGAAACCACAGTCTTGCACATGCCAGTCAATTGCTCGACCACTGAGCTGCATTCCAACACCTAATATGTTAATACTTTTAGAATGATTGGGAAATAAAATCAACTTGGATCAAGGAGAGGAATAAATATTTGGCTCTGAGCAAATACACACATGCACAGCACAAAGACAGAAGGGGAGGTGAGTGAGAAGGAGGTGCAGTAAAGTTTCTAAAACACAGTTATATATATGTCCTTTAAGTCAAAGGAAACAACTCAAAAGAAATCATGCCAATTCTAGGGAGAGAGAAGACATACATTTACTAAATAATTTTTGTAGTCTCAATTTAACTCCTCTATGAAACAAGAAATCATATAAATAAATCCAAAGCATTCACTGGGTACCTAACAATGTGTAATGCCTTAGCTAGATCCTAGGTTTGATTATAAAATTACATTATTGTTACATTTAATGAAAGCACATTCACATGTGTTCTTCCATATGGTTTTCATAATTGTTCTGAAAAATGGCAGGATTACATTTGACATTCGGTTTTGTTAGGAGTAAGAAATGAGGAAGAGTGGCAGAAAGGAAAGGAAGAAAGAGCTGGGGGTGTGGCTAGGTGAAAGGTGCTTGCCTAGGATATGAAGGATTTGATCCCTGATACCACAAAACAAACAAACAAACAAAACAGAGAGAAAAGGAAACAATGAAAGTCGCCTCAGCATTGGCATAGCTACAGAAGCAAGGCAGAGATGGTAGCTTGGTTATAAGTGACTATTCTCATGATCAGTGTGAGACTGTTTTGTTCATTCTCAGTGAGAAGTCTAAGTGCCAAGTCAACGAAAATACTGACATCACCTACTGTATACATTGTCTCCACTGTAAAAGAAAAATTTAAAAAGTTTCCAGGGAAATTAAAATTGGTTAGTAGGAATGCAATCAGAACACAGTTATGGGATGAACTTAATGGCTGATATCATCCAATTATGGCACACAATGTCCCTCAGCACACTCTAAATCTGTCCTCACCAACCAGCCAGAATGCCCAGGTCAGCTGGGTGAGACACCTTTATCCCTGGGCGGTGCTGAAGCTGCACTGACAGAAATCTGTTCTTCGGCTTCATGCAGACCATCTGCTGATACTTATTCTTCAGCTATATTTCAATACAAGTGGTTGGGTTAAAGCCTTCTCTTATATCACATTCCAGGCATGCCTTCTTGATGACTATTACATATTTTATATGAAAAATCTGAAAACTCAATTTCTGCAGGGATTAAAAGTGAGTAATGTATCCATATGGTTTTCTAATATAATTAGAAGTACATTTTAAAAACCTCCAATAATTGACTAAGATGAACTTGACTACATTTTGATAAGAACAAAGCTAAAAATGATTAATCTATTGGATTAAACAAATATGGCAATTAGCAGCATAGGTGCTAGTGTCAGAATATAGAATTCACAGTCTGTGATGTTCTTTATGATGTTGTGGGCACATTTAAGATGATCAAACTCTTTTAATCACTACCCTTATATTAGAAGCTTTGTTTGTCTTAGCTAGTGAAATGTCACTTCAACAAAACCAAAAGAATTTAAAAAAAAATCCACGTGCTTAGAAAGCAGAAAATAGCAAAATGAGGGAAAAGAGTCATCTCTGCAAGGAAAGGTCAGCAGAAACATATGGATCCCAAGTGAAATTAAAATAAGGTTTCTGTACATCCTAGATACTGTGGCAGATAACGGTGCCACAGTCAAGACAGAAGGTTCTCAAGGCCCGAGGCTGCTTTCTTACTTCTGCTTGGTTGAAGACTTTATCCAACATTATTTTGGTGATAACACTTGTTATACATCCTCTGGATCCTCAGATGCTAAATTATTCTGTAATAGACTTCATCCAGGAAACCTAAAGGCCAGCCATATTTCATCGTTTCTTAAGTTTCAGTGATTATAAAACAGCCATCTGTACATGTCTGGAAGCATATTTTTATTTGGGTTATTATTTGATAATGTACAGACAACCCAGTCTTCAGTCCTCTAATGTGTCTACTTAAAAAAAAAAGTTCATAGAAAATTTTTATACTGTTGTATTTTTAAATTCCTATTTTATTTAGTTGAAATAAGGCCTCATGCATATTAAATAAGGAAAGAATGAAGAGTTACATGGAGTAACAAAGAACAAGTTTACTGAAAAATATGGCCACAGTATCTCACTGAATTTTTTTTAAGCAAATTTCCCATGAGCTTAGGGTTGGAGACCATACAAAAGCATTCTATATAGGATGTTTTTTTTTTTTTTTCTGAAGCATTCCATCTTTTTTTTTTTTTTTTTTGGTGTTAAGTTTCTTGAGTTCTTTAAATATACCGGAGATTAATTCTCTATCTGAGTTGTAGGTGGCAAAGATTTTTCTCCCATTTTCTAGGCTCTCACATCACATTCTTGATTGTTTCCTTTGCTGTGAAGAAGCTTTTTAGTTTGATACCATCCCATTTGTTGAATCTTGATTTTACTTCTTGTGCTTGAGGAATCTTGTTAAGGAAGTCAGATCCTTAGCTGACATGGTGTAGACTTGGGCATACTTTTTCTTCTATTTAGGTGCAGGGTCTCTGTTCTAGTGCCTAAGTCTTTGATCCACTTAGAATAGAGTTTTGTGCAGGGTGAGAGAGAGGAGTTTAATTTCATTTTGCTATATATGGATTTCCAGTTTTACCAAAACCATTTGTTGAAGAGGTTACCTTTTTTCCAATATTCGTTTTTGGTGCCTTTGTCTAGTATGAGATAACTGTATTTATGTGGGTTTTTCTCTGTCTTCTCTTCTGTTGGCTTACAGATCTGTTTTGGTGCCAATTTGGTGCTGTTTTTGTTAGTATAGCTCTGAAGTATAATTTAAAGTCTGGTATTGTGATGCCTCCTGCTTCACTTTTCTTGCTAAGCATTGCTTTGGCTATTTTGGGTCTCTTATATTTCTAAATGAATTTCATGACTGCTTTTTCTATTTCTATGAAGAATGTCATTGGAATTTTAGTAGGCGTTGCACTAAATCTGTATAGCACTTTTGGTAGTAATGCCATTTGGACAATATTAATTCTGCCTATCCAGGAATTTTCCATCTTTTAAAGTCTTCTTCAATTTCTATCTTTAGTGTTTTGTAGTTTTCATTGTAGAAGCCTTTCATCTCTTTTGTTAGATTGATTCCCAAATATTTGATTTTTTTTTGCTATTGTATTGGGGTAGTTTTCTTAATTTCTCTTTCAGTTGATTCATCACTGATACATAGGAATGAAATTGATTTATGTGTGTTAATTTTATATCCTGATACTTTGCTGAATTCATTTATGACATTTATAAGTTTTCTGGTGGAGTTTTTGGGTCTTCTAAATATAGAATCATATCATCAGCAAATAGTGATAGTATGAGTTTTTCTTTTCCTATTTGTCTCCCTTTAATTTCTCTCTTCTGATTTCTCTGTCTAGAGTTTCAAGAACTATGTTCAAAAGAAGTGGTGAAAGAGGGCATCCTTGTCTTGTTTCATCTTTTAGAGGGAATGCTTTTATTTTTTTCTCCATTTAGAATGATGTTGGCCTGGGGCATACCATAGATAGCTTTTACAATGTTGAGGTATGTTCCTGCTATCCTAGTTTTTCTAATGTTTTGAACATGAATGGATGCAGAATTTTGTCAAATGCTTTTTCTGCACCTATTGAGATTATCATATGATTCTTGTCTTCAAGACTATAGATGTGATGAATTATGTTTATTGATTTCCATATGTTGAATAAACCTGGCATCCCTGGGATGAACCCCACCTGATCCTGGTGCACTGTATTTAAAAAAACCAAACAACCCAATCAATACATGGGCAAAGGAACTGAATGTGCACTTCACAGAAGAAGAAATATGATTGATCAATAAGTATACAAAAAAAGTTTCAACATCCTTAGCAATCAGAGAAATGCAAATTAAATCTCCACTGAGATTTCATGTCACTCCCATAAGAATGGCAACAATCAAGAATACAAGCAATTAGGCTGGACACACAGGCGCCCTCCTGTAATCTCACTGTCATCCCAGTGGCTCAGGAGGCTGAGGCAAGAGGATGGAGAGTTCAAAGCCAGTCTCAGTAAAAGCAAGACACTAAGCAACTCAGTGAGACCCCGTCTCTAAATAAAATAGAAAATAGAGCTTGGGGTGTGGATCAGTGGTCAAGTGCCTCTGAGTTCAATCCCCAGTACCGAGGGAAAAAAAAAGAATACAAGCAACAATAAATGTTGATGAGGATGTGGGAAAAGGGCACACTTGTGCATTGCTGGTGGGTCTGCAAATTCATGCAACCACTCTGGAAATCAGTATGAAGATTTCTCAGTAAACTTGGAATTGAACCACCATTTGATGCAGTTATCCCACTCCTTGGTTTATGCCCAAAGGACTTAAAGTCAGCATACTATAGCGACATGGCCACATCAATGTTCACAGCAGCTCAAATCACAATAGCTAAACTGTGGAATTAGCCTAGGTGTCCTTCAACAGATGAATGAATAAAGAAAATTAGGTATATACACAATGGAATATTTAACTCAGCCATAGAGACATGAAATTATGTCATTTGCTGGTGAATTGATGTAATGGATGTAGAGACTACCTTGCTAAGTGAAATAAGTCAATCCCCCCAAACCAAAGACTGAATATCCTCTCTGATATGCAAATGCTAACTCACAATAAGGGGGTAGATAGGGGAGAATAGAAATACTTTGGATTAGACAAAGGGGATGAAGGGAAGGGAGTGGGAATGAGAATAGGAAAGATAGTAGAATGAATTGGACATTACTTTCTTAGGTTAATATCTGAATACACTACCAATGTAATTCTCCATCATGTGCAACTAGAAGAATAGGAAACTGTACTCTATGTATGTATGATATGTCAAAATATATTCTACTATCATGTATAGCATAAAAGAACAATAAAAAACACACTCTTCTATTCAGGTTTAGTATTGACATATCATCTATCCCTTTATTAAATGCTTTTATCACCTACAAAATTCAAAGTAGAAAAGAGAATGAGTTAGGTGCCATAAAATAGCTTTGAAATTTAGCTATAGCCAACAATTCCTATCCTTAACTACAGACCTTTGATCCCACATGGCCAAAAATATCTGACCCTAAACCTCCCCAGGCAATGTGCTGGCTTTCTGCCATTAGATATTTATTCTTTGGGATTAATGCAAACACAAATACTGTTGATTATTCAGGAAAGGAATAGAAAGAATGGTAGTAAATTAAGCACATCATGCCTATATTAGTGTGATTTTTTTAATACTGGGAACTGAACCTAGGGGTGCTTTACCATTGAGCTATGTCCTCTGCCCCCTGCCCTCTTTTAAATTTTGAGATGTGATCTCATTAAGTTTCTGAGAGTTTCACTAAATTGCTTAGGCTGGCTTCAAACTTGGAATCCTCCTGTGTCATTCTGTGTCACTGAGATTGCAGGTGTGCACCACTACACCTTATGTGATTGTGTATATATATATATAATATTTATTTTTAAAATTATAGATTGATGCAATATCTTTATTTTATTTTTATGTGGGGCTGAGGATCTAACCCAGTGCCTCACACATGGTATGTGAGCATTCTACCTCTGAGCCACAACCACAGCCTGAGTGTTTTTTTTAATAAGATTGTTTTCTCTTTATGAGGAAAACTTGACCCACTTTCTCCAAGTGAGTCCCACCTCCTAGCAGTCCAATCAACCATCAATGAATTAACTCACATGATGAACTAATTGGATTAATCCACTAATGGTCTCAGACCTCTAATGATCCAATCACTAGTTAAAAGTTCCATCTCACCTCTTAGCCTTGCTACATTGGGGACCATGCTTTGAATACATGAGTTTTGGAGGAGACATTTCAGATTCTTAGTCATAACAATATCTTAACTATTGTGAACAGTGCCACAATAAATCTGGATGTGCAGGTATTTCTTTTGTTTGCTGACTTCATTTCTTTTGGCTACAGACCTAGGAGTGTGATAGCTGGATCATATTGTCATTCTAATTTTAGTTTTTTGAGGATCTGCTTTACTGTTTTCCATAGTGGCTGTACTAATTTACATTCCCACCAACAGTGTAGTAGGACTTATTTTTATTCACATCCTTTACAGTTTTGTTAGTTTTAGTCTTTTAAAAATATATATATATATATATATATATATATATATATATATATATATATATAATAGCCATTCTAACTGGAGTGAGATGGCATCTCATTGTAAATTTGATTTGCACTTCTCTTATTACTGATGATATTGAACATTTTTTCAAGTATTTACCATTAATTTGTTTTTATTCTTTTTGGAAAAGTCTATTCAAATCATTTACTCATTTTTTAAATTGGATATTTTTTTGTTAAATCTTTTGGGTTCTTTATGTATTCCAGTTGTTAACACTCTATCAGATGAATAATTACAAAATATTTTCCCCCATTCTGTAAGTTTTCTCTTTCGATGTACAGAACCTTTTTATTTTGATGTAATCTCATTTCTCTTTTTTGCTTTTGCTTCCAGTGCTTTTGGAGAAGAACATTGCTTGTACCAATATCTTGAAATGATTGCCCTATATTTTCCTTGGGTAGTTTCAGAGTTTTATGATTAAGGTGTTCAATTGATTCTGAGCTGATTTCTTGCACAGGATGAGAGATAGATGTCAAGTTTCAATTTTATGTATGTGGATATCCAGTATTCCCAGCACCATTTATTAAAGAGGCTGTCCTTTTTCCAATGTATGTTTTGGGTTTCTTAGATCTTGGGTTTCTTTTTGGTTTTTTGTTTTGTTCCACTGGTGCATTTGTCTGTTTTTATGTCAATATCATGCTGTATTTTTTACTATGGCTCTGTAGTATGTCTTGAAATCTAGTATTGTGATACCTTCAGCTTTGTTATTTTTGTTCAGGATTGTTTTAGCTATTTGTGATTCCATATGAACTTTAGAATTTTTTCCTGCTTCTTTGAAGAATGTCATTGGTATTTTGATGGAGATTGCATTGAGTCTGGAGATCACTCTGAGTAGTACGGACATTTTAACAATGTTAGTTCTTCTTATCCATAAACATGGGAAGCCTAGCTAATTTTTAGTATCTTCTTCAGTTTTCTTTTTCAGTGTTTTGTAATTTTTATTGTTGAAATCTTTCACTTCCTTGCTTAACTTTTTTTTCCTAGGTGTTGTGTGTGTGTGTGTGTGTGTGTGTGTGTGTGTGTCTATTGTGAATGAGTTTGTTTTCTGATTTCTTTCTCAGAAAATTCATTATTGGGGTATAGAAATGTTGCTGTTAAATTATTTTCTATTTGTCTTTTGTGCACCAACTCTTCTAGTGGGATTAATACTTTCATATGCTATCATGATGGCAATTATCATTTTTCTACTTCTGGGTGTAGGACTACCTTAAGTATCTCTTGTAAGGCTGGTCTGGCAGTCAAATACACTCAGATTTTCTTTATCTTAGATAGTATTTATTTCTTTTTTACTTCTGAAGGGTAACTTGGTGGGTATGGTAATCTTGGTTGGCATGTATTTTCTTTCAGGATTTGAAATGCACCATTTCTTGCACTGACCCATTGGATTTATCCTGAGAAATCTACTATTAGTCTAATTAGTTTGCCCTTAAATATGACTTAGAACGTGCAGATTTTAAAAGTCTTTCTTCATTTCATGCTTTTGACACATTGATTATCAAATGTAGTCTGGGTTTTTTCTGGTCAGATCTATTTGGGATTCTATAATCCTCCTGTACCTGAATGTCCAGGTCTTTCCCAGCAGTAAGGAAGTTTTTGCTATTATTTTATTGAATAGATTTTCTATACCCTTAACTTTTATTTCTTGCTCTTCAGATATGCCAATGTTGGAGACATTTTATCTTTTAGTGATGTCCCAAAGAAAAGTGCCCTCCAATCTTTCTTCTTTAAAATTTCTTTTGGTCTGAATATGATATTATGAAAGATACGTCTTTATGTTCTGATATTCTTTATCCTTTTAGTTGGCTTGATCTAGTTTATTGTTGAGAATTTCAACTGATTTTTTTTTCTTTTTTCTTTTAGTTTTTTGTACCAGGGATTGAATTCAGAGGCACTCAACCACTGAGCCACCCCCTCAGCCCATTTTACATTTTATATTGAGATAGGACCTCCTTAAGTTGCTTAGTGTCTTGCTAAGTTGTTGAGTCTGACATTGAATTCGTGATCCTCCTGCCTCAGCCTGAGTGGCTGGGATTACAGGTGTGTGCCACCATGCCTGGTTTAACTAATTTTTAAAATTTGATTTATAGAACTCTTTATTTGAAAGATTTCTGATTTTTTGTCAAGGTTTCTTTCTCTGCTGAATTTTTTGTTCAGATTCTTCATTGTCTTTCTAATTTCATTTAACTTTATCTGTATTTTCTTGGACTTTACTGAGATTTTTAAAAATTATTCTTTTGAATTATTTATCAGGCATTTTAACCACTTTTATATCTTTGGAATCTGGTACAAGATAGTTCTGAATTTTAGGAGGTATCATATTAACTGTTCTTTTTACTTTATATTTCTTTTGTTACTATGTCAAAGTTTATGCATGTGGTGGAATGGATGTTTCTACCACTGTTATGGGATGGCATTCTTAGTGCCTTTCTCTCAAAGATGTTTCATGGGATATTGGTTTGTTATGCAATATTGAGTTTACTTCATATATCTTCCCTGTACCTTGTTATGCTGTGATTAGTGAGTTTGGGCACAGTGCATCTTACCCGAGAATCAGAGACCCACTGTCTATGTGGATCATGTGAGAGTGGGGCCCCTTTATCAGTTCAGGCAGGTGTGGTGTAGACAGCAGAGTGTGTGGGGTTAATCCTTCTCAGGAGATTAACTTACTGGTTGGGTTAAGACTCTCACAATTCAATCACTTCTCTTCTGAACCTTCTTGCATTGTCTCATGCCACAGTATGGCTGGGCACAATTCAGGAGCCACTTGTCAAAAGAAACGAACTTTATTTTTAGAACCACACACGCCAAACAAAACAGCTCCTCAGGAAAACCTTCAGAGCCCAACTGCCACCACCAGCTTCCCACAAGCCTCTCTCACAACCACAAGCCTCTCCACCTCCCACAATCCTCCTGCTCTTGAGGCCGATTGGCTGGGTCATGTGGGCAGAGCCAAAAAAGCCCCCTAATGAGCAGCTCGGTGGTCTGAAAGTGCAGGGAAACAGCACAATCAGCATCACCGCAGAGGAGCCAATGAGCTAGAAGTTGCTGGGGCCGCTGTGAGCCAATCATCAGCTGGCAGTCTGAAAGTTTGCTGGGGCCCCTTCGGCTGTGGCTCTCAACAGTCTCACATGTGAGATTTTGAGGGAGATCACATCTAAACCATAACAGGGCTTGAGGTACTTGTCCTCTGACTAGACACTGGTGTGGGTCTAGGTGTTTAACAGGCAGAGGTGGGATCGGGAACCATAGCATTGTGAGGCTTACACCCAATCTTGTCAGTAATGTGTGATCAAGAAAAGATGCAGGGGTGACTGACAAGACTTGCACAGGTGGGGTGGCAGCAGGTATTGTGTTTTTCCCTCTACTGTTACTGGGGGTGTACTTTCCCAGGAAATGTTGCATAGCTGCATATTGAGATAAGTGATTGTGAAAGAGCAGTAAAAAGCAAGGGGAAAAATAAAACCCCCCAAAACAAAACCCCCAGAATGCTTAAATTAAGAGATCTTGGATAGCAGCATAGCAAGAGAAACAAAATATCCCAGTCCCTGTCCCTACCCTATCCTAACACCTGGGAGAGAAGGAGTCTTCCCTCCTTGGGAGTAAAGGTAAAGAAGAATCCCATCCAGAAAACTATCATCATGGAGTCTGGTAATCCTAGTTACTGAAAAGTTTCACAATCCTTCCAGACTTTCATTCTAACTGCACAGAGATCTGACTTTGGAAAAGGAATTTACTTTATCTCCTGGAGAACCCCCAGGGTGCTGTAGCCAGGAGCCATCTTTAGAAAGGATCTATTGTCTGAATTTGAACTGCTCCAACAGTCAGAAATCTCTTCATTTATTATCTCTGGGACCCCAAAGACATTCCCTTGCACCAATTTAGCAAGTAGTGGCCTCAGTTAGAGTGATTCCAGTACAAATCCTTGGAGAGCACTGCACTTTAGGGAACAGGTGTTGTGGCACACAGAGCAACAGGGTGCAGTGTCCTGCTCTTGAGAACCAAGGGAGGCCTGTCAATCAGACATAGGATGTGGGCATGCTGTTTCACAAGGCTGCCAGAACTGAAGGAAGTTACCAACCTAGTTGCTGCCACCCCTCTCCTAGCACTGCCCATGGGCACCTGTCACTAACAAGGCAAAGAAAGAATTCTATGATTCTAATGTGCCCTGATCACAGAGAGGGGCTAGGAAGATCTCCAATAATGATATGGCTCTGGTTGTCACCCTGACTTAGGATTCCTTCCTTGTGAAGGACCAAGTACATGTTGGATGCTTCTATCCAGTCATCTTGCCCCTTTGGAAGTACTCTAAAGCAAAAAGAACATCTTTGGGTGGGCAGCTGCCCGATCCTGCTGTGCATCCCTAGGAACTTATGGCAGGAATTTGGCTGTGTTTTCTTGCCTCAGAGAACAAACTCATCTATTATGGGCCTGGCCTGGGTTGCTGCCTTTGAAAACTAGGAAAGGTCAGTAGATAACAACATGGAATTTCCAGAGAAGTATTATTTTAAAATTTCATAAAGACTGAGTAAACCACATGGACTTCTTCAAGGGAAATTGAACTAGTCTGAGTTTAAGGGAAAGGATAAGATGATGTGTGCCTAACCTGTAATTAACACCAAGGAGGCCAAGTGGCAGAAGGTCTTATATGAGCAGCAGTCCTTCCCTGATATGGACCAGCAGTACCTGGAAGAGCTCCGGAAAAACATCTATGCCTGAAAATACCAATATTGAGCTGCGGTATTTGAGTCCAGTCTAGTGATACAACAACTCTGCAGTGTCTGTGTTTTTGTGGTCATTTGGTGATATATGGATGAGGATCTATTGCTCCCCCATGACCGCCAGCTCTTTGGAACTAGCCTGGCATATTCATTAAGTGTTGTTTGATCTCCCTGATGGAGGTGAAGGGCAGAAGAGGAGCAAGAAGTTGTGGTGGGCTGACCTGAAGAGTGTCTTGGTCTTCAGCATTTTCACTTAACGGTGGTTTCTCACCAGTGCTGAATACTCTGACAGAGTCCGTTAGCACTGACAACATCTGTGTCATGTCAGTCTTCATGCTATTGGGCCACCTCATCTTCTTTGACTATGGGGCCAATGCTGCTATTGTATCCAGCACACTCTCCTTGAACATGGCCATCTTTGCTTCTGTCTGCCTGGCCTCACATCTTCCCCGGTTCCTGCATGCCTTTATCATGGTGATATTTGCCATCCAGGGCTTTGCACTGTGGCCCATGTTACAGAAGAAATGAAAGGCCGGTACTCCCTGCAACTAGGTGGGGGTCACATTGCTTTTAGGTTTTCAGCCTTGGGACACCTGCTGTCCGTCAGTGTGGTGGGAGTCATACTCTTTGCTCTTGTGTTGGTTTCCACCTTATGTCTCTGCCCTTTCTAGCTCATTCACCTGCAGCTTTTTAAAGAAAGCATTCTTGGGCCTTGGGATGAAGCTGAAATCAAAGAAGACTTAATCAGGTTCCTCAGCTAAGTTAGGGACCACCCCATTACCTTATTAACACAAACTGATAGACTAGCATCCTAATGAGCATAAAGTCAGAAGACAGAGCCCATTCTGGAAGCAGCAGGCTGATGTGGATGACAGAACAGAGATCAGAAGAAAACAATAACAAAGACTTGGGTGGTGAAGGTGTTTACCCTTTCTGCTATTTTATGATGAAAAAGCTTTCTGGTGCCCTCATGAGTTATTGCCTCTCATCTGTTGACTGATGACTCTCATATCTTTGACTAGGGGGCCAGTGCAGCCATTGTATCCCACACACTGTCCTTGAACTTGGCCATCTTTGTCAGATAAAGTGATGTGGTCTCTATTAAAAAAGTAACAATACATCACATCTTCACATCCAAAAAAAAAATAAAGAAGGAAAGAAGAAGAACAACAACTTTTTCTTGGGGGTAATAGTTCCTCAATGCATGCCACATAGTTCACATTCCAAGGAAGCATTTCCTGGCTTACAGGATGTCTGATATCGTCTCTATGGATCTCCCAGCAACTGCAGGTCAAAGGATGACAGATGCTTCAGCACAACCACGTGGACTTCCTGAGCACAGATTAAGGACCCTGAAGAAGGATCCCAAGATAGTCTGACAATACTTTTTTCCCCAAAAAAGTAATTTTGAGAACCAGATGACATAACTTATGTAAAAGCTCAAAACACAGAGCCCCAGAGAGAGGAAAGTCTGAAGAAATGTTCAATATGAAAGTGCTGCAAAAATTCAAGGCAGGTAAAGAGAAAGGAAAACCTTATTTTCTTGAGGCAAGTCATGCACAAGAGGTGATTAATTTGCATATAGTGCTCACAGATGTTTTAGAGACATGCCTGTATACATCTGGCATCAATAAATCAGCAAGGTAAGGAAGAAAGGAGGACAGAGAAGGAAAGGACCCCCCAAAAAAACAAAATACCCAAAACTTTTTCCTAAATCTTTAGGATACAGAACATTAAATGCAGACACAGTCACCAAAGCCATCCACTGCATATACTGTGGACAGAGTTGCTCATAAATTTTAGCAAGGAGATGAATACAAATATTTTGTAATTTTTCTTCAGAAATTTATTTCAGACTCACACATACAGTTTTACTTTTCCCTGTTAAATGTCTTCTTGAGCCACAACAAGAAGATTTAAAACACTATATTTTTCTTATTTCCCTATGGAGCTAGTTTTTAAATTTCAGCATATAGTGATATATGAAGAATGTCAATGCACTTTATCTACTACAAGGTTTCTTATAAGGCAAATTACTAGTTAAAAGGGATGATACATATCTTAAGTCTGCATCAGGGAAAGAGAAATTATGTGTTTGATCTCAGGAGTTTGGTATTGTGTTGTGATACCATTTAACTCAAATGCAGTTTAAAATTCAACATGAATTTTTGACTGTTTTGACTGTCAATTGAAGTTGGAAAACCATTTTGATAGACATGTCAATGAAATGATGAATGGGGAAGATATCAACTTGGTTAGCTTTTTTGTTTTTTTGACTGCCACATGATTCTTTTTGTACTGTATCATGATTGAACAAAAAAGGCATTAATTCAAAGACCAGAAATTCAGTGAGTTTTAGACTAATCACTTCAAGGTGTGCTGGATTTATCTGCAATATCCTTTACATATTGATGCTTATGCTTACTTGGCTCCCTTGGTTTGTATTCAGTATTTGTGCCACAGAAGGGAAATCATTAACGAATGACTTTAAAATGCAAATTTGTCAAGGTCAGAATTTCAAAAACAGAAGCTTGTTGATTGAATTTGCACTGCATTTTATTTCTCTTTAACAGTTTGTTAGATTATTAATCAAAATGTTGACTGTAATTTTTTATGAATTATAAAAGTCATCTTTCAGTCTGTCTAATTGAGCTTAATGTGAGAGAAAAATCTTTTGGGCAGAGAAGAGATGGAAATATACCAGGAGAAACAATATAAATACATTATTCTATGGAACCAAGGTGTTCCAAAGAACTTGGTTGTAAATAGAATGTTTATAAAATAAATTAAGCTTCCCCAATGTCTCTTTTTATGTAAAAGGGCCTATACTTCTTATGGAGAACACCTTTTGAGGTCTGTTTCTAGCTCGCCATGTTTAGGAAATGTCCTTTTACCTCCTTGAGCTCTGTCTGCCATATTGTGATGATATAGCATGTGGTCATGCCTCTGCTGCCTTCACTATAAAATCTTCCCTGAAATTTTTATTTGAGATATTAGCTTTAAAAATTGGAGTCTAGACCCATTTGTAAGTGCCTTTGTGTTTTTGTCCTTAGTTTTCATGGGACACTTTATGGATTACTAGTATGTTTTCTTGTACCCTTACTTTGTTCACATTGGTATCTATTACTGAAATCAAATTTATTTTTAGTTTGGGTGTGAACCTTATGAATTGAGTTGGAAAGGTTGGCTCACTATTTACTGCCAAGACCTTATGAGACACCATTCCAACAGTGAAATTTCCCATGTGCTGTTTCCTCTCAGCCTTCCCACGCACAACTCACGCACAACTTCCCCATCTCTAGCTTTTTTCCAGACAGAGCTTACCCGAGACTGTTTCTCTCCCAGGCATAGAAATATCCTTGCCTCACCACTCTAAAAAGTTCTTCCAATTTTACTTTGAAATTTATAGTTTTGAGACAATGTGGGCTTTCGTATTTCATTGAACACAAATAAAAATAAACTACTAAATTTTATGTTTCAAATATAGTTTTAAGAATTCTCAGTCCTTCTTGTCTTTCTTCTCTTTTTTTTTTTTTTTTTTTTTTTTTTTAATTTTTTTTTTTTTTTTTTTTAAGAGAGAGAGAGAGGAGAGAGAGAGAATTTTTAATATTTATTTTTTTTTTTAGTTCTCGGCGGACACAACATCTTTGTTGGTATGTGGTGCTGAGGTTCGAACCCGGGTCGCACACATGCCAGGCAAGCGCGCTACCGCTTGAGCCACATCCCCAGCCCTTTCTTCTCTAATTTGTCTTGAGATGTCGATCTGACTATTCCTGTTTTTTTTTTTTTTTTTTTTTTTTTTTTTTTTTTTTTTTTTTTAAATGGCTCTGGTCTAACCTTTCTGATGTTGAAAATTTGTTATTGTCTCTATTTTGTCTACACAAAAAAATGTTCATGTAATTAAAGGTTTTTATCAAAGCAAAATTTGGTAAATTTTTTATTATCATTACAGGCCAAATAGTAAATATTTTAGGCATGTAAGCCATATGGTCTCTACCTCAACTATTCAACATTGCTAATGTAGCAAAAAAGTAGTCACAATATATAAGCAAATGGGTATGACTGGACCCAATAAAACTTTATTGACAAAAATAGGTAATATTGACTGAATGCCTCCTACAAGATCTGGCTTAGACCATAATTGTAATTTTACTTTCTTTTCCATCTCTTTATATATACCCAGAGCTCCAATAAAAGTAAATGCCCACCCCACCCCTGCCCATTTCCCATAGATACTCTACATTCACATCTCTATGTTTCCACTCTTTTGAATGAGGGCTGGGGTAGGGCTTAGGGTGATTGCTGTTTTTTTCTCAAGCAAATTCTATAAAAGCTACCTTTATATCAACTTTAATGTAATTTGTTGTCATATGGCTTGTTAAGAGAATATACTGGACACAGTATAAGATGAATGGTTGAAACAATTTTAGTCCAGAGTGGTGGTGCATGCTTAGAGTTCCAAGTACTCAGAAAGCTGAGGCAAGAGGATCACTTCGGGGCAGGACTTCAAAGTCATCCTGGGTAAGTAGTGAAGCCCTGAGCCCTTAGCTCAATAAGTAGAATATCCAACTAGGATATCAATTTTAATGGGTCTTATGTATTCCAAAAGGCACAGATCTCTGCTTTGCAGAGAGTAGGCATTAAATAATTATTTGATTAATACATTTATGTACATGGATTTCTTCAAATTCTCCCTTTATTTGATGAAGAAGTGTTAACTCTGTATGAAGATCAGTGTTAAAAGCAAACTTCTGAAATACTAATCTTTAAAAAATATCATCACTTGTGGTCCAGTATTATTGAATTCACTTTGATGTTTTTGCTAGCCAAGTTTGCTACATATGCAACCCATTGGCCATTTGGGGATTGACAACTTTCCTACCACTCCTTACAAAGAACTTCCCAAGAAAACTGGGATAGATAATCTATGTGCCATATGTGCTGTTAAGATAAAGTTGGATATGCACTAATCAAGTGGTTTCCATGAGAAACACAAGGCCTCCAAAATATGAAAAAAAAATCTTTTTAATTGTAGTACTTATGGTAGTCACTCCAAAGAGCAAAATTACATTTTGATTTTTTTTATCTTAAAAAAGTAGTTAAATATCCAAAGCTGAAATATCTTGGAGCAGAAACACTGTGACTGTTAAAAATGTTATATAAACAAGTAATTTTTTTTCTTTCATGTTACCTATAAAGTCTTTAAATTAGTGCTTATACTGAAAGAGATATTTTTTTCTCTCTATGCAAATGGTGGGGACTTAGTTACAAGGTACCCCTTAACCATGGTACATTGTAGGCAAGGGAACAGGAGAGCTCAGCTTGAATTCCTTTAGCTGAGTGCATTGGTTGAACACATCTTCTTTTAAGCTCCATCATCAGGATTATCCAGTCTTTTTTGTTCCTTCCTTTTGAGGAAGGTATTGGATAAGGAGAAATTAAGATTGAATTTTTTTTTTCTTTTGGTACTAGGGACTAAACCTAGAGTGCTATCCTACTGACCTACATCCCTAGCTCCTATTTATTTATTTATTTATTTATTTATTTTGAGATAGGGCCTCACTATACTGAGGCTGACCTTGAACTTGCAGTTTTTCTGCCTCAGTCTCCTGAATTGCTGGGATAACAGGTGCACACCGCTGTGCCTGGCCTTACAATGTTAATTTTTAATGTCTCAAAAGTCAGTTGGTTTGAAATTGGAAATGTGTTTCTGAAAAAGACAATGTATATAAAAGCACCTTAAAACTGTCAATGGTTATCAAATTTGTTTCTATTATTATTTTTCAAGTACCATATCATTATCATAACATAAATAAATATTACTATTATAATTTAAATTCTTCTAAGTTATTCTAAATTGTAACCTCTTAGAAGTAGAAAGAAATATGGAATTTGTTTAATCAGGGAGTAGCAGATTGAAAGATTATTTATGTCCTTGGTCATTTTAAGCATTCCTTAACTTGCTTTGTCTTCCTTGTGAGCTGCTTCTATCTATATCTATCAATCTCATTCTTTGACTTCTGTTAAGTAAAATCCCTGCTTTTGTGTTTTGTGTTTAGGTAGTTTAAGAGATTTTTACTCAGGTGGTAAACTTCTCTATGCAGCATGTTGGATCACCTCCTCTACCTATTCCTGCTCCTCAAATCTAACTTTTTTTTTTCTTTTTTGACATGATATACCTTTACTTTATTTATCTTTAATGTGGTGCTGGGGATAGAAACCAGTACCTCCCACTTGCTAGGCCAGCTCAAATCTAACTTTGTTTTTTCTTCCATGGAATAGTATCAAATGAAAGCAATGGATAATTGAAAATTTCACAATTTGTTATCTTTTTATTTATCATATTTTCATCAGAATTAAAAATGACAGACAAACTGACTAAAGTTTTATAAGATTATGTTAATGTCTTTGAAACCAGAATCTACTGTCATTACATTCAATAAAAATAATATATTAAGAGGAATAAATAACTCACAGCCTTTTGTGCATTGCTGAAGAAAAGCTCCCCAAATTGTATTCCAACATTAGGCTGCAAGGGAGCTGCCCACTGTCCTGAGTACTGCCTGTGTTATGACCTGAACCAGCAAGAACCACACCATGTCCTCCCTCTCTCCTCATGTGTTATGATTGGGGTATGTGGTGTCCCCACAAAGCTCAGTACAAAACAAAGCAATAAAATTTAGAGGTGAAACAATTAGATTATGGGTGCCTTAACCCAATTGGTGCGTTAGTCCACTTGAATGCATTGAATGAGAGATAACTGTAGGCAAGTAGGGTTATGGCTGGATGAGGTGAGGTACCGAGGGGTTTATAATTTGGGGTTTATAATTTGTCCCTGGTGAGCAGAGTTTTCTCTGCTTTCTGGTGCCATATCCTGAGCTGTTTTTTTTTTCCTTTGCCACCCTTCCACCATGTTGTTCTGACTCACCTAAGAGCCAGAACAACAAATTCAGCCATCTGTGGACTGAGACCTCTGAAACTGTAGGCCCCAAATAAACTTTTTCTTCTCTAAAGTTATTCTTGTCAGGTCTTTTGGTCATAATGACAAGAAAGCTAACTAAAACATCTTGTGACCCAGTTCTTTTTTTTTTTTGTAACCCAGTTCTGAGTCAAAGTCTCACATAAGTGTATATGGGTGGGCCCTGAGCCATGAGAAAACTTGCCTGTACAGGAGTCTAGGAAATGTCTTATTTTTTTTTTTTCAGCTTTTTCTGGTAGGGGGAGAGATGTGTTCGAATGGAAATGTGTGAGTAGTGAATGAATTCATTCTTGGTAACCACAGTTTCTGATTTCTTTTTTTCTAGTACCAACCTCCCTTCACTGATAAGCAATAAAATGACTAGAATTTGAAAAATGAGTTATGAATCAAGTCATGTCAGGCTGCACTGAGGACCTATGAGAAGAATAATATCTGTTGAGATATAAAGGAGAAACTGAAGCAGTTAGGTAAGGTTTCATAAATAATCTTGATCTCCTATGTCGGTTGTCCCTCACTTTCATGACCTTGTTCTGAAGCTTTCCTGACTCTCTTCTAGTTCAGATACCCCACTCTGGGCTGGGTACCTTGTCCAGAATTCCTCTTCAAATGCCTAGGCTCTTATACACTTCATTTTGTTGCCCTCACTCTGCTTTCTTTCCTCATGCTCTGACGTTGAGGTAAGTTGCTGTCTTCAAGTTTCCATGAGTCAATGCTTGGGCTCCCAGCACTCCACAATGAGCTTTCCCCCATGGAAGCACTCCTCATCTTGCTTAGGTTCACAAACTTCAATGTCTCCCTATTACCCCCTTGCAAGGTAACCTTCTCAGCTGGTTTGTTTTTTGACTCTTTATTTTGGCCCACCAGCATGCCATGCGGACATCTTCCTCACCCTTCTCAGGTTCCAATATCCCATCCCAGGTTACCTCTCCCTACACCATGGGGACAGTTTCCTCACTGTGCTCATCCTCTGATACCCTGCTCTGCGTAAGTGTAAAGATATTCTATTACAAATTCAGGAAGTCATTGAAGAATGCATATGTGGGCTTGATGATAACATTTTAGATACAACAATGAAATTAAATTCTAGCCCTCTTTTAACTCTTCTATTCAACAAGGTAAACTCTAGCCAGAGCAATTAGACAGACAAAAGAGATTAAAGGGATGCAAATAGGAAAAGAAGAACTTAAACAATACTATTTGCAGATGACACAGTTCTATATTTAGAAGTTCCAAACAATTCCACTTTAAGACTTCTAGAACTAATAAATGAATTCAGCAAAGTAGTAGGATGTAAAAATAAACACCCATAAATCATATGTGTTCCTACACATCAGTGATGAATTCACTGAAACAGAAATTAGAAAAATTACAAAAAAAAAACCACCTTGGGAATCAATCTAACAAAAGAAGTGAAAGACCTCTACAAGGAAAACTACAGAACACTAAGGGAAGAAACTGATGAAGATCGTAGAAGATGGAAAGATCTCCCATGTTATCAAATAGGCAGAATTAATATTGTCAAATGGCCATGCTACCAAAACTGTTATACAGATTTAATGCAGTTACTATTAATATCCCAATGATATTCTTCATAAAATTAGAGAAAGCAATCATGAAATTAATTTGGAAAAATAAGAGGCCCAGAATAGCCAAAGCAATCCTTAGCAAGAAGAATGAAATGAGAGGCATCATATACCAGAACTTAAATTATACTACAAAGCAATAGTGACAAAAATGGTATGTTATTGGCCCCAAAACAGACAAATAAACCAATGGTACACAACAGAGGACACAGAGTCAAACTTACGTAAATACAGTTGTGTCATACTCAACAAAGGTGCCAAAAACATTCATTGGAAAAAAGATGACCTCTTCAACAAATGGTACTGGACCAACTGTAAATCTATATGTAACAAAATTAAATTAAACCCCTATCTCTCACCATAAAATTCATCCCAAAGTGTATTAAAGACTTAGGCCCTAGGACAGAGACCCTGCACATAATAGAAGAAAATTTAGGCACAAATCTCCACTGTGTCCTGTGTCGTCTTAGGACCTGACTTCCTTAATGATTCCTAAAACTCAAGTAAAATCAAGAATCAATAAATGGGATAGATTCAAACTAAAACAGATTTTTCTCCGCAGAGAAAACAATCAGTAACATGAAGAGAGAGCCTACAGAAAGGGAGTAAGTCTTTACTGCATGTACCTCAGATAGAGCACTAATCTCCAGGATATATAAAGAACTCAAAAAACTTAATACCAGAAAACAAATAACTCAATCAATAAATTGGCTAAAGAACTGAACAGACACTTCACAGAAGAAGAAAAACAGTCAACGAATATATGAAAAAATGTTCAACATTTCTAGCTATTAGGTAAACTCAAATCAAAACTACTCTAAGATTTCATCTCACTCCATTCAGAATGGCAGTTATCAAGAATACAAGCAACAGTTGTTGGTGAGGATGTGGGGAAAAAGTTACACTCATACATTGCTGGTGGGACTGCAGAATGGTACAACCATTATGGAAAGCAATTTAGAGATTCCTCAAAAAACTTGCAGTGGAACCACCATTTGACCCAATTATCCAATTCCTGAGTATAAAGACAAAGGACTTAAAATCAGCATACTACAGTGACACAGTCACATTAATGTTTATAGCAGATCAATTTACAATAGCTAAGTTATAGAACCAACCTAGATGCTCTTCCACAGAAGAATGGATAAAGACACTGTGGTATATATACACAATGAGATATTACTCAGCCTTGGAGAAGAATGAAATTACTAAGGCATTTATATCTAAATTGATGAAACTAAAGAACATCATGCTAAGTGAAATAAACTGATCTCAAAAAAAATCAAGGCCAAATGTTTTTTCTGATATGTGGATGTTGATTCACAATAGTAGGGAGGGGCTAGAGAAGAATAGAGGTACTTTGGATTAGGCAAAGGAGAGTGACTGGAGGGCAGGGGGTATGAGGTTAGGAAGGATAGTAGAATGAATTGGACATTGTTACCATATGTACATGTTATCACATGACCAGTGTGATTTTACACCATGTATAACTAGAAGAACAAGAATACTTCATATATGTATAATATGTCAAAATGCATTCTACTGTCATGTATAACTAATTAGAACAAATTTTAAAAAATAAATTAAAATCCATGAAAGGAAAAAAAAATTGGTCTCCATTAATAAAGTTTAAAACTTATGTCCTATGAATGTCACCATTAATAGATTAAGAAAATAAACCACAAATTGACAAAAAATATTTGCAAATGTATATCTGTTCACTGTATGCATTCATTCCACAGATGAGAATCAGAACAGTGCAGGAGAACATTCTGCACACAGTGGGGCTTAGTCTCAATTGAGGAACCTCATACATGGGAAACTCTTATTCTTCACATAAGTAGCATAGTAGCAACCTTGTCCAAACTGGGTCCCAGAAAAAGTCTTATCTTTACTTTTCTAGAAAGCAACAAATTTGTACTTTCCCATATGGAGGGTGGGAATACTGTCTCAATATCCCAACCTCATTTGCTAAATAACAGCTTTGATATGATAGTCTGGAACAAAACATTTTATAAGGTGCATGTACATACAAGGGACACTGAGGCACGCTCTCTCAACACCATCATTAGCAAATTCTTCGTGCTTCTTAGTGAATACCCACATGCTTTGAGCTTTTCAATGCTACTTTGCCTTCTTCTCTTTCTTATGAAATCTGCCTCTCTTGCCTCACTTGAGTTCTGTACCTTTCCCTGACTACCAGCTCCTTTGCCTAGAATCCTCCCTAATGTCATTTATGAAAAGTGATCAGAAAATTATTATTGAGATCAAGTGAGTTAAGTTTACAAATTAATTAGGAGTCTAAATAATGTAGTAGTAAGAGTGAATTTTAAGGAAGGGGCATTAGAATTTATCTGCATCATGGTCCTTGAAGTCAAATACATGATACTAGAAATGAATACTTTCAATAAAAAAATAATGTTTATATGTTGATTAGTTTTGGCTCAAGGTAATATTGAGCTGAAAGTACAGAGTTGTCCTGTATACCTCTTGCTCTCATGCATGTCCATCCTCTTTAGTTCTCAACATCTGCCATAAGACTGATTTGCTGAATTTATGACATTTGCTGAAACTACATCAAAATCACACAAAGTCCTTAATTTTTATTCAGGTTCAATCTTGGTATTGTGTTCGGTCATATTTATAATGACATGTATCAACCATTATTTTATCGTGGAATAGCTTCACTGTTTTAAAAATACTCTACACTCCACCCATTCAGATCTCTATCCCCACTAATTCCTGTAAACCACTGATAGTTTCACAGTCTCCATAGTTTTGCCTTTTCCAGAATATAATCTAGTTGAAATCACAGAATCTGTCACTTTTCTGATTGGTTCTTTTCACCTCGCAATATGCATTTAAGTTTCCTCCTTTTCTCCATGGCTTGGTATCTCATTTCTTCCTAGATAATATTGCCTTTCCTGGACATACCAGTTTATCCATTCACTCCCTGAAGGACATGTTAATGACATCCAAGTGTTAAAAATTATTAGTGTCTGGCAATTAATATTGTGAAAAATATGTATATTGTTAATTCTAATACATATATAGTGGTTTATCATTATTGATTTAATTTGCATTTCCTTGATCACATATAATACGGAGCATCTTTTCATAGTCTTTATTTGACATATTTATGTCATCTTTGGTGAGCTATCTGTTAAAGTCTTTGTGTTATTTTTTAAATTGGTTGTGTTGTTTATAGTTAAGATGTAAGAGTTCTTGGTATATTTTGGATAACAGTCATACATCAGATAATCCTTTTCATATATTTTCTCCCACTTTATGATATATATTTGAATTTTCTTGACATTTTATTTCATAGATTTTAATTTTAATAAAGTCCAGATAATTATTTTTTTTCTTTCATGGATCACACATTTGATTTTAGAAGTTTAAAAGTCATAGCCAAACCAAGTTCATCTAGATTTCCTTCCAATTTTATTTTTTTGCAATATATAATTTTTCAGTATACATTTAGGTATATGATCCATTTAGAGTTAATTTTTGTGACATAATATAACTTCTCTGCCTATATTCATCTTTATGCATGTATATACCCAATTGTTATTTTTTCACTTATTGAATTCTTCTTGATTTCTTTCATTAGAGTTTTGTAGTTTTCCTCATATAGAGCTTGTACATACTTTTTATAGATATGGCAGTATTTCATTTTTGGAGGTATTGAGATATATGATATTTTGTGTTTAATATCATATCCCGTTTTTTCATTCGTAATGTGTGAAAACAACTGATTTTTCCTATTTACCAAATATTCTGCAACCTTGTTATAATAACTTCTAAACAATTATAATATAATCACATGTACTATAAACTATACATGTATATAATCACTTTAGCTTTTTGTTTTCTACTGCAGAACTTTTTACATAAGTAATTATATTATTTGTGAATTAAGAGTTGTTTAATTTCTTTCTTCTCAATGTATGCCCCTTTTTTTTCTTTGTTATTTGCTATAGTTTCCAATATACTTTTGAAAATCTAACATGATAAAGTACATTAGCTGATTTCTTTTTGTAGAAACAGTGTTACTTCTGGGAATGAATTCTAGAGGAGCATAACATAAAATCTTATTTTATACATTTCTGAAATCAATTTTCTAATACTTTGTTAAGGATATTTTGCTTTTATATTCATGAGAGATGTTAACCTGTAATTTCCTTATAATATCTTTATCTGGCTTTATCATTAGGATGTTGATTGTCCTATGAAGTGAGTTGGAAAATGTTTATTTCTCTTAAAATATCTGAAAATTTTTACGTAGAATTAGTAATGGTTTTTCCTAAATGTTTGCTTGATAAAATTCACCATTAAAAACATATGTGCTTCATATTTTCATTTTTGGCAACATTTTAGCTAATAATTCAATTACTTTTACTAGGTGTAGTACTAGTCATTTTATATATTATGTCTTGAAAGAGTGTCAATAGTTTCAATCCATCAAATAATGGGTCTGTTACATCTAAATTATGAAATGTATGAAATATAATTATTGATAATATATCCTCATTGTCTTGCTAATGTTTAGGAAACCAATATTGTTGACTATTTTGCCTGTCTGTGTATTGCTAAATTTTGTCTTCTTTATGTATTTTTTTATTTATCCATTGTTTTCCCATGTTATTCATATGTGCAAAGAACTGCCCTTTAGTTTCATTGAATTTTCTCTATTAATTTATTGTATTTAATTTCATTAATTTCTACTCTAATTTTTTTATCAGTTTCTTCAACTTAAGGTTTAATTTGCTCTTCTTCATTTCTGTTACAGTATTTTTTATTTCTGTCATTTCCTTTTGATTAATTTTTTGTATTTTGTATCTCTGCATCTTTCATTTATTGTTATTTTAATTTTTTCTGATAATTTTCAATTTCCATGTAACATGACTTTGAATCTAATGATGGATTGCTTTGTCTATTAAAGCTGTTTTTTTCCTACTTGATCATGCCTTTTATCATTTTGAAATATAAGCCAGAGAAGTAGGGAGGATGTATAAGTTTGTTAGCAGTAAAGAAAATATGCCTTTAGTTTAGGATTTACATTATTCTGGTCAGGATATGCATTGTATTTCATGTTTTTTTTTTCTCTAACTCTAGGCATCAGAAGCTCCAAAATCCTCTTGTGTCATTGTTTTGTCCCCTCTTCTTTATTTTGAGGCTTCTCTCTGATACCCCTAAAGAAATTGTGCATGAGACAGCACTTTAATTTACTGTTATTATTTCTCAAGACCTGTTAGTGAGGTGTGTGAGAAGAGGATGTTTCCAATTTTCCAGTTAGGACTTGGTGTTTGAGTAGCCTGTCTTAGGGATGTTGCTTCCAAGGTGATATTTTATTGCAGCCATCGATGTTTCATTTATTAATTAATTTATTTTCCCTCTATTGCTTCATTTGCTAACCATAGAAGTCTCTATTGAGTTTACTGAAGCCTAGTGCATTATATATTACAGCATTTATTTGTTTTTAGGTGATTGTTAAGTTGGTTTTCTTAGGTAAAAGAAGAGGGGTAGAGGGGATGGGAGGTGAGAAGTTCCCTAATTCTTGCTGAGATAAATCTCTGGTAGTTTCCTTAGGTTTCTTTGTATAAAGATGAGAATGGTTTTCAAATGTTGGGCCTGAATCTGAAAATACTTTAAAAATTATAAATTATGACATAATCATGAAAGCATCATTAGTTATTATTATGTAATTTATTGGAATATAATGTTGACAAGTAGTCTTGTATATACAAAGAAGTACTGTGTCAATATTAACAGAAAAGAAAAGACAAAGAAATAATGTGGTGGCATTTCTTTATTATAAATATTATAGATATTTTAATGTAGTCATCTCTGGAAACCTACAGAATTTCTCTACTTGAGGTTTAACTTTGTACCTCTGAAAGTAAATAAGAAGAGCTAAAAATCTGAATTTTGCAAGTCCACTAATGTGATCTAACACCATGTTAAGGCTTTCGACTCCATATTGACATGTATTTAACTCTGATTACTTTAACTTAAAAGTCCAAACTATCAGCAATTTACATTTTGTAAAAAGAACAACACTGTCCTTGTAACTATTCCTGCTGATCCTGCAAGATCAAGTACCAGAGAGGCCTCCCAGGCATTTGTCAGTGGTTGCTTAGTTGAGCCAAATTGAGAGCTCTGCTCCATTAGTGAAGCAGCAGCTTTGTAGTTTTCTAAATCATTAATGAAAACACTAACTCACAGTTCTCCTAGCTAAAATTTTTGTTGGAATTGATTTCATTAGCATACAGTTCTTTAAAACTTTCTCTAAAAATATTAGATTCAATTGCCAAAACTCTAAATTTCATTCAAGGAACTACATTCATTATGTTTAAGTAAACATAAATTCATGCCAAGACATCATAGAAAGAAGATAACACATACATTTTTGATAATTTTGGCCATATATTTTTTTAATTTATTTCAGACAGACCCTGATTCCAAATTGTATGGGAAGTTTACACTTTGAACATTGTCATTGTTTTGTTTGTGATTTGTGGGATTAAAGAAAAAAAAAAAAAAACACCTGGTATAGTTTTTTTTTTTTTTTTGTGGGGGGGGGTTGTATAGTTTGACTTTTTAAAAAATGTTGGATTTTTTTCCTGATATATAAGTAAATAAAAGGATGAATTACCTTAGAACTTGATAACTCTTTTCCAGGGGAATATGAGTTTTCTAAGATTCATTTTATGATCTGTATATGAATATTTTGAGCATCCTTCTGAGATTATTTAGTTGTAAGACTTAAGAAAATTTAACTTTTTAACCCAGGTTATCCCAGATGATAGCCAGTGTAAGATTTAATTTAGATATTTTATTTTCAGAATGTGTTACAGCAAGAAATAATAGCAACAACAAAACAAATAAACTCAAAATTATATGGTAATTTGCTAATTTATTTTTTATTACAAATAAATTGCAAATGAAACTGTATAATTTCTCAAAAATTATTTTTGAACAATGCATTTATTTATTTTTCCAACAAGTAAAGTAAAATATATGCCAAATATACATACACACACACATATATATATATATATACAGATATACATACACACACATATATATACAGATATATATATATATATATATATATATATATATATATATATATATACACATCTAAAGCTTTTCCTTGAATATATGTATATATTTGGGAAGTAAAGCATATTTTTGTATAAACATAAAGCATGTCTCAATTCCAGATTTTTCTTTCATTAGTAATGTGGTTCTTAAGATATTGATGTTGCCATTAAAACATTATAATATTTCTATGACCTAATTTGTATGCCTTCTATTAATATTTTATAGTCACATCTAAGTAGAATTGTTTTGCTTTTGTTTACCTTTGCATTAGCATATAGTACTCATTTTCTTAATCTTTAAAACCATTAAACATTTACCTTTAATTAATATTTTAAGCTTATTTAATTTAGTTCATTAATCAGTAATCACTGATTAACTTTTAGCCAAATGACTTTTCCATAATTATGGCACTTTTTCTCAATGTACTATACCCACAAGCCATTCATCTCAAAATGTGGATATTTATTAAATAATAAAAGCACCTCTTCTATGATGATGTTAGTTTGAACATTGCTACTCAGGCTCCCTTTGTACTGTTTTTGGAGCAAAGTGTTCCATCATATCCTATTGATTAAAATAGCATTTTCTTTTCCTCACCATTAACAGATGTTCATTCCTTCCCAACCTCTTTCTTGTGCATTTGGAAGATTTATTAGCTGGAGACAGGAAAAGCCCTTGTAGCAGTATACCCAGGAAATTATTGTTGTTATTATCATTCAGTTATTGTGATCTTCTTTGAGAATGTCACTGGCCAAAGTAATTTGAATAGAAGTGTAGACTACGTTATTCCACTCTAGAGTCTGCAAAATACACATTAAATAATAGGTACAATAAGTTTCTCCTTTAACAGGGGCTCCTAATTTGTGTGAAGTTCATAGAGAATGAGAGTCTACTTGTTCACTTTTCTATTGTCATGGTTCAATTTAGTTAGAACAGCAATGTTCATTGGTATATTTATTCTGAAGCTAAATTTTATGTTATATGTTTTTAATATAAAATCACATGTTCAATTGTATTTTTCTTGAGATATTATCAATCCAGAAATAATATTGACATGTAATATGTATATTCTGATCTAATGATGCATTAATGAATATTAAGAGCATTTTCCATAAAGAACCACATTTATATCAGAGAGTGATTAGTTTCTTTCTGTTTTTATATCATGCTTTTTAAAAGTATTTTCTTCTAAAATTTCTCAATTTTCACAAAACTGTCAACTGTACTTCTAGTTTGGCCATAAATCAGTACTAACTTACATTTTGCGGGGATTACTGGGGATTGAACTCAGAGACACTCAACTACTGAGCCACATCCCAGCCCTATTTTGTATTTTTATTTAGAGACAGGGTCTCACTGAGTTGCTAAGTGCCTTGCTTTTGCAGAGGGTGGCTTTGAACTTGCAATCCTCTTTCCTCAGCCTCCAGAGCCTCTGGATTATAGGTGTGCACCACCATGCTGGGCTACTATCTTCCATCTTGATAGGGGACCTGTAATACTTGTTTTGCCAGAATATTGGCAAAGGAAGATAACAACTAAACTAACGCATGACAAACACAAAGAATGACTGAAAAACAAATGATTATGTTAATAGTAATAATACTAATGTCCAAAGTAATGATAATAATAATGATGATGATTGAGAAATACATTATTTTTATGCTATTTAATTGGATTGCTATAAATATTTTTCCTGGATCCTGGTAGAAAAAGTGAACATGTATCTTTTTTTCATGCTGCATTTACAGAATTGTTTTTGATATGTTATCCTGGCTCCTGTTGTTAGGAAGAGAACTTAGTTTATTTCAGTTCACAGACAACTTCAATTGTTTTATATGGTTAATCTTTTTAAGTATTCTTGCATTTGTGAAAATTCTAATTTTGTTTAAATAAATATCAATTTAAGTTAATAAGGAAAATTATTAGACAGTTTAATATTTGAAAGAATATGTGTGTTTAGAGTGATTTAGAGATAAAATTTTACTATTTTTATAACTTATACTTGTATAATCTTAAATATCTGGAGATAAAAAATTATGACACTTTTTAAAAATTGAAACAAAATTTCAAATACCTGATATAAATTGACTAATTAATGCTACCTAACTAGTCATAAAAAAATATTAAGCTGTATGTGGAATATGAAGACCTAGAAATATGTCAAAAACAATAGCTATAATTGTGTAATATTAGAGTATTTGTGAGCACAAATTATAAAGTATGATGTAAATAAAATCACTGGATAAACATAAAAAGTTTTGTGGTAGGTTGCATATGGCCACTGAAAGCAACTGAAAGAAAAGTAAAGGCAACGATCTAGTTAGGGGCTTATTTTCAATTGTCCTAACTGCTAAAAAAGGAAGAAATCAACACCAAATTCCCAAAATAATTTAGTTAATAAGCATTTTAACGCTCCATATACTCAAGAAGGTTCAGTGGTTGACTTTCATTGTTATGATTTTAACAACCACAACAAATAATAATTACCAAAGAGAATTTGCTAAATATTTTAAAGTTGAAGCTATTTTGTACTCGGTTCAATCCTCTCAGTACCACAAATAAGTAAATAAATAAAAGAGAGAAAGAGATAGAATGAACCTGCATGTAATTTAAATTCAAAATAAATTAAAAAATATGGGTATATATGTAAAGCAATTGAAATTCTTTTGCTGAAGATATTGCTGCACTTCTATTTTTATCTTCATTCACAGTATCTATTTTTTTAAAGAGAGAGTGAGAGAGGAGAGAGAGAGAGATAGAGAGAAAATTTTTAATATTTATTTTTTAGTTCTCGGCAGACACAAATCTTTTGTTGGTATGTGGTGCTGAGGATCGAACCCGGGCTGCACGAATGCCAGGCGAGCGCGCTACCGCTTGAGCCACATCCCCAGCCCCCCACAGTATCTAATAAAAGGAAACAAATTAAGTGACTTTTAGATAAAAGGTATTATCAGAAAATGTCTTCCAGCTGCACATTATTCAACTAATGCCTTTAGAAACTACACACTTAAAATTAAAACTGGTCCCTAGAAGGAAAGACTCAGATACTGGTGTTTTTTAAGTACTCCAAGATATTTGGTATCTGTAGGCACCTTGTTTCATACTGTTCTAAAACTCAGAACGAGGTACATATGGGATGTCAGGATGAAACCACAATATACAGTAAATTCTTCAATGGGTAATCTTAACTCAGACACTCTAGTAGATGAAAGAGTTTTGTAGATAAAACTAGATTCTCTGTTTCACTTATTTCTGGGTTATGGATTCAATCCAAACATATATTAGAAAAGACTTAAGGCTACTGGTTAAAATCTATTTATAATAGGTAATGAAAATATACCAAAGGCTGGGTGTATTTGTGCAGGCCTATAATCCCAGTTGCTGGAGAGGCTGAGGCAAAAGGATCAAATTTCAAAACAGCATTAGCAAAAGTGAGGTGCTAAATGACTCAGTGAAACCTCATCTCTAAATGAAGTAAAAAATAACCCTGAGACTGAGTCTCAGTAGTCCAGTGTTCCTAAATTCAATCTCTAGTATCCACCATAAAAAAAATATGTACCAGGGGGCTGGAGCTGGAGCTCAGTGGTAGCTAACTTGTCTGGCACGTGGCTTAATTCTCAGCACTACATATAAGTAAATAAAATAAAGGTCTATCAACAACTAAAAATTAGTTTTTTACATAGTGTACCTATTTATTGACAGCCTGTTACCTAATTTGCTGTGTACTTTAGTTTTTGAGATGGAAGTTGGCCATGCATGGTAGTGCATGCCTGTAATCTCAGTTGCTTCAGAGCCTGAGATAGGAGGATCCTGAATTTGAAGTCAGTCTCAGCAATGGTGAGAAGCTAAGGAAGTCAGTGAAAACCTTTCTCTAAGTAAAAATAAAAAATAAGGGTAGGGATATGGCTCAGTGTTAGAGTGTCCATGACCTCAATCCCTGGTTTTGCCTCCCAAAATATGGCACTGGGGGTATAGCTCAGCTGGTAGAGTGCTTGCCTTCTAAGCATGAGGCCCTGGGTTTAATTCCCAGTACCACAAAAAACCAAAAACAAAAAAAAAGGAAAGAAAGAGAGAGATTGATCTTTCATGTAGTTTGAATTCAAGTTAGTCCCACTTTTATTTTCCTGCCACACCAGAGAAAGGTGTTTACTGAAATGTTTGGAATGTTTCTATGGTTCAGGGCCATTTTAATAAAAAGATCTTACATATGAAAACAAAATGAATTGAGGACCTTTATTGGGACACATAAACTACACTACCTCATTTAGAAGAGATTAATTCTTTTTAATGTCACCTAATTTTATTCTCCTTTATTCATATGTAAAAATCTCGGATTGTTGGTAAAAATCATGCCTGGAGGGGCTGGGAATGTGGCTCAAGTGGTAGATCACTCACTTGGCATGGGTGCTGCCCAGGTTCCATCCTCAGCACCACCTACTGTAAGGGGGGTCCGGTGGAACGTCGGAGGGAGAGACCACACACAAGAGACTTACTCCATGCAATTGGCAAAAGGGGATTTATTGGGGATCCATTCCAGCGCGCTGGGACTCTGTGCTCACTCAAGAAGGGAGTGCAGCTCAGAGCCCAGAACGGAGGTCAGGTGGAGCTTAAGTACACTTTTTGGAGAGGGCGGTGGGCTTTGTATACATCAGAACAAATCATCATGAGGCGCGGGGAAATTGAACAACAACTCTGAGATGTGATTGGCACAGTCATTGGCGGGCGAGGGTGATTGGTCATTCGTAAGTGGGTTACACATTCAAACTGATTGGTTTGGGCCCTGTGAGGAACTGCACAGGGCCCTAGGCTAAACGGCCAGTAGGGCGTTGTTTTAACTATCTCAGGAATCTGGGTGTAACAGAGGAACTTAATAATACCTAATCTTTTACATTCAAGCTTTCCAGCTTAGAAACTTTACCCTTTCACTACAAACAAAGATGTTGTGTCCCCTGAAAACTAAAAAAAATAAAAATAAAAAAAATCTTTCTCTCTCTCTCTCTCTCTCTCTCTCAAAAAAAAGGGGGGAGCTGGGGATGTGGCTCAAGTGGTAGCGCGCTCGCCTGGCATGCTTGTGGCCCGGGTTCGATCCTCAGCACCACATACAAACAAAGATATTGTGTATGCCAAAAACTAAAAAATAAATATTAAAAAATTAAAAAAAAAGAAAAAGATGGTGCCTGGAACATTTCTATTCCAGGAGCTCAGGTACATGACAATGAATGGCGTGAACTTTTAATGGCACAATGGCACACCTTTAAATCCCCAAAGTGGCGTGAACTCTCAGCCAATAAAGAAGTAAGAGCCCACTCCCCCCAGCTACTCCTCATACCCCGTTGAGCTCATAAATACCAACACCCTCTCCCTCTCACCCTCCCCCTCTCTTCCACTTCCCCCTTCTCTTCTGTGACAGGCCTCTACATTCCTGCTTGTTGAGTTTATGGAGCTTTTCCGCCATTCCCACACAGATGATAAATCAAATCTTTTAAAAATGCTCTCTAGTTCTTTAAGAAAAATGAAAGGAAATATGGGAAAATAGTCATTGATAATATTGAAAGTGGAGTTTTGGGATGAAACAAAATTTCTCACTTTGCCAATTGTGAAGCAAGATTTAAAGTTAGGTAGTCAGTGTAATTAGGTAAATCGGGTCTAATACCGAGTGAAATCTAAAATGGAGGCCATACTGAGAATGACTCAGGGAAAACAGGACAACTGATGGAATGTTAATGAAGTCCTGAAAAGGCCCTATGCCAAAGTCCACCTCAAAGAAATGTTAATGGAGCCCAGGAAACAGCCCCCAACAGATTTGAAGATAGCCCATCACAAAGAAGTGTTAATGAAGTCCTTACTGCCCAGAATACTTCTTTGGCCCACCTGTGTCCAACCCCTCAGGTCTTTCAACCCACATTCCAAAACTATAAAAAGGGGAAAAAACTGCACTTCCATGGATTCCACCTCTTGGGTCCCCTTCTTCCTCCGGGAGAAGTCTTTTCTGCTGTCCTTTAATAAACTTCTAATTTCTACTCTGACCTTGCCTCTGCGTGCTTCTTTGGTGTTATTCTTCAACATTGGGGAAGAAGGACTGTCACCCATCAACAGCGGTAACAATGGGACAAAGGACTTTGTTGAAGGTATTTCCAAAGTTGGGCATTCAGGTTTTTTAACATTTGAAATAGCCCTTAATGGTGCTCATTAACATATCTTCCAGTTAGCCTCCAGCTGTGTTAGAATGAGGTTCATTATCCTGATTACACTGTAATTTTACTATCCCTTCTATTTTATACTAATTCACTATGAAAAAAGAACCCTAGATTTGAATATGTGAACAGAGAGCTAGAAAACTAGAGGTTTATTCTCAGACCTGGGAAGAGCTAAGCAGAAGTTCTGGAATTTATATTGTTGTTCTGAATTTGTGATACTGCTTCCCGTACAAGAAAAAAGCTCAGGAGTCATGAGGAGCATTGAGTTAAAATCAGCAACTTAATGAGGCCCTAAGAAACTCAAAGGGACCCTGTCTCTATATAAAAATATTTAAAAAGGGCTGGGGATGTGATTCAGTGGCTGAACACCCCTGGGTTGAACTGCACAGGGCCCTAGGCTAAATGGCCAGTAGGGCGTTGTTTTAACTATCTCAGGAATTCCAAGTTCTGGGTGTAACAGAGGAATTTAATAATACCTAATCTTTTACATTCAAGCTTTCTAGCTTAGAAACTTTACCCTTTCATAAGCAGAAGAATAACAATTTCAAATTCAGCCTAAATAATATCAGAGGGCCCTAAGAAACTAAGCAAGACTTTGTGTGAAAACTAAAAATAAAATAAAATACAATTTAAAAAGCCTGATGATATAGGGGTTTAGGAGAACTATCCTGGGTTAAGTATTCATTCCTCTCCCCTTAAAAAAGAAAAGAAAGAATAAAAAAAATAAAACCAAAATTTTTACATCTGATGAACTTTTTATTCAATGGGGTTAATATGTTTGAGAAAAACGTCTAAAGCTTATAGCAAGGATTTAAAATAAACTTGGGAAATTGCTGAAAATTGAGTGAAAAATCAAGAACAAGCAATATTTTTAAAATTTCTTATCAGGAGAAATTTGAAAAGAGCCATATTTGATTTCAGTCATGATGAAAATGCAGGATGCTATGGAAACTGCAACAAAGGACTGTATCTATATCACAAAAGTTTTGTAAATGGAGAATATGAAACACTACATTAAAAAAGTGAGGGTGAGACAACATTAAGGCCATATGTGTAATCTAAAATAAATAATATACTAAATCTCCACTATATGAATTTTATCTGGGAGTATGTCTACAAAACAACACAATACTCCTTGCATAAAGCAGAGGATTTGTGATAGTCTCAAATTAAAAATGATTTCACATCTGTGGCTATTGTGCAGGGGCCTATATCAAAAAAGCAAGGTTTGGGGCTCAAGCAGTTGAATGAAGATGTGAGGAACTTTTGGGATGGTAGGCATGCTACTTTTGAAGGCAGCAATAGCCCATAACCAAACTCTAGCTTCTATCCCTCAGCCCCCCAAATTATTAAATAGAACGTTTTTTTTTATGCAGGTAAGACAAAGAAGGCATATCAACAACATTTTACTGATGTAAGAGCATGCTCACAAACAAATGTTTTTGACCTTGAGTACATAGATTGAATATGAGCTTGGTTACTTGTTAAAAATACAGCCCTCTGGAAGCCTGGCCAGGTACTAACATACTTGGTCTTTTTTTTGTCCTTAAATGCCTCATGGCATTGAGCATTTCACAACTTCTACTGTAAGGAGCAATGCTAATCTCTCCATTCTTAAGGTGAAACACAGACTGCTGTTTATCTCTATTCTTACAGACAAAAAAATAATAATCTTACTCTCTTGCCACCTGGGTAAATTATTTTAAAAAGTCCACCAGTTCTGCTTAACAGGTAAAATGGGGTAAATTTGGATACCTGGGCTGGCCATGCCAGTTGTTCACTGGAGCCATTGGCTGCTGTTGTTTCATTGTATGCATCATCCATTGACTGGACTTGAAGGCCTTTATCCTTCTTCTTCTCCCCAGACTCAATCATCACAATGGAGAAGGTTGATGGGTATTTTCAAAATACAGAGATCTTACTCTACTGGATATACTTTGGATTCCTATACTTCTTGATTATTTTGCAATTTCTCATTCTGGTAGTCTCTCATACACTTGCATCAGTTTTTGCTGTCAGATCTATAGAAACCATTCATCCCATGACCAGAGCAGCTGCACATGACTCATTTGACTACTTCTCCAAATCATCTATGACACTGCTGCCACTTTTTTCTTTGGCCAGGGGCTGAGGCCTGGGCTTCAGCAGTTCAACTTCCAAAGTTTATGTTTGCACACAGCGCAGTCAGAATCCTTATTTCTGTTTACAAGGAACTAATCCCACTATGTAACAGCTCTCCACAGGAGTTCACTGTAATTGGACTGAGGCAATAAAATGCTGTATGCTTCTTTGTGTCCATAGTTGCCACTACTCCCCTAAATATCTCCATTAATCTATCAGGACTGAGATATCTCTCACCTGCAAATATCCTAAAGACTATGCGAGTTGCTGTGTGGGTGTTGAGACCCAGGATGTAAAATTTTGGTCTCTAGCAATTGAGAGATGTGAGGAAGAGTTGGCATTGTAGTCATGCTTATGCAGAGGTAACAATAGCTCCCAGGTATCGGAGAGCATTCAGCTCTCTGAATCCTGCATCATTCCATAGGCCCTTTCACATATAGGCCAGAAAACAAAGGTGCATGATCGATATTTTACATAATGAAGACATTCTCAGAAGAAAATGTTTATGACAATGAATGTATACACTTAATCAAGGTATTCATTACTTAAATAAATGATAATAATACTTATAATAATCATCATCATAATAATAACAATAACCTTTTGTAAGCATCAACAACAGAGTAGCTATAGCCATGTTTGGCCTTTCCAATGATCCACACTTATAGGTTTCATCATCAAAAAATCTACACACCTGAAGTCTTCTGCAATGATATATTAGCAAGGAGGTAAGAGCTCTGCATCCACAGGCCTCAAAAAATATGCTGTATTGTGATATGACTAGAACACAATCCCCCTGTCTAGGATTACTAAAAGCCATCTCCAGATGGTATCTAAACAAGCTCATCATTCTTCCAACTTATCATTGATCAACTGCTGTGTGGCTGCATCTAAAGATATCATATGTATTGAAGTCATACTGATATTATTATATGGCAGAAACCCATTCCTGTGCTGCTGATAACAAACCAACTGCTATGTGATTTTGCAACACAACTTTTTGCATTTGATATTTTTCTTTATTAACTAGAGTTATAGCCTGCTTTGAAAGATTTAAGGTTTGGTTGTGTACTCTGTATCTTATTCACGAAGGTTGCATAAAAATAAAGAAAATACCTCATCCTCATGAGTTTGAAATTTTATTTATCATATAGTCTTCTCTTTAGCTATAAGCACACCATAATTTTCCATAGGCTGTATGGTTTTAACCTAGTATCCTAATAATTCCAGAAGAAAAAACAGAAGTACAAACATATTGAGTAACATTTGCAAATTAAATCAAAGTTTAGGCAGTAAAAAATTGTCTGGATAAGATGGAGATCAACTGACTGTTGACTATAATAGATAATGTTACCTTCAGTATACATTGAAATATGGGTTTCATTTAAACCTTAGGAATTAAGCCAGATTTAATAAAGGGGTGATTATAACAGCTGCTTCTCTGCTTATCATTTCAATTTTGCCTATTCATAAACCAGGAAACAAGAGCCAATATTGTAATGCATGTCTATAATTTCAGTGACTTAAGAGGCTGAGGAAGAAGGATTTTAAGTTCAAGGCTAGACTCAGCAACTCAGTGGGGCCTTAAGCATCTTAGTGAGAACTTGGCTTGTCTTTAAAAACAAATGGGCTGGAGATGTGATTTGTGATAAAGTGTTCTGAGTCCAGTCCTTGGTACAAAAAAAAAAAAAACATTCTGCTTTTTTGTGCCACTATCTAACTTCTAAGACAATAATGAAAGATTGATAATTCATGTAGTCTAGAGGATGTGAGTTGTGGCTTTGGGGTCACAGAGAATTGATCCTGAATTCTAGTAAAGTTGCTTAATATTCAGGAGACCTTTAAAATATTCTTTCACACTGAACAGCTATGTAAACATCATCCATTACAAAAAGCAGAATGATACAGAGTGTCAACATATTAGCAATTCTTTAGCCCTATCTGTACATATAAAGTTGACAATGTGTTTTACTCCTCTAGTAGCCAAAGTGCAGAGTATATTTCCCAAATTTTGGATCTGAGCTCTTGTTTTTTGTGAGTGACTTATGTAAATCTGTGACTATGAAAGTGTATTAGTCAGGAAATACTTTGAATACTTTGTTTTTACTTTCATAACACTGTCACCTCCACCTTAATTTATTTGAGCCCACCTTAATTTATTTGATTCTGTGAAGAAGGGTGCATTTTTGGCAACCATATCTCCCTCTGAAGTTCAGTAACCTTGCCAACTATCACCTAATGCAGTAAAAAGATCCCATATGAACCCAGGCTTAATTGATGATAAGCCCACACTTGAGACAATAATTTTTATATGGTTTCTTCTTATTCAGTGATAGATATCTAATTCACTAAACATGGGCTGAATGCCAGAATTCAATCACATGTTGAACAGAAGTTATGTGAAAAACATATTGTGCCTTATAGGTACTGGTTAAATTGTTATTAATTTAAATTTAAACTTTAATCTCTTGACAGGCTTTTGTGAATTATTTGTAAATATGTGTAGACTTCTATGCCTTTAATGTTTGATGATATTCTCAGAGTACCCCATACTAAAGAAGAAAATTGAAATCACAGCCCTGCATTAGGTTAAAGACAAAACTGCAAAATAATTTTTTTAAAAATGTTTAGACTCTAGTTTCTGGATTACTGATGATCTGATGACCTAGAGTCTTCTCTCCAGTGATACCAATCTCTTTTGGTTAAAGTATGATATCTAAAATGAAAATGGATCTGTGCCCAGAATCCTGTGAGAAACAGTTTCCGCTTTTGTACACTTCTAAGTTGTAGATGGCTTCTCTTTCAAAGTGCAGAGTCTCTCCTGTTCTTTGGCCCTGAAAGAATGTTGTTTAGTATCTTTATTCCATAACATATGAAACAGAACTGAGTTGTCCATTTTTTTTTTTTCACCTTGCTGAGGTCAGGGTATTTATAGATCTCAAACATGGAATACAGCTGTGGTGACCATAGATATCCCTACGAGGTCAAGAGTGAATTTTAGGATGAAGCTTGAAAAATACATTTATTTATTTGTCAATTTATATTTTCAAAAATAATAATATTTTGGATATAGTGGTTTAAGTTATTAAATTGATTTAAGCTGTCCTTCTTAATTTTTATTATGAATACTAGAAATTTTTAAATTATACTAATGCATTATATTGTTTTTCCCTCTGGGAAAATATTAATGCCTTAGGACATTGCTTAGAAGTTTAAAATAAAACTTGCTTTCTCATAAGACCAGAGAGCACAAAAGTTAAATGAAATTTTAAAGTAATTTTGATAAAATTTTTATTCATGATATTTTGGGTGTGTGGGAGATCTTGCCTCTCGGTTTTATTTTCCCCATTGGGTTTCTCCCCACTGAAATTAAGTTTTCATCACTGAAAGGAAAGTGACCACAACACTCGGAGTGACCAAAAGATCTTTATTGCAGCAGTGCAACAAAGAGAAAAGAAGGAAGGAGAGAGAGAGAGAGAGAGAGAAAGAGAGAGAGAGAGAGAGAGAGAGAGAGAGAGAGAGAGAGAGAGAAAGAAGAGAAGAGATGAACAGGGAGAGAGCAAGAGCAAGAGAGAGACAGAGAGTGCATGCAAGAAAGATGAAGAGCAAGAGAGAGAGAGATCAAGAGAGAAAGAGCAAGAGAAAGAGAGCAAGAGAGAGAGGGGCCTGGCAGGAGGGAGTTTTTATAACCCAAATCTAATGGGGCCTCTGGGTCTGCAAGCTGCCTTGTTGGCCCAAGGGGGGTTGAGTGCTCAGCCTTGAGAGGGACTTGACACAAACAGGTGATAAAGGACCAGATAGAGGGGGGTTTGAGTGCATGGGCTATCTTGCAGCCAACATCTGTTCAGCCTGCCCTGCAGACAACACAGTTCAGCCTGCTCTGCACCCAACAATCACATGAGAAGAACATCACATAATCTTTTATCTTTTCCCTTCTCACTAAGGTGTGGCTGTAGAGTTTAAGAGTGGTGAGGATAATACAAATCATGAGAAGTGATGACATGTCATTCCAAGTCCTCATCAGCCTCCCCAGCTCAAGTGATTTTTTATTGAGCTGGCTGAACATCTGTTCATTTGCTCTACTCTATATACTAAATTTTGGAGCTTTTTTACCCTTTTTTCAATTCTTGTTAGTTACCACCAGATTTTTTTATGACATCATTTACTCTAGGATCAGAAACATCTGGTCTGGTGGTCTGCACCTTGGTCTTCTCACCCTTCCCTCTTATTAGGTGAGGACAACCTGCCAGAGGCCTCACTGTGTTTATCAAGGTGAGGGGAAGTGATTAGTTTATGTCTGAGGGCAATATTGCAGGGCTTCTTTAGGCATGCTTGGTGAGGCTGCATGTTTCAAACTGAAGTTTTTAAAATGGAGTTTTTTTAGGCCAGGCCTAAGGCCATCCTCACAATAGTGTAGTTAATTTGTCCAAAATTAAGGTGTTTTTGTTTGTTTGTTTGTTTCTTTAATGTATTTGTCCTCAATTAAATTTTTTTTCTTTTTTTCTTTTTGTACCAGATATTTAACTCAGGGGCACTGAGATACATCCCCAGTCTTTTTGTATTTATTTAGAGAGAGCGTCTCACTTAGTTGCTTAGTGCCTTGCTTTTGCTGATGGTTGATTTGAACTCATGATACCCATGTATAATTCTTCTGTGCCACAGGGGTTATTGCCTGTGCCACCAAATTTGCTCTCAACTGAGTTTTTAAATATGTAAAACAACTTTATTAAAGTGACATTTAGAAGCATTACTAATATTCAAGCAAACTCCTTTGTCCTGGTCTGGCAGGAAATAAAAGTGGAACTGGACTTTAATTTAAATAACAAGAAAGTTCAATTGCAAGGGCTTAATTAGAACACAGATAATTAGAAGGTTACAGGCCATAGAACTGTTGTACTTGTTTAAAATAATGTTTTTCTTAATTGTGGATGAACAAAATATCTTTGTTGTTGTTGTTATTATTATTATTATTATTAATGTGGGTCCAGTATCAAACAGACTACCTCATGTATACCAGCCAAGCATTCTACTACTGAGCAACAACCCTAAATCCTTACCTGGTGTTTTTAAAATATTTATTTATATTTAATTTATTTATATGGGGCGCTGAGAATTAAGCTCAGGGCCTCATATATGCTAGGCAAGCACTGTACCACTGAGCCACACCTTCAGCTCTTTCCTGGTACTTCTTAAATACCTGTTTTACATAAATTTCAATTAGTAGCTTTAACCCTTTTCCAATATTTGTTTGGATTAAATCAATAACCTAGAAATCAGTGAAGCAAAGTCTAGTTTTATCTGAAACTCTGATTTTTCTTCCTCTTTTTTCCCCAGACCAGACACCTTATCACAGTGTCTGAATTAAGATTCCCCCTTGAGGTATTTACTGTATGTTGTCCACATTCCAAACTCCCAAATTTACCTATTGCTTAGTTTTGGAAAAATCTTGCAGAATTTCTCCAGAGGTACCAAAATTTCTTGGAGTACTCAGAAGAATCCATATCTGAGTCTTGCCTTTTGGGGAGCAGTTTGAATTATAAGTATTCAGCCTTTAAGGCAAGTAGATGGATGATCTGCAGCTGGAAGAAACCTTTTCATCAATACCTTGTATCTAAAAGGCACTTCATTTGATTCCTTTTATTAGATACTGTGAATAAACCTACAATAAAAATGAAAGTGAAGTAATATCTTTAACAAAAGTGTTCCAATTTCTTTAGATATTTATCCAGAATTATAATTACTGGGTTATAGGGCATTTTTTAAACCAAAAATTGTTATTGTTATTTATTTTTACTTATTTAGGCACTTTACCACTGTGTTACATCCCTATTTTTTTAATAAGAAAGGATATCACTGAGTCACTTAAGCCATTGCCAAGTTTCTGAGGCTGGTCTTGCATTTAAGTTCCTCCTGTTTCATCCTCCCAAGCCACTGAGAGTACAGACATTCACAATGATACCCTGCTTCAAAAAATTATTATTAGTGGATTATATGGCATTTTTATTTTGAGCTCTTAAGAACCATGATAGGGGCTGGGAATGTGGCTCAAGCTGTAGTGCATTTGCCTGGCATTCGTGTAGCACTTGGTTTTATCCTCAGCACCACGTATAAATAAAGATGTTGTGTCTGCTGAAAACTAAAATGAATAAATAAATATTAAAATTCTCTCTCTCTCTCTCTCTCTCTCTCTCTTTCAAATGTATTTTATTTTATTTTAAAGATAGAGAGAGGAGCTAGAGAGAGAGAGAGAATGTTTTTAATATTTATTTTTTAGTTCTTGGCGGACACAACATCTTTGTTGGTATGTGGTGCTGGACACAACATCTTTGTTGGTATGTGGTGCTGAGGATCGAACCCGGGATGCACGCATGCCAGGCGAGCGCGCTACCGCTTGAGCCACATCCCCAGCCCCTCTCGCTCTCTCTTTAAAAAAAAAGAACCACGAAATTTTTTTTTCAAAAGTATCTTTATTAACTTTATATTGTAACCAAAATTTTTATCTATCCATATACACCAATACTCTGGAGTCCCTACTATCTTTCAGATATTTGTTTAGTTTGGTGTGGTTTGGTGCTAGGAATTGAACTCCATGTGTGCTTATCACTGAGTTATGTCTCCAGTCCTTTTTTTTGAGACAGGTGATATATTACTAATCTCTCAATAAGTTGCTTATAGCCTTTCTATGTTGTTAAGGCTGTCTTTCAAAATCACAATCCTCCTGACTTGCCTCTCCAGCCTCTAGTATATTTGCACCACACCTAGCTCTTTCAGATTATTATAATAACCTTTTCAACAACTCTGCCCAGGCTACAAAAAATCTCTTTGACTGATGCATTTTATCCCTGAGAAAAGTTTATATTGTAAGGGACTAGCAAAACGTCGGAGGAAGAGACCACAAGAGACTGGCTTCATGCAATAAGTGTAAGGGGATTTTTATTGAGGATCCTGATTCAGCGTGCTGAGGCTCCAGGCTCACTCAGGAAGGGAAAGCAGTCCAGAGCAGGGGTTGAACAATGCTTAAGTACACTTTTTGAGGAGGGCGGGGGCTTTGCATACATCACAGTCTCCTTTAACAAATCACCTTACACCGAGGAAAAAATCAAACAATAATTTTTAGAATTGATTAGTACATTCATTGGTGGGAACAGGGCGAGCTGGAGTGATAGGTCATTCCTAAGGAGAGGGTTACATTTAAAATGATTGGTTTAGGCCCTGAGGTGTGTACGTGCTGGATCGCACAGGGTCTTGAATGTTTACATGACAGGTTACATAGGGTCCTAGGCTATAAATCAATTAAATGGCCAGTAGGGCCTTGTCTTAACTGCCTCAGGAATTTAACTCATGCTTTGCAGTTTAGAAGCAGGTTTACAGTGCCTGGTCCTTTACATTTTAACTCAGGCTTTGAAGCTTAGAAACTTCACCCTTTCAATATGAAGTAGCAAATGTAGGACTATTCTGTAAAGATTTGTTGGAATAAACAGGGATCATTGTTTTTTAAGCTTCTTTCTGAACAGCTGTTTGGTATCATAGTTCATAAAAGTGCTGGGAAAATAATGTAAATTCATTTGTTTGAAATCTACAGAGATTTACATAAGCTCAATCACCTTTTGTTCTAGAGTTTGAAACTTCAGGACATAGTAAGGTAAATAAAATATGTTAAAGTTGAGATATTCAGTACACACATCCACACACACATCCACACACACAAAAAAAAATCTTTCTAGGAGCAGTTGGTAGTTCTGCCATTATTACTAGCATATCAGGGACATAGTAACATAAACAAAATATGTTAAATGTGAAACATTCAATACACACATACACACACCCCAAAAAAAAAAAACTTTTTCTAGGAGGAATTGGTAGTTCTGGCCTTATTACTAGTGTATCAGGGTTGGGGCAGGATTCAGAAAGTGCTAAAATCTCACTCAAGCTAAGAGTAGTTTACTGGATTCCTCCCTATTTCACCTATAATACAAGCTAGAGTGAAATTCATCTGTCAGCAACAGCAATTGGGAAAATATGGTGGCAGATTTTTTTTTAGATAAATTGACAGCTTTGATATTTGGGTATTTTTGTGTCTTGGTCACAGCTGATGAAACACTTCTGAAAAATTTTATGGCTCCTAGATATCACCATTTTTTTTGTATCATTTCTTTCATATTTCCTTCTTTTTTTTGTGGTGCTAGAGATTGAACCCAGGGCCTTGTGTATACAAGGCAAGCACTCTAAAAACTGTGCTGCATCCTCAGCCCCTCTCTCACATTTCTGTTCACTAGAGGTGATGATGGTAATTGGGAATTTTGTCCCAAATATGGTACATTTCTTAAGACCGGACTAGTATCCAATGTATCTAAATCTAGTGTCAAGGATGTAAATAATTTAAAAGTAATAGTGAGCTAGTTGGAAAATTCATCTAGGTTATTAACTACTGCTTGGGAAGTTAGTCTACTCTCCAATATATAAAAGTGAGAGAGAAATTCTTTATTAAAGTGTATATAAGAAAAAAGAGGAGTTTTGACACAGCTTTTAGTTGACCCAGACAACTTAAGCAGGTGATTAGAGTTCTGCAAAGATGATAAATCCATGAGTTATTTGGAATAATGTGATTTTATCTAGTCTTCATAAATGAAGATTGAGGTCTAATATAAATCAGGCTTGGCAAAGGAAAAACATTTCAATGAAAACTAAATGTATGAATAAACACATTAAACAATATTTAACCAAAAGTCAACATTCAGAATATTTATGCAAATATGTAATCACCAGTAATGTAAAAACAATGACAACTAAAAAAATGAATTAATAAAAAACAAATAAATAATGCAATGAATGAATTAATTAATGAATAGCTAACAAGTGCAAAGATGTAATGTGACTGGAATTGTCAAAGTCAGCTTGTAGCTATGAAAAAGTGTAAGGTACATAGAAATGGTGTTTTACTACTTACTGAGACATACCCTATGAAGTATAAATTCCACTCCTAGGTGGTAAGAGTTGAACACAGAACCCATTCACCTGGCTCTCTCACTTGGGAACTGTGCAAAAAATTACTTTTTTCTTTCCCTCAAATTTTATTGCTGCTTCCAAGAACACTACCCTTTATATTCACACTATCATTGTAGCATGTGAACCCCTCTACTATTCAAGTTTTTCTTCTTTTTTTCATTGCTCTTTTTCTCCCTACCCCCATATCATCCACCAATACTTATTTTGTATAGCAAAATCTACATAATCAGCAATCACCAGTCTTATATCTTACTATATCCATTTCCTACCTTGTGCATGACCACTTTGAGATCCCCTCCATAAAAAAATCAATAGTCCAAAGTGATCAGAATGGGGGTAAAAATTGCAGAATATTAAAGGACAGTTAAACAACAAGAAAGCTATAAAAGTGTGCTTCATTTAAAGGTGAAAATAAAAAGAAAATCTTTAGACTTCATTAGTTAAAATAAAAGATCAAAAATTTATGGGTCTCAATAATTTGAATTATACTTGTGAGTCACTTTTTTGGGGAAAGGGATATAAGAACATTGCTAAAGAGTTTAAAGTTCAGGGGCTGGGGATGTGGCTCAAGAGGTAGCGCGCTCCCCTGGCATGCGTGCAGCCCGGGTTCGATCCTCAGCACCACATACCAACAAAGATGTTGTATCCGCCGAGAACTTAAAAATAAGTATCAAAAATTCTCTCTCTCTCCTCTCTCACTCTCTCTTTAAAAAAAAAAATAAAAAAAAGAGTTTAAAGTTCAAACTGTTTTTTTTATGAAACAAAGAATAGAAAAATTAAAAAATATATTAAAGTAATTGTGATATCATTTTCATAAAAATATATATACATATTTATTCATAAATTGCTTTAACCTTATAAACAGTTATAAGTGTCAATATATTTTTCTCTGGGCTAGGTCCTATTATTGGAAGAAAACTTTGCCTTAGAATAACCCCATACAGAGGCATTTAATACAATTAACAGGCTAATAATAATAATAATAATAGTAATAATAATAAGTGAGGTGGGGAGAATTTCAGGTTGTGAAGCATACCTGTAATATAAGTTACTTGAAAAGACATCACAGAAGAATTTTATACATTGTCTGAAGACATATATGTATATATTATTTATAAAAAGTGTTTATGAGTTCTGTAGTGAGGGTGCACAAGTCCAATACAAAGTCTTTTTTTTTCTTGAATATTTTTTGTTGTACATGGACACAGTATCATTAGTAGTTTGTTTATTGGCTTTTCTAAAATATTTATTTTTAGTTTTTGGCAGACACAACTTTTTGTTTGTATGTGGTGCTGAAGATTGAAACTGGGCCGCCCGCATGCGAGTGTGCTACAGCTTGAGCCACATCCCCCTCTTGGGTGGCTTTTTAATGCAGTGCTTTGTATTCAACCCAGTACCTCATGCATGCTAGGGAAGTTCTCTACCACTGATCCATAACCCTAGTCCCCAAAGTCCTTTATTTATTCTTTTTTTTTTGGGGGGGGAGTGTGTGCGTGTAGTACAGGGGATTGAATCCATGGCCTTATATCAGCAAAACAAGAACTCTACTGACTAAGCTATATTCTCAGCCCTGATCTGTAGTCAGTTAACAATGACAATGGAGCAGCCTGTCATTCAGACTTTGATTCTGTGCTCACTTGGCTCAGATTGGAGGCAGTGCCTGAAGCCTTGACCAGTCAGTCACTTAGGTGAGAACTGTCCAATCTTCACGCAGCCAGTGATGAGGGGGAGGGCTTCCACAATCTTCTGTTCTCTTTGTGTCTGAAACCCTCCATTTTTTCAATCAGTTTGTAGGCTTCTGTCCTGGATCTGGAGCCCAAGTGTCTGTGTTATGCAGAATCTGAAAACAAACCACAGGGAGAACGCTGAGAACCCTGAGAGTCAGAAAATGGTAAGTATGCCTTGTTATATTGAGACTGGGTAGGAAGGTGGCTTAAAGCTGACAGGAGTTGCAATGGTGGAAACTGGCAGTAATGGCTAGGGACTCCTCGTGGTCCTCTCCAGAGTCTTGTGGCCAGAGGGTCTCTCTGTGGTAGCTTAGCCTTCACCTACCTCTGACTAGTCTAGTGAGGCTTAGATTAGCAGTTGAAAACCTGGGTATTTTATTCCATAATTGTATGGTGTTTTCAGCTTCTTTCTAAAGCCCTTTGTGGGCTTCCATGTGCCATGAGTCCAGCATGTCTCCAGATTGCTTAGTGAAGACTGAGATAATTACCAGGAGAGAACTACAAATCCATTCATTGTATTTATGCATGAGAGAGGCTGTTAATTTTAGGGGTTGTTACTCATGATGGTTTGTTTGTTTGTTTGTCTAATTATTGTTATTATTATTATTATTTTTGTGTGTATGTTGCTTTCTTTTTGGTACCAGAAATTCAACCCAGAGGTGTTCATCCACAGATTCACTTTCCCACCCCTTTTTTAATATTTTTATTTAGAGACAGGGTTCCTTTGAATTTCTTAGGGCCTCACAATTTTGATGATACTGGCTTTTAACTCATTTTCTTCATGAGTCCTGAGATTTTTAAATGTAGCAGAAGCAGTATCTCAAATCCAAAACAAAAATCTGAAATCCAGAACTTCAGTTTAGCTTTCCATAGGTCTTAGAATAAACCCCTGGTTTTCTAGCTCTCTGTTCACATATCCAAAACTAGGGTTCTCTGTTCACAGAAAATAAGTATAAAATAGAATAAATAGTATAATGACCATGTAATATGGATAATGGGCCTCACTCAAACACACCTGGTGGCTAACCAAAAGATGTTAATGAGCACCATTAAGGCCTATTTCAAATGTAAAAGACCTTGAAGCCCACTTGTGGGAACATCTTCAACAAAGTCCTTTGTCCCAGGGGTGATTCCTGATTGAATTTGAAGAAAAAAGGATGGGTCATAGAAAGAATGAAAGTGAACTCAAATGGTAGTCATGATGCCTTTTTCTAAGCCTATTATAAATGCATTATGCTTCCTGTTCTGCCCAAAACCATCAGTAAACTTCTAAGATGGCACACAAAGATGAGTTTGTTTTTTTTCTGGTATCATTCCTCATACCACATGGTGCGTGTTCTATTTCTTCTTGCTTAAATAGATTTTTTTTCCTTCATAAGTTATGAGACAAGCACCCAGACAAGCCCCCAAGCAGAATAAAATTAGGTGACATTAAAAAGAATGAATCTCTCCTAAATGAGGTTTATGTGTCCCAATTAAAAATTTAAAAAAACTGTAATGGATCATCAATTGAGGGTTTATTTATTTATTAATTTGTTTGTTTATTTATTTATGGTCAGACAACCTGGGGTTGTGGCTCAGTGATAGAGCATTCACCTAGCACGTGCAAGGCCCTGGGTTTGATCCTCAGCAACACATAAAAATATGTAAATAAAAAAAAATAACCCACACAAACACTCCAAATATTTCAGGAAACTTTTATTCTGGTGTGGCAGGAAAAAATAAAAGTGGGACTAACTTGAATTTAAATTACATGCAATTTGAATCTCTCTCTCTCTCTCTCTGAACTGGGGATTGACCCCAGGGCCTCATGCTAGGAAAGCAAGCACTCTACAAGCTGAGCCACATTTTTTTGGGTGGGAGACCAGAGATTAAAGTCAGGGACACTCTATCCCTGAGCCACATCCCTACCCCTATTTTGTATTTTACTTAGAGACAGGGTTTCACTGAGTTGCTTAGTGCCCCACCATTGATGAGACTGGTTTTGAATTCATGATCCTTATGTCTCAGTCTTGTAAATAGCTGATATTGCAGGCATGCACCACCATGCCTGGCCAACTCCAATCTCTTTTTTTTTTAAAGAGAGAGTGTGTGTGTGTGTGTGTGTGAGAGAGAGAGAGAGAGAGAGAGAGAGGGAGAGAGAGAGAGAGAGAGGGAGAGAGAGAGAGAGAGAGAGAGAGAGAGAGAGAGAGATATTTTTAAATTTAATATTTATTTTTCAGTTTTGGGCAGACACAACATCTTTGTTTGTATGTGGTGCTGAGGATCAACCCCAGGCTGCGCGCATGCCAGGCGAGCCCACCACCACTTGAGCCACATCCCCAGCCCCAGCCAACTTCAATCTTAAGGGCTAAAGTACACGAAATTTAGATCAAAGTCCATGTTAATTTCTTGGTACTATATATATAAAGTTGTTGATAGACCTTATATTCCAGTGCCTCACATGTGCCAGACAAGTGAGCTCCACTGAGCCCCAGCCCCAGCCACCTGGTACATGTTTTATGGGAAATATTGGAGATTGAACTTACGAACACTTGACTACTAAGATAAATCCCCAGGATTTTTTTTTACTTTATTTAGAGACAGGATCTCACTGTGTTTCTTAGCACCTCGCTTCTGCTAAGGCTGGCTTTGAAATTTTGATAATTATTCCTCAGCCTCTTCAGCAACTGGGATTACAGGCTTGCACTAACACACCCAGCCCCTGGTACATTTTTAATACCTGTTTTATGTAGATTTTAACCAGTAGCCTTAACTTTTTTTTCTAATATACATTTGATTTTAATCCATAACCCAGAAATCAGTGAAACAGAATCTATTTTTTATCTGCAACTCTGCTTTTGGTTATGTCAGTGTCTGAGTTAATATTCCCCATTAAAGAATTTACTATGTCTTGTGTTCTCATTCTGACCTCCCATCTGACCTAGTTCTGAGTTTTAGAATATCTGAAACAAGGTGCCCAGAGATTCCAAATTTTTTGGAGTATTTAGAAAATACCACTCTCTGAGTCTTGTCTTCTAGAGACCAGTTTGAATTTTAAGTGTGTAGCTTCTGAAGGGACTAATTGGATGCTTTGCAGCTGGAAGGCATTTTTTGATATACTTTTTATATAAAAGGTACTTTATTTGTTTCCTTTTATTAGATACTGTGAATAAAGGTACAATAAAAAATAGATGTGTGGCAATATATTTAGCAAAAGGATTCCAATGTTTTTACATATATACCCAAAGTTATTATTACTGGATTGTATGGCATTTTTTTTTACCAACAATTATTATTTATTTATTTTTATTTATTTAAATACTGGAGATTAATCCCAGGGCACTTTACCAGTGTGCTACATACCCAGTCTCCAACACTTTTATTTATTTATTTATTTATTTTTGAGAGAGGGTTTTACTGAGTTTCTTAGGACCTTGTCAAGTTCTTGAGGCTGGTCTTTAACTTGAGGAATAAATCCCTAGATTCCTACCTCTTATTCTCCTAAGCCACTGGGAGTACAGACATGTACGATTTTGCATTGCTATCCCAAATTATTAGTAGTGGATTATGTGGCATTTTTATTTTGGGCTTTTAAAGAACCTTAACACTTTTATAAAAATGTATTTATTAAATTTTTATTGTCACCAACATTTTTACATATTTGTGTACCCTTGAATCCCTATTCATTATGAGATATTTGCTTGGTTTTGTATGGTTTGGTGCTGGGTATTGAACCCAGAGTTGAATACCACTGAGATACATCCACATTCTTTTTTATGTTATATTTTGTGACAGGCTCTCATTAAGTTGATTGTAGCCTTGTTATATTACTGAGGCTGTCTTTGTACTAACAATTCTCCTGTGTCATTTTCTATAGCTTCTAGAATTTCAGGCATAAACCACCCACAAATGACAATTTTAGATTTTTATAATAGCCATTCCTACAGCACTGCATAGGCTGAATAAAATCTATTTGATTAATGCATTGAATCCCTGAGGCAAGTTTATGTGAAGTATCCAGTTTAGGAGTGTTATGTAAACATTAGCAAGGATTGTGGAATGTGGTAGACATTATTATCTAAAGTACATATATGGGGCTGGGGATGTGGCTCAAGTAGAAGTGCACTTGCCTGGCATGCATGCAGCCGGGGTTCTATCTTTAGCACCACATACAAACAAAAATGTTGTGTCCACAGAACACTAAAAATAAAAATAATAAAATTCTCTCTCTCTCTCTCAAAAAAAAAATAAAGTACATATATGAAGACAGGAATTGATGTGAACATACTTTATATACAAACAGAGGTATGAAAAATTGTTCTATATGTGTAATAAGAATTGTGATGCATTCCACTGCCATGTATTTAAAAAATAAAACAACAAAAAAAAATCTTTATATGTATTGCTGAGAATCAAACTCAGTGCTTTGCACATTTTAGCAAAGTAATCTACAACTGAGACACAACTCCAGCCCATGCACCCAGCTTTTTATACACTCTTTGTAGCAATCAGAAACAACTTTAAAAATTAAAATTGCATTTATATCACTTTTCCTAGTACGGTAATGTATTACTAACTAAACATATTCTTAGTATTTTTTAAAAAGTAATCTAATGGATGACTGTTATATTTTCCAGGGATTATTTTATCACTTCTTTAGGCCTTGGTGAAGGGTCTTTTTTTTTTCAGAATATAGATTTCTTCTATTATCAAATGGGTCCATGCTAACTGTGTTGAAAATAGTGATTCTAAAACTTCACACAATCCACACATTTGCAAGACTATAGGGGAAAGGGAAAGACAATATTCACAACCAAGAAACCATTTCCCATGGAAGCATAGTATCAGTGTCCAACCTGGAGTGTAATCTAGATCTTTCAGTGGTAAGGTTGTTTAAGAACCACAACCATAGGTTTTTGGGATCCTCTAAAGTACACTGAATGACTTTAAATCACTTACTCTTCTTCAAAATAAAATTTCTGCTACCTACTTAAAAAATAAAGCACTATGAATGAGAAAGGTGAATGAGACTTAAGTTCTTTGGAGGTACCAAGGTTGACGTTTAATTATAGTTTATAAATAGTCAAATAAGAAGGGCCTTTGAGTTGCCTCAACTTTTCCAACACATGATGTAGAATATTTAGATGAACTGACATGAAATAATGAAAATGCATTTCAGGGAAGTGATATCACAGAAATTTTCATGGTAGAATCTTGGAAATGTGGGAAAAATATATTCATATACATATGCATTTCTATAGAAAAAAATAAGTGATAAGTACATGAGTATGAGGGTAAATTCCGTGTGCCTCATGCATTGTAGGTTAAAGGTAATGATGAAGTAGTAATTGAGGAGATCCAGAATTCTATAATCCTGGAAGATATTAATAGCAATTTAGAAAAAGAAAATATATTTAAATCCCTTTTGATTTACCTCTGTTCCTCTTATGAATTTGATTCTGTCAAATGAGATCATATGGGTATGGTTCTCTCTGAATTTATAATTTCTTTTATGTTTTCTTTTGTTTTTAGGATTTTGTCAGCTATGTCATGTAAAGCCCTGTCTTAAACTCACTTTGGGGGCTCTTTTACATCCTGTTCTGGACTGTAGAGCAGAGACTCACCTCACTCATTCTGTGCAATGAATTGACTTTTGTCAATCTTTTGTCAACAATGGTTGGAAGAACAAGCATATTGCAGGGTCTTTCATATCCTATAATATGGTTGTCAGGCCCTGTAGGTTAAAGGGTAGTTACTTGCTATGTTTGAAAAATCATCCCTATGAGAAGGGCTTATCTATATTTTTTTTGTTTTGGAAGCCCCATAAACACAGAAGAAAAGCATCTATGGTCACAACAAAGGAATGCCAGAAGCCATTAGATATGAGAAAATACAAAAATAAATAAAATCTTCTCTTAGAGCTTTTAGAGGTAAAAAGTTTATTTCTGTTTTGTGTAAGAAAACTAAAATTTCTCTTTGGCCTGACAATATTGTGATTTTTAAACTTGCTTGTAATTTCTTCCTGTGTTTTGAATTCACCTATGTCTGGCTATCACTTACCAGATAACAACCCTCTCTAAAACCTTACTGGTGCCTCATAAATTCTCGCTCCTGCTGACCAAATAACCATTCTCTCTAAATCTCAGTGGCAACTTATAAATTCTAATGTCTGGAGCTGAATTTATTTTCCACCTTGAAATGTTAGCCACATAGATCCTTAACCTGCTATTTGCCTTTGTATTGATTGTCAAAATCTTGTTAGCTGTAAGTACCTTAGATACCCACCTCCTTTGTAACTTTTTATGCTGTAAAAACATTTTACTGAAGATCAGGGGGATGATTTCTAGCATAGAATCTTGTAAGAGGCAGTCCTGGCCAGCTTTTGTGTACACAATACAATCTTTTTTTTTTTTTTTTTGAGAGAGAGTGAGAGAGGAGAGAGAGAGAGAGAGAATTTTTAATATTTATTTTTTAGTTCTCGGCAGACACAACATCTTTGTTGTTATGTGGTGCTGAGGATTGAACCCGGGCCGCACGCATGCCAGGCGAGCGCGCTACCGCTTGAGCCACATCCCCAGCCCCCACAATACAATCTTGATTTAATTTGATTTAAAATTTGAGTTGGTGGTCTTTTGTGTTTTGGTTTAACATTAACCTTTTTTTTTTTTAACGTCACTGTAAAAAAGCTAAAGAACACAACAAAACTCCTGTAAATGAGCCAGGTGCATAAAAATAGTCTTTCTTTACTGAAAACACAGTATTCATTATAGAAATGATATAAGCTTAAAAATTAAGAGATATCTCAAATATCACGTGAGTTTAGGAGTTAGAAACTTTTTCTTTCAGAATATAGGTAGTAAAATATGACAAAAGAGAAAATGTGAAGCATAAATATATTAAGTAATATGCAAAAATAACCAAAATATTTATTACAAAAAATCATATCTACAGAAATGGTTCAAAAGAAGCAGTCTTTTTGTCAGGAATAAACATTTGGACAGGAATGGAAGTTTTGTTTCTCTTTTTAAGTAGTTTTACTTCTGGTGAATAATCTTTACACTATTTCTGCATTTTACTGGTTGGAATTAATTATAATTCATATATCTGCAAAAAAGGTACTGAATGCAGAAAAATATTATTGCTCATGTTTAAATCACCTCCATTATTTGATCTTTCCCTTTTTAAACCAAAAATATGCATAAACCCATCTCTTAATATATATCTCTATCTGTGTATATTAGCAGCAACTGAGTTATAAAATTTGCTATGATCACTTGTTTCTTCATGTACTTAAAGACTATGAATTTCCTATTTAGCACTTAGGTATAATTCTCTATGATGTTCTCTAGTTATTTATGTCTCTATGCCAAGTTTTATACCAAGCTCTTAGTATGTGCTTAATTACTCTGTGTAGCATTGTAGGATTTATGTCTTATTTGTGACACTTTGTTCCCAGAACTGTGTCAAAAAGGAAATACATACAAAATGATTATCCAGAAAAAAAAATCTAATATTGTATTTTCTTTTATATTTATTTGTATATTTATGTATATATATTTTTATTATTTAGAAACACCTTTGGTCTGAAACTACAGTGATACTAATGTATTTTAGCTTGAATTGGTTGTGAGAATCAAACTAACAAGACTTTTATCTGTGTTGGGTGGTGATTTCTGCAACCTCAGGAACCTAGTGAATAATAGCAGAAATAAATAAATAACTCTTTAGTTTGAGGCAGAACAACCAAACTAGATGATGTTTTGCTTCTGCTTTCTATTTTGAATATTAGAAACATACCTTTAAATTTACATGGAACACTTTTGGAATTCTGTTCTGTTAGTTCTTCTAAAAAAAAAATCAATGAAACTGAAAAATAATGCAGGAAAGATAAATAATTAATTTCAAACAATTCATTTTTTAAAATAAATACTTTTTTAAATCAACAAAAATTCTGAAAAGTTAGAAAAGTTAAAAGCTTTAGAAATATCCTAAGGCAATTTCTCTTTTGCCCAGAACAGTAGACTATATCTGCAACTCATTCATCTCTAGAATTGGACTGCTTGCAAATATGAAAAAAAAAGTGTGCTAAGATGCCCTAAATGGCTTATAAGTTTTAGAATCCTGAAAGGAGCTCAAATCTGCCATTTTTCTACTTTACAAAATACAAAATCTTAAATGTGAATACTTAACAAACATTTGCAGAAGTGTAATTCAAAATGACCTAAAAAAAATGAAAAATATCATTGAAGGACTGACCCACTGAACATGAGGGACTTATAATATTGAATCCCTTATATTAAATGTCTTTTTATCATTGTCAAAATTTTCCATATTTATATTATAAATATATTAATCAAAATTTTTATGCATTTAATAACAAATATCTTAGTTCCTATTCTATTCAGTCTTTTAAAAAATTAGTAGTAATTAATATTAATAATTTAATTCTCATACTTGTTAAAGTATGAAACATATACTTTAAAAGCTATGGCTATAGCAAGTGAAAAATCCAGCCTAATTTTCTTTTAAGATTGGGAGCTATCTCATCACAAAGGCATGAAAAGTTAACTTCTGCTTCATTATAAATTACTGTGATTTGCTTGACATGACTACCAGTACCTTGAACTCACCCATGTCTGGCTTTCCCTGATGAGATAACAACCCTCCCTGAAACTTTAGTGATGACTCATAAATTCTGGCTTTCCCTGACCAAATAAAAACACAACTCTGAAACTTTAGTGGTGCATAATGAATTCTGATGGTGTGATCTAAATTTACTCCCTAAGTGCTAAACCATTTAGACCATTAACCTACTACGTTGTCTTTGTATTATGTTTGTGAAAATCCTGTTATTCATGTAAGTTCTCAAGTCACCCCCCTTTTGTAAATTTTTGTGCTGTAAAACTACAGTCCTAGAGAACTGGAGTGCTGAATTCTTTTTCCATGGGTTTCAAGAGAGACTGTTATGCTTAAATGCAGGACCTCCAAAAGACCACTAGAGACCAATATCCATGTAAGCACCAAAGAGGTGTTTATTGAAAGCTAGTTCAGTCCTTCATGCACACAGAAACTGGTGGCATAGAGGCCCTGAGCCCAGGGTTTGCAGCAGTTTTATAACTCTTTGGGGAAGGCAGGAACCACACATACATCATAGCATCTCTTTTTTTTTTTTAAACATTTATTTTTTAGTTTTATTTTTTGGCAGACACAACATCTTTGTTTGTATGTGGTGCTGAGGATCGAACCCGGGCCACACACATGCCAGGCGAGCGCGCTACCGCTTGAGCCACATCCCCAGCCCCCATCATAGCATCTCTTAGCAAATCATCACACACCTTGGGAAAATCATAAACAACTCTAAAACATGATTAGCACATTCACTGGTGGGAACAAGTTGGGTAAGCATGATTGATTAGTACAAATGGGGATTCATTTGAACAGATTGGCTTAGGCCATGAGGGGATTATATGGTGAACTATATGGTTTCCCAAAATTTTATCAACCACCGTAAACTACTGGAAGTTTCATTTGGAATTCCAGGAATTTTCCCTGTCTCATGCTGATTGGTGGCTACTAGGGGGTTGCTATGGATCCCCACCTAGCCTGACTGAGTCAGAGACACCAGGCAGAGCAGATCTCTCCTGTTATTTGTAGATAAACAACTCAGCAAGTTGGGTATGAGCCTAGGAGTGCTCTGTGTGTCTTTCCAAGGACAAGAGTCATGCCCCCTTCCTTGGACAGTCTTTGCTCTGAGGTAGAGGCTGGTTTCTCACCTTGTACCTTATATTTTGTATGTATTTTTTTTAGATGTAGCTGGACACAATACCTTTATTTCACTTACTTATTTTTATGTGGTACTGAGGATTGATACCAGGATCTTGCACATGGGAGGTGAGCACTCTACTGCTGAGCCACAATCCCAGCCCCTTATGTGTTGTTTTTGTTGGGCATTTTTACTTTAGGGGTTTTCTTCCCAGGTCAAAGTTCAATCTGTAACCTAAAAAGAACAGAGATCAAAAAATAAAGAAAGAAAAATTGATAATTATTGTCATTATTTTATATTAATTCCTGAATAATATACAAGCATATATAATTCATAAACTGAAATGACTTTATATGTAAGTTTAAATGAAAATGTTCTGTTGGTTGAGTTAGTTCCCAAAAATGGGAAAACAACCCTGCCTTAAAATAATAGCATCCTGAGACTCTGGGGTACATTTCTCAGTTTAAAAACAACAACAACAACAAAAACAGCACTCAACTACCTGAGATTCTAGCCCTTATTCATACCTGGATTGGATAATATTCCCTGTCACTCAAAAAAGAGCTCACTTCTCTCAGATTCAATGTTCATGATCTGAAGCCCCTTCCAATCAAAAGCATTTTGTGGGAACTGTCCAATTGTGTGTCATCAGGGAGGAGGAGGGTGGGCTTTCACTTCTTATCTCCTGAGTCCTCTATTTTTTTTTTAATTTTTAATATTTATTTTTTAGTTCTCGGCGGACACAACATCTTTGTTTGTATGTGGTGCTGAGGATCGAACCCCGGCGGCACGCATGCCAGGCGAGCGCGCTACCGCTTGAGCCACATCCCCAGCCCATGAGTCCTCCATTTTTGCCATCTGTAGTCTCACACTTCAGAGTCACAGGTTGTTCTACTGTGCAGGAACTGAGGATCCCAAGTAGCCCTACTCCTGAGAACCAGGAAATGGTGAGTGTGCATTGGCCTAGCAGGCTGAGGGAGGAAGACTATTGGAACCACAAGACTGGCTGTGTTGAAAACAGGAGCTAGCACATTCGGACTCCGGGCAGTCTCTGGAGTCTGCAGGCTTAACTCCTCCACTTGGCCACTATGACCTCAGTCCTACTGGCCAACCAGGTGGGGAACATGTCAGTGGCAGAGACTCTTTGTTGCCTTCCTTATGCTCAAAGGGCATCCTCAGAATCTGCATAAAATACTATGTGGCAGGTGTGTTCCTGCAGCCCAGTGTCTTACCAGGTGCTGGAGATTGACAGGTGGAATAATTTTCAAAATCAAATCTTCAAGGTCCATTTTCCTGCAAGAAAGGAGCTGCCATTTTTGGGTACCTAAATTCCTTTTGAGCTAGCTAATTTTCATTTTGACATTCTTTTATTTTTACTTTCTTCATCATTATTATTTTGTAAATGTTAGGTGAACTCAGGGATACTGTTCTACTTAGCCATATCCTTCCTTGGTAGTGGAGCCAGATTTACAGATAGGTAGTTAGTGTAGTTAGGTAAATTGGTTCTAATATCCAGTAAAATCAAGAAAAAACACCATATTGAGGATGGAGCCCAGGATAAGGGGAATTGAAAATGTCCCCAAGGCCCTGAGCCCATCCCAAGGAAATTTTAATGAAGCAGCTCACAGCAAATATGGAGATGCTAATCCAAAAGCCCTTCCTGCCCAGATTACTCCTTCAGCCCACCTGTCCTCCACACTTTGGGCCTTCCCATATATATTCCAACACTGCAAGAAAACAGAACAAAGGACACCAATGTAACAGGAATGCAGGATAGCTAAAGGAAGACCTTAGCTATAAAAAAGCTAAAAAGACCTTAGTTTAAAAAAAATCTGTTTCATGGATTCTACCTCTTTGGTCCCCTTTTTCTTCTGGGGAGAAGTCTTTTCTACTGTCCTTTAATAAAGCTTCTACTTTCTGGTCTAAACTTGCCTTGGCGCACTTCTCTGGTGATACCCTTCAGCACTGGGGAAGCAAGGACTCTTCACCAGTAAAACAGCCCTAACAGGTTTAAATTTATTTTGAGAAAGGTCCTAGCTAAGTTGCTGAGATTATTTTTGTTATGGTTTGATTTATCTAGAATTTGCTATTGCAATAAAGCATAGTGATTTTACATACATATGTATTCATATGGGAATCTTATTTATATTGTGATTCTTTATTATTGTAATATTATATTTTCACAATATATATGAATAGTAGGCCATGATAAGTTCTTTTTTTGCTCTTATAATTGAAAAGGTTTTTGGCTAAAGTTACATATAACTTTGTAGATGAATTTTAAAAATTTATGCTTTGGTTTTCTATGTCATTTAAAGTAAAGCTTGATGATTTTTTTTATTATTACATTATTGTTGTATTTAATAGTCAGGTTTATTTTGACATAACCATAAAACATGAAATATAATTTGCTCCCCTTAAGTATCCAGTAGTTCCCCTTTTCCTATTCTCCAAGTTTCTTCTATCATATTTATTTATAGTTTTTTTTTAAATTATTGCTTTATAGAATACACATAAAAGTAGACTTCACTGTGATATATTCATATTTGTACATAGCAGTTTTGGTTAGATATATTGTCGGTTAATTTGGGGGAGTGATTACTTTTGTAATGATGAGTTTTATTATTTACATGGGATGTATAATTCAGTCTTTTATGTGCTTTTTGTGACTTTTATTTTCTCATAAGTTTTACATATTTTGTTTCTAAAAATGTACACATGTGAAATACCACTTGCATAAGGCACATATGTAAAATTTATACATAGTGTTTTATGCTCTTTTTTAAACTGGATATGTTATGAAATGTGACTGGCCCCAGTGACCATTTTTCCTACAGATTATTTTTTATCTCTTCCAAGATGTACATTGCATTGAGCCATGCCCTTGGGCTTCAAGTGTTTGGATGAGTACCATTGCATACTTACATGTTATCATGGTAACTTATGCTCTAATTTCAGTAAGTCTCTGTGATGGGGAGTATCATGTATATTCAATAGCAAACTAGTTTCAACAAATAGATACTAATTTGAACTCCTTTTGAGTTAATGGTTATTAATTTGTTTTAAATGTTCACCAATATTACTTAATTTTTACCATGATGGGTTTTTATTTTGTATTTCTTAAATTTCTAAATATTTTGAATTTTTATAGTTAATAAACATATCTCATGTATAAATTTGAAGTTCAGTCCTCTTTTATATATTTTTGGCTTAAAAGATGATAAAAGGATCCAAAAATGCATCTAGAGATTTATTTCAAAAAGAAAGAAAAAGGTTTAAATTATTTTTTAAAATTGACTTTTTTCTTTACTCATCATTTATTTTAGGTTTCTTGTATGATTGTAAGTGTAGGTTATTTAAAGTAGATTCTAGAGCTTATCTTTTTTAATTACCAGAGGAAAAATAAATAAGAAATTTCTCTTCACAATGGCTGCAGGAAAATGAATAAATTTCTTTAGAATCATATGGTAATAAAATTGTTAGATGACATACTTACTAAACATCCACTCCTTAAAATTTTTTTTCTGTAATATTTTTGGCAGTGAATCATGAATTGTATTATCTGGATTTTGGGATTTAATATAAAATAATATGGAATAAAATTTGGCCAATCCTAGAAATATTCATATATAATTTGTTTTTGACTTAATGACATATTGTGGAGATAGCAAATAATGAACATATTTATTTTTAGAAATAGTTACTTTTTTTGCTTTTCAGTTTCTAATAAGCTTTTTAGATTTATTTCCTTCCTGAGTCAAGGCCCACTGATTTTTTTGTAATCTTCAGGCATTTACCCTTCTAAGAAATCTGTCTTTTGAGCTCTATTTCTTAAGAGTTTCTTAAAATGAAAGAAAAATGTCTTTATGTTGCCCCTTAAATGTATTCTCAATGCACTCTCTTCAAAATGGAGAGAAAATAATATTTTCCCAGACTGACATCCCTGCGTAAGGAGCTAACAATACATTGATGGTCTTTGAAGAAATTTCATACAGTTCTGTCTCTGGGTAGTTTTCTGTGGGCTGCTGAATTGCCAATTAATATCCAGATACCCATGTTTTTTATGTGTACAATGGGAATAATTTTAGAGGGCAAAGATGAATAATGCTCCTCATGAGCCTATGAATACCTGTATGATCTGTAGTGCACAGGTGACAAAGGCCCTGGAATACACTGTGCAGATTCTGTTTGGTTAACCATTATCTGCCACTCACATGAATTTTCTTTCAAAAGCTTGTAATAACTTTTTCACTTTAGGCATCCATGTCATCCACATTCCCAAGTATAAAAGTTTGAATCTTTCTTTTCTGAATTCCAGGTTCCGTTTCTCTTGTAGTTCAATGTGGTACAAATAACTATGTTTTTTTTTTCCTTCTTCTACACTGTGTTTCTAATAAAAATGTTCTCTGCCCCAAACCTATATTTCCCATGTCCAGCTATGTTTAGAACATGACACAGATAATTTATTTGATAATTTATAAAGGAGAGTTGAGAATAATTCTTGCTCATGTTTCCCTTCCTTAGAAACTGAGCCAGAACTGTTCTTGGTCCTGAAATGTGAGGACCATAACCAATCAGATATATAAAAAAAAGTTGATTGATTTTATATTCTCTCCTAAGAACTCTCTGTTCAGATCCTTGGCTCATTTCTTGATTGGGTTATCATCATCATCATCATCATCATCATCATCATCATAACACATGACTATTATTATTATGTGTTTAGTTTTTTTGAGTTCTTTATGTACGCTAAAGATTGGTGTTCTATCTGATATGTGAGGGGTAAAATATCCTTCCTAAAATGTAGGCTCTGTCTTCACCTCACAGATTGTTTCTTTTGCTGAGAGCAAACTTTTTAGTTTGATTCTATCCCATTTATTGATTATTTGTTTTAATTCTTGTGCTTTCAGTGTCTTATTAAAGAAATTGGGGCCTAAACCCACATGATGAAGATTAGAGCCTGTATTTTATTCCATTGGACACAGAGAATATGGTTTAATTCCTAGGATCCTGATACACTTGGAGTTGAGTTTTGTGCATGGTGAGAGATAGTGGTTTGTTGAAGAGGCTATATTTTCTCCAGTGCATGTTTTGACACCTTTGTCTAATATATAATAATTATAATTTTGTGGGTTAGTCTCTGTGACCTCTATTCTGTACCATTCGTTTGCAGTCTGTTTTTTGGTTTTTTTTTTGTTTGTTTGTTTGTTTTTTTTTTTGCAAATGCAATGCTGAGTTTTTGTTACCATTGTTCTGTAGTATGGTTTAAGGTCTGGTATAGTGATGCTACCTGCTTCACTCTTTCTGCTAAGGATTACTTTAGATATTCTTGGTCTCTTATTTTTCCACATACATTTCATGATTGCTTTTTCTATTTCTATGAGGAATGCCATTAGGATTTTGATCAGAATTGCAGTAAATCTGTAAAGTGCTTTTGTAGCATTGTCATTTTGATAATATTAATTCTGCCTATTCATGAGCAAGGTAGATATTTCCATCTTCTAAGGTCGTTTTTGATGTTTTTCTTTAGGGTTCTGTAGTTTTTCTTGTTTAGAACTTTCACCTTTTTCATTAAGTTGCTTCCCAAGTATTTTATTTTTTTTTGAAGTTATTATAAATGGGGTAGTTATCTTCATTTCTTTTCAGAAGATTTTTCACTGATATACAGAAATGCCTTTGATTTATGGGTGTTGATTTTATATCCTGCTACTTTGCTAAATTTATTTACTAGTTCTAGAAGTTTTGTGGTGCAGTTTTTTTGAGTCTTCTAGGTATATAATCATATCTGCCATTTGAAGGTAAATGGATAGCATTAGAGAAGATAATGCTAAGTGATGTTATCCAATTCCAAAAAAAAGGGAGGCTGACTCATTATGGGGTAGGGAGGGGGAGCATGAGATAAATAGATGGATTCTCAATAAAGAAGAGGGGTGGGAAGAAAACAAATGGGGCAGGGGATTAGCAACAATGGTGGAATTTGATAGAGACCATCATCAAAAGTACATGCACGAAGACACAAATTTGTATCACCATACTTTATATACAACGAGAGATATGAAAAATTGTGTTCTATACATGAAATAAGAATTGTAATGCTTCTGTTGTCATTTCTTTAAAAAATTGATAGAAATATGAAAAAATTGTTCATAAATTATATATATTAAATATGTTATATATACTCATATATGTCTATGTATAGATCTAGGGAATGGCAAGTCTCTTTCCTGGATTTTAAAAAATCAGTTAATTTATTAATTTGTTCTAACTTGCTAATAGAGCAGAATGCATTTCACTTTGTAGCACACAAATGGAGCACAAGATTTTATTTCTCCTGTTGTTCAGAGAGTATAGTTACAAAACCCATGTAACTCTACTTTGTGTACAACAAGATTTTCATCTCATTCCACCATCTTACCTACCTCTATACCATCTCCCCTCACCTCCCTCCCCTTTGTTTTATTGAAAGTTTCTTCATTTCTTCTATGCTACCTCCCACTTCCCTCATTGTGGATCACCATAAACTTAGCAGAGAAAACATTATTGTCTTTGGTTTAGGAGGATTGGATATGCCTCTGTATTATGCTGTTTTTAGCTCTTGTTGGTCTAAATTGAGGAGTGGGATAGCTGGGTAAATTTTGGTTTCTTTCCAAGTTTTCTAAGGAATCTTCTTATTCTTTTCCAAATTGGTGTCACCAATTTAGAGTCCTACCAACAGTGTTAACAGTGGGCCTTTTTCCTCATATCCTCACCAACATATATTTTTGCTTGTATTTTTAATACTTGTAATTCTGATTGGAGTAAGATTACATTTTGGAGTAGTTTTGATTTGCAATTCTTTGCTAGAGATGTTGAACATTTTTAAATTTATTGATTGATTGTTTATCTTCTAAGAAGTGTGTCTTTTCAGTTCCTTAGCCCATTTCATTTAAGTATTGGGAAATTTGTTTTTTGTTATTAACTTTTTTAACTTCCTTATATATCCTGGAAATTAGGTTTCTATTTGATGTGCGTTTGGTAAAAATTTGCTTCTATTCTCTGGTATCACTTTTTGCCTCACTGAGTGTTTCCTTTGCTGAGAAGAATCTTTTCAGTTTGAATTCATCCCATCTAGTTACTCTTGCTTCTATTTCTTGTGCTTTAGTACTATTCTTAAAAAAGCAAAATTTCAAATCCCCTACTTGGGATTACAGGTGTATGACATTATGATAGCAACACAATTCATCTTCATTTCAAGCCCACTTTCTTAAGGGACTTTCATCCTAGGAAGAAAAAGAATGTTATAGACAGGCCATTAGGTCTAAGGTCATGGCATAAAATAAGGAATATAGCATTAATCAATTTAAGTAATATACTCAAATCTTTGGGTCTGGGGGAAACACACACACACACACACACACACACACACACACACACAAACATATATATATTATACACACACACACACACACCATAATACACTTTCTGGTTAAATCTCCTTGCCTTCACTCAGGGCAGTTTCTCTCTAGTTTTTTATATCTCAGGAGAAATATTCTTAAAAAAATAAATGTATCTTTCACCTGTAGCATAAAAGAAGTGATCATGTCCTTCATCTTCTTGAACTCAGGATAAGCATAACTCTCAAATATGGTTCTGCGAACTAAGATTTTCTGGAGTCTTGACATAGTTTTGAGGGTGCTGTTCCAAAAATATATATACTTTATTAGTAATAATATAAAAACATAATGGTAATTTTCACATAGTGGAAATTATGGGTTATAGTATAAAATTCAATTTTTACTATTTTTATATGAATTCTAAAATATAATTATCTTTCCACCTCATATAATTTTAATGATCAATCTGTTTCCATTCAAGAGAAGTTAACTGAAATTTTACAAGATTTTCACTGTATTATTTCCATCAATAAATAATATATTTACATATATAATCTTCAAATTCAAAATCCTCATATGCAAGTTTAAATGCAAATGCTTTTCTGGGTTGGCTGGATTTTACTTCTCGAAGGATAACTTGCCTTAAATTCGCTGCAGCCTGAGGATCTGGGTTTCAATTCCCCGAGCCTCAAAAGAAAAATAAATAAATAAATAAATGTACAGACAAGACCCTACAATTGGACATCATTTATTTCTGGATTTGAGGTTATCTTCTGACTCTCAAAAAACTCACTAGGCTCAGATTGAGCATATGAAGACATAAGTTGTGTCTAATCAGGATCCCTTATATAACCATTGTCCAATCTACACATATTCAGTAAAGAAAAGCAAGTTGTGACCATCTGATGTGAAGTCTGCCAGAGTGGGTATCCATTTCTAAGATTCCTCATTATGTTCAGTGAACCTGATTTTTTCTCCTGTATCAGTACTTTGTGATTCATAGAGAGGACACCTGGTTCCTAAAAATACAGTAAATGATGAGTGTGCAGTGAAATCCTGAGACTGGATGGTGAGTCTGGTTGAAACTGGCTGCACTGACTATGGTGGTAACTGGCTATGGTTGGCTAGAATGTCTGGTGTAATCTTTGGTTTCTGCAGTCCTGTGTCTTCTCCTGAGAAAAGTCAGCCATGAATTTCCACTGGCCAGTCAAGTGGACCATATATTAACAGTAGACACTGGAAGTCCTATAATATCCTATAGAATATCTTCAGCCCTTACCTTAAATTCTGTGTGAGAACATTTGTGGCAATATTTCCGAATCTTCTCGGATTGTTTTGTGGATTCTCGAGTGAGGATATCATCCCAATCACAACTCCATGTATTTTTTCCTCCAGGAGTGGGGTGAGATACTCTATAGGTATCTCAGTTTTTCTTTCTTCCTGAATTCATTCTTCTTCTTTTTGGAGATTGTGGTATTGTGGATTGAGCCAGAGGTACTGTACCACTTAGCTACATACCTGGTACATTTTAATATTTTTTAATCTTCAAACAGTTGCTGAGTGTGATTTTAAATTTATGCTCCAGTATTGTGAGTTGTATTTATACATAAATTTTAGCTTCCTGTTCAATGACAACTTCCCCCCTTCCCAGTATTATCAGTTACATTTTTGCAGTATTATCAGTTACTTTACCCATATTATATTTCAAATGAACATGGTAATTTCAATTGTTATACCAAAAACTGGATGGGACTTTAAAGTATTTTTTTTCTCTCTGGGTACAATGATACATGCATATTAATTACAGAGACTCAAGGGGCTAAGTCAGTAAGATTGCAATTTCAAGGTAAACACCAGGAACTTAGGTAGACTAATTAGACAATTAGAAAAACCTGTCTCAAAATTTTAAAACATGGCTGGGTATGTAGCCCAGAATTAACATGCTGCTGTTTAAAATCCCCAGTACCATAGAAAAATATCAAAAGCAAAATTTTTTGTTGTTGTTTATGAGCATTTTACATGATTGAAAAGTAAAAAAGAATCACTTGATCTTGGAAAAATCATGTGTTTCTATTCTTCCTTTGTGTCTCCAAAGGCAGACAACCTGTCAGAGTGTCTTTATGCTCAGATTTCCTTTTGTGGAATGTATATGAGAGCATTCTCATTCCCTACTCTGGTATTCTCCTGGAACTGTGTTTCAGAACTATGTAATATGAGGATCCCACAGCTGGCACATCTAATGCCTCTCATAAGTCCAGACCAGTACTTGGGGCTTTTCTAGTTCAAGAGCAATACAAATGTAGAGAGCTTAGTTTCTAAAAGAAATAACTGAGAGAACTCTCAACTTCCATTTTTTTAAATGTCTTCACTAATTTTATAGTCTAGCACACTGTTTCTTTCTTCCATATTTATATAATTGGAGTACTACTTACTATTCCACCTTTTGAGAATTGCCATTCTAACAGCTGTGCTCATGCAGAAGATCTTATAGTTGCATGGTGCACTAAAATTCTGTTGCAAGCTTTTTAGATTCCAGGGTGCCATATGTTCACTGGAAAAAAATTGATGTGCACCTATTTTAGAAATAAAGAGGGATCTGTGATTGTAACCAGTTTTCTTCACTAATATTCAAGATTTTAGCCCATTACAATGTTTGCACACCAATGTGAAAAACACTCCTTTTTGATCTAGGGAGATTTGCACCTGCACAGTTACCAGTGCTTTCAATGCTTTGAGGTTTCAGATGTAGTCCATTGAATGGAAAAATTTAATTTCGGGACAAATTACTTACAGAAAGAATTGGTTAGGTCTGGTGTTATTAGTAAAGTGAGCTGGGTGAGAGAGATCAGAAAGTGCTAAACTGCCACTTTGGCATTCAGTGGTAGTCCGCATTTCCCTGTTAATTTTTTGGTACTGTCTAGATAAAAGTTCAACTGTCAGCAACAGCTATTTGCATTTTTAGAGAATGTTGACAAATCCCTCTAAAGGATTAAGGGATTGCCTTAAGATTTAACACCTCTTCCACTCTGGCCTAATAGAATAAAGCCCATGGGTCTTGCATGGCCATAGAAAACCATTTATTCCCCCCTCCAATAAATACTCATGTATATCTTATTCCTTCCTCTGTGTGTACAGATAGATTAGCATTTAAACTACAGGCAATTTAGAGTTAAATAGTATATTTCAAACGCAAATCAATCTTTCTTTATTTATATTAACACTGGATTTGGGCATTTTGTTCCAGTAACTTTGCATATTGCTCAAATCAGAAAAATCTTCAAGTGCATTCTACTTATCTCCTCCTGGTCAATATTTTTTTTTTTCAGTTTTCCAATTTGTGTGCTCTAATTCCTTTACAGTTTTTAGAAGGACTCAAAACAGGAGTATATATTTATTTGGTGTATCCATCAATGGAGGTAGGCTTGTATTCTGCTTTTATTTATTTTTATTTAATTTTTTAAAATTATCTCTCTTTATATCTGCTCTTTGGTGGATGCTTGTGTATAATTTCAGTGTCACACACATTCTGCACACAAGTCACTTTTGTAATCTATGCCTTTTATTCTAACATCTACCTTGAAGTTGTATTGTAGCATTCATTAACATTAAATATTTTACTGATATGTTTTTATTTATATACTTATAATAAATAACAATAAAAAGATATTTGCATACATATGAACTGCCCTATGTAGTTTTCTGTATTGTGATTTCCTTATCTTAAAATCACTACACTGTTGTAATATTATAGCATGCATTAGTCTCAGGTAATGATCACTAGTACATTTGTTCTTATATGTGAGAGAGTACTTGTCTAATTTTATATACATTCATCTTTCCAGGAAAATTTTAGAAGTTTTTGCTTTGATTTCTTCTGGTCTTCCCTGTGTGCCCCCGCCATGACTTGGTATGCTGTCCCCCTCCTCCGGGGGGTCCAGGAGTATAACAAACCATTTTTTTCAATGGCAGTCATCTCTTGATTTATTGGCCTTCCCACACCTAAATAATAATGAAATCTATATTAAAACGGGGCAGGACCCTGTCTTGTTCACTTTTGTAGCTTTGCACAATGCACATGACCTGGCCCAACTGGGGCTCTGTGGATCCAGTCGAACTTCAACCTTAAATGAAGGCTTTCTGGAGTCTTCCCTGAAGTTAGCATCCCTGTTCCTGTAGGTTCATGAAGTCTGTGCCGTGATGATAGGATGCGGAAGACCATCTTTCAAAGAAAGAATGCAGAAGTTTGGCTTTAGAATGAATCACATGACTTGACAAGGGATTTGTTTTTTTGTTTTTTTTTTTACTAATTAGATTTTGTCTCAAATGTTATTAAAATAAGCTGCTACCTGCTTGGTTGAGTGACAGAAGATGATCAGGTGAGAAAAATTTGCTAAAGATAATTCGCAAAGTGCTGAAATCATACAAACACAGATGCTTAGATCATCCAAATGAGAAAATATATGGGAAGGCATTTTGCGCACTATAAAGAACTCCATAAAACAAAGTCTAATATTAGTAATAACAACTGTCCATTTGACCCTTCTACAATATTTCCAGCCATAGTGATGACAGAGGTTGAGCACTTTAAAGGTCTCCATTTTATAAAGTCAATTTCTTTCCTATCACAGACATGATAGTCCTTCCTAGTAGAGTGTATACTGTAAACTAAGGCAATAAATAAGAACAGTTTGATAGCAAAACATAACACCATGCACAGTTGGATCTGTTTTTTTTTTTTTGTGAAAAGCAATTAGCAAACCTGAAAACTGGTTAGCTCTTCATCCGAGCCCAACTGGTTTTTTAAATTCTTATTTTGCCTGTTACTATTTTAATTGACAAATTCTAAGTGTATGCATTTGTGGGGTGCAATGTGTTTTTCTCATCCAGTCCACCAAGCACAATTGTGTGCAGGCAAGGTAAAGCGCACCGTCTCGCTGTGTTAAGAGTTCCCCACGTTTGCAGTCTCTCACTGGAGAGTTGGGCTCAGAAAATGCACTTTCAGGAGCTGACAGCTTTAATTAAGAGTCTGGACCCAACTTAAACACTTGATTAGTCTTGAGAGTAGGAGATTAAACTAAAGGACAACTCATGGATTTGCAGATGGTTCTTCCTTCACATTTTTTGGAAGATACTGAATGCGTTTTTTTCTAATTTGTGCATCAAAACCACTGCCTGCAGAGACACCAGAAACACTATAAGTATATGGCCCCATGGACATGTGGTAGGGAGAAAAGTGGGGAAAAGGATGATTTGGGGTGAATTTCATGAACTGAGCTAGGGTTAGGAGTTTTATTTTGTTTCAAAGGGTTTGTTCCCCAATTTTTTATTGTGGTAAAATACACACAAAATTTACCATTGTAGCTTTTTTTTTTTTCAGTAATTACTGGGGATTGAACCCAGGGATGCTATATCCCCAGCCCTTTCAAACTTTGAGACAAGGGTCTCACTAAGTTGCTGAGGCTTTTGCTAAATTGCCAAGGCTGACCTTGAACTTGTGATCCTTCGGCTTCACCAACCTGAGCTGCTGCGATTACAGGCATGCACCCCCATGGCTGGCTCTATTCTAACCATTTTTAAGTGTGCAGTTCAGTGGTATAACTATATTCATATTGTGCAGCAATTTCCATGATCCCTCTCCAGAACTTTTTCATCATCCAAACAGAAATTCTGAACTCATCAAGCAACTCCCTGCCCCGTTACCTCAATTCCATTCTCTCTTTACCTTTATGAATTTGCTTATTCAAGACATTTTTTTGGGGGGGTATCAGGGATTGAACTCAGGGGCACTCAAGCACTGAGCCACATCCCCAGCCCAATTTTTGTATTTTATTAGAGACAGGGTCTCACTGAGTTACTTAATGCCTTGCCGTTGCTGAGGCTGGTTTTGAACTTGCTTTGAACTTTGATCCTCCTATCTCAGCCTTCGGAGCTTCAGGGATTACAGGTGTGCACCACCACACCTGCCGTTATTCTAGATATTTTACATGGGTAGAATCACATAGGATTTGTTCCTTTGTATCTGGCTTCTTTCATTTAATGTCACGTTTTCCAAGTTCATTCACATAGCTTGGATCCGAAGGCTGGCGTTTGATGAGACAGGTGTAAGAGGCAGAACATCATGTTCTTTGGAGGGAAAAGCACTCCCTACTCACTGCAGTGTCCAGAGCTAAGGACCTGTGATTTGAAGGGAGAAGAGGGCCCAGTATTTGACTAGTATGTGGTGGCTCAGGGGATCCTTGCCCAGAGCTCATCTGGCTAGAAGCTTTCTGAATTTGTTGCCAGCAAATTGAGCTCTGCTGCCCATCTCCTCCTCCCTTTGAGGAGTTGCCTGTACTTTCTCCGATGAGCACAAGGCCTCAGCCTTGAGTGACCCAGGGTGGGTCCTCACTAGGAGATTGGCAATGATAGCTTCATCACCTACTGTGAGTGGGAGGCAGTTGGCATGAGTCCTCCCCTGTAATCTTTGCAGTTCCTTCTGGGTTGGTCCCAGTGAGATGATTACTGACCTCATGGTATGATCAGCACTAATGGAGACTTTCTTCTAAACCTCCCAGTCATCGTGGCTCAAGGAATTTTCAGTGGTTACTGCTGGGTAGTCCTTGACGGAAGCCTTATAGTTTTCTACCAGGTGGGCTATGGTGATGTGATTGCTGGGGTGATTCGGAGACCTGAAGTTCCAGGTCATGTTTTCCAAAGACCTGAAGAAACTCTAAGACCTGGAGGATTGGGCCCATGCTGTTTCCACCTTAAGTGTAGCTGTCCTTGCCAATAACTCTATGGCACCTCTAAGACTCTGCATCCTCTAGGGGAGGAGTTGGCTAACTTTTCTTCTAAAGAGCCAAACAGTAAGTATTTTAGGCTTCTATAAGCCAAGAGGAAAAACTGAAGATATTATGCATGTCCTTAAGTAATAAGAGAGAAACATTTCCACAAATGTTTTATTGATGATGTTAAAAATATGATAATAATTCTCTAATTTTTTTCATACATAAAACATTTCACGAGGTTTATAATGAGAAGAATGCAATTTCTTTTTTGTGGGGTAAGATTTTGATAATTGGGGTTCTGAGTTGGTGTTCCTGTCATGATGATGGAAATGTGGGCTCAACCTTCTGCTAAGCCTTCCTTTGATTCAGAGACACTGTTATCCTCTCTCCTGTCAACTCTCTGGAACGTGTTATCCAAATCTTTTTTGGAACTTATGTTCTACCTTTATGGTGTTGAGAACCTTTCATATGGGAAAGTAGGTTAATAGAGCAAGCTCTGAGATAAGATGCTCTGAGTCTGAATTCTTCCCCAAATAATTACTAGTTGATAATCTTAGCTTATTACTTATCCTATCTGGATAAGCTTACATTTGTTTATTCCTCTATAGAATGAGTAATAGTATCTACTTCCCAGGGTTGTTGGAAAGATTATATGAATGAATAAATGCAAAAATTTAGAACAGTTGGTTGTACCACATGTTGCAAATCACTAGATATTAAAAGTCATTCTTTTTTTTTCATTTTTTGCCTTGAGGACCACATGATAACAGGCAGGTGGCTGGGTGTGACCTTTGAGCTACAGAATGTTGCTTACCCCGTACTAGAATGTGAGGAGAAAGATGCCCCTTTGTGTTCCATAAAGAAGTCATGTTAGCCATATTTTCCTTATGGTTAAGCATGGCTTTCCTAAAGTCTCAGCTCCAACAGGGAGGACCATGAGCTCCTGCCCTACCAGATCATCACCAGTATGAGAACCATCATGGAAAATATTGAAGGTTGGAACTCGATGGTCACTTCTGTATCGCCAGAGGACCCAACATGACAGCACAGGAGCCCCCCCCCCTTGCAATGGCCTCAGTTTTACAAGGAACAAGTGACACTTCTAGTACGTTGTTTGCACAAATGTAGGCTTATTATCTGTGCTACCCAAGCCAACGCTTTCCTCCCGTTCCAAACATTCAACTTCTTGCCCATCAGGTTAGACCTATCAGATTTCCTGCCATGCACAAAATAATTTAGGGCACTTGTTCATATATTGCAAGTCATATCCTGTGCTGATGCTCTTGAACCTCATCGATACTGAGGTACTGCTGGCCTTGGTGGCTCTGGAGATGAGTGTAGTTTTCAGCCTTGACAGTGGTGTCTCCATGACAGTTGAAATCTCTGGCACTGGGAGGGTACTGCAGAGGCCAACAGGGAGTGTTAAGTCAGCAAGCTCATGCTGTCTTTCATATTCCGAGCTCTCCTTATCGACTGCTCAGCACTTTTCTTGCTATCTCTTCTTTTTCACTTAAATACTAGCTTCATTTGATTTGTCCATTTGCTTTGATTTTACCAAACTTTTGCTTGTTAATCAGCTTTCGTTGGTGTACAAAAAGGTGCCAGTTCACTCTTGGCTCTCTCCTTTGCTCAACTTCAGAAAACATCCCCTAGAACCTAGAGCTTTGATTATGTTCCAGTCAATTTTCCTAGTCTTTACATAAAAGTACTTACAGGCATCTGCACATCAAAATGCAAGTAAACAAGTCACTCAGATGCCAAGAATTTCCCACCATCCTTATTCCTGATCTTTCCTCTTTCTCATCATGAAACTGTGGGTCACTTATAACCAGAGGGTCCACAATATAATTTTTTTTTATCCAAATGAGAACACTTTCAGAGTAAATGGAGGTACTGACCAGGGAAGATACATTAGCTGGCACTATTAATTCACATAAGGCTTGTCCTCTGATTTACATTCCTGTCTCTTTTAAAGGAGACAGACTTTACATACAGACATTGAAGATTATGCTGCATTCTAAAATCCCTACCATTCAAAAACCCATTAACTGAAGCAGCTAAAACTCCAAGGTGATCCATATGTATGCTGTTGATCGAGCTGGAGCTGGTGAAAAGCTGGAAGAGAAGACGATTTCTAAAGATGTTTGTGGCCATGGAGCCTTTTCTTAGTCCTCCTGTTCTATGGTGAGCCGGGCCTATTGTGTGCGTCCTGGTGTCCTGGTCCTCACCTGCAACAAGTGGTCCTTACCTCAGCTACTACTGTCCCGTGCATTCAGCTTCACCACCAACCACAGAGACTGCAACCAAGCATAGGCTGGGGTCCTGGTCATCTCAGTATTGCCACAAAGGCATATTTCCTGCACAGTCCATGTGCTCTAGAGAGAGTTACAAAATGAAGACATGCATCAAAAAAGTTGAAGGTGTCCCTCTTCTGTAGAAAGAGGACTCCACTTCTTGCCTTAGAGGGGACTGAGGGAAAGCCTGCTGCTCTACCTGCAGCTCACCCACTCACACCCAGGCAACCTCCAGATTCAGGACCTTTGTACTAGCTGTTCCCTATCTGCGGAATGTCTGTCCCACAGGTAAGCCCATGGAATGCTTTTCTTCCTACAAATCTCTGTGCAAATGTCACCTTTTGGCAGGCGGGGGTGGGCAGTTTTCAGAACCTCCATTTAAAATAGCCTCGATGCAGCCTGACCACTGTGGCTCTCCCCCTACCAGACTCCCAGCTTTAATCTTCTCATAACTATATTCATTTATTAAAGGCATTGTCAGACTCTGCCACTGGAATGTAAGCTTTATGATGAACTCACGGACCTGTCTTGTGGCTGCCATCCCCAGTGTTGGGCACAGTATCTCTAGGGGTCAATAAATATTTGTTAACGGGACTCAGCCTCCCGCCTTTCTCTTGTTACAATGAAGACACCAGCTGTCCTCTTATCCAACGCAAGTGACTGCTTGTGTTCTGATTTATGTCCCCGTCTTGCCTTTTGAGACTCTTATTATTGGCCACATTTTCTCTCTTCCATGTCTTCAACAGCTTTCTTTAGCTATGTAGTAATTCTGATATCTACCCTGGGACTAATGTAACTTGGGCTACATTAGTAGGCTCCACACATTTCACATGAGTTCATTTGCACCTTGCAGTTGTCCTGAGGGGCAGGAATGATTATCCGTTTCTACATATGAAGGAACTGAGGTTCAGGGCAGGTGAAAAATTTGCCTGGGCCCACAGAGCTATTGAGAAGGTCCACCAGGACTTGCGCCTGGTAGTCTGACTGAAGAGCTCAGATCTTAATTATTATGCTGTGCTGCCGGCTCACATTCAGAGCATTTAAATATAGGTTTGTTCAATATTATCTCAATTTTATGCAACAATAATAAATAATAATAATAAATACTATTCATCATAATAATATTATTATTAATTACTATTAATATTCCCCTCATTATTTCTCTCTCTCACCAGCACGTTTGAAACATGTCTACACTGGTCATCTGTTTCTTCACTCCATCCTCTACTTGTTCCTCTCCAATCTGGTTTGTGTCCCCATCACTCCATCCAAGGAGCTCTGGTATGACACTCTGCAATGGCATTTCTCAGCTGCTATTTTATTTGAACCCCATCAGTGTTCAGCAATGGTGGCCACTTCCTTCATCCTGGATCTGGGTCTGGTGTGTACCATCTCCCTGGATCACCACATGGCCCTGGGCAGAGCTTCACCACTTTAAGACTAGAGAGGCAAATCCCTGGTGAGAAGTCTGTGGAGGAAACCTGCTATTGTGAAGAGACATGATGATAATCCCAAGTGAAAGGATGGGTTGAGTTTACAGGGAATCAAGATTCCTTCTGGCTCAGAAATCCATTATTTTAAATCATCTCTTCGTAACATTTTAAGGGTCGACTTACAATGACATAAAATACCTCCTTGATTCTTTTGGTTGCCCTCGTGGAAGTTTCCACAATTAAAATCTTTATACTTACATCCATAAGATTTTGTTCAGTATTACCTCCTATAGTTTTTTTTCTTTTAAAGTGATAGTTTAATAACATTTCCAAGTAGAAAACATTGTCATAATTTTTTATATATTTCCAAACTAAATGTCTCCTTCCTGCCACCAAGGTTTACTTCCTGAGAGTGATACCTAAATTATCCCAGGTGACAAGCCTTATTCCAGACAAGCATGTGAAGGAGAGGCAGATTCCAACAGACCAATTAAAATATCAATGACTACTTCATTCGCTTGAGCCCTACCATGTGTCAGGCACTGTGCCAGAGGGCTGATATATTAGTTTTCTTATTTCTTATTCTGTTTTATACACAAGACACTCAAGGCTCATAAAGGTTAGGGAATTTTCCAGGGTCACCCCACAAGTAAACCCACAGAACAGGGATTCAGATGGTGATCCAAAGGTGGCCAAACCTCGTGTGCCTGCAGAAAGCTGTCCCTGCACCTGCCTTTAACCTATGGCAGTTAAGAATTTAATAGACAGTAAAGGGCATACCAAACAATCAAGAGGAAGGCAAAGGTTACTCAACAAATAAGTTATGAGACAGTTGGTTAGCTAATTAAGAAAATATTCAGATTAGGCTCTCTAACATCACACCAATAAGGTTAAAACATGGCCCAGACATTAAAAGCTATACTTTGGAACAGTTTCATATGAAAATTCACTGAATCTTCCATTGCCCAGTTATTTAGTCTCCATTAATGACAGTCACTGGGCCTCTTGCTGCATATGCAGCATTAACCTCAACTGTCATTTTCCCCTTTTTTATTGTAGAAGAAGTATACTGCCACAAAACCTTAACTGAAAGGTTGGCAGCCCTGAGAACTTCTCATTTCATTCATGTCGTCTAGTATGGATAAATCCCTGCTCTTTCAAGAGATACAGAATGCCTGTCCAACATGCCATGCTCTGCTCTTGAACCTGCTTGGCGGGGACTTGAAAGGCCTCTGCATTCAACCTTGCTTTCTTCCTTCCTTTTTGTTCCCTTCTTGATGGGCCTGCATTCAGACACAGCATCCCTATTAACGTCAGCTGCAGTCTTTCATGAGAAAATTCCTGGAGGGTACCTGGGCTGGAGAAACCTTTGAAGTTGCTTTTCTCTGGGTGTTTGATGTATCTCCTTCATGACCATGGCTGGTCATAGGGAAATGGCCACATGTTCTGCTCTGGTGGCCATTATGGTCACTACTCAGGAAGACTCAGTGTCAGAAAAAAAGGAGGATGGGTAGGACCATCAGTTAGGAGACTGGATTTCTGGTTCCTGATGGACTCTGGTTTTGCTGCTCTGAACCTCTCTCAGTCCTGATGTCTTTGTAAATGGTAGGACTAAATTGAGATGCCCTAAAAAGATGTCCTTATGGTTTGGCTATGAGGTATCCCTCCAAAACTCCTGTGTTGATGCAGGAATGTCCAGAGAAATGACTGGATTGTGAAAGCTGCAATCTAATCAGTTCATCCCAGTTTGAGAAAACTGACTGGGTGGTACCTGCAGGCAAATGGGGCATGGCCGGAGAAGGTGGGTCACTTGGGCATGCCTTGGAAGGATGCATCTTTCCTGAGGTCCCTTCCCGCTCCTCTCCCTCCTTTCTGGTCAGCCATGAACAGAGAAACGCTCCTGCACCATGCCTTTCCTCCATGATATTCTTTCTCTCTCGGGGCCAATGGACTCAGCCAACCATGGACTGAACCTTTGAACCATGAGCACAATAAACTTTCCCTCCTCTAAGTTGTTCTTCTCAGATATTTTGGTCACAGAGATACAAAGTTGAATAACACAGATGTGCATGTCATTTGCAGTGTTGTTGAAGGTGACATTACTGCCCAAACAAACCAGTTGCTGCCTGTGGAGCCTGACCCATCCTCTTGGAACAGCTGTCCCTAGGGCGGTTGCTTTTCAACAGTGCTGACATTTAGGGAGACATCAGAAGTCATGGAGGAAAGAAAATGGTGAGGGTTAACCTTGGTAAAACCATGCTGCCTGATGCTCTGCTGTTTTCTCAGATGATGTTCTGGGGACCCTGCCTAGAAGGGAGTCTGCCAGAGAATAACTTGAGCATTTTATTTTCTTCACATGAGAGGCACATCTGAAAGTCACATGGCAGATAGGCCAGGCATGCCCACAGTCCACAAGGTTGTGCAGAACAGAACCCCAATGGGACCCTTGTGTAGAGACCCTTGCAGTGGGGTCTGGTCCCTTCCTGAGCAGGTCCTACCACAGGCTGGCTTCAGGTCAAGTCTTTGCTCTGTCAATGAACTGAGTGAGACCCCCAAACTACCCTTTAGGCCATAGACTTCTTCCTCCTTCATCCTATAGTGACACTTTCTCCAGGTTTTCTTTGAACTTCTCTCCCCACTTGTTCCCATCCTTTCCCCTGGATGTTGGGGTTGCTCCAAATGCTGCCTTATATGGTTGGGATGCTAAACCCCAACTTCCATTGTCCATCTATATGCTGGTGACTCTCTGATTCACCCCTGCATACCTCATTCCTAACACCCTGGCTCTCTCCATATTCCTCACACCATCTCTCTTTCCTGCTCTCTCCTGGTGTTCTTGCAGAGGGTGGCACCCCAACTAGATCTTCCAGAAACAGGGCTCTGTCTATGCTCCCCTCTGCCCCTCAGCATGCTTCCCCTCTGAGGGTCCCCCACCTTCAGATTTGAGCTCAGACACCTGAGGAGAGCAGTTGCTGGTGTCCCCACTCCTCACCCTGGGTTGCCGCTGTGGCCTGCATCTTCTGCCCCTGAGCAGGGGCTGCTTGTCTGCCAGCCCCTCCCATGTAGGTCCCTGCTTTCTGCAATGCAGAGTGAACATGACTCTCCCTCCTTTAAACTCTTCAATCTTCCCTCGTGGGTCCCCCTAGCTTTCAAAATCTAGTTCAGATTCCTCCTCAGAGCACAGAAGACCCTTTCTAAGGTGCCTGTCTGTCCTCCTCATCTTCTTCTCCACCTGCTAACTCTGCAAAGCAACGAGCAGTTTCTGGAACATGAGTCAGTTTACAAGGTTGTGCCTTTGAATATCAAGTCCTCTCTCAGGAATTCCTTACTCTATTTTTTCATTTACTGAAGTAAGAGTTTATAAACAGCCAGTCTCAGGTCTTATCTGACCTAAAAATGTATTTGGGGGGCTTACCTTGTTTTAACCTTTTAAAAATCAGAGGTCAACTTAAAATACCTTAATTTCTGACTTCTTTTGAACAGTCGGAAAATCTAGCAACACTGAACCATAGTAATTGCTGGAGTAGAGAAGTGGCTGTGTCCTCTGGTTGACAGGTATATGCTGCATTTCCTACAGTCCACCCCACTCCTATTGCCTTATACTGAAATACTTATGTAAGTGGGCTTGCCTGGATCCTGAAGGCATCCGAGTTTGAGACTGCTGGACTCATTCTTATCAAGCAGCAAAACTCAGCTCATGTCACCTTCTGCATAAACATATCTGGCTCAGGAACCTCTCCCCTGTGAGGTTCAGGCAGGACTGAGGATGCAACAAGGATGTTAGTTTCTTGTTCCTTCTCAGTGATGAGAGGCTTACTGATAAAATCAAGCACATGTAGAAGGCAGTACACCCAGGGACACAGTCAATTTTCCTGTAATGTCAGAAAATAAAAGTGCTGGAAAAGAAAATTCAGGAGTTTTGTGCTTCCTAAGAGACCATGTGAGGTTCCTCTCTTTCGTTGGACTTTCCAATTAACCAACTGATACTATAGGAAAAGGAAGGCAGCCAGACTCGGAAAAGATGCTTCTTTGCAGGTGTCAGTCATCTACCTCACCTCTCCCATTCCATGTTCTGTAAAATTCTGAGGCTCTGGGAGGAACTGGGGTTGGAAAGGGCTTCTGATCTTAGGGTCCTCACTGTGAGCTGCTTCCTGTTTGCCTTGGGGGGGGGGATCCAGAGAGGGAACTCAGCATAGAAATAAATGAACTCCAGTCATGTCCATTAAGGGCATGAAAAATGACTTCACCTAACAAACGTCACTATAGCTTGCAGCAGCAGGTAGGATGGGGAGGGGACTGGCACAGAGAGAATGGGGACTCCTAAGCCTGTGGGCAGGTTGATGCTAGAATCACAAGTCTGAGTGAGGACTTAAGAAAGACTTTGCTTGGATGGACAAAGCCAAGAAAGGAACGGTCACAGGGTTCCCACCACCTGAGCCCTTACCTGGGGCAGTCGTCATGGGTTTCCTCCTCCGCCCCCCTTCACAGCATTCTTATTCCTCCTATTCCAGTGAGACAGGTTAAATATATCCAAGGATTTATAGCAAGGAGGACTCTGGAGGCAGAATTGGAACTTGGCTGTCTGACAGACTGTCTCCAAGTGGTGAACTAGGTCAAAGGTGGTGGTGGGGGGGTCATCAGAACCAGAACTGGGTCAAAACTGAGACAGTGTGAGAAGCAGACTGAGAAGTCAGAGGGCAGAGCCAGCCTATGTCACTTCACCTGACTCCGCACAGATGCCAGAAGCCAAAGTTAAGCCACGTCAAGGCAAGGTGCATGTGTAAGAACCAGGGGTTGTCCCCTCTGACTTGATTCCTGTGCCCTCCTTCTTGGGGGTTCTGGACTATGCTTTGAATATTTCCAGCAGATTCTGACAGGATGTTCAAACTGTGCATAGGCTGGGAGGCTGGTTCCTGTTCTAAATATCCACAGGTGAGAGGTACAAAGGTGGAATGAACAGGTAGTCCCTGTTTCCTCTGCTTTTCCTGTTGCCCTGAGTATCAGCACAGATCCCCGAGGTGGGCTGGGCCTGAAGGGGGTATAAAAGTCAGAGGCCTTATTTTAGTCAGCTTTTTAGCCACTGTGACCAAAAGACCTGAAAAGAACAATTTTAGAGGAGAAAAGGTTTATCTGGGGCTCATGGTTTCAGAGGTCTCAGTCCAAAGACAACCAATTCCGTTGCTCTGTGCCTTAGGTGAGGGAGAACATCATGGCAGAAGAGTGTAGTAGAGGAAAGTGCTCAGGACATGGCCACCAGGAAGCTCAGCTCCCAAAATACATACTCCAAAGCCACGCCCCCAATGAGCTACCTCCTCCAGCCACATCCTACCTGCCTACAGTAACTGCCTATTAGGGAATTAATGCTCTGATTGTATTAAGGCTCTCGTAACCCAATAATTTCACCTCTAATTTCCTTGCATTGCCAAACACACGAGCTTTTGGGGGGCACCTCACATCTAACCCATAAAAGGCCTCTTGGCTTCCAGGGTCTGGGCTGGACTCTAGATGGTGCCCTCGGCCTAATGGCTCAAGGTATCATGGAAGGTTTCATATCCAGAGCGGCTTCAGAGCTTCACCCTCTTCTCAGATCTCCTTCCATCCACCAGTTCTCTGACGAAAATTTCAGGAAAGAAGGCTGGAGTGAAGCCCGAGAGGTGAGGGGCTGCCATTCTTTGGAGTTTAAAATTATCCAGAAGCAAGGAGAATTCTTATCCTGCTGACTTCTCCACCTGAACACAGCAGACTGCAAAAGGATGAGAGATTTAACCCCGCTTTGCCGGACAGATAATATGTTCCTCTAAAAACCCTGGCATGGGGTGGACTTTACAACAGGCACATTTGAAGCAGGTGGTGCTTTGGGAAAACGTGGGGCAAAGATGGAAGGAAACCACCCACCACTTGGTGGGGGAGGGGAGAATGAGATCCTCTTTCCCCACTCTGTTTTCTTGACAGAAATGCCTCTTTGATACAATACTGTTAAAAAAAAATGAGGTAGCAAAAAAGAACAAGCGCTTTGGTGTGATCCCTAGTGCCACCTCAACAAACAGTATGCAAAGAGGAGTTTCCTTACTCCTTAAAATGAGTAAACTGTGAAAAGTGAGAGGTAATGAATACAGCTTGGCAGGTGCTATTCTGATCTTAAGTGTATTTTTAATTATTGTTCTTATTAAAACTCTCAGTTATAGCTGAGTTTCTCTTTCTTCCCTTATTTTTGATCCAATTAATGTGCACTTACTGAGTACCTACTGTGTGACAGGCACAGGGGTCACAGTGGGGATGCAGACTGTGTCCTGCTTAAAGAGGCTAAAAATTGGAATTTGGAAACAGGACACACACCCTCGTGTGTACACACACATGTGCACTTGCACACACAAGGACAAAAACTCCAGCAAGGAACAGAACTATAAATACCTACCCACCTACCCATTCCTTGGGTGGTGCTAAGAAGAAAACACATGGAAAGCAGTGAGAGGAGACAGATAACACACCAAGGGCAGGCTCAGGAATGAAGCAGAAGGGCTCTTTTAGGAGGTGGCATTTGTCAGAACTCTAAAGGATGATGGGGAGCCAGCCTTGCAAAGCACCATGGGAAGAGCCTCAGGCAGAGGGCTTTGCAGGGCCACTACCCTGAAGGCAAGCGGGAGCCAGATGGATTGGTGGATCCAGATCCTTCTTTCTTTAAAATTCATGGTTATTTCTGGCCTCTCCATACCCCAGACTATTCTCATTGTCTGTTTTAGTGAGCTTTTTATCAACAGACCTGGCAAAAACAAAGTAGAGGAGGAAAGGTTGACTTTGGCTCACAGTTTTGGAGGTCTCAGTCTACAGATGGTCAACGCCTTAGCTCTGGGCCCAATGCGAGGCAGAACATCATGGCAGAAGGGCATGGCGAGGGGCAGGGTGGAGAAAAGCTGCTGGGGACATGGCAACAAAGAAGCAGAGAGAGGCTCACCAGGACAAAATATAAACCCCAAAGGCATGCCCCCAGTACCTACCTCCACCAGCCATACCCTACCCACCTACAGTTACTGCCCAGTGAATCCACATCAGTGGATCAATCCATGGATTAGGTCACAACTCCCATGATCTAATCATTTTACCTCTGAATGTTCTTGGGTTTTCTCACACGGGGAGCTTTCTGGGGATCCTACATATTCGAACCTTAACAGTATCTGAACCTTTATTCCTCCTCATCCCCGTCCCACCCCTGTTCATTGGTCCCATTTTGCTTTCAAGATTGTGGCTTTGCCAGAGAACCTCTCCCCCTCCCCTGCTATCCCTTGTGGTTTTCTTTACCTTATTTTTATAAATAAATTCTTTTATTAGCAGAATATTCTCTGGCCTGCCTCCACCCCTGACTTGCATCTCCTTCCTTTCAGACTTTTCTCATTGTCCTCCTTGATCCGGGGACCTATCTTTAGAATTTCATCTCACCTTAACATTCTGAAGAAAGAGGTCTCCCAAATGTCACCAGGAACCAGCCGAGTATCGAGCTCAATGATCCTTGAGCATCCTCCTTGAGGGCCTGCCTGCCAGGAGCACTCTCCTTTCTTGCTCCCAGCTCTGGCCTCTCACTTCTTGAACTATCCTTCTCCATAGTTTCTTCTTCCAACTCTTTGAAGGAGAGCAAAGACCAAGGCGTAACATTGAAGCTTTTGCTATTATAGGGACTTTGTCTACATTAACTGGCTTCAACAACTATCTCTCCAAAAAGTGGCTTCAAGAATTCAGGCATTATTGATAGTCCCAAGAGTGTTGGAGCGTTGTCATTCTTTTGTGTAACCACCAAACCCTAACTCTCTCTGCCTTTCCATTGATAGATACCACACTGGCCCAGACTCTGGGTGATGTGGGTGGTCTTCCTAGTTTCTGCCCTTACCAGTAACTTGAGCCTTTTCTGCTCATGGCTTATTCAAATCATTTCTAGGGTTCAAATTGTCCATAGCAGCTTGTCTTAAGCACACATGACTCCCCTTAAGAATCTTTTCAAATTTATGAATCTTCTAATGCATAAATTAGAAGAAAAATGCCTATAGTTTCCACGAGTTCATGGATCACCTGAAACTTCATTAGAGACCATTTAGAAGTCTTCACACCCAAAGTTAAACCAAGAACATCTCCCCAAATCCAAGTTTTTTAGCACCTGACATCCTGGCTTGGAGTCCTCTTCCTGTCTTCTTTTCCTCCACCTCAAGGTCCTTTCAAACCTCTCTTGCCACAAACACAAGAGCAGCTCTCAGTCCACAGGTAATTCCTTGGTTCTGGTCATTCTTCCTACCTGGATCACCAGCTTCATTCTTTTCCCAGATAAGTCCTTGGACCCTTTCTTCAACTCCCAGCCTGATTTCACCTATTCTAGAAGTATCCCTGTAGTTCAAAGTCCTCAGTGGGGGCTCTTTCTTGGAGAGCCTGTAGTACAAATGATCAGAACTCTGAGCACAAACTTGTCATTTTTTGTTTTCATTAAATGGCAATTTCACACAGAGGCTGGGGACCACTACTAGGCTGACACACCAGACACACAAGATATTTGCTGGTGATGATGCACTTTCCTGATAGCTAAATGAACAAGGCTTCCCCAGTCACCAAGCTTAGTTATGTTTGATAATAGCGTTGCTACATCTAGTTACACACACTCAAGTGCTTTTCTAAAACATGGTATATTGAGCATAATTTATCCAGAACACCAATCTTGCTGTAATATAATGATTCTCCAAGTAGTTCTCAGTGGTGGGGGAATAACAATGCTAGTGACCCCCTCTTGCAAATTTATCAAGTGGTTTCACAGAGATGTGAGAATATCCTGACCTGAAGCAGACGTTTGGCATGTTTGTCTTTCCTCTTCACTTTTAGTACTTGGGTAGAGCAGGTGGTAGGTGAAAATAGACTAGTACCTATTTATTGCCCTGGTCTAAAATGACAGGGCAAGGAATTTAGAGGCATGGCAAGAGGATGAGTTATTGCCAATGAATTTAGACCCCACTCCACAGGGAGACTCACTGGGATGGTGACCCAGTGAAGAGGCATCAGAGCTGGAGAAGACCCTGCGGGAATGTCTAAGCTATGTTTTGCAGATGGGGAGACTGAAGCCCAGAGAGGTAAGGGGCTGCTGACCCTTTTGGTTGTGACAAGTCCACAACCAAAGCCCAGAGCTCTGGTCTCTCACCTCCAGACACATACCTCACCATCACACAAAGACTCTGCATTTTCCTCGAGCACCCTACCTGTGCAGTATCAGTCTTTGAGTGTCCCCAATCTCTAGCACAGGGCTAATGGGTACCTGTGGGTAGGGAAGCAGATGCTTATGACTCACACAACTTTGTCATGATGGCATGAAGCTCAGGACAATTGTCACAGAAACCAGTACTGGGAGCTCTCCTGACATTTTCCTCCTGGGGCACCATGAGTGCCCTCTAAGACTGCTGTTTCCACACCTAATCAGGGACAAATTGGTTTTTCCAGCAGACTGGATCATGCCCCATTGTCTGTGCTGGTTTTGCTGAAATGCTGGTTTGGGAAATAGTTACTGAGCATGTACAGAAGCCAAGCACTGGATCTACAAAGATGAACAGGACAGAAACGGATCCTTCCCTTGAATAAAAACCATCTAGTGGAAGATGGAGAGAGAGAGAGAGAGAGAGAGAGAGAGAGAGAGAGAGAGAGAGAATATGAAAACAAAAACAGCACCACTCATCTAGACAGAACGAGGCTAATCGCTAATCTCCACCTATTTCCAAGACAGAAAAATAAAAACAACACTGCACAATGCAACTCTGATGAAGACTAAAAATCTAAAAGTCAACACATCTTACTTTATTTTATCTCAATTGATCTCAACTCCCAAATGTCTGAGCTTCAAAAGGTAAGATTAGGTACCATTAAGCCAGCCGGGCTAGCATTGATTTAAAAACCCTCTTCCATGCTACAGGACTGAGGAGGTTGCAGACCCTTATTAATCTCCCTGTTATCAGCTAGATCGCAGCCTGCCAGGAGCCAGCAAGCCTGATTCCCAATTCTGGCCACATCCCTCCAGTCCTCTGGTTTCTGTGTATGAAGCCTGTATGTGATCATGAATCAGCCTGCCAGGAATACTTACTTAAACAGTGGGCTGGTCTTTCTTCAGGGAATCCGGGAAGGGAAAGTGGGCTTCATGTATAAATAAGACCGAACTCCATGGATCTCAAATCAGAACCATTGCTGGGAGCCAGACAATGCCCCATAACAATTTCCTCTCATTGGCCATGAAGAGAAATATGTAAATGATCCCCCAATATAAGGGGACTTTCTTAGCCTTCCTAAGGAACTAACTCTCCTTCTTTCCCAGCTCTTCCTCCTTTCTTTCCTCGGTTTTCTAAATGAGCATCTACTATCTGCCTGTAAGGAACTGGAAGCCCAACATGGCACACATCTGAAATGGTACTAGCTCTTGGTGAGCTACAATCTAGTGGGCAGAAAGACCCCATGCAACAAATCAGCAGTGCCCAAGAGAAAGGTGGCACTCCAGAAGAATGTAAGATAGGGGTCTGACCTGGTGGTGTGGCAGGGTGTGGAGGTCCTTTTGGACCTAAATCATCCTTTCCTTTTGGCAGGATGATTTAGGCCCACTTGCCTCCTGGAGGGGTGGTGGCACACTCCATCTCACCCACAAGATTGTTTCATTGGAGGATTCTTTTGTTGTATATTGAAAAATCTTCCAAAGAACAGTGATCAACCGATTCTGTAACTAGGTACCTTTTTGGAGGGTTAACTCCAACAATAATTCCACTCTCCACAGAAGTTTTGCAAGGAGTGTTATGGCATTGCTACCATCAGAGTGGACAGGGTCCTGGGAAAGAAAACAGCCTGGCCCATCTGTGCATGAACTTCATGCGTTTTCCCGCTCTACCTTCCTGGGTTTTGCTAGCTCAACTTTATTGACTTAATACTTGTCTTTAAATTGACTCACTTAATTTATCTATCACAAAGGCATCTTTATATCACGACCATAAATAGAATACCAATATCCCTTGCCCTAAATAGAAGGTAATAGCAAGAATAAATACAATTAAATTCTTGGCTGCCAGCCTACACAGAGGCTCCCTTTTATCTGGAAGAGCAGATGGGTTTTAAAAGGCTCCCCTATACTCCTGCCATCTCCCCCAAAGGTCTCCCCACTCAACTCCTTAGCTCTGTAGAACTGATGGCGGAGTCTGGGCAGGCCACCAGACCCACTCAGGAGCCCCCAGAAGTCCGGGGATCTGTGGTCGTGTGTGCCCACTGTGAAGTGAGGCCATTTTCTGTGTGAATGATCACAGCCCAGCCGGCTCACGAGGATGTTTAATGACACAGCTGAGGAGTTCTTTGCTGCCCAGATTCTCTAGAAATTTCCATCAGGTGCTGCAAACCTGGGTCAAGGCTGTTTCCGGACACACTTCAGCCTCCTTAGACTCATTTAGTAAAAAAAAGTTCAACCCTTGGTTAAAATTTCACCTTGTCTTATAAACTCCGTGGCTCTAGTCTCATTTTGGAGGATAGAGTTAGGGAGCAGGTTAGTCCACATGGCTAAACCCCAGCATTTAGGAACACAGGCAGCTAGACCTCAAAAACATTCAGGAACTTTCTCTGTGTTTATGAAGCAGTTTCTTTCCCTAAGTCTTAGTTTGCCTGTCCATAAAAGGGGTTTCACACATGAATAATAAATGTGTGAAAAAAAAAAACAGGGGTGGTGGCACATACCTGTAATCCCAGCAATTTAGGAGGCTAAGGAAAGAGGATCATTAAGTTCAAGGTCAGCCTCAGAAACTTGGCAAGACACTGTCTCAAAATAAAAAATAGAAAGGACTGAGGATGTGGCTCAGTGGTAAAGTGCCCCTGGGTTCAATCCCTAATACCTAAATAAATAAATCTGTGAAATAATATCTAAAGAGCTACTGAGGCACACATGGGAACCCCACAGGCTGTAATAAAAGTGATTATTCTTTTTTCTGACATCCATTTGAGGGTCACTAGAGGACAACTCTGTGGTGGGCAATGGAGATACAAGGACAAGTTTCCCCTGGTGAAAAGGGCCAGGGTCACTGACCGGGGCAGGGGTGCTGCTGAAGGCAGGGAAAGCAATTACCATCATGTGTCATCTGATAATGGGGATATGTCCTGAGAAAGGCATCACTGGGAGACTTTGTCATCTTGTGACCATCAGCGCATACTAACAAACCTTGATGGTGTAGCCCGCAGATGCTATATGTTCTAGTCTCTGGCTCCTAGGTTACAAACCTGTACCGCATGCTACTGTCCTGAATACTATAGGCAGCTGTAACATAACGGTATATATCTAAACATAGAAAAGGTATGCAAAAGATCTAGGTGATAAGAATTTTTCAGCTTCTACAGTAATTTTATGGGAACACCATGGGGTATACAGTATGGGGTTCAGGGAAACGTCGTATGCGGTGCATGACTGCATTCCCGCCAGCAGGATGTGCATACCTATGGCCTGGGATCTTGTTACAATGCAGCTTCTGACTCTGCAGGCCTTGGTCTGGGATAAGGCATGAGATCCAGCATGTCTACAAAACCGCAGGACACCCATGCTGCTGGTCTGAGGACCACACTTTGAGTGAGAAACCTCTGTCCCAGTGGTCATCAAGGTGTGGCCCTCAAAAGGCCCAGCCATATTAGCATGACCTGGAACTTGTTCCAGATGCAACTTCTGGGGGCGATTCTGGTGCTCTTTCTAGCTTGAGCGCCATCTTAGGGACTTCATGCCTTCTGGAGTCCACATCCCCTTCTCACTCCTGCCCTCTTGCAGGAACTGTGCAGCTTCAACCTCAAAGGATCCCAGCTTTCCCCAGAATTAGTATCCTGAGATTCTCTTTTCAGGTTCAATCTTGAGCTCCAAATGGTTTTGAGGCTACCCTCTGTGGGTGACATGGAAAGGGAGAGTGAGAAGATAGACCTAGGGGTGGAGGGTCTGGGCAGCACTGGCCTGCGCCTCCCTGCCTCCTCCCACCTCATTCTGTGCTTTTAGGCTTTTATGAGAACTCATGCTCCCTCAGCCCCACCAAATTTAAGCAGGCAGACCAGCAATTACTTACAGAGGGACCGCAAAAAAGTACATGTTTGCACTTTCCACAATCCTAAATCCCAGGTGATGTGTATTTGGGCCCTCTCCAGTAAGTGGATACAAACAACACTAAGTAATCGTGCGTTTTCTAATTCTGTGTCTCTGTCACTCCCTCTTTGTCTCCCTCCATTCCCTCTCTACCATATTATTTTAAAAATTAAATAAAACTCACATTGATGTTGCTTTGTCAAACCACAACTGTGCTCTCAAAATAAATCCACACATCTCGAGTGCCTGGCGGGCATTCTTCTGGATGCTTTTCATTTGTGTGTGTGTTTTAAAAACTGTGGCAAAATACACATATCTTAAAATCTGCTATCTTGCACATTGTGAAGTGTGTGGTCCTGTGGAGTTAAGTACATGCATGTTGTTGTGTGGCCATGGCTACTATTCATCTCCAGAACTCTCTTCGTCTTGCAAAACTGAAGCTTTATACCCATTTAACACTAGCTCCCCAGCCCCTCTTCCCACCAGCCCTGGCAACCATCATTCCGTTTTCTGTCTCTGTGAATTTGACTCCTCTAGGTACCTCATGTAAGTGGAATGATATCTTATGTGTCCTTTGTGCCTGGCTTATTTCACTTAGCACAATGTCCTCAAGGCTGACCCCCACTAGAGCGTGTGTCAGAATCTCCTTCGTTTTTAAGGCTGAATAATAATCCATTGTATCTACAGACCACATTTCACTTACCCATTCATCTATTAAAGGACGCTTGGGTTGCTCCCACCTTTTGGTTATCGTGAGTGATGCTGCTGTTGGAATCTCTGTTTTCAATTATTTTTGGATATAGACCCAGAGGTAGGATTGCTGGGTTAAATGGTATATCAATTCTACACAGTTTTTTTTAAGGAACTATTTTCCAGAGTAGGACCATTTTATATTCCCATTATTTGTGTTTTATCGACTCCTCAGAGCACTGAGTTGGATACTATTCATCCATCACACAGATGAGGAAACTGAGGTTCAGAAAGGTGAGACACACAAAGAGATTAGAGCTGTGATCTTCCAATAGGAGCTCCCAGCTGCTCCAGAGGTGAGGTCCAATGTCCTGAATCATGAGCAGTGAGTAGGTTTCTAGGGAGAACTTAGTCCTCAGAGATGGAAGTCAGGCCTCAGGATGGCAGTGGGAAAGGCGTATGTGAAGACCTGACTCATTCTGACACTGCTGGGGGTCAGAGCTGGGGTGGGCAGCACTGGCAGTCTGAGAGAGGGGCTGTGGGGACCGAGCTGGCTCCACCACCAAGGCTGGTCACCATGGATCCTTCTTTGGAAAGCTGTCTGCACACCCAGGCCTGGACAGAGCATGGAGGTAGCTTCTCTCTTGCCCTTCTCTTTGCCTCTCTTGGGAACTAAACGTTTTGATTAGGGCACAGTTTGAGCATCATCCAGAATCCACTTAAAGTCAAGTCACTAAATTTGGGGACCCTCAGAGGTGCAGTAGGAGCAGTTCCTTTTCTGCTTATAGGAATTAGCAAACAGAAATCACTGCCCTATCCACTTACCAGCTCATTTTCTCTAGACATCTTTCGCCTCCCACCTTCATTATTTAGGTATGCGGCATTTACCAAGAAAGAAGGTGTGAATTACACTGGGTATCACTCTTCTGAGTGCAGCCAATGTTCTCATTCTAGAAATCAGAGATGAGGAAACCTAATAGCGAGCACTTGTGCTTCACCGGCAGAGTCCAGGTGCGTCTGCCCTTTCCTCCCCATTGTGGCTGCCATTGGGCTGGGAGGCCATCTCCCCTCTGTGAGGCTTCTCTATAGTTTCTAACGTTCCTAGCATCTTTTTACAAGCTCTGTGTGGTACAGAGAATGAAATAGAATATAGGGAGTCCAGAGGGGCATCCAAAACCCTTCAGTACAAAAAGTGGTTAAGAGCAGTATGCCCTGGGCTGGCAAATCTGGTTGGAATCCCAACTCCTCCTTCACTAGCTGTGTGACCTTAGCAAGTCCTGGACCTCTCTGAGCTTCCATTTCCTAGTCTGCAAGTGGGCAAACAGTGTGGGCGGCAGGATTAAGTGAGATGACTGGCGTGAGCTCTCAGCAGAATGTTGTCAGACTGTAGGAAATGGGACCCCCTAGATGAAGCCCATCCCCCGCCCACGGGACTTCCTTCCTTTCTTCTTTCCTCACCAGGCTCCGCTGGCCTGGAGAAGCTGACAGCACCAGCCCTCTGTTTTTCCTCAGAAAAATATTCCTCCAGGCCTTAATCATGTGTGTTGTTTTTCTCTTCTCTCAATGTGTGTCTTTCTCTCTGGTAATAAGATGGTCAAACAAATGCCACGCTCCAGAGCCACTCTGATGAGACTTGCTGGAGGCAAGAAGGAGGTGGCTGGAGGAGAGGCAGGGGCAGAGTGGTGTCGCCCCCCCCCGCCCCCCGCCATTCCACATTAAGGTGTTTCAGAGCTGGCATCTCCAAATTGTATTGATCTTTCCAGCTGCCATATCCCATTACAGCCTGGCATACTGTCCCTGAACTTCTCCTTCAGCTCTGTTGCATGCAGATTCCTCTCTCCCAAGGACCACTGCATTTCCAAGGTTTATCTTTTGGAAATATGAGCACTTATATTTTCCCTAGTGCATGTCACTTCATATATCATTTTTGGATAGTTCTCCTTGTTCTCCGGAGCCTTGGTTCAAATCCTAGTCCTGACCTTATTAGCTACTGTAATGTTGGCCAAGTTATTTAACTGCTCTGTGCCTCAGTTTCCTCATCTGCATAATAGAGATAATAACCTCACTGGATTATTGGGAGGATTACAGGTACAAATATGGCTGAAGTGCTTAGAATATCATTAGGCACGTAGCAGACACAAAAATAACTTGTAATTCTCGCCTGGCATCAGCCTCCCTAGCAGAGAACTGTGAAGTGTGTGGCTGTGTCTCCCAAAGTGACCCCCTCAGTGGATCCTGTATACCCAGATCTCAGACTATTAGATTTCAACAACCAGTAGCATTTCCAAAATCTTGGGACTGGGAGACACGGGTTATCAACCTCTTCTGCTAAAGAAAAATATGATAGCTTAAAAGAAAAGTCATGGTAGTATCCAAAAGGAAACAAAGAACCATGTCTCAGAATGTAACCGTTCTTCTCTGCAATGACAGCAAGCAACTATGGTCTTGACTACACTGTGCCTTTTCTTCTTTCTTTCTCTTTTCCTTCTGGATCACCACCTGTCTGCACATCAGCATTTGGGAGCCACTGTCCTGGGGATCGTTTCAGCCACCAACTGAGAGGCTTCAGAAGGTGGAATTGCAGCCCTGATCCTTAAGAAAGGACCAGGAAACACAGCGGAGTCCTTCTGGGTTCCTCCAATCACCAGAAAGTGCTGGGGAAACCCCTTGACAGAGAGGAGTGTAACTGTTGCTGAGCAGTTCTGGAATAGCAGTGCACACCCACACAGCAAGGCAGGACCCTGGAATTCCCAGGGGAAGGAATCAGGCCCCGAGTGCTCTCAACTTTGTCGGGAGGAGCCACACCTGTGGTGTCAGGGCTGCTGTTTTCTCTGGTTGGAGTCCTTCTCCCAGCACCACCGTGAAGTCAGTGACTGCTGAAGCTGAGAAAACGCAGGGACAAACAGGTCCTGTCAGGACACCCGGCTGCTTCCTAGCTGGGTGAGGAATTGCAGGCGACTGGGGAGAATTTAAAACCAGCCCAGCTGCCACCCAGGAGAGTGACTAATCTCAGCACTTAAGGACAAGCCTCAGCACCAGAGAGACAGCAAGCAAGCCCCAGACTGGCAGTCATCAGCCACAGGGGACCATGCCTCACCCTGGTATGTGTCTCTGGAGGGACCTGTCCCCACTCCCTGGCAGGAGACAGCCACCTGACTCACCCGGCTGGCGGCGTTCATGTCCGGTGCATCCTGCCGTCTGTCTGCCTAACTCATTTTTGTTTGAGGCAGCTGAGAGATCTGATCCTGCTGGGCTTATCTAGGATCCACACGGCTGCCCCAAGCCTTGACCCCTTCATTATGATTCTCTGGTTTGACCAGTGTTTTAAAATAAAAACCCCACTTGAAGGGTTTAATACAGAGCATCTCGTCTCAGAGATGACACATGTCCACTGCACCGCACTCTTTACCATGTCTCCATTTCCAGCCTCCTTCCTGGGGGCCCAGCCCAGAAACAGCTGGCCCCGAGTTCTGGTTTGCTCCAATGTTGGTATGGAAGTCCCTAAGATGATAAAGACAGAGCTGGCACTTGCTCTCCTGGCAGAAGGAGAGGCCAGCCACGGTGGCACGCCGGAGAGTGGCAGGGCCTGAAAGTGTTCTCTGGACAGCAAACAGCTGAGCGGAAGCTTGGAATCCGGGTTCCACATCTTTGCCTTTTCATCTGAACTGGCAGTGGGCAAACATACCACCGGATGCTCCCCTTTCTCAAAGTAAAAAGGGGCTTTCCTGTCCATTGGCCTGCCCCCCCAGCATTCCAAGACAGTGAACATTGCTGCAGCGAGATGGGTCTCCTCTTGGACCCATGGGGAAAGCAGTGGCTTTCTGACCAAGTGGGGGCTGTTGGACTGTTAGTTGAATAATACGAACCTTTAGGGGCTGAGAGGCTGACTGATATGTTTTCTATACCCTAAGCCCTAGTTTGTTCATTCAAAAAATATGTTCTGTACTTCCTTGTCTAAACCATACTTATCACCAGCGGATGGGGATTAGGGATAAATAACTGTGGATTCCATATCCATAGGATGCTGGCATGATGTTGATGCTAAGGGTGCACATAGGCGGGGTAATCAACTGTCCGAGGAAAGGATGGACTGGGAATGCTCTGCAGAGGGGGTGGTGCTAGACCTTAGTCTTGAAGGAGGAGTCAGTGTGGACAGTGTGGGTTGGGGCGGGAATGGCAGAAAAAATAGTGTGCAAGGAAGGTATTTCAGAAAGGAGAATGAGCATGTGCAAAGGCACAGAGGTATGCAGTCATGGTATTCCCTGGAGAAAGGCACCTACTACTGAATGTGTAGAGCCCAGGGAGGCTAAAAGGAGAGCAGAGTGCTAGGTTATGGCTTTGTATGCCTGCTAACAGCAACAAGAGCCTTTCTAGAATTCTACTCTCTCTGAAAAGTATTCATAACTTGCAATTTACAACATTTTCAATTTGTAAAACCTAAACAAGTTTAAAACCTAGCAACCCTGCTTTACAGAGGAAAGAGGCCCTGAGTGCTGAATTGGTTTCTAAGATGGATATCTATTTACAATTTAAATTTGATGCTAGGAACAGTTGGCAACAAAGACTTGGAGCAAGTGAGTTAAAACCAGACCTTCTTTCTCTCCTATTTTATCCTCCAATCATGTTTGTATTGGAGTGAAGTATACCAAAATGTGGGAGAAAAAAATGGGCTTCAAAAAAATTGAATTACCTTGAGCAGACATGTCTTCTCCTTGCAGAGGGCCCCGCTGCAACTGCTCAAGGTCATACTCTTTCTTATCCACTGGGACTAACCCACGAAGTGGTGCACCTCAACTCACTCTCAGCTGATGGCAGCAGTTGCCACTTGCTCATAGATGTAGTCACAGCTGATGATCAGAGCTAGTCCCTCTGATCTACTACAGGGCTTGACATGTACTAGGAACCCTGGCTGCTAGATGGCATCAAATTTGACTGGTCAGATTCCTTTGTAACAGATGGGTGCCAGAGAGGAATCAGTTGTTAAAGGTCTTCACTACCACTCATGCTCCAGGTGTCCAATCACATGGCATGTAGGGGTGTGAAGGCCTGTTCAACTGAAATCAGAATCAGGTTTGAAATGGAATGGGAGATTTCCCTCCTCCACAAGATTCTGCCTCCAGAATCCTGAACTGCCTGCAGAACTCCAAGGTTCTGCCTGTGAGTCTGAGATACACAGGCCCACGGCAGGTGGCCTTGAATGGCAGGATGGGGTAAATGTCATTCTGTCCTCTAACACGGTGCTGAATTTGGTTGAACCAGATGGACATCTTGGGATGACCATCCCTGAGTTCTTGTTTAAGTCTCCTTTTTCATCCTCCCTCTTCCTAAGTTACTTAGGGGGAATTATTAATGCCAGCCCTGCCTTTTAGGAAAACTCCGGGCCTTTGCAAGAATCCCGGGGAGGGAGTTAAGAAGCCCAGGGGAAAAATGATTCAGAGGACCCAGCAGTCTAGTATGATGGTCAAGGGGATGGGCTTTGATCTCTATTGAGCTAGGGGCAAGCATTTGATTTATCATAAGATAAAGAGAGGTGAAACAATCTCTCTGAGTCTCTGTTTCCTTATTGATAAACTGGGGATAGAAACAGTACTTAGTTTAAAGGGGTTTGGAGAGGATTCAGTTAATTAGCATTTCAAAGTAATTAGCACAGTGCCAGGCACACTGAGTTCATCAAATGGTAGTTTTTGGTGTCACTTGTTACTGGCCATTGCCTAAAGGATAAAACATGTTAGTGTCTATGAAGCACTTGGAATAGCTCTTGGCTCACAGCAAGTACTCAATTTGTGCTAACCATCATTATCACCTTCATCATTGTCATGATTGCTATTATTATTATTATTAGCTACTCATTTCTTCTTTAACCAGAGTATTGAAACTCTTTTATGAATTACACTATGGAAACTAGTGCATTGGGTTACAAAAGGAGAGACCTGTGCAGACCTGCTTTGCAATCAGGGTGGGATCTTGGATAAGTGATGTTACAGCTCAGGGTCAAGTTAACCCTAACTGATAATAAGAGGGGAGGTTTCCTTAAGAGGAATCCTTCCTAGCCTCGCTTCAGGAGGCTGTGTGTACCCAACACAGCACCAGGTTCCGGGAAGATATTTATCCAACATTGAATGCCTTCTGTGTGCCAGTTCTGGGGATACCACAGTAACACAATGACAACTGCTCATGAAGGTTAAACTCAAGACAAAAGCCCAGGGGACTACCTGAAGGACAGTTCAGCTTACAACTTGATCCAACTGATTCTAAAACTTGGGAGCCTGCATGTGTTGATCAGGGGCTGTTTCACCAAAGCCCCACCCAATTTCTGAATAAGAACTTGAATTTGCTTCCTGGCGCCCTAGCAGAACTCTCTGGGTGCTTTGCAGAGAACCTGTCTTTCTACACTTCCCTTTCTCATTCATCTCAGCTGCATAACAGTAAGAAAATCAGAACAGGAACTTTCAAAATAATCACTTAGGAAAAGAGATGTATCTCTCAGAAAAAGCTGCTCAAAGAAAGCCTTGCCCCTTGCCACACTGCATATGATTCCTTGGGCAGAACAGGACCTCTTGGGGCACCACATCAAAAGCCTCATTTTATAAGACAGGGAATCAAAAGCTTCAAAAAAAAGTGGATCTCAGTTTTATTCCTCCAGACAATACATACATAATTTGCTTTCTTCTTTCACTTTTCATTCCTTAGTCTTTGGAAAATTTACCCCAAATCTGGTTCCTTCTGTATTCCCTTCCTGCCTAATGGATCACAAGATTCCACTGTCCATTGTCTTCCTGAAACAGCCATTTATTTATTTATTTACTTACTGGGAATTGAGCCAATAGGTGCTCTACCACAGAGCTACATCCCCAGCCATCTCTTACGGAACCATAGTTGCCTTCTAGGGACTGACACTGGCAGATAATTTGTAATGCTTCTATCACAGATAAAGAGCAAGTTGTGGAAAGATGGGCAGGGTTGATGCAACCTCATTACAGACTTGAGTAGGATCCAAGGTCTCCTGGAAAGGCATATGGAGAAGATAAAGCCCTGTGACACCCCTCAGTGGCCTCTGAGACAGAACACTTACTGGCACTGAGCCCCATCATTCAAAGTTAGGGTGATTCCAAGGATTAATTAAGTGGCTGTGTGCTAAACTGTACTGTAAGCAGAGAGAAGAGGCTGGTGGATTATCTCTCATCCACTGTCTCAAATCTTTCCTCTCCCAACCATGGAGACTCCCAGATAGGCCTTTTTCCCTCTGAATTAAACATAGGTATGACCATCTGTGGGTGGGACTTGTGTGTTGGTTCCAATCACATGACCTGTAGAGTACTGGCCCAAGGCATTAGACCAGGAGAGGGTGGTGTCTCAGCCCTGGGTGATGACTGGCCAAGCCAAGAGTCAGCCTGTAGACTAGAGGCACCAGAGGGAAGGAAGACACCAAAATTGACCTCCTTGGCAATTTTTTCCTAGGATCATACCAGGCAGGGGTAAGATAAAAAGAAGTAGGGACCATCACATGAAACAAGTCCCAGGGGACATATTCATAGCAGAAGATCCCTGGGTTTTAAAATATATACTTTATATGCAAATGCCTTTCTTAGCCCAGCCTTGGGGTTCATTCTTCCATACCCTACTAGAACAACTTGATGTGGAAATGGAGGCTTCACAATACATTTGGCAGGAAAGTGCAACTTAGGTGCAAAGTGATCTCCTGATGCATTTAAAAAATTAAAAGTCCTGGCATCTAGAAAGTATTGTGTAAAAGTTCAGTGAATGGATAAGCAAGGGGTGCCTGCATAAAAGTGGTACTTTCTATGTTTTCATAGCAGAACAATGGGCAGCTGCTGGTCTTTTCGTCTCACATGCTCAAATGTCAGGAGGAGATGTGTGCCAGGTAGAGCCCACATCTCAGGCAGAGGCCAGGGAGCCAAGAGGAAGGACCTCCTTACTGCATCTTCTATGAGCTGGATCTTGACCAATTTCCTTTTGGGACCATGTTTTTGAGGTGAAAAGCTTGGGAAAAGTAACTTGTTACTGTCTTCTTGTGGGAGCTGGTGGCATGTATAGTATTAACTGAACAACATTTGTGAAAGTTTTCAAAGCTCTTGGGGAAACCCAGGATGGAGAGGAGAAAGAGCCAGACAGAAGGGTTCCTGAGGCACAATGGAATCCACAGAAGGAATTGTGAGGGATAGATAGGCAGAGGCAGGGAGAAAAGAGAGAGGCAAGTGGCGCCAGCCCCCAGGTTAGGGTCTTTGGGGGCCTTCGCATCTTGGCGTCAAAATGGCATATCCTTTTTGAGGTGCCTGACAGCGTGGCAGGCCCTCAATTCGTGTTGATAATGAATGAGATATCAAATGGGACAAAGGAGGGGAGCACGCGGTTCGGGACGCGATACTGCGCCTATCTCGGCACTAATCCCACAGAGGAAGGGACAGACCACCTTCCCAGAGATTACACTTTCTCCCTGTCATGTTGCCTCAGAACCTGGCTGGTTCCTCCCCTCTCCACCTCCCTTTGGAGGACCGAGAGGCTGCGGGGTGGGGCGCGACTCTCAGCCTTTGGGACACACCGGGTGCGGGTGCGTCCCGCCCCGCAAGTGCGCACTCCAGGAAGTCTCTAGCCAAGAGAAGCTGGGGGTCCCCACCTCTGAAGACAACGGGAGAGCCCAGATCAAGCCTGCGCTCCTGGGGGCCCTGAAGCCCACCGGGCGGCAGTACAGACTTTGCTGAAACGTCTGTCTCTGCGCTGCGAGCGCACGGCAACCCCAGGTGGCTGGGGGCTTCTTTGGGGTTGGCAGATTGAGCTTCTAAAACCAGGCCTGGGTGGGGGTCTCATTCCAGCCCAACACACCCCATCTCTAGCGATGCCAGCCCGGACGCCCGGATCCAGGGGGGCAGGAGGTGTGTGTGTGTGTGTGTGTGTGTGCGCGTGTCCGTGTGTTCAGGGAACATTCCCCTTCCCGGGAGTGGGTGCAGGGCCCCCGCCCTCTGCTCTGGCCCGGGGATCCCCTCCCCTCCGCTCAGACATCTCCGCGCGCCCCCTGCCCACTTTGCCAAGGCGAGAAAACGGCCGAGCCGGAGACAAAGAAACTCCTGCCTCCCTCTACTCTCAGCCCCTCCACCCGCCTGAGACACTCCCCGGCGCCCTCCCTCGACCCCGGCGACACTGCGCGCGGACACGCCGGGAAGGGGGCAGGGTGGGCGAGTCTGCTTCCCCAGGCGGGGAAGCTGGGGGCTGCCCGTGCATCCCGCCTGGGGACACCCCATGGCAGCCGCGCCCGCACCATCCGCTCCCCAAACCGTCCCGGGTCCCTGACAACACCAGCTCAGCCAAAACCGACCCCCGCCTCTCCAATTGAGGGACAGGGGGGCGCGGCGCACACAAAGCGGGATGTGGTGGGGGGCGAAAAGCACAGGGGGAATAGAGATCCCGCCAGGGCTCGTGGCACGGGCCCGGGCGAAGCTATTTACCCGATTTCTTCTTCGATCTCTGAGATGTCTGCGAAGATGAGGAAGACCACGAGCAGGGTGAGCGCGGCCAGCATCCAGCTCCGGAACTGCAGCTGCATGGTGGGTTTACGCCCGCCGGGACCCACGCGGGCCGGCGCGATTCGTAGAGGCTGGAGGGCTCAGCGGCGGGCGCCAGAGCCTCTGCGCGCAACGCGCAGCGGGGCAGACACCCTGCGCTCCGGGCGAGTCCGGGCCGGCGGCGGCGGTGGCGGCGGCAGCGGCAGCGACAGACAGGGGTTGCTCAGGCGAGGCGAGCCCGCTCGCTCTCTCTCCGCTGCTGCCTGCCCCTCCCCTCCCCACCCCTCCCCTCCCTTTCCCCGCCCCGCGCCCCGCTCCGCGCGCAGTTTGACAGCTTTGCTCAGCGCTCCAGCTCGCCTCCTCCCACCAACTCCAACGTCCAGCCTCCTGCCTTTGCTTCTCCCGCCTGGCTTCTTTCAGCTCCCGAGGGCACGAGGATACGGCCAGAGCCTGCCACTCCTGGCCTAGGAAGGCTGGGCTGGGGGCACCGAGTGTGATCCGGTACCGAGCGGAGCTCTGGGAAGAGCGCGCACCTCCCGGGCGCACACTGCCGGCTGGCAAACGCCCTCCCTCGCCCGCTCTTTGTCCAACACCCTCGCTTCCTCTCAAAGTTTTCCCGACACAAAGACCAACACCTGGGGACAGAACCCAGAGCGCAGCGAGGAGGCGGTTTCAACCAGGCAGTTATTTCAGCAGTTGACGAATTAGGAGGAGAGGCGGAAGAAGGGAAGGGAGAAGAAATGTCCAAGGCAGGCCAACTTCAACGGAGATGCAGATTGCAATTTGTGGGCGTAGCGCTTAGTCTGCGAAAAGCCACCTCCTTTAGGCGGTCCTCTTCGTCCTTTAGAGACCCATGACTGGATCTTGAGAGCTATCTGAGTTGTCCAAGTCACTCAGTCAAGGCTAGATCCCATGCTCCCGCTGGAGTGGTTGTTCTACCTGCAATGATGGACTCAGCACCCACCCTGCCTTGGCCATGGAGGTGCTGACTCCAAGTAGGCTTCATCTCCCTAGCTCTTGTTTCCTTCTAGTAAAATCAATAACTACCCCCCTCCCTGGAGTCCTATCTTGATCAAAAGGCCTTATAGAAAAATATGGCTCCCACAAGAGGTACTGCCTCCTTGCTGAACATTTCACGCTTTCACAGCCTTAGACAGTTTAGCTCAAATTACATTTTGCACCAACCATTAGCCTGGAGTGGGAAGGGCCCAGTTAAATTTTTCTGGAATTAGATAATTCCCCTTTTCTCCCCTTGCACTAATTGTAACAATTCCTGAAATCAGGAAATGTAAGATTCCAGAAATGATCACCTGGTTTGTGAAAGAGTCCTAAAGGTTTGAGTGTGAGAAGACCCTGTTGGAGAAGCTATATGGAATGTCCTGTCTCAGAGCCCCTGCAAAGGACAGGGAGTGACACATTGATTGTGTCCTCAGGACAATTCTGAGAGGCTTGAGGAAGGGCTGGCAGCAGCCAAGTCTCTCCAGGATGGCTATGGGAGAGGTAAAAGGCCCTTTTTGATTTCCCCAACAAAGTTCTGCCTGTGTCCAGAGTCCATATTTCTCTTTGAATGTAAGAAGGATGAGCAAAAGCAAAGCTTCCAAGCTGGGGGGCTATTGGACTTTGTTGCCACTGGGAGCCAAGATAAGCTCTCCCCTGCTTGGAAAGCAGAGTGGGAAAGCAGCATAGAGAAGTGAGGAAAGTTCTGTATTGGCCTCCTCTGAGTGCCAGGAGCAGATGTTTTTTTTTCCCTGAAAGAGAAGTGTACTAATTCCTACTACCTCACTTCATTTGCTTCCCATTCCCTAGCAAGTCTATGCACCTGTACTCCTTTTATGGCGAGCTTCTTCAGAGTGTAACATATTTGGGATGGGGAGAGACTTTGTGATACTGAGCACAATGTTGAATGCCATACTCCCTATCTGTTAGAGGCAGGGACAAAACATCAAAAGTTTTCCCATGTGGTCCACTAACCATCCTGTCTCCTAGGTTTCTAAGTGCCTAGATCTTTCCCTCTAACTTGCTTGATGGGTGGCTTAGGAGGTGTGAAGTTCTTGTTATTTTGTCTTGCTTTTCTGAGACCAGTAGTTTGGAGGGTTTGAACAGGGTTTATCTGGTGTGCTGCTCAATAGTTCAACCACTCCTCCCCATTCACTCCAGGGCTCAGCGGTACTTAATGAGCAAGCACCAGCATCATGCCAGGGGATAGGGACACTTAATTTTCTATCCTTTAGTAGCTCTCTATTCAGAAGGAAACCAGACATTCAAGTGCCTAATTATAACCTAAGATGTGATACAGTAGAGCTAGGATCTTCTGACTAGCTTTAATTGATGAATAAGATCACCCAAAAGAGCAAGAAGAAACTAGCAGGTGGTTCTCTCCCCTAGTCTTTGCTTCTTCACCAGCTGTACTCGGAAAACATCATGGAGGTACTGCCATGATCCGAAAATTCACCAAATCAGGTAAACTTCATTGCTATGAGCACTATAACAGCAGAGACTATTTCCACTTTCTGTTAGGTGACCAATGCTCTCAGCCTAAGCTCAGAAGTGTTCCTCCTTTGCATCCACTTGGAAGAGTTATGAATGGCCAGGAAATATTGGAAAACTTGTATAAAGAAATTTCTTCAGTTAGAGAGAAATCCTTGTACCCAGACAACAGGGAGATATCTTTAAGTACATCTGCTGAAGAATAGAGTAGCCTTATTAACATAGAGGCTGTTCTTGGAGTGAGTTGTTGAAATTGGGACTTTACTTGAAGGGTGATGGAGGACCCCTGGGACCATTATCTATAAGGTTGGAATCTTCTTGGGCCATCCACTTTATCAATGAACTGTGCACATCCACCACCCTGAAAACCAAGTTTGTTCCTGGAATATAGAACAGGGGAAGAAGGATTATCAGAAAACGTCAGGCTGCTGATGTAAACTGCCACATGGGCACACGCTTGACTTGGCCACCAGATCACCACCCTTCCTGACTCCTATGTTTAACCAAGTCCCTTTTCCTGCCTAGGATTTCCCAGGAAACTGGGAGATCCCATAGTAATCATTTCTTTAGGTCAAGTCATTGAATGCATGGGTTAAAATGTAGGAGTTCTATGGGAGTGGCTGCAAATTAAGCCCTTACCACCCATGAACATTTTAACTCAAATTAATGGAGTATATTAGCTATTCAGGCAACTAATAAGAGCTGGAAGTTTGTCTTAATGAGGAATCAAGGAGCAGGAGGCTCCACAGAAGCCTAAAGGGGCCCCATAGGGTCAATGCAAAGCAGTGGGAAAGCCCTTTCTTGTCTTTGACACTGGCTGAGGGTGGCTTGTCCTTGTAGCTGCCAGCCTCAAGAAGGGGGAACTACCCAGAGCCTAAATTCATAGAAACTCCAAAACCCTAGCTACCATTTACACGTCTAATAAACTCCCCCAATCCCACTCCAGCTAGGCAGAAATTTCACCCAAACCACTTTTCTTGGGAACAATAACATCTATACTAATAATACTTTGTCCAAGTTACTGGTTGGGGAGAAGGGGAAAGTCAGATGTGGGAAAGAGCATGCAGGGAAAGAACTAACATTTATGAGCACACACAACTGAAAGGCACCTCTTGGGGCTCTTTCTCTTATTTAGTCCTCTTGGCAATTCTTTCGTATAGATACCACCATCTCCATTTTGCATTTGAGCAATCTGAGGCTCAGAGAGGCTAAATTGCAGAAGGTGGCTGAGTTGGCAGAGAGAGAATTCTAATTCAAATGGATTCCCCTGGGCCCCGGCAAATCTGGGGTTCTGGGATTGTTGAGGTTCCCTCTGGCTCTCAGGGAAGTTCTAAATGGATTTGTAAGCAGACGCTTCCTTTGATTCTTACTGTATCCCCTTAGTTCTAGCATATCAGGATTCAAGGAACAGATCTGTCTTCACTCACTGTACATCTTTCATCATTTTTGAGACCATAATCATAAATTTCCATTTACATCTTTTCACATGGAAAAGGCTAGTCCTTTCAACCAATCCAACCTTTTTTTTTAAACCCTTCAAGAATAAATAATAATCATCCAAACTTCTGACCTAGCACCTTTATAGTTAAATAACTACAAAGCAATAATGGTCTTGCTTTGTCATCAACTCAGAAGGAGATGGTGTGTGTATTGGGGGAGGGTTGGATGGGAGCATCGTGGGAACAGGTAGAATGCCTTAATTGGAATAGATTAATAAACCATTGTGTTTCTGCACCTCCAATAACTGAGAGAACCTGACTTTCCTTTTGAAATTTGTGCTAAAATTTGAGTGTTCTCATGAATGCAACATTTTCCCCTTCCAAATCAGAATCAGAGTTGGTAACAATATGGAAAAGCAAAGGGGGCACATTTGCATTCCATTTGTGACTTTCATAAACAGCAAAATTGTAGTTTCACCAAAGAAAGAAAAGAAATATACTCAGGCGATTGCTGTAAATGTTTCTGGGATTATCATCTGCAAGAGATGTTGGGAAGGATGTGGAGATGAGCACTATAGTGAGTTGGAGGGGAGAGGGTGAGGAGGGGAACAATTTTGTATTTGTTTTCCTGGGATTTTGATAAATTCTTCAGATGGGATGAAAGTCAGTTTTGAATAAAATCATGAATTCAGGGCTTCAAAAAAAAATATCACTTGAGCTCTGAATCAGATTTTTTGCCTGCCCAGCGTTGCTCAGAGTCCAGCATGATGCCATCTTATGAGGCAGCTGAGGAAGTTGGTGCCAAGTTGGCAATGGCCCTGGTTCTCAGTCTTGGGTAACTTCTCAGCCTTGGTCTGGATGATGGACCTTTGATTTTCAAAGCTGGAAGGGTTAGAACAGATCATGTTTTCACTTGACAAATATCGCCTCACCACTTATTTTGTATCTGGAATTGTACTAGAGAGCTGAGATGTCGTGGTGAATGAGGCAGGTGGAGGAGCTCTCCTAGTGGGGCTTGGAGTCCAGTGGATTTTCCAGATGAAAAACCATGTGACCAAGAGTCCAGCAGATTTACACTCAGTCCCACCTCAGATTTTAAGGTTGAGATCAGATAGCTCTCTGGCCTTCTGAGTTCCGTGTTAGCTTGCCCTCACCTATATGGTTTTATTTCATTTTTCATGATATTTTAATGAAACTGGAAACTCCCAGGATCAAGATCTTTCTTTTTTGGTCCCACATTGTCTAGCATGGTAGCAACCCCATTCAGTATTGGTTCTCACTATGACCACTTTCGAGCTATTGCCATCATGGTACTGAAGGCAGAGCTGGGAAGAGCTGAGTGGCACATTGTGATACAGCATTTCCACCATGTTCATACAGAAAATGGAAAAATCCCAAGAGCATAGATAATAGTAAATGGTCACCAAATAAAATCAGGAAGTGATGAGTGCTATTTAATTGCCTTGTTTCTGATATAACATATTGAAATGCAATTTTATCTGTTTTTATCTTTAAAATATATTTTTGTGTTTAATCATGACTCTGCTGAACAACTGGAATAGGCCATCTCTAGCATAACTGTGGTGACTAGTGGCAACAGGAAGTGGCCTCCTGTCACAAAACCTTGGTGAGCTTGCTTGATGAAATATCATCTCTAATGCAGACTCCAGATGGGTTAGTCCCTAAAGACATGACACCATTCATCAGAATGTCAACCTGCTGGCATGTTAGCACAAAATGCTAGACAAACAAGAGACTCCTTGGCTCCAAGTCAGTTTCTTATAAAATTTCCCTTGGGGAATTCTCTTCCACCTCTCTCCTGCCTCAGATGGAGCCTGCCTGGTTGTGCATCCCTTCCCAGTTCCCCCATCAGGTTTGACAAAGTAGACCTAGGAGAACTGCAGAAGGATCACAAAACCAGTAGGTTTGGCTACATGAGTACGTTAGTTTGGATCAGGTTTAACCAAAAGGGGCAGTCAACCCAAAAAGCCAGTGACTTATTTCAAACAAAGTTCATCTCTTTCTTTTTAAAATTAATGCATTATCGTTACACATGATAGTGGGATTTATTTTTATATAAGCATACATGCATGGAATATAATTTTCTCCATTTCAGTTTTCAGTACCTCCTCTCTCCCTCTCCTCCATCCTCCCTAAAGTTTATCTCTTTCTTGTGCAAGTCAACAAGCAGGCAGACAGTGCTGGTTGGCTGTGGGTTCCCTCCCGGAGTTCTTAGAAATTCAGGTACTTCCATCTCTCCTTTCTACCACCCCTAAGATAAAGCTCTTGTTTTTGTGCCCCACCACATTCAGGTTGCAAGCAATAGACTGGGGTAAGAGCTAATGAAGAAAGCAGTTGCAAGGGAAGCAGGAAACACAGCTTTATTCTGGGTTTTTATGCACTCAGCTGAGAATCTACTATGGAAGAATAGATGTGAGGGACAGCTGGAGGGTCTGCCACAGTGGGAATGCAGAAGGCCAGCAGAGGTTTGTTCTCTCCCTTCTCAAGCTCTGCATGGCATATTCTCATTAGCCCTGCCTTATGACCATGCATAGTAAGTATTGCCAAAAGTCACCCACCACAAATGACAGTTTGTGGCAACAAAGCTGTTTGTGTGGCTTGAGTTCCATAGCATTGTGTTTTCCTTTTTCATAGAACTGGACTTTTGCTACATTTATTTCTTGTTTTCACCCTAGGGAGGCAGTGTAGTTATCGAGAGCAAGGCTTCACAAGCATCCTATGGAAAAGGGCTGGGCTTTGTTCTTTTTTCTTTGTTAATTTCCAGTTGGTTGCATGTACTAACAGGTCCTACTGCATGACTGGTGTCCAATTCACATTCCCCATGTGAGTTGGACACTCTGAAGCCCTCATCATCAGTAGGAGTCACTGTGAATGCACACAGCTATGTGAAATTGCACTTTCTAAATGCTTGCTCTCAATTTCTGTGTTTATCTAAACATGGACCAGTCACACACAGTTCCCAGACCAGTGCTGGGCCACGGACCACAATTTGAGAAGTTCTGGCTTGAGTTGGTTTTGAGATCATGCACGTCAGGGTTCAGATATTAGCTTTACCTTTTGCTACTTGTATTCTGTCAATCTGTTTCAGTTTCTTTGGTATTAAATGGATATGATAATAATACTTAACTCATGGGCTTTAGTAAGAATGAACTTAGATAATATATCTAAAGTACTTATAATGCTAGCATAAACCAAGTGCTTATTACATGCCAACGTTTATTATTAAGGATAACACAAAAATATAAAATTTATACACACATACCCACGCATATATAATGCTAATGGTGTTTATCTGTGGTAGTGAAATTTGAGTTGATCTTGACTTTTCTTCATACTTTCCTCTGTTTTATAAATTTTCTACAATGTTCATAAATTACTCTGTAATCAGGAAAAAAGCCATTAAAATTTGTTATGCCTATTTTCTCTGCACTGAATTTTTTTTTGGCACAGTTTAATATTCTTTCTCAATAACCCAATATAAACACACATATTTAGTAAAATTGGCTTTGCAAACAATTTCTAATCTTTCTTTGATGTTTTGTAAGCATCTACCTAACTTCATATTGTAATTTCTAATGGAAGAAAACACAGTCTACACACTTGCCCCACTTGAGTCAGAAGCCCTGGACATGCTTCAGGGTTTCTCTCCTACACCCTCGGGTGTAGGGAGTGTGAACTGGAAACCAGTCATGCAGTAGGACACGTACTTGTCTGCAATCAATCGTGAGTCCTCACCATTACCCCACCTGGACTTTTCTGTTGATTGCTCAGAAGCACAGTGAAGCCCTGGCTTTCAGAAAGCAGTGACTCGGGGAGAGGAGGTGCCCCAATTCCACCGGCAAACACAAGCAGAGGGGGTGCTGCTTCACTGTGGCTTAAACTCCACTGCTGGTGACCATGTGGACAGCGACAGGCAAGATCTGTTACAATGAGGGTGGGTGAGGTGGGGAGAGAAACTTGTGGGTCATCATCGGGGTCCTTCCTTTTCAAACCTTCACAATAAGAACTTGCAGAAAGCCATCAGACATTGCAGGATTGTCTTTGAAAATAATAATCCTCATCTGCATATTTTGTAATAACTTGGGTTTGTTCCTTTTCTTTGTTGTTGTTGTTGTTGTTGTTGTTTTCGAAAAGGAAATTGATTGAGATAAAAAAAGAAAACAGTAATTTAAGTTTTCCCCAGATAGCTTTTTAGAGATTTGTAAAAATCCAAATTGTTTTCAGCTCTTATAAATTCGGAGAGAGCATTGTGACTACTAAACGTTGGTTTGGAAAGACTATCTTTATGACCTAGTACTGTAGCATGCTTTTGTGATACAAATATTCTTTAGGGGACATTGGAATCCTATGTATAGCTGAAGCTTAGGTAAATGTTTACCAATAGGGAGATAATTTTGACAATTCTAAACGATGATAAGAGATTTGTGGCTGTGTATCTGCCTTTCTGTCAACATGTTATTGGTAAGAGCTATGATTTATTCAATTCTGAGTCCTTGGTCAGTAAAGGAGCCTCCAGGGTAGCCTTGATCCAATGGAGAAAATGCAAGTCCGTTCTGTAGGTTTCTGGAAATTCACTGAGAGGACGAGAGAGCTCTGGGTTGCCCTTTTGTTCTGAAAGCAGTTTAGTAAATTTCCCTGAGTGTCTCTGGTCAAAGCTGCGGCCTCAAGCCATCTGACATCACTGGGAGGTAGATTGGGTCCATCACGACAGCCCCTGTGAGCATCTAAGTTACTCACATGCTGAGTCAGAAATGTGTGAGATTTTCCTGAGAGAGCAGAGATGGGGTCTGAGAAAGATGGGGGAGGCCAGTGCTATGGTTTGGATGAGGGTCCTCAAGGTCCATGTTTTAAAAGTGTGGTCTTCAGGGCAGCAATATTGGGAAGTACTGTGGACCTTTCAGACGTGGGTCAGGTTCTTAGGGCGTCGGAGGTGTTGCCTTTACAGGGGATTGTGGGACCCTGGTTCTCTCTCTCTCCTCTTCCTGGCTTGTGATATGAGCAGTTTGCTCTGACACCTGCTTCCTCCCTTACCATTCAGTGCCCCTCACCAGAGACCCAAGCAAAAGGTTGCCCAATCTTGGACCGGAAGCTCCTGAACCATGAGCTAAATAAACCTTTTCTCTTCATAAGTTAATTGTCTCAGGTGTTCTGTTGTAGCAATATAAAAGTGATTGATACAGCCTGCTTGAGCTTTTTGTTTTCTTCAAAAGGAAAAATTCTAGAAATCTCAGAGATAGAAAGGCTCCATAGAGGGCCATTATATCCATCTGAATTCCTCCAAGATTTTTGGCCAAACTTTGTAAATTTTACGGGAGGGACCCACTTGGTCGAGTCCACTGATGGACTTTAGGTGTGGACTGAGGTTCTTGGTTGTGTGGGAAGAAGTCAGAAGAAATGGGGACTCATTGGCAGCTGGAGAAGTTGGAAGACCTTCTTAATCAATATCCTTCCATCTCCCTTTTTCTCTTTGTGACTAATCCCCACATGGGCCATTGAGGATGAGTTTGGTCATAGAGTGGCCCTCTGTATCTGTTGGTTCCTTTTCCTGGCACCAACCAAATAGAGATCAAAATATTTGGAAAAAAAATTGTGTCTGTGTTCAACACGTACAGACTTTTGGTTCCTTGTCATTATTCCTTAAACAATACAGGTTAACAACTATTTACATATCATTTGCATTGTATTCAGTATAAGTTAATCTAGAGATGATTGAAACTGTATGGTGGAATGTGCCGAGATAATATGCCAATCATGTACCATTTTATATAAGGACTTGGGCACCTGCAGATTGTGGTATCCATGGGGTCCCGGACCCCTCCCCCATAGGCACCAAGGACAAACGTGTATTTAGTTGGCAGGTTTTGAGGTATAAATACTGCATCTGGCATTTTATAAGGACCACCCACATTTCTAGCATTTTTATTCTACCTTCCTGACTGGTTTGCTAACTTTCTAGCTCTCGTGTAGTTTGTAAAGCTTTTATTTGCTGTAGCCCAGCTCATTTCAAAGGATGACATTCACCAGTGGTTCAAGGCCTGGTAAGAGGGGAGGATGCGTTCCCTCCTCTGCTTTACCTTGTGTTTGCCAGCCTTGGTGAGGCAGGGACGCCTTCCCGCAGGAGTGCCTCACAGCTCAGACTGCAGCTGGCCTCTGGCAGGGGGGGTGCCAACAAAGAAGAAAACAAAAGCAAGTCCGTGTTCATTTCAAGCTCCATTAGGGGCATGTGTTGGGTGAGGAAATCAATGGGAACAACGAAACTGGCAGGAAAAGAACTTCTTTGCCTCCATTTCTAGAATGGAACTGACCACAAATAACGATGGGGCAGAAATCACTAAGCAGTACCCATTGTAAAAATAGATAAGTTGAAAGAAAATCACATTCAACCAAATATTTTTTTTTTTCTGTTGCTTCCAAAGTATAGAGGACAAAGATAACTGCCCCTTTGTTCTTTTTTTTTTTTTCTTCTGGTGGCAAAATACCAGCCGGGACCTAGGATTACAGTACACAGCTAGCCACTGTGAGAGTGAGATGCTTTGAATGAAGGAATTACTGTTCGGAGGTTGTGCGACCATTTGAAAGGATAAACTCTTAAGTATCAATAACATTGATGATTCGCCATCATTTGGCAGGTAATAAAGGCCATTTTACAGTTTAGCCTTCAGAAATCAGTAAAGAGAGGGTTTTCTTAGAAAGTGGTTGACTCAAAATTTATCTGTGTTCCCTGACAAAATGCAATGTAATGAGTATTTTGAGTGGAAATGTGGACAGTAGTATAGTTTGGATGTTTGTAAACAGTCTCAGCAGAATCGATTCTTACTCTGTGACTCTGTTCTCATGAAACTTGTGAATTTGTGGGAAGTTATGAAAAAGGAAGATTTTTTTTTCTATCATCAGCTATTTGGTTTCTTTAATAAGATTAATCCTGGCTGTTTTCATTTTCATTCATTTGATGAGCTTTTCCCTGCCTTTGTTGTCCTGGTGTCATAGCAGAGGTGAGCCACTAGGTGGCACTGTGCTAGTGGAGGGCCCGGGAAGGAAGTGGATTCTCTGGGTTTAGCTGGTGTCAGGTAAATTCCTGGCCAGGGAACTGTCAAAGGAGAAAGTGGGAGAATGAGAATAAGAATTGGAAGAGAATAGGACCACCTGCAGGGCAAGGGGCTTGCATTTGTCTTATTGACTGACCTGAGTTAGACTCACAGAAGGCAGTTTCAATCACCTCATAATGGAAATAGAGATGAAAAGTGGGCATATGGTCTTTGGAACTCAGCATTCAAGGCAAACAAATCAAGGAGAAATGTATGGATTACCAAAAATTGGTTAGAAAATCCAGGTAATCTCTACAGAGAAATCCTTTCATTAATACTTCTTCTAGCCTTGGTGATGAAATTAAATTTGGGTATTTCTTCAAATAATCGATATTAAAAATTCATACCACATTGACACTTGGCACTGTTTCTGGTTTGGGCATAACTGGCGTAAAAGGCTCATTTCTAGCTGTTTCGATTTAAAAGTTAAAAACATAAATTGTCTATACTTTGCTCGGTTATCTTCATATGTAATGAGGCCAAGACTCTTTTTCTTTAGTGCCCTTGCCCCTCTCCAATGGCTAGTACATGAAATGGCAAATCCATTTCTTTCAGAGAGGAGAGGGAGGGTGATGTTAATATGGCATTTGTACCCTCGATGTTCATGCCCAGCTATCAGGTGGTTATGAAATACCTTCCACTTTTGCTCCCTGCACTGTGCCCAGCACTCTGGTGGATTAAGAAATAAAAGCCATAGCTCTTCCCCAGGGTCTTTGCAAAAATAATTCCTGACTCGATATGGGGTGGCATTTGTCGCATGTTGCACAGAGATATAGCTGCACCCAACCCCTCATTAACTTAATGGATTCCTGTAGTCAGTCCTCCGGGGATGAGGAGTTGAAACTACCGAGGTTTGCAGGAAGTGTGGGTGTATTTATAAATGTGTCTCCCATTACTCCAGGTTCTGAAAGCAAGAGAGCGCTGGTCCTGAAACGCTGAGAAAGTGAACAAAGTGCTGAGGACCTGTCATCATTTGTTCATTCATTTATGCTTTTTATGACACCTAGTTCTGCTTCCCAAGAAGAGAAAGCTGATTCATGTGTATGCTCTTTGTCCATCTTGGCCTTCCCACTGGCCCATTTAGTCTTTTTAAAATTTTTTTTTTGTAGTGAAGATCACCTGCATGAGGCATTTGGCTTTGTTTAGGGGGAAGCTTTATTCTGTGTTCAAAAGCACTGAGTCTGTTTTTCACCAACCATCTCTCAAGAGTAATCATGGAACATAGACTCAGAGCCCAAATTTAATGTAAGACACAACAAAACTGTTTTCTTAGGCCAGCAATGTGATTAAAAATGTTTTGGAGGAACTTTAGTGAGCCACAGACATTCCAATTCTTAACAGTGTCCACGAGTCCTATGTTTTATGTCCAGTTGGATTTACATACTTGTGATCTCTGGCTTCAGGGGTATCTAAGAAATGGATCAACATGAAGTCAAAATATCTGCATTCCATGGAGAGTGAGTTGGGACTTCTCATATAACAAATGTAAAATAAATGGGATTAAATCCCTTACGTTGTGTGCAGGAGGGTAAATTGGAACTTCTCTGGAGCATGATTTAGCAGTATCATGGAAGCCTTGTATCATGGGGAACCTTTATGCAGAGTGAAACAGGAGCAGTGAGAACAGAATCTTGCAGACCCTGAAGGAGGTCTGCCCCTCCTGCTCATCCAGCATGCCCTGGCAGCAGAAGTATGCTTCACCATTCCGAGGAGTTGAGGGCTCTTGCTAATTCGACAAGTGTCTTAAACAATGATCAATTAAAAACATTTCATAAAGTAGCAAGTCTTTGAAGAGAATGTGCCCTTCCTTCAACACAACAATTCCACCCACACCTAGGAATTTCTCCTAAAGAAAGAGCTATGAGGGTGAAAATGTTTAGATACAAGGATATTCATAACAACATCATTTATGAAAATGAAAACTGAGAATACCCTAATGTCCAGCAATAAGGCTTCCTGAATAAACCATATGACAGCTATTCAGTGGAATACTATGTGGTCATTTCTTATTTGGGTAGAGAAGTCTATTTTTATTTTAGTAAGCTGAAGATGATTCAACAGCAGTGTAATCCCATTTTTTTTTCCAGACACAAATATGTGCATATTGGTGTGGCAGGTGGCTTCTAAGATGGCACTCCATGAAGTCTGCCTCTTGGTATTCATAGCCCTAAGCAATCCTCATCTCTTGAGTAATTTGTTTTTAACCAATTGAATACAGCAATACTGGGGGAATGTCAACTCCATACCTAGGTGAAATCCTGTGACTTTGTTATCAGACTCTCTGGATTGCCTTCTTTGTTGCTGGCTTTGTTGAAGCCAGCTTCCATGCTGGAAAGGCCCATAGGGCAAGGAACTGGGAGTGGTCTCCAGCCAACAGCCATCAAGAAATGAGGCTCTGAGATCCCGCCAGCAAATGCTGGGCTGCGTGAGTTTGGGGGTGGATCCCTCCCTTCCCCACTTGTGCATTTGGACCAGACCCCAATTCTAGCCAATACCTTGATTACACACATGTGAGAGCCCCTCAAGAAGAGAGTTAAACTTAGCTATGCCCTGATTCTTCACCCACAGAAACCATGATAATCAGTGCCTTATTTTAAGCTAGTTCAAGGTCATTTGTTACATAGTAAGAAATAACTAATATCCAAGGCAAGAGGTCTCAAGGTATTTACTCCAAAGTGTCAGATGTCATGTCTGGATGGCATAAATGGAGCATTCTTAAAATGTTTGGGGACTACAGATCACTTAAATGTGGTACTGGCAGACTTTCATATTTATTCTGATGAAAAAATTGAGATTTTGACACTGTCATTGAATAAACAGAAGGGTGACTTAACAGTTTACAATTTATTTGGCTGATTTCTTATACTTATGACAGAGCTATCTTGTCTCCAAGACACACTCTATATTTATGGTGCATGTGCATGGAGGGGGGGATGTTGTGATTTGAGGTGACTTTAATCCACATTTTTTTTTCTTTCTCTTTGCTGCAGGTTGGGTTCTCTGAGAGCTGACTATTGAACAGAGTTTGGATTACAACATGTTTGTTAAAGATCAGAACCTGTGAAAGAGAAGGGGCAGATGCAGGACAGAGCAAGGGAGACTGAATTGCAGTGCAGGCTGGATGAAGCCTCCTCTGCCTTAGTGTCCTGAGTGGCCTACTTCTATGGCCCTGCTGTGTTCAGTCACTGGGTACAGGCTGCTCCCAGAAACGAAGTAACCTCTGGCTGGTAGCTCTCTGCCCCTGAGACAGACCTACAAGAGGTTGACCACTGGATGGTGTTTGCTGATTGCACCCCCTGCACTGGGCAGTGTGTCCTTCCTTGAATGATCCGGATGTATGCATACCTCAGTGGAAGGGAAGGAATGAAAATAGGCCTGGGCTGAAGTTGTCCAATCACTTAGATAAGTCTTAAGTATTTTTGTCCCACTGACGTTTTCCTCCATTGAGTAGGAAAGGCCGGGTTTCCATCTGCAATGGTCACTGCAGGTGCTGCATTGCCTCAGGAAGGCCAAGTCCTTGGGTGAGGTCTTTCTCTGTGGTCAAAGCCAACATGCAGGAGCTGACTGCTGGACATTGTCTTCTGACAGCACTCCCCACACTGGTCCTTCTTTCTGTGGGGATTTCAGAGGACATCTCTGTGTCCGTAGTACGCTATTGGCACCTCTCAGATCCAGTTCTTCATATATGTGTTCTGGAAGCAGCTTTTCTGAGATTCTAGTGAGTCTCCACCTTACCCTGGAGGAAATTTGTAAGAGGAATTTAAGAGAAACTAAAGTCCTTCCACGTTTCATTACCCATCTTCATAGATCTCAGAATTTTCTGTGGGCCAAACCTCCTTGGATAATGCTCCTACCCTGCTCCTTATATGAGTTCACATAATCGTGTTCACCTGGTTTTCAGTGGTTAATCACTGCTCTCTGGCTTTTTATGATTCTGGTGCTGTCATCCTCCTTGCCCTCAGTAAGCCTAGTTCTAGAACAATCCCTCCTACCATCAGCCCTGGCTTGCAGAGGAGAGCTCCACCCCAATACCCACCTCTGATAAAATACACCAGTTAAAGCATTTCTCTCACCAATAGGCCATCACAACTCATCAGGAATGAGACCTCTGCCTTGTGCCCGAGGCTGTCTATCCTCCACCGACCACAGTGATGGAATCCCTGCTAACAGCTGTCACCAAGGGAGCCTGCTCCCCAATCCTGCCTTATTGCCCTTTCTTGACCACGCCCAGTCCAACCCAACACCTGTGAAAGGGAAGGACAGGCAAAGGATTAAGCAAAGAGACTACAGCTGGGATGCAATTGTGCCTAGAGTTGGCCAAACTCCTGGGAAACTCTGGAGAGTTTGTGGCCCATCACAGTTGTCCCTTATTGGGCTGAAATGGCCTGGCATCAGTGATGAGTCACTGGAATGGCCCCCCTTGAAAGGGCTTGCTCTTGGTTGAGTAGCCCTTAGGAACAAGGCAAATACTAAAGTCAACAGCAGCTGGAGCCATCTGCTCAGTTCACCCCCAGCAGATGAAGCAACATGTATTTCCTTGAATGTTGATGTGGTTCTCGTGTGGTTTGTTCCTGCCAACACTCATGTTGAAATCTAATTCTCAAGGTAACAGTATTGGGAGGTAGTGGGCCTTTAAGAGGTGGTGAGGTCATTAAGAGGGATTAATGAATTCTTGCTCACTTTCAAGGGGCTGGATTAGTAACCATGAAAGTATGGTGTTACCATGAGAGGGAGACTGGCTTTCTTGATTTGCTCTCTGGCTTCCTTTCTTGCCATGTGATCTCTGGCACATACTGACTTGTTTTCTATTCTTTCACCTTGAGGCCCTCAGCAGAAGCCAATCAGATGCAGGTACCAGTGCTCTTGAATCTCTGGAACTGTGAGGTAAATAAACCAATTTTCTTTATTCATTATTCAGGTTCCAGTATTTTGTTATAGTAACAGAAAATGGACTAAGACGGATGGGAATCTGAGTGGTGCATCACCATGCCATCACACTGCTGAAATATAATTCCTCATTATTTTATTCCCTACAATATTCATGTATCATTTTTCTAACTAAATACACAAAGAAAATAAGAAAAAAATTATCTATTTATTTGAGTGAAATTAAAATCAGACTACACTTTCTTAGTTGGATTATTTGCTTCATGAGAGATTTGTTCTCATTTTTAGCATGTAAGGTAACATGGGTGATTTGAAGCATCTAGCTGGACAGGAGGTAAATTTGGTCAAACCAGTTGATCAGCAGATAATTCTAACACCTTTGTGGAAACCACTGATGCCTTTCTGCATCTTTTGGGCTGACTAAATCAAGTGCATCTCACTGCCCACTGGATGAAGCCAGATCTAATAATGACAACCTGATGGTCTAGGCTTTACTGGGCAGTGTCCTCACGTGGCCTTAGGGAAGACTGTGTGACAGACAGCTCACAACCCTCTCCTAGGGTGGTGTTGACTTGTCCGTGCCATGCTCAGTTTGGAGTGTTTTTGGCTAGCTCAGATTTATGTAGCCATTGGATTTGATCCACTTACCCAAGTCCTGGTTTATTAACTTGAAACAATCAGAGGGAAAGTGTGTCGATTTCTTCTCCCTCTTATCTCTTTGAAAGTTCTCCTTCTGTGAAAATGCTTACGGGAGGGGATTAGTGGAAGGTTTTTGCTTTTGAAGATATAAAGACCAGCCTGGAGCCCCATTCCTGCTTCTGCCTAATAGCATCTCTTTTCCAATATGAAAAGTCACCTTTTGACAAGAGGCTTTGAGGAGCAACTAGAGAATTTAGTTTCTCTATAATAACTGGGGAAACAAACCAGACAAAAAGAAACACTTGAAAAATTGTGGAGGGTCAGTCTGGGGGGAATGGGAAGAGAGCATAGGCTTTGGTGACGGTCATGCTGAGGATTCATGGGTCGAAATACCACGTCCTAGTATGAGACCTTGGCCAAGTTATATAAACCCTCCATTAGTTCAGTTTTTCCCTCTAAATAAGATCCTGGTTGTGGCTCATTTTTCTGTTCCCATTCCTAGGAAGTATCCTGGAATGTACTGTGAATTCTCTGTCTTTCCTTTTTTTTTTATGCTCATCCATTTCTTAACCAGTTCCAACAGTTCCATCCCCACCTCTCCTCTGCAGTGGTCCTATTGACCTTGACACTGGCTTCCCTCTTGTCAAAGATCCATTGTTGGGCTGGGGATGTGGCTCAAGCGGTAGCGTGCTCGCCTGGCATGCGTGTGGCCCAGGTTCGATCCTCAGCACCACATACAAACAAAGATGTTGTGTCTGCCGAAAACTAAAAAATAAATATTAAAAAAATCTCTCTCTCTCTCTCAAAAAAAAAAAAGATCCATTGTTTTCTATCTTTATCTCCTCCCAGCAGCATCTGACTCGCTCAGCCCCTTACCTGCTTCCTCTTTAAGTACTTCTACCTCCAGGCTCCCTGATGATGCCATCTCTTGGAAGGCTCTTTTCTGGGTCCTTGACCATTTGCTTGCTCTCGGCCAACCAGGGGCCAGAATTGGGTCTCTTACTACATTGTCTAGCTACACACTCCCTCTACTGGTGTTATCTTGGAGATCCAAGGTCTTCAATACTGTCTATATCCATGTTGATCACTTTTGGATTTTGATCTCCTGACATGACCTTGCCCCTGAATTTCAGTCTCAGATAGTCAACTGCCTCCCTCTCATCTCCACTTAGATGTGTCACCTGCATCTCAAACTTAACTCATCGTTTTCCGTATTGTGCTAGGTGGTCTGTTTGGCAAGTCAACACCATTCTTTCCTTTTATGCTCTGTACCTATTAGAGAGGCTGGCAATCTGCCAGTTATATTTCCCAGGACCCCTACCTATGGGTATCCAGTTTAATCCCACCAATAAGAAGCACTTGTATGCAATCTGTAGAGAACAAAAGAAGCAGAAGCCAAATACTTGCTACTCCTGGACTTTAACAAACAAGACATTATTTTTTAGTGGTTTCTAGTACTTTTCTATGACTCATCTACCTCTGAAGGTCAAATTAGCCCAAGAGGCTCCTTGAACTTGTAACTTCCTTCCACTCAGAAAGGATGGGCACCAAGCTAGCAGAGACACCTTCCCCTGACCTGTGCTCCTTTCCCATTTCAAATACTTTGTAAGCCCCCACTACCTTAAATCCTTTCTTACCTGCAATAATTTCTGATACCTCTTCTAAATCACCTGTCCTTAAATATTACCATGCATCAGAAATGGAAGAAATGGAAGTTTTGTTAAAACAGACTGCTAGGTCTAGCCCCAGAGTTTGTGATGCAATGTCTCTGGGGTGTGATCAGGTACTGCTCAATGTGTTGGGCAAGGGGCTACACTTTGAGAACCACTAAGGTAAGACTTTGCTATCTCAGTTAATGGTACCATCTATGTTTTTTCTTAGGTAAAAAGCATCAAGTTTTTGATTCTTCTCTTTCCTTCACAGTCATGGCCAGGATATTGTTTATTCAGATGAAGAATCTGAATTTCAGGAAGTTTGGGTAACTTGGCCAAAGTCTTATATAAGTAGGTGCTATTTCAACCCACTTACCCCTGAGGCTGACTGTCACCAGAGCCTGTGTTGTTTCCTCTTGATAGACCCTACACAATATTCTAACTGGGAAAAAGAGTTTGTATATGCATATCTTTATCAATGAAGTTTGAAGAGGGGTCTCCAGCTTCATAAGTGAGGAACTGGTATGAGACAGTCCTGTAAGAGATCAGAAAGTCATTTGATTTAGGAAAGACTGGTAAAATCGCCAAGCAGGGATGGGGTGCCTGTTTGAGATTCAAAGTTACAACTCAAAGTAAGTCTAGTCTGCACAGACGTGGGATTTTTCTCGAGCCATGTTTACATGGATCACTGAAGCTCTGGGATAAAGTCCCTGGAGTGGGATTGCTGAATCAGGGATTATGTCCATTTTATGTTGTGGTGGCCATTGCCAAGGAGCTGTGCCAATGTACTCTTCCATCAAAATGTTTGTTTATAATTGTTAATACAGCCTAATATCAAACGTGTTCATCTTTGCCATCTGCTAGGTGGGAAAAAATAGTATTTTTTTGTTTCAATGCAAATTATTTCATTATATGTGAGAGTGAACATCTTTTTCTGGGCTGATTCAGTGAACTGCCTATTCATGATGGGGACGTCTTATGAGTTTTAGAATAGTCAGAGAAAAGAAAATATATTTTGTCCAAGCCACTGAGCAAAATATACAAATATTGAGAAGGAAGTTCAAATATGCTGGGGTTAGAGTTTGAACACTGGCATCAGAAGAGAGGCTTTCCGGAAAATACAGCTTCCTCTGTCCTGGCTTGAAGTGTTTCATCTGGGACTGTCACTCTCCTTAGACACATCCTGATCCCACCCCTGTGGTAGGTGCCAACCATTCAAAGACCTTTACCAGATTCCCAATTCCTACCACTGCAATCCTACATCTAATTGCAAGTGAGATTTCACCTGTGACACCATCCTGGGGAAGCCCTGAAAAGGAAGGAAAAGCAAAGAATAAAAACGAAACAATAAAATAAATTCCCTTGCTCATAGGTGCAGTGGGAACTGTGTGTCAGAATTATGTATTTGGCAGCACAGAAATGATACTAATGAATGCAAAACTTATGAATCATATGCTTTTCAACCCACTGTACAACTCCTCAAGAGAAAATAAGACTCCTAAGTCTAGAAAATTTGTCTAAACTGAGATCCATGGTGTATACATGGATACACAGTGCATTGTATGTGTGTGTTTATGTGTGTGTGTGTGCGTGTGCGTGCGCGCTCACAGGCATGCATGTGCACATACAGTGTACTTTTTCAAAATTTTAATCAGGGGTATGAAAGAAAGGAATCATTTGGACTTTTTAGGAAGTAGTGAATAAATAGTTCTGTTGAGAGGGGTCTCAGGAGTCACTCTAAACCCACACTTGGAGAGGTGGACATGGCACTGACACTGGAGAGAGAGCACGGGGCATTGGGATTCATGCCAATGTAGACATAAAGAGAACCACTCTGATGGCATGGATGTGGCCCAAGGGTCCAGGCCTGGCCGAGGTAGGGGGTCTTCACGTGGGACTGGAGCTGTGTTTTCCATTAGGACTCCTGGAAGGAAGGGTGGGAACACACACCCTGCAGGTGCAGTGGAATGAGACCAGGGGAATGGTGTTGTGTGGAGTCCTGGCTGAGACTCTGGCGGTGAGGTCCAAGGGCCAGGGCTACCTGGAAAGGGCAGTTCTACTTTTATTACCTGACGAGATTGTGCCTCTTCCTATGAAGAAAAGTATTCTCTGCCAAAAGCATATTTGGGACACTTCGGAGGCACTTTCTCCATGTTGAGGTCTTTGTGTTCTTTAGCCCATTCAATTTTGACAGGTACCTAATAAATCTCCCAATACTTCAGGTGACAAAATTGAGACTCAAAAAGGTTACGTGACCCTAGTTCGTGTGTGGCGAGGTTGGATGATGTGGACTGAATGTTTCCTCCCTCAGATTCATGTACTGAAGTCCCAGCCTTATGGATGGAGTTAGGGGGTGGAGCCTGGGAAGGGGGGCGACTAGGTGTAGATAAGGCTGGAGAGTGGGCCTTCACGAGGAGCCAGCACCTTACAAATCAGACTCCAGCGAGCTTCCTCCTCTCTTTCCACCATGTGGACACATTGGGAATGTGGTTGTCTGCAAGCCAGGAAGAAAGAACACTCCCACCAGAACCCAACCATACTGGCACCACAGACTTCAAGCCTCCAGAACTATGAGAAAATAAATTCCTCCTCTTAAACCCACCCAGTCTTTGAATACCATCCGGCACAGTAGATAGTGTCAAGCTGACTAAGACACTGGGTTGCAACCCACATCTATCAGAATGCAGCACCCTGACATTCTAGTATACCCTGACATCTCTCCAGGGTGAGCTATGATTCCATTATGCTGTTCTGTTAAAATATCACACCATAATGGTAAAGTAACTCATGATGAAGCACATGCAAATTTCCATGAGGAGTCTACAAAGCTTCTGGGTTATTGCTTTTGGTGTTTAAACTTGTCATAAGGAAATTGTTCAAAGGGAGATGTTTAATTCCTTCCCTTTGAAAGAATGGAGCTCATACTCAGTACATCCATCATCCTCAGAAGTCTATGTTCATGCCCTGGTCCTGGGTTCTGTAAAACTCTGTTTCCTAACTGGCTAGGTAGCTCAGAGGAAGAGCACTTGCCTAGCAAGGTACTGACCACCAAACACGATAAAACACAACAAAATTCTATCACATAGAAACTATAAAAAGGTCCTACCCAGTAAGAATTTCTTTATACAGAGAAGCTGTTCTTTCACTGTTCACCAACTTTTGCCTTTGAAAAACAGATGTGGTTGAAAGTGCCACAAGGCTTATTTTAAGTTGATCATAACATTTGTCAAAACATCTAAAAGCTAAGCCACGTTGCCAGCTACTGAGGAACATATCAGCTCCAAAACACCTATAAAAAATTGTTCCTGATTCTTTCCTTTGAAAGTAATAGGGGCCTGAGACCAAGTTTATTCTCTTACTTTCTTTTGGAATGATCTTGGTTAGAGACCCTTGCCTGTCAGTCATCTCAGCCTTGAGAACTAACTCAGGGAAGTCTGGATGAAGGGGTTTTTGGCCCTTGACTAAACCCCATTTTCAGCTTTGTCACAAGAGTGGCCAACTCTCTCGTTGTTTCTCTGCCCTTCAATTTCTTACTTGATAGGCTGATTCTCTTCTCTGCCCCACTGTAGCCCTCCAGCCAATGTAAAACCAAATGAAGCTAAAGATCTCTCTCAGGAGCTTTCTTTTTGTAGGAAAAAGGGTTGGTAACTTTCTTTTGGAACAAACATTGATTTTTTTTTTGGAAGTGTAAAAATACCAAACATTCAGAAATCATTTTAAAAATATTTTAAGTTATTTTTAAAAATCTATCATTCAATGCAACTACTATGTCATTTTACTTTTAAGATTCATGCTTTTAAGAAAAATATGTAAATCTTAATAAAGTACACATGCATGTTTATATTTTAATTTTTATGAAACATAACAACACAGCATTTTCCAAGTTATGGTGGAAATGTCATACTATGTTTTTCAATTATTGCATAGCCAGTGAAAGAAGGCAAGTTTCTATCAAGAGAACATGAAAGGCTTTAAAGTCAGAATTGTCTTCAAAAACCTGCAGTCACTTAGCAGTTGAAGCTCTTTATTTTTTCTCTTTGTGCCTCAGTTTCCTCATTTCTAAAGTGAAGTAATATCATCTACCTCTTACAGATGCGGTGAGAATTAAATGAGAAATTAAATTGGCATTCTGTGCCTAGATGCTATTTTCACCTTGATTAAAGAGTGGAGGTGTGATGCTGAGATGCTCTCTAGTTCTTGGGAATAATTGTATTTCTTCTCTTTAAATTTGCATTTAGCAGTTTCCATGCTTCTCCATGAAATCGTGCTACATGTTTAAAGAGCTATCAGAATTCTGTTTGCTGCCTTGGTTGCTGCATCTCTGGGCAGCTTGGGTTCTTGTTAAGCAGGTAATGATGAGAGCAAAGGTCCAAGTTCTTGGGACTCAAAGACCAGTTGGCCTCCTAAAATGTTCCAGGAAAAGTATGCTGTTGAAAGCAATGCCTCTGGACTCCAATCTGTGACCAGAGAACAAAGGACATCAATTCAGTTTGCTAAAATCAGTCTAACAGGAAATACTTGGAGCATGCATTCTATGGAGCAGGCTTTGCCCTAAATGGGGAACAAGCCTGGGTGCCTGCTCTTGACATATACAGAGGAGACAGACAATAAATACATTCCACACAAACTCAGCCTTGAATAAGGTATGAGCAGTGAAAGGGAACTGGGGTGGTCAGAGAAGGACTCTCTAAGATGCCTCAGGGAGCAGAGACAGAAGGAAACAAGAGCCAGCCATGTGAGCATTTAGGACCCTAGGTGGCAACCCTCCTAGACTGAGAAGTTTCTTGGGAAGCAGGTCTTTTGTTGCTAAAACCAGGACAGTTTCAAGCAAACTGGGGATAGTTGCTGACCTCAGTTAGAGGGTTCCAGGCAGAGACAACAGCAAGCACAATGGCTGGAAAGAGAGAAAGTATGTGGCAGGTGCTGGGATGTCCCAGAGGCCAATGCAATGGCATAGGTCAAGCGGGGGAGAGGGAAGGAGGCAAGCACAGAATGGGGCTTCTGCCAGACCAGACCACACAGGGACTCTCTGGTTAGCATAAAGGCAGTTGGTGAATGAACTGCCACTCTCAAGTATCCAGGTGCAAAAGATGATGAAGGCAGGGAGTGAAGAAAGGTACGTACAAAAGCAGGGCTCTCCTGCCAAAGGGAGTGAGGCCTGCATGTTCTCACTTCTCCTGATGCTGTGGCAGGTGAGCATCTGCATCCTAGATGGTCCCAGAAGCCTATGTTAACGCTCTTCCTTACCTGTCTCCATGACTGAGAGAATGTGGTTAGTGGATTGTTCTATTAGAATCAAGGAGGCAATTTGGGGAGTTTCATAGGCATCTCATGAACATGCTTTTGGGAAAAAATTCCAGGTGCATGCCTGGGCTCTTCTCACTAAGGCAGTGCTTCCGAGGGCCACTCTCACACCTGCATAATCCTATGCTCGCCACTTGGGGAGTCCGAGGCAAAGCTGGGAGTAGACCTCAAAAGAAATACAAGTAGCTGAGATTAGTCTTGACCTAGAGCCGGAAGTGGGGGTGGGGGGGAATGGAGGGGCTGCACCTGACCTTCATGGGCAGGTGTGCCGTCCCCTTTCCTGGTGGCTTCACTGAGAATCACGAACAAGAATGGATCTAAAAGACAGGGGAGAAGCTGATTTTGTTCCTCACAAGTCAAGGCCACAGCAGGAACAGGAAGCAGGGCACAGTATGCCTGTAATCCTAGTGGCTTGGGAGGCTGAGGCAGGAGGATTGCAAGTTTAAAGCCAGCCTCTGCAACTTAGCAAGGCCCTAAGCAACTTAGTGAGACCCTGTCTCAAAATAAAACAAAAAGGGCTGAGGATGTGGCTCAATGGTTAAGTGTCCCTGGGTTATATCCTTTGTACCCCTGCCCCCCCCCACACACACCCAATAAAAGAGCCAGGGTCAGTGGCATAGAAAGTGATGATGGAGTTCAAATATTTGAAGGACTGACAGGTACAAACAATGTGCTTTGCTTGATTGTCGTGGTCTGCTATTTTAGTTTTACTTTGCCCAAAGCGCAATTTCATTTCAGATATATAGCACTGAAACTACTTCATACAGGGCTAAATGCATGTTTATGGGTGTAGGACCTGAGTCACTCTTTAGAAGGAAGCATCCCAACCTTAGCTGTGCATTTTAGCGGGCTCTGTCAGTACACATACCCCACTCCAGAAGTTTGGATTTAATTTGTCTGGGGTGGAGCCTTTGATACTTTGGATTATTGAGCAGAGCATTTTTGTTTCCATCCTGATATTGGTCTCGGCTCATGACTTCCTTTGGCCAGTAAGATATTACTGCACATGATGTGCACAGAAGCCCTAAATGTGCTCATTTTGTCTTGTATTTTGCTTTCTAGTGACCCACCATGAAAAGAACATGACATAGGTAGCCGCCCATCCAAGGAGAATGAAATATAGGTAAAGCTGACTTGAATCCAACCTACAGTTGAATTAAGCTAGCATAGATCAGCCAAGTTCTGGTTACCCACAGACCTATGAATAAGAAATGAATGCTGAGTTTCGAGATGTTTGTTACACAACATTGTTATAGCAATGTCTTACTAATACAAGGCCTCAGTTCTAAGAGATTCTGATTCAATTGGGTTGGGTTAATACCCAACATGACAGTCTGAATATTTGTGTCTTCTCTAAATTCATATGTTGAAATCTGATCACTAATGTGATTGTATTAGGAGGTAGAGGTCATGGGGGGAAGTGATTATGTCCTGAAGGTGAAGTCCTCATGAATGCAATTAGTATCCTTATAAAAGGAACCTCAGAGATCTGCTTTGATCTTTCCACCAGGTGAGATGACAGCGAGAATGTGCCTTTCAAAAGTCAGAAAATGGGCTTTCTCCGGACACCCACTCTGTTGGCACCTTGATCTGGACTTCCTAGCCTCCAGAACTGTAAAAATAACTTTCTGTTATTCAAAAGCTACACAGGCTATGATGTTTAGTGACAGCCCATATTGACTTAGACCCAGGCACCAGTATTTCTTAAAAATGTTCTCCAGGCGATTCTGATGGACAGCCTGGGTTGATAACTTCTGATTTGGAATATTGTTGTTTTGCCCAGAAGTCAGGCAATGACATTCCTGCTTAAACTGACACTTCTTAAAACCTGACTCTAGGGGCTGGGGATGTGGCTCAAGCGGTAGCGCGCTCACCTGGCATGCGTGGGGCCCGGGTTCGATCCTCAGCACCACATACAAACAAAGATGTTATGTCCGCCGAAAACTAAAATAAATAAATAAATATTAAAAAATGCTCTCCCTCTCTCTCTCTCTATCTATCTCTTTAAAAAAAAAATTCTCTAAAAAAAAAAACCCGACTCTATAACTCTCTGTATCAGAATCCCTGGGTGAGTGGGGCCCCTCACTTGCTTAAAATACATATTCTTGGGCTCTGCCCCAGACCTACAGAATCAGACTTTTTCAGTGGACCAAGGAATCCGCATTTTAATACACTCCCTCTCAGCACACTGAAGTTTGGAAAAGGCCCATTTAGAGATGATCTCACATTGACCACTACCCTATGTTAAGGGAATTGATGATAATTGAGACTTTCTTACTAAAATTTCAGTCCACTTCTGCTTGTCTTTATGAACTTCTGACTTGAGTCTTTTAGTCTTTGTTGTGAAGATCTGGGGGAGGAGAATCATGTGCTGCTCTGATTTTGATGTAATGCAGGAGGTTGGACTCAGTTATTTCTTCCAGCTCTAACACTCTATGATTTTACACCATTATATTTGTCATTATAATCTGTGTAGTACTGGAATGACATGATTCAACCTTAGCTACTGCAGACAAAAGGGTGGATGATGTCTCGAGCAGGAAGTCACAGACCCCGTGGATCTTGCCTCAGGTATCAAGCCAAGCTGACCAACGGTGCTCTAGGCACCTCTGGCCTTCAAGACGGAGATGTCATGGGACTCAAGACTGTGGGGGCCACAGAATTTGCCACAGCCCCTCTGGATCCCTGTGATGCTTGGCTAATTTTTAAAAAACACCATGTACCATTTCTGCTCCACTTTTGGCTCTTGACATTGAATCTGGACTTCAGTCCGGTGCCGATCATTTGGGCTTGAGGATAACACGTGCTTTCCCCTGAATATGAATCTCAGCTTTATCTAATGGACTCTGAGTTGGTTCAACACTAGACCAATGGTTCTAAGTCTGATGTGGGGAACTTGAAACAAGTTCCTGATCCCAGATTGCCCCCCAGGCAATTCCATCATAATCTCTGGGGTGGAACAGAGGTGTCATATTCTTTCATATGCTCCCCAGAAGATTCAAATGGGAATCCAGCATTGATAGCCATCCACTCGCAGAAGCCACATCTCCCTGCAGCCACCATCACCCTCCTCCCTGAAGCCTGGGTTAGACCTCTGACACCAGTCTTCCACCAAGAGGATCTGAACCCAGAAACCTCATTTCCATACAATAGAAGAACTCCGTTAATGTCGGGCTCCAACTGGTAGTTACTTTCCGGCCCTCCAGGAGTATAGTTTGAAATATGCCACCGATCATCAGGACACAGGCTGAAAGCAGAGGCAGCTGGCCAGAGAAAACAGAGGGCTCACATGAGAGAGGCACAGACAGAAAGCCGCTGGGACTGTGCAAAGTAGGGAAAAAAGCTATTCCCCATAATGTGTAACTAGTGGCAGGCAGTTTGCAGCACAATACAGTTGATAAATACCGTGTACTTAACGTGAACTTTGAACAAACGCATAAGCAGAGATTGAGTGTTTTCTGCAAATAGCAAGGGCTTGATACAAAGAAGCCTTGTTCCAACATAGAAGTGGAAAAAGAATAGGGTTGGAGACTCAGTGGAAGTCCACAAGCAGAACCTAGGCAGTAAGATACATTTCCAAACATCCAGATGGATCAGATGGCAGGCAAACTTCTAGGGATACTGAGGAGGGGCCATGATACTTTTGTGGTGAGAAGAAATTGTAAATTCATATCAGAAGCTCACTGGGTATGATTTATAGTTTTCTGCATCCACTGCAACTTAAACTGACTATCTAATAATCACTCTATCGTTTTCATTCTAGAGGATGGGATCTTCATCTTTGATCAATGCTTTTGTTGTTGTCATAAAACCCAGACTAAGGAATCCCATCAAGGTCTTTGATAGAGACCTACATGGATTGGGAGGTTGGTTGTCCTGTTTGGCCACAGAGTAGGTAAACAGCTCTCCCCAGGGATGGGGCTTCAGTATTTGTTTACTCTCTAGGAATGCTACAAACTACCTTCACACCACCAGGTCCTAAAACAGAGAATAAACAGTGACTGGGAAAGGGGGAATGGAGATGCCTTGGAATGATATGGTCAAATATTCTTAAATGAGTCAGGGAGCCAGAAAGGTCTGTAAAGAGCCCTAGTTGTCAAATTGCAGAGGTTGGGGGAGTCAAGTGAGCATTTCAAAACTCCATGACTGCTTTTCATTAAGATGAAAAACCAGATAGGTTCTTTCCTCACGCAGTGTCAACTGATCTCAGTAAGGCAGCCCAGATTCTCTGGCCCATCGGTTCCAGTGGCAGCATGCCGGTGAAAACAGGACCCGATTCTCTTCATCTGCCAGGACCAGGTATTGATTTGAGTTTCTGATGGAAATAAATAGAATTTGCTTTTCTCAGTGATTTAAACAGATCTGCTTTAGAAAGAAACATCAGGGCTGAAAATAAAACACTGTGAATGGGTTTATTCACCCCACCTTCCCTTCTTCCCCTTTCTTTGGGGGGTCTGCTAGAGAGGCACCGCTCAGCAGCTCCACCCCTGGTGATTCTCTTTGGAAGAGCTCATGGCAACTCAGCAGAGGAGGGGGTTAAACGACATTGCCATTGAAAACAGATTAAAAGCAAATGATTACTTGGGAGCTGAGCTGAAACCGAGCCCTGCCCTGGCAATATGTTCCTGATAACAGCGTGCAGTTACACGGAAGGTCTCCTTGGATTTCCTCAGAAAAGGGTAGATTAAAAGCAAACAAAGGGATAAAAAGCCCAAACCTTAAATAGCTAGAGAGAAGCAGCGTGGTAGGAACAGCCTTTGCCAGGTTCTATCTCCTGGGACCTTTGGGCCAAATCCCATTTCACACCAGATTTATTGGAGAATTCTTCTGAAAGTCAAAATCTGTCCGTTGCCTTTGAACATCTTGCTTTAAAATGGTGTTAATGAGCTGCACTACTTCAGGACCTCAAGGCCTCACTACTGCCCCTGCAGGGTTGATACCTACCCGGAGTCTGCTACTGGAATTCTCTCATTTGGAGATCCAGTTTCATCACAGTTCCCTCCCTCCCACCCCACCACTCCATCCCTTTATCTGAGAAAAAGGGAATATTTAGACATTTAATTGGCATATAACGAGATAACTATAACAAGTTAATTAGTTCTCAATTAAGTTGCATTTACCATACTTCCTGAATGTGTTCTCAGCAATTAGGGACATCTAATGAACTTGGAGTAGCTGCTTGGCTTCCCACAGTAAGCAGGAAGATGAAAACATCTCTCCTCCAGTCTGAGGCAGCATGACATGGTTTTCTTGAAAGCCAGCATCAGGGTAGACTTCCAACCTGTCTGCGGATCAATTGAATGTAACAGGTGGCCAATTCGGTGAAACAGCAAGCTGAGCCAGTTACATGGTACAGAAACAAAACGTCATGCGATCTGTGCTAGGTAAAGAGCTTTGTTCTTGGGTGTTAAGGACCTGAACCCACATGCTCTCTTAGTAGAGGTCACACATGGCCAAGACACACAGGGCAGTTAAGATGATCAATGTGCCTTTTTGGAGAAGACATATTACGATATTGCTGCATCATAATATGGCAGAGGGCATATTATGCTCTCATCACATGGTGAGACAGAGCAAGCAATCAGAGAGAACCCAAAGCTGCTCTTGAGATAACACAATAAGTCTTCCATCCAGTAGTTCTTGAATGTATGAATCCACTCTTGAGGGCAGAGCCCGTATGACCCAATCACTTCCCAATGGTCCCACTTCTAAATACCATTAACATATGAACTTGGGAATTAAGTGTGTGGCACATAAAATATGGGGCACACCCTCAAATAATAACAATGACTTTGGCAAGTATCTCAAAATCCTTAAACCTCGATTTCCCTCTTTCTATGCCAGACGTAACACTACAGACCTCATTGAAGTTGCTGTTCAGACTGCTGAGAGAATAGAGAGTAAAGCCCTGTGGTTTCTGTATACAGTAGACATTGTCATTAGTTTGTAGATGTTCTTCTGTGGTCTCAGTCATTAGGAAGGATTTGGTAAAGAGGTTACCTGCCTAAGCCCTTGGGGAGTTAATTGTCATTTGAAGTCATTGCAAAAGCCCCCTCATCAAATTTGGTGCCTTATTAGTGGAGAAATCTCCATGAGAGCATTATCAAAATATTACAGAAAGGCCAGGGAATTTAGATGGATAAGGTTAATTATTCATTTTATCCTGGCTTTTCCCTTAAGATCACATCGTTCAGTGAGATGGAGATCAGAAAAATGACTGAGTTTATCAGTCAAGCCCCTCGGAAGAATGGTCCCCTTGGGGAATAAAGTGCAGCTATGAGGGGGTCAAGAAGGGGTTAAGGTGCTCATAGAAGCATGCCCCCCCAACAGCGAGAGGGGCTCCAGGGTCTGGCTGCCCCTCTCTACTCCTTTCTATCCATGAGCTCACCCCTCCCTCAGCACCAGTTATGATTAAAAAGCCATGTTGAGGAATCATCAGAAGGAGGGGAAAAATTTACAAACTAATTTGCATTTTAATGAATTTTTAATTGAACCAAAATCTGTTGTTTCTGTTTAAAGACGCAGTGCTGACTTTGAGGTCTCTGCGGCTGAGGGCCAAGTGGGAACTTGATGTGATAAAAACAATGATAATGCTAAGCTTAATTAGGTTTGAAAACTTGTCTGAAAGGGCTGTAAGGAGTCTGAAAATGGCAAGCATTTACCAGCAGTGGGTTAAGAAGCTGGGTTGGATCGGTAGATGCTTTCTCCCCCAAATCAAGAACACAACTCAAATCACTGGCCAGGCGCTCATGACTGGCCAACTTATTGGGTGTCTTGATTATGGGGCTTTGGATTTCTAGGCACAGGTGCCTGCCAAGTCCAGCCAGGACAATGAATTTCTATATTGACTTTGGTGGCTTTTTTGCTACCAGAAGCTGCTCATTTTCTTTATATTACATAGCAGGATCTTAGTGGAAGTCACACATGGCCAAGACACACAGGGCAGTTAAGATGATCAATGTGCCTTTTGGAGACGACATTGAGAGACCACTATTGAAAGGAGCTGTCAATGGTTTGAGTTTTCATTCTACTTGGAAAAATGGACTGAGTGGTTTTATTTTTCCTACTATCCTATCTAGGTCAGAAAAAAAGAACCCTATTACTCACAGCAAAATCTATACTCAGAGCTTCATATTCTTGCTGGTTCTCCATGACCTGCAGCCCTATGGGGTGGGGACAAATGGCACAGGTGGGCCCTGATGGATTTCTGCACAAGGAGTGGGTTGTTTTAGGAGAAGATCACTGACCTGTGAGGATTCATCACTTTTATAGGAAGAGGAAGAGAGCCTGCTCTGTCTAGGGAGAGAGATATTACCGAGAAGCAACCCAGGTTGTGTTCAGGCTCCTTCATTCCTAGAACACCAGAAGAGTTCATATTCAGGGTCCATGGAAGGTTCCTCTTCCAGAAACCATAGCTGTGCCATCTCCAAAGTCAAAGACAATGTCTTAGCTGAATCAAGTGCAGTGTGTGTGTGTCAGGTATGTTGGGAAAGAGCTGTGTTTCTTGGAAAGAAGTAAGGTATTTGTGAAATTATATGCTTAGGTTCTCTATTTTAGAGTATTTGTGTTGGGGGGAAATTCTGGAGTATTAATTGATAAATACTTCCCTTCTCTCAAAGATCTCCGTTTGCTCTCAGGACCCGTTTTCCATCCTCCTACCCTCCAGCATCCACTCTTGGTCCCTATGCCCCAGCAGTCCTGTGTGAGCTGGCCACTTCCTCAGGAAGGCTCGGGGAGGCAGAGGATAAGAAACAAAAGGTAACTTTATATATTGAAAATCCACTTCTGGAAGTGTGGCCCAAAAGTTTTGGAAGTTTGTTGGCCAAGAAACTTCTGTTTCTCCAACATACAGACTATACGGAAGACCTGCAGGCTGAGGGGAGGAGAGATAAGTGAGACAGGAAGTAAGAAGTGAAGAGTCCCCTCAGGCTGATTAGGGAGATGTCCACTTGATGAAACTCCTTACAATGAAAGAAAAATGATGGCCTAAATTTGGGCAGAGAGAACCTGAGAAACCTGCAAACTTTCTTATGATATTCTAGAACAGCTTGGTTTTGTCCACGCTCCAAGGTCAGCTGCTATGGGACACATGTTCAGCAGGGTTTTCTTTTGTGTTGTAGCTTGTCTTTGCTCTCCCTCCATAGTTTATCCATCTTTCCTTCCTGATTGCCTGCCCTGAAGACTTCAAGCCTAAAATTAGATGTAATGGCAACTGCTAATAATTGTGTAAGATCAAATCTGTGTACTAAATCTATCATCTATTATCCATCTACCCACCCACCCACCCATACCTCCTAATGGTTCTGCTTCTCTGTGGCTTAGAAAGGCTGCTCTGATTACGTGGAGAAGGGAACATCTGGAAGGTGGTGGGCCTGTGAGCATGGAGAGAAGAGAAGGCATTCAAGAGAAATTTATTCTATGTTCCCTTCAATCACCTAACTCTTGCCTCCCCTAAATCCTTTGGACTCTTAAATCCTCTCAACCCCTAGAAGCTCTAAGGGAAAGAGTTGCCCCCAACCGGGGGTGGGGTGGGGGGGGTGGGGGGGCAGGTCCATGGCAGAGGTTTCTGCCTGTGAGGGGCAGGACCTTATCACAGGCAGGAAGGCCCATGAGCCCTTCTGATTTGACAGTTCTTCAGGCACATATCTTATAATAGTGAATCTAATAAATTATCAGTAAAGCCAACATACCAAATTATTTTTAACATCTCTGTCTTTTTCTAAGCAAGAGAAAAAAAATTTCTATAATGGCCTTTTCCAATGGTCTACTAGTGATTTTCAGATAGTTATAGAAAATATACAACATTTGGTTATTTTTTTAACCCAATTAGGACCCAATCTGGGGAAATTTGTCAGTGAAGATTTGGACAGTCAATTAGGATGTGATCGTGACTGTCTGGAAAATAATAGTTGATTATTTATCTAAGGGTCTACGAAGCACCTTAAAGTAATTCAGACTTGTAAAGAACTTCAGTTCTTTCATAAGTGACAAACTTTTGTTCTTTGTTTTTGCCTAATAACAATCAAACAGAAAATCAACCTAAAACACAAACAATTTCTTCTGACAAGACAGAGTCTTTGCTATCTGAGAAGATTATACAGAACATGAAGAATATTATCTCATCTTGTACATGAAGACATTGGTCAGGAAACCAAGGAAACTGGCTGGCCCTTTAGAACTGAGAGAACTTTCCACAAGGTTAATATATTTCATGCTTTTTCCAAGGTTAAGGTATTATCAGATTTTATAAACCAAGGAAAATAAAAATTCACTTCATATATTTCATCCTGCACCTACCCTCTTTCATGTTCTGGAGCAACTTGCTTGAAAAAACAAAGGCAGATAGGCTCTTATGTTTCTCCAGGTTACTAGCATATTCTCAATCATCCATATTAATTACGACTTTGAACTAAAGAGACTAACTTCTATTTCACAGAGAAAGCTGGGGGCAGACAACTGAGAACTGCCTGTCATACACAAGCATTTCAGCACATTGACGAAGTCTGTGATGTGCATAATATCACTTCTTTGGCCACAGAGATCACTTTTACACTTCCAAATCAACACGTTCATTAACTTGACCCAAGACTGTATGGCATATAAAATTAAGAGGCGAAAGTACTTAAATTTTAAATTATGCTTAGTAACCAATGTTTCATTATTCTCTCTTGCTTGGAAAATAGCTAGCTATCTAAAATTGATTGATTAACTTAACTGTGGTCCAGGCTTTTAGTTCACCTGAATATAAGAAATTATATCGAACCCTGTTAAGTGTAAAACATAATGACTGTTGATATGAAATGTTCATCAGAATAAGGATTTAACTTAGTGGAGCACAATTTTACCAATTAAGTTTCATAATCTTAAACATCATGTAGGAGTAATATTACCTTACTTAATTAGTAAATATGTGTAGATTTAGATCAGATATTTTTTTTTCTTGAGAAAACAAGCCTAAGAAAAATAAATATACCACCTATTAGATTTAATATTCAAAAGTCATTAAAAATATACAGTTTTTCCTAGACTAGCGTGATTGGTCAAAATTCACTTTAACTGAGTGAACTTGGATTCTTAAAATGTATCTGACGGAACAGTTTGTGCAAGAGTGGTTTTATTTTTTCCAAGTCTAGCATTTTATTTTGAAGTATCATAAATTTAATGTTCTAAATTTCTGGGAATTTTAGGAATAGTCCATTGTTGTGAGTACTTATCTTCACAAACTAGTCAGAAAAGAGTTCTTTTAGTTTAAGAAACATTATAGTCTAATTTATTAACACCCTCCAATGAAAGGAAACTATTTTGTAGGCCTACAATGAGAAGTCAAGAATTTTCTCAATTAAAAACAGTCATCCTTTCCACAACTTTAGTCAGAAATCAAAAGGAAATAGAAACACAAAAATTGACTTTCAAAGAGTTCATTTTCTTTCTTATGGATATGAGATTCCTAATTAACTTCACTACAAAATAGACCAAGGAATAGAAGACGGAATCAACAAACCAAATAACCTGCCTGTTATCACCCAGTAGAAACCAGGTCTCTATCATCCCATTAGAGAGACTACCAAGTGTCTAGTGGGTGAATCACCTTTCCATGACTATCACATATACCTGAGATAATCACCTTATTAAAAAGAGAAGGTTGATTTTGGTGCCTGGTTTCAGAAGTCCCGGTCCATGATTGATTGTTTTGTTCCTATTGCTTTCGGTCCTATAGATTTTAGGTCTGTGGGGAGGCAGCACAGCATGGTGGAAGCATGTGGCAGAGAAAAGCTACCCATCTGAAGACCAGGAAGTGAAACAGAGCCCACTCCTGAAGTGTCCACTACCTCCTAATTGTGCCATGCTGGGGCCCCATCCTTTAACAAATGAATATTTGGGAGACATTTAAGATTCCCAACTATAGCAGACCATAAAAGAAATTTGTGACCATTACTACCTCCTCAGGGCATTAACTGATTCATTGCATGAAAACCAGAGACCAAACAAAGATATCAAATCAGTATAAAGGAAATAAGTTCTCTTTTTGCCTCTCCCCTTGACTGACCCTCCTGTTCAGAGGAAGCTTCCTGCTGCGGTGGTCCGAGTCCTCCAGGCAGCTGTGGGCTGAGCAGATGGTCCAGCACGGACCTTCACTGAGGGAACACACTGTGATGGCTCAGACGTTCTTTGTGAGACACAGCAAATGCCAAACTGGGAGCTAATTAACACATGTCTGAGACCCGAGGCAATGGGCAGAGCACAGGGCTTCCCACAGATTCAGAGTTGAAAGGGAGCTCAGCGGATCTGCTCACCCAGTGTCTTCACTCGCCAGAGGGAAAACTGAGTCCCTGGGAGGTTAAGAATCTTGCGCTTGGTTTTCTCTGCCACATACTCCCACCCTGCTGTGCTGCCTCACCTCAGACCTCAGAGCAACGGGACCCAAAATCCATCATGGACTGGGATCTCTGAAACCAAGAGCAAGTTATATGTAGAGCCAGGAGCAGGAGATTCAGACCTTCTGTCTTCCAGATTTCTCAATCGGTGATGTTCATTGTATGTTATATCTTGTAGCAAAGCCTTTTGTGCGGGGGGGCGGGGGGGGGTAGCGGGTACTGAAAACAGCAAAATTCTTTATTTGCAGTCAGCATCCTCATCAGTTATCCCATTGCTTTTTTCTTGATCATGATTCTGATTCTGTCACTGTGGAAGTTTCAGAAGAAAGCCAGGGGCTGCGTGCTCAGAGGTTGCCTCGTTTTGGAATCAAGGTGAGGCAAATTAGAGGCTTTGTGAATAGATATGCTCATACATGTGGATTTGAAAGATACTTGTGATTTTTCAAGCCTGTTTGACCTGTCAGTTCCGATACTCCTGGAGTCCCTAATATGTGCTGGTTTATGTGCACAGCTGAAAGATGATGGTGAGGGGGATGCCCAGGAGGCAAAAAGAAGTCAACTAAAATGCTGGACGCTTCACAGGATGGCACTTTAAACCCCCATAGCCATTCCATCAGAACCTAATCCAATGGTAGATGAGAGTACAGATGCTTATCCCATGTCACAGAGCCGGCCTTTTCAGGGAGGTGGTAAAATCTGTCTGGCTGCAATGCCTGAGCCCTTTGCAGGGTAGCAAGGGGCTTCCTCAAGGCCAAGCATTAGGGACAAAGGTGTGGATGTCACAGCTGTCCTGTGAGGGGGATAAAGTTCCCCAGTAGACACAGAAACTAGTGGTGAAGGAATGAAGGGGCAGGTACTGGTTTTCATAGCAGGGAGGAATGAAGAGATGCCAGAGAGGCTGCATATGGTGGCTGCCATTGGCCTGTCGATTGAGTAATGATGAGTTTGGATACATGGAGATAGGGAAGAGTGGAGATGTCACGTGGAAAGTATTTGGAAATTTGAACCCATGTGCCAATATTTGGGGAAAGGCAAGCAGATTGGTTAGCGTGAATTGTACTTGGTTTGCAGAGGGACTTTAAAGATGATTATAAAAATAGAAATTCAATTAATGGATTCCTTTCCTGTAGGCTATATTCTCTACTCTGGGCTTTACATTCATTATCTTTTGCAATCCTTTAAGGATAACTATTCAAGGTAGGTGCAGCTATTGCCACTTAGAGATAAGGACACTATGGTAAAGAATTGGGCAGGAACTAGTCCAAGGTTATGTGCTATTATGTGTCAGTGCTGGGATTTGAACTTGGATCTGAAACCTGAACTCTTAATCTCTATTTAAGATTAATCTCTAGTTCAAGATTTTGGGAGGTTTTGCAGAGGGTGGACATTATCCTATTCAAAGCATGTCCTAAAATATCTTGCCTTTAGAATTTTAGCAAATGTTTTAGAGGAAAATAAGGCATGTTTCCATAGTTCAATTCATTGAGAAGAACCAAGAAACACACAAAACTGGTCTGTGTACTCCCATTCATAGACTAGTGGATATTGTGAACTGCAAAGAGGGATCTGTTTTGCAGCATTTCCCAAACTTATATATCTGTGTTTCCATGCTCAGAAAACACTCTAGAAAATCTCAGTAGGCAGTGGAGAGAGCAGCAGGCTGCAACCTGTCAGGTCAAGTTTGTGCTTATGAAGGCATTGCAGGTAATAGATTCAAGGTCAGACGCAGTGGTGTGAAGCCTGGAGATAGTTAGGCAGGACCTTTTTCTACTAGAGAGAGGGGAGAGAGGGAGGGAGGGATATCTCATTTATTTGTCTGCTAATGAAAATTCTGGGCTCTAGTGACCCAGATTGCCAGAATGTTTTCAAATTCTTCTTAAATTAAAAAAAAAATGAGCTTGAGCTCTCTTTTTGTACAAAGCCTAATGCTTGAGGTTGTGTACGACTGGACCTATAATCAGAAATCTAGAACTATTCAGGGGCATGGCTCATGATGAGAAAGATGCATTAAGACTGGGAAACTCAACATGCATATGAAATTCTGAGGTGAGAGAATTGGGGTAGGTTAAGGTTTCCGTGTGTCTGGGTTGGGAGCAGGGGATAGTGGAGGAGGATTAGAGAGTGGTAAGACAGCAGAGAAATGTAAATGATGCATAGGGTCCTTTCTGGTTTGATAAAGAGTGAAGAAGGGTTTGTAAACCTGCAGACTAGGTATAGAGGAGTGTTTAACGGTGATGCTATGGGGAGTCAAACAGATCTTGGGTTCAAATTCCAGCTCCACTTAAGAGATGGTCAGGTTATTTCCCGTCTCTGTACATCAATTTCCTCTTCTATAAACTGAGATAATAATGCCTAATTCAAAGAACTATTGATGGATTCAATGAGATAATGTACGTAAATTTAACAGAAAACCTGACAGCCAGCTCTTATCAGCTTGGGAGATGTAGTTGTGTACTTTTTCCTATGCCATGATCAGTTGTCTCATGATCATTTAAAATTAGCCATGATGGCAGTATTTACACCATGAAATAGGCAACTGCTACCCATCAGCTTATTGTTGTTTTTGTTTGCATTTACCAGCTCACTGTTGCACAGGAAGCTCAATTACAAAGGTTATTTTATGTGAATCTTAGAGTAAGAGATCCAAGGTCTCTGAGGTGACATGAGATCTCTTATGAGAATTGGGCATAGAAACATCTTTCAAATCCTCACTTCTCCCAATCCTGACTTTCTAGCTCTTCCAAGGGTTTTTGACTAAGGAAAGGCCAGGTGCAAAAGGAAGGTGTGATTCTGAGATTAGGAACACAGCTGTTCAGTGGGGACCCTGGAGTTGGCTCTGGAACACACTTTTGAAAAAGTCCTATATTTTCATGAAGATTTTGTGACAACCATCTGAGATGACTTCATATTGATGGCTACATAATCGTAGACAATTTTTTGATCAAGGTCACAGATGCTGTCCTACAGGATTTTGAAACGTGAGACCCAGGGGAACTGGATCATCCAGCTCACCACCCCTGGGTATTCTTACTATGGTGCAGTTTTGACTGGGTTTCTACAATAAAAAGATAATGTTAGAGACATTAGGATGAGAGCTCTAGAAACAATTTACCTCTTCACCCCGATAGGACAAAGTCCTGAAACTAAAATTTAGCACAGTGGAAAGGCACAAATCTTTATAGGTATTTATGGACAACCAGGCCTTTTGTATATATTAATCCATTTAGTTCTCACAATCACACTCTATATTAAACACTATTATCTCTATTTAGTGGAAGAAATGGAGGCTCACAGAGTTGAGTGGCTTCAAAGTTTCCCTAGCTAGTGAGAGACTAGGGTTTGAGTCTGGATGAACCAGACTCTTGCTCTTTCTCTTACTCTATACTCCTCCCCTGAATCAAAAGACCCCCACAACCCAATCCAGGTATTTCTTTTTTCTCATTTGAGGCAGATTCTTCACTGATTAAAGAAGCAAGAAAAAAATGATGTGGGCTGGGAGTGAATGGGAATTTGCATACAATTTTTTTCCCATCTGCTATGATTTAATATGTGTATTAAATTAGGATACATTAGGATACATCAACAGTATTAGGATCTGAGACCTTTAGGAGGTGATTAGGCCATGAGGGCTCTACCTCCATGGGTGTGATTTGTGCCTTATACAAAGCCTTGATGTGGCACTTTCAGCCCTTCTGACTTTTGTGAGGACACAGCATTCATCCTTTTCAGAGAACCTAATACGGTGCCATCTTGAAGCAAAGAATGATCCTTATCAGACAGTGAACCTGGTAGAACTGTAAGCAGTACATTTCTGTTGTTACAGATTACCCAGCCTGTGGTATTTTGTTACAGCATTGCAAATAGACTAAGATACCATCACAGATTGGTTTGAGCCTCAAATAATGTCATCCCACCTGTGAGTGAGCATTTTGAAAATTACGAAAATCTGTACATGAAAGAGGAGCAAAGGCAAAGACCTCAGCGATATCTTGTGAGTAGACAGACAGAATCCAGGAAGCAGCACCTCCTGTGCATGCACGACTAGACCCCCCTTTTATGTTGATGCCAGCTGTAAACACAGGCAATTCATGGATATTGGCTCCTACCCATCAATCCAACCACTGGGCTCATAGCCCAAATTCATCTGCCTTGTGGATCACAGCCCCTTTCCATGGCCAGGCAAAGCTAGCTCATCTAGGAAGGCCATTGATGGGTGAAGTGCACCTTCTGCACCATCCGATGCTCTACTGTGCTGGAAGCACTGGAGGCAGACAGAGGACGTGGTTGTCGCTGCTCTCGCCACCCCACACCTTCATTTCTTGTTTTTATTGGCAGTTGTGGCTTTGTGTTTTGTTTTGCTCTTTACCTTGCATTACTCTTTCCCCCATCGTCACAGACCTTGCTGGCTTCCCTGATGATGGGCAGGTTCTATTAAAACATATCTAATTTGGAATGTGTGAGTGTTCTGACCCTGGCTTTTGTGATTAGGAAAAGAGTAAAGAGTCGGCAAGAACAAACCAAAGCAGTGCACAATGAGAACGTTGGGGAAAATTGTCTGTCCATCACCCCCACCTCAGTGCAGAGGTACGTGGCAGAGGGGACAGAATGACTGCCTTATAACCAGATAGGATTTCTGACTCCGTGCCTTGCCCCCTGTGTGACCTTAGACAAGTTATCAACTCTCCCCATCCCTATATCCAAATGTCAAAAACGGGAATGCTGTCACATTTCTAAGCTGGGTATGAGGCTTCAAAGAGGATAAAGCATTCGGTAAGTGTTAGCATCCAACATATTCCCACAACTGACTTTCACCATTGGCACAAATCTCTTTCCCATTTCACTTTGTTTTTGCCTACTGATTAGCACCCATTCAAGTCCAATAGTTCCAATGGCCAGACAATTGCCTTTGTTAACTTATCCAGATGCTCCAGCTCTGGCTACGTCTGATTTATATCTTCACTTTAGGGATTTAAATGAAAATTGCTCTATTGTTGCTTCCTAAAAGAATGTTTCAGTTTTTATCAACTCTGGGAATTGCTGGGCTCCAAACTCTCCCTCAAGGGAGACTTTCAGCAACATGGCTTAGATTATAGTTCAGCTAATGTTTAGTGAACACCTGCTATGTACTAGGCATTATGCTCTGTGCTTTCGCACAAGTTGTCTCCCTGATCTTATAAAAAATGGCAATTATTTTATGACATCATCAATAACTCAAGAAAGTGCGCATGTGCACAAGTATACACAATCCTACTAGGGCAAAACTTTTCCTTTTCTCTTCTAAGAGAGATGTTCAAAATACTTAACAGTGAGTAGGTTTGAATGCCAACCAATCAGGATTAGGCACTGGGAGATGACACTTGACGGAGGGGGTTGGGAACTGAGGCTATTTATAAACCAGAATGGAAATATATTAATAGTTCAGTTTTTAACATTCTAACAATTGATATGGCTGATCTTGGCAACCTGGATGAACAAATGACTCAGCCCACTTCCTCAGTGGATTGGACAATGGAGTGATGATTTAAATATCCCCTTACATGTGTCAATTGATGTTGGGGAAAATGCAGCCATTGGGGTACAAGTGAAAGAGAATAAAACCCGGATCCATGGTGCTGGGATTTGGAGACAGACAGAAGCTGTGTGGGCCAATTAAGGCAGTGTAGTAGAAACAATTTACCTCTTCACCCCTATATGACAAAAGGAGTACAGGCCTTGGATCAGAGGGGCCTGGAATCAAAGCATTCCTTCATTTTTTATGATCTGGATGACACTGGGCATGGTATGAGACTTGTTGAGCCTCGAGTTCTCCTTCTAAATATTGACTATAGTTCTATCTCACAGGATTTTAATGCAGCTTTATGAAATGGTGTAGAAAAGTCACTTACACTGTTATTGGTTATTAACATAATTGGAATAATATTTTCATTATTTATCTTTCTCAGTAATCTGGGTTTTTTTTGTTTTTTCTTTGATGTTTCTGCCTTCATTGCCTAAGGGAAGGAAAGGACAAATGTGTCAAGGAAGGAACAGGATATGTCAGAAGGACAACTCCTATCACAGAGGAAGAGGAAGTAGACAGCACTTCTACTGTTGGGAACAAAGAGAGAGAGAAAGAGAGGAAGAGAGGGAAGGGCAAGGGGTCAGACACAAGGGTCCTTGCTTTCTTCCCCCTTCAACTCCTCGGGAAGCCTAAAGAAGATTTATAGAAACATCTAGATCATTGGGATGATTCACAGAACAAGGTGTTTTTTTCTTGTTTCCAGAGATGACCCAGGAAAACTCAGCTTGGTACCTGGACAGAGTGGGGCAGCTCGGGAGGTAGAAGAGAAGGGCTTGAGGATGTCTGCCCTGAGTTAGCTCCCAGTTCCCCTCACTCCCAACAGCGCCTTGCGACCCGTGTCCCAGAAGTTCCTGCCATCCCCAGTGGTAAACATGAAGCACTGAGAGACCTATGCCAACACGAGGTTGGGAAGTAGCACCAGCACGTAGCTACCTCCAAGTGGGGACTCATGGAAGACTCTAGTCTTTACTTTGGACCTCAGCAAGACACCCAAGAACTAGGTAGTGGCACTTATCCCCCAATTATCCCCCAGCTCAGGAAGCCCAGCAAGGAGGTAAGAGGAGGGACCACTTATCAGAAGGCACGAAGGTCCAGAGGACATCCAGGGGACAGTGGATGGGCCACTGCTTTGCTTCCCGCTGCCCTCAAATCCTAACTTGGGAAGAACAGAGAGGAGAGACCGTTTGAAAGGGAAAAGGAGCCAGATAGGGAGCACTTACCTGGCAAAAATCCAACTCTGGACCACTTTGACTCCCACACCTCTCTCACAAGTGGTGACAGGGCAAGGGGAGGCACACAACTACTCAAACCAGGACCAATTTAAATTCCCAGTGTTCAACCCTACAATGGAGCGGTGACAGCAGGGACACTTCTACTTTCTCGAGTCTGTTCTCTGTTCAGTTTTTCATAGTGACAATTTCATTCACCCCTGTACCCATCCAGTCTCAGCAGGAAACATTATTCCCTAACACCAGAGAAAAGTTACAGCACTGAAAGCAAAGATCTTCAAAATCCCTCAGTCTTCCTCAAACCTATAAATTTACACCAAACACTAGCTCTTCCCCCTTAGGAACCATGTCAGTCCACCTCCCGTGCTTTGGATTTTGTGCCCTTAGGACTCTCAGCTGGTCACTGAGTTCCATGAGTACTGTTTCGACCTTACCTTGTTGGGTTTTTGGCAGGATTCATCCCTTAAAAAATACACTGCCCCCTCTGGATGCCAATTCATCACATTTTCCTAGATTTCTGCATACCTTGTTGACTGTTTCTGCTCAGTCTCTCTTTCAGAGGAAGGCTTCTTTGTCTCTGAACCTATCCTTTAACTCAGTGCTTCTCAAATGCATCCAAATCACCTGTAGGGCTTGTGACAACAGATCATTGAGCCCCATCTGTAGAATTTGTCTCAGTTATGTCTGGCACAAAGCCTGAGAATTCCCACTCGTATCAAGTTCCCAGGTGATACTCCTGTGTCGATCTAGGGACCACACTTTGAAACAACCACTTCAGGTAGAGATGGTCTGGGATGTTTGTATTAGGCTCCCTTCTCCCTGCTTGATCCTGGCTGCACATGAATATCAAGAAGCTTTAAAAACATATTATGGGCTGGACAACACAAGTCAAGTTGATTAAACTCTCTGGGAAGGGTACTCAGTTAAAGGCAGATATAAAAGATGATACTAATGTGGTGCCAGGGCTAAGAACGACCTTTTATATCTTTCTTTTCCCTGGGTGATTCAATCCACTAGTATATCTTCAATTATTCTCTTAATGCTAATGTTAATAAACCTCAGACTTTAGCCTGGATATTGGTTCTGAGCCTCAAATATATATATCCAGCCACTTGCTGAATTTCCACCTTCTAAAGATCTCCCTTCAACACTACTGCTCTGGAGACCCATTGTTATCCACCTGAACCTCCAGGATTTTCTGTCTCCATGAAGGGCAACACTCTCCACCTGGTTTCCCAAGTTAGAAAACTGCATTCAGATTTTATTTTTCAGCTCTTCAATAGTTTCCCATGGCTATTGTAACAAACAAATGTCCATAATTTGGTAGCTTAAAACAGAAATGTGTTCATTCCCAGTTCCTGAGGCCAGAAATTGGAAATCAGTTTCACTGGGTTGAAACCAAAAGTTAACAGGGCTACTCTCCATCTGGAGATTCTAGGGGCAGGCTGCTGATTAGCTCCTCCAGCCTCCAGCCAGCATTCCTTGGCTTGTGGTCCCATCACTGTACTCCACTTTGCATTCACATTGGCCTTCTCCAGCTAAGTGTGTAGTCAAATCTTCCTCTGCCTCTCTAAGGGCACATGTGATTGCATTTCAGGCTCACCCAGATAATTCAAAATAACTGTCTCCATCTCAAGATCTTTAATCATGTCTGCCCTATCTTTTCCCTGAACATTATTAGTGATGGGTTCCAGGCATTAGAACGTGATATCTTATCCCTCATTCCCAGACCCCATCTTCTATTAATATTCAAATCTTTTCTTTTCTACTTCCTAAGAATCTTTGCACTTCCTTGCATCTCCATTGCTACCATCAAATCCATGTTCCATTATCCTATGCCTGAACTACTTTTTAAAAGGAAAATTCCTTTGATCAATTAAATTTAGTAGCATATATTTGAGGAAAGCAAAGCAAAACAAAGGTGATTTGCAAATGGGGCAGCTCCCAGAATCAGACAAGGTTCTGAGAACTTCAACCAACAATATGATCTGACAGCACTTGGCAAAGAACAGAATTGAGACATAGAAAACATTTCCATTGATGCTAGCTCAATCAACCAGTTAAGTGGTTATAGTTGAGCTAGTTAGCTGCCACAGTTTAGTTAATTGGCTACAAGGCTCCCTGAAGCCAAACAAAGCTCAGCAACCACAATTCAACTCCATATTGGTTTGATCTGTTGGGCTCAGTTCAGGTGCCTAGTCCAAATCCATGGTCACTCACAAAGCAGTAGTCTTTAACTGATGTCCTTGTCTTTTCTCTTACTAACCCTTCTCCACAAAGCAGAGTCATTTACCCAAAACAGCAATATGTTACGTTCCTCTGTTTTACCTCTTCCCATGGCTGCCCATGATTTCCGTGTACAACTGTTCTCTGATCGTGGCCTTGGGAACCCCATTCCTGCACACACCACCCCCAGCCCATGCCACGGTGCCTTCCTCTGTGCTCACATGTACTTGTGTCTCTGACCTGATTTCCCTGGTGCACACTCTTCCCTCTGCCTGGAGCGTCCTTCACACCCTTGCAGCTCCTCACTGGGTCCCTGGGATAGGTTTCCATGGCTACTATGTTCTACAGTCATAGGCTTCAGCACAGGTCAATTCCAACCACGGTTTAATTTTCTATCTCCCACCTCAACTGTAAGCATCACGGAGAACCAGGCCTGTGTTGATATTTGAAAGCAAAAGTAAACTTTTTCTCTCTGTTCTCACACTCACAACACAGAATGCTTCACCTCTGGGTCACCATGATGTGTGTGTGTGTGTGTGTGTGTGTGTGTGTGTGTGTGTTTCTCCCCATAAATAGTGAGTCAATTCTGCACAGAGACTGATCAGGGTCATACAACTTAACTTGGTTTCTGCCACTATCTTCAGGTTAAGAGCTCAGCCCCACTTCAGATGATCTACTGATTGTCACCTATACTTCTGACTAACTGGCTATAAAGTGGGGTTCTCATCACCCCTTGAGTTTAATCAATTTGCTAGAATAATAGCTCACAGAATTCGGGAAAATGCTCATGTTTACCCATTTATTATAAAAGCTATCACAAAGCATACAGATGAATAGCCTGATGAAAAGATTCAAAGAACACGATATAGGCATGCTACCCTGTGGACACTTAGACATGTTTAGCAATCCACAAACTCCCTAAACCCAGCCCTTTTGGGTTCACATGGAGGCTTCATTATGTGGGAATGACTGGTGACATCATTGATCTTTGATTATCAACCCAACCTTCAGTCTCCTCTCATTCTCAGTAGTCAGGGGGTAAGTTTGAAGGGTCTAATCCTCTAATCAAATGGTTGGCTCCCCTAGCAACCAGCCCCTATTCTGAAGCTACCCAGGGATCCACTAAGAGTCACCACATTAGAACAATATATGCTCCTGTCACTCAGGAAATGGCAATGGTCTTACAAGCTCTGTTATAGGAACTGGGGTCACAGACCAAATATTCGAACAAAAGATTCTCCAAGTTTCCCTCTTGATAAATATTTTTGGAGCTCTCTGGTAGGGACCAGGGAGGAAAAAAAAATATATATATATATAATCACATTATCTGAGTATTATTCTCCTCTTATTCAGCATTGGGAACAGTGCTGCCTCAGAGCAGGCATTAAATAATATTTATTGTGTTGAATTGCCATGGCCCTTCCCTCAGTCTGTTGCCCTTTAGGGCCACTATTGGACTATTTAGACATACTAGTACACAATGAAACATCAGTTCCTATTGCAGGGGCTCAGGTGCACATTTCTTCACATCACTGGTAGGGCTCCCGTGGGTATTCTCTCTCTGCACCACATGGCTTTGTGAGAAGCCAAGTTGGCATGATATTGGTTTTCCCTGCCTGGCTGGAAAATGATCCCACATTTTCTCTAAGCCCTGGCTGTAGTTCTTACAAGCTCTTGAGCAGGACCAGGCCCTACAGAACCTACAACCATCAACCTGAACAATATTGTACTGAAACGATCCAGTCTTTATACCTCTGGGAGCTCCCTGCCTGCTGTTTGCCAACACTGAGTCCTGCACACAGGCAAGGATCCAGGGCAAGATCAGATGGTTTCTGATAACAAATGAATCCCAGTGTGGGTAAGTAGATGGGGGTCGGACTACCTCACTAATACAGTATAAGACAAGAATGCCAATAAACAGTCCCAGGTGTGGTGAGGTTCTACACCCTCTCCCCCTGCACAGCTTAGCTTCTCTCCTCCCTTTCCTTCCTGCCTCCAGACTGACTTTATCTCCCATTCCCAGCTCTGTCTTCGGCACTGATTTTGGAGTTTACTACTTATCCTCTGCTTCTTGCTAGCTGGAAAGCCATCAAAGGCCCAAGTCCTAGAACTGAACCATCTTACCAGCCTGCCTACCCCTAGCTCCACAAAGTGGATATGGAGAAGGCATGTGCGTGGGAACTACCTGTGTGTATGTCAGAGCAACTCAGTGATTTTCCTTATTTATGGGTCTATATTTTAGTCATCTTTTTTGCTGCTGTGACCAAAAGACCTGGCGAAAACAACTTACATTAGGAAACTTCATTTGGCACTCATAGCTTCAGCGGTCTCAGTCCACAGACAGCAGAGTCGCTTGCTCTGGGCCCCGTGATAAAGCAGAACATCATGGTGGAAGTGTGTGGAGGAGGAAAGCAGCTCCAGACACGGCAATCAGGAACAAGAGCTCTGTTTACCGGGCACAAATATAAACCCCAAAGGCACGCCCGTACCTCACCTCCAGCCATACCTTATCTGCCTACAATTACCTCAATATCAGTAAACTAATGCATTAATTAGGTTAAAGCTCTCATAACCCAATCTTTTCACCTCTAAACTTTCTTGCATTGCCTAACACATGAGCTTTTAGGGGACACCTCATATCGAAATCATAACAGTCTACAAACTTTCTCCCTCCCTTGCACCCTGACCAAGACCATCGACACAGGCAGAGTCCGTCTTTTCTTCCTTGGCCCACTCACCAGGCCCTAATCTCTATGAGAGCACATGTTGTATGGATTGGCTATGGTCTGTTTGCAGGTCTGTCTCCTGGATTGCACGTGAACTTGCTCACTAGCTTCATTCATTTCTTGATTGCCCGTGGCCAGCCTAAAGCCCAGCAGATAATTGGTGCTCAACATTTATCTTTTATAATAGGGCACGGACTCAACGAGAGAAAAGATCCCATCCAGCAAGCCTGGAACAGCCTCAGGCAAGGGGGATAAGTGGCCCTGGGAGAATCAGCAACAGAAGCTTCTCTCCCTCCCTCCCCACTTGTCCTTCCGCTGCTCCCACTTCTTTTGTGATTTAATTGGGATTTGGCACTTCAGCCTCTTGGCTGGCCCCTTGGAAAGAGAGTCATCAGCAATGAAGGCTCTCCACATCACTTTGCACCTACAGGGCTTGCTGAAATAATGCCACTGCCCCTCTTGCTCTTCCAACACCTGAGCGAGTCACCAGGGACCCAGTGTTGGGCTGGATTGGCGAGCAGAGTGGTTTACAGAAGTCCCTGCACCTGGCAGAGCATTATCTCAGCAGCGCTGGAGCTTAGGAAATTAATGAAAAGGGAAAGAAGTCCCTGGGATTTTAGAGTCACAGTCAGGGGCTCTGCGACCCCTGAAGCTGGCAGTATTAAGGGAGCTAATCTGCTGACCAGGAGCTCAGCTGGTCTCCGTTTGTGGGGCTCGGTTCACAGCAGGAGCTGGGTACTTTTTTCTTGTGCCAGACAATGGGATGCTGTAGGGAGGCAGCAGGCACGCTGCTGCAAATGCCAAGCAGGGGCAGCCGTGCCAAGATTCGGGGAAGCAGATGATTCCCTGGCAGCCCACAAGCCTGAACCCATCCGGCTACCCTCCCTGATTCAACAGGAAATCTGGAAGGAAACTGATGTTCATGTGCTAGGAGGCACTTTATTTGGTTTATCTCATTTTGTCCATCCCACCACTCTGGGGCCCTTGCCTGTCATCCCGTCCAGCAGAAGAACTGCGCCCCGGGGTTCCTGAGGTTAAGTCTGTGCTCACAGCAGGGCCATTTCTTACAGTCCTGCAGGCTGGGCCATGCAAGGGCTCATGGCCAAGCAGGCTCACAGGGGCTGCCCATACTCTTGGGTGGCCAAGCTAATTTACAAAGTTCTCCCAGAGACAGCCACCACCCCGCTTCACAGCTGGAACAGGAATAAACTCAGGTTGATCCAAATCCTTACCTCCTGGCTCCCAGTGCATTTCAGCCTTAATTGCAAACCCAGTGGAAGTCCAAACTTAGGTTAGAACAACACAACTAGAAAGTGGGGGAGACTCAGTGGTTGACCTGTTTTTTCTCTCACATCTTATTTCTTCAAATCATGACACAATACTGTTTGTGGGTCCCACCCAGCTGCTTCTCATTTTTCAATAAAAGCTTTGGGCTGCAATTGGATATTTTTGCCTTTAAAAAAAAAAAAACTAAAAAAAAACTAATCATCTAATACTCTCAACACCAGAGTTCTTTGGGGGCATATGGTAGTAGCTTGATTGGTTTGCTCACAGCTGATAAAGCTGGGGCTTGGAGGTCAGAACCTTTGTGGAATTGCTATAAATAATACAGTTAAGCCTCAGCCGAACATATTCCAAATTCTGGCTTTATTGCTGCCTGCCCACGGCTTCAGCCTCTTTCTCCGCCTTCCACACTCTGTGGCCCATCCTACCGACCTCTGGCAGTTAAGCCTTGGTAGATCATTTCATCATTGTTCTTCCCAACTCGAAAGCCTTGAGGGGCTTCCTGTTGCTTAGAGGATAAAGTCTCAATTTTTATTCAAAAACAGCTCTCAACATGCAATTCCCCAGACCAGCAGCATCAGCACAGGCTGAAAACTTGTTAGAAATACAAAATTTCAGTGCTCTGCCTGAACTACTGACTCAGAAAGCCTGGGAGTGAGGTCTGGCTATCTGTTGGAACGGGCCCTCTAGGGCTTGAAGTTTGACCTATCCTCAATTCTGATCTACCCTAAAGGATCAGGACCTACTCCACCTTTATCACCTGCCACCCCAGCCACTTCCACCCTTTCTCTGCTCTTGATCACAGGCTGCTCATTTGTTCTCTGCACTTCCAGCTCCCACGGTGAACCCTGGTGACAGAAGCATTAGCTTGTTTCCTTAACTTCCATCTTGCCCTTCCTTTTCATTACTAATGAATCTCTATAGTGCCTAGTTCACCAGTCCATTTCCTTGGCAACTAGAAGAACCTCTGAGAAGGAAGAAGAGGGCAAGCCCTATTTTGTCTTTTCACTTTTCCCTCTTCCTCCTGACTGCTGCCTGGAATGTGGATATAATAGCTGGAGCTCTAGCAACCTTCTAGGACCTTGAGATAGGGTTCGCAGGGAAACTATACCCAGTTCAGCAGAACGATAGGAAAAGCCCAAATTCTTATTGATCATGGGATTACCATAGCACTCCCGCACATCTAATCTCTAGGCTTTCCAGAGAGAGGAAAATCCCCAGGCGTGCATACCATGGAAATCAAGTCAGTTAATAGGAGCCAAAAGCAATTTTTAATTTCAAACGCCTTCTAAATTTCTCTTTATTTATACACGTCCAACTTGTTTTTCAAGTCCTGATTTATTTCCTGTCTGATTCACTTAACAAATCCAAACTTATCCACTGGCTTGTCTCTCCTCCACCAGTCCAGGAGCTTGTGTCTGCCCTTCCAGGGCAAGGGCTCCGATGCATTGGTCTTTTTGTCTTCAGGCCTGAAGGTGGACCTGATACCTGAGAGCAGCCTGGTAAAGATCTGTATGGTTAAAAACTGACTTTCTGGTGGGACAAAGCCTAAGGCCTTCCCTAGAAGCTTTGCCTGAGTTCTGGAATCCACATAGTTCAAAAGGCAAGTGACATTTACTAAGCACCTACTAAGTGCCAGAGACCATCACGGGCCCTCCTTTCCACTTGCATTCCTTCTTTCCTCCACCTGGCAACATTAGGGTCATCAGCCTCTCTGTACATTTGTGGAAACTGGGCTTCTTTGAGATTAAAGTCACTTTCTGGCTGGAACAGCACAGTGGGTAGCTGATGGAAGTGGGGTTGAAATCGTATTGAGATGTTTTTGGTTATAAGAAAAAAAAATCCAATTTCAACTGACTTACATGCAAGAGAACTGATTGACTTAAAACCCCCAAACCTTCTGAGCAGGCTGACTTTAGGCCTGAGTAATCCAGGTTTCTTCCACCCTCATCATGGTTCCTGGAGTTCACTCTGATTGAAATAATACAGATTCCTCACCACTTCTCATCATCTGCAGGGTTGATGAAGAAGGGATGTACCTTGGCAGCTTCCAGGTAGAGATGCGGGCTCCCAGCAACAGCCCCCCTTTTCTCTCGCTGATCATTCATACTCCATCCCACACCGTGAGAGGCCTCATACACCTGCATGGGAATGCTCATGCCCACCTGTCCAAACTCCACATCTATGCCCACTGGCAGCACAATGTGCCTTTGGAAGAATAGGACTGGGGAAGAGGCTAGTGCAAGCCCTGGCACCTGGTGCCAGGTACCTGGCTGATGATCTCCAGGGGGAAGCATAGGCTCCTTGTGGGCCTGTTCCCTTGGTCCCTCAGACTCTGATCTTGTAGGAAAATGCATGGTTTCTGAAAGAGTGGAGCTGGGCCTTCTGTTTTCTAGCTGCAGTTTTGGGTATAATGATTAACTTGAACTAGAGGGGCCTGAAGCCAGAGCTTGAACTGCATGCCTGGGTAAAATGGAACATGGCAGGAAAGGATAGACAGGAACAGATATTGAAGGGACAACCACCTGATACCCCTACAGAGGAGGCCTTAAGAGCTTATGGGAAGGATTCACCAATGAATTCCCATCACCATCCCAGAGCCTGGTCTGGAGCAAGGGCTCAGTGGATATTTAAGAAATGCTGACTGAATGAACCAAAAAGCCTTCTCATCTCTGTCACTCATAGTTTTAATTGCACGTATCTTGCACATTACCTAATTTTTTTTTCTTGTCCATTGTGGATGACTTCCCTAGTTTCCCCAAATGGAGACCCTGAGACTTTATCCCAACATCAGGGCTATGGATGAGCATGGAATTGGTTCCCTTCCCTGGCTGAGGTCACATTAATCAAAGCTGAATGCCTAATTCAAAATGGGAGTCCTAAGTGACAGTGACTAAAGAGCGTCACATCTCTTACACCCGACTCCCCTTCCTCAAATGTTGTGTATAAGTGACGGTGGGGTATGCTTTGCAGCTGGCTTCCTAGACTTTTAGATCTCCACAGATAGTGATCACACTGGAGGTCTGTAATTCCACCGGTCATCATGAAGCGCTTTGCTTTGTCTAATTTACCATTATTAGTGGCTCTCCATGGAAAAACTACATTTTACTGCTCAAAAGAGACAGGCCTGTCTTCACTCCTTTCTCCACAATCAACAAGGGTCAGCCCTGTGCTCCTCATGTGCTGGCTCCTGGCAACGCCTTCTTTGAAAGGGAATTTTCCCGTCCCTATGATGAGAACAAAATGCATGTCACCTCCTGCCTCTGAGAGATAGCAGTACATTTTCTGGAACACGAGTCTTGACCTGTAATAATGGCTGTCCTTAGATGATGGCCTGTCCTGGACAGCTGGGCCTAGGACTCTGCTAAAACGACGACAAAAACACACAGAAAATGAGACCACTCTGCAAAAGGGCCCAATCTGGTATTTTAATCCTTTTAGTAAGTGATTTGAGATGAGTGCACACCTAATTCAGGACGTGACGTGGTTCTCATATCCCTAGATCCCTGGCTGGGTTCCAGCGGCTGACAGGACCCGCAGGGCAGGGACCCAGGTCTATTTGACCTGAATTCCCTCCCTACTCACCCTGCTCACCAGTCTCTCCTGAATCACAAGGTTGGTGCAGATTCTCTGGGGTATTGGTTGAAGAACTATAAACATAAGAGCTACATTCCAAATGATTCCTCTGTTGATCTAAGTAAAGGGTGGCAGGGCTCCTGAGATCAGAAAGCCACATCTTCTTTATGGTATCTCTCATCACCAGGACAGCACTGGGTGCTATTAGACTTGTAACTAATATGGAATAAATGAATACAATATAAATAACACTATAAATACATGAACATAATATAAATATAATAGAATAAATATATAATATATAAATATATAATATATTCTATATAGTATAATATTATATTATAGTATATAGTATATTATATTAGTATATAGTATATATATTATAGTATATAGTATAATATTATATTATATATTCTATATAATATACTATATAAATATAAAACTCATAATGAATGAATGAATGAGCTGCCTGGGATCCACTAGATATAACCTAACTCCTCCCCCAGAGTTCACATCTTCCCTACAGGAGGGGAAGATGGTACCAGAAAGTAAAGGGAGAGATATTGTCCCTCTGTCTTGAGGTTGTCTCAATCTTAGAGAACCGCCAGCCCGGACATGTTCAATCTTGTTTGTTTCATGGTGTTTCCCTGTTGCAGCCCCTGGTACAGGAATGAACACTGTGAGTATCTACACGATGGTTCTTATCATTATTGCTACAATGTTCAGGGCTGACTAGGGAGAGAAGTGATAAAGGTTTAAGTGTCTGGAAAGTCAATGCTTACTTTAAGCTTGGCACTTGGAACAAATGTTCTCTAATTTAGAGTCAGAGCCTGTTAACAAAATAACATTTATGTTGCAAGAATGAAGGGGAGGGCTGGGGCTATAGCTCAGTGGTAGAGGGCTTGCCTAGTACGTGTGAGGCACTGGGTTCAATCCTCGGCACCACATATAAATAAATAAATAAATAAATAAATAAATAAATAAATAAATAAATAAATAAATAAAATAAAGCATTCTGTCCATCTACAACTACCATAAAATAAAATAAAATTGGTTAAAAACAATAAAGGGGAAACAGTTCACATCTGGAATGCTGTGTCTTACCAGTGAAGGGTACGAATGACTTCTATGGATCAATTACAAGGGACTGTCTTCTGGCTAATGGCTGTGAGACATGGTCACAGGGTGTTTTGAATGTGGCAGCATCTGAGGAAGGAGCCAAAGAAAACCTTGGAGAAATCTTATTCTTGAGTTCATATGCCCTCTGGGAAGATGTTGATTCATCCCCACAGGCTAAATCACTGGTTCCTCAAATATGTCCATTGCCTCATCCTTGGAGCCCGTGAATATTGCTTGATATAGCAAAAGGGACTTCACAACAGTGATTTAGCTTAGGGAGATGGGGAGACCATCATAGAACATCCAGGGGGCCTGACTAATCCCAGTGGAACGGCTGGTAGAGATTTTGTAGCGTCCTGAGACAGCACAGGGCATCACACAGTGAGCAGGGTGCCTGTAAGAGATAGAATTAAACTAGCTTTTATAACAAACCTACTCTCAAGATAATGCTTTAATCCATTAATCCATTGTGATGTACTGACTCACCACTGCCCTGAAAGAAATGGCCAGCTGACTATGGACGAAAACCTCCAAAACTGTGAGCCAAAATAAACCTTTTCTCTTTTAAGTTGCTTATCTCAGATATTTTGTGACAGCAATTGAAAGCTAACACAATCTAACACAACTAACACAACAAAAGAGTTTCCACCTCTCAATCCTCATAGTAGAGATTACATTTCAGTATGTGTTTTGGTGAAATTTCAAATCTTAGAGATGCATAGCCATGGAGTACATGGGAGTCCCCAGTGCCCTTCTGGGCACCAGCCTGACAATCAACAGCATAAATGACACCGACATTTGAACACCTCCAAAGGGCACCTCATTTTTTTCTTTTAATTTGTTCTTTTTAGTTATACATGACAGTAGAGTGTACTTTGACATATTATACATACAAGGAGTATAATTTACTCTGATTAGGAATCCATTCTTGTGGTTGAACACGATGTGGAGTTACACTGGTGGTGTATTCATTTATGAACACAGGAAAGTTCAATCGACTCTCTTTCTTATTCCTGTCCCCCACCCCTTTCCTTCATTCTTCTTTGTCTAATACAATGAACTTCTATTCTTCCCCCACCCCTTATTGTGTGTTAGCATCTGCATATCAGAGATAATATTCAGCATACTATAGTGACAAAGTCACATCAATATTTATAGAAGCTCAATCCACAAGAGCTAATCTATGGAACCAACCTGGGAGCCCTTCAACAGATGACTGGATAAGGAAAATGTGGTACGTGCACATAATGGAATATTACTCAGCTATAAAGAAGAATGAAATTATGGCATTTGCTGGTAAATGGATGAAACTGGAGACTATTGTGCTAAGTAAAATAAACCAATTCCACAAAACCAAAGGCTAATGTTCTCTCTGATATGCAGATACTAACACAACTCGAGTTTAATATGTCCACACTTCCAAAGCCAAATGCTGACTTCCCTCCATCCCCAGATCCGCTGCTCTGCAGCATTGCCATTTTAGTATATGATACCCTTAGTATATGATACCCAATTGGTGGAGCTAATGCCTAGCTCAGCACACCATGCATTTTTTTCCTCTTGAACATGCTCAAACTTGGCCCCCACTCCCTAACACACACCTTCTCTTGTCCTTGCTATTCTTTCTGCCTGGAGAGCTTATCTTTTAAGTAATCCAGTGGTTAGCTTCCTCTCTTCTAAAAATCAGCTACCCGTCTCATCCCTCATGGGATACCATAGACAAGAACTTCTGCCTCGGTGATGGTAGAAATGAATGGAGCCCCGTGAGCACAGATATATAGGTAAGGTTTCAATGGGAGGGTGTATGTGGGGGTCTTTGCTTCAAGGGGAAGGGGAGCAGCACTGATAAAGAGAGGAATCAGGCTGGCCCCAGGCAAGGGAAGAGGGCAAGCTTTCTTCAGGTGTAGAGTTGCAGAGGAGTGGACTATAATTTGAGAATTTTTCCACTGGTCAAGTTTCCTGGCCTTGAGGAAAGGATGGTCAGTATATCTACCAAAACAATTGTATTCCTTCTTTTCCACCACCAACTTGTACAGATATCTTGGGCTTGTGACAGGTTGGGCTATTATAGCTTCAGAGAGAGTGCATGGGTATGGGTTAATTGAAGAAAACACATGCCATACTTTTAATGAGTGACAGGCTGAGGTCCCAAGAGTTTGATTGCCTTCTGTTTTTGTGGTGACCCCTCCTAGTCTCAGTCTCTCATTTAGCTTATTCTTGGAGACATGATGAAGGCGTACTGGCTCTTGGGATGTACCAGGTTTCTGTGGTTGATAAGGTTGATTGGAAGAATGGGGTGGTGGGTAGGGGAGAACACATACCACGCCTTTACTGGTAAAAGGTCATGAGTGAAGGTCTCTGCAGTGTCTGCTCTATGTCCTCATGGTGGTCCCTGACTGTCCAACACTCAGGTTACTCTGAACAACCACACAGTACTTAGTGGAACTTGAAATTATCTCATTTGTTGACCTGGTTATTGTTTTTTTCCCCTCCTTAGTAGAAGGCAAGCCCCATGAGGGTGGGGAACTTGTGTGTCTTGTTCCCTGATAAACTCTTAGCCCTTGAAGAATGCTTGTTGCCTGGGAGGAGTCTGAGAGAGTTGATTGATGGACAGAAGCATAAATAAGTGGGTGATTGAAATGGAGTAAATAATGTTTTATGTATTTATGAATATTTCAAAATAAACCCTACTGTTATGTATAACTATAATGCATCAATGAAAACATTTTAAAAAGCAGAATAAATGGCAGAAGTAATGGATTTTTCTGAACAAATTTTCACTTTAGTATTTTAAAAATTGTTGTTGTACAGACCTGTTTTTCCCCCCACCAAGGAGGTTCAGTACTTTGGTAGAAGTCAACTCAAAACCTTTTCTAGTAGAGACAGTGACTCTCAACTCTGGGCAAGTGTATCCTCCAGAGATATTTGGCAACATCTGCAGATATTTGGGGTATTAATAAACTAAGGATGAGGGAGGATGCTATTGACATCCAGCACGTAGAAGCTGTGAATGCTGAGAGACATCTGACAATGCCCAGAACAGCCCTTTGAAACAAAGAATGGTTTGGTCCAAAATATCACAGTGCTGAGGTTGAGAACCCTGCTCCTGGCTGAGACTAACCCACCTGAGAAGAGCTGATGAGAACAAACCTATGTGAAACCTGAAGGGAACCCAGGGCAACTGGAGAAACGGCATTCTCCCCCACAGACCCTGCCTGTGGACTGTATTTTGAGGAAGGGTATGCTCACTAGACCAGCCCCAGCTAAGATCAACAACTCAGGATACATCCTACTTCTTCCAGGAAAGAACAACCCAACCTGCAGTTTGTAATGGGTTGCTATCTGCCCACGGCAGGCCCTGGAAGCCTTGAAGTGGACAAACACACAATTATGTGGAAGTGAAAGAGCACACTGCTGTCCTTGATGGTCTCCACATTGAGTGTTTCTCAACTCCCAAAGCCCTTCCTATTCATCAGGAGAGACCCCATTTGCAAAACATTTATTCAAGGCTTAATTACTAATAAATCCTTCCATGGAGCCACTCCATTGAAAGGGTGCACAATGGCTTGGCCTGGTAATCAATGCCCCATTCATGCAGTAATCAGAAGAGACAAATGGGTGTGGGAGAGCCAGAGGGAAACCTGAGGGCACTTCCCTCCCCTTTCCTCCAGGCTCCTTTCTAATTAGGGCTCTGTTCACATGTTAATCAGTGCTGGCCTTCCTGAAAGTTGGGGAGAGCCCTCCCCATTGGATCCCTGCCCCTCTGTAGGCAGAGGACCTGAACCACATGGGTTGCCTCCAGCCTGAAGCATTAATCATGCTTCTTGCCAGTTGATGTCCTGAGTCCAGCTTTTAAATAGAGTGGGGGTTATCCCTAGGCTGACCTGCACAGGCTTACCATCAGACATCAGGCCACAGGGCAGGGCACTGTAGGTGCATTATTCTACTTAACACTTAGCATAAATGTAGGACATGGTTTTATCATTAATATCCCGTGGATAGAGAGGAACGGACTGAGTTTACCTACCTTTTTCCAAATCATGTAGTGAATAAACAGAACTGGTCTTCAACCTACCAACAAATTAAATGTTGGCATGGGGGTCCCCTTGGGACTGCCGAAGCTTAAATATACCTGAAAGGAAAGAGAGGAACAGAGACAGGTAAGTAAGAAATGAAAGATGGAGACCAGGCAGAGATACACACTAGTTTATTGGTCAGAGCTGACAAATAAAGGCCATCTCTCTATAGGAGAGAGAGGCAAAATAGGCTTGGGTTCTGGGAGGCTCAGGAAGAGAGCTGGGTGGGTCCTCATGTGGGTGGTTAAGAGTTGGGTTTGTGTGAGAGAGTGGTGAGCCTTTCTCAGAAATGCCCTTGGGCTGGAAAGTGAAACTTTTTCCTTAAAATGGTGGCTGTCACTTAAGATGGCTATTCAGATGCTAAGCAAGGACCATATGATACCTGCTTCCTGAAAATTCCTTGGGTGTCCAGCTTCATCTGTCCTACATCAAGCACATACATGCCAACAAATCTTTGGCACACAAGTGCCAGGTACTGGAAGTACAGTCCAGTGAATAAGATGAATACAAAAGAAAATAATTATCACACTGAACACAGAGGCTCAGGAAAGAGATGGTGATGAGTTGGTGTGGTGAGCCGTTTCTGTGAACTGTGGCCGCCATTACAAGATGGCGCTGATTTCCCCTGTAGTCTGTGACAAACAACTCCTTATCAGAATGAGTTGGCATGCTGTGACTTGGCACCCTGTGAGAAAGGTCCACGTGGCAGCTTCGCATTGGGGCTTAAGGTGCTTTATTAAGGCTGGGAGGGGCATCCAGGGGTTAAGAGAAAAAGTATCAGGGACCTGAATAAACGGCTGAAAGAAGATTCCTGAGTTGCGTCTTCCTTGCGGGCAAGGGGTCGCGACAAGTGGCGCAGAGACCCGGGAACCAGAACTTTCAGTCAGTCAGGGGTGGTGCACCGGTTACTCCCAGGTAAGTGGGATCTGCTATGAAAGCAGGGATAGTCCCAGTAAGTGGGATCCGCGTCCAAAGCGGGGTCAGCTCCTCTACAAAGAAAGAGAGAGCCTCATATTTATTGCAGCTGCACTGTGTACTTTCACTTTTGTTTTCTGTGTTTCTTTTGTTGTGTCATCTCGTTTTTGTTTTTTGTGGTATCTCTTGTTGTTTTTTGTGCGTCTTTTGTTGTTGTGTCATGGGTGTCGCATCTTCAAGTCCGCTCCTCCTGGCCCTAGATGACCTGTTACGTTCCAAGGGCCTGGAAGTGAAACGTAGTACTTTAGAGAGATTTTTACAGAAGACAGATATTGCTGCACCGTGGTTTGCATTCTCGGGCAGCTTTACTATACCTAGCTGGGATAAATTAGGCAAAGACCTTGACTTTGCTTCTGAGCAGGGCATATTAGAGGGTGGGGTGATACCCCTTTGGAAGATGGTCCGTAGTTGCCTCACAGATGGCAGATGTCAGGAAGCACTTACTAAAGGACAGGAAGTTTTAGAGCAATTACATGAGGAGAAGTCAGAGACGGCAGAAAGTGAGGTATCTCAGGAGGATGGGAGTGTGCGGAGCATGAAACAGGGGAGGAGGCGGCTGTCTCCGGCAAGAAGTGAGATATCTCAGAAGGATGGGAATGTACGAAATGTTAAACAGAGGAGAAGGCTCTATCCAGACTTGACTGAGTTAAAAACTCCCAAGGACACAAGTAGCTCGGACAGTTCTGAGGAATTAGATCCACCCTAGCCGCTCTCAACCCCGCCTTCTCATCTTCCCCCTCCCTATCAGGCCCACAGAAAAGTCTTATTTGACCTTCTCCAGAATATTCACCATGGCTTATTTTAGGACTTTCAGCAAAAGAATCTCTACAAAAAGGTTTAATGTAGATAAAACTTCCTATTTTCATGTTGCCCTGTTTTATTTGGCTACTGTCTGAAAAATCAGCATTCCAGGCGCTGGACACTCCCTTACTAGTTTTTCACAAAAATATGTAACAAGGCCTCTGGCCTTGAGCTGGGCTTCACAGTGCTGACTACATTTCTAAGATAAGGGAGTTACTAACTGGGCTCCATGGTAACAGCTGGCAGGAGGAAGAACTGGAAAGGGAGATAGAGGAACTGGAGGGTCGATTAAAAAAAGTCAAGATTTAAAGCACCTACAGCCCCGATCGCTGTCACGCTCCCTCCTTATAACCCCGATTGGGACAAGGACAACCTCAGAAGGCTGGGGGGTGTTCAGTGGCAGCCTAAGACGGCCCAAACTTCCCAGTAATTGAAAACTTGGATGCCGATGGACGGCCGGCCAGAGTACATGTTCCTTTAGCCTTTAAGGATATTACACAACTAAAGGAGGCAGTTACTAATTACGGATCCCATGCCCCCTTTACATTGACTCTCTTCGAGTCTTTCTCTGCCAATCAGCTGACACCTAGTGACTGGCAACAGCTTTGCATGGCTGTGTTGTCCGGAGGGGATTTTTTGTTGTGGACAAGTGAAAATCAAGAGAGGTGTCGCGAGCTAGCCCGAGTCCATCAGGACGCTGGCTTCCCACGGACCAACCCCTTTCTATCTGTAGACTCCCCAGGGGAACGCCAGGAAGTGCAGGATGTACACGAGCTGCAACCGCAGGTCACAGAGACAGAACAGGCTGCTACCGCAGTAAGATCTTGGCCAGGCGGGGGAAAATGCAGACAAACTCAAACAAAATACAATCGGCTAAGAAAACTTGGAGAACTTTTGCCCTGAAAATGGGCACCAGACTCCATGTTGTTTGCATCACCATGGTAACCATGGGGTGCCTGGCCGGCATAGCTGCTTCCTGGTCCCACCTCCCACACTTTTGCGGGCTTCTGATTGGTTCTTCCACAGTCACTCAGACAGGACTTCTGGTCCCGCTTTCCAGCCACTAACCTGTACTGCTGTGTTTCAGGTTTCTACCGGAGCTGCTCAGAGCCTGTATTTTTTTTACAACAAACTGCCTACCTGTAAATGCTAATGAAAGATATCTTTTTCAGACAAAATTTAATTCCACAGGTTTCTATGTTACAGTCCTAAATTTAAGCTAGTTCTAAGTTAAATAACCTGACTTTTTCTCTATAGTTGTGTTACTAAATAATGTTCTATTGATGAGAGATATCAAATATACTTCTTTATATTTTACTTTTAATTTTGAAGGTTATGAGGATGCATTTGCTCGCCACAGGAACAAGCCGGCAAAGTTCCTGTGATGACCAAAAAATCCTTATTTTCATTGCTAACTATAAAAATAAAAATGTATACTCAAGGATCTTATTTCAATTACATCAAGTGACGTCACATAGAAGAGTGCACTCCTAGTTAAAAAATAAATTTAAATGGATCCAAATATTTTAAGACCACGTGGTTACATAAAGTTAATACAATTATAAGTCATGTTCTTATTCTTAATATATATATATATATATATATATTTTAGATATTTAGATAACCTATATTTGTTAATCTATAAATTAATTAGTACATGCCTAATTAATTAGATAATATATATTTGCCTAATTGTTTTTCTTCAACAGAAAACCCATAATTTATGTTTTATATTTACATTTATCAGATACTCTGCCTTTTCAGTTACAGATATTTGAGATAAATGTGTTTACTATAAATTTGCTTTTAAGTAAAAATACAATCAAGTAATTTCTAAATCTCAAAGTAGAATTAATCAACACATTTTATCTGGGATTTTGGCTGCTAATCAAAGGATAGATCTGCTTCAAGCTCAAGTTGAGGAATTGTCTGACCTAGTACATTTGGGTTGTATTGATCAACGAGCACATTTATGTATAACCTCTGTCAGATTTTATGATTCCAGAAATGCCTCATGCATCATCGGAGAGTATCTATCCGGAACCTGGTCCATGGAAGCAGAAAACTTGATCCAGTCTCAACTAACTCAGATAGCTGTTTTGAACAACACCCTTGTCGTACCAGTGACTTTGGGACAATTCACCCGTTGGATTTCTTCTGCTTTTTCCTTTTTTAAGGAGTGGGTGGGAGTAGACATTTTTGGTACTATGTGTTGCTTTGGTATGTTTCTCTACTTATGGTTTCTCTGTCGCCTCAAGGCCCGCAGTGCTCACGATAAGGCTATGATCATACAAGCTCTTGCTGCTTTAGAAAATGGCAACTCGCCACAGGCCTGGCTTGCGCATCTTAAACAGTAAACCTCTGACATGGTCGTTGCACCCCAAGTTATTATAACATTGCACTGGGATCGACATGTCCTTCTTTTGTCACTCTTCTAATGCTGGAACTTCTACCATATCTTTCCTTTGTGCATACCTCTCCTCCCTGCCTTTCTGCACTAGGATCTTTGCTAGCTAATCTTACAGTCCAACTACACCTGCCATTTGATGGTGATGGTCATGGGTCCTGTTTATGGAGGCGGTTACCATAACAATGTCCTGTTGGCCACAACACGCTGAGCTGATCTTGTAGTACCCAGTGACGGGCAACTTCCACGCTTGCACTGCAACCTAAGACAGGGGAGTGGGGCCTCCCCAGAGACGGGTAAGCAGTGCAGGGGCGGTGGACGACCTAAGACAGGGGCTACTTGATTCCCTTTGACATGCAATAAACAAAAGAGGGGAACTTGCTGATAGCAGGCCTTCCCTGGCCCCCGGGGCCCAGCCCCCAATTCCTTGTTCTGCATGTCAAAGTGGCCAGTTCACAAGGCCATGACATATGTGCTCCACGGGAACGTCTTGACCTTTATCTAACAATGGCAGATGTCACAACCAAATTTCTCCCCCTCTCTATTGTCCGTGCCTTTCTCTTAGGGTGTTGCCAACTTAATTTTGTCTGCACTACAAAGACAGCCTCGGCTATCCCCCTCCGTCCACCATCGTCACGGTACAGGATGCGAGGCAAGGCACTGCACTTGAGTGATCCTTGGAGTGGACCTCAAGGAGAGCATGTCCTATTGCATGCGGGTTTGACGTCCTTCCTTACCCCACCTTATCCACGCCCCGCCCCACGAAAAAAGGCGTCTGCTGATATGGCCTCAGATCTGGGGAAGGGCCCTCCTTAGGGCTGAGCCATACTATGCAGCCACTTCTGCTCAGTGGGATAGGACCTCTACTCTCGCCTGTATTGTCATATAAAAACAAAAAAGGGGGAACTGTGGTGAGCCGTTTCTGTGAACTGTGGCCGCCATTACAAGATGGCGCTGATTTCCCCTGTAGTCTGTGACAAACAACTCCTTATCAGAATGAGTTGGCATGCTGTGACTTGGCACCCTGTGAGAAAGGTCCACGTGGCAGCTTCGCATTGGGGCTTAAGGTGCTTTATTAAGGCTGGGAGGGGCATCCAGGGGTTAAGAGAAAAAGTATCAGGGACCTGAATAAACGGCTGAAAGAAGATTCCTGAGTTGCGTCTTCCTTGCGGGCAAGGGGTCGCGACAAGTTGGATCAGGAGCCATTAAATTCTGTGAAGAGCAACTAATTTCTTACCTGGAGTAATTTAAAATTACTCCAGGTAAGAACAACAGGGGGATAGGAACTTATAGCCCCATTTCATTCATTGATATAAAGAATCTTACACAAAATAGTAATTAACTGAAACCAACAATGTATTAAAAGTATACAAATAAACAAGAAAAATAGCAACCAAATAGAAAGATACTCAAAGAATAGAAACATATAATTCACGGAAGAGGAAATCAAATGCATCTGAGAAGATGCTCAAAATTATGAATAATCAAACCTGGCAAATTACATAATCCGGTTTCACTTTATGTCTAACCAAATTGGCAAATAAGAAAACTGGATAATGCCAAGTGTTGGTGCTGATTTAGGAAATCCTTCCCTCCGACACTGTAGATGTGTGTGGGCATTCTGCAGAATGCAGCGGGTTCTCTTAATTGAGTGCAATTAAGTAGGTAGCACACTGCATGCATGACTCAATAGTTTTATCTCTTGCTTTTTAATCCAAAGAAACCCTCACACAGCTCCCCAATGGGGCATATATAAGACTCTTCCCAACAGCTTGTTTGGGGTGCCAGGAAACTGGAGACCAGCTGGATGCTGTCATCGGACACTGCACAGGTGAATCTGGCAGGTGCACTCAGTGGAGTTGCGGGCAGCTGTGGAGAAACAACAGATTATCGGTATCCATAGCAACATGTATGAACCTTTTAAGAAATTGTAATTAGTGAGAAAGGTAAGAAGCTGAGTGGAATATATAACTCACTAACATTAGTGAAAAAATTCAAACAGATGCATACAAAGCAACACCATTTTGCAACAACCCATACCAACAGAAGCTCAGACATGCATAGGGATGGCTTCCTATGGGAACCTGACAAGGAGTGAGATATATAGTTAAGGTTCCAGCAGGAAGAGCTAGCAAACAAAAGGAAGATCATTCAAGATAGGGGTATTCACAAAGTGTGGGAGGGTGGAGGGAAACCAGGGCAGGTGGTAAGGGAGCCCAGGGTTAGTGGAGTAGAACTGTTTCTTCAGCCCCTCCAGTCGCAGGGACTGGAGCAGTTACTGAGAAAATTGCCATGAGAACTGCAGCGACTTTCAGTGATTGAGGGGTCCAACTAGGGACCCTGACTTCATTCTCGTGTGGCCCCAAAAGCTCATAGATGAGACCATGTGAGAAGGTTCAGAGGTGAAATGATTATATGGTGAGTGAAAGGACACTTGCAGAGTCCACACGAAGTTCAAGGACCATGTCACACACCGGAACGTCACACAAGAGATTTATTGTCCGTAACAGGAGACACGCCGCTGTCCCTCTGAGGAGAGCAGCAGCCTGTTGCACTCACAGAGCAGCTTTAGAGCCTGCAAGAGGAATCTCGTAAGCTGCAAAAGAGTTTATGCAGGGGTGGGGTTGATAGCAGGCACCTGTTCTTACAGGAAGTTAAGCAGCTTTGCCTTGGAAACTCTTGATAAAATGGGCTCCTGACTTAAAATGGCAAATCTGATGCCAATATTGATTTGATGCCAATAATGAGAGTTGTAACACAATCAGTGGATTAATCCACTGATATGGATTAACAGGGTGGAAAGTGTAGGCAGGTAGGGTGTGGCTGGAGGAGGTGTTTCACTAGGGGTGTGTATTTGGGGGTTATATTTTGTCCCTTGTGAACAGAGCTCTCTCTGTTTCCTGATTGCCATGTCTGGAGCTGCTTTCCTCTTCCACACCCTTCCGCCATGATGATCTTCATGTTGGGCCCAGAACAATGGAGTCATGTGTCTATAGACTGAAACCTCTGAAACTGTGAGCCCCAGATAAACTTTCCCTCTTCTACATTGTTCTTGGCAAGTCTTTTGGTCACAGTAATGAAAAATCTGACTAAAATACCTCCCTTCCTTGTTCTTCAGCCAGAGCTTTACATTGGTCCACCCAATGGAAATTCAAGGGACAAAGGGGGCCATTGATTTATCCACTCAGACCTGCTATTACAGAGAATTAGAAACCACTTTTGCTAAAGGTACTGACTCTTCATTTGAGTCTGCAGATGCCAGTGGGTATAATACCAGATTTATTATCCCTAAATTTACCTAACGTGTTTTGCTCCCCTTCAAGACTGAGGACATCAAAATAAAAGTAACTAAGGTATTTTCAAGATTTGTAGGGACATTCAACTGCCAACTTTTACAACATCCTGTTCCAGACCCCTGGAGTGGTTCCTAGAAGTCATCAGTCATTTACCTACACCTTCTGGAAACAGCAGAGACTTGCAGGCACATCATCCCATCATGAGGTTGCCCCCCTAAGCAGGAGCAATCATCTCATGGGAATTGAATTGCCCATTTCAGGATCACAGATCTGACAGATAAACATCCTGAGCAGCAAATGAAGATTGCCCCCTCAAGTGATAAGAACTTCTCCAAAGCGACTGGACCTGACCTGGCAGAACCAGAACTGAGATGACGATAAACCGGACTGCAGTCTGACCAAGATTGTTTAATTATGCAGACTTTCCCCAATTCTTCCTCCAATTATGCCTGTCCCAATTCTTCCTCTGTTAAGACAGGCTGAGATGCTTGATCTCACTTACCTTCCCAATGTGACCATGTAGATTAAAGTATCTTTCCTGATATCACTATCAATTTTTCATTTTTTGGGGGGTGACCATGTGCTAGACCTGATTTGTTGGGCCAGGACTCTGGTATACTGCATCTTGCACAGAAAGAATAGTGAAGAGGTATGTTGAGGGAATGGGTTTGAAGGGACAAATAGCAGCTGCATGAATAATGGGATATGAAGAGAAAGTTTCTAGTTAATAAAATGGAATACATACACACACACACACACACACACACACACACACAAACATGGTGGGGAGAGGTTCCAAGAAAAACAAGCAAACTAGGAGGAATCTAGGGCAAGTTATAAAGGAAAGAAAAATTTCCCACATTCCTGATATCCTAAATTGTGTGTGTGTGTGTGTGTATTTAACAGAGCTAATTTATGATTCTTATAAACTGGTCAGTTAGCTCACAAATTAAAGCACCAATGGATTCCAATAATAGTAAAAATTTTAGAAACATAATCTTTGAATATGCAAGTTTTTATTAGACTGTTGAGAAACAGTAAAATATATAGAATTTCTGAGCCAATTTTTAATAGAATCCTTGTAACCCTGAAGCATTCCCATGGGATTCTACCATTTTAGGACCAGAGTTTAAAAATTACTTTTTTGATCGAATGCATATTTCTCTGTGATTATCTAACCCAAGCCATCAATCTCCATAATGTGTCCTCTTTTCCAGCTCCAACATTTGATTAATCTCAATTTCTTATAGTTTCTTTTATTATAGAGTATTAATTTTTAAAATACCATAGTCTATAAGAGTGCATTTAAGAGGCCCCTGGAAAATTCCGCTCCTTCCTGTACTTGAATGATGAATCTTCCAAGAATGACTTGATCATAGCTTGATCAGAGAATAGACCTTTCTCTCCCTGCTTTATACTGCAGTTGGAAGTTAAAAGTCATCTTTGTGTGCCACAGAAATTTACTAGGCAAACCACAATGAAGTCTGGACATTGAAATTGGGAGTGGCTCTCCAAGAGGCCTGGGGCCATGGTGAAGAGCCCCGAGGCAAGATGGCAGCCGTTATTGATGCCCTACTCAGTGCTCAGTAAGATCCACAGGCTAAACAAGGGTAGAGTTTGGCAATGTAACAGTCTATAGTTGAGAAAAATCAAACACCTCAACTGAATGTTCCATGAAGAGAAAAAGATAGTCCTGAGGTCCATAAACTATACTGCACAGATCTCAGGAGGTGGACAGGGTTCTTACGGAAAAACACTGGCTGACCAGAAGCCTAGGGTGGGGCTGTTTGAAAGTAAATATGCATGTGTGTTAGGACAGAGACATTGGACAGGAGAGTAGGAACACAGAAACGCTAGAACTTCTGAGGCCAGAAGCATGAACCTGGGCTGAAATTAGGAATGGAAAGCAGGCTTGGGAGAGACCCTCTTCATCCAGTGACTATCATCACTTCTGCCCATGATTTGAGTAGCTGAGAATCAGGACTTAGAATAGGTTTATCTTCCTGGCAATTCTATCCAGTTTACTTGGTTGTTTCATGGTTTTAGTTTGTTTTCTACATTCATTTTTGTTTTCATTTTATATTTTCACAGAAAATTTATCTTTGTGCCTTAGTCTACTTGGGCTGCTATTTAAAAAAAAAAAAGGCCATAAACTGAGAGGAAGTAAATATGGATGTGCTTTAGGACAGAGACTTTGGACAGGAGAGTAGGAATACAGAAGTGCTTAGAAATAACAGAAATTTGTGGCTTATAGTTCCAGAGGCTGGGAAGCCCAAGATCAGTGTGATTAGTCCTAACACAGCAGATTCAGCCGGTGGTGAGGATCCATTTTTAGTCCATAGGACCTTCTTGCTCAGTTCTGACGTGGTGGAAGAAAAAAGGCAGCTCTCTGGGGGTCTCTTTTAGGGGAACCAATCCTGTTCCTGAGGGCTTCACCCTCAGGGCTCAATTATCTCCCAAAGCCCCACCTCCTGATGCCATAGGACTGAGAATTAGAATTTCAACATATAAATTTTGGGGGGATGTAAATATTTATAATATAATGTTGTAATCCTTAAGGGTTCTGAGTCCTTCCACAGATGGGTATGGATAAAGAGATGGAAACCCTTAGGGGTACTCATGGAAATACCTAGGCTTCTGGTCAGCCAGTGCTTTTTGTAAGCACATAACCCAGGAAGATCTGGGTATCCGACTGAGGGAGTGGGCAGAATCCTCACAGGCACCGTGGCTTGTTCCCCAAGGTCTAGTATGGTCCTAAAAAGGGACCTCTTGGCTGGGCCTACCTCCTCTGAGGGGCTCACTCACCAAATATAAGCCATTTGAACCATACTTAAGTGCATCTATTGTCTTTATTGAGCCCTGGCTGTAAACTTTTAAGTTGTCAGTCTTCCTAACCTTGTCTAGGAGGTGGAGTTTCTAGAAGCAATAGTACATCATATAGGGAATCAAGCAATATACAAATACTTACCATTAATTTCATATAGAAAAAGTTCATTCTGTATTATATCATTAATCCTATCACTTTGGCACATAATATATACCAAATAAATATTTGTGAAAGAAAGAAGGGAGAGAGGAAGAATAGAGATGAGGGCATGTAATCAATTTAACCAGAAGAAACATTCTCCAGAAATTATTTTCTAATACTTAAGGATTTTCTTTTATTAGTTTTCTGTTATGCTTAATCATTGTATTTATTTATCAGTCCTTATAAGTAAAAAAAATTCTATGGTAGGGAGGCAAATTTTAAAGAACAATTTTAGAAGAAAAAGTTTAAAACAGAAATCACCAACTCTTCTGCAAATTAGAAGAGTCTCTTTATTACTTTTTTCTTACTAAGTGCATTTTGATCTAGGGTCAAAACCTAGCATTTTATGGGCAAAGCTACAAGGTGGTTCTCGGTAGATAACCTGACAACTGAGCAGAGCTGCATCTCTGTCTAGAGATATTTACTCAGCACCTGTGCTGTGTAAGGGGGCTACATTGTACAGGTGTGGGGTCCACACCTTCCTTTCAGATTGAAGTGTGAAAATGAAGAAAAACTGTGATTAGTCCTGACACAGCATCTGTCCATCTTCTCATGGACCCTTCCTTCCATTAATTTTTCCAGCCATTTTTCCATCTGTACATTTATTTATTTATTCATCTTCCAAATACCTGTATTTACAGCCATATGATAAGTTCCAAGGACACAAATATAATTAGCCTGAATGGAGTAGGTTTAAGGTTTGAAGTGGCTCCAGGGTAGGTGTTCTCAACCCTGGTAACACATTGGAATGACCTGGGCAACTTTAAAAGTGCAGATGCTTGGATTCACATGCCCAGAGGTTCTGGTTCTGTTACTGTGGGATGAAGCCTAGAAACCTGGCTTTTTGAACCAAAGCTCCCTGATAAATGCTGACATGTAGCCAAGCTGAGAAACACTGCTCTAAGTGGATGAATGTGAGTTGACTGACAGATAAAGGGAGAGAAGATAGTCCAGAAATAAGCATATACACGGGCTCAAGAGCATGATAGAGAAAGTTGTGTTTGGTAAATGATGAAGAGCAGACATCTGGAGGAATCAGGAATTGGCTGGGAGGGACAAGCTGGGCTGCTGTAACAGAAAGAACAGGTGCAATGGAAGGGAGCACAGGGAGTTAATCCTGCAAGCAGGAGGATTTGGAAAGATGCTCAGGAAGGTACTCATGAAGACTCCTTCATGAGTCTGTCTCATGAAGGACAGTTAGAATGTGACAGGTGGACATGGGGGCGAAGTCTCTCTGTGTGGAAGGGACAGAGTAAGCAGGATAAAGTTGTGATAGTGCTGGTATAGCTGGAGCCTGGAGCTCTCAGGTCAAGTGAGAGAGAGATGGTGAATTACAGAAGGATTACAGCAGAAACCAGTGTTAGATCACTGACTAAAGAATTTGGGTTTTACCTTTAAGGCAATAGAGATCCATTGCAAACTGGTCTTTGGGGGGAAGGGAACACCAAGATGATATCAAGACTTTGAACTCCCTGCAGCATGGAAAGGCTGGCAGGTGGGAGAGCCCCAAATGAGGCTAATGGATGATTTATACGAAGTAGACTTTGCATGCACTAACACAGTTAATGGGTGCATTATTTCAGTTTAAATGAGTAAGAGACATTTTTCTTACCCTTTAAAACTCACAAGCGGATTTAAGTGAGGAGTCATTTAAAAGATCAATTTTGAAGCTGTTGTTGGTAGAAAGTGGCTTGTGGGGGTGGAGAGGCGAGTGATGGGGATAGAAACAGAACTGGGTTTTTATAAAAGTCCTGTTGCCTCAAGAAATGGAACAATTAGCAGAGGATGAGCGGTATCATTTCTGTGCTACCTGTTCCAGGAAGGCTGGAGCTCCGGAACTTACCAGTACACAGCCCTCAGCTCCCCCAACAGCTGCCTGATGCCCCCAAATATCTTAAAGTGCAAAATGAAAAGGCCAACAACTCCACCCCTCCCCTTACAGGCTGGAAAAGTGGAAGAAAGAGCGCAGGGGAAATGAATCAGCCTTGCCTCTCCATCTGCAGATGCTGAGACCCTAGAGGGCAAGAAGGAAGTTTACAGGAGGTACCCTGAGCTCACCTTCCTAGGGTGGTATTCAGTGTGTGTTTCCTGAGCCCCTCCCAAGCAGGGCATGGGGCCCTGTGGCAACATACACCTACAGTGGAGGGGAGGTGTCTGGAATTTAGTTGGTAAATGCAGGGCTGACATTTACCCAGAAAGCACACATGGAAGTAAGCTAGCTGTTAAGATACTGACAATTCCTAGGAATTGGAAAATTGCTGCAGTCTCCCAAATGTCCTTGCATTGCCTGGATGTCCCAGTCTCTCCCCTGGAATACCTTAAACCTCCCCACTGTCCAGCAAAATTGATGGGTCAGTGTTCCTGACACCGTTGGGGGCTGCAGGCTCCTAGCCTAGCCCAGTTATCTACAAAGGCACAATATTCCTGGTTGGACCCTATGTTGAATATTGCCTATAATGATGAGTCCTGGGGTCCCTCCTGAGAGCTTTCCAGTTAGATGGGACTCCTCTCTGAACCCAGGGCACTAACTTTTCCTCAGACTCCCCTGCCTATTTTGGAGGCTTGTGCTCTGTCCTCTGTCCCAGCTCCACCATTGCTGACTAGGATCTTGCTTTGAATTCAGTGGCCCTCCCTTCTCCTAGTACCATTGCCAGATACAGGTACTACAGTGTTGCCCTGATCTGATGAGTAATTGCCCCTGGCCAGCACTGCCTTAGTCCATGCACTTCTTACCAGGCCTCTGAAACACCCGACTTTGGTCTCCTGGTCGACCTCCCATTGATGCCTCCCCATCCAAGTCCTGCCCAGTCATGGTTCCTGCTCCAACACCATCAGCTGGCAGCTGCTGGAATCCCAGCATGACCTAGTACCCAGCATGAGCCAAGTACCTCTGAGTGAGAACAAGTACAGAGTCACATAGGATGATCTCAAGTACCCACAGACTCTCATTGGCAAGGAGGGGGCCCTTCACTCATGTGGTAGATGAGAATCTAAGAGGCAGAGGGCAGTAGGCTGAGGTCTTGGTGCTCCTGCTATAGTTTTGGGGCAGGATGACCTTAGGAATTTTACTGAACTTCTCTGAACTTCAGTTTTTATCATTTTTTTTTTAAATGGGGGAAATTATCCATCTTCCCAATGTTGCAATGAGCATTATATAAGATAATACATCAAGTCCTCTGCAAATAGAGCTGCTCAAGAAGTAGGAGCTCTTCTTATTTATTATGTCATCTTCCTTTTCTCTTTCAGTAGCTGCTAGGCCTTTGTTTCCCAGGCCCATTCAGACCACGCCCTGGGACGGGGCTTCTCATCAGCATTCCTGGACAGAAAAAGAAGTGAAAAGGGAACAGAAAGGGTTGACAGCCTTGCCAAGAAAGCCCGGCCTTTCTCAGAAATCCAACTGGTATTGACTGGAAACAGAGCATGGTCCAATGTTTTCCAGTGGAGAGTTATAAAAATAGTTTGGATGCTCATAAAAGTAGGTTAATGTCCCTTTTGGAGCCTAACATATCTGATTGTTCGGAGACTATTCAGTCATTTTTAATATGTGAAATGATCTGGGTTTTTGTAGCCAGCTGAGTAAGTGAGAGTCAGAACTCACTGGGACCCAAGAGAAGGGGGAGCTCTAGCATGTTTCCATGAACAGGAAGATGGGATGGGGTTGTATGTTCTTGGACTAGTTTCCCAACTACGACCTCAACTTGGACCAAGGCCTTTGCTTCTAAAACCCCTCTGGCTCCTTCTCTTGCATTTCACCTTGTAGACTCAGACTCTGGCCTGTGCCCCTCTTGCCGGCTATGGCAGACGCTCTTGCACATCTACCCAGTTCTTCTTTTTCCTACTTACTAATGGAACCCTGGGAGCCTTCACCTTCCCAGACTCTCTTATGGGAGGTTTGGCTAAGTGTTTATCTAGCAAACATGCATGTTCACTTGCTGTGGACAAAGTTTGGTTCTAAGCACTTTGCAATTTAGTCATTTTACATTTCTATTAGGTAGGTACCTGTCTAAGATACAGACACGTAGCTAACCACCCCAAGAGCTCGGTACCATTTTAATGGTAGATCCAGTATTTGAATGCAGTCAGTTTTTAGGGTCAGAGCTCTTAACTATCATGCTTTGCTGCTTCTAGACAATGCCAATTGGGTTTCTGAGAATGCCTGTTTTTTCCTGCCATGACTGTCAACCCCTTCCTGCTTCCTCTTATTTCTTTTGTTCTGGCCAGGTATGCAGATGAGAAGCAGAAGTCACCATGATCTCTTGACCACAAAGTGTTGGGCATGATGGAACCTGGAATAGTGATGACCACAGGCTATTGTATCTCCTCTGGGTGGCCTCTCCTGGGCTTTTTGTTATGGGAGACAAATGACTCCCTATTTGGACAAGCCACTATGATTTGGTTTATGCAGTTGAATAACAAACCCTAACCAGTATCCTGGCTTTAGCCCCCGACAAGAGGAGACTTGTCACATGGACTTACAACAGTAGCTTTTTTAGAATACCCTGCTTCAGCTTGTGTTTGGAGACATGAATGGCCTTTGAGCTGAGAGGGTTCCAGCATCTTTACAGGCTTCCCCAAGCTCCCTCTAACCTGGCTGCCAATGATGGCCATGGAGGGGCTTCTTTTGACTTCTCCAAACTAGCCAGAACGGTTCTGGCTCCATTCTTCTTGCCTATTTACCTCTGAAGGTAAGAGGAACATTGTAGAAAGTGGGGAAGACCTGTTTAATCAAGATATAAATGAGCAGAGAAAAATCAGGAAGCTCAGCCTAAAGAGCTTCAGCTAAGAAAACAGCTTCAGACATCACCTCCTAATAACCTAGCATGATGCTAGTGCCCATCCAATACATTTGTTTCATTTATTCATGTGTTTTAAATTTCTGGGTGGAGAGGAGAGAAAGGGGCTCATAGGTGGGCATGCTAAATAAAACACAGAACAAAAAAGTGAAAGTATAAAATCACTCTTGATTCTAATTCTATGTGAGCATATTTTGCAGTCATATGTCACTTAATGATAGAGATATGTTCTGAGAAATGCATTGTTAGATGATTTGGTCATTAAGTGAACATCAAGAGTGTACTTAACACAGACTTATATGGCTGTGGTGCCACTAGGAAATATAATCTTAAGAGAATACTACTGTATATGTGGTCTGTTGTTGAATGAAACATCACCATGTAGCGCATAACTATATATTTTCAGAAACAACCTATGAATATGTTAATATAATCAGAAAGACTAGAATAATCTTCACTAACCAAAAACTAAAGTAACAGTGCCTCAAAATTAAAAATAAATATTGTTTATTTCCCATTCATGTCACATGACCATTAAGGGTTAGCAGGGGACTGAATTCCAGTGTTGCCAGACATTATGTCCAGGGGAAGGAGTGAGAACTGGAGGGACGTGCATTAACAATTAAATACCACAGCTTGCAATTCACATGCATCACTTTTGCTCAAAACCCATTGGCCAGAATGAGTCATGTGGGCCCTCCCACCCACAGTGGAACCAGAAAGTCCAACTATGAACTCACAATGTGGAAACCAAGTATTATCTGATGAATAGCATGATAGAAGCCACACACTGTTTTGCACCTATTTTTTTAAAAAAAATATTTTAAGTGTAGATGGACACAATACCTTTATTTTATTTATTTACTTTTATGTGGTTCTGAGGATTGAATCCAGTGTTTCACACCTACTAGGCAAGCACTCTACTACTGAACTACAACACCAGGCCCTGTTTTGCACCTATTTTTAAATGTGTTTTGTATTTTGGAGTGGATAAAACAGTGCCCAGCTCATAAATAAGTGTTTGCTATTCTCATCACTTTAACCTCTATTATTTCATAATAATATATATCATATACAAGATAATATTGTTACCTACAGAGTATTCTCATTAAACATGTCTCATGAATCAGAAAATGGAATTTAAGCTTAGTCTGTTGTTTGTCTGGGGCTCTGGAGAATAACGGGCAGGGGACCTGTAGCTTACAGTAAAGACAATGCACACAACACTGCAGACAAAGTTGAGGCCAGTTCATGGGAGAAAGACGCTGGTATCAGGGTTTCTGGCAAAATTCCCACATCACACTAAGCCTCAGGACCCATCGCCAGCTCCACAGTTGATGGCCTTCTGGGTCTGCATAATGACGAGCGCTACTGGGCTGACTTGTGTTTTTTGCCTGGGAAAGGACAGAAATTGGCATTCCACCAAAGTTCTGCCTGCCTCTTGGATCAAGTTTCTCCAACCATGCAGGACAATCACACAGAGCCCTTTAAAAGGCACTTGTGATGATTTAATTAAATGTGACAGATTTTTATAAAAACTACTAACTGGAGTCCTCAACCATATTTCTTGTCTATTTTTTTCCTGCTTCTAAAGGTTAACAGCGAGCTTAACCCTTCCTTCACTTGGAACTGTATAGTGATGATCGTCCCAAGAGAACACACTTTTCCCCCCTTTGGTTGAACCTCCTTCATCTATTTTGCCAAAGAGAGGGAGTATATGCAGGCAGCAATCTGTCACTGACTGGGATAGAGAGTTTAGAATATCTCTCAGCATTGTGTCAACCTCTGAAGCTGAAGTGCAGTCAGGCTGGCATGCAGTAGCAAAGGACTGCCACTTCAGCTCAGAGTGGCCCTTGTCATCAGGATCTGATCCACGCTGGGGGTTATGCAAAGTTTTGTGAACAGAAACTCCCCAAGCTACCTGTGTTTGATGGTGGGAATAGCTTTGGGAGAAGAATATCTTGGAGTTTGTGGACCACATCTGGAGGAGAGGTTAGGGATGAAATGACAGAAGATCCAGACTCTCTCTAAGCTGGATTCAGCCTGGGTTCCATGTTCTACAATGTCTGAATAAAGAAGGGGGATAACAAGAAATGAGTATTGCATGAGCGACTTCATATAGGGTTATCTCCTCTAGTCCCTATGTTACTTAGGAGAGGTCTGGCTTGTACCTATGACATACAGGTTCAGTTTTGTTAAAGAATTTGACAGTACATGGCTTATTGACAGTAGACCAACAGCTTGAACCAGGGGCTGAACTTCTGTGTTTTTCATCCTGCTCAATATATCTACTATAGTGCTTTGCAAGGTCTGTTCTTCCCTATCAGGACTCCTTCCATTCACCCACCATTCTTCATTACTGACCACTGAAACTTCTCTTTCCAGGACCGAGATCATCAAGACCTTGTTCTCTAAGAGGACATTTAATGTTTTAAAGAACCCTCCCCCGCAACCCAGTCCCCAAGCCAGGCTCACTACTGGGCAGGGAGGGGCCAAGACGCTGGGTAAAAAAAAAAAAAAAAAAAAAATTACAGATTTTTCCTGATTCACAATGGGATTATATCCCAATAAGCCCATCATAAATTGAGAACATCCTATGCCCAAATTGCATCAAACATATTTGATGTACCAAATATCTCAGTTTACCACACAGTCATACTGTAGAGTGTCATTTCCTCTTTTGACTATGTGGCTGACCTAATCTGTGGCTCACTGCTGCCACCCAGCATCACAAGAGGCTGGGAGCCATGATGCATGCCTGTAATCCCAATGGCTTGTGAGGCTGAGGCAGGAGGATTGCAAGTTCAAAGCCAGCCCAGCAACTTAGCGAAGCCCTAAACAACTTAATGAGATCTTGTCTCAAAATTTAAAAAAATTAAAAATGGCTGGGGATGTGGCTCTGTGATTAATCCTCCCACCTCCCACCCCGAGGTTCAATCCCTTGTGTGAGAGAGAAAGAGAATAGGACTGCATATTTCTAGCTTGGGAAAAGATCAAAACTCAAAATTACAAGTACAGTTTCTATTGAATGCATATCATCTACTGAATTTTGCACCATTATGAAGTAGAAAACTTGCAATTCAAACCATCACACGTTGGGGACTACCTGCATTGTGATGTTGTTTTTCAACATGATACTCTATCTACTTTGAAATTCCAAACAACTCCAAAGAAAGCCATATGATTTTTTATGTTTTTCAAAAGAGGTTTTGCATTTAGCAATACTGAAAAAATGCTGATACAACTACTATTCAGATTTGTGTGGCTCCCACTGGTATCTGTTCTTCAAAAATGTCTTGGAGGCATGAACCAGATTTCTCAAAACATGCTTAAAATGGGACCTCAGGCTCCCTGGTGACCATCTTTAATCAGAGTGGTTCTTTCTTTGTAGTGACACTTGGGTCTTTGGATTGAGGAAGGTGGACTCCTGCTTTCTCACCAGCCACCTGCAGAGGCTTTCCAAGGGCCAGGAGGGCCAGTTGCCTAAATGTGGTGTGTTCACTTATTTGTTTAATCCTCTTTCTTTATGGAACTTTCCATAGCTGAAAGATCCCAAGGGTGGCAGAAGGCTGAAAAAATGGCGGAAATTAGGAAAAACTCAAAAAAATATTCTGAGCCAAGCATATGTGTGTTAGAATGTTGTGGTGAAATATGTGGTTCCCTTCATGGGCATTCCCTTGGGACCTCTCTCCATTCCTGTCCCTAGATGGGGGACATCTGCTGCCTAAGTGGAGGGGCAGTCCAGAAAACCAAGTCGTCAAAGTCTCAGATTTTAAATAAAACACATGAATGAAAAACCATGGTCTGAGCCTAAGAGATGGAGATTGGTAGAATAGCTGCCAAAGGTGGTAATTTCCCCATCAGAGAAGAGTTCAAAATGTCTTTGGGCTGCAGGATGAAGAACTGGAAATTGAGAGACAGAGAGTGCAATCAATTGAGGTCATACTGGATGGGGGCAGATCCTGATTCTATGATTAGTGTCCCTGTAAGAAGTTAGAGTTGGATACAGACAAAGAAAGACACAGAAGGGAAAGACCACTGTTATGATTCAGATGTGGTGTCCCCCAAAAACGTGAGGCAATGCAAGAAGGTTTTTAGTAGAAATGATTGGGTCAGAACTTTAATCTAATCCGTGAATTAATCCCTAATGGGGTTAACCGAATAGTAACTGAAGTGGTAGGGTGTGGCTGGAGGAGGTGGGAATTGGGGTGGGTGTGTTTGGGCATAGACTTTGTATCTGGAGAGTGGAGTCTCTCTGCTTTCTGATCACCATGTGAGCTGCTTCCCTCTGTCACACACTCTATCATGATGTTCAGTCTCACCACAAGCCCCGAGAAATGGAGCTTGCTGTCTATGGATGGAGACCTCTGAAACTACAAGCCCCTAAATAAACCTTTCCTTCTCTATAGTTGTTCTGGTCAAGACTTTCAGTCACAGCAGCAAAAAAAAAAAAAAAAAAAAAAAGCTGAATAAAACAACCACATCAAGAAAAAGGCATAAATAAAGGGATACATCAATGAGCCAGTGACACCACGAATGGCCAGCAACCACCCACAGCTAGGAGCAGCAGGGAAAACGGAGTGTGCATGGTCCTGGTGACTCCTTGATTTCAGACTTCTAGCCTCTAGAACTGAATATCTTTATATAGCTATAAGCCATCCTGTTTGTGGCAATTTGTTACAGAAGCCCAAGAAAACCAATACAGGATGGTACCATAAAATAACACACTTCCCAGAGGAATTTAGGGATTCAAGAGTAGAGAGAAACCCAGGAGCAACCTCCTGGCACAGTCCTGGCAGGAGACTAGTAAAGAAAAGTGGGCTGTCAGGGCCAGGGATAGCCTGGATGCCTTCAAAGGGCTGTGGGAAGGAAAGTGGATCTCCTGTGTCCTTGAAAAGGAGCCAGCTGAGAGAGCAGGCACTGGCAGGCTCATGGTCACACGGGTGGGGCGGGGGACATCAAGTGATGCTGGCTTGGGATGCTGTAGCCTGGAAACAGAGAGAATACAGACACACGAACAGATACTCATATGGGCAGACGACATTCATACGGATTTGAGGGGGCTCATAAATGTCATCCCTGTTCATCACCACAGTTCAGAAATAAGGGATGAGAAGTCCATTAGTCAGCATCCAAGTATCATTTTTATGAGTGAGAAAGGTGAAATGGTAAGATGTGGCTGAGCTCCGTGGAAATAAAAGACTTGGTGATCCTGCACACCACACCAGGGCTCCACAGACCATCTATTTCTCAAGGACACAGGCCACTGCAGTCCTTCTTTGGGAGGGGCATAGGGGAATGGAGGCTTTCTGGAATCTTCCAAAGAGAAGGAAAGCTGAGAGAGGCAGGCTTGGCTCCTGGTCCTGGTTAATCATGGTGGCATCAGCTGGGGCCCTAGAGTATTAGTCTACAGATGTTTCCCCACCTGGAAAGGAGAATGGGGAGAAGGAGTGCTTTCCTTTGGGTCACCCAGGACTGCTGCTGCGATGCTGCTCAGGGCTCCGGCTCTGACATTACTCTTGGGAAAAAGCTAGGGAGGAGGGAAGCTTGAACTGTTTGACATTAAACCTGAAATGCTAAGTTTACCCCAAATCAACTAAAATTACATTTCCTGCCTTCCAGCAGAATGAGGCTTCAAATAGAATTTGAGGCTGAGTTGGAGTCAAATAGAGCTACATTTCTGGCAAACCCGAGTTTCATGAATGAGATTGATGGCTCCTGCATATGCAAATAGAAAGCCACACCAGGCATATGGGGAGGATACGTCATGGCAAACCATGAACTTCCAGGTTTGGCTGATCTTAGCCCTGGGTGAAATCATCGTAGGCAACTGGGTTCTGATCACTCTGTAGTTCTGGGGTGCTTCTTTTCCTGAGTGCCACAGAAGATACCCTGCATACCAGATATCAGTCAAGTTTTGGTCTCCCTTTTTCCTAGCAATATCCTAGGTCATTCTCAGGTTGTCCAAGCATCCTCCTAACGGAGGCCAATAGCAGCCAGAGTAGGAATTCCCAAATGCATCACCTCCACCTGATAAAGCTGAAAGGTCAGGGCAGGAGTTGGGGTTGATCTAAAGTCATGTGGTTGGCTAGAGGCCAAACTGGAACTTAAATTCAGGTCTCTGCATGCTCAAGAGGCCCAATGTGCCTGGACTTTCTTGAGAGTACAGCTGTTCTGCACTTTCCCTTTAATAGCTCTCCACATGAGCCCTGCCCTTGTCATGGCCAACATAGGCAGAGGCAGACTGGTTATAAGTAGCACCTACACACCCAGAGGGCTGTTTTTGTGGAAGCAAGTAACAACAGGATCTTACAGTGGGGGCCTCTGCAAAAACTCCTAGAGGCCTGTGTCTATTTGCATTTTTATCTAGCTGCATCAGGAACTTTGATTCTGCTCTTCCCTTGGTACAAAGCAGTTTGTCCCCAATACCCTGCTCTACTTGGGTACATAGACTGTCGGGATGTGACTGCCAAAACATGTGTACATTCATCTGTGCTCACTCATCCCTCCTCCACAGTGTGTGGTCTTCTTCCTGACCCAGAAAGGAAATGCTCTTCTGAGGTCCCCCATGCCAGATGAAGCATACTGTGCAAGAGTTTGACAGGGACTCGCTTCATTTGCAGACATGACAACTTTTTCTTCTTAGAAAGAGATAAATGAATCTAATGGAGTGTTGTATCTTTCTTGGCCTTTGGAATAGACTTCTGTGTGGTGTAAGCTTGGGTTACACAAATACCTGGTTAAACATATAATTTGTTCCTGCTTCTGATACATTTTAACTGGCATTAATGGAAGGTCTGCTTCCTGCTATATCCTCAGCAGGGCAAGGAGCTGCACAAGACCTGGTCTGGTTCCCGGGGGGATACTGTAGTGGACCCTCTTTGCATGAACACAGGCTACTTTCTCTGTACACATTTTCCCCTGCCTTCATGCAGCATAGCATGGGACTATGACAGGTACCAGAGGGGGAGAAAACAATTGGTTACAGAGTCTCTGTCATTCAGGCATTCCAAGCAGGAAGCAGTAGCAGATGCAACTATTACTGGCCTTCAAAAGGAAAAAAAAAATTCATGTCACTCTGACTTAGGACATACTTATTTCTGTAGATTTCTTTCCCCAAACCAAATTGAGAGATGGAAATCTGAAAGCAAAGTCCAAACAGATGGATTTGACAGTTAACACTGATTACCGATGCCTGAAAATATTCCCATCACTTCTGGTGGCTAATCTTTACCTAAGGGAGGAAGGAGCAACAAATAGTTTAAAATTTTTTCTTGATTTTTTTATGTGTGTATTTCTATTACGACAGAGATAAAACTGTAGAGTGTATTCAAAATGCCACGATTTGTTTTTATTCCTTAGTTATGCCTTGTGAGTTCTTTCCACACCTACAGCTGTCCTTCCTCAGCTCCTTTGATGCATTCACTCTCCAACATGCTCTGTCTTGCAGGAGATTTTCAGCCAGACGGGCATTTTTATTCTAATGTGTTTAGAGCGCTGCTGCAAGGATTATGTAGGTGTCAAGCTGTTTGCTGGGATCCTAGGCTCTCAACCTCAGCTCAGACAACTGCCACACATGTTTCCTGTGGGAAGCATTTCTTGGATGTGTGCCTCCGAGGGCTGGGGCATGTCTGATGTCTTTATCCTGCTTACAATCCACCCGTCCCTGTTGGCTGATGGATAAAATCTAAACCCTCCTCTCTGACCCTCCAGGTTGGTCCTGGCTACCCTTCTAAGCCCTATATTGAGCTTCTTCTTACCTCTCACATTCTGTCTCCTGTGACAATGGCACAAGGTCCTTTCTCACATCAGCAGAATAACAGGAGACCTGAGAAGACACCCAGAACCACTCTCCAAGGATTCTACTCCTGCCATCCCAATGGCAGGATGGGACTCAGGTCCCAGCAACCAAAATCTTAGAGCACTTCCAAGACTAAATGACAATACATCCTAATTGTTAATTTTAAAAAAACACAACCCTATGAATTACTATTAATTAGCTATGGCTAACTTAGAAGTCCCAATGGTTATTTTCTTAAATCAAAGATTTTCCGTTTTTAAAATTCTTGATTCCTTTTATTTAAAAGCCTTCACTTTTCTGCTCCTGTGAGCCTATGTTCTCTCTGTCTGGGCTACCCTCCCCCATAGAAGCTTACCTTAGGTCTCTGATGGCAAATGTCACGGTAATTATTTAGATCTTTTTCCTTTAGTAGATCCTCCTATCCTCAAGAAGAGTCCATAACCTGTTGCACTGGTCCTAGCTCAAGGCTTGGCCCCATGTGAGTAATCAGCAAATGTGTGTCAAGTGAATATTAAAGTAATGAAAAGAAAGGAGAAAAGGCTCTGTAGAGAATAACACATAATTTATAGGATAAAATAGGGGATATTCTTATAGGAGGTGCATGTACATTTACTGTGAGTCATCTGGCCTTTTTTGATCTCATTTTATGCATATGGCTAGAGGATTCTAGCCATAGGGAAGATACCGTCTGCTCTGATGCTTACCCTGCCTTGAAGCAGGATTAGGAAAGACAAGATGGCAGGCAGCTAGCTGATCCTTTCAAATTCTCTTCCCATCTTCAATGCCTAACATGACAGCTTATTTAACCAGGCTCTAGGGAAAGGCCCCCCACTGGAATTTAAACTTCTCCTGCATTTGACCTTCCACTCTATGAATGGTTATCACCACTTAAGAGACTCAATTTGGTAACCAAGACTGCAAGAAACTCAAAATAGCCACAGGTATTTGCAGAGCACTGCACACAGAAAACTAGGAGGTCGGAAAGGCATATTTTGTTATTATTTCATTTCTATTTTATAAATGAGAAAGCAAGCTTGAGGATGTTAAGCAACTTCCTAAAAGACACACCACGGGGAGAGGGGAAAGCTATGATCTGCGCTGGAGTCTCTCTATGACCCCATGATGGTTAAGAGGGAGGAGAGAGAAGTGATCTTCACCCACGTGACTAGCTTTGTACTGATTTTCAAGTGTGTTCAATTCTTTGGTCAGTGGACATTCGTAACCACATCGGAGTCCACCTCAGCACTTTTTCTTCCTTGTGTAGTGGGCGAGAAAGTTTCATTTCATACATCATTGAGAGCTGACTAGAGATTCCACCAAGGCGACTCAAGTCCTTAACAAGACTAAAAAATTATTTAAAGATACAGGAAAAAAAAGTTATTCATGCTGAATATCTTTTGGCTTTTGAAACATTTGAAAGAACATAGAGCGTTATGATGGATCGTGTAGTATCCCCTAAAAAGATATGTCAGTCTTAACTCCCAGTCCCTATGAATGATTTTATTTGGAAAGAAATTCTTCGAATCAAGGAATCAAGTTAAGGATCATGGGGTGGGATCATCTGGATTTAGGATGTGCACTAAATTAGCGTCTGGTGTCATTTATAAGAGAAAGGAGAGAGAAATTTGAGACACAGAGGAATATAGGGGACAGACCAAATGAAGACAGACAGAAATGGCAGTGATGCTGCCTTAAACCAAGCCACACCTGAAGCTAGAAAAGGCAAGAATGAATTCTCCCCGAGAGTTTTCTGAGGGAGTGTGGGTCTGCTACCACTTTGATGTCAGACTTCTGCTCTCCAGAACCGTGAGAAAATAAATTCCTTTTGTTTTCATTTACCAAATTTGTGGTGATTCATTATGGCAGATTCATTATTACGATTTGTTACAGAATTGGTGCTGACACTACTGTCACAGATACCTGAAAAGATAGAAGTGGCTTTGGAACTGGATAATAAGCAGAGGCCAAAGAATTTTGAGAAGCACGATGGAAGAGCCCTAGAGTACATGTATCCCCTTGTCGTGGGGTTTGCATTTGGGCCCTGCTCAACACTCAAGGAGTTCCACCTGCGCTTCATGGGTGAGGATGGTGCCCGCCATGACAAATCCACTCACCTCATGGAAGGCCAGGCCCATGGCCTCACTCCTGGTGTTCAGGGTCTTCCTGATCACCTAGCAAGGTGCCCTCCGGATCCCAGGCTGGTGCTTGCCAGGAAACTGAGTTCAGAGCTGCTCTATTGTGGCAGCCATTGGCAGGGGTGGACACTTCAGACCAGAGGCCAAGTGGAAATCAGGATAGCTGTGGGTAAAGAATGTCTGGAAAGATCGGCTCACACAGCATACCCTGGGATATGTCCCCCTTCTGCAGTGTGTGTGTCTGTGTGTGTGTGTGTGTGTGTGTGTGTGTGTGTGTGTGTATATGTGTGTGTTGGGGGTGGGGGCAGCATAGTTCATGGAGAGGAACAGCTGGTTTGGGAGTCACATGGACATGAGCATGAACCCTGGCTCCACTGCTTGCTGACCCCATGACCATGGCAAGTCATTGGACCCTGCCTGAATCTTACCACTGCCTGCAATCGGGGTGGATCACACCCACTTTGCACAGTACCATGGGGATTCCTTGAGATGACAGAGGTAAGAACAAGGTAACATGCCTAACCCAGCGCCTGGTATTTAGTAGATGCGCCCTTCATGGTTGGTTTTTCTCTTTCCACTTTGGATGGCTATAATAGTTAAATTGAGTTCCATTTGGCAGTTGTTGAGGGAGTTCTTCATCTGTATGTGCTTGTGCTGTTGCTGTGAATCCAAAGAAGAATTCAATGAAAAAAGTCCTTTCCCCAAGAAAGTCACCCTCTCAGGGGGAAAAGATATGTGAAGGTGATCATGGTCACCAGAGGTAGACAACACGAGATCTTTCACAAGTCAAAGTTGACAGTACTCAATATCAAAGTGTAAAGAGTTTCCAAAGACAGTGATAATTTTCTCTCTTCTTCTGGGAGTGAATAATGAATAGGCACCATGGGTGAATGAAAAGGCCCTTCCCCAGTGGACCAAGGCACACTGGGGTCTTGAGAGGTTCTGACATCCTGAGGCGGCATACCTATTGGTAACCTTAAGTTGAAGACTAGGGAGACGATGCCAAGAAGAGGCTAAAGAGGCAGCAGAGCGACAGAGATGGTGCATAAAGCCCCAGTGATGCTTTCTAAAGACGTTGGAAGTCCTGGAGGACCTCGGAGAGATGCGTTGGGAGGTGGGGCCTACCTAGCAGGAGAGGTTTGGATCAGGAGGATAGTACCCTTGTGGACAGATTAATGCTTTTCTCACATGAATGAGGTTTTGATCACATAGGACTGATTAGTTACTGCCAGGTTGGGTCCGTATAGACAAGGTTGCTTCTCATATTTTCTCTCTTCCCATTACCTTTCTATTTTCTTCCATGAGGTCCATAAGAAGCCAAGCAGATACATAGTCATACTGTTGGATTTCTCAGCCTCCAGAACTGTGAACCCAAATCAACCTCATTTCTTGAAAAAATTACCCAGTCTCAGGTAATCTGTTACAGCAACAGAAAACAGACTAAGACAAAGATCACTCCCATATACCCACAATACTGTATTTTTTTCCAAACCACCTTCAAGACATCCAAAGTTTGAGTCACTGGGAAATTGGTATGTAATTGCCTAGGAGGAAGACAACAGTATCAACTTGATTTGATTGATTCAATAGTCCACTAAGGCCACTTAACAGTACAAGTAACTCCTCTAAGGCTTGGCTCTGCAACCTAAAAAAATCATAACATTACTTGGAGTTTAGATAGGATAATATGTGTAACATGCCCAGCAGAGAGCAGCGACATTTGTAACTGCTTTTGTACTGGTTATCTATGAATTTTGGAAAGGCTGAAGAAAGGAGGCAGACACCCCCCACATCCAGATCCCCTGTTGCTTCTCTAACCAAGTTTAGAACACGAGATAAGAATTGGCACCAGTTTTGATTTGAGTATTTATTAATGGAAAAATCTGTCCTGGCTGCCAAATGCAAGGCCTTTGGGGATTGAGGGCCTTTTTTTCCTTCCTTCCCTAAGGCCAAGTGTAAGCCTTGGCAGTCTTTTGTTGGGGCTTGTAATGATAAAGACCCTCTCTGAAGTCCATTGCTAATGGGATTGGGGAAAGAGATTTCTGTGCCGCTCAGGCTGCCTGAAGCCTGGTGTGCTGGATAAGGTGATGGATGGGTGGCTTCATAAGCCCTTTGAGTGGATTAGGTGTGACACCAGACCTGTGTGTGTGTCAGTGTAATCACTGTTTTTATTATAATAACTCTAATGGAAAATGTAAAGACTAAAACATATCACTTCTAATCCCGCAACTCCATGAAATGGATTGCATTTTATAAACTGCTTTTCTGCCTTTGTCTATGTGTGGATATGTACACAAATTATGTTTGCATTCCTATACACATAGCTTTACTTTCAATTTACCTACAAAATGTATTTTTGTTTTTGAAGGTTAACATTAGAATATAGCTATGTCACATACTTTCATAATTATCATTTTAATAAATACAAACTATTCCTTCCAGATAGTATATGATAGTTTACTTTAGAGATTTTAGGGCATTTTAAATTATTTTTATGTTATAAGAAAAACCTCAGTAAAAAATATAGGTAGATCGGTGGACAAACAGATATAGATACACACACACACACACACACACACACACACACACACACAACTTTTTAGAGAAAATTCCCAGGAGTGAGGCACTTGGGAAGCAGTAATGTGTAAAAGCACTGAATCTGGAGGCGGGCAGATGTGAATTCAGATCCTGGTTCTCCTATGTACTAGACCTTCACTCCAGCTATGTTACTTAACCTCTAACTCTTCCTCTGATGGTGCATGTCGGGCAAGAGTCACCGCCTAATAAATAAGCACAATATATACATGGTGTGCAACAGTAAGTATTTATAGCTGCTCCTCAACCTAGGATGGGGTCATATCCTGATAACCATTATAAATTAAAAATAGTGGAAGGGGAAATGCATTAATGTCCCTAAACCCTTGGCCATGGTTGTTTAGCAGCACAACACACTATAGAATATCAGTTGTTTCCCCTGTGACTGTGCAGTTGACGGGGAGCTGTGGCTCACTGTCACCACCCAGCATCTTGAAAAAGGATCATACCAAACACTGCAAGCCCAGGAAAAGGTCATAATTCAAAATATAAGGAAAGGCTTCTACTGTATGTGTATTGCGTTTGCATTAGTATAAAAAATAATTGAGTCAAACCATCATAAGGTGGGGATCATTTCTACCTTGTTACACACCTGTGGATTGGCTGGGTGGGGTTCAGCCGATCTGGTCAGGGCTCAGTTGGTGAGCCTGCCTCTCCCTGCAGGCCTATGGACCTGCACTGGTGCCATTGTCTTTTCCTCTTCTCTGTTACAGGCATGTTTTTCTCATGGTTAATGATGCACAGGCAATAAAACAAGCCCAAACACATGAGCATTTGTCAATACTCTAGTCACATCACATCTGCTAACATCTCATAGTCAGGGCAAGTCACATGGTCAAACAGTGAACAATGGGGAGATAAATAAACTCTGATTCTTCAGTGCAAAGAATTTGAAAGTCACCAGTCAAAGAGAATGGATACAGAGAGGACTGAAGAATTAGGGAACATTCATGTAAACTACCAAAGTGAGTAAAAAATGTCCCCTGCAGAGTTGCTAAGAAGGCAAAATGATAAAGTTTTCAAGAGTCAATAAATGTCACCTTCAGAAGGTAAAGATTCATTTCTGTTTTCATTTTTTCTACTTTGTTTCTAAGTTATTAGCAGTTCTTGGCACATAATTAATATTCAAGATCTTTATATTGTATTAAGTTGGCTATTATTACTATTTGTCCCAAGGATAAATTAAAGAATCTTGACCCTACTCACTGACCCCGACCCTAGTGGCCATGCCCCACCTTTCTGTGTTCCTCCAGCGCTCTGATTAAAACTCCACTGGCATTCATCATATTCTAGCCTACTTAGTGGTTTCAGCATCTACTTTTCTACTAAATGATGAAATGCAAAGAAAAGTACCTATGTCTTTCTCACTCTTGATGTCTTAATGTCTGACTCAACAGATACCATGTTTTTAAGGACAGGAAAGAGGAAATATATCAGCACTCTTCCTTCTTATTCTTAATCTTGGCCATGTTTTCCTCTATTTTCCCAAACATATAGAACATACTTATCAAAATGTTGCAATGTCCTTTTCTCCTATTTCTATCAATTCTATGATTTCTGGGTCTTTTGTATTAATTGCTTCTTTTCTCATGGTTATAATTCATAGTTTCTTGCTTCCTTGCATGTCTGGTAAGTTTTGTTCAAATGCTGGACATTGTGATTTTTGTATTGTTAGTGGATTATGTTGTATTTCTTTGAAAAGTATTCAATTTTGTTTTGACATGCAGTTAAAACATTTGGAATACAGTTAATCTTTTTGAAAGTTTCCATTAAAATATTTGGGGCTTCCAGGCCAACAACATTCTAAATGGAGAACAATTGAAAGTATTCCCTCTAAAAACTGGAACAAGACAGGGATGCCCTCTTTTACCACTTCTATTTAACATAGTTATTGATATGTAATGTTTTGAACGACCAACAATAAAAAAAAAATTGAAAAAAAATAGTAAGCAAAAAAAAAAACATAGTTATTGAAATACTGGCCAGAGAAATTAGACAGATGAAAGAAATTAAAGGGATACAGATAGGAAAAGAAGAACTCAGATTAGCACTATTTGCTGATGATATGATTCTGTACTTAGAACACCCAAAAAATTCCACCAGAAAACTTCTAGAACTAGTAAATGAATTCAACATAGTTGCAGGATACAAAAATCAACACCCATAAATCAAAGGCATTTCTGTATATCAGTGACAAATCCTCTGAAAGGGAAATGAAGAAAACTACCCTATTCACAATAGCCTAAAAAAGAAATAAAATACTTGGGAATCAACCTAACAAAAGAGGTGAAATACCTTTACAATGAAAACTACAGAACGCTAAAGAAAGAAATTAAAGAAGACCTTAGGAGACAGAAAAATCTCCCTTGTTCTTGGATAGGCAGAATTAAATTGTCAAAATGACCATACTACCAAAAAATTATACAGATTTAATGTGATTCCAATGAAAATCCCCATGATATTCCTCATAGAAATAGAAAAAGCAGTCATTAAATTCATCTGGAAAAATAAGAGACCCAAAATAGCTAAAGCAATCCTTAGCAAGAAGAGTGAAGCAGGTGGCATCACTACACCAGACCTTAATCTATACTACAGAACAATAGTAACAAAACAGCATGGTATTGGCACCAAAATAGACTGGTAGACCAATGGTACAGAATAGAGGACACAGAGACTAACCTACGTGTTTACAGTTATATTAGACAAAAGCGTCAAAAACATACATTGGAGAAAAGATAGCCTCTTCAACAAATGGTGCTGGGAAAATAGAAATCCATATGCAACAAAATGAAATTAAACCCCTATCTCTCACCATGCACAAAACTCAACTCAAAGTGGATCGAGGACCTAGGAATTAAACAAGAGACCCTGCATCTAATAGAAGAAAAAGTAGGCCCAAATCTCCATCATATTGAATTAGGCCCCTACTTCCTTAACAAGACTTCCATAGAATAAAAATTAAAATCAAGAATTAACAAATGGGATGGATTCAAACTGAAAACTTCTTCTCAGCAAAAGAAACAATCAGTGAGGTGAATAGAGAGCCTACATCTTGGGAACAAATCTTTGCCCCCCTCACATATCAGGTAGAACAGTAATCTCTATAAAGAACACAAAAAGCTAAACATCAAAAAAAATAAATAACCCAATCAATAAATGGACCAAGGAACTGAACAGACACTTCTCAGAAAGTGATATACAATCAATGAACAAATACATGAAAAAATATTCAACATCTCTAGCAATTAGAGAAATGCAAATCAAAACTACTCTAAGATTTCATCTCACTCCAGTCAGAATGGCAGCTATTATGAAGACAAACAACAATAAGTGTTGGTGAGGATGTGGGGGAAAAGGCACATTCATACACTGCTTGTGGGACTGCAAATTAGTGGAGCCAATATGGAAAGCAGTATGGATATTCCTTGGAAGACTGGGAACAGAACCACCTTTTGACCCAGCTTTCCCACTCCTCGGTTTATACCCAAAGAACTTAAAAACAGCATACTACAGGGACACAGCCACATCAATGTTTATAGCAGCACAATTCACAATAGCTGAACTTTGGAACCAACTTAGATGCCCTTCAGTAAATAAATGGATAGGGAAACTTTGGTATATATACACAATGGAACTTTACTCAGCAATAAAAGAGAATAAAATCATGGCATTTGCAGGGAAGTGGGTGGAGTTGGAGAATATAATGCTAAATGAAGTAAGCCAATCCCAAAAAACTAAAGGCTGAATGTATTCTCTGATATAAGGAGGCTGATTCATAGTGGGGTTGGGAGGGGGATCATGGGAGGAATAGACAGACTCTAGACAGGGAAAAGTGGAGGAGCAAGAGGGTAAGAAAAAGATGGTGGAATTAGATGGACATCGCCACCTAAGTACACGTATGAAGAAGACAGGAATGGTGTGAATATACTTTGTATACAAGCAGAGATGTGAAAAATTGTGCTCTCTATATGTAATAAGAATTGTAATGCATTCTGTTGTCATATATAATATTAGGATAAAAAAATATTGGGGGCTTGTTCAAAGCAGCCTTTAGTAAAGTAAATACACTTCCCTGTATTAAGAATTCTTCACACTCTGGTTGGCAAGGATGCAAACTATACCCAGCCTGAGCAAGCCCTGGAAATTGTTCTATGTATTTCTTTCTGGTAATACTTTTTCTGGCATTAGGTAGTTTCCTCTCAAGCATGTATAGATCAGTGCTCTGCCAAAGAGGCAGGACCTTTTCTGTGTAGGTTAGTCCTGTCTTCCCCAAAAGACCAGTTGCTGTAGCTTACTGATTCTTCCACTTTGTCTGTTCAGCTGAGGGAGAGCAATGATGCTACCTGGGTTTTCCCAACCTGGTGCTGTAGTCTGAATAATGCCTCCAGCAATAAGCTGGGACATCTGTGGGGCTCGCCTCAGTTGTTCCTTTCTCTCATTGATGGCAGCCCTTAGCTCCCTGTTGTCCAATGTTTGATAAATGAGTTTTTTTTTTCAATTTACTTGTCTGGTTTTCTAGTTATGTGAGACAGGAGAGTGGAATTGGGTGTAACCATTTCTGTTGCTCTGTATGTGGATGCTTTGAGCTTGTAGGAGAGCTGCACTCTACCTTGTGAGGCCCTTGATATACCAGTTTATATCTCTCTGACTCTCTAGGCCAGGGTTTCTCAAGCTTGACACTATGAAAATTCTTGGTTGTGGGGGATTTACTGTGCATTGTAGAATATTTAGCAGCATCTCTGGCCTCTACCCACTAGATTAATAGGCCCCACCCTGGATGTGACAGCCAAAATGTCTCCAGACATTGCCAGATGTCTCCTGGAAGCCAAAATCATCCCTAGTAGAGAATCTGGTTTTGGCCACAAAGTCCCCATCCATACCTTCCATGGAGAAGATGCTTTTCTGTTTCCTGGACTCACATACAGAGGTGTGCTCTTCTAACCAAAGGTGTACTTCACTAGGAAGACATCTCACTGGTCAACATATCCAGTGATTTCATGACGTTAAATGGTTTTGTTCTGATGATGTTGAACATGGGTGGAAGACTGAACCTGAAGAATAAGATCACTATTTATACATCAGTTTAAGGTGAAGAGGAGATAACAGAAAGGGGCTCATTTTATCAGTAGGAATGTACTGGAATCTACTAGGTATTTCCTAAAGGAAGTATTGGTAAGTATTGTGGAAATAACTTTCTCAGTGATTTTTTTCTGGATGGCTTTGTAACAAATATAATTTATAGTGGTCCTTATAATTTGTATCTGGAAAATATGCCATCAATGCTGAGAATAACAGATTTCTATGAGTGTTCTAGAGACCAATGCTCCTTAAAATGATCAATAAATATAACCATTACTATAAACACAAAGACAAATAGGAATCTAACCACCAGTTAACAAACCTCAAGGAAGTCAAAAAGCTATTTACTATTAAATAGTGGTAGCTTTCTTTTAATATTGAATATTAAAAAGATTATTTAATCTTCCTTTTAAATCTTTCTCCTGCATCTTTGATATCTTTAATCTATTAGATAGTTGATTATTTCTCTGTTTTTGAAAAATTGCACAATCTATTTTCATTGAAGAGAAAATAGAACTTACAAGTAAGCAAAAAGGAAGTACCATAAGACAATCATGAGCGATAAATATTCTTATCTCTTTGGGGTTCATCCTTGCAGATAGACTTTTATCTCTCTCCTTATCTATGTATGTCCACATCCCCATCCATCTTTTCAAAACAAATTGAGATCATGCTATTATAAGTTCTTGTAACATGTTTAAAAAAATACCATATATTACACATCTTTCTACACTGATAAACATGGAGCTATGTAATCTTTAAAACAAATGCTTAGGATTCCATGAATGGACCATACTTTACTCAATCTGATACTATTGGACCCTTATACAGGCTCTGAATTTTGTCTTTATAGGCAAGACACTGTTGGATAGGTATGTATATACAGCCCCATGTGCTCTTCTAATCATTATTTAGGACACTGAAATATGATCTCTGCTTATTTCCAGAGTAAGATCCATTTATAAGGCATACTTCTTTTTAAAAAGCTCTAAACAAGTGTCATGATAAGCTTTTACTCGGTAAGAGTCAGAAAGGGAATTTGTGAAAGCTGAATGCCAAGAAATGGGGAAACTCCCTTTGCCTCAAGAGGCCAATGATGTACTTAAAAGAGGAAGTCCTGTGTTCCTAATGGAGTCTTCAATTTTGATTTCAGCTTGCTTGTTATACAAATAACAGACAAGAATTTCTAAAAATGGAAAAGATGACAGTCACCTATTGCATTTATTTTCTATTGCCATAAAACAAATTACCAAAAGCATAGTTAAAATATAAAACTTATTATCTCACAGTTTCTGTGGCTACCCCACAGGACTCTGGGCCCAGTTTAGCCACACCCTCTGTTCAGGTGACCTGCTTTCTTTCCAGGCTGGCAGGAGCTCTCGCTTCCTTCATCTCCAATCTCCAGGAATCTCTGAAGAGCTCTACTGATTAGATCAACCCAGGACAATCTTCTAATAGATCAACTTAACCAACTAGGGGTCTTACTTATATCTGCAAACGTTTATTTTGCTGTTTTATGTAACATAGCTATAGGGGCGATGTTTGATCATGTTTATAGGTCTTGCAACCCTCAAGGGAATGAGATTTTACAGGACATGTCCACCAGGAGCTGGGAATCTTCAAGCCCAACGTATTCTGTTTACCATATTCACAGTTCTAACTCTTTTAAAAATATTATGTTTTGTATTTTGGGTTTTTTTTTTTAGATTTTTGTCACCTTTATTCTTTCAAAAAGTAGTTGAAACTATAGTGCTTAACACCACTGAATCTTTTATTTCCATCCTAATAATTTTCCAGTGAGTTAGCACAGGGCTGGGGTTGTTGCTTAGCTGTGGAGCACTTGCCTAGCATGTGTGAAGTCCTGGGGTGAAAAATATATGTGTGTGTGTGTGTGTGTGTGTGTGTATGTATGCATATATATCTGCGTATATCTATCTATCTATCTATCTATCTCTATATATATCTATATATGCCATTTCAAAATTTTGCTTGACAGCACTTATGAAACGATTTTTATGTACCTAAAATTCATATTACTCTGAGTGTAATAATAGTAGGATATGGGGCCTTTGGGAGGTAATTAGGTTCAGAAGAAGTCATCAGGATGGAGCCTCATGATAGGATTAGTGTACTTATAAGAGGAAGAGATGCCCCAGTTTCCTCTCCACTATGTGAACATACAGCAAGAATGTGGCCATCTGCAAGCCAGGAAGAGGTCTCTCACTAGGAAATGAATCTGTTGGCACCTCATTCTTGGACTTCCAGCCTCCAGAACTATGAGAAATAAATATCTGCTGTTTAAGCACCCAGTCTATGATATTTTTTTATAGCAAACGACCTAAGACCATACCAAGGATTTTTTCCCCCATCATATTTTCTATCTTACTGCTGCTGCCTGGGCTTTAAGCCTCCCACCTGATTCCTCTGTCATTGATTCCCTATCATGGGTGTGAGGGAACATAGAAATGTGAATTTCTATTCTTTACTCCTGTTCTTTTATAAAAGAAAGCTGAAGTACTAGAATAGCTGGAGGATGGCTTCTCTGAGATAGACTTTGTTTCACTGATGAAATATTTATGCTGATACGTTGCCTAGCAATGGTCACCGGATCTGCCTGCATATGCAGGAGGGAGACTCAAGGGGGCATTTCCCTTGGAAACACAGCAAAGAGAAAACCAGCTGAAAGAGTACGGCTTCCTTCATGAAATTCCTCCAGGTTTCAGGCAAGGAAAATGTTTATTGGGGGAAATGGTTGCATGGGCTAGAATAATTTAACAGCTGGGTGAGAGTGGCTTAGGAGGAAGACCTTCAACTGGTGAAAATAGGCAGATTGTCCGGAAGCTTTTATCGGTCAGTAGCAAAATGTTTTATTTTTTCACTGTCCACCCATGTGGATTGTGACAATACTACTCTTGTTCTTGCCCCCTCAGCCCTTCCTGGCTGTCAAGCTGTTGGGCTCAAGTAAATCAGCGTTCTTGAGCTAGGTCCCTGAATCCAGGACCTATTCTCTTTAGGGGTGTAGGTGTCCAGGTGTTAGAACATAGCATAAAGAAAGAGTAGACTGCATTGTGTCGAGTATAATTCTTTTATGAGGGGCACTTAAAGATAATATATGCTTCCTCAGAAGAGTTGCTCCTCGTCCCAGATGTTACCATCAAACCACTGGATGAGGAAACTGAGAGAAACCTTTGAAATCATTGTCCCAGAGCTCAACTCCTCTTCCTTCTTTCTTCCTTTTCATTTTTACTCACAAAAGACATTGCCCCCTTTCTTCGTAACCCCATGTTTTGAAACTAAATTCATCCCACCAAGATAATGTATTTACAGGTTAAAAATAAAGAAACCTAACATCTTTATTAACACGTGCAGTGTTAACCTAGGTAAGTGTCCAATTTCTTTCCGATATTTTTCAATATTAAATGTAGTTCAATGACCTCAAAATTTCCTTGGTATATTCTAATGGATGATGAAACCCACGTTGGAAATTATGGATTTACTCTATCCTCATTTTTCAGAGGAGGAAAGCGAACCCCTTAAACTAAAGTAACACACCTAGGAAGATTCATGAGTACAGTAGGCCCTCCATATCCACAAGTTCCACAGCCACAGATTCAACCAGTTGCAAATCAAAATATTCAGAAAAATTGCATCTCTACTGAACATATACAGACTTTTAAAAATTACTATTCCACCGACAATGTGATACAATAACCATTCACATAGAAGTTACATTGTTTTAGGTATTATAAGTAATCAAGTGGTGATTTAAAGTACATAAGCACTATGCTATTTGTACAAGGGACTTGAGCATCTGTGGACTTTGGTATTTGTGGGGTTCCAGGAACCAATCTCATGAAACTACTAGAATAGAAGAATAGAAGCTGGGTCAACCACCTTGGAGACTGATGAGAGCAGCAGTTCTCTGCTGCAATCTTACATTGCAACCATCTTAAGGAACTTAAAATACCAACACCTGGATCTAGAGATTCTGATTTAATTGGTCTGGGTTGGGATTCAAGCATTTGACTTCAATGTGTAACTGAGATCAAAGGAAGCACAAATGCTTCCACACATTGAGAGTCCCTGAATAGACCTCTTCTACTGAAGAGCTCCATTCTCCCCCATCCCACCCTATTCTATTCGCTTTGTGTTTTAGTCAGTTTTTTTTTCTTGCTGCTGCAATCAAAAAACCTGACAAGAACAATTTTAGAGCAGGAAAAGTTTATCTGGAGATCACAGTTTCAGAGGTCTCAGTCTGTGGACAGTCGGCTGTATTACTCTGGACCCGAGATGAGACAGAACATCATAGTAGAAGAATATGATGGAGGAAAACAACTCAGGATGTGGACACCAGGAAGCTGAGAAAGCTCTCACTCACCAGGAACAAAATATATGCCCCAAAGGTGGGCCTCCAGGTACCCATCTCCCTCCTCCAGCTACACCCTACTTGTCTACAGTAACCACCCAGTTCATCTGGATCAGGGGAGTAATTACTAATTAGGTTAAGATTCTCACAACCCAATCATTTCACCTCTAAACTTCCTTGCATCATCCCACACATGAGCTTTTGGGGGACATCGCATATCTAAACTATAACAACTTGATAATAGAAGAAGGGCTTCAATTCAGAAATGAAGACAGATCAAGATGGACTTTCCAGGAAAGAAGGACATCCTAGCAGTTTATAAAAGCTGAAGACTTGCAAAAACTCTTCTAAGCAGTAGCTAGTTGTGGGCAAAAAGCATGCTTCTGACTAAGACGGGTGGAATAAGAATGTTCACAAATTGTCTGATTCTGGACATGCTTTAAAAATATCCAGAGGTCAACTTGCTCATCTGCAAAATGGGTCTTAGGAGATATGGAGCTTCTGGATAAGAAACGTGGATAGCGAATGGGGAGACTGTAGTCAACTGGAAAGTCAGCTGTGTGACTCCTAACGAAGACAGCTTGTTGTGATCATGCAATGGGAGTCTGGCACTGGAAGATATCCTAACTTTTCCAGGAAAACCAGAAACCTGGACTTTTACATAAGATTTCCTGAGCTTTAGATTTTGGCAACACATTTAAATATTCGATTCTGCTTCCGGGGAAGGCATAATGTGGTGGCTCTCAGCTCTGCGAAGGGCAGAAGTTGACGATTTCCCCACACATTATTTTAAAGATTTCTTCCATCTGTCATTTCATAGGAATCCTTTGTGGGTTGGGTCCACGTGAGAGTTGTACCAACCATGACAAACCTTAGGGAGCACATTCAGGTAGTTACTGTTTTTTACAGTTGAAACATTCATTCTGTGTTGGTCCTGCCCAGCCCCACCTGAGGCAGATTCCTGTTCTAGTGGAGACTGGGCACAGACTAGGATGCAGGGCATGTCACTGATCTCCTTTGAGTCTCAGCATCTCCCAACTTAGAAAATGGGAGCAACAGGGTCTGGTGCTGTGGCTCAGAGGTAGAGCGCTCACCTTAGAACATGCGAGGCGCTGGGTTCGATCCTCAGCACCACATAAAAAACAAATGAATCAATAAAATAAAAGTATCGGGTCCAACTACAACTAAAAATATATATTAAATGAAAAAGAAAAAGAAATGGGAGCAACAGTGCCATAACTGTGAGCCAAAGCCCTGGCTAAGCCCTAGCAGCATGTTTTCCACAAGCCATGACAGACAACCCTGGGGGTGAGAGAGCACCCCACAATCGATGCAGGGCCCTCTTCCCAGAGCTGAGGTCAAAAGATGATTTCAATAGGTTAAACTGCTTGTCACTGGACCTCAATAGGAAACTAGCTTCCCCTCCGCCCTCTCCCAGCAGGATTAAGCTTCTAAAAATACCTCTATCAGCAGCACGCTCCATCTGACTGGCTTGACAAGTTACAGTCTTCAGAGTCTGTTTCCTGCTGCTTAACTAAGGAACGTCCTTCCTTGGTCAGAGATTCAGTCTCTTGAAATCTGTCACCTTCCCCAGGTCAGTGGAGAGCTGATGGGTATTGTGTTTCATATATGGGTGAACACTCAGCCATCCGGTCTGAAACAATGGTGATAGCCACCAGAGAACCTTGCTCTATTTGCGATCTGGGCTGAGGTAGAGAGGGACCATCTCTGCATTTCAGCCTCTAATCAGGTCTGTGGAGAGCATTGTGTGTTGAACCTGTTGGGAGATGCTCTCCAAAGCCTGCAGGACTTATTGGTGCAGCTCCTTAGGAGGAGGATCATCAGGAGATTCATATTATAGAATGCTCCTTGGGCAGTATACAAGATGGATTATATGGTGTCATCTATCCATCTGCCTGTCTATCCATCTATCATCTATCTATCTATCCAATCTCTCCATTAAGGAATGGAAGAAACTTACTGAAATATTAAATTTGATAATCTCTAGAAGCTAGTGGGATTATGAATGAATTTTAGGCCTTTCATGTTTTTCTACACTTATCAAAAACACCAAAGCAGCTATACTATGTTAACACACTTTCAAAAAGTTTTGGGTATTTTATATTATGCAGAATTTTTCGTTTTGTGTATAGTTTGAGGTGAAATGTTATTAGAGTTTTAAAACCATTTTAAATGCTGCTTCATTCTTAGCAGGATAATATAGTTAGTAACTTCTGACAATGATGGATATTATGTTCTTTAAATTATACAAAAGTACTTTGAATTATAGGGGATCGGTTCTGCAAATAACTAAATACACCACTTAAAATAGTTATACCTATTTGATATAAGTGTATTTCCATTGCAGAGAAACTATCTTAAAGGAATGTTACATATATAAAAGAGTTATGTATAAAGATGTTCATCACAGCATTATTTATGAAATAAAAAAATTGGAAACAACTTGTTTCTTCATAAAGACACTTAAAAGTATGTAATGTATTAAATTCATAATATGCAATGAAATTAAAATAAAAATAGGAAATCATTAAAATGACAACTACAAACATACTAGTAAATGTTAATGTTTAAATGTTGAAGAAAAAATGGGGCAAACAAAATCATACATAAAGTATAACTAAACCCAGAGATTATAAGTAGCATGTTCTACCTTGAGTTGTGATGAGAAATAAATGAAATAATATATTAAAACCCTTAGCAAAGGACTAATTGCATTGAAGCATTCATGAAATGTTAGCTCTCAATTTTTGATACACTTGTAAATGTCTGTTGTAAAAGGACAAAAGAAAGGGTTATCTGCTAATTCTTTTATTTTGGTGGAGTTATGAGAGATTTGCAGGAGGACTTCATGTCTATATTTCTTTCATTTTCCTAATATTTCATAATGAAAAACATATTCCTTTAACTATGGAGAAATAAAATGAAGCAAAAATAAAGGTCATTCTATATTTGCTTCTCCTTCGTGTTGACACAGTGATTTAGCTGGTGGCAGGGAGGGTTATCTTCTTGTGTCTTCATACTCCACGAAACGAATCCAGCTTGGACTGGAAATGGTTTTGTGACTTCCCACAAGATTGTGGCAGTGATGACCTCAAGGCAATGCTGAGAAAATCAAATAAAGATGAAATATGTGTTCATGACTTAAAATTTTCAGAGAGGGCAAAGGAAAGCATAATCCAGGACACAGTTTAAGGATGGATTGGAGAAGAAGACCTCTGTGGGTTTGCCTTCTTGTCTCAGGAGGTAGCTGGGTGCATAGTAGGACATCTACTTAGACAGATCATGATAAACTTGTCCATCAATTCCAGGGTAGATTAGCAAAACACATTGCAGCCTGTGAAGTTTGCACATATCCAACAACAAGCAAGCAAAATTGCCTCAGTGATAGCCTTGAGAGCATGGGGCAGGGAGAGCTGTGTGGGGAGAGGTGGTCGTGGTGGTTGGGGGCCTCATATGCTGATTCATGGGGACATATTTTTAGAGGAAACCTCAAGGGCTGGGCTCATTCCCTGTGTGACTTACTAAAGTCCCCCAGCATCTTTCATTTCCTGCAATGCTTCTATCCCTGAGTATGCACATATGAACTACCTAACTGGGAGGCTGGTGCTTGGAAAAAGAGGGCTGTTTCATCTTTTTGATGAACATGTTCCATTAAGTGATCCCTCTCCAAGGGTTATAGAAGGCATCAGGTGTGAACCTGCCTTAAAAACAGTCGCTGGCACAGGTTTAGGGACAAAGAGAATATTCATGCTGGGAATTTCTTAGCTACATTTTGGCCAAAGATGGGTCTCACTTCAACTACTTTTTCTGCATTTGATGTAAAGATGGCACCAGGATTGGGAGGGTGGGTAGCACGAGGTCTCTTCTACCCTCCCAGCTACTCTTATGCCCCATGGAGGGCCCTTGCTCTCTCTGGATGCTGGATGAAGAGGGACTACATTTCTTGCTGGAGGGCTGCTGGTGGCATGTACAGCTCTCTGCGGAGCTTTTAGTAGGGTCAGTTGCACAATGGTAGAGTCACTTTCTCTGTTACTGATCTTTAAAGGTAGAGTCAGTTTCTGTCTTACCCAACTTTATTTCCACTTGGACTTAAGGCTAAGGAACTAATTTCCTGCCTTGTTGAATGCAGAACCCAGAGGCAGTTTAACCTTTGATGACTGAGTTAAACTCTCAAATAGGCTGGATAATCATTAGGATTTAAATTAAGGATTAAACACTCCACAAGGTTCCCAGTGTGACTGCTCTGAGTACAGGCGGCTTTGGTGGCTGTCAGTGTGGCAGCAAAGAATGTGATCTCAGAGTCTCTTGAGGCGCAGCTTGGGCTGGCAATCATGGATTCAGTCCCCGAACTCTTGATGCAAATCCTTGTTTCTCTTATCATAAAATCCAGGCACTTCTACAGTACCCTTGTGCCAATTAGTTCAAAGCAGACTTGGCAAATATTTGCAAAATTAAATCTCAGTGTTTTGTGTACCCAAGGTTGTTCTGTCATTAATAACTGTATTTATCACTATATTTCTGGTTTCAACTTTGTTACTGACTTGCTGTGTGATTATGGGACAGAGACTCGTCTTCCTCAATCTTCTCAGTGGATACAGTGAGATCAGAGGATTAATTCTGATCAAATCATGATGATTCTACTTTAGGCAGGTACATCAGGGTTCACACTTTTTTCTTGTACCTAGTTCTTGTGAATTAATATTAACCACCGATGCCCCCGTGTATCCAATTATTATATAAGGCATTCAGGTAGAATTTCAGAAGATTGAATCTCTTGAGTTTCGTTCGGCCACATGTACAAAGCACTTTGGAAAAAAAAAATAATAATGGGCCACAATCTCTGGGCTTTGGCAGTCATGTTCCATAGTAATCTAATCTTGTAATATTTAATAAGTCTTGGAGGGAAAAAGGTGTTTGGAGCTGAATACATCTGGTTAACACTGCTCACTGTATCAGTCTCTAAAAATGTGCAACGTATGCTAGCTTTTGCTGGATAAGTCCTGTTTAACTTTTTTAACTGGCATTTTAACCTTCCAAACTATTCAAGCACGGTGATTGTTTCTGTCTGCTTGGTTCACAATTCCCTCACCCCCACACTCTCCCTTATCCTTCAGCAGAGGGCATTTAGCAGCCATTTTGGATAAAGCCATTCACTGCCTAGCAACAGTTGATTAGACTTGAGACAGGTACCTCACCAAACTGGACCAATCAGCTGTAGTGGTGTTCTTTCGACCCACCATGAGCACTGAAGCAGCAAAGAGCATCGGTCTGTAGAGAAAGCAGGAAGAACAAAGCAGATCAGCAAAGAGGAACAGCAAGAGAGTTCCTATGCAGTCCTTGAGGCACGTCATTCCTTAGGTGGACTGCCTGTGGGTTCCTGGGATACCTCTCTAGCCTTCTTCTCAAGCTACCATGAGTGGCTACTGTAACATACAATGGAAAAAAAATCTAATTTGTTTTATTTTATTGTTTTGGGATGCGTAATAAAATTTCCTTGAAACTTCAGAGTCATTTGAACTAATTTCTTCTAGAGTTTCTTGGGAGCTGGTGATACACGAAGCCAGGGGGTACCCTGAAAATAAGACCAGCTTTTAGTCTGTTGGTTTGTTGGAGAATAGATAAGATCATGTGTAAGTTAGTTTTCCATCACTAGATTACCAGAGGTAATCAACTGACAAAGAGAAGAGATTTGCTTTGGCTCACAGTTTGGGAGATTCCAGTTCATCATCAGTCAGCCTTGTTGCTTTGGGTTTGTGGTGAGACAGCACATCAAGGCAGAAGCATATGGTAGAGTAAAACCTCTTACATTATGAGCTAGGAAGAGAAAGAGGAAGAGGCAGGCCTAGCTCCCAGAATCTCCTTCAAGGGCCCACCCACCGCGACTTAAGAATCTTCCACAGCCACCTGCATTGACTCAGGAATACCTCCCTTGTAACCGTGCATCTAGCTGGGTTTCACGAGGCGCCGCAAGGTGGCCAGTGCCTCACCAGGGTAATTTTTCCTGCGCAGGAGGGGATAAGCCACCTGAGAAAATATAGTCTGAAATGGTGAAGAAATAAAAGACAAAGTCAGAATTATAGTTTTACAGGAAAGCCTGATAGATTCTTCCAGTCCTGGTAGGATCTAGAACAGAACAACTGAAAAATGGCTCTGGTGGTGGTTTATTTAAGGGGGAACTTTATAAAAGGCAGGGATAATGTTTCAGGGATGGAGTCTTGTTTCCTGATATCTTTTTTTTATTGGTTGTTCAAAACATTACAAAGCTCTTGACATATCATATTTCATACATTAGAATCAAGTTGGTTATGAACTCCTAATTTTACCCCGAATACAGATTGCAGAATCACATCGGTTACACATCCACATTTTTACATAATGCCCTATTAGTGACTGTTGTATTCTGCTACCTTTCCTATCCTCTACTATCCCCCCTCCCCTCCCCTCCCATCTTCTTTCTCTACCCCATCTGTTGTAATTCATTTCCCTCCTTGTTTATTTTCCCATTCCCCTCACAACCTCTTATATGTAATTTTGTATAACAATGAGAGGAAGAGCAGGAAGAAAAGATTAACATTAAACAGATACATGAGGTGGGAGGGAAAGGGAGAGAAAAGGGAAATTGCATGGTAATGGAGGGAGACCCTCATTGTTTCCTGATATCTTGTCGTCAACAGGTTGATTGGCACCTTGGCAGGCTACATCCATCTCAGAGAGGCTGTGTGGCTATAGCAGGTGCCCCATCTCCCGTGCTGTGTGGGACTTGGTGGAGCCAAATAGGACTCACATGTATCTGGACAATCTTGCCGGCAGGATTGCCACTGGAAGTTCCCAAATACCAGATTTTCCTATTCAATGGGTTTCCATGCCGATTTGGTCCACCTGTAGTCCACAGATGGTGCTCGATATCTGGGAACTCTCCTGCTATTATGACCTGAATAAAGTGTTTATAAACATAAAAAAAAGATGAATCTTCCTCAATGCCTCACCTCTGCAAAGTTCCACCATCTCCTAGTACCATCCTGGGGACCAAGCCTTTAATGCATGGACCTTTGGGAGACATTCCATATCCAAACTATAGCAAGTTTTGTACAAGTCATCTCTCAGAGAAAGTGGTGGGTGGGAAAGAAGCCCAGATAAACCAAGTTACGTCAGAAACAAGGGAGAAGCCAATTTGCTCTGTGTTTTAGTTAGCCTTTTCTTTGCTCTGACCAACAGACCTGACAAGAACAACTTAAAGGAGGAAAAGTTTATTTTGGCTCAGAGTTTCAGAGATTCAGTTCGTGATAGATAAACTCAATAGCCCTGGGAACCAGATGAGGCAGATCATCACGGCAAAAGGGCGTGGTGGAGGAAACCACTGCAGACCCAGGAAGCCAAGAGAATTCTGCTCTTTAGGGACAAAATATAAACCCCCAAGTCATGCCCTCAGAGACTCACTTCCTCCAGCCACAACCTACCTACCTACAGTTACTACTCAGTTAATTCATATCAGTGGACGAATACTCTAATTTGGTTAAAGCTCTCATGATCTAAACATTTTACCTCTGAAAAATTTTGCGTTTTCTCACATACGAGCTTTGGTAGGACACCTTATAGCTAGTTGTTACTCTTTTGAAGGACAAAAGGGGCTCAAAAATGAACTAATCATGTTTTTTTTTTTTTTATTTCATGAGTTGATATCCTGGGTTTGGCTGGGTGGGGGGGCAGGGCTTTCCACCTGGGGATCCACTTCCACTTCCAGAGTTAGCTAATTCCTAGGGATAATAAGCAGTTTTCCAGGGAATATGCAGACCAACCAATCTACAGCTTAAACACCAACCACTTCTTTTATCTAATTCTCATATTCTAAGCCAATATTTCCCCTACCTTATATCAACCTAGGGCCAAAGATCAGGTAGTACAGAACAGGCCCTACTTCCTCAAACCAACCAGTCCTAAGCTGTTTGCCCTGCCTTGCCCGACTTTCCTGCAGAGTCCACCACAACAGCTGTGCCTTCCCCTCCCTCCACCTGCATCCTGACCAGCTCTGGGGCTTCCTCCTGTGGCCCTGTGTGGTGTGTTGTGCCTCTTACTTCTAGGGGAACCGTGAGTAACATTGAACTTTCCTTTTGCCAGCATTGACCTCTCTATTTTGTCACATACTCATATTTTTGAAGTAACTCCCAGGCACATATTAAAATGCATGAAAGAAAGAGCCCACCTATGAGTTGTTTCATTCACCAGTTCATAATGAAAATAGCGGCGAGTACAGAAATGCCTTTTTAAAACCAAAGCTCAGTTAAGATATATTCCATGTGTGTATAAATATGTCCAGATGGACTCTACTGTCACGTGTAACTAAAAAGAACAAACAAAAATAAATAAAATAGAACCAAAGCTCAGAAAAGTTGAATGACTTGCCCCGAGGTCAGATTGACAACACCCAGGGGAGGCAGATTTGAAACCATGCCATCTGGTACTGAAGCACACACCCTTAACCTTCTGTCCAGGAGCCACATCGTGCTAAGGGCTATGCATGCAGAGTGGATGGGACAGCCATCATATCTGTTCTAGTGAACTTTTCAATCATTTCAGTGGGGAGACAGATGTAGATAAAACCATTCTGCAAATAAACGTGTACTTTGAAGCCAAAAAGATGCTAAAAATACAAGGTAGCCAAGGATTCAATTAAGAATATTTTCAAGTACAAATAGCCTGAGGTGGGAGGAAGGTGGCAAATTTTGGTTACTGAATGAAGATCAGTAGAGTTGATTTAAGAAGTGAAAAAAAGGGTAGATTTACTGTTAATAATATATTTTATTTTATTTAACCCAATATATCCAAAATATCATTTCAACACAATTAGTAAAAAGTGTTGTTAATGAGATATTTTCATAAGAATTTGAAACTAGTGTATTTTATTTTTACCCCACAGTACTTTTCTATTTGTACTTGACACATGACTAGTCCTGAGTAGCTACATTTGACTAGTGGCTACAATATTTCATATTGAATAACATACGGATGGATTATCTAGGTAAAAAATTGTACAGTGATAGTTAGATTCTCACAGCCCTTAGGAGACACAATTCTGGCATTTGGTTTTGCTAATATAAAATATGATGCCAATTTGATTGATTTTCTTTTGTCAGTAGATTTTTTTTTCATTTGGTTGCTGTTAGGTTTTTTGTTTTGTTTTTGTTTTTGTTTGGGGTGCTGGGAATTGAAACCAGGGCCTTGTGTGTGCAAGGCAAGCACTCTATCTCTGACCTATATCCCTGGCCCTTGAATTTATTTTATCTTCAATATTTTGCACTTTCACTATAATGTGGCTGATAGTAATTTATGTTTTTTCTGCTAATGACTCAAAGAGGTGTTCAAAGACCTATATCTTTTAAAAATTGGTATTAATTTAAATTATTTTTATTGAATAACATTTCTCCCTGTTTTCCAAATACTTACTTCAAGGACTGGTATCAGATAAATGTTTGATCTTATTCTGTTCTCCATGTCTTTTAGCTGTTGTTTGTAATTTTTACGTTTCATTATTGTATTTGAAATATTTCTGTAGTACTTTCTTCTGCTTTTCCTATTTTCTCACCAGCTGTATCTAATTTTCTTGTAGACTGTGCATTGGGTTTCTAATTTTAATGACTGAGTTTTTCATTTCTTACACCTCCACTTAATTCTCTTTAAAACGTCTTTTTAAAAAATTCTGACCTATTTTTTTCATTATAGTTCCTGTTGCTTTTTCTATCTTCTTGATTCTTTTGTTTATTTTATAGTCATTTTCAAATTGTCCTCTTAGCTCCCTTTCTCAATTTGGGTCATTTGCCAACCTGATATCATTGTATTTCATTTCCTCATTGAATTTCAAATTGTCATTGTGAATTCGCATCCAGTGGGATTTTTTCTTTTCACTCATAAATGGGTCACGAAAGTGTCCCTTTAATGGGATTTTTTGTTGTTGTTTTTGCTTTTGCAAGAGTTCTAGAAGTTTTTTTTTGTTTTGTTTTCTTTCTTTCCATGAAGTAAATATACTATACATTTATGGTTTCTGAGATTCCATTTATTAAAGGTCACTTTTTTCATCCCTGACCTTAGGAAGTTAAGGCAATTTGCCTTTTTTCCCAAGCTGTGCGCAAAATTTTGTTGTCTTGGTTGGAAGGATGGAGCCTGTCGTGACTCTAGGCTTTACGAAGAGACTTTCATAAAATATATATTGACAAATTATAACTCTACATATTTATGGGGTGTGAAGTGAGGTTATGATTTTTGAATACAATGTGGATAATTAAAGGATGCAAAGCCTCAGGAGAAATAAGTTTGCTTTTTCTAAAAAGATTTGTTGAGGTCTGTTGCACAGTGTGGTAAGTAGAGCTAGTAGTTGAATACATTTCCTTGTCCCTGGGAGGGCAGATCTCGAATGCTCACATCCCAGAAGATGCAGAGGCTTTTGTCAGGCTTCCCAACTCCTGGCTTTGATGCCACACCTGGCATCAGCACCGGCCTCTACAGTCTCTGTTTGGGCTTAGCACCCAGAGGAGCCATGGGGAGGGAACACCCATTTATTGCAGTCGCTTGGCTGTGAGTTCCCTTTCTCTTTTGTTTCCCTTTCTTGTATTCTTTCCAAGTTCAATTTTGTAATTTTCTGATTTCTGATTGTTGTAGGAAGGGCAGCCCTCCTGTCTTCTCCACCCGCCCTACTTCTAGAAATCTTCCATGCATTGCTTTAATTTACATAAGTCTTAAGAAAAGTCTTTCTCCATATACTTGTTTCCATATACTTCATATTTTATGTGGTGGTTTAAACAATCTTTTAAACTAAATGTTGGGACCAAACATTTTATTATATTGTTTGTTACAGATCTGCAGAGAAAACATAGGCAGGCTTTCCTTGTTAGAGTAGAAGAGCAAAAAAAGAGGCTATGTATGTGGTTTAGAATCAGAGGGGGTCCGAACCATGGCCAGAGTACTGACTCTCGACCCTGACTTTTGGGACATAAGAGGAGACCATTCACAACCCTACAGTGGTACAAAGAAAGCCAGCAATAAATATTCATTGGACGGACAGAAATAAACAAACGACGAAGTCTCTGAACCTTTCTGTGTTCATCTATAAAATAAAAATAACAGTATTAACATTGTTCATCTGCTGTGCAGCTTGGAGGTGGTCCGGGTTAAGTTCCAGGCACACTGCACGTGATAAAAATGCTCTGTGGTTCTAGAAAAGGCAGGGGCATGGCTTGGCTTAGGGAGTGATCAGGGTGGATCAGGAGAGATTTTATAACTAGACTTTTTTTTTTTCTGACACTTTCTATACTCAGTGAACTTCCCCATCATTAAATCATTGTGTTCACCTCTGCATGTCTTCTAATTTTATCTACATCTCTGTCTGAGAAGGCTGTCAAGATGGCATGTAGCTCTCGTGGCCCTGTGCATGGTGCTTACCTCCCTGTCCTTCATGCCCTTTCACAGACTCCTTCCCTCACAATTAGTGCTTGTTTTCTTGTCATCCTTTCACTTCAAAAGGCAGCCCCTCACTGGCTGTCCGCTGCTTCCTTAGCGTTCTCTCAACATCCTTTGAACACATTGTAAAGGTCAATTTGGAATCAGATCTTCCTTCCTCCCCTGTTCCTGTAACCACCTTGTCTCTGTAGCTAGAGGCTCTTGCTGAAATGGTTTTTAATCCTTCAGTGACTTAGCTCTATTGTTTGACTTGGTTTCTATAATTTGAGAGCTACATGTGATTTAGAAGCTCTTGATGGGGGGAGTTTATGATACACGCAGTGATCTTCGACTTTGAGAGCAAGGCAGTGCCTCCCCTTTGGGTTGTTTCCCCTGTGTGCATGGCTCTGCCTGGTATGGGGGAGAAACAAGGAAGCAAAAGTCTCAGTCTCTGACTCTGAGAAGAGCATGGTTTTTTGGGGGATCATACCACAGGTGGTGTAATAGGATGGTACCAAGGAAAGTGGAGTCAAGTGGGAAATGATGTGACTCAGACTATGAGGGCTGCCTGCATTTAGAGATAAAAGAGATTGCCTCTTTCCCGGTGACATAAACACTCAGACCTTTTGCCCACCCAGGGATGCCATTTGCCGGGTGGCTCACGACTAAAACACTCAGGGGTCACTCCAGGGAAACTGGGCTGACTGGGCTGCACGAAATAACCACACAAGAGACAGAAATACCTTTGTCTTTGGGGGTGCTGTGACGACTCCTCTGACCTTAAGGGTCTGCAGAAAGAAAGAGAGAGAGAGAGCGCCCGCATGCTGACCCCTTTTATTGAGAAGAAGCTATTCAAATGAGGCAAGGGGTCAGGTTTCAAGGGGCTGAGTGAAGTTTCATGATGTCTGCTGTCAGCAAGTTGACTGACATCTAGGAAGGCCACACCCAAAGGCAGAGTAAGAGAAGGGGACACACAAAAGGTGTCTCCATGGAACATTCTCTCCTAAACAGGGCAAGGGGTAATATTACAAAGGAACAGGTGAGCAGAGCTCCATCCATGGGGCTGTAGGAAGGCACACCTATGCAGGAAGGCTCAGTCACTTGCATCCTAAAAATTGGGGCTGTCATCTGGGCTACCTAGGCAACCAGACCACAGAGTGACCAATGATGATGCCCCACCAATCAGAAGGGGAGACAGACGCGGTCACGTGCTAGTTGGCCTCTCAAAAGAGATCATGATGAGCTGGAGTCATCTGTGGAGCTTCATGTGGTGGAGGTGTCTTCAACTGGTCCTTGAAGGACAGGGAAGATGGCAGCAGGCAGGATGGATTTACAGGTGTGGAGCACAGGTAGCCTCAGCCTGCTGTCCCTCTGGGGCAGAGAGGAGAACTGCTATTTCCCCACAGAATTTGTGCTGGGTGGTTCTGATGGGTGCATTACAGAGCACTACACTAGACTGAGAGAAAATCATACAAACAGATTGCCAAGGAAGTATTCTGTCCCAATTTAGATCACCTTTGGTCCTTCTCGGTCTTCTACCAACTACTAAACCATATGTAAATTTCATACCCATACTGGCTGTTCTGGACAGGCCAGGGTCAAGTGGAAATGGCTCTCTCTTCCTCTAAGACTGCTCAGTATCCACAACGGCTATGGGTTAGCTATGGTTTGCAAAACACACACACACATACACACAAACTTGAGTGTGTCTGCCAGGGGTTGTGGGTTGAAATATAATCCCCAATGTGAGGTATTAAGAGGGTTGAAACTTAATCAGACTTTAGTATTTAGAGGTGGAGCGTTTTGGAGGTAATTAAGATAAGATAAGGTCTTCCAAGTGGAGCCTCCATGATTGAATATTGTTGGCTTTCTGAGAAGAGGGATAGAGACCAGAGAATACACACATGACACTCATGAATAGCCTGTCTCATATCATGTAATGCTTTTCACTGTATCTGGACTCTACTAGCAAGAAGACCACCACCAAATGGGTCTGAGTTAAATAAACATCTTTTTTTTTATAAAGTTACCTGGGTTCAGTTATTTGATTATAGTAATGCAAAACAGACTAATACAACACCTCTAATAGAAACCTTCATCAACTGAAATTTTCAGAGGATTTAAACCATCTCCTTTAGCCTGTACTTGTTACAGCTGCTGATTACACACAGGTCTGCTGCCCCATGGGCTACTGTCCCATGGGCTACTTGAGCCCAGGAATGAGCAAACACAAGCTAGCCATTGGTTAAGGGAGGAACAGTGAATACATCCATGCTTCTTGTTAGGTTAACATCTAAGTATCAGGAATATAGTTATCAGTTCCTTAGATTAGTTCTTAATTCCTTTCCTGCCTTCACTTTCTTGATCCTTCCTCCCCCTTATTCTCACAAGGGCCAAGTTCGAGTATTGTTTGCTCTTATGAATTGTAAAAGAACAATAGTTCCTGCCTCTCCATTTAAAGACACCTCCAGGGGTTTTTCATGAGCAAATGTGTCCGTTTAGGTAGGAGCAGGCTAAGATGAATCAGGAATATTTTATCTTTGGAATGAATCTGACTTGCTGAATTTTGCTGTAATATCTGCCACCAGAAGCAATGCTTCTCTATGACCAAGACTCCATGGGGTGTGAAGGAGCTCAAAGAGCTTTTCACGAAACCCTTTGGTTTTCTGCCATGATGATGTTTTAAGAGAACTGACATTGTCAGCAGGAATGATGGGCTGGAAGGGAATTACTCTTGTTGGAGCTGAAGGGCTTAGGAAAGGGCTGTCCCCACCTTCTACTCGAGTAGTCCTCATGGGTTGGTTTAGTCAGCTTTTCCGCTGCTGTGACCAAAAGATCAGACAAGAACAATTTTGGAGGAGGAAAAGTTGATTTGGGGACTCACAGTTTCAGAGGCCTCAGTCTGTAGATAGCTGACTCCATTCCTCAGGGCTCAAGGCAAGGAAGGACATCATAATGGAAAGGTGTGGCAGAGGAAAGCAGCTCAGGATGTGGTAACCCAGAAGAAAAAGAACTTCCCTCCCCATGGACAAATATAAACCCCAAAGGTACACCCCACAGTGACCTACCTCCTCCAGCCACAGCCTAGCTGCCCACAGTCATTACCTAGTTCATCCCTATCAGGGGATTAATGCACTGATTAGGTTAAAGCCCTCATTAACCAATCATGAACCAAGCTTTCTGGCATTGTCTCACACATGAGTTTTTTGGGGGACACCTCATATCTTAAACATAACATGGTCTGATACAAATGATCAACACATTTTAGCACACAGGCACTGCAAGCACACACACACACACACACACACACACACACACACACACACTTGACCCAACTTTGACCTAGTAACCAGGAAAATAGCCTGATAGCTTAAAGGGATGTGGAAAGATGACTCCATAAACATAAACCCATTAATGAATCAAGAAGAACCATAATAACAAAAGGGATATTTAGATTTCCAGACCTTTCTGATTTTGTACTATGTTTTCAATCTCAACTTCCTTGCTTTTCTTTGCCCACTGTGACAATGAAAATGCTGTGCACAGTGGCCAACCTTTGACTCTTGCTGTTGTCTGAATTTAGACACTAGCTGATTTTATTACCCCTTCTTTGGCTCTAGGTGAAAAAGCAATGTGTCTCATGCAAAAACTGACCAAGTTGGGCTGGGGATGTGGCTCAAGTAGAACCGTGCTCGCCTGGCATGCGCGGGGCGCTGGGTTCGATCCTCAGCACCACATACAAATAAAATAAAGATGTTGTGTCTACCAAAAACTAAAAAATATAGATTAAAAAATTCTCTCTCTCTCTCTCTCTCTCTCTCTCTCTCTCTCTCAAAACAAACAAACAAACAAACAAAACAAAAACAACAACAAAAAACTGACCAATGCCTAGGTGACCGGGGCTGTTTTTGAAAGTCCCATCTTCTCTCAGCTGTGTAGAAGTTATAAAGGAGCCACATGCAGATTGCTTGGGCTACAGTGAACACATCATGACAGAACCATCTGACTTTCCAATCATGGATGGACGAGCCCTGGAACTAGAAGCCTGACAGTTTATATTAGTAGAGGCACAGCACAAAAATGGGGTGCTCAAGGAGACCTGAGATACCACTTATCTTGCTGCATCTGGGCATCTTAGCTACATGTAACGAGTGGCAAATCTCAGGGGTAGCAATTTGCTTTTTGGTTGAAAGTAACATTGACCTTTTTATTTAATAGATGGTTCTGATTGGCACTTTTGCTTTCCGTGATTTTGTAACAGGGAAAAATGGGCCCATAAGGAATGAAGGAAAAAGATCTGGACCTGATTCCTTAGCAAATGAGCAGGAATTAGGAGAGGTCTATTTTTTTTTAAAAAAACTGTTTTTGTTTTCAGTTTATTTTTGTTCAAGTAGAAATATATCTACAGACTGTTAATAGATATTTGACTTTTTCATTTGGGGTTTTGATGTTTCTGAGGCCAGAACCCACCTGTTACCAGACTCTGGTTTCCAAATGGACTGCTTGTATGATTTTTTTCTTAACCAAGTCTACCTCTCCTCCTCATTGGGTCCTGATTACATTTTAAGGCTGGTTGGAGGAGTGAATTTAAAAGCCCTTCATTGGGTAGTGTAGTGTTGATCAGTAGGAGAAAAATCTGTTTCTCCTAGAGGAAGGAAATATTAATAATAATAAATAATGGAAGAATAAAATGTTGCTGGTTAGAGGATTTGAGGACATTTGTCCATGCAGTTCTGCGTGCCTCATTTATTTGTTTAATGAGTATGTATTGGTCTCTGTACCGATGGCTCTTGACTTAACGATTTTTGACTTTGTAATGGGGCAAACGCTCCAGTGCTTTGCATTCAGTACAAACTGTACTTGGAATTTTGAATTTTGATCCTTTTCCAGGCTAGCCACATGCAGCCTGATGCTCTTTTGTGAGGCTGGGTAGTGGCAGTGAGCCACAGCTCCCAGTCGGCTGTGTGATCCAGAGGGGAAACAACTGAGGCTTTGGAATGTTCTGTGTGGCTACGCCAGTGAGTTCAGTAGGTTAGGTGCATTAAATGCTTTCTCCGATTCAACCTCTGAGGGGTTGTAAATCGATGAGCATCAGTACTAGTACTGTTCCAGGCGCTTGGTATGCATGTGAGCAAATAACCAAGATCTGTCTCCTGATAGAGGAGACACAAGACATAGACATAAATAAACACATTGATTGCATGTTTGCAGAAATACATACTGCAGGTAAAAAGGCCTATTCAGAGCATGGCGGAGGGATCAGGAGTCTCTAGGCCGAGGTAGGGTGGGGTCAATGCAGGATTGCACAGCATCATCAGGATGGGTTTCCTGGAGAAGGGAGGTCTGAGCAAAGACCCAAAGATGGAAAGGGTATGAGCCAAGGAGAAATGTGGGGAAAGAGTGTTCTGGGCAGAAACAGCTAGTTTAAGGCCCCGAGGCTGGGGCATGCATGGTGTGTTCCAGGGATGGCTAGGAGACCAGTGTGGCTGAAGTCACCACACATGGGGCAACTTTGTTCCAAAGGCAATGTGTGTTACAGATCACACAGAGATTTGTAGGCCACTGAACATCTTCAGTTTTTATTCTTGGGGAAGTAGGGAGCCATGCAGGGCTTTAAATAGAAGAGTGATGTCACCTGACTTAATATTTAAAAGAACCAGTTTAGATGCACTGTTCCAAATAGATTTTCATGGGGACAAAGGCAGAAACAGGAACCAGTTAGAAATCTATCGCAGTAACCTGAGCTGGGGGTGGAAGGAAAGAGGTAGAAAGTGATCAGATTCTGGGCATATTTTGAAGGTAGGATCAGCTTGGTTTCCTGCTGGATTGATCATTGGGTATGAGAAAAATTTGAGAAGAGTAAGACTCCATTTTTTGTCTAAGCACCCAGAAAATGGAGCAGTCACCACAAAGATGGAGAAGCTAAGGTTAATTTGGCTTGGGAAATATTGTGTGCAATATGTCTATTAGATGTGTAAGGGAAGGTCTCATAGTAGGAGCTGGATAGTAAGAGTCGAATTTGGGAGAGAAGCTGGACCAAAAATGAAATTTTGAGAATTGAAAGCAAGTGGGAACTCGTGTCCCTTGGAACCAGATGGGACAGAGAAAGGACAAGGTCTGAGAACTGATCCTTGGGGCACAAAACCTGGAGACATTGGAAGAAGGGGGTAAATTGCAAAGGAGAAAGAGATGCTAGGGAAGTGGGAGGAAAACCGAGTTGGATATCCAGGAAGCTCGATGGAATCGGAAGGATAATTAGCCAACTGTGGCACAGGCAACAAGTACGATAAAGTCTGAGAGTTTAGTCCTGACTGTAGAATCAGGGACAGCATATGTTGCTTCTCTGCTGTTTTCTTTCCCTCTCCTCCTCCTCTTCCTTTTCTTCTCTTCCTCTTCCTCTCCTCTTCTCTCCCCTCCCCTCCCCTCCCCTTCTCTTTTGTCTCTCCCTCTTTCATTTTGCATCCAGGACAGCAAAGAAACAAAAGAGCTAGTAGAAAAGGAAGTTGGGTCAAGAGAAGGATGTTTTTTAAAATGAGAAAAATGACTACAGATTTGAATGCTGATGACCATAATCGAGAGAGAGAGAGAGAGAGAGAGAGAGAGAGAGAGAGAGAGAGAGAGAATGTAATGATGCATGAGAGATGGAAAAGAATTACTGGGATGCTTTGAATATTCTGCAGATTGCAATGTGGAATAGATACATAAAGATCTAGGCAGCCTTCTTGGGTCATGAGGTAGCATGCTAAGGAAGGCAAAAAAAACAATATAGAAATAACCTAGATTCCGAAACAATCTCTGGACTGCTTACTTTCTGACCATTTATGTCTTAAAGACATAAACCTCTCTTTTTTTCCGAAATGTGCTTCAGAAACATTTCAAACAGACTCACCTGTGCCCTGCACAGGCGATGAGAATGGGGTTCCCCTCATTGGAATGGGCTGACTGAGAAATAAAAGCTAGGAAAATAGAACAACAAAAAAAAAACACAGGACACAGAAAATAATTTGAAAAATGGGGGGTGAGAGGGGCAAGCCCGTCATACGGATTGAGCTTCTATCGATACTCTGGCAAAATGAAGCCCAAGCCTGCTTTATTTGTACTGGGGGACATCAAAGGCCTTCCATAAAATGTTCTTCTCCAAAAAAAGGTTAAGTTGGGCTGCCCAGTTCCCAGTGGGTTACACCCATCTTCCCAGCAAGGATGAGAGATCTTCCCAGCAGAGCCAAGATAAAGGTCACGTGCCTTGGGCAACCTATTGTGTGGGAAAGCCACAGATCGTTCCCAAGGTTAAACCTAAAATCTTCCTGGCTCCTTGCTGAGAGAAGATCCTCATGTGCTTTTCAAGGATGGCTCCCCACAAAACAGAAAACTTGAAATAATTGCACAGCAGACACACACTGCCTCGTTTCTACAGTGAACATCTCTATCTGTATTCTGCAGTGTCATCAATTCATCTCTCCACCCTTCTGTTTATCCATGTGTCCACATTCTTTTTGGTGCACTCCAAAGTAGAGTGTCGCACATCAGCACGTCATTTCCTGAACACATCAGGAATGTGCACCAATTTCTAGGATTTAATTCCTTTTTAGAGTTCTTATTCCTTTTTCCTTTGAGGTAAAGTTTACATAAAAGAAAACACTTTAATTTTATTGTAATATTTGGTGAGACCTGAAGGAGACCTGAACCTATGCACCCCAATCCCATCAACCCCCCATTACTGCAGAGTGTTCTTTAGTTCCTGTCTCCATCCCCTCCCCCTAAAGCAACTATTAATTTTTTTCCCACATCGATTAGTTTTCCCTGCCCTAAACATTGAGATAAATAGAATCACATTGTAAATACACTTTTGTGCCGGGCTTTTCTTTCACTCAGAGCAACGTTTCTGTGGTTAAGCCCCGTTTTGGGGTTTATCGGTGACTCATTCCTTCCTATCAGTAAGCTGTATTCCATTGTGCGGAGATACTCCAGTTTGTTTATCTATCCTTCCCTTGGTGGACACCTGCTCTGTTCCCAGCTCCTGCCTATTCGAAATAAACCCACGTGAACAGTCCTGTGGAATTAGTTTTATAGACATTGGTTTTCATTGTCTTGTATGGAATTGCTAGATTCCCCAGAGAAATAGAACCATCGGGATATGTGTATGTACATTTCTAAAGGGAGAGATTTATTTTAAGGAATTGCCTCAGGTGATGGTTGGGGCTGACAAGTTCTAACCTGCAGAGCACCAGTTGACTTTGTAGCTCAAGTCCAAAGGCAATATGGAAGAATTTCTCTTCTTGAGGGCGTTGGTCCTTTCTCTTGAAGCCTTCAACTGAATGGAGAGGCCCACCTCATTATGCAAAGTTATCTGCTTGACTCAAAGGCTACTGATTTGAATGTTATTCTCATCTAAAACATTCCTCACGATAATTTCTACTAAACTTGTGTTTGGCCAAATATCTGGGTACCATGGCCTAGCCAAATTGGAACATAAAATTGACCTTCATAAATAAGTATATGCTTAGTTTTATATGAAACTATTTTATATTTTTTTGAAGTGTTCATGCTGTTTGATATTCCTACCAACATATGCAGATGCCAGTTGTTCCACACCTATATTTGGTGTTACTTTTTAATTTTAGCCACACTAGGTGTCATGTGTGAGACAATGCAAAGCTCATGTGTGAGACAATGAAAGAAAAATAGAAGTGAAATAATTGGGCTATGAGACTCTTAACCTTATCCACACAGTTGATACACTTGAATGGATTAACCACAGGGTGGTAACTGTAGGCAGGTAGGATGTGGCTGGGGAGGTGGGTCACTGAGGGCAAACCTTTGGGATTTGTATTTTGGTGACCATATTGTGCTCGCTCTCTGCTTCCTGGTGCCATATTCTGAGCTGTTTTCCTTTGCTATACCCTTTTGTCTTGATGTTCGGTTTCACCTCTGGCCCAAAGCTACAGAGTCAGGAGTCTATGGACTAAAACTGTGAAACCATGAGCCACAATAAACTTTTCAACTGTAATGCCAGATTCGTGGGACCCCAATAGACCTCCAGGAGCCGAATTGGATGCAATCACATAAAGAGTCTTTATTGAGCCTAGACTCACAACCGTTCCCAATGCAGCAGTCCCAGGGAGTGAGTCCTGGTCCTTTGTCCAGTGATATTTTATAGATTTTTGGGGATACTCTATGCGTCACAACATCACACAGCAAATCATCACACACTGCGGGAAAATCCAACAACTCTTAACATTAATTAGCACATTCACTGGCCGGAACAAGTTGGGTAGGGGTGATTGGTTAGTAAAAGAGGGGGATTCCTTTGAACTGATTGGTTTAAGCCACGAGGGTGTACATGCTAAACTACATGGTTTCCCAACATGTTATCAATCACCATAAACTACTGGGGGGTCACCTGGCATTCCAGGTATTTTCACTGTCTCATGCTGATTGGTTGTCGCTAGGGGGGTTGCTATGGGTCCTCACATCCTCTAACTGAGTCAGGGACACCTGGCTCCGCAGGCCTCTCCTGTTATTTACAGTCAAACAACTCTGCAGGGTGGGTATGTGCTTAGAAGTGCTCTGTGGGTTTTTCCAAGGACAAGGGTCACGACGCCCCCTTCCTTAGGACAGGCCTTGAGTAGAAGCTGCTGTTATCTATTTATTTTTTTAAAATGGAGCCACATTAGTTGTTTGACTTTTGTTATTGAATACATATTCAGTTGGTGAATTTGTCAGATACTTATTTAGCAAATATTGTTTTCCTGTTTATGATTCATTATACATTTTCTTAAAGATGTCTTCTGATGATCACAAGTTTTTCTTTTGGATGAAGTCCAGTTTATAAAAATCTTTCTCATTAATAAGCAACACTTTCTGTGACGTGATTGAAAAAAGAAAACCTTGCTGACCCCTCAGTCACCAAGATATCCTGGGAACTCACCAAGAAGTTTTATAATTTTACCATTTACAACACATCTATGTTCCATCTTGAATGAGTTTTCATGTATGGTATAATTTTACCATTTACAACTACATCTATGTTCTGTCTTAAATTAGCTCTCACCAGTGGTATAAGGCAGAGTAAGGAATCCAGGCTGATGTTTTCCAGGTGGATATTTGGTTGTGGCAGCCCCCTTAGTTGACCAGACTTTCTTTTCCTCCCTGGATTGCTTTGATACCTTGGTAAAAATCAAATGACTCTGACTATGGGTCTGTGTCTGGGCCCTCTAGTCTGTTCCATTGATCAATTCATTGATCTCTATACCAGGACTCTACTTTCTTCATTTCTATAACTTTATAATAAGTCTTGAATTTAAATAGTTTGTCTTCTTTTTCAGGATTTATTGAGATATTTAAGTCCTTTGCATCTTAATACAATTTTTTCAGCTTGTCAATCTCTATAAATATGCTAGGAACATTATGATTAGGATTATGTTAAGTCTGAAGTACAGTTTGGGGAGAATTGTCCTATCAAAAATATTGAGTATTTAATTCATGAAAATGCTATCTTTCTCCATTTATTTGGATATTTTTCAATTTCTCTTAGCCATGCTTTAAAATTATCAACATAGAGTTCTTGCATATATTTATAAATTAAATCCTTAACACTGTTTTTGAAGCCATCATAAATTGAATTGTTTTTATTTAATCTGCTATCAACTGTTTGCCAATAGTACATAAAATACAATTGATTTTCTACATGGCCTAATCTTGCTAAATAAATTATTAATTTTAGTTGTTTTATAGATTCCTTAGAATTTTCTGTGTAAACATTCATGTCATCTTCAAATAAAGACTGTTTTAAAAAATTCTAGTACATTGATGTTTTATGTTGCTTGCAACAGTATTTAACCTTATCTGATCATAAGACTAGTACAAGTGAAATTTGACAAGTCAATAGCAAACACAATAACGCTTATTACAGCATTATTTATAATTTCCAAAAAATGCTTCCAACTAAATATTGAACAATAGGAAGTTAGTTCAATAAATTCAGGGTGCATAAACTTATGATAATAAAATACCAAAGAGCCATTAATAACAGTGTTCTTGTATAGGCTTTCAGGATAAGTGAAAATGCTAATATATTATGTGAAGAAGAAAGAAAACCGAAGACATAAAACAATCAGAACACAGTAAGCTATTTCATGTTAACAAACAGTTCCAAAGTCATAGTGTCCTAATGCTGCAAAAGTTCATGACTTGTATGTATCAATAGTCACTCTAGATTCCGGCTGATTGTGTTCTGCCATCTTGTGACCGAAGTATCTGAGATATGTTGTTCCTTTAGTTGCCACAGGGGAAGGAGGGCTAGAGAAGAGAAAGGGAGTTACATAGTTAATTTCAGTTCTCATTTCATTGGGCAAAACTTGTCACATGACCCTCGCCCACAAGAGGTTAAGAGCATAGTCACCCCCATGACCAGAAGAGGAAAATAACCCAATATTGGTAGACATCAGTTAAAGATTCTGCAGTATAATTCCACACTTTCATTCAGATGTAAAAAATGTTTAAATGTTACAGTAGAAAGAAATTATATCTGTGGACATATCCATGAGCCTATATCCTCTGACGTGGATGCAGAGATTTAGATCTAAAATCAGTATTTGAGGTAAAAACTTGAGCTTCAACAAAAGTTCTTTGAAATTATAAAACTGCACAAAAGAAGGACAATTTTCCTAGCATCAAGGGAAAATCAGAAAAGGATGTTACCTATTGACCAAGGATTTTCAAAATTTATGGAAGGGAATGGGAGGATTTAGACTGATGCATGTGTTTGGTAGAACAACAACTAACTTGCAGGTCAAGACAAGGAGAGGAGGTGCCTGCATGGAAGTAAGTGGACGGATAGACACTTTTCAGTGATGTCTCTGAACACTGCCAGACTTTCTGTGACACAGATTTGAAGCACCCATGAAACTGAGGAGGGCTTGGAAGGATAAATTGCAAGGACTTCGGGGCACGTAGATCAGGACTCTGTACTCTGAGTTACTGATCCTAATGCTTACTGGAGAAAGCACACAGGAAAATATGGAGGCCCATCTGCAGGGGAACCTGAAGGTATGCAACAAGGCTACGGAGAGAAGGAGGTCCAGGACTTCAACTGACCCGAGGTGTGTCAAACCAATGAGGGAGGGAAAAGTTTCCAGCAAAGGATGGATTCTTAGATGCCTGAAGTTGCCTTACTAATACTTTCCTGACTTCCTGTGGCAATAACCACTATGATCGCCCCATTTCTTATAGCCCAAGTATTTATCGAATGCCTATGGAAGTCCAAACAATATGGTACAATGGTGGGGCAGGCTTGACATAGCCACCTGGAAGACTCCACCCACATTCCTGGCCCACTATTCCTGCAAGGAAATGTATCTTATGAGCTACTACTGTGGGTACACAGAGCACCCACACACCTACTGTCAATGTACTGATCAATAATGTATTGATCTAATAATGACCTGAACTCCCAGAGAGAGTTCACATCTGCTTACTATACTGTATATACCAACCTGCTGATTCTTGACATGCTGGAAGAAGCGTATTGGAGTCACCGGGGCAGATTTTAAGAATATTATTAATACCTTTATGTAGACACCTTTTCTGGAGATCATGTTACACTTACTGGGACTGGGAGGGAGATCACTGAAGGAAAGAAGTTAGGAGTCTACATTTTGAAATCATCTCCCCTCTTCAAGTGGCTCTAACAGATACTTCCTCAAACAGCTGATCGGATTTTTTGTTGTTGTTGTTTTTAGTAAAAACAAACAAAATCTAGCATTCTGAAGAAGTGTATCAAGCAGAGTGGCAGGATACAGGAGACTGGAGAGCATATCACTTTTATAAAACAAGAGCAGGAAGCCATAGAAATGGACAATTCAAAGAACAAAGGAAGAGAACTGTATTTGGAAAAGAAGCATGATTTCCAAAAGAAAAAAGTAGCATAAATATCACAGTGAATACTTCAGAGAATTATCTTAGAAATCAGACCCAATAATGATACCCTCCTAGATCAAAAAGCCAAAAGTCAGAGATGGGAAATACAGAAGAGAAGATACAGAGACTTCAAGGATAGAGCCAGGACTTCATAGCAGTAGAAGTTCCAGGAAGAGAAACTGAAACAGATGGAAGGGGAGAAATTAAGAATATTTAATTTGGCTTTTTATTTAATTAAGAATATTTGATATGGCTTCAATAGCATCGCCACATGAAACCTCATGCATTCTTTACCAAAAGAGAGGATGCAAGAAAAGAAAGACAGAAGACAAGCAGGGATCATAAATTATAGTAGCTGCTATAATAATTGCTTCTATAACTGCTCAATAGGCATAAATTGATAATCCTTCCTTTTCATCACCTTTTCTACACCCCCCTGGCCTACTGCCATCGTGTTGGATGGGTGGGATTTCTTTGTAGTAGAATGATGACAACCTTCATTTTCACAAGATCTAAGTTCATGGTGGTCCAATCTTTATTGGATCATTGATGTTCCACCAAAGCAGTAAAATCCTTCCTCCAAGTCACAGCCCCACTTGCTTCTATTGCAAGTCCTTTGGTAATGGGGACCAGTTATCCTGGTCAGTGGAATGACTCCTTTTCTACCTGTCAGTTTGGTGGTGTGTGAAGAGTTAAAGTGGTTAAAGTTCAGAGTCAGGCTGCAATTTTATTGGAATATCACTGTGGTCCCTGGTGGGAGCTCTCTTACTGTGGGCACTAGGAACTTTAATCACATTAAGTCCAAGGTCAATTGTAAAGGAAAGCAATTTCTTCAGTGAATAGGGAAAGAGAGGCAACTCCCATTTCTACCTTTTACTTCCCAGACTCAGTGCATCCTGGCAGTTAGAATGACCTCACATACTGGCTGGTGATTTAAGGAATACATTGCCTCCTGTAGGGCAAATGTACTACAACCTTGCAGAATGGTATCCCCCATTGGTTCTATAACTAAACCTTCCACCATTTTATTGAGACAGCTGCCTCCGGGTGATGGGGTACATTATAATTTTGTGGGTGTGAGATTATCACTATACTTCTTATGCGATAAAAATATTGCCTTGTTGGACGGTGATGTTGTTGTAGTAGATAAGGCATCAATCATACTGCTGGCAGAAGCACTATAGGCAAGAAAAGCAAATCCATTAACAGAACATACATTTATCCTGGCAAGGTCAAACCGTTGCTCTCTCCATCATGGAGGAGAATGAAATCGACTTTTTCTAGGTGCCTGGTATACCCAGGGATCAGAGTCATATCTGATGACTACATGTCCTATCTAGGACACTCATTGGTATCAGGAACCCAATGAGCTGCACTGAAAGCAAAGTCTGTGCATTTTGACTCCAGACATACCTCCATGGCCAAGTTGAACATGAACCCATTGAGCAAGCACTGGTTTGGCTAGGAAAAGAGGCTGACTGACATCATGAAGTATATGTAGCAGATGCCCTCTGATGGTCATTATTGTAATAAATGACTATCTTTGGGCTCACCAGCCACCTGTCTATTAATCACTGCCGATGATGTCTGTTCTTTTCTTCCATATGAAGTGGACAGTTAGATGTATTACCCAGAGTCTGCCCAAATGGGGATGGAACTTTCCTTTGTCTTTCTTTTTCAAGTCTACCCTCAGTGTTGCTACACACCCTGAAGACCCATCCATTTTTCCCTCCTGTGCTAACTGGTGATCAGGAATTCCCCCCTCCCCCCGAGAGCTTTCATGTGAGCAGAGGGAGAAGCAGTAAAACGGTAGGAAGTTGTACCTTAGGGAAGTAAGCTGCATGTTCATGCCATTTACACGAGCCCTCGCCTTCGGACCTGCCGGAGCCCAGGCTCATGGAGCTCATTTTCACATAACAATGAATTCTGTGTCTACCTCTGTTTGGGTGAGTCACATACCACCTCATTCATGGGGAGCAGTTTTCCTCACCATGTACAATGAGCACACTATCACTGGGATCATGGCCTAGCATGGTGCTCTATGGGACGTCCGCATGGTCAAGGTCCCTAGGGATTTTATTATGGCAGAGAAGCAGGAGTGATTCCATGGTCTTCAGGTAAGACACGTGAAGGCTTATCTTTATCCTTATCTCTTCTGATTATCCTTATCAATAGAAATTGGAGAAATGGCATTTGCTAGCTCAATATACCATGATCGGCCATGTATGGATTTTCTCACCAAATTACCACACCTGGAATCAAAGCTACAATCAATATCATACCTGATTAAAATTTGCAACAATGTTTAATTATTCCCTAGGCCTATCTGAATTTTGTATGGGCCAAATAAGCTAGTTACATGATCTCTGTGTCTGTAGAAAGAACCCCCACAGACATCTATCAGGTCTTTGAGGGTGGCCTTCTACAAGCTGGCACTGGGCAAATAAACCATGAGAGGTCCCACTCTACCCACTAAGAGATGGGGTCAGCACAAAACTCCACTCACCATTTGATTTTCAGATGTCACCATGCTGTTTTGTGGACATGTGGCCATCCCATCTCCATGGCTTGACATCAGTTCAGAGGCAGGCTTTCATAAGCCTTGAAAAGTCTGTGTGTCTTTTTTTCCTTGGCACCCACCCTCCCTGCAAATGATCCAAGTCCCTCTGGAGAAGGCCTGGAGGTAATTCACAGCATATCACTGCAATGCCTCATAGCTTACTCTGGATCTGAGAACTAGTTTATTTGGGGGAAATGGATAAGAGGCCATGGACTCCCATAACAGTGACTTATATTAGATTTATTCCCCTCAGAATCAGGACATTCCCTTCTACAGGAGTTAAGTACACCTGACTAGGCCTATCCATCTATTTCATTTCCCCTGAATTAGCCATTGTCACAAAATCTGTGACCCAAAACTCTTCCCTAATCACAAAAGAGAAGATTACCAATTGTGGAAATGGTGTCCAGGGTGTCTCTGATGGCTGAGCTGCAACCTGGCCTCTGGAGTTACTCCTGGCACCAGTTCCAATGGTACTCTTTAAGCCTGTCAGGAAACAGAGGGAACATTCCGAAGGATGAGTGGGGAGAGTATAAGAAGAAACCTTTTGTTAGAGGTGTGAGTGGGGTTAAGGGAAATAAACAAGGCACCGTGGAACACCCCAGAATTAGCAAGGATGACAGTATACATTCCCTGACCCTGACAGCCTGAAGGGTTAACAGGAGGAACTTGTTTCCAGACATTGTAGGGTGAGGGCTAGTAGGATCAGAGGTCTTTGGAAGAGAAATGTAGCTACTGACTGGATTCCAGGGACAATGTCATGAGTGTGTATGCTGAGCTTCTCCCGCCTCGCTACCACCAACTCTATGGATTTCCCAAGGGTCTTTCCCATTGTTGAGCCCAACCAATAGCCAGAGGGCAAGGGATCCACGGCTCCACACAGAACGGGCTGAAAAAAGGTGGAGAGTAGATTTAGAGGGCCAAATTGAAAAGCACACCCAGCACAGGCTCAGATAATGCACTGGATAAAATTGAGCCCATAGTCAAGGACAACACTAGTAATAAGCTATATATAAAAGGAAATGCTCTAACTCTAGTCAAGTAACCTACCAGAAAACAAGAGCAAAAATTGTATCTGTGGGTGAAACAGAAGAATTCTCACTTGAAAGTATCCATTGGAATAAACACTTGAAAAAGCATGTGTCCGTTGAAAGGTCTAATTGCATCCTGATAATTTATTCTAAAGTAATGATTACATGCACAAAACTGATAGTACATTTATGCTTATTATAGGATTCTTTATGAATTAAGAAAAAATACTGGAAGGGTCCAGTAATTAGAGATTGATTAAATGAAGGATGGCATAGCCACACCGAATGCTGTGTTGGAACATCCTTCTTTGGTTGTTTTTCAGGCTTAGACTTTATTAGCATTTCCTGTGCACCCATCCGTAGCTCAGCACTATCAGTCACTTTCTCAGAGTTCTGTTTATTCTTCATTATTCTGTTGGGATTAACACTAGGCATTTGTTTTTTGATTTTAAAACGTCTATGAAAGTCCCAGTCTCTGTCGGGTTTTTAAGACCATTAAGATATCATCTTTTTCCCACTAGAAGATCCCAGCTGAACCAGGCAAAAAGAACACGTGTGTAACACACCACATGGCCACGGCTACAGAAAACAATAAATAGAAGGACCTCAGAAGTGTGAAAGCAGGAGAGCTCTCTTTGGCCTGAGGTGGTAAGGAAGGCTTCATGGAGGAGAAAGCGGAACCTGTTGTTCTGTTTCTCAATAATTCAGTAGTGTTTGACGGGTGAACCTAAGTAAAGGAGACTCAGAGAATACCACAGTGGGGAAGCAAATATGCTGGGGAACGGTGGGTAGTATGGTTTTGCAATATTGCTTTCCAGTATAATTATGGATTAACAAGATTTTATTGAATAGCCTGGGACCTTCACCATCATTGTTTCTATGAAAAGAAATGTTCTAATTTTTTAAGTAAGAACCTCTTCAGGAATCAGGGCCTTTTTAGATCCTCTTTGGCTCTTTTGTCAACACAGTTTAAATCTGCTGGTGAAAATAATGCTGATTTTCTTCAAAACCCCACTTGCTGTTGGATTCGATTGGTTAATTTTTTAAAGTGGGTGCTTCTGTTGGAGAGTTGTGCTCACGGAATGTGTGTTTCTTCCTATGATCATCCCTTTGGGGCCGATGGTTCCTTATCAGCAGCATATCATTTTTCTTTTTTTGAGGTTTATTATGTGTGTGTAGCAAGGCATTCAGTTGGAAATGTATCTCATCATTTTAATTGTCCATCACCACCTTGGTAGGAGGGCCTTCCTTTTGCTCCATAGAATCCCGTCATGAAGAGGATCAACAGGGGGCAAATAGAATGACCATCGGTCAGGGATGTTGCAGGCTGGGGAAGGAGAGGGACACCTGAGTGTTATCTATATAGTTGAATATGACAGCTGTTGGCCATAGGCTAGTTCGGGTGTGAGAAACAGGCTGGAATGAAAAGTCCCTTTGGAAAAAACAACATGTAGAGTGTGGCTTGTTCATGGGGAGAGCAAGCAGGTCAGTTGGATTGGTGCACGCTCTGCTCTCTTCTCATAGCAGGCTGGTTGCGGGTCATGAAGAAGATCCAGAAATGCAGCCAGTGCTGCTTTTGCACAGCTGTTCCCTGACTTTGCCACGCAGAGACTGGGGCTGTGGCCACTTCTTGTAATTAATCATCATAGACCAGTCCTGCTGCATTTTGCTTGCAGTCTGATGTCCTAAATCCTGAGTGTGCTTTTTGACCATGTTGCTTGGGATGGTTCTAGCCTGGGAACTGAGATAGCAGTTTTCTGGAATGTAGTAAGGTGAGAGAAGGGACCAGGCACACAGTCCCCAGGGGCAAGAATAGTGCAATTATTCCTTAAATTAGTTGGTGGGAAGCCTGGCCTGGTGTTTCATTGCCATTCAGCACCAATGGTGCAAATGTGCAAAGCCAGTGGCCACAAGTGTTCCTCTTCAGCCATGTCATCCACTGTATCCAGTCCTGCCATGATGTCTTAGGGTGCTCCAGTCAGGGCAGGGGATTCTTGGAGTGGCCATGAGGGTTGGTCCTTGACTTGCCCCCACATGATCCAATGGTACTTCCCAACCTGCCTTCCCCGGTTCTGGCATTTGATGTATCTCAGGCACCAATCCAACTGACCTGCTTGCTCTTCCCATGATTCCTCCCTCCTCATCATCTTCATTCTACTCGCTGTGCCCTGGAATCCAAATCCTGCCTCTCTCCCTCAAAAGCCTCCTACTCCACAGAATCTTCTATAGCTTTCACAGATGGGCAGAGGGGCTGCCTCCTGAAGTCATTATGGTATAGCTCTTGGCTCTTCATGTATTTCAAATCATCACATTCTTTTGTGCACTTCTTACACCATAGGACCGACAGCTCCCCAAAGGCAAAGGACTTCCCTGGTTTCTGAGAAGAAAAGGACCTCAGAAAAGAGGGCAGATGCCAAAGAAATGGACAATGAAAACACAAATAATTCAGAAAAAAAGAAGGCACCAATGGGGCCGGGTCTTTTCAAGCTCATTGCATTTGCTGGGAAGATCTTGCACAAATTAAACTAGCCCAGATTTTTCCCTGGGCTTTAGCTAACATCAGCTTCCCTTCTCCTCCCCAGGGGTGGTAGGTGGGAGAGGCAGGAAGCTTTGAAGTGTGTTACCAAGACAACGTGGCCTATCAAGGCTTTCATGACTCATCTCTTAACACTGATCTTGAACTCTACTTGGCTGCAGTGCTGTGCTACTTACAAGTCCCAGGAACACATCTCATTCTCTTCCTTCTACGGTTGTAAAATTTAACCTGCATTAATGGTGCATATTAATGTGTTCAGCGTGGTATTTCAACACGTGTATGCAGTGTGCCCTGATCCGGTCCGCACACAGGCGTGCATGCGCACTCCCCCACCTCCCTTCTGGGTCTTCCTCTCCTTTTCTTCCTAAAAAAATTCTTCCCCTTCCCACTCCTATGTTCTCCCCGTCTTTCATCAGGTTAACTTCTACCTGTGCCTTCTCTCAGCTCAGACATCATTTGCCCTAGCAAGCCCTCCGTCCTTCTCCAACTCCTTATGCAGACCGCATGGGGGGCTCCGTGGAGAGTCCAGTGAAACAGTCTCTTGACTTCATCTTTGTATCCAGACCTCAATCATGCTCCACTTCTTTTCTTCCACCTCGTTTACCCTCTGCAGGCAGAAATCACTCAAGGAGTCTTCATTAAGTGAATGAGTGTATTCCTGGGTCCTGGCGCATGCCTTCAGTGAAAGGTCTGCTGTATAGTAATGTGCACCATTAGAGAAAGTTATTTGGCATCTGGCACATACAAGTTTTAATATATCTGTGGGGCTTGCAATGTGAGAAAGAGTTCAATATTCCTAAGTCCACTGGCAAAACTCCTAGGACCTCAGGACTTAGGGTCAAAGAATCTTGTTTTTGAGTAAGGCTCTACTAAGAACCACCGGATAGGATTTGACTGCTACAGTACGTGATTCTACTTTGGCATTATTGTTCAAAAGCTGATGCTTTCTGTTCTCTGTGCATAGCTAGCCTGAGCCCCAAATATGTGGCCACTTTCGGTGAAGATGGGCTGTTACCTAGCTGTTGAACACAAGCCCTTGTCATCCGGGGACTGTAGCATTGAGGCTGCTGGAATAGGATACAGGTTCACTGGCCTTGCCACCACTCCTGAGGTCTGAGAAGTGAGTTGTGCTCCTTGGCTCCCTCACTTCCCTGTAGGAAAAGCCCTGAGCCCCCTGTCCTGCAGTTCTGCTGCACAGGGGTAGATCTGAGAGGCCCTGCTGCAACCCCAGAGCTCCGTGACAGAGGCAGCAAGCTAAAGAGCAAGCTGCTGCTTCCATTTTTTATTTTACATAAAGATTTATCCCCCAAATTTCAGATGCTTCCTTGAGAAATCTGTGCATATGAACTACAAATCGACTCACACAAACATTTATCTTCCCATATTTTGCCTTTGTTTCATTCCCAAACCACAGTGAATAAATTTGGCTACTTCCCTTCCCATTGCCCTAAGTCCCAATAAAAGCAATCACCACGAATGCTTTTACTTCTGTTTTTTTTTTATCATGTAGATGTTTTAGCATAACCATAATTATAGAGTCATGATTTCTTATCTTCCTTTTTACTCTTAACATTATTAGCATTAAAATAACATAATTTTAAAAACCATAATTTTTTAAAAGGTTCATTTTTCTTTATAGATTTAATGCATACTTATTAAACAAACATTTTGGGAAAAAATCAAAATTTGAAGAACTACACTGCAAACATGACTAATGCCTACATTTTTGCAATACTTTTTTTTTTCAGGTGTTCTTGGGCACCGAGTTTTTAAAATATAGCTCTAATCAAGCTCTAGATGCAATTTTGAATCCTTTTCAAAAACTTAACCTAGAAAATCTTTTTGTCGTAACACCATAATCATCATTTGATCTTCATACATATAATTTTTAATGACTACATGATGTTCTATTGAGTTAACCTTGGGCACTAAGTTGTTGACAGTCAGTTACTTTTATATCTACAATGACTGTCTCCTTTACTTCCTTAGGATGAATTTAGCATGTGGTGTAAGGTTTTTTTTTTTTTTATGATGATAATGATGATGATTCTCATTGCTTTTGTTTGGATCCACAATTTTGAGGCCTCCACTCTTTCTGCAGGAGAAGCATTCACTGCCTTTTTTTTTTTAAACTGGGAGGGTGGGGTATGGACCTGGGATTGAACTCAGGTGACTTGACCACTGAGCCATATCCCCAGCCCTGTGTTTTGTATTTTATCTAGAGACAGGGTCTCACTGAGTTGCTTAGCACCTCACTTTTGCTAAGGCTGGCCTTGAACTCGTGATCTTCCTGCCTCAGCCTCCAGAGCCGCTGGGATGACAGGCCTGCGCCACCATGCCTGGCAATAGCTGCCCTTTAAGTACCACCATTCCTTTTTAACAACCCTTGGGTCAAAGCCAGTGACTTTTTAAATCTGGGGGCAGGTGTTCATTGAAGACCTGGGGACTGAGCAGCCAGGCCTTGTGCAGTCTATGCCCAGTGGAGACGCTGCCTCAGTCCGGGGCAATGCCTGCTGCACACTCCAATAGACAAAGAGCATGATGGCGACTTGTAATGGAAATACAGGGACCTGACGTGCAGAACCCATCACCTGAGGTTAAGGCTCGGAGGCGACTTCAAACACTTGGAAACATTTCAGAAACACGGTAGGACATAAACAACAAAACAAACAAGCGGACCCAGAATACCAGGGACACCTCCACCTTGCTGGGTCTGTGAGGGCACCGCCTTCAACAGGCTCACCCCTTTGCTCACTTGTGCTCCTGTTTTAAGTCATTGCTTCTCCTGTGCATCATACTGTCTCTCTTTCAACCTGAATCAGTCTGTTTATCTCTGAAAGCCAGTAGCCTCTTTGTGGAACTGGGAAAGGTCAGAGCTCAGGAGAGCTGCTGCTTGGAACTGTAGGCTAGGAAGGAAGGAGCAATGTGATAGGAGATGCCCTTTTACTGACAATTAAACTTGGCAAATGGAGGGGGGAAAAAAAAACACAAAAAAACCAAAATTACCCATAGTCCTAATTCCATAAATGAATATTCTTTGTACGCGGCACGGGAGGCTCATGCGAACGTATGTGCAGTGGCCCTGGGTTTCTAACCCAAGGCCTCCAATGTGCTGAACACAAGCTCTTCTCCTTAGTTATACCCTCGGCTGCACCTTCTAGGTTTTCAGCACGTTGATTATTTATAATTAAAAATCATACTGCACTAATTTATTATCCTGTTTTTTCTCTATTTTACTGTAGTTAATCATCTTTTATTGTTTTTCACTCCAGTCCGAGAACCCATGATTTTCAAAATGTGGCCTCTGGACCAGCAGCAGTATCAGGTGGGAATATGTTTGGAAATGTAAGTTGCGGGTCCTCCTCTAGATCACTGAGCCAGAGGCTCAGGGGTGGAGCCTAGCCAACTGTGTTTAACAAGCCCTCCAGGTGATTGTACTGCACCAAATCTGAAAATCACTGCTGTAGACCATGTATTAAGCACCTCCAATGTTCAGACATTCTTCAACCCTTGCTGCCCAAAGCGTGGACTTGAACCAGCAGCTTCAGCATCACCTGGGAGCTTGTTAGAATGATAGCACTACAACCCTCCACAGACCTAATGAATCGAGAGTATGCGGTCCAAGAGCAATAGGAATCACCTGAATCTTATTAAATGCAAATTATAAATAGGTAGGTTTGGCATGCAATCAGAAATTCTGCTCATTTCCAATGAGCTCTTGGGCGATGTGGATAGTGTGAGTTTGTGGGCTACACTTGGAATAACAAAGCTCTATTTGGCATTTTTAATACTTTTTAAAATGCAGAATGAATTTTAAAAAAATATAGGAGAGATGAACATAAGCATAAGTTATGCATTAATCATAGCTCCCTTTTATAGATGAGAGAAAAACGAGGCCGAGAGAGATGAAGTGACTCGCTGGAGGTCATGAGGCTAGTTCCTGCTGGAGCCCAGTATACAGGTAGGTGACTCTTCATGCTCCCTGCTTTTGCTGTCTGGCTTCAGATGTTCAATAAATCCAAAACACATGCAGAAGTGATAAATTTTGAACAGTTAAAAAGAGAAATCAAAATCCAATCTGGAACTATGATCTTCTGTTCTTTAACATACTTAGCATTTGTATCTCTAGCTCCGTTTTTTGAGCTCGGCTAATATTTTATCATATAATTACCACTTTCTTCTTAAATATGTGACTCTAAAACTATTAGTTGCCTTATGAGGTGTGACTTCATCTTGAATGTGAAGTTTTTCCATAAGATTACATTCCAGCTTTGCCCAGTGCTGCCAGTTCCTCACGTCCTTCCCGCTAGGAGTATTAAACACACCTGAAGCTGTTAATGGCTTTAGGCATCTTTTGATCGGAATCAGCTGCTGTATTTCTGTGTTGTGGAAGTAAAGCATATCATTTTCTAATGTGCTGGGGGAGGAAAAGGAATGCACTTTGAGCTGCTTCTTGGATGTCTCATTTTGGAGTTAGCTTAATATGCATGTGTTTGAAGGCTCTGCTCTGCTGTGAACATGGCTTTGCATAGAATCTGGACTAATGGATTCCCTACCTGCTGGGAGCTGAGCTGGTGGCACAGCCAAAGTCCTCAAGGACCCGCTTCATCGCTGCTTTCTGTCCATCTCTCCCAGCAGCTGCTCATTTCCTGTAAGGAATAGGTTTCATTCTGTACCTGTTACTGAAGTGTCAGTCAGTGGCATACAGTGTCTGAAGCTATTACCAGGGGAGGGGAAAAGAGAAAAAGCCCATTGCTCTTTTAAATTACATTTCATGTAAAATGATCTCATTACTCCCAAAGTAAGATGAAATACAATATAATTTTAGCATATGTCTTGGCAGCCTCTTTCTTTTCAATAGAGTTTTGTTGGTTCTTGTGGGATAATGGGTAAGGAGAGGAGAGATCCAACTTGTTTCCTGTCATCTGGATCTCAGTCTATACTCAGTGATAAGCATAAATAGATCACCTTGCCGCCCCTTAGGGAGGGTCTGTGCATTCATCTAGACTGATAGATGAGGAGGTTCACAGTACAGACAATTAGAAGATCAACTGAAGAGAATCCTGTTGGACACATTCAGCATCAGTAACTCACTGCCTATCTGCGAAAGACAGCTAGTATATTCCTCCCCGAGAGCCTACTGCCCAGAAAAGGCAAATCTATTCTCTAGGGGCATCACACTGATTCACACACCATGTGGCCATACAAATCCCTGTGGTCTATACTTTAAAAATAGGGTCTGGCAACTCATGAACAGCCTGTTTTTTCTGTGCAAGGAATGTGCGTTTTCTGAGAGTCACTAATGATGGCTTTCTTAGCCTGACATCACCTAATTGCCAACCCAATTCAATTTATAGTGTGCTATAAGGCACAAATGTAGGGTCTGCCTTTATGCTTTAATTTGGACAGTTGTTCTGGTTATTCACACTTATTCTAACCAAATTAGGAAACCATACTTTAAAAGCCTCTCCAGGGAAGCTGGAAAACTGTGCCTTTGCTTTGCTTGGGCCCCTTCATTGTGCTCTTTAACACCACTGGATCTTGAGCCACCAGAGCAGGGATCCTAGATCTGTAGGTTTGCTTTTGTATTTTAGCAACGCCCCCCTCTGCCACGTACACACACACACACACACACGCACACTCAGTATATAGTGCCTTGCCTATAGTGAGCACTTGACAGTAATTGTTTGACTCTTCATAAAGCATCTTGGTCCTGTCAATATGCATTCAACAATATTGGATAATTCTCATGTTCTAAAACACAAGAGTCTATCTCCTTAGTACATCATCCTAACTGCCCGATGTGACCTCTATCCAATTGTTGTCACCTATGCCTTCCCCCTGAATGAGTCAAAGCAAGACTGTGTTCCAAAAAACCTTGTAATTTTCTCAGGCCACAAAATTTCCCTCTGCATGGAAAGTTCCTTTTCCCATCTATCAAAATTCTATCCACTTCTCAAAGCTCGGTTCTGATGCCTTCCTCTGCCTGAAGCCCTCCCTGAACCCCCAGCCAGAATTGTCATCGCCTTTACATCTTGCCTCCCGAGGATTCTGTCTCACAATTGCTAACATAAATGCCTACAGCCCTTCCTTGTTCCCTCTGTTCTAAAGTGATTAGAGAATCTGAGGATAGAAAGGACAATTTTGCAGTGGAAAAGCAGGCCAACTGAAGAGGGGCTACTCTGCAATGGTGAGGGTGAGCAGGGGCAGGAGTTGCTGGGTTCTGACCTCATTATGCAAAAGAGGTGGGCTGCAGAGAAAGTAATCGGGTAGGGTAGAAAGATAAGTCTCACCTGGTGGAGACTGCTTATTAAGAAAGGCTTCTAGTGGCAAGTCCTCAAAAATATGATAGAGTAGATCTTGTTCAGCTTTCATGAAGTTTATTATGCAAAGCAATGTATGTAACAATTTGAATTACAAAACCTAATAAAACAAGTACTTATAATCCCACTGCCTAACTTAAAAAAACAGCTTTCCAAAAACTACTCACACTTTGTAATTGTTCTTCTCCAGTCCCACTTCTGTCTGCCCCACCCACCTCCATCATTCGTCTTGCTCATCAACTAAAGTGACCACTCTTCTTGAAATTTTTTTATTCCATAGTTTTCATCCGTTTTATCACAAGTGTTTAAATAGCATCTTTATCTTGTCTTACCCCTCCTTTCCTCTTATATGTCATTTTGTATAACCCTGAGGATCGCCTTCCATTTCCATGTGGTTTCCCTTCTCACTTCCTTTCCCTCCCACCTCTCACCCCTGTTATTGTAAATCTTCTTCTCAAGCTCTTCGTCCCTACCCTGTCCTTGTTTCCTCCCCTTATATCAAAGGAGTCATTTGGTATTTGTTTTTTAAAGATTGACTAGCTTCACTTAGCATAATCTGCTCTAATGCCATCCATTTCCCTCCAAATTCTATGATTTTGTCATTTTTTAATGCAGAGTAATACTCCATTGTGTATAAATGCCACATTTTTTTTATCCATTCATCTATTGAAGGGCATCTAGGCTGATTCCACAATCTTGCTATCGTGAATTGTGCAATCTGTATACGGGGTAAAATTGGGAGTTCATAACCCACTTGAATCAAACTGTGAAATATGATGTATTAAGAACTATGTAATGTTTTGAACGACCAACAATAAAAAAAAGAAAAAAAGAAAATGCTACCCTCATATTAAAAAAATAAAAATAAATAAAATAAAAATAATTAAATTGTTCAATAATAGCCTTAAAAAATAGCATCTTTATTTCATTTTTTTCTCACTTTGTACTTTGTGTAGAATGGTATCTGTGTTCTGTAACTTTCCACTCACATAATACTTCAAAGCTTCATCTGTGTGTTGTCGTAATTCGTTTATTAATGCCTGTATAAGGTGTTGCTTTCTACGACTATACCAAATATATCTGTCCATTCTGTTTGGGAATGTGGTTGCTTCCACCTTGCTATTTTGAATGATGCTAATATTTAATATTCTTTGACATATCTACTGGGGCATAAAATCAAGAGTCAGTACCGTACCTGACTTGATTTGATTGACCATACCTGATTTGATTTTCTTTTTTTTTTAATTCAGTAAGAGAGATGAATTGAAACTTGGCAGATTGAAAATAAATCCCTAACACTATCAAATAATTTGTCTTTTCTCCAAATTTCCATATATGTATTGGTCTCTTTCTTAATTTTTAATTTGCCTATTTTCCATTTATTCACCCAAACTAAACTGTCTAATTACTAATGATGTCTTAATATCTAGTGGGAAAGTCTACACTTTTTTTTTTAAGGAATATCTTGGTTACTCCTGAGCTTTTAAAATGTCCATTTAAAATTCGGCATATGAGAGGAAAGATAGACAAAGGGGACTGGATTTACTCTCTCAGCACTTGAAGATGGGTTACAGAAAAAAGGAATGATAATTCTTTATTTGGATTCCAGAGAACATGGCATAATGATGGGAAAAATAGATGAGCTTTTTAAAATACCATTGTTTACTGCTTAAGTTTTCAGACCATGGCACATGGAGGGGTAATGCAATCAGAGTTCAACAATTTTTGCTCATAGTTCAGAAAAGTCAAGGCAGCTAAAGTTTGTGGAGCAAAACACTGGAAAAGTGGCAACTGAAGATAGAGCCCAAAGATCTTCTGATGTGTCCTTGAGTCTTTGGGTGAGCCAATGTAAGGAAACTACTGAGGTTGGGGAAAGAACCAAAAGAAAGGAATAGGAAGGAAATGTTCACAGCTCACACAAGGCCAAAACCAGTTTTCACTTCCATTAGCTAGGGTAAAAAAGACTTCCTAATACATATAACTTAGGATATCATCATAAAATAGACAGTGCCTCAGTAGTGAAGAGAAATTATCCTTTGCCAAAAGGCTGTCTGAATCTGCCATAATCAAGATTTACAATAAAATGTGAATGGATGGAGTTGATTATAAGTAACTTGACTACATCCCAAATAAGGCCAAAGAATACTTAAAAGGATACCACAAAATGTAGCACCAACAAAGAAAATCATAATGCCTAGCATTCTACCAACAATTACCAGACACACAAAGAAAATTCAGTCTCACTTGATAGAAACAGGCCTATAAAGACACAAATGAGAGCATTATTAGGCAAATACATTAAAAAAGTAATTAGAAATATCTCATATGCTCAAGAGGGAAATAAGACACAAAAAGACCCAAATTGAATCTCTAAAGATGAAAAAATGCAATAACTAAAATTTAAAAAGAAATCTGTATAGGATTAGCAGCAGATATGACAGTGGAGGAGAAAAGATTAGTGGATTTATAGTGACACAAAGTATCTAAAATGAAAGAAAAAATAATAAATGAAGCATTATAAGCTCAATAATAATTTCAAGTGGCCCTAATGCATGTAATTTGAATATCAGAAAAAGGGGTAGTTGGATAAAAATATTTGAAAGAATTTCCTGAAATTTTCCAAAGCAATGAACACTATCAACAAACCCAAGAAGATCAATGAAAGGCAAGCAGAACAAATACGAAGAAAATACCAGAGCATGTTATAATCAAAAGGTAAAATAAATGACCACAAAGAGGAAAATCTTAAAAGTAGCCAGAGGAAAAAAGACATTGCACACAGATGAACCCAAAAAAGACCTATGGCAGACTTACCAATCAAAACAATGAAAGCTAGAATACAGTGGAGCGACATTTCATAGAATTGAAATAAAAATTAAGAAACCAACCCATAACTTTATGGTAAAAAAAACTCTTTCAAAAATTAAGGCAAATAAAGACATTTGCAGGCATTAAAAAAATCTAAAAGAATTTGCCAGGAAAATAGCACTATAAAAAATGTTAAAATCCTTTAAACAGAAGGAAAAGGATGCCAGATGGGTATTTGGATCTATACAAATAAATGAGAGGACTAGAAATGGGAACTGTGTGAGAAGATATAACATAGTTTTCCTAATTTTTTTTAAAAAATGATAATTTGCTCTTTAAAACAAGAATAATAAGAATGTGTTATGGTGTCTTTAACATATGTAAAAATTAAAATGTATGACAGCAATAACACAAAGGCCAAGAGAGGGTAATGGAAAAATATTCTTATAAGGTTTCTTACTACTTATGAGGTGATGCAATGGTGTTTGTAAGAAAACTCTAGTAAGTTATAAGATGTGTATTCTAAACCCTATATGACCACTGAAAAAGCACAGCCAGTAAGTCTGTTATGGGAATTAGAGACTATGAAAACATTTACTTCATACAAAGAGGCAGAGGGAAAAAGATGACAAAGGACAAATAGAAAACACTTATGAAGATAGTAGATTTTAAATCGGGCAATATTGATAATCACATTCAATGTAAATGCTTTAAGCAACCAAAGATGGCATGAAATGAGTTTTCTAATGGGTGTAGGTTCAGATCCTTTTTAATATTTTTAATCATAGTAATATATATATAAAATGTAAGGTCTACTGCCAAATGTTTATAAGTGTCCAGTAATATTAAATACATTTGGCACAGCCTTTCTCTAGAACTCTCCATCTTACAAACCTGAAACTCTGTACCCATTAAGTAACTCCCATTTCTCCCTCTCTCCCTACAGCCCATTCTCTCTCTGAATTTGACTACCCTGGGAACCTATCATAGTCACTTTTTTAAAATATTTTTTGTAGTTGTACATAGATAGCATGCCTTTTATTTTTATGTGGTGCTAAGGATGGGACCTAGTGCCCCACACAAGACTGGCAAGCTCTCTACCACTGAGCTATAGCTACAGCCCCATAGTTGCTTTTGATGACTGATTATTTTATTTAGTATAATTAAGGTTCATTCATGTTGGAATAGATGTCAGAATTTCCTCCTTTTTCAAGGCTAAAAAATATTTCATTAAATCTATATAACACATTTTGTTTGTCCATTCATCTGTCCATGCATCTTTTAGCTATTATGAATAATTATGCTATAAGCACAACTATACTCTGCTCATATCTTTAAAGTGTGTATTCTACTTATGAGCATTTAATCCCCACCCCTCTTTTTGCTATACTGGGGATTGAACTCAGGGGTGCTTATACTGAGCCACATCCCCAGCCCTCTCTTGTTTATTTTGAGACAAGTTCTCAGGAAGTTGCTTAGGGCTTCACTGAGTTGCTAAGTCTAGCTTTGAATTTGTGATCCTCCTGCCTCAGCCTCTGAAGCCACTGGGATTACAAGTGTATGCCACCATGTCTGGCCCTTTTTCTTGTTTCTTAAGGTACAATTTAGATCAGATTCAAAATCTACCTATTTATTATTGTGAAAATTTAATGCTACAAGTCTCCTATTTTGTTTTTGGTGAATCCACCAATTTTAATAATTGGTATTTTAATTTTTTTCATTCTATTCGAAATATTTTCTTATTTCTATGGCTGAGTTGTTTGGAAGTGATATTCAAAGTCCAAATATTTGGGAATCTTTCCAAATGTATTTGTTATTAGATTCTAAGTTAATTTCTTTGTGATTAGAAAACATGCTGTGTATTATTTCAGTACTTATAAGGTTAGTGAGAATTGTTTTATGGCCAAGAAAAAGGTCTGTGTTGGCAAATGTTCTGTATGAACTTAAATATTGTGTATTGTGCTATCATGGGGTACCATGTTCTGTAAATGTCAACTGGAAGTGGTGTTCAAGTTGGTTTGAACACCAAGATGCATCTGTAAGCAAAGAATGCACTTTTAATAATACCCCATACAATATGCACAAATTAACTCAAAATGGATAATATATCTAGATTTAAAACTGACAGTATGCAGATTCTAGAAGAAAATTTCTTGAACTTAGAATGATTCTGACAAAAATTTCTGATACCATGTCAAAGCACAATCCACAAAAGGAAAAAAAAAAGGTTAAGGCTTCATTGAAATTGAAAACTTTTGTTCTCAAAAGATTAAGAGAATCAAAGAGGCAAGTACAGACTGCAAGAAAATATATAAATCACATATCTAATAAAGGACTCATCCAGAATATATAAAGAACTTTCAAAATTCAAGTAATGAGAAAACCATCCAACTAAATGGCAAATGATTTGAATAGACATTTCACCAAATGTGGTAGAGGACTTGAAATAAGCATGTAAGAGGATACTCTGCATCATTAATCAATCTTTGTTTTCTTGTTTAAGCTGTGTTAAGACTTGCAAATTTAGATTCAATGTGTCTTCCTGGGGGACTAGAACTTTTGTACTGTTTTTTCTATATTCAATAATTTTCACCTTAAAATCTATTTTATGGTAACATAGTTATGCCAGCTTTCTTTGTCTAATACATAGATTAAATATTTTAAAAATTTTATTTAACAATTTTTCATCTTTGAAGTCTTACATGAACATACAGTTTTTTAAACATTTATTTTATTCTAATTTGTTATATATGACAGCAGAATGTGTTTAAATTCTTATTACACATATAGAGCACAATTTTTCATGTCTCTGGTTGTACACAAAGTAGAGTCACACCATTCGTGTCTTCTTACATGTACTTAGGATAATGATGTCCATCTCATTCCACTGTCTTTCCTACCCCCAAACCCCCTTTCTTCCCCCTTTCCCCTTTGCCCTATCTAAAGTTCATCCATTCCTCCCATGCTCCCCCACCATCCCTATTATGAATAAGCATCCTTAAATCAGAAAACATTTGACATTTGTTTTTTTGGGATTGGCTTACTTCACTTAGCATTATATTCTCCAATTCCATCCATTTATCTGCAATGCCATGATTTTATTCTCTTTTAATGCTAGTATTCCATTGTGTACATATACCACATTTTCTTTATCCATTCATCTACTGAAGGGCATCTAGGTTGGTTCCACAATTTATCTCTTGTGAATTGTGCTTATATACATTGATGTGACTGCATGCCTGTAGTATGCTGTTTTTTAAGTCCTTTGGGTATAAACTGAGGAGTGACCTAGCTGGGTCAAACAGTGGTTTCATTCTCATTTTCCCAAGGAATCTCCATACTGCTTTCCATATTGGCTGCACCAATTTTCAATCCCACCAGCAATGTATGAGTTATACTGGGATTTTTAAATAAATCAAGTCAGAAAATTATTGAATTTTAACAAGGGATTTGACTTTATTCTCAATCACTCAAAATATTTGGGTTGATTTATATCATTTGTGTCTTCATTTATTTATATCATTTTGTGGTTTGTCATGCTTTCTCCATTTCCTTTGTATGTTTTTGCCTTATTTTTTAAATATTTTTTATTTGTAGTTGGACACAATACCTTATTTATTTATAAATAAAGGATTGAACCCAGAGCCTTGCATGTACTAAACAAGAGCTCTACTGCTGAGCCAAAACCCCAGCCCTTTTTGCCTTATTTTTAATAAATTTAGATTCTTATTTTTTACCATGCACTTATCTGGAAGATGTATTTTTAATTCTATTTGATGGCTTTCCTTAAGATTCTAATACTCATAATTAAGCACTAATTAATAGATTTTCACTCCTCCTGGTTGACACAAAAAACCTTGGAATATGTTAGCATCAATCTTTTCCTCCTAGCCTGCGTGCTCTTGTCCTGGTGTAAAGCTTCATCTTGTCATAAGCTAGTGTTGTCATTACTTTCACCCAGTCTCTGTTTACTTAGGTATCCACATGCTGACTATTTTATTTTGTCTTGGGACTTTCAGAATGTAATTCTTTAGATAGTCCTTTATTGAAGAATGGTAGCCCACAAACTCCTTTTTTATGTATCTGAAAACACTCTTATTTCAACAATATTTTTTCTATATCCAATTATGTACCCTGAAAATGTTTAAAATGTGGAGTGGATTTTAAAAAAAAGGAAAAATAGTATATGTAGATTTTTTAATTAAAACAATTCATTTGATGAACCCTCTGAAGGCGAGCTGCAAATATCATGACATTTCCTCCTTAAATATTTCTGCACACATCTCCAAAAACTATGGATATTTTCCTCTCTAGCCACAATGCCATTATCACACTAGGGAAACATTAACAATAATTTTATAGTATCTAAATTTTTTTCCAAATTTGTTTCTAAAATAATTTAACAGCTTGTTTCTTTCATAAAAACGTCTTATAATAAGTTCCATGTTATGTTTGATTATTAAATCTCTTTAGTCTCTTTTAACTCAAACTGTGCTGTCATTTTTATGAGTTGATTTTTCTGAATGTAGTTATCTTATAAACTATCTCATTCTGGATTTGCCTGACTTTCTCATGATATTAGAGATGCTAAATATAATCACTTGGTTAAGGTTCAGCTTCATTCTTGAGATATTTTTTGGCTGTTACAGAATTCTAGGTAGGCATCATTCCTCCCAGGCTTTTTAATGTATTTCCATGTTTTCTTGCTCTTTATTTGGCTTCGGACACATCTGGTAAGCCAATATCTTTTCCTTTAATGATTCTGCTTTTAAGAATTTCTAGCTGATTTTAAGATTTTTTTTTTTGGTGGCTGCATCTTGCCTGTGTTGTATCTGGGTGTGTTATCCATGATTTTTCTTGCTCTTCATTGGATTTCCCAAATTTTACAGTTTCCACCTTGAAAAATAATCTAAACCATTATCCCTGGATCTGGCCTCTCCTCCGTTCCATCTTAGCTTCCCCTGAATTTGGGCTGGATGTTTGTTGGACCTTCAGGTCTTGTACTCTCATATTTCTCATATTTTCTAACTCTTAACCCACATGCTGACATAGTTCAGGGTGAAATATGGTAATTGAACAATACTTTCAAGTAATTCAGAAACATCCCACATATTTTTTTTCTTTGTGCTAGTCTTTCAACTATCCTATACTTTAACTCTTTTCAAAATAAAAATTGGAAATATAAAGAATAAGCATGAAATGAGAATATTCTAATATAAAAAAAGAAAAAAGTGTATGAATTGTAATTCCTCATTAAAGGGACATTTAACCAATCGCATTTGATGTGATTGGTTAAATATCCCTTTAATGTGTAAAGAAAAGTACCCCTAAATAGACACCTTTCAATTCCCAAATAATCTCTTCATTTGACTTTTATTAAACTCATTAACCTCTCCATGAGGTTTTAAAATCTAATTTTTCTTCACTCCTAGAAAATTTTTTTCAAATCACTTTAATAGACTTTTACGTTCACTTATCTCTTGATTCTCTTTAGCCATATTTAACACATCTAATTATATACTATCTCTGATAATTCTGATATCTGAAATCTTGATGTGGCCTGTTATTGTAATTTTTTCTTTTCAGATAACTTTTCCCATTGTTTTGCAGATTTTTGTTCAGCGGCTTCTATTTTCAGGGCTCTTTTGTAATTTCTTTGAGGTCTGGGACGAAGTTGTGTTTCATCTTAAAAAAAAAAAGTTTCTCCCAACAACCTGGAGTCACCACAGATTCAGTTCCATGTTATGTTAAGTAGAATTAATTTTTCAGATATACATGATAGTAGGGTGTATTTTGACATAGATACATGGAGTGTAACTTATTCTAATTAATACTCCATTCTTGCAATAGAACCTGATGTGGAGTTACAGGGCTGGTATATTCATACATGAACACAGGAAAGCTATGTCTGATGGATTCTATTGTCTTTCCTATTCCCATCCCTTCCCCCTTCCCTTCATTCCCCCTTTGTCTAATCCAATGAACTTCTATTCTTAAGTAGAATTCTCAGAGGCCTTGGGCCCTGGGTGTGGTGGCTTCTGTACTTATGAATCAGGAGCTCAGTGAGGGCCTTTTTAAAGAACTGTGTACCTGGGACCTAGATCTGGCAAGTAACAACCCTCTGTGGCAATGACCATGTCCACTTCACCTCTACTCCCTTCCCAGTTCCCTTTCAATCACTACCTCAAGGGATTTCTTTCTTTTTAAAAATTCGTAGTCCATTTATTTAAAAGTATGTGTGTGCTATGCAGAATTATTACCTAATTCGCAATCAGAATTGAAAAAAAAATCTATATTTTCAGAGGAAATGTTCTGAGAGTTGTTTTTATATCATGTCCTTGAGTTTGTCATGTTCTTACAGAGCACATAAATTTGTGGCTCTGTTTCTGTTGATGCAGTGCTGTTCTGGCTTGAGACTTCAGAGTCCTAACTTAAGGTATATTAGAGCCCAGTATGTGCAGCTGGAGTTCTGGTCAGAGTCGTAATGGTCCCCTCCCTAACTGGGAAGCAATCTTCCAGGAATTCGAAATACATCTTAATCATGACTCTATTACTGTTTCGGGTAAGCTGGCTTCCTGAAAGCAAAACACCCTGCTTCTTAGTGTTTGCTGATTTTCTGCTGTGAAAATACTCCAACAAGGGCCAATTTCAAGCTACCAATGGTCTAACAACTGGCTCAAAAAAAAAAAAAAAACCTGAATTTTAAGCCTCAGGTTTTGCCTGCCAACGGTCAGTTCAGCACCCCAGACCACAGCTCCTAATGAGGCTTGTGACAGAGAGGATGCTCAACAAACACCTGCTGGATTAAAGCCCAAACTGACTTTTCAGTACTTTGCATTTCACTAATAGCCATTTCTCTTATTTTCCAAATTTTTTGAAGTGAGAACCCAAGTAAAATCGCCTGTGACTCCTGACCTGCCCTTTTTCTTATCTTTCCAGTTTGGGCAGTGAAATGATTAAATGCCTTGTTCTTTTAAAGTCTTCTTTTAGTTCTCCATTAAGACGGCAAAATAAAATGATTAAGATGGGTCTGATAGACTCAGCAGGTGTTGAGAGCCCGGTTTGTCTTCTGCATTTCCTAAAATTACCCACTTCCTGAAGGACTGACAGTTTTGTATCCATCTATGGACTGAAGCTGGAGTGAGGATTTCAAGATGTTATCACTCTTGAAAGGCAGACAATGTCTCATTGACAAGGGGGAAGGGGATGAGAATTAAACTACTAACAGTCTCTTCTCATTTTCTCTGTTAAGTTCTACCTCAAAAGGGCTCAACTCAGGGAAGACATTCTATCATGGAATTTTCATACCACACTCAATTTTTAAGAAAAATAACTAAACTAATACTCATTTTTGAAGTTAAAAGTTTTTAGTACTTCAGAGGGTTTGGATATGTTAGTAGGTGAGACTGACTCAAAAGTTTGCTTGGATCCTTTCAAAGTTCATTACATACTGTTGGGGAGAGATCATGGTTGAAAGTTGAGCAATTTGAGCGATTCTGGGATTTTCAGGTTAATATCAAACATCTTGAAAGTTTGTTGTAGCTCGATAGGGATTTATCATGTGTGTTGTCAAAAACCAGAAACTTGAAACTCAAATCCCTCTCATCACCTGCCTTCAATCCATCACCAGACCTATACATCACAGCTCTATTCTCCTCCATCCCCTTTACTACTGAGTTGAGGCCACTTCCTGTCTTTATGCAAAAACCTCTGAATGCATCTTTTATAGCTTTGTTTTTCCTCCTTATCAGTTATGATGAGTTTCTGCTGCCTTTAGTAGAAAACCAATCTCAGCAGCCTAAACACATAGAGATGTACTTTTCTCTCAAATAAGAGATTTGGAAATAAGCAGGCTTCTGGTCATTCTGGGAGCGTGGCTTCCATCCTCAAGCTGCCTCACAATAGCAAGATGGATGCTATTGATACTGCTATTCCATCCATATTCCAGGCAGCAGTAAGGAAAAGGATAAAGACTGTGCTTTCCAGTCAGTCCCCCTTTAAAGAGCTTTTCCAGAAGCTCTACTTCAACAAATTCCACTTGACGTTTATGAAGCACCCTATTTTGCAAGGGAATTCAGAAAATAGCATTTTATTTAGAAACACTGCTGTTTCAAATAGAGTTCCTGATGATAAAAAAGAGGAGGCAGCCAATAGAGTTTAACAAATGAGCCAACCTTTCTTAACACTGCAACCCTTCCTAAAATGCACACTGTTCATAATCAGTCACCCCCCCAAAAAAAATCCTTTTCTTGCTCCCTATTATGCTAACTAACTTACCAAATAAGGTCCTGCATCATCTACCTTCTGTTTTTTCCTTTGCCATCCCCACACCACACTGTGTTTTGTACCCACGCACCCAGCTCCTTCCTCCTCCGCCAACTCCTAGGACTTGGCAAAAGTCATTTCCTTCTCATCCTCCCGGGTCCCCCTGGGCTGTTTATTTCCTGTTGTCTTTAGATTCAGCTTAGACTTTGCTACAAGTCTTTCATGGCCACTCAAGGATGGGCTAAGTGTTTCATCTGTTTCTCTAACCAAATTCATTGTGCTTAGCACATTCTACTCAATTGATCTTTCACTCATCTCTCTCCCCAAAGAGAATGTAAATTCGTGGAGGAACTGGAAATTGTTTCAGTCATCCATGCATCTCCTATGCCTACTGCAGGAATAACATCAGAACACTTAATACATTTTGTTTGAATAAATGCATAGATTCAGTATGGGTTGATGATGGGATCATCTGTCTTGATTCCAGCAATGTTTGGAAGCCCGGGAGTGGGAACATCTGGGGAGTTACATACAAAGATAAGAATCCAGGGCAGTGAAATAACTCATCAGAAGAGACTGCTTTTAGTTCTGTTTCATGCTTTACATATGAAGTTTATAGAAACTGAGTGACAATGAGTTTTACATTTTTTTTCTTTGCAAGACCATCTCAAGGTGAGTCAATTTCAAAGATTATTTAACTAGAATTTGTGAGCCTATCTCTTGACCTGAACATACATGTGATTTATACATGATAATTTTATTAATGATGATAGATTATTGAAATTTCTCCAGGAGCATCTCCTAATAGCAACACTATGTTTTCCTATGAATTCTGTTAAATGTTGTCACAGAATCTGGTCTCTGCTTAGGACTGAGGAGTTGGTGAAGTCCAGCCACCCTCTGAGATCATGTGACCTGCATCTGGACCAAGGCTGGATTGAGAACAATGAATGTGAGGCGCCCCCAATCGGACAGTAAAGGCATCACACCCTTGCAGGGTACCTTGTTAATAGGAAAAAACTTAAGGATTCTTCCCCAGAGCCAATGAAGGTATTTCTCCTGAAAAAGATAAAAACTACTTCTTTCCCTCTTATAGTTTTATCACTGAGCCCACGTGGGATTTTTAAGAGCTGATAATAGGCAGTCAAGCAACTGGGCACCCCTGTTTCATAGCCAAGCCATATGTCTGACATAAAGTAAATGTTGGAGAAATGTTTATGGAATGGAGGAATGAACGTTTTTGTGTTGCCAGTTCGATGCTTTAGTGACTGAATTACATATCTTTTTTTCTACTAAAGAGGTCTCCAATCCAAGAAATTTAAGAATCCTGCATCTACAGCTCTGCCTGATCTCATGCTGTCTCAGCCAACTGGAAAGATATGGTTAAGAATCCCGAGTTTATTGTAGGTCTCCACAAGTTTAGTTTTAGTTCCTTGTGTCACCTTGCTGTCTGAGAGTTAAATCAGGCTTTTGTAATGTGGCTTAATTGTACGTCTCCATTTCCAGTGGAGAAATCATTTTTTTCATAGGAAGGAATTCCATGGCTAAGGAGCAAGAACTGTAAGGTAAACTGGAATCTTGTGAGCAAGTTCATCGTGCTGCTTACAAATGTGTATATTTAACTTCCAATCACCTACCATAATAAAGGGAGGGGATATTCCATGATAACAATGTGATGCAGAGAAAAGATATTTAATAAAAGAGGACCAAGTCAGACCATCAATTTGGAATCACTAATCATTTAATTAGCCAGTCTTAAGATCCATATGAAATTTCTACGTATATGCTTTCAAAAAAAAAAGTCTTATAATTTTTAAAAGCTGTTCTAGTTGAATCTTTGATGTTGGTAGTCTTTTCTGGGCTTTGGAAAGCATAAAGCTGTGTTTCTTGAAACGTGGATCATTTTGATAAAGCTTTATAATCACTCAATCAGGAAGGGTCTCTTTTGTCTTAGAAAGCATGGCAGGATTTTGAGGCAGTAGCTTTAACATCATGAATTTTCTTTGGCTTAGGTTAAGTATTGAAATTATTTGACCTTCCTAGAGTATGCTGGGTGACCAACCTCCTCACCGATGATTATTCCATTTGTTTTCAAATTGCTCTTGGGGTCTAACTACTAAGAGCAATGCCAAGTCACAATATTACTCATGGGACAATCTGTCATTTTAACTGGGCAACCTGCCTAATTAAGGAAAAAGAACTGGGTCTTTACTTATGAGAGACTGAAATCCTTTTGAGAGCCTTTCAGGAGTATAGAGGAGTCCTATTTCATGTGGTTAAAGTAGTGAGTTCAAAGTGGCTATATCCTTCTAGATGTACCCTCCCTCTGGAGACTCCAAAGTATCCAGCTAAACAGTTTCCCACTTCCTAACCTCAACCACCATATTGGCCTCTATGCAAAAGGTCCCCACAGGCAAGATCTGGCACCAGCAGCCAAGGTTAGGGAGCTGTCGGTGTTGGTGCAAAAAGAACCCAGAATTAGGGAATTCTCTTTCCCTCAATTGGCCACCACTTCTTTACCCCATAGAAATATCCAGAATCAGGCCTGGCTTTGAACTGGGCAAATTATGAAGTCACTCTAAGAGAGTGGTTCACCATGGGGTTATTTGCTGTCCATGGGACATCTGGAAACATCTGTTAATACTCCTGGTGTGTAGGGCTAGGGATGTTGCTGAACATGCTGCAATGCACAGGACAGTCCCTGACATCATCATCTGGCCTCAACTGTCAATAGTGCTGAAGTTGAAAAACCAGGCTCTTAGCCTTGGTTTTCCTCCTTAGTGATGTGCAGGTAATACCACTTCCTTATCAGGCTATTGAGAAGTAATGTGGTCATGAGTGCATTATTTGGGGCAGATACCACGTACACAATGGGCATTTGGTAATAGACAGCTATAGGAAATTTTAGTGGGGTGCAAACAGATTGCCCCTGTCAAGGCCCTCTAACCACTACTTGGCTTTGTGCAGCCTGGTCCATCTTCTCAGGTCCACATTCACGTTATGAAGCTCTATGCTTTCTCTTGTACATGACGTCGCCTCATGCTTTGGAATTTTAATTTTTCAAGTCTTTATTTGGTAGGTAGAGGATTCATCACGTTATTGTTTTAGGCAGGAGAGTGTGGACGGGTGAAAGTATCTGCTTGAACTAGGATGTATTTCTGCAATTTTCACACATGCACAAGAGCTCTCAGACTGGGAACGAGCTCTTGGGCATTTTCTTCTAAAGTTTAAGAAAGAAAAAAATTGATGCCCTACTTATTTTCATTTCTAGGTAATCTAGATTTTTCTACCTGGACTTGTAAGATGTTTACTTTTTGCTTCAAATTAAAACTAATTCACTATATAATTTCCTACTTTTCTTTTAAATTAATGTTCTGGGAGTTTAATAGGACCTTAAAACTAAAGATGCTATTTGGCCAAGATAATATTTCTAAAGTAATAGATATAAATCACATATCATGATTCGTCTGTTCAATTCAGTGGTTTTTTTAATACGTTCATATTAGTGTAACCATTATCTCAATTTTAGTGTAATTTCCTCCTCCTCTGCCCTGAAAACCAGCATTCATTAGTATCCCTCGCCTGCTTCCCTCCAGCCCTAGACAACCACTGGTGTACGACTTTTTCCCTCTAGATTTGCCTATTTTAGACAATGTCATGTAATGGAAGCATACAGTATGTGTTCTCCTGTGCCTGGATTCTTTCACTTAGCATAATGCTTTCAAGGATTGTCCGTGTAGTGGCATGTGTCAGTACTTCATTCCTTTTTATGGGCAATTAATATTCCATCATATGAATAGATCATATGTGGTTTATTTCTTAGTTCTTAGTCACTGGGATTGTTTCTACTTTGGATTCTTATTTATAACATTGCTATGAGCATTTGGATACAAATTGTGTGTGCTCATTTCTCTTAAGTATAAACCTAGGAATGAAATTGCTAGGTTATAACTGTTTAACCTTTTGAAGAACTGCCGGGCTGTTTTCCAAACTGGCTGTACCCTCCCCACCACTAGCATGTGGGCTCCGATTCTCCTTATCCTTGCCAACTCTTGTCATGTTTTTTGGATCACTGTCGTCCTGTGGGTGCAAAGTGGCAAGGGAATTTTTAAGTAGACTTTCTATTGTCGTTCTCTTCCTTTGACCCATTCTTTCTTTCTGGATCATAAGCTGTTTTATCAGTTGACGAATCACCTTAATTTCTTTATTTCTAACTTTAGATCAAAAACTTGAAATCCTCTGATTCTTTTAATTTTTTTTCTCTTGTTTATCCGTGAGATCTATTCCTGTCCCCACCTCAAACCCCTTGACTTCAGTTCTCACTGGCAAGCAACCCTTTTGGTGGAGCCACACAAAACTGCGAGTTTCATGGGTCAGAATGCTCAAACATCAGCAGTTCTTCACGGCTCAGCCTGGTGTCTATTTCAGCGTTCTCTTTCCTAGACACGATGTCTTGTTGAATGGTCTGGAGAGAGGGAGTTAGAGATTCACAGGAGGTCTGCCCTGGAGGAGTCCTTTATGCTGTGTCCATGGTGTGGTACTGTTGTGCTGCCCCAGGAGACCCTCTGGAGTACCCAGCCTGTTGGGAATCTAGTGATTTGAATACAGTCACTCTTTCAACCTTTTTAATCTCCAGCACAGAGAAACATGGAAACCACGTCCTCTAGTTTTGTTCTGCTTGTTTTTTTGTGATACCAGGAGAGTTGTGGGGACAGATGAGGTTGTTTTTAAGTTTTTGTTAAAAACTTTCTCCTCCCATCAACTTGTGCCCTGCTGGGTGCTAGTCCTCAAAAGCCCCAGAGTTCTTTACAAGTTTGAGCTGTGTCCCCTGGTGCCTGATCCCTGACTCTCCATCTCCTTTGAGCCTCCACAGCTCTGGGAATGCAGGCATGGCTGGGTCTGGCCTGAGCTGTACCTTCAAAGGGAATTATGAAGAAATCCTGAGGAGATGATCCCAGAGCCTGGGGCCATGACTCCCTCCTCCCTACAGGTATATATTTTGGCTCCTTCCTGTGAAGGCACAGGGTCCCTTGGAATTCTCTAGAAAAGGGCTCAGGAGTTTCAGTGTCACTGAGAGAATCTATGAAACGGAACTTCCTCTTCTCCTAGTACTCGTTCACCCATTTGCATATCTTTGAATCCCATATTTTATTAAAAGTCAAATGAATTAGAAGAAAAGACTTGCCATATCAGGTTGGCTGGGGCACATAGTCTCTGACCCTCCCACGTGCTCCCTTGCTTGAATCCGTAAGCACAGGGAGTGTGGTGAGGAGCAGCCCCTGTATGTGCAGGACCCTGGTAAAATTCCTAAACTTCCCCTCACTTGTTATGGTTTAGATAGCAGGTGTCCCCGGTGAAGAAAGTTTATAAGTAATAGGGTTGGGTCATAGGAGGTTTAACCTAATCCATATGCTAGGCCCCTGATAGGGATTAACTGGTGACTGTAGGCAGGTAGGGTGTGGGTGGATGTGGACATGCCCTTGGGGTTTATATTTTGACCCTGAGAGGGGATATCTTTCTCCCTCTCTCCCTCACTCTCTCCTAGTGGAATGTATCAAGCTACTTTTCTCTACCACACACTTCCACCATGATGTTCTGCCTCACCTTGCCCACAGCAATGGAGCCAGACATCTATGGACTGAGACCTCTGAAACCATGATACCCCAAAATAAACTTTTCCTCCTCTAAATGTACTTGTCGGTCTTCTGGTTGCAGCAGTGAAAAAAACTAAAACCCCTCTCTAGTGTGGGTGAGCCTGAAATGAACATATCATACCAACCTGATATGACCCTCCCCCAAGTAAGAGAATTCCTCCTTCCTGATGGCCTTTGGATTGGAACTGAAACATCAGCAATGTCCGGCTCTTGAGACAGACATTGGATGGGAGCAGCCTCGAATCTCTTGGGTTTCCAGCTTTCTGACTCATGCTCCATCTTAGAACTTGTCAGTCTCCATGACTGTGAGGCAATTCCTTATAATAATGCATATATATGAGCATACATATGGATTATGGGTATATTATATATACACACATATGCGTATATAATTACAAGAAAAATAAACATCCAACCTACTATATCTATCTCTGGAGATCCTAATACACAGTGTATTGTGTGCAAGTCCCTGAAGCATTCTTGTTTTCTAAGGTTTTCCCTTAATTTTTGTGTGGCTATAGATAGTCTTGGTTTGTATCCCCTTGGTCGTTCTCATGGGTTCTAGGAGGGAGGTAAGATAAACACACAAGTGAACTCAGATCTCCATCTTGAAAAGCCAAGTTCGTGAAATGTTTCAAAGCTGTGAAGAACTGTCTTTTCCCTTTGTCCCTCTAAGCTCCTTCCTCATGCCACCACATCAGCCCCTCCCTCTCCTCCTTTCCTCCAAAGTCACAACGCATTTTCTCTCTCCTCTCTCTCTCTCTCATTGTAATCTGTTCTCTGGGTCTCTTGGAAAAACTACCTCCATTTCTATGCTTTTTGGTAGTTAAATGCCAGCCATGTCTCTCCTCAAAGCCTGTCATTTTCCTTTTTATTCCACTCACTGACCCTGTAAATGGCATTTGATGCACAAGAGCTGGAACAGTCATTAGCTTAAAATGACTTTTTTAAAAAAATCTTTCACTGCTCTAAATCATCTTTTTTAAAAAAAAAAAAAAAAGGCACCCTACAGTAAAGTCTCTCAATGTCCAAGCCTGGCCCTGCTGAGTTTTGATTGCCCAGGAAATCAGAGCAGCATTGAGGGCGGTGGCTCTGGGCACAGTTAAGTGAATGATGGAAAGACCCTGCAACTCCAAGGCGAGGCTCCTAGGACTGACTGTTTTTGGGTTTTTTTTCTTATAAAGGTAATATTAACCTTTCCTCTTTAAATTTCAAAAACAAAGCTTCTATTTATTTCCTGTTTATTCCATTTAAGCAGAATCCTTGGAGGAATCCAACACAAAGGAACATCTAGTTGGATCTACATATTGCCAAAGTTAAATGGATTGTCACTGAGTGCAGTAACGAGATCGGGATGCTTTATGCTTCATTTTCTTGGTTCCTACATTTTTTCCATCCTGCACAGACACCTGAGACACTTTCTGGGGTCCCCTTTCATTATTTCCTCCTTTGAGGTAGTAAGGCAATATGGGCTTCTTTCAGTGACAAGAGCACATGCAAAGCTGTTGGCTATTTGAGAAGGATGTGCCCATCTGCATTGAGGGCCTGTGGTCAGGTATGTTTTCTTGCTGCCCTGGTTCTCATGTGACCATGTTGGCACAACCATCCCAAAGTGGCAAGTGCCTAATGAGGTAGTCCAGTTTACACTGATAATCTCAGGGACATCTCCCAGTGGAAATATGTATCGCCTGATCCACCAAGTTCTTGATCAAGAATTGGATAGAAATGGCCTTCCTCTGCATCGTTAATCAACTGGGACAATTGCTTCTCTAGCCAACATCTTGTGTTATTTTCCTCATTGCTCTCTATACAAATTCATTCAATAAAACCAGTGCCATTTCCTCTTTATGCAAAAGAGGAGCATCTCAGTCCTTTAAAGACCCCTCATTATGGTGATGACAGTCTCCTGAAAGAATCTAGCTCTCATCATATAGAATCGGATCACTCCCCCAGTTCCTCACGATAACTGTGTACCTCATGATAACTGGTTTCAAACTACCTTCATTGCTATAATAGAAGCCTTTTCTTCCTTGTGGAAGAACACCCCCTGTTTCCAAGATAACCAAGTGACAGCTCTGTTGGCAATCCTGAAGGTAGTGGATGGAGAGTTTGCCTGTCCCATTTCTAGGAAAAGAGATTGGGTCCAGTAGCTATCCTAGATACACTGAGGACCCTTCTTGTTCTCCCTCCTCCCCCTCCTGAGGGCTTACACATACCCTCAAGTGAAGAGGAAATTCATGAACAATGTTGTCTCCCTACATATCCCCCCTTCTAACCCTTCTACCCTCCATGACTCTCAGGCAACATCCAGTCACCTCAGCTAAGTGAGCTACCCCTGGCCCCAGGAAGATGCCTCCCACCCCTGCCTGGTTAAATTCTTACCCCAACTCTGCAGTGCCCAGTCAATTGGCACTGGAAAGGACCCCGTGGTGGATACCAAACATTTTGCAGGGTACATGAGAATGTGCATTGTGAGGCCTGCATGGTGTAAACAATGTTTGTTGAGAAGGACTATGGAAGGTTGTTTCCACTATTCCAGTATTGAAAATAATACCATGATGAACTTCTTTGTGTATATATCTTTCTTTGTTTAATCACTTCCTTAGGATCCATTCATGGAAGATTGAAGAAATAGAATGCATAAGAGTAAGATGTGTTTGAGCCAGTGAAAGCGGAAGCATATAGGACTCTTGAAGTGCTGCCAATGCTTATGTGGGGGACTTTATGAACAGGGGACAAAGGACCGCTCACAGTATAGGTCTGGTGAAGATTCTGTTTACATGGAATGGGTTGCTTAGTCGGGCCAGCCAGTACATCTCCCAGATCTCTCACACTACTCCATCTTTCCCCTTTCCCCATTCCCACCAAAATGGTACCTCAGTGACCTAAGCCCTTTTGTGTTTCAGTTTGTAACTCTCCTTAAGAGTCAATTAATCTGATCTGTTATTTAAGTCAGCACCACTGTAACCAAAATGCCTGACAAGAACAAATAAGAGAGGAAAAATTTATTTGGGGATCATAATTTCAGAGGTCTCAGTTCATCGATGACCGAGTCCATTGCTCTGGGTCCAAGGTAGAGTGGTACATCATGGGTGAACAGCAGGGTCAGGAAGCAGGATTGTGGGATGGGGCTGCAGGGATTCCCTTCCACCACCTGCCTACAGTTACCACTCTGTCCATTCAAAGGGGGATAGACTGATTAAATTAAATCTCCCATTTAATCCCATCATTTAACCTCTGAACATTCCTGCATTGATACAGGCACTGTGGTGGGGACCCATAATGTCTAAAAATTTATTGATAATTTTCTCAACCATATTAAGTACGTCTACTGACAAATATGAAAAGGCTAATGAGTATTATTATTTATTTCTGGCATTTGTTTCTTAGTTTCCTTCTCTGTTGAAATTTACCATCTGATCATGCCTGTTGTCTACCTTTTCTACTGGATTATTGTACATTCTAATGATTCAAATTTTTAAAGAGTTACAACATCTGTGTCATGGTGAATATTACTTTTGCTGATTTGTTTCTTGATAGTGTGTTTTTTTCCCTTGCACTTTATTCTGTATGCCACATATTTTTTCCCTTGTTGAAAGTCAGATATCTTGTAAAAGTAGAAACTAAAAAAAAAAAATAGTTCTTATGCTTGGAAATGAGCAAACATTTGCTTTGTCTAGACATTTACCAGTTGGTGAGCTCATCTGGTCATGAGTTGAGCTAACCTACTCAACTGCAGGTTGCAATCCCCTCCCTTCACCCACCACCAGGACACCTTCTGACCCATCCTCATCCTCATGGGTAGAGGTTTTGTTCTCTGCTGTGATTAGGTTTTGCCAGTTCCCTAAGAACATAGTATTTGTTGCTTTTCCTCAGTGACTTTAGCTTTTTGTTAGAAGAATAGTGGAAAAGAATCCAAGGGGTACTTTTCTTTTCCCCAGGGGCTACTTTTGTCACAAGGGATGCTTTATCAAAACTGTAGCTCTGACTCTCTCTTCTTTTTGTGAGAATCCAGTGAGGTGTATGGCAACAGCATGCAGGTGGTGATCTCCTGTGTGTCGCTTCCCCATGGGGGTTCTCTCCTTAACTCACCTTTGATCTTTGGTAAGTGGTTAAAGGTACCAGTTGGATTCTTCTTACTGGTGTCTGGCAATGACTACTCCAGTTAGGAAATATCCATGCCTTATCTCTCCTTAAAGGCTCCTGTATTTCCTTAGATTTTCTTGCCCTGAAACTTTGAGTTTTCCAAGGGTTTCAAGATGAGTTATCAGTTTGACAATTGCCTAGCATTTTGTAGTTGCTGTTGCTGTAAGGATTGAAATGATGCTGTGGCCATCTTTCTGCAGAATTCCCTCCCAATCCTTTTAAATGAATCAACACAGGCTATAGATCTCTTCCCCAGGAAAAAAAACAAACATTAAGAGTCAATTCATAAACTAAAACTTGGATGGTGTATCCTGCCTTGATGGGTAGTTCAGTTATCTGCCATTACTTCAAGGTGAATTTGCCCAATGTTAGTGTTATTTTAGCTTGTATTCCTGCCCAAAGTTAATGTTTATTATATTTTTGTTTCAATTAATTAATTAAAACACCTCTCTGGCTGGCAGCTGTATTTCTTAACAATTTAAAACGTTCCTGTCTAGTACTTTGGTAAATTTAGGTAACTTGATAAGCACAAAAGCACCCTATCTATCCTCTAGGACACCAAGGAGTCTAGAATGATTGGCAACTTAAACTAAGTTAACTGGTTGAACAACTAAAATAATACTCCATAGCTGTCCTTTTGACTATATTCATTACAGAATATGAGTCACATGAAAATTAAAATATTTAGAATATTGGATGTTTCTAAGTATTTTGGATGTTTTACTATTGTAACCTGTAATAATTTGTGGAGTTTTCTGAGTTGGAAGAAATACAACATATCTTTTGATATCAATGGAGATTAGGTGCTTGATAAAACTTAAGATCCTGTGAACTAAAATCATCTTTGCCACCAAGAGCATGGTTATGTACGAAGTGAGGATCCTCATATCATATAATCCTGAGGAAAACTACATCCTTGGCATTTCCCCTGTAGACAAAATTATGTCATGAGATAGTGTGGTTCTTTAGATGAGGCAGATGTAAGAACCAGGTCTTAAGGTATACTACTTGGGGGGCTGGGGTTGTAGCTCAGTGGTACAGCGCCTGTCTAGCATGTGTGAGGCACTGGGTTCAACACTTAGCACCATATAAAAAAATAAATAAATAAAATAAAGGTATTGTGTTCATCTACAACATATATATATATATATATATTTATAATATAAATATACACATATGTATATATACATAAACCCTACTTGGGGAAACATTATTTTAAAATACTGTGAATATTTTTCTGATTGTGAAGTGGTACAATTTATTTTTTAAAATGTGAAAAATCTATAGAAGTTAAGAAAAAAATTTTTTTAAAATAACAAAGCTTAGCTTATTTTTATTTAACAAAGCTTAGAGGTTATTTATTGTAGTCATATATATATCCATACATAATAATCCTAAACTGCTTAGACTTGTACTTATGTATGTATTATCAGTATCACATTATATAGTTTTCTATCCTGCTTTTAAAAACTTTATTACACTAGAAGTATTTTCCAATGTCATCAATTCTTCATAAATATTTTTAATGGCTGAATAACATTCTGTCTTATACTTGTGCCATAATTGGATATAAACCTTTTGTGTATTGAGGTTGTTTCCAGTATTCCAGTATTGAAAATAATGCCATGATGAACTTCTTTGTGTATATATCTTTCTTTGTTTTTGATTACTTCCTTAGGATCCATTCATGGAAGTAAAATTACTGATTCAAAGAGGATGAAATTTTTTACAGTTTATGACAGATATTTACAAATAATGTTCTGGAGGGCTTTAACAAATAATGTTGCCACCAGTAGTTTATGAGAATATATGTCTTACTGAACCCTCACAAATACTGAATACCATTACTTTAAAAAATCCTTGTCAGTGGAGAATTGTGAAGAATTTTTTGCTTAACACTGAGTCTGTACTTCTTCCCATTTATTTATGTACCATTTGCATTTCATTTTTATGATGTGCTTATTGACATCATTTGTCTATTTTTCATTTATATAGTGTTCTCACTGATTTCTAAGTTTCAAATAATTCTTTGATACATTTTCTTTCGACTTTTTAATAAGTTTTGGTTTTCAAATGTGACTATATTTTGTATTCTCAACAATACATAAGAAATATAATTTTTATATGCTTGATAATGGTTGCTCCTTTCAGTTGTTTTAATTTTTGTCTTAGACATTCTAAAAGGTGTATAGAGGTATCTTTTTTCTTTGGTTTTACTTTGGATTTCCCTAATGACTAGTGATTTTAAGTATACTTAGGTTTTTATTGTATTATATCTTCTCTGAACTGTCAGTTGAAATCTTTTGTTGATTTATAATGAGTTGGTATTGGCTTATTAATAAGTTTTGAGGGCTTGTTATTTATTGTGAATGCATTCCTTTCATGGATATATGACTTGCAAACTACAAACTGCAGGAAAACATTTGCATCTTCATTCTGTAAAGAATGTTTTTCAGAGTAGAATTTTTTAATGTTGGAGGGTATGATTTATTGTTTTTATTTAATAGACTATGCCATTGGGGTTTTACCTAAGAATTCTTTGAGACAATATCACAATGATTCTCATTTGTTTTCATCTAGAAATTTTATAGTCTTAAGCTGTATATTTGACTATAATCCATTTTGAGTAAATTTTTATGTAATGTGAAGTACATTTGGAAGGCAATTTTTTTTGCATGTGACTATCATAATGACTCTAGAAATATTTGAAAGTAGTGTCCTTTCACCATTGAATTGCCTTTGCCAAAAATGTATTTTTGGAGTGGGTCTACTTCTGGACTCTGTTTCCTTGATCATGTATCTAACCTTTCACCAATATTATACTGTCTTGATTATTGTATGTTTCACATAGTCTTAAAACTAGGCAGAGTGAGTCTTCTGACTTCATATTAAAAATTGTTTTGATGATTCTTTTCCATATAAAAAATCTATTTGAAATATGTACAGTAGACTCTACTAGGATTTTTATAGGGATTGCTTTGAATCTATGATAAATTTGGGGGAAACTGACATCTTATACAATATTGTATCTTTCAGAATGTAGTATTTATCTCAATTTATTTGAATTTCATTTGATTTCTTTTATCAGTGCTGTGTAGTTTTCCAAGTACAAATTCTGTACATTTTATATTGATATCTGAGCATTCCATGCATTTTGGTGCTGACTTAATAGCATTTTGTTTAAAATTTTGATGTCCAGTTGTTCATTGCTAGTATATAAAAATAGTGTTGATTTTTGTTGTTGTATCTTAAGACCTCACTAAACAAACTTGTTTGTAGGCTCTTTAATGTTTTCTATATAGACTATTAAATTATCAGTGAATAGAAATGGTTATATATCTTCCAACCCATATTCCTTCCATTTCTTATTCTTGCTTTTACACTAAGTAGGAATTCTAGTACAATGTTAAATAGGAGAGCTGAGAGTAAACTTCTTTCTTTGTTTCTCATCTTAGGGGAAAAGCATTAACTCTTTTACTATTAAGTATTATATTTGCTGCAGATATTTCATGGTTGCAGTTTATCATGTTAAAGAAGCACCCTTCTATTGCAAGTTTGCTGGGAATTGTTTTTTTTTTTAATCAAAAATGGGTTTTGAGTTTTGTCACATTCTTTTACTGAATCCATGAATGTGGTGAATTACATTGACTTACAAATGTTGAATAGATTTTCCATTCCCAGAAGATGCTACATTTGCTTGTAAGTTATTATACTTTTTTTTTTTACAAATTGTTTAATTTTATTTCCCAATGTTGTTGAAATATTCTTGTTTATGTTCTTCATAGGTGTTAAATTGAAGTCTGTTTCCTCGTTTATCTGTTAGGTTTTCATGTCAGAGTAATGCTGAACTTCGTAATATGCATTGGGAAGTAATTATTAACATTTGGATATGAGGTGTTCCCCCAAAATTCACGTGTGAGACAGTGCAAGAATGTTCAGAGGTGAAATTATTGGGTTATGAGAGCTATAACCCAACTAGTGAATTAATCCCCTGATGGGATTAACTGAGTGGTAACTGAAAGCAGGTAGGGTGTGGCTGGAGGAAGTGGGTCGGTGGGAGCATGCTTTTGGGATATATATTGGGTGAGCTGAGCTTAAGCTCTCTCTGCTTCCTGATCATCATGTGAGTCACTTCCCTCTACCACATTCTTCTGCCATGATGTCTTGAGCACTGAGGAATGGAGCTGGCTATCTATGAATTGAGAGCTCTGAAACAATGAGTCCCGAATAAACTTTTCCTCCTCTAAAATTGTTCTTATGAGGTCTTTTAGTCATAGCAGTGAAAAAACTAACTAAAATAGAAATCTTTCCTCTTCTGTTTTCTGACATAGATTGTATACTATTATTATTTTTTTCTTTATGTGTTTGATAGAACTTGCCAGTGACGTCATACTTTCCAACAAAATGAATCTTGGTCAAAGTTTTATATTACAAATTCATTTTCCATAACGTACTAGTTATGTGTTTTGTTCTTGAATACTTTGGTATTTAATATCTTTTAAGAAATTGATCTTTTTTTCTGAAAGTGGAGAATGGGAAAAGAGATTTCATGCAAATGTAAAACAAAAAAGCAGGAGGTAGCTATGCCTATCAGACCAAATAGATTATAAGTCAAAAACTGTAAGAAGACAAAGGTCAGTATATAATAATGATACAGGCTGTAAGAGTAATGTTAGGGGAATGTAGTACCCCACTTTCATCAGTGGGCGATAGAAAATAGAAACACAGCATACTGAAACTTATGGAATGTGGAATAAGACATTTCTAAGAGAATTTTATAGTAATAAATAAAGAAGAAATAAGCAATTTAATGTTACATCAAACGGGGAAAAAAATTGAGCCCCAAGTTAGCAAGAAGGAAATAACAAAGATCAGAGCAAAAATAAATCAAATAGACTAGAAAAACAGTGGAAAACAATCGATGAAACTTAGAGTTGAGCTTTTAAAGATAAGCGAAATCAATAAACCCTTAACTAGACTAAAACAAAAAAAGACTGATAATCAGAAGTGTAAGAGGAGATATTACAACTGGTATATGAGAAAAGCAAAGAATCATAAGAAAACTATGAACATTTATACACCAGCAGATTGTGTAGACTGGAAGAGAAGGATAAATTACTGGACACACACAACCTGCCAAGACTGAATCATGAAGAAATAGAAAGTCTGAATAGACTAATAGAAAGTAAGATTAAATCAGTAATTTAAGAAAATGTCAAAGGAAATCCCAGGGGCTGATGACTTCAGAGCCGAAATCTACCAAACATTTGAAGTAATATCAACCCTTCACAAATTCTTCCAAAACACTAAATGGAGGAAATACTTTTGAACTGATTTTGAGGCTAGCATTACCTGATATTGAAATACAAGAAAAGAAAACTAGAGGCCAATGTCTCTCATAAACCTAGATGCAAAAACCTTCAACAAAATAATAGTATACTCAAGTCAACATACTTCAAAGGAATTATTCACCATGATCAAGTGAGATTTACTGTGCAAGGATAGTTCAATATAGGCAAATCAATGAAAGTTATTCACCACCTCAATAAAATGAAGAATGAAAACTATGTGACTACCTCAATAGGTGCAGAAAAAAAATATTTGATACATTTCTTTTAAGAAATGCCTGTTCAGGGACTTTTAAATTGGATTCTTTGTTTCCTTGCTAAATCGTTTGAATTCCTTATATATTCTGCATATTCAACTCCTATCATTTATATGGTTTGCGAATACTTTCTACCCAATTTGTGGGTTATCTTTTTGTTAAAAGTTTCCTTTGCTACAGCCAGTGTGCAAAGAGGAAGAGGCAGGGATTCACAATCTTTTTTGAAGTTACCCTCCCTCAATGTCCTAACTTCCTCCCATGATGCCCCCAGAGGTCCTGTCACCTCCCCAAAGTGCCATGGGATGGAAATCGATCCTTTACCACTTGGATTTTGGAGGGACATTCCAAATACAAACTACAATGTACCCCAAGGTATACTATTCAGCCTTTAAAAGAAGGAAATTCACACCCTATTTGAATCAAATGTATGCTATGTCAAGATCATTGTATTGTCTTGAGCAACTAATAAAAAAAAATAAACTCCCTATTTTCCTTCAAATGTTAAAAAAAAAAAAGGAGATTCTGCCGCTTTGCAACAATATGGATTAACCTGGAGGACTTCATGCTAAGTGAAATAAGCCAGGCACAGAAAGACACATTATCTCCATTATATGTGTATTCTAAAACAAGGCAAACTCAGAATAGAATAGTAGTTACCAGAGGCAGAGGAGGAAGCGAGGGAATGGGGAGTTGATGGTCAAAGGCTGCTCGAAGTTTCAGCTAGGCAGGAGGAATAAGATCTATTGCACAGCAGGGTGGCCGTAGTCAACAATGACTATTTCAAAATATACTTTCAAAATAACAGAGTATCACACAGAAATGCTAAGTGGGGTGATGGATGTGGTAATTAGCTTCATTTAATTATCCCACATTTTATATATATATCTATATAACATGTAAAAATATCACAATATAATTGTCAATTAAAATATTGTAGAAAAGGACAAGCCAAGAAAAAAATCATTCATTTCTAATTTGTCAAATTTATGGGCATAAAGTTGTTCATGGTATTCTTTCATTATCTTTTTAATGAGTTTAAGAGGCTGTGGTAATACCTTCTCTTTCATTTCTAATATTGAAAATTTGCATTTTTTTCAATATGACTAGAAGTTAATTAATTTCACTGGTCCTTTCAAAGGATTGGCTTTGGGTTGTAATTATTTTACATCTATTTTCTATTAATATTTTATTTATGCTTTTTTATTCTCCTCATTCCACTTGCTTTATATTTAATTTTTTCTCTTTTCCCTAAATGCTTAAGGTAGGTGCTTATATTGATTTAATTTTTCCACGATACACATCTTTTTGCTATAAAATTCTCTATAAGCATTGTTTACTTCATCCCACAAACTTTGATATTTATTTTCATTTAATTCAGCTTAAAATGTTTTTAGCTTTTCCCTAGACTTTTCTTTCATCCATGGACTACTTAGAAGTATGTTTGCTTTTTGAATTTTGTGGGTTTTCTAGATGTCTTTATGATATTAAATTATAATTTAATTCTATGATCAGAGATGTTAGTATAACTTTAATTCTTTTTAATTTCTAAGATTTAGGCTCAAGATATGGTTTATCTTGATGAAAGTTCTATGTACCCATAAATAATAAATACATAAATACATGTATGAATGGAAATACACATATAATTTGCAGGGTTGGTTGGATGTTCTATCAATGTTTATTAGGTCAAAATAGTTGATAGTGTTTAAATTTTTCGTATGTTATTCCTCATTTTCTATGTACTTGTTGAATTTGTTTTTCCTTTCAATTCTATCAGTTTTTGCTTTATAAATTTTGAAGCTCTTTCATTAAGTGCGATAATTTTTTTAGAAATATTTTTTAGGATAATTTTTCTTTATGAAATTACCCATGAATTAGTTTGATAAGAATGCCATGACAAAATACCAGAGTCTAGGTGGCTTAAACAATATAAATGTATTTTTTCACAGTTCTGAGGCTGGAAGCCCAAGGTCAGAGTTGGTTTCTTATGAGACCTCTCTTCTTGCACTGTGGTTGTTTCCTCCCCTGGCCTTTCCCATGTGTGTGTGTTGTGTGTGTGTGTGTGTGTGTGTGTGTGTGTGTGTGCGCGCGCGCACACACACACACACACACACACACAGAAAAAAAAGATCCAGTGTCTCTTTCTCATAAGGAGAGAAGTGCAGTTAGATGAAGACTTCACTCTTATGACCTCATTTAACCTCAATGACCTCCCTCAACCTCTATTTCCAAGTACATTCACATTGTGGGGTAGGGATTTGATTCATGAATTTTGAGGGTGATATAATTCAGTATATAACAACCCATTTACCTGTGGTAATTTTTCTTGTTCTGTATTCTACTTAAGCTGGTTATAATATAGCCACTTCCAAATTTTTAATTAGCATTCTGCACATTTTATCTTTGTCTTTGAATCTAATCAACATTTTAAGAGATTTTTTGATAGATAATAGCTGGGTGATATTGTTAATTCTGGAAATCTTTGTCTTCATATGTTTAGGTCTCTTACATTTGTTATAGTCATTGCTATAATTCAGTTTAGGTTACAATTTTATTTTCTGTTAGTCCTTTCTGAGTTTTGTCCCTGTGTTTCCGTTTTCCTGCCTAATTTGAATTGTTGGAATATTTTTAAGCACTTCTCTGTTGTTTATTGGCTTCTGAGCTCTATCCCTTTGTATTTTGTTTGTTGGTGTTTATTGCTCTAATGGCTACCAGGTATGTAACATTCCACTCTCTGCTTTGCTTCTGTTAGAAAAATGTAGGAATCTTACAACCACATGCCACTTTTTACTCTTCTCTTCATGTTACATTTTTGCTTTCACACATGTATAAAATAATTCAAAATGACCTTTTATACTTACCCATATTTAAATCGTTAACCAAACATGAAATTTCTGCTCATTTTTTTCTTCAAATGTTTTCCTCTGCCCAGATTTCTTTCTTTCTCTACTCATTCTGGTATGTGGTTGCCTGAATGTCAGACCTTGTCATTTTCTCCCAGATCCTTCAGGCTCTGTTTCTAGTCTTCCACTGAGGACATCCATCTTTTCATTTATGTCAACTGTTTATTTGGGGATATAGATATATATTTTTTTGCTTTAAACCTTTGACCAATTTGACCTCTGCCTCATCTGAAGGTTGGCATAGGTTGTCTTTTCCTGGAGAATTAACCAAATTTTCTTCATCCCTAATTCTTTGTAAGTAGAGTGATTTTGGGATTCTATCATGGATGCTTACAAAATTATGAGACTCTGGGACTCTTAAAATTCTCAGAGTGTTGTTTGTTTAGTTTTGTTTCAGCAGATAACCTGGTTAGGTTTAAACTGAAAGTTCTGTCTTGCTTTGTGTGGATGGTTGTTCCAAAGTCAATTCATCTTCAAGGCCATTTTCAATCCAAATGCTTTGCTGATTTGTATCTCTCCTACACATGCAAGCACTACTTTATATTGTAGTTCTCAAAATCCCTCTGATTGTTTCTCAATTTTTAACTCTCCTGTTTGTGCTTTTATTTACTTTTTGCAGTTCTTGGTTAGTGGCTTTTCTATTTTGTCCAGGGTTCTCAGCTGTAATCAGTGGGGAAATAGGTTGTGATAAACTTACTCCATCTTAACTATCCCTGGATTTTTACATTGGGCTATTTTAATCCACAATTCCAATTCTTCTGATGATTCAAATCTTTTCTTCTATTTTATCTTTGAAGATTATTTCTCCTCTACTGTTCTATGATACTATTTTTCAGAAATATTGATTATCCATTTATTAAATATTCAGTCTGCCTTTCATACCAAACATACTTTTCCTGCCACATTTTCTCTTTGTTGTCTTTCTTCACATTAACTGAGTATTTTCTGTAGCTTAGGTTTTGCTCTTTATAATTTCTAACTTTTAAAATCAATGGTGTGTCTTTTTATGTTAAAAATTACTTTAACAATGAGCTACTTGATCATTTTTCTAATTTCCTTGGGGGCATAGTGGTACCAACAAAAATGTCTTAAGCAAATTTTCTTGAATAGGCTTTTAGGTTATCTTTTAAATGCTATGTGTATTTACTGTTTTTTAGGGGGCAGAACTGTGTCTATATTGGCATTCTATTTATTCCACCCATTACTGTGAGAAAGTTCATCAAAACTTTCAATTTGCCTCAAAGTGGGAGCATTGTCTTTTATACTGTTTTTCAATTCATTTTAAGAACAGTTTTAACACTTAAAAGATTACAGGTTAATGATAACATAATATTTTCAGTTTTGTCATTTTGTAGCAGATTTAATGAAGTAGTTGAGGCTGTGGGCTGGCCCATATGAGAAACTTGGCTTCTTAGTGTTTTTTGCTTGTTTGTTGAGTGCACTTAAATTGAAAATTTAACTCATTTCCTTAAAATCATGCATTCCTGGAATAAAACCAAAATAACACTAACAAATTGGGCATTTGAAATATTATTCAATTCAGTTTGAAATATTTTTAGAACCTACGTTGCTACAAGAGGAAAATTCTTGTATCCTTTCTTCATTCCATATGTTGAGTATTTCTAATCTGAAACCCAAAATGCCTTATAATCTCAAATTCTTTTAGTCATGATATAACATTGAAGCTTTTAGATTTGTGGGCATTTCAGATTTTTTGATTGGACTACTCAAACAATCTATGCAAATATTTCAAAATCCACAGCTCAAATCTGCACACTTTTGGTCAGAAGCATTGAAAACAAGGATCCTTGTGAAGTCTGGTTGGATACATGAGGACCATTTGGTTTATTAGGAATGAGTCATGCTTTGTTTATTATAAAATGATAATATCTGCTATTGCATCTGACAATTCTGTTCTATATGTTTTATGTGCATCAACTCTTCACACACAAAGCTTTGAAATGACTCATTTTAAATGCTTTAGAAATTCTGAGTCTCAAAGCAGTTAACTATCCTTTTCAAGGCTATGTAACTGTTAGATGATAGAATAGATTTTAAATAAATTCCTAAAAGGCATCCAAAACATTCTTATTTTATGGAAGATTGAAAAATAAAAAAAGAACGAACTCGGGTCTTTTCTTGGAACTGAAATCTTTGTATTATAATTTTAAATACAGTTGAAAAACAGGGACAACTGTTACATTCATCTTTTGTGTTTGAAATTATAGAAAGAAATGTCAGTAGGTAAGTAGGAAAGGCTTTGGATAATTTGAGAGGAAAGAGCACATTTTAACAAAAATACTTTCCCAAAACTCAACTTTTTATAACTATCTGAAGGGAAAGCATCCAAATATGATTAAAGTCCATATAAATCATGGAAATAAAACTAAATAGTTTCTTGCAACATAATATTTTCTAGGAAAAAAAGATAAATAATTGTGCCCCCTAATTTATTTTCTCTCTGTTCAATCAGGAAATTGTAAAAGGGCACATGGCTAGAATACATTTGTTTAGCAAGTTCTTGCCAACAGAATGGCTTTTGAGAGTCCCTCCATAACACTTCATTCTGCTGCTGCTGGGCACATGCAGATCTGAATGAGGCCCTACCTGGGGGCAGAAGCACAGGTGAAATATGCTTTTATCCCTGAATCACTTCAAGTAGGTTGCTACTAACTAGGAGCACTTATCTTGAATTTCTATGTGCATGAAAAACAGGCTTCTATTGTATTTGTAGTCATTTCACTCTTTTGTTTGTTTGTTTCTGTGATGCTAGGGATCAAACCTGCGAGGCAAGCACTCTACCAACTGAGCTATATCCCTAGCCCATCATTTTACATCTTATTGTGTATTTTTCAATGTTTTAGCATACCCTAATGCAATTTTTATTACCTAATATGACAATTGGAAATAGGAAATTGCAGAAAGCACAAAACTCAAATCATACAAAAATCTTCAAATCAACCCCTTTCTTCCTATCTCTAACTCCTTCTCATTAGAATATTCAAAAACAAACAAAATATTAGGTGACAAAGAAATCTCAGAAATCAATGTGCTGAATTTACACAAACCTGTGCACAATCTCTCCACAAACACCCCCCACCATTGTTAATGCCCGACACAGCCAAAGAGGAGTCTGGTTGTCTGCTATCACAGCTGTAATGAGGCATCACCATCTAGCACCATCTCTACCAGATGGTACTAGAGAAGATCCAGTAGGAAGGCAGACTTCAGTCACTGCCAGTGGTAACAAGGCTTCCCCTCAAGGTTTCCGTCAAGGTCACCTTCCACCTGACCACTGATGAGCTGTCAGAGCAAGCCAGTAGACAGAACCTCTGTTGAGACTCCTGATGAGACCACTCGAGACCTCACTGGGTCAGTGTAGGCCAAGTGGGGAACAATAATGAGACACTCTTCTCATATGGCCAGGGAGGTGTTAGTGAAGGCCTGCTGAGGAGCAGGAGCCCTAGGTTACCCAGGACTAAGGAGGAGCTCTCCAGTGTCAACGGGAGCCAAGTAGGAAACCTGGTCTTCCAACAGGAACAGAGTGGCACTCCTCTCTATTTCCCCCAACAGTGAAGTCAGGAAAACTTATCTAAAAATATTTAATATTCAGACTAATAAAAAATAGTGTTCAGTTTTAAATTAAAAATCATTTCTCACACCAAGAGCACAGAAGATCTTCAGCCATATGAAAAAAATGCATTAGATGTTAGCACTAAGATGACAGAGATGTTAGAACTATTCAATAAACATCTTAGACACCCATCACAAAAACATTTCAACAAGCATTTGCAAACACAGTTGAAATACAGTAACCAAAATAAAATGAACAAATGTGTCAGCTCAATAGCAGATTGGAGGAAACAGAGGAAAGAACCTGAACTAGAAGATTAAACAATGGAACTTGCCCAATCTGAATAACAGAGAAAATAGACTAAAAATGTTGAACAGACCTTCTTGGACATTTGAGACTAAACAAAAGATCTAATATTTGTGGTTTTGGGATCCTACAAAAAAAGAAATGATGGGGCTTAACAAGCATTTAAGGAAATAGGTTGAAGCTTCTTCAATTTGCTTTTATAAATAAGTCTAAAGTACATAAGCAAATCCCAAATGGGAGAAGCTTAAAGAAATTCATAAGCATATCACATTCAAACTTGCAAAATCTAAAGATAAAGGGTAAAAAACCCAAAATCCTGAAATTAGTGTATGGAAAATAAATACCTTGTCTGTAGGGGAGAAAACTTATAAAATAGATTTTTAGCAGAAAAAGGTCAAAAAGAAGTGGTTCAAAAATGTCAAATACTGAAAGAAAATGAACCCTGCCAATTTAGAATTTTATGAATAGTAGGACTATCCTACAGGAAGAAAAAAACTATAGGAAGGGGAAATTAAGACACTTTTAGATGAAGGGATCAAAGAAATATCTCCATCAGACCTACCTGAAAGAATGGCGAAAGAAAATGTTCTAAAACTAAAGAAAATCATGAAAGAAGGAACCTAGGAACATCAGAGGAAAACAAAGAATAAGCAAAAGGAATGGTTATGGTGGAGTCTTTGTGTGTGAGTATGTTTTCCAAATTACATTTGGTAATTGAGGCAAAAGTTATAAGATGCTCTGATGTATTTGTAGATGTCTGTAGAAGAAAGTTAAGACAAATTATAAATGTGGGAGGCTAAAGGGAGATTAGGTTTCTATATTTTACCAGTGGCTGTGATAAGCTATGCACATGTAATGCAATATCTGAACACCCACTAAAAATGTTAAAGGAATACACTTGAAAACTCTAGAGACAAATATAGAATTCCAGAAAATATTCACATACCCCAGAATTAGTCAGGATAAAGAAAAAGTGGAAACAAGGCAGAAGAAGAAAACAGAAAATGAAATGGCATTCTTGAGCCCTGAAATATTAATAAATACATTAAGTATAAATGGCCTTAAAATACCATTTAAAGGACAGATTTACAGATTGTGTTTCAAAAAGATTCAATTATATGCCATTTACAAGAAACTTAAAATCTGACAATATAGGCTGATTGGAAGTAAGATGACTGGAAAAAAATATATTGTGTACACTTCAATCAAAAGAAAGCAAAAATGGCTATACTGGTATCAATAAAGTTGACTTCAGAGCAAAAAAAGTGAGAGAACATTGTTTAATGATAAAATGTTAAAAGTTACAATTCTAAATGTGCTTGCATCAAATAGCCAAGATGAAAAATATGGGAAGCAAAAACTAATAGAACTGAAAGTTCTATTAGTTGAACTAAAGTTCTATTAGCTGAACTCATCGTTACAGCTGGGGACTTCATCATATTCTCAATGCATAATTAGATGGAAAATCAAAAATACAAAACTACATCATCAAACAACAGAATCTAATGATATTTACAGAACATTCCATGAAATGACAGCAAAATTCACATTTTTAAAGTGCCCTCTGAACACATACCAAGATAGATCATATCCTGGTCTATTAAACAAATCTCAACAAATTTTAAAATAATTATCATACAGCAATGAGGGAGGGTGGTGTAGGAGGATCATAAGTTAAAGGTCAGACTTTGGTATAACCTAGCAAGATCCTGTTTCAAAATGATATAATAGAGGTGGGGATGTAGCCCAGTGGTGGAGTACCCCCTGGGTTCAATCCCCAGCACCCCTTCCAAAAATCACACCAAGTATGTTTTCTGATCATAATGAAATCAAATAGAAACAAACAACAAAAAGATGACACAAAAATCCTAACACTTAGAAATGGGATTGCTCAGTTTCCAAGTAACTCACCCATCAAAAGGAAATCTCAAGGAAAGTTAAAAATAAATTGAACAGGATACAAATAAACATTGAAATTTACCTGACACAGGTAAAGCTGTGCCAGAAGGGATATTCATAGCAATAAATGCATCTATTAGAAAAGAGGAAAGGGCTCAAATCAAGAATCCAAGCTCCTATTTTATGAACTTAGATAAAAAGGGAACTGGGAATGTACCTCATTGATTGGGTACTTGCCTACCATGTAACTAACTCAGCACCTCAAAAAATACCCTAAAGAAAGGCGAAATCAAAAGCAGAAGTAAGGAAATAATAAAGGTCAGGGCAGAAATGAATTACATTAAAACAGAAACACTAGAGAAAATCAATGAAACCATGAACTGGTTCTTTGGAAAGACCAATAAACTTGACAAATCTCCAGAAAGACTGTCAAGAAAGGAAAGAAGACACAAATTGCCACTGTTAGGGATGAAATAGGGATATTGCTGCAGAACTTACAAAGACTAGTAAGGGAATAATACAGATAATTCTACCCATGTCAATTCAGCATCTTAGTTGAAATGGGTCAAGTGCAGAAAACAAACAGACTACGTAACTCGCCTAATATGAAATAACTGGAATTGCTCTAACTATTAAGAAAGTTGAATTTATGATTTTAAACCTTTCAAAAAAGAAATCTCTATGCCTTAAGAACCTTCACTGGAGAATTCTACCAAACACGGAAAGAAGGAACATCAACTTTAGAAAAATCTCTTCCAGAAAATAACCGGAAAAACTCATCCCACTCATTTTGTGAGGTTAATTTATTATCTTGATATTAAGACTGCCCAGAGTTCCAAAAAGAAGGAAAAAGGAAACTACAGACCAACAATCCTAATAAATATAAATATAAAAATAAATATGTATCTAAGCAGGGCTTATTCCAGGGATGGAAGTTACTTCATGTTAAAAAAAAAATCCACATGTTAACAGGCTGAAGAAAACCATTATGATATCAGCCATAAAAGCTTTCCAAAAGGTTGGAATAGAAGGGGACTTTACTCAACTGGATAATGAATATCTACAAAAATACCTATGGCTAACATTATTATACTTAATGGTGAAAGACTAAGTGTACTCTCTGTCAGGAGCAAGGTGAAGATGTCTTCTTGGTCCCTAAGTCTCACCACTATTATTAGAGATAGTGATGGATATTCTACCCAGTTCAGTAAGTCCAGGAAGGACAATAAAAGGCACACAGATCATTAAGAAAATTTTCTGTTTCAGAAAACATAATTGTATAGAAACATCAAGAAATCTATTTTAAAATTGGCTAGAACAAATAATTGTATCAGGGAATTATGCAGGATAAATTATATTGGATAAAGACACAAAAATCAATTGCATTTTTACCTACCTGAAATGGACACCAAAATTAACAACATAATACCTTGTACAGTCACTCAAAAACTGGAATACTTTAAATCCGCCACAGTACATTTAAGACATATGTGCTGATAACTACAAATCTCTGAAGAAAGAAATAAAAGACCATCAGAAATAAATGTAGAAATACATCATATTCGTCGATTGGAAAAACTATATCACAGTGAAGGTGTCAGTTCTCCCCGGAGTGATTTACAGAGTTAATACTATTTCTATCAAATCTCAGCAAAATTTTTGTAGTTATATAGGCTACATTAATCTAAAATTTATGTGAAAAGGTAAAGGAAACAGAATAGCCAAAAATAATGTTGAAAAAAAAATGTAGAAAGAATTGGTCCACCCGACTTTAACTTCTTATATAACCACAGTAATCAAGATTGTGTGATTTTTACGGATAGATGGGCACATAGATCAATTTAATAGAGAACCCAGCAATAAACCCACACAAATAGGTTCTACTGATTTTCAGCAAAACAATGAAATGGGAGAAAAGGATAGCCTTTTCAACAAATGGTGCCGAAGCAAATGGACATCCATGTCTGAAAAAAAAAATGCACTTGATCTAAGGTTTACACCTCCTACAAAAACCAACACAAAATGGATCATGAACTTAAATGTAAAATGATAAAACTTTCAGGGGAGAGGAAAACCTTTGGGATCTAGAAGTCTTGTCAGATGTCCATTTCTGTGATAAAATACCTGAGAAAAACAATGGAGGAAAAGTTTCTTTTGATTCCATTTTAGAATCAAAAGATTCTGAAAAGTCATCATCATTTGGCTCCATTGAGGCAGAACTTCATGGCAGGAAGCTCTACAGAGCTACTCACTTCATGGTGCCTGGGAAGCAGAGAAGGGGAGCAAGCGAGGGGCCAGGAATAAGATAACTCATCCAGCGCGTGCCCCAGTGATGTACTTCCTCCAACTAGGACCTCCTGGAGTTTCCACCACCCCCAATAGTGTATTCAATTATAAACCCATCAATGGACGAATCCATGAGAGACCTCCTAGTCTAGTGATCCCAAAAGTCTTTCCTCTGAACTTCACTGAACTCGAGACCAAGCCTTCAACACATGAGTCTTTGGGGAACATTCCAGATCCAAACCATAACATCTAGGGTCAGTTCCTCAGACTTGATACCAAAATACAGTCTGTAACAGGAAAAGGTAATAAACTGTATGAAAGACCCTATTCATTAAAAGAGAGTATATAGTCAGAAAACACTTAAAACCGCATACCTCACAAAGATCTAGTATGTAGAATATATTAAATTCCCCAAAGACAACAGTAAATTCAGTTATAAAATGGAAAAAGGAACTGTTATGCTTGAATTCGGGACCCCCAAAAGACCACCAGAGACCCAAGATCGATGTAAGCAGCAAAGAGGTGTTTATTGCGAGCTAGCTTGGTCCTCCACGCACACACCGCAACAGGTGATGCTGAGAGGCCCCGAGCCCAGGGTTTGCAGCAGTTTTATAATTCTTTGGAGAAGGCAGAGACCCCCACATACATCATAGCATCTCTTAGCAAATCATCACACACCACGGGAAAATCAAATAACAACTCTAAAACATGATTAGCACATTCACTGGCGGGAACAAGTTGGGTAGGGGTGATTGGTCAGTACAAAAGGGGTATTCATTTGAACTGATTGGTTTGAGCCAAGAGGGGTGTACGTGCTGAACTACATGGTTTCCCAACATGTTATCAACCACCATAAACTACTGGGAGGGTCATCTGGCATTCCAGGTATTTCCCTGTCTCATGCTGATTGGTGGCTGCTATGGGGTTGCTATGGGTCTCCACCTAGCCTGACTGAGTCAGGGACACCTAGCGCAGCAGATCTCTCCTGTCATTTGTAGATAAACAACTTAGCAGGGTGGGAATGTGCCTAGGAGTGCTCTGTGGGTTTTTCCAAGGACAAAGGTGATGTCCCTTCCTTGGACAGGCTTTGCTCTGAGATAGAGGCTGGTTTTTCAGGACATGAATGGACATTTCATCAAAGAGGATATATAGATGACAAATAAGCACATGAAAAGTTGTTTAACCTCAGTGACTAGGGAAATGCAAATTAAAACCACAATATCACTGCCCATGTCTCAGAATGATTAAAATAAAAAATATTGAAAACCCCAAATGCTGTTAAAAGTGCAGAGAAACTAGATCCTTTATACATTGCTCATGGGAACATAAAACATCAGAGCCACTCTGGGGGAAAAAAAAAATTGGCAGTTTCTTTAAAAACCTAAACACAAAAGTACCATATGACAGGCCATGTGCACTCCTGGGCATTTTTCCCCAAAAGTGAAAACTTATGTTCTTACAAAAACCTGTACATGAATTTTTTTATGATGATAAAATATACATAGTACACAATTTACCATCTCAACAATTTTCAGCGTACGGCTTAGTGTTAAGTATGTTCTCATGGTTGTGCCCCTGACATCGCCATCCATCTCCAGAACTTTTTCACTTCCAAGTACTAAATCTCGGTACGTATTAAGGGGCAATTATTCTTTCCCCCTTCTCCCATCCCCTAAAACCTGCCCTTCTATTTTCCATCATGGAGAATTTGACTTCTCTAGGAAGCTCATGTAAGTGGGATCATACAGTATTTGACAGGCATATTTCAACTAGACATAAATTTATGTCCTTGAGGTTCATCCCTGTCACAAATAACATGCATCAAAATGTCCTTCCTTTTGAAGGCCAAATGACATTCCATCATTTGTATATAATACATTTTGCTTACCCATTGACAACACTTGAGTTGCTTCTGCCTCTTAAGTGCTGTGAATAACACTGCTATATAAATGTGTGTGTGCAAATACCTGTTCTGGTCCCTGCTTTCAGTACTTTGATTATATATACCCCAGAGTGGAATTATTGAATCCTTTCATTTTTAACTTTTTGAGGAACCACCAAACTTTTTCCATAGTGGGCTGCACCATCTTACATTCCCTGATAGTACTCAAGGACTCAGATTTCCCCCTATTTGCTCTGCTTTGAATATGGCTTAAATGTGTCCCCCAAAAGTTCATATGCTGGGGGTTTGATCTTTAGTGTGGCAGTGTTGGGAGATGGTGGGGCCTGGTGGGAGGTGGTTAAATTATTGGGGTCACTGCCCTTGGAAGGAATTAATGTAGTTCTTTCAGAATTTCATGAGAATGGATTGTTATAGAAAGCAGAACTTACCCCACCATACTGGGGCTTCTCATCTTGCTAATGAGATCTCTATCTCTCCCTCCCCTTCCACCCCCCACCATGAGGCCACCCACCATAATATGATGGGTGCTTATCAGAACTAGCAGCATACCCTGGAATTTTATTTAGCCTTCAAAACTGAGCTAAAATCTCTCCTCTTAGGTATTTTGTTATAGCAATGGAAAGCTTGCTGAAATAATGCCCTTACCAAAGGTTTTTTTTAAATTAATAACCATCCTAATGGGTATGAAGTTATGTCTCATTATGATTTTGATTTGCATTCCCCTAATAGTAATATTGAACATCTTTTCATGCACTTATTGGTCACTTGTATATCTTCTTTGAAAAATATGTCTATTTAAGTCTTTTGCCTGTTTTTAAATAGTTATTTCTTGTTGAGATGTGGGAGTTCTTTATGTATTCTGGATATTAGTCCTTTATTATGTATATAATTTGCAAATATTTTCTCCCATTTCTTAGTTTTTCCCCCTTTATTGTATACTTTGATACAGTTTTTCTAATTTTGAGTAGTCCAGCTTGTTCATATTTTCTTTTGTTGCCTATATTTTTGGTGTTGTATCCAATAAATCATTGTGAATCAGGAAGAAAAATCAGGAAGATTTTTCCCAATCTTTGAATAGCTATATAGTTTCAGCTGTTGTGTTTAGGACTTCACATTTCGAGTTAATTTTAAAAATGTTATATAGTATGAGTCTGACTTCATTCTTTTGTATACAGCTATCAAATTTTCATAAAAAATGTTTTTTGAAAATATTTTTCATTGAATAGTCTCATCATCCTTTTCAAAAAAGAAAAAAAAAACATTTGACCATATACATGATAATTTAATTTGGGGGCTCTATTTTATTCTACTGATTTATATGTCTGTATTTATGTCAGTACCACACTATTTTAATTATTATAGATTTGTAGTAAGTTTTGAAATTAGGTCTGAGAACTTTAACTTTGTTTTCACTTTTCTTTATTATTATTATTCAGGGTAACTTGAAATTCCTCATGCATTTTAAGATAGATTTTTCTATTTTAGCCAAAACATTGTGACTACAATAGAGACTGAATTGAGTTTGTAGATCATTTTTGGAAGCTTTGACATTTGAACCATTAAATTTTCAAATCTTGAGCATGGGCTATCTTTCCATTTGTCTTCTTTCCCTTATATTTACGTATACTATGCATTCTTTCCATATAATTATAATATTTTTATTTATAATAATAAGCTTGTAAATAGCTTAAATAGCCTAATCAATGGTATGTTCTGGAACAACTCAGTCTGGCTGTATGAGAATTTACCCAAGGTGTCATGATACTAAAGAAAGGCTGATCTAGGATCGTATAGAATGCAATTGAGGCTTACACTTACACAGAAGTGTGGTCTTGGGAGACAGCAGGACCAATTGGAGCCCTGCAATTTGGGTCAGAAGGAGAGGAATTTTTATGGGTTATGGAAAAAGGTGACTTCATCCCAAATGGAATGCACTTGATTTATCTTAAACTAATATTAAAGAGTCTGACACATCCCTGGCATCAGGGTCTGTCTGTAAAGCTCCATACATCATTCTTAAGGCTTCTTCTCTTTAAAGTTTGCTTGGAAACTATACAGGAAAAACTAACAAGGATTCCTCAGGACTGGTCGTGGTCGTTATGACTCAAGACGGCTGTGGCCATATGAGTCCATATTCTTGCCCATATCCCATGCAGGAGGTGGAAATGGGTTCCCCTTGGTGGAATGAGCTGCCTGAAAAATCAAAGCTAAGAAAAATAGAACAATGAGAAAAACCACAAGACACAGACAGTAGTTTCAAAAGGAGGGGCAGGACGGGCAAGCCAATCAAATGGGTCGAGCTTGTAGATTTTAGCAACATGGAGCACATGCCTGCTTTATTTAAATCAGAAAACGTCAAAGGCCTTCCATAGGATGTTCTTCATCAAAAAAGTTCAAAGATAGGCTGTCCAGTTCCCAAAAGGTTATGCCCATCTCTGGAGCTACTATGAGGTATCTTCCTAGTCGAGTGGAGATAAAGGTCACGTGCATTGGGCAATCTATTGCCTTGGGAGAGAGACAGAGAGTTTGCAATGCTAAGTCTCCCTGGCTACCATACTGAGTGATGACCCTCCTGTAAATCACGGATGGCTTCCTGCACATATATCATGGTGCATCCACACCATGGAATATTATTTAGCAATGAAAAGAATGAACTATTGATATACTCGGAGGCCTTGCTGAATCCCTAGGTAATTATACCAAGAAAAGCCAATACCAAATGCCATATACTCAGGGATCTCATTTATAATTTTCTTGAAATGATAAAATTATAAACATGAAATATTAGTGATTGCCAAGATCAAAGAGTTCATGAGAGTTGCAGGGAAGTGAGTGTGCTGACAGAGGTAAGCAGGAGGGATCCTCTGGTGATGGAAGTATTGTGTATCTTGATGGCACCAATGCCAACATTCTAGTGGTGATATCGCTCTGTGGCTTACAACATGTTACCATCGAGAACAAGTGAAAGGTCTATGGGATCTCTCTGCTGTTTCTTACAACTCCATGTGAAGCTGTAATTTCAAAATGTAAAGTATGATAAAAGAAGCCATGAAATGTGCAATATCTTTGAGAAAGCCTTACCTAAAATAATGTTGACCATAAGCAAAAATTTAATGATATTTGAGAAATGATCAGCTCTGATAATTCACTTTTCCATGTCTCTTGAGAACCAAGGGTTTTTGTTTTGATTTGCTTTAACAATGCTCAGAATAAATTTTGCAGCACGCATGACTCTGGATGGTTTAAGAACACTGTTGCTATTAGAAACTAATTGTGACCAAAGATAATAGGAGAAATTTGTCCAGAAGAGTGTGAGGTCCTTACCTGGGTCATGACTGAATCCTAGTCTGGCAGAAGGACCTAAATGACCCTGAGTGGGCAGGCACCTTCTTGTTCTCCCAGGAGAATCTTGCATTTGCCCTGCCCTGTGAGCAATCCTTCCTTTCACGTTGCATCCTAGGCCCAGCACCCTAGCCCACTTCTGGCCTTCCTCCCAGTCTGAAGAGGTAGATGAGCTGAACAAACCATGTATGTTGAATTTGTGATTTGAAAATAATCTCAAGAATTCAAACTCTAATGACAACCGGCTGTGCATGGGCTTCTGCAGATCCAGTGTTAAGCATTGGGACCAGTAGCACATGTTGTCTACACTGCAACCTCTGAACAACAGCTTCTTGTCATTGGCATTTTACAAATTAGAAAACTGAGTGAGAGGAAGACAAAGCAAGTTTCCCCAGAATATGCTTCTTCCCAGCTGAGAAGAGGGTGACCAGTCATCCCAGATTGCCCAAGATTGAAGGGTTTCCGAGGATGCAAGATTTTGGTGCTGAAACTAAAAGAAATGAGTTGGGTGGACAACTCCTGAGAGAAGACCAATTCTAAATCCTATGACTTCAATAAGTATTTTTTTCAATGTTACAGGCTACCTCTTTGTCTCTCAGAGACCCATGGGCATCTTAACTATTAAAGGGATGAATCATGTTTTTTCCCCCAAGAGAAAGTGGAAATAAAGATGTTACCAGGAGGAACAGAAAAATGTGGTAGGCAAGGAAACCTATATTTATATTCTTCCATTTCAAAAATAATTGGTGAATAGAAAGAAAGGCAGACAAACAATTAAACTTGAAATGTATTAAAATGAGAAAATAAGGGAGATAAGAATGGAATTGATATAGATTTTAAATGGTTTATAAAAGTTTTAATAATGTATGCACCTCAAAAACAAATGCTAGTAAATAAAATGTGGGAGGATGGTTTGCAGTCTTTGATATCAACAGATGCAGAGCATTAATGCAAAGACTGGCAGAGTTAATGGCCCCACACTCAAGAGATCTTGCTTTCTCAGAATTGCAGTTTGCACAGATTTAACCTCTCTTCTCTCTCTAACCCGCCTTTTGAATAAGTGTTCCTTTGCTGGAAAAGTGTGATGCATTCCTCAGGGAGTAGAGGAGCACATCAGGCAAAATGCAGAGCCGGCAATAGCTTAGAGGATGCCAAACCCAGTGACCGCTGGAGCAGAGTTGGGTAGCAGATGTTGGGTTACCATGACAACCAGTGGGCGGCTCCAAATGAAGAAGGGACTCAATTTCCAAGGACTGAGACCTGAGGGAGACTTTGACCCTGCCTTTCTCTAGAGTTCTCTAGCTTTGGAAATGTTGAGGGCAAAGGAGGGAGCAAGGAGGGGGCTGTCACAGGGATGGGTGTGTGTGTGTTTCCTCATTGCTATTGTACCATGGGTAAAGGACATATTTTTTTTTTAATATCAACCTTTAACGGGAAATACCCTGCCAGCTGTGAATTAATGAGTTGCCTTGCCTCCAAGAGACTGGATAATCTTCCTCCCAGTTGAACTGGTGGCTCCCCCCAACAACCTTCCTCCACTTTTTTTCTGCTTCCTAATTACTGTTGATGGTGAAGGATGAGCAATCCTGCAGAATGACTGCTTGTAGACAAAAAGGTCCTGCAGGCCACTTCCTGTACCCCTTTCTGCAGCTCTCCTGCTTCTGCCCTGAAGGACAGATTGTCCATGGTCTCATCACTGCAGGAGCCCAGGGTTGATTTTTTGCTGGAGAGACTCTGATCAGGAGGAGAAGTTAAAATTAACACACAACCTTCCAATTGTTCTCTTACTGCACCACGCTGCCTCATTATGCCTTGAGTTAATTTTTACTAGGAAAGCTCTAATTATCTCGTAAATGGCACAATTACATTGTGTTCTGTTTTTTTTAAATGTCAAAAGCCTTCATTTTAAAAATGTAAATAACTAAAATATTTCTCAATCTTCACACCACTTTGGCATTTGTTTTTTCAATACATTGTAAGCATTAAAAAAAAAAAACAAAATAGCAGCACACACTGACTTCCTTTAACCTCAGGAATGCCCTAGAATATGCATGCTCTGCTTTAAAGAACAAAGGCTCTGTGAGCAGGCAAGTTCTGCAAACTTTCTGAGCTTTGGCTGCTGCTTCTAGAGCAGGGGTCTCCAAAAGCAATCTACTGAGTTGCAGGCAGAAAATATGAAAACTTCTATTGATTTTTTTTTAAATCTCATAGAAGTCTGGCTTCTGTATTTGTATTAGAGTGTACATAATATATGAGTGCAGTGGTCAATATACATGCATATATGTATAATTTTAACTTTTGTAATTATTTAGGGAGATTCTACCCTATGACTTTTTAAAACAGCTTTAATTTATGTACCATAAAATTCATTCATTCAAAGTATGCCATTCACTGACTTTTAGTATGTATGTTTGGAATTGTACATCTATCACCAAAGTCAACTTTAGAAAATTTTTATTACATCTAAAAGAAATCCCATACTACTTCCCTGTCATCTCAACTCCCCATCCCCCCAACACTCATGTATGTTTTATCGTTATAGATTTGCCTACTCTGTACAGTTACTATAAATGGAATCATACAAATGTGACCTTTTACATCTGCTTTCACTTATAGTATTTTTAAGTTTCATCCGTGTGGTAACATGAGTCAGTACTTGATTCCTTTTGATGGAGGAATAATAATAGTCCATTGTAGATTCTATACCATTCACTACCTCTTGTTTATCCACTCATCACTAATTCTGTGGGTAAGCAACCAAACTTCTCTCCAGGAAGACCTTTGATCTATATAATTAGGGATTATGCACACTATTCTTCAAAGATGATAATCAAGGTTTAGGCTTGGTGATGGACCTCTGTAATTCCAGTGACTTGGGAGGCTGAGGCAGAAGGATCACAAATTCAAAGCCAGTCTCAACAAGTCAGTGAGGCCTTCAGCAACTTATTGAGACCCTATCTCAAAGAGGGCTAGAGATTGACTCAGTGGTTATGTGCCCCTGGGTTCAGTTCCTGGTACAAAAAAAGAAAAAAAATGACATTCAAAGCATTTTACAACAGCAAGGCACTAACAGTAGTATAGGTTGTAAGCACTGAAGTTGGATTCTGTAACTTCCACTTCGTGTCCACTTAACAGCCTTATGTGCTGGGGCTAGACAAGTGGAGGGAAGGGCATTTAGAGCAGCAACTGTCTACAGCTGTCATGGAAATATTTCAATAGTTTAACACATGGTATGGCCATATGTGTGCATAAGAGCTGAATGCTCTGCTTGTGACATGCTCTGGCAGATTTGCTGTAGGGGTTACAAGAGGTCAGGCACACAGAAGGGCCTGGTGGGTCTTGTTTAGAAGCATGTGGTACCTTGCTATTAGAGCAAGCCCAACTGTCAGATTGAAGCCATGCTCCTCGTTTTCTATTTAGGGCTGCTCCTGCAGCTTAGAGCCCTTCCCTAGAAGCCTCTGATTATGCATCTAGAGGGTGTCCTAAGACTGATGGCATGTGCGAGCACACCCCACTGAGCCATCAAAAGAAAAGCTCTTGCATGGTCCAAACGGCCCCTTCCCCAGAAAGGGAGGCTGGATGAACTTGACTGGAGAGAGGGATTCAGCAGGCTGGTGGCGGGCCACTCGGAGATGGGAAAGCAAATATTCAAACAAACCCTGTCCCTTCCATTTCTGCTTGCCTTGGCCTATGTGCCCACAATACTCCCTGATTCAGTCTGCAGACGTTGGGTCACTTCTCATTGTTGCCCTTAAATCTCAGAATTTAGGAGGGCATAGACCCAAGTAGGGAGAAATACTTGCAACAGATCACACACGGGTAGAAAGCAAGTGCAAGAGCCAAGCTGACAGCAAAAGTTTCCTAGTCCCGGGCTGGGACTTCTTCCCATACACCAGCCTTTCAGGAGCAGCCAGTGAAACAACAGTGGCTGAAATAACTGTTCACTTTCAGCAATTGAAGGGCGAGTATTAACAAGCTTCTTCTCCATTCAGTAATGGTGGCCTGCACTTGTGCCATTGTCAGTTTGCACTCAAAGTGTGGTTTCACGTGCAGTCTCCTTTCCAGTCCTCATTTTAATACATGTATACCTGTAATAGAATTTTTAATCAAAAGAACTTGGCTGTAGGATAGGCACTGGAGCCAAATAGCAGATGAAATGTTACACAATTATATTTAGGAAAGTTGCCTGAAAGCTTGAAGAGGAGAGAGATAAGAGGATAGATTGATGGCACAATCAATGAAGGTTTTAGATGAAAATTTACTACAAAGGAAGAGAAAGTCATGTTTATTACCCCAAGATGGTGGAATAGTACAATGGGGGCCAGGATGGATGTAAGCACAAGTGTGACCACTGCAGATGATGGTCCGTGGAGGACTGGGTGTGTGACATTGGTGGACTAGGACCTATCTTGCCAGAAAGGTTAATCATCACCCCTTTGGGTTTTTTTTTTTAATGCACTGACCAGTTTGTCAGTGTTGTTCTGAAAGGAGAAATAGGAACTGGAAGTCAAACAATAGAAATTGTGCTGAATGGGTGTGAAGGAACCAGAGATCACCTGGCCAGGGGTACAGAGACATCTGCTCTACTCCTCATACCTTTTGGTTAACTGGGAAGCAGGTAGGGAATCCAGCACCTCTGGGATGACTCCAGGAACTCAGGATCAGTAGGGGGTTTGAGCTATAGAAACTCTGTTTGAACTGCTATAACAAAATGCCAGAGACTGGGTAGCTTAGAAACAACAGACTTATTTTGCACAGCTCCGGAATCTAAAAGTCCAAGATCAAGGTGCTGGCAAATTCAGTGTCTGGTGGCAGCCCACTTCCTGGTTCCTAGATACTGCTTCCTCACAATGTTCTTATGTGATAGAATAAGGCAGCTTTTGGAGCACCCCCCCCCTTTTTTCATGATTAATAGTTAATAGATTTACCATTCTGAGTTCTTTTTTATTAGTGCATTATAATTATACATAATACTGGGGTTTGTCTGGACATATTCATAAATGCATATAATATTTTTCCATTTCATTCCCCAATACTTCCCCTTTTCCTCCTCCCTAACTCTTGACCCCCTTCCTCTACTGTTCTCCCTTCTATTTTTTTTTATACTCCCCCACCTTTCTTTACTCCTTACTTCTCTATAGTTGCCACAGGAGAGAACATTTAGCCTCTGACTTTGATATTTCATTTAATATGATGTTCTCCAGTTCCACCCACTTACCTTCAAATGACATGATTTCGTTCTTCCTAACAGTGGAGTAGAACTCCATTGTGCATACGTACCGCATTTTCCTCGATACCTGGGCTGATTTGGTATCTTGGCCATGGTGAATTATGCTGCTATAAAACATTGGAATGCAGATGTTGCTATAGTATGCTGATTTCAGTTTAATTGGACAAATACAGAGGAGTGGACTGGCTGTGGAGGCCCTTTTATAAGGTCACTATTCCCATTCATGAGATGACCCAATCACCTCCCAAATCCCCCACCACTTAATATCATCAAATTGATGGTTAGTTTTCAGCATTTTGGGAGGACACAAACATTTAAGACCCATAGCCGTGACGGAACAATCCCACCTCAAGTTGGCTTAATCAGTAAGGAGAGACATCTCTCAAAACAAGACGTGGACAGGCAGGCAGGACCTAGGCATGGGAGGAGGATGTATTCAGTCATGCCACCAGGCATTGGCTCTTTATCTTGCCCTGCGGGTGTCCCCAGCTTTGCCTGAGAGACTCTCCTCACTGGTTGTAAGGTGGCATCTAGGAGTAATTGGGGTGACATTTACTCACAAGAGAGAAACCTTACCTTCTTGCCCATGGATATATTATGGGTCGTATATGAAGTGTCCCCAAAATGCTCACATGTGAGACAGTGCAAGATTTCCAGTGAAAAGATCAGACTATGAGAGGATCTAACCTAACCAGTAAACTAATCCGCCAATCGGAATGAACTGGGTGGTAGGTGACTGTAGGCAGGGAGAGTAGGATTGGACGAGGTGGTCACTGGGGGCTTGCCTTTGGTGTTCACATTTTGTCCCTGGTGAACAGAGCGCGCTCTCTGCTTCCTGGTGGCTGTGTCCTGGTTGCTTTCCTCCACCACACCCTTCTACCATGATGTTTTGCCTCACCTCCAGGCCAGAGCCACGGAGTCGGTCAGCCATGGAGTCGGTCAGCCATGGAGTCGGTCAGCCATGGACTCTGAAACTGTGAACCCAAATAAACTTTTCCTCCTCTATCATTCTTGTCAGGTATATTTGTCACAGCAATGCAAAAATGTGAGTAAAGCGGCATAGAAATCCTTCCTTTTCACTTGATAGGCGTCCCGTGCACCTGCTCTTTGGCTACAGTCAGTCACCATGGAAATGCCATGCACCCATTGTCTTTGTTCTTTGATCAAAACAGTATGGGATGGAAGTTTGGGAGTGAGTCGGGATGCCAACTCCACATCCATCCATCAGGACAAACCTGTCACACACACACCAGGGCCTGCCTAAATAAGGAATGTGATCAGATTCACTGGATCTCACAATTATACCAAAAGATAATGGTGTTTGAGTCCAAATTCAGTCTCTTTCATACTACCGTTTATGTCACACTATCGAACTTCTGTTGCTTAAGTGACACCTTCACATTCTTTTTTGCAATATCTGCACACCACTTGTGGGTTTTTTTTTCTTACTATTTTTCTTTAAGCTCACTTAAGTTTAATTCCTTTAAAAATGAAAGCTTATAACCCTTGGAAATAGAAAGCCTATTTATCTTGCCAAAAGTATAAAGTTGCCATCAAACTAAATAAACAATATTCATTAATCTTATCTAGATGCTGTTGCTTGCATAGGTACTGATTCTAAGACAGCTTCTTAATTTAAAAGGAATGAATAATCAGCAAGTGTTTTAAAGTGTTAAAGACACACCAGTACCAGAGACTCTCTCTTTAACCTAAGCAGAAGAATTAAAGGAAATTTGAAAGCAGAACAGCTTCCTCTTTGTATGATTCAGTGTCATGCAAAGACATGCCTATGTTCAATGACCAATGGAATTAAATAATAACTACACTAAATAACCAATTTTATTTCATTTTTCTATTGAGTAGTGCTCGACCTAACCATATCTTGTGCGCCATTTGTGATCTATTCCCCACTCTTTGGGAAAGTGCCTACTGTGATATGCTACCTTCCTTTTAGGTGTCACACCTCCTTGGTGGTACTGTGGCAGTCAGGGAAACTGTGAGGGTGTGACATGTGTGGGAGACATGACCCATTTAGCAAACTCCATATATATATGAGATTACAAAGGGTGGAAGATGCAACAGGTTCCAGTGCCAAGAGCCAGCCAGGCGCTGGTGACAGGTGTGTTTGGTTTGAGGAGAGTCACTGAATTGTGTACTTATGAAGGCCAACTTTTCTGTAAGTATGTGATTCTTCTCTAAGTGGTTTTGATACTTTTTGAACAGGGAAAAAAAGCAGGACAGCAACAGATCCCAAGTTAGAAGAGGAGTGAGGGGAAAAGTGAGAACAGACTAAGTCTTGTCAGATTCCAAGATCCAGCTGGTGAGAAGGTAGATAAAGAACAATCCAGAGGCTGTTTGAAGACAAAGAGGACAAGGCAAGAGAGGGTGGCGGGAGATCCACTCTGGGAAGAATGGTCCTGGGACGGCCTCCAGAATTCTATGGCTTAGGAATTTGGCACTTGCCCTGGTGTGTGTGTGTGTGTGTGTGTGTGTGTGTGTGTGTGTATGTATGTATGTATGTTAACTGAGAGCCACAAGGTACGAACAGATTTGGGGAGGTCATTCAGGCACAGTTGGACAAAGGAGAGGAAGTGAGACACTGACTGGTGGAGGTGAGGGTCAGGTCTTTATTTCTTTCTCCCATTTCTTTCAGAGGCCCAGTCTGCAACTGACTTGGGTGCTGCCAACTAAAACAACTTCTTTTTCTCAAGTAGAAGTTGAGCTTTCCTTGGTGGTGTGTATGAAACGTGGGCTCAGCCAGGGGAGTCTTCATTTAGATAATTTGTCCTCCTTGATTTAGAGGCACCCTTGTGACCCCATGTGTGGCCAATGAGATATCATAGAAGGTGTGCCATGAGGTTAGGGAGATTTTTTCTCCCTGAGGAATTAAAAGAAGGCCTAGGAATTCTGTATAATTAGGATATCCCATTACATATTGCATGGGACATACATGCCTCCCTGTGAAAGTGGTTCTGCTGGGGACATAGGACTTGGAGCAGCTACATTTAGGACACACAGAGAGATGATGAGGATGGTAGAGGAGGGATGAAGAGAAGTCACAAAGGAAGTCCCTGATGTAAAGGCTGAGTCCCCAGATCCAAAGTCTGCAAACCTTTTATACATGACTGCTTGACAGGGTTACTAGTGATAAGCTCTGCTTGCTTAAACCATTTCTAGGTTGTTTTTACTGATTGCATCTTAAGTCCTTCCACCTGCCCCCCATCAGCTCTTAACACTAAGGTATAATCAAGGATCAGATAGAATTTTAGGCATTCTACCATATTCTGGAGACCTTATGACTGCAGTAGAGATGCTCAGTCACCTGGGGAGGGTCTCACCACACCTGTAATTTCCTTTCCTCTATGATCAGCTTTGGTTTGCTCCAACATTAAAGAGCATGAGAATGAGGAGCTCCTTTTTACCATCAAAGCATATTGATGACAGTAACACATATTTTGAAGTTAAGTGTTTATTCTTCCAGGTACTATGTCTAACCCTTTACTTTCAAGATAGTAGTAAATCCTCAAAGCAGCACTCTGATGAGAACTATTTCCATGTGGCAGATGAAAATCTATAGCTCAAATAATTTAAGTGACCTGCCCTCGGCTTTGTAACTAGTAAATTCTTAGTGCAAAAGTTTATTCTCAGGTTGATAGTGTCTTTTCTTCCTTCTTCCTCTTCTTTGATTGTCCAGGGAGCCAGATCTCCTAAACGAGTCTCGAGGAGTTTGAGAAGCTGCATTTTAATCTTGTTTATCTGCATCAGGTGGAAACCCAGAGAGAGCACCTGACCTGCCTGTGGTCACACAGGTCAAGGATCTCTGTATGATGCCCTAACTCCAGCTCCCAACAACTGGATGATGTCTTTGTCTTCTGTTGTTTAAATATTATGGTCACTCCAACTTGCCAAGCTAATTGTCCCTTTTAAAAACCATTTTCTATGTGAATAGAGGTATAGCATAATAGCTTCTATTAAGCACTTATTTGGGACAGACTGAGCCAACAAGTGATTATGCATCACCTTATTCAAACCCCTGTTTTTTAATTTACCAATTGGAGACTGCTTGGGCTTTGTGGTCTGACCTGAGATCAAGGTCTGGCTCCATCCACTGTTAACCTGTGTGGCTTTTGGCTAGTTAATTAACCTCCCTGAGCCTCAGTATATCTGTCTGTAAAGTGAGTATCCTACTTGTCTTAGTTTTCTGTTGCTAGTAATACAATACCACAGACTAGGTGTTTTAATTAGCTTTTTGGTGCTGTGACTAAAAAGGCCTGACAAGAAAAATTAGAGGAGGAAAAGTTTACTTGGGGGCTTACGGTTCCACAGATGTCACTCCATAGATATCTAGCTCCATTCCTCAGGCCTGAGATGATGCAGAACATGGCAGAGAAAAGTAGCTCAGTACATTACCAGAAAGCAGAGACACTCCACTCACCACGTACAAAATATATACCCAGGAGGCACATTCCCAGGGCCCTCCCCCTCCAGCCACATCCTACCTGCCTTCAGTTACCACTTAGTTAATCCCATCAGGGGATTAATTCACTTACTGGTTAAGGCTCTCACAATCCAATTATTTTGACCTCTTAACACGGCATTGTCTCATACCTCAGCTTTTAGGATTTAGATATTAGATATCACCAACACTAGGTAAAATAGGCTTATTTTGGCTCACAGTTCTGGTCCAACAAAGAGGGGCCACATCTGGTGATGGCCTGCTGGTGAAGTCCTGAGATAGCTCAGGATGCGTACAATAGGCCTATAGCAGACCCCCCTCCCCATAATTCATTAACCCATTAATTGCATAAATGGACTAATCTGTGAGTGAGAGTAGAGCCCCTATCACTTCTTAAAGGTCCCACCTGATCCCTTAATAAATTTCAACATCAGTTTTGGAGGGGGAAAACCATTTCCGAACTATCACTCTCCTTTGTAGAGCTGTTGTGAACACAGAGAACAGTCCCATAGTAGCAGAGGGCAGTACGTGTCAGGCTCTACGTTCTTTGATTTCTGTCATGTCCTTCAAATTCTACTGAAACTGGAAAAAAATATTAATGAGCATCTTTTCTATCAGATATTGTGGTAGGGTGCATTTGAGAACAAGAAAAGAAGTGCCGTGTCCCCAACACACAAATTGTGCATCTTTTTGGTGATGATATTACCAGGTCCTGTTCTCTTCACTTTTGTTTGAGGCAGGTGCAAAATATAGTCCCTGTGGCCAAAGTTGTGATGCCACAATTGTGGAAGTGTGAGCCCCATTGAAAGAGCAACTTCTGTCCTTCTTGCTATGGCTCAGAGGCAGTCCCCTGGGACACTTTGGTCTCTGGTTGGTGGGCAAGGAGCAGGAGCCTGGTAACAGCTTGGCACACCTGATCTGGAGTGGATTTTACCCAACAGTGAGGAAGGCTGAGCAGAGAGACCCACATTGTCAGCAATTCCTCCCAGCCTCATGGGGATGTTAGCAGGGCCCAGAGAAGACAGATACCATCTGGGCTTTTAAAGTAACTTTACTGACCCTACATGGCCAGAGGACTTGAATTTAGTTGGAGGAACTGTGTGCTCAAGTCTCCCTCCAGAGTTCCAGGGCATCTCAGCCAGGCTTGAGAAGCTGGAGGACAGGATATGGCTCTCTCAGTGTGGGGTGGGCAAGTGTCTTTCTGAGCCTCAGATTAGGATGCCCTCTCTGTCCTTGGAAGGATGTTGATACTAGGAAGGGCAGTTCCATTTATGTACTTCTAGAAGATCCCTACAGTGGGTGCCTGAGCTCTGCTCGCCTCCTTTATCCTGTTCTCATCTGTGGGAGAGATGCCATTGGGACAGTGGTAAATACCTTGCCCCATGGGATGGACCATTGGTTCAGGCTCCTCCAGCGAGTTCTTCCTCTAGGGTCTCAGTGAGGACACTGCCACCCCTTCAACCAAATGTTCATTCACGATCTTGTAAAGTTCATTGAGCATAAACCCCAGCCCTCCTCAGGCCCCATGCAGATCACCCTATAGCCCACTTTCTGCATTCACAAGGTGTGCTCTTCCTCTCTGCCAGTGGCATTAACCATTTTTCCTTTCCACCCCATCAAAGCCAGCTTTTGAATTATTCAGCAAAGGCTGACTCACTCAGAGAAAGCATTCTCGTTCCTTTGTTGGATGATTCTGTTCCTTCACTAGGCAAGGGCTTTGGGAGCTGATTCAGGTTGGAATTTGGAAAGAAGTTTTACTTCTTTGTAGCTGCACCTGACTTAGCTCCTGCCCCCTAATTTGGCTCCAGGCACAGTGTTGCTGTCCCCACCCTTTGGCTCCCCCCCCATGTGGTGAAAATAGCACAGATCACGAAGCAGGATAGACAGACTGTAGGTTGATGCAAACCCTCCCATTCTTCTCTCCATCATTTGTCAAATAATCGATATAAATTTTATTTCACCTACTCAAGTGTGCAAGATAGAGAACTTAATTTTTTTATGAGTTAAATTTGTACTTTGAATCCCTTTTCTGTATGGTGACAGAAAATTTCTCAAATAATTTGGGATTTCTTGCCCTTTCTCCAGGTTTACATTTATGTTCTAGAGGAATTATCCAAAAGCAACATTATTCCTAGAGCTTCAATGTCATTTGAGCATCTGCTGAGCTGTCCTCTTGCTGCGTAGGTCTCTGTTGTCTATCCTGGCAATTACCAGATAGTCTCCTGTCTTTTCCAATTCAGCTGTTTTTTGAAAACATAGATGTCCTTCTCTGACACTACCCAAGGCTTGTCCCATCTCTAGTGGTGTGCTGTAAGTGTTTAACAACCAGCTCTGGGAGTTAGGCCTTTGAGGATGGTGAGCAGGAAGTCCTGATTGGTAGCATTTGCCAATTTCAAGGGTGTAAATGCTCCCACCATGGCCAATTTCAAGCTAGTAATGGTACAGTAGTCTGCTCACAAAATTCTGTAAATGCACCCCTTGGCGCTCTAGCACGCCACTGTATGATACAACTTGTACTAATTCACTGGAGATGAACTGCCTTTCTGTCACTCTAATGTGACAAAGCAATTTTTCCAGCAAATATGACAAAGGTCCTCTTGTTCTCACATCCTCACCATGAACCTGGGATTCTTCTGCCTGCTCAGCCTCAGCCTAGGGAACAGGGTAGAGGGTCACTTCTGCAGGACTCCCACCCACAGTGTCTATGCTGTCTCCTATTTCTCCTTTTCTGATTGCTGCTGGGAAACATTTTTGTAGTTGGTTGGTGGCTTTGAGTTAAAGTCATTGATTCTCTTATTCAGCCCGATTCTCAATCTCTGGTGACTCCATTGCCAAAGGCAAGGACTTGGATTTTACAATGGCTCTTTGCTCTGTGATCACATCCATCCCCTAAAGCAACAAATACCAAATAGCCCACCTAAATAAAAGGAGAAAAGAATCAAGAGAGAAAAGAAAATACAAAAAGGAAAATCCATTAATATTTACAAAGCATTATTCTATTTCATATCGTAATACATTCTAGAATGATGGGAGGAAAATATGAGAAAGAATATGGCAAGAGCTTAAGGGGAGAATGACATTGAGTTTCTTCATCATGTGGTTTCTCCTATAAGTGAATGTATCAGCATTTTCCACTGGTTTCCACCATAATGAACCAATGTTGCTTCTATATGTACTGGCTACCATCTCCTTCCCTTCCCTCACCTTGAGAATGTGGCACCATCCCTGACCTCCAATGCATATTCCTTGCACTATTCCACTGATAGGTCAAGAAAGAAGTGCTCAAGCTGCAAAGAGTTTACAAATCTTATACACGGCAAATTTTAGCCACAGAAAGGCAGGAGTAATGACAACACCGTAAAAGGGTTAGGCATGTTTAAACTGCTTGAGACTCAACTGTAGTTCTTGGTGAGTCCTTGGGATAGAAGGTGTACTAATGCTAACTTCATGGTATCTGCCCATTTTAAAAGATTTGCCACTTTCTTTGTTCTAGCTAACTTTTTCAACCCCAGCCTCCCTGTTAGATGCTTATCCCTTGGGAATAGAACCTCACGGGTGGTCCAAAAAATGCTTGTTGAATTATTTTCTTGCTTTCCTGATTTCATTATATTTTTCCCTCATAAGAGCTACACATCCAAGAGAGGAATGAAAAAAATTTCCTCAATGTTGCACTGTTTGATTCTTGGCTTCTGGGCCTATCTTGGTCCATTGATTCTATTGATATTAGTCCACATGACCTTCCACAGGACTTGTGCTCAAATAAATACTGATGGTTCCCTCTCTGGGAGAGGAAATAGAATGTGATACTCCATTTTGTGTTCATTTAGTCTTCAACCATGAGGTGCCTTTCAAGTCCTGTAGGACATGCCTTTATGATACAAATTCTCCCCGGAAGCCAAAAGAGGACGTTTTTCCCTGGCATGGGAAAGGAGGTGTCACTTGCTGATGGTCTGATCTCCTAAATGCCCCACACAGCTTCATCTTGGGGAGAATGGTGGTAAGGAGAATGGGGCAGAAGTGATTGGAGATCAGTGGTTGGAAACAAATTCTGCCACTTCATCATTGACTTTGGATTACAGTGAGGACCAGCTGCCTGCTACCCTGGGTAGGTCCTTGAGGAAAATAGCATGGCCAGGCTCCAGCCCACAGATCAGATCAAATGCAAGGCTGGGCTTCTGGCATGGAGAAATAATGAAAGAGACTCTCACTCCTATCCCCCCGCCCCCCGCCAAGAAAAAAGGTGAGATGTCTGGTGTTTGGGATGAGAGGAGATTTTCTAAAACTTGTAGCAGATGCCTTCTGAGCTTTGGGTCCCTATTTCCATGATCATGGTAGCATGAAAATATTCTGCAGTGTTAACAATACATTTTCATTTCTAGTTATGCTCTCATTTATGTTTTAGTCCTTTCCTATTCAAACTAACCTGTGAAGCATCTATTGCCTCAGTAAACAGCTGGCAGATTAGAGAAGTAGATAGAATTTGAAAGCCTGAATTTTGCAGTATCAAAATCCAAGGCCTTGAAGAGCAATCCCCTCCCCACCCCAACCCCTGCTAGATAATAATGCCCTGAGATTGTAGAGGATAAAAGAATCAGGGCAGGATGCAGAGTTGAGCTCAATGGGTCCTGAGGAGGTGCCTTGTTCCCCACTGGTCCTCCCAGGAAGGTTAATTCAAGAGTACATGTTACCTGTATCTTATTGATCTGTTGGAGCCTGGGGGATTGGTACACTTTGTAGACCCCCACCTTGTATGAAAGAAAAGAGTAGAAATAGCTGGTTGACATTTCTTTAGGCAGAAAGAGCCTGAAAAGCCTCATGAATTTCCTAGAGCTACCAGCTGCTATAGATAGCAGTTGAAATGCTTCTTAAGCCCAGGCAGAGAGCATGGAAGTGACTGAGATAGATCCAGCCCTGGAGAGCCCAGTGATGGGGATGCAGTGATGACCTTACTCTGATCTCTAAACTTTGCACCAGGTTTCTTTTTCCTAGTAGAGGAAAAGAGGAGACATGGCTGCAACTTCTTGATAAATGAAAACTCATACTTGCCCATGGTCACTTTCTATCTCTTTGTCTTGGAAACTGCAGGAGGAGAAGAAGGTCATGCTAACCAAGCTATTCCTCTTCAGGTGGGGTATAGTCTTCTAGAACTGCATTGTCCCATATAGTAGTAACTAGATACAAGTGACCATTCAAACATTCATACAAGTTAAAATCAAATTAAATTTAAAATTCCTGTCTTCAGCTGCACTAGCCACATTTTGCATGCTCAGAAGCCCCATGTGGTAACAGCTACCTTAGTATGGAGCATTTTCCCCATCACTGAAAGACCTACCAGTCAGCACGGCGGCCTTTGCCATTACTTATGTTAAGAAAATGAACACCAATCGCTTCCTCTTCCCTGGACGCCAACCTGAGCAGGCCAATTCCAGAAAATTCTGACAGCTTCTGAGGCGGCATTTCCCTGGATGTAACTATATTGATTAGTGGTGTTTTTCTGATACTACTTGGTTTATATGCTGTTCTTCCTCACTCCCACCTTTCACCACCACCACCATTTTTTATCTTTTAATAATGAAAATCAAACCTCTGGGTGGGTGGCCAACCAGGGGACATGTCTGTCCCAAATGTCGTATATCTGTGAATCTGAATCACATGGGTATCCTATGCCCAGTAGAGCCCATAGGTGAGGAGCATATTGGTTTATGTGAATGGTGTGTTGACCCAGCCATACAGCAAGAAAGTTTCCCATGAAGAGCCTAAAGAGCTTTACCCCTAGAACCTGTCATTCCCATCCATCACCATCATTTTTCCAAAACTAAAAGGAGAGGCTGGTGCCCTCTAGTGGAGATAAATGTCACACAGGTCAGGGCTTGGACCCTAGCTCTACTCACATTTAGGAGAGACATATAAAATAGTTGTCCCTTCCTTATACAAATGTTGGAATAAATGTAAAACACCTATAACAGTAGCTGACACATAATTGAGACTCAATAAATAATAGTTGCTAGTTTTACTCCTCACTGCCCTCTGGGGTATCTGCATTTTCAGGGTTGAGCAGTAAGAGGGAGGAGCAACAGTGGTGGCTCCCTGCACCACAGGTCGCTTGATCTTGCCATCTGTTGTAAGGAGGAGTTGTCCTGTTTAATTTGTGAAAACTGCCTCATACCTCAGGCTGCACCTGGTTTACTCTGGTGGGCATTGTAGCTTTTCTCAGATGGGAGTATGGTTCCCTGTGAACCAGGAACAATCCTTGGTGTCTGCCTTTAAAAACAAAAACAATATCCTTTAAACCTCTTCTCAGAAGAGTTACAAACAATAAGGCTAGGATACAATACCCCAGATCCATCTAACATAAGGTTCTGGCTTATGTCTAGAGGGAACTCTGAGGAGAAGGGAGAACAGTCTCCCAGGGCCTGAATGCTCAAGGTGAGGTAACCTTAATCCTGGTGAATGGGTCTCAGTAGTCATGGGAGAAAAGACTGTTGACTTGGCTATTCTCAAAGAGTGGCCCATTCTGCAATTTGTGCTGAACAGATTCATAGGGGATGACACGTAATTCAGAGGATACTCAGTGTCCTGGGAGAACATAGATCTTTGAAAGAGGTAGGCAGAAACTGGATCACAGGGTAGGAGGAATCACACTGCAGCCAGAAGTGGGTCCTGACTAGAGTTCAGGATATGCCTGAATTTGGAGCAGAGCCTTCAATTGTTGCTGAGGAGATGATGGTCTCCCAGCCAGATGATAACTATGTTGAATCTGGTTGGCTGAGGAGCATGCATTCCTCATTTTAGAGCTCAGAGAAGACCCCAAACATCCATAAGACCCTGTTCTCACTGTCTTCCCTGACTTAAGACTATGGCCAGTTATCTCTTGGAAGGATGGAAGTGATACAATGTCCATTATTTTTTCAGATACTGTAAAATCTTAGATGACTCCCAGGCCCATGCAATCCAACCTACCTAAGAATAAAATGTTGGAAACAATGGTGCTAGTTTCTGGTCCTGTTCCATGTCTGCACCTCAGATGATGAAATGCTTCCTGATTTGATTGCAAAGACAAAAGTAGTGTGGTAAAAGGAAAACTTTTAATCTTGAAGGAAATTATACAAGTTTTTAATTCCAGCCCTGCCATTTACTAGCAGTAAGCTAGTGGCTTACTTGAGTAAGCCACTTACCCACTGGAATTCTGGTTATTTCTCTGTATTGGTAAAGAAAGAAGATCATAACTGATAGTGGGAAAATGTTGGGAATTCTAAAGTTCTATCTAGACATGAAGGGTAATGGGTCCAGAGTGGCTCATCTGAATTAGGCTCAAGGGAGATAGACAGTAACAAGATATATTCAGTTCTTTCTCTTGTAATCTTAGCAGAGATCTGGTCAATCACAAACAATGATAATGGTTAAAGTAGCTCTGGGTGCCAAAACCTCCCTCTAGCTGTGTTTTTTACCTTTTTAGATTATCAGTATTCCACTTAATGCAATTAAAAATACTTAATATACTTTTACATGTATAAGATGTTAAGTCCTGCCAGGGTTATAGGATAAAAGGAGATAGATACTATCTATAAAGAACATATCCCAATAGAGGAAATATATGGACCTAAATATGATTAGTATAGAATATAAGTGCTGTGAGAACAAAGATTCATTGGATCTAGGAGGTAAACTCACTCCTGGAAAATCTGCAGAAGGTAGAACCAGTGGATAGTCCACTGTCTCATGGCTGAGCTTATTGGTGCATCAGGACTTCCTTAGCTCAGCTTCTGCCTATAGATTCCCAGAGGAAAGGTTGAAAATTAGTGTCATTATGCAGATAACTGGAATGGGTCAGACATCCAATAGGAACTATTATGTGAACAAGGCATTGAGCAGTTGGCAAAAAGTTGACCTTAATAAGATATCCTAGAGAGCACCATGATCCTCTACAATATGGTAGTGTCTCCTTGTCTGTATGTTCATGCTCTGTGATTTCAGTTACCTTCAGTAACTGTTTGAAAATATTAAATGGAGAATTCTAGATGTAAATAATTCATAAGTTTTAAATTGTGCCCAATTCTGAGCAACATGATGAAATTTTGCACTACCCTGCCTGGGAGGTGAATCATCCTTTGTCCAATGTATCCACATTGTATATGCTGCCTGCCCAAATAATCACTTAATAGCCATTTTAGTAGCTATCAAATTGACAGTATGTCACAGTATTGTAGGACTTGTGCTTAAATAAACTTTATTTTACTTAATGGCCCCAAAGCTCAAGAATAGTGATGCTGGCAATTCAATTATATAAGAAAGAGAGGCTGTAAAGTGCTTTCTTTAAGTGAAAAGGTAGAAGTTTATCATAAGTTTGTATATGTAGTATCTATAGTGCTAAGTATCATCTACAGTTTCAGGCATCCACTAGGGGTTTTACAATGTGTACCTCAAGAATGGGAAACTACTATAATTGCACCAGATATTGAAGAATGGATGAAATGTAAGCTAGGGGAGGTAGAAAGATTATGGCAGGGATGTTAGGTAGGAGGAAATGAGGTTGTGTGACCATAAATGCTCTGTGCAGGTCACAATGGGGGAAAGATTGAGGTAGCTAGATATTTGGCCCCCGATACCCAGGGATCCCTGAAAACCAGAATCCTGTCATGCTGTGGTATCCTCCTTCCTCTGAATCCATTCAGATGAATGTTGAGAAATTCCATTTGTGGATCACATTGCATGAGCATTTTCAATTTCATAGTGCCACATTTTCTTCTGGTTTGACTGTACCAATTTACACTACAGCATTTGCCGTACGCCAAAATATTAGATGAAAATAGGCAGATAAAAAGTGGTCTTTATTATTTTTTATTTGTATTTCCCTGATGCTTAGTGAGTTTGAATACTTGGAGGACATCTGTGGCTTCTCTTTTGTAAACTGCCTGTTGGAATCATCTGCAGAGTTTCCCATCAGGTTTGCAGAGATGATGAGCGAGGACTGCAGCCCCTGGAGTTGCATGCTACGCTACGGCAGCTCGCGCTGTTTCTCTTTTCCCTGTTGATGTGTAGGGATTCTTTATGTCGTCTGACAGTAATTGTTGTTTATAGATATTTCACATATTCTCTCTTCATAGATGTTGTTTTGGATTGTACAGGTATTTTAACTTTGAAATTGTCAAATCTACCTATCCTTTTTATTTGTGAACTTTTTTTATTTGGGGAATTTTATAGAAAATACCCAAATCATCAATGTATTCCCCTGTTTTTCTGAAATCTTTATAGTTTTAAAAAATTTATGTCTATGTAAACCACATAGGATTTGTGTTTTTCCATAGGTGAGCAGCAATGAATCAAATTTGTTTCCAAATTGCCTCCCCAAACCTTTAGTTTAATACCCAATGTTTTTCCAATAATTTGCAAAGTTTTCTTTTAATTAGTATATTTCAAGTCCCCATATATCAATGTCTGTTTACGGATGCAATATCTGAGGCTAGTCCTGTGTGAATGCCCCACATTTTTTTAAGTACTAGAGCTTTATTAACATGTTGATTTTTGAAAAGACCTCTCCTCGTTCATTGCTCCTTTCTATATGATTTTCAGAATTGCCATGGCCATGCTTGAGAACTCATATTTGAAATTTGCAATTGGTTTGTGAATTTCGATAGAAATTTCTGTTGAGATTGTCTTGAGGATTGTATTGACATTACAGTTTCCTTGGGGGAGAAATCACCTTTACCAGTATTTGAGGCATCCAGACTAGGGATATGATAATTGTTATGGTTTGGAAACATGCTGTCCCCTCAGAATTCATGTGTGAAACAATGCCAGAAACTTCAAAGGTGAAATGATTAGATCATGAGCTCATTAACCTCTCAGTGGTTTAATTTACCTACATGGATTAACTGGGTGGTAACTGTGGCCAGAGAGGGTATGGCTGGAGGAAGTAAGTCACTGGGGGTGTGCCTTTAGGATACATACGTGGTCCCTGGTGAGCAGAGCTGTCTCTCTACTTCCTGTTACCATATCCTAAGCTGCTTTCCTCCACCCCACCCTTACCATGATGATTTACCTAAGTTCCGGCTTAGAGTTATGGATGCCTTACAGCCATTTTTGTCTGGTGCCTGCCCAATGAGAGAAAGCTGACTAAAACAGAAATAGTCACTATTTTTCAAGTTATTACTTTTGTCATTAGGGATAGTTTTAGTTGTTTTTTTTTTTAAATGCATGGGTTTATAAGCAGGCATTTTTAGGTTGTATGTTAGTAGACCCGTTTTGGTTATATGTTCTATCATGAATGAGATGGCATGACAGTTGCGATTGTTACTAAGTGTGAAATCATATTAGTTTAAGCAATGCAAAAAAAAACCAAAAACAAAACAAAACAAAAAGTGTGAAATCAAAACCTTTCTAAATGAACTGGGCTGGGTATGGCCTTTACATAGCTATGAGTTTGCATTTTGTTGAGAAATTTGAAAGCTAAGAAGGTAGGAAATTTATATTCATGATATTCAGCAACAGAAATTTGTCTATACCTACTATGTCTCGGAGAGGATATGCAGATTTGTGCAAAGAAGGACACAATCACATAGGCAGAGAAGTGGGGAGCACTGCTTCATCCCACTGATTTATGCACACTACTGCCAGTGGTCTGAAGACCAAGATCTTGTCCCTAGAAAAGATATTTTTTAAAAAAAAGAAGAAAAAAAGACAATCTTTCTAATGAAGTTTCTGTTTCAGATAAATATTTAGAAAGATTATTATTAAATAGTCTTCCAAAGATGGTAGCAATCTGGGCATGCTTCATATTTAGCCTAATTGGGTGAGATAGTTAACAAATGCAGTTTATTTGAAGAGCACATTACAATGCAGCTTTAAATTCCCAAAACTAACCATGGCCTAAACTCTTAAGAGCATGTCAAATGCAGTGGATATTAAATGCACCCATTTTTACTTGGACAATAGCTTTGGTGGAAATTTCTTTTTCCTGTGTGAAAATGTGGAAGTGATTGAAATGCTCTTTTAAGCCAGTAACAGCTTGTGGTCCTCTCTGGAGCCATCTGGGGACAGATGGTTTTATTTCCTTCCCTTTGTGACAGGAGCAAAGTGAGAGCAACTGGAAAGGACACCTTTCCTCTCCGGATTTTTTTCTGGTGGTAAAATAAAGTTTTCTGACTTTCTTATCTCTACCTCACAGAAGTATTTCAAGCACCTAAGTAGTATACAGTGTAGACTGCCACCAAACTCATAAATGAAGAGCTGCGTAAGAATTCATGTAACTAACAGGTACCAATTATCTTGAGGCTTTTGGAGTGATAAACAGTAGACACGGATTTAGAAACGGAACCTCAGACCCACGTTTATAACTGTAAGAACAATTAGAGTGTTGGAAATCCCCGAAAGGAAAAAGAAAAATCGTTTATTACTTAGGCTTCATAAACTTTGACCCCACTAATCACTACTACTCTGTTGTAATTTTATGAGAAATTAATAGGGAATTTATAAAATCAACTTCTAACACTTTTTTTAAATGCCAAGCCTGCATATGATTATTATATTCTTGGAAAGTGTAAAGGCAGAAAAGTATCTAGATTTGTTTAGATGCAATTTATATCACAGTCTTTGCATACTGTTTGAAACAAAATTATCAAACCAGGAAATATGTAATAAAAATAAAAAATTTGCTAAACTGTTTTTAGCACAAAATACTATGACTGTTATGTATCTATACAAAGATCAAGAGGATTTGTGACTGTGTGGTTTGTAAAACCCTCAGACTTAAACTTTATCAGAGGTATATGGTGTTTCTAAGAGTTGGATGCATGCTGTTTTTGGGAAAAGAGTTAATATATAATTTGAATTCAGAGTACAAGCTTCCAAAAATATGATCCAGCTTGGAGAAGCATTTCTGAAATACCTCTGGGGAATAAATTCCTTTTATTAATCCAATCAACCATTGGATGTCATTCTTCCAATTTAATTATGTTTATCTGCCAATGGGTGACTCTGCTTCTTATGCATGTAATTTCAGTGGGTGCAAATGGTGATGGCAAATAATTGTCCTCAGGGAGATAATTGCTGTTATAATTATTTACCCATGCACGTTAGCTCTGTTTAAAAAAAAAATCTAACTCTGTCAGGTGATCTGGAAACATGAGCAAATGTGATTTCTATGTACTCAAGTGGAAGAAGAGCTCTTTTTTTGTCTTGATCATTTTCTAGGTGCTAGGCATAGTGTTAAGCGTTAATACGTATTCTCCCAGGAAATCCCACAATCTCCCTAGAGAGTGGCCATGATGACCTTCACCTACTGATGACCAAACTGTGGCCATATAGAAGGCCGGCTCAGGCCAATAGGCTGCTCTGATGGGATTCTTGTTTTACAGGATGCTTTCGAGGATGCGCTGAGGAGATAGCTTTATAAAAACTTATTCTGGTGCCTGGTCTATGGGTATATTATCCTAGGACAATTTACTTCTGTGTTTTCCCAAAACTCCTTCTGGTGGGCAGGGCAAAGCATCACACATATAGCCTCAATGACAGGTTTGTCCTCTGAGTCCTTTGGGTACCCCATCTCCATGAGAGGAGAGTGTTCTACCAGGTCACTTGAGGCCTCAGGGACCTGTCCCCTCTGCGATCCCATCTTGCTCATGTCTCTACCACTTACTGGGAGCACTTGGATGTGCAGGGTTCTTATGGGGGTCTTTTTATTACATGGAGATTTACTTTTCCTCAATCTATATTTTAAGTATCTTGGGTACAGGGTCTTCTTGGGTCACCCAATAGGATTTCAGAGGGTACAGGGTTCCATGCCAGGCCCTGGGTCAACACTTTTTGATGTAGTATAAAACCGAGGCAGAATGAATTACTTGAAAGTTGAAAGGAAGCATTCAGGCACAAGGCAAGTATTCATGATGTAAAATTAGGAGATTCCCTTTACGAGGCTGTGTCCCCCAACCCTGTAGTCTGTTGACTGACCTTCCTCTTTTGATTAAATTAGTATAATGTGGTATGGCATGCTGGGAGAGATTTTATGAGCATTTCCACTTTCAGAAAACCAGCACTACCGACTCCCTCCTCCTATCCTCTGTTCTGATCCCAAATCTACACCAAGGGCTGGAGAAAGGTGTAAGATGTCACCACCTTTTGCTGCGGGGGGCGGGGGGGTGGGAATGCTCATGAAGAGAGGCATTGTCTGGTTTCCCTCCCCCCAGCTGAGGGAAGGGGTCCCCAAAGCAGTTGCTGGTCAAGTTGGAGGATGTACATGCTGGTGGCCTGTCCTCCCAGCCCTCGGGCCTGCTGACTTGTCCTGTCCCTCTTGGAACAGCACAGGGAAAGGTGTGGGGAATGGAGGAGGGAGGCAAGGACAGCCTTGGACAGGATCTTGACATGCAGGTAGAAATGGCCCTACTCAGAATTCTTTCCTACTTGCTGGAAGTCACGGTGAGACAAGATTGGAGCTGTGGGGTTTCCAGGGACCCATTTCGGGGGAAGCAGGTGATGATGGCAGTGGCATGAAGCCCAGGGCTGGATCACTGAGAGCTGAGTTTGGAGCTTCCTCTCAAACAGGAGTCCCAGAGCTGAAGCCAGTTCCTTGAGATCAGATCCTTCTTCAGCCTCTATGACCCCACACCAGTGCTCTAAGAAAGAGCTACATCTGTACTTTAGCCAGTGAGAGCACCAAGCTTTGCCACAGGCCATCCAGTAAGCAAACCTTCCTTATCCAGATGTGAGTTTGAATAGGGGAGAGGCAGGGGATGGGAGAGAGCAAATCTCACTTCTCGGCTCCAAGCCCCTGGAGTCATAGGCCCCGCCTGCCCATGTAGAGACTGAATGGAGTATGGGGCTGAAGTTCTCAATCAGGATTGGATTTTAAGAAGTGGGGAAACTTATATATTATAGTGATTCAGTAAGAAGTCACTGAAAAATTAAGATGTTGACTGAGAAGGCATTAAGGGGGTAGTTCCTTGGCAGAGAAGAGGATTTCCAAGGAGCATAGTGGTAGCAAATGTTGGTGAACAGAAGCTGTTTTGTATTTATATGGCGAAGGATGAGAGTACTCAGTGAAACTTATTACTACTTCAGGGACTGAGTTTGTGCTGTACACACAGGGAATTCTCACTTCTCTGCCAGGTGAGCTGTAACCTGTCTATTTCAAGCCACTGAAGACTAAGGTTGCACGTGAGATTTGACTTGCTAATCTGGCTAGGCTAGTTAGTAGCTGAACTAGGATGCAAACCTGTTATCTGCTCTTTCCACTAAGCCATCCAGTTCTCCTACAGCAGAGTCCAGGGCTTGGCAGAGAGAGAACCATCTGTGCTAACTCATTAAATCTTTAAACCTAACACACATTCATTTGAAATATGGAATAAAATTAAGCATGTCCCTAAAGGCTTGTATTCCTATGGCACATAGGGTGCCACGAAGGGGAGAATAGGAGGGTGAGGCCCAATAAATATTCATGAAATCCCCTCCACACCCCTGCATGGGTCTTCAGTTTCTACCATTTCTCCCCTGTTGCTGTATGGATGATTTTTGTTTTTCAAGATTGATCTGCTACAATGCCTTACAATGGTATGATCCTTCTAAAGTCCCATTTCCAGGCACAGAAATCTCATCTCCAATATCCTGCTTTGCAGAAATGCCTCCCTTTGTAACCTAGCCTTATAGTTGTGATGTCTCATCATCTGCATCAATCTTGAAGAGCTAGGTATTGATGATTTTAGGAAAATAGAAGAAACTACCATTTTCTTTGGACTGTTTTCCTTTTTTTAAAAAAACCTATTTTGAGCCCAAATTTTCCTATAAAAATATAGTTGGCTCAATTCTGAATTGAGTACTTTAAGTTCCCAAAGAATTTGAAGGGGAACATGGTGGGTGAGATAAGCATATGAGGTAAGAAAGGGATGAGCTACTAGGTAGAGGGTGTAAATCCTGGAGATGAAGTCTTCCACCTCCAGTCCATGAGAAGAGCTTCCAACTGTACTTGTGGTGGTAGAAAAGTCCTCAGAGACAGCATAGAAAGGCCTCATAGAAAGTTTCCTCTGGATAGCTACTTCAAGGGCCTGGGGCCATTTTCTATATTGTTGGTCTAAAGGAATTTGTGTACTCTCTCACCTGCATGTTTTAGGTTTTCTCATTTTGCTCCTTAATTTTCTTGTGAGGAGCAGAGAAGTGGGATTCTAGAAGCTCTCTAGTGGCCTCCCTTGGGAGTCCCGTAGGTACATGATCATATACTTCATAAATGAAACGTTACAACTCAGGAAGATTAAGATGCTTTTTGAAACCTTTCTCAGAAACAAGGCGGTCTCTGCCTTGTGCCTTAACTGTAGACATTTATTTTAAGTGTTCACAGAAGCAGCTCTATAACAGTAGTTCCTTAAGGGAAAAAGAAAACAAACCAACTCTTTGAGAAATTATGTGTGTGTTTCTGAATCCACATTAGGGGCTGCAAAAAGAACTTGCTTTTACTCAGGTTGAACAGAATGCTTCTGTGCATGGCTAACCCTTCCACATAGACCAGAGAAGAGGTTAAATTGGGTTTTCAGCTCTAGATCAAGAGGTGTATATGTGTAGTTCAAGACCGTGGTGGCCCTTGGTAGCTGATAGGACATTGGGAAGAGATGGCATTTGGGGTCTAACATAAGCCATCTGTTCTTCCTGACTTGGTTGAACAAACTGTGTGAACAGAGCACTCATGGACTATTAACTGTATCAAAGGATGAATCTCTTGACTCCCCATAAGAAATAATATGTTTCTAAGAGGTTGAGATTAAATGGAGGGAGAGCAAGTTTTCTATAAATTGACCACCTTTATTAGGGAAAAAAGTAGCAAAGGAGAAGAAATTGAACTATAGATAAAAAAATAAAAGTTTGAAATTTGGGACTGACCTCACTGATACCTTAAGCAATAGCTTTTCACTTCTTCCTCCTCCTGCCTCCATCTGAATTTCCAGTGCAGATGAAGCTTAGTTCCCGGGAGGAACCACTAACCACTTTTTCAGCTGCTTCAGCATCTTTTCACATCAGGACAGAGAATGTTGAAACTGCATTTTCTTGGGATTTTTATGCCGGAGAGAATAAATCATATTGCCTTGCAAAAAAAAAAAAAAAAAACAATCACATAAATAACAGAACCAGGCTAAAAAGTAGCCTCCCAAGGTACCAACAGGCTGGTAATCAGGACTTAAAGGAGGTCAAGCACACTTTCGTGTCTTCCTTGAGTCTCAGATAATGCAGGAAGGAGGTAGATGCAGTCTTCATAGAATACAGGCTTGAGAAGCTCTGATTTTGAGTGAGTTAAACTGAAAAGACAGCCAGACTATAGAGGGTGAGAAGTAGACTGGAAGTGGGTATGGAGATAGGGGGTCAGTTCCCATAAGTACATAAGTAGCAGAACATTCTAAGTCATTTGCCCATAAGACAAAGCACAGTCAGGAATCTGGAAGCATCCATCCCTGGAGCTATAGTCTGGTTGCACTGGAATAATGCATTGGAATCTCTAGATGCATGTTAGTGGCGCAGGGATATACTTGGCCAAACTGTCCATATGAGATCGGAACTAATACGGATATGAAAGTAAAGCCAGACAATGGAAAGGGGTCTGATGGGTATGAGAAGACTCCTGGAGCTCTGTCCATGGTGAGGCTTGTGGGTGGATCTGTGGACCCAGAAAAAGGGAAGCAGATGCCACAGTTGCTGAGGAATGGACCTAAAGTCAAAGCCCCATAGACTGCCGTGTCTGAAGCTAATTGTTCATTTGTGTGCAGAGTAGCCACTGAGCATCATGCACTATTACCAGGTAGTGGTGGTATCCAGAAATGTAGCAATTCACTGCCCTCCCAGGGTTTCCAGACAGTAGGAGATCAGAAAGAAAGTTACAGTCCTGTGAAAGGCCATTTACTGTACCACAGGAGCTACATCAGTGCTGTGAAGCACTGAATTCCAGCCAGAAGGTGAGGAAGCAATGAATAGTGACTCTGTGCTAGACACTGCTTCACATGCAATCTCAAGTCTTGTAGAAAGCAAGGGTTAATAGTCCCATTTTGCAGAGGATGAAACTAGGTCTCAGAGAACTCAGACCACTTAATCATCATCACACCAGTAACGAGTCCTGGGTGTGATAACAAGTACGATTAGAACCTGTGCTCTTTTGAATATCTCAAAGCCTATAAATATAGAGCACACATAGCCAGAAGCATTCCTTAGGATCCTTCTACCCAAAGACACAAGAGAAAAGAGAAGAGATTATGGCATGAGACACAGGAAGAATTAAAATAGTGTTTTAATATAATTTTCAGCAAATGTACAGTATGTACTTTACATCACATATTTCTAAACTGCTCATCTGGAAAATATAAGCTGCAAAAATACAGTTACCACACTCAAAAATCTATTGAGTATGTGCTTTTTCCCATCTCTATTCTGTGAAACAGGGCGATTTATACCCTCTTCTATTAAAATTGGGCCTTGGCTTATTTCTTTGGAGCTATTGGAACCCTTGGACAGAGAAGAATTCCCAAGAGGGGGTTTTCTAAAGCATGTCAGCAAGTCATCCCTACAGAAGCCAGAGCAGGGATGGGTATAGGGGATTTGCACACCAGGTCCACATTGCTTTAGCAACCCAGAAAAAAATGCCTACTTCCAAGGGCTATTGGAGGGCTCTTGACCAGATGTCACCTCCTTAGTCCTTGTCACAGGCCTACGCTTGGGGCCTCAAAGGACCACACACTGGATAATCCACATGGGGACCCTTGGGTTCTCGGGCAGGGCAGAGCACGCTAAGTCAGGCCCGCGAGGTCTGTGGGTGATGGTGGGCTGTTCTCTGCCGGAAGAGGACAGCCCTCAGCTTCTCACAAAGGAGTCTTCTGAAGGTGAGTGTGACTCGGGACAGGTTTTCTCGGTCTCAATGTCTTGGTACTCTGTGCCTAAAGGGGGGAGGAGGGAAGAAGAGCCAAGAGGAAAAGATATAGGTCTTTTCTGTGTTTCCTTTTTTTATTAGGCTTACATCATAGTATCATGGTTTCCCAGTGGAATGGAGGAGAGTAGGAAGATGAAGTGAAAAAGCATTGGTTCTGGCTCCACGCAAACCCCAGAGGGTGATTCCAAGTGCAAAGCCCTTTTCAAAGGCCAAGACTTTCTAAGAAGGATATTTACCTATGTGTCCATTCCAACACCTAAATTTGAGGTTCTTTTAAGGGGATTAACAAGTTGTATCTCAATCACTAACTTGTCTTAAGTCATCAATGGCAAACCTGGCTTCCCTCCTAGGACTCTCTGTCACTTTACATCTCTATTAAGGAGGAAGTTGGTGCCAGGAAAGACAACCTGACATCACAATGTCATGCTCCCTCCTCCAGCATCTGGGCCACTTTTTATTCCCCCATTCAGTCAAGGGTGGTTATCACAGGCTGAATGAAACAGTCTCACAGTCTCCTTACTGGAGCAAGGTTTCTAAACCTATCTGCCCTTCCAAAATAGATGTTGTGGCTTCATTTAAAAAGGTATTAAAAACCCAGCTCATCCCTGTGATGATCTTCAAACTATGCCAGTCTTATTGAATGTGACTTGCAGCTTTCCTGGCCAATGATAGCCACAGTGGGGCCACAGACGTCTCTGTTCATTTATTGTCCTTCTTAGACTTGGTGGTATAAAAGGTGACAGTTTAGAAATGTCACATTTTTACTTGGGATTTTGAAGCGGAGACTTGGCTTACAGAAGAAGGAGCCCATATGATCTGGGCAATTTGTAGCATCCTTGCTCAACTTTTGTAAAGCTCAAGTTCTTATGGTCCTGGGGGTTCTGCTGGAGGTCGCGTGGGTGGGGGGTTTGGAGAGGGTGGGACAGAAGTGAGAGCAATGGGGTGGGTTCTTATTGCATAGTGTAAAATAGAGGTTGATGATTGACTGGAAATCTTCTGATGTGGCTCAGGTTGAAGATGAAAGGAGTATTTTTAAAGGTTTCAATTATTAAAGTAAAAGTTTAAATTATCATTTTTTAAAAATTCCTGTGTCTATAGGTAAAATCTTGCTGAGGTTCTCATCTACAGCTCTTGGCTCATTTCTCTATGAAACTATAGACTCTGGTGGGTGGTCCCTTGTGGCAAGTGCTCCAGTGGCTTCATAGTGAGATCCACATTCTCACTTTGGTGGTTGTGTGACATACTGGAAAGGACAAGGGTTCAGGAATCAGGCTTGGTATTGGTTCCTGCTGACCTTTTTGACTAGTGAAACCTTGGAAAGTTTGGATTTGCTGAGTTTTAGTTTTCTGAATCTATAAAATGCAAAAAAAATTATACTTACCTCATAGGGCTGGTGTAAGAAGGCTGCTGGGAGCAATACCTGGGATCATGCATTCACAGCACCTGGCATGTGGGTAGGCCTCTTAGTAAACAAGAGCTCCCCAGCCCCTTCCCTCCTTTAAGGTGCTAGATTGGAGCACAGTTGGTTTCTAGTTGCATTCCTCTTGTAATTAAACTTCCCTACACTGCATGACTCCAATTCATTTTATAGCCTTAAATCAAATTGTCCTGCCAAACTCGCCTCTGTGAAAGCCATCTTCCATTAGGTTAACATGAATTTAAGGAAGATGTTAATGAAATGGCAAAACCCTCAACCTACAGAAAGCTAAACTCCAGAAAATTCGCTATGTTGTTCCATTTGCTCATAGAACATAATCATTTCCACCTTATGGAAAAAAAGATTTATGATCAACTCCTGATTGTTGACTCCAGTCATTATTTCCAAAACAGAGATGTCTAGACACTGTTCTGGGACTGTGCCTGGGACCTGGGAATAGAGCAAGACATATCTAATCAGTGAGTGGCTTCAGTGTGTCTGAAGCCCTGGGTTGGGCCTGAGCTCTCCAGACTGACGGTGTGTGCTGGATTCTCCACTGTGCTGATGACTGGCTCTGAGGAATACCTCCACGGCATCTCAGTGCTTTGAAAGTTCATTTCAGAATGCATGAGAATGGAGGAATCTCCTGTTACTTGTTACCTATCCATTTCAGGTATAACATCTCACATAAATGGACCACTGGGATCCACTGGGTAAAGATCAGGTAACGAGGGAAAAGCAAATATCCCCAGAACACAGCTGCCATGATATCCTGCTTATTATATCAGGGGCATGTGAAAGAGAATGGCGCCTCCTAGTCCATTCCGTCCAAAGACCAAATGTCCCTGAATTCAAGCAGTCCCTAAATGTGAGGAGGGTCCCCCAAATCTTGCCTGGGAGGGAAGGAATACCCCAGTGGTTCAGAATGTGGGCTTTGGACTCATAGATCTGGGTTTGAATCCCAGCTCTGCTTGTGACCTTCAGCAAATTCTGGATCATGCAAGCCTCATTTTCCTCCCCTGTAAAATAAAGCTAATAATGGTTCCTGTCTCACAGGGTTATGGTTTAGATTAAATGAGGTAATACATGAAATAAGTTCAGCCTGGCAGCTAGTCAGAGTTAAGTGCTTGACAAATGTTAGCCGAAATGATTATTAGCTATTATTAGTACTTGCTGATTATTCTACCTGGCAGATCTATTAGCTTTGGAGTGCCTGTATTATGTGTTGCTGGAGAGGAGGGAGAGATTTGAAGTTCTATCCAGAATCTGATTCATTCTTCTTTTCCTAGTCCCTATATGTCTCCTTCAGGTATCCATTTCCATCATTTAAGTTAAAGAAGTGATTACTTTAGGTGAACTATCAAGTGTCAGAGCTCGAATGACACCATAGGTTATACAGTTTATTTTCTCCATGATATTCAGGAGAAAAATAAGGTTGCCTTCAATAAACTCTGACAACAAAGGGATACTTACCACCTTCTTGGAAATAAATGAGAAGCCTTAATCTCATTCTCGGGGCTGGGAACATTAGGGTTGATGAACACTTACTCCAGGACCCTTTGTGACAGTGCTATGACAGAGTTTTGGGTATGAGGATCTGTCTTACCTATGCTGAGCTGTTAATGCCCCCTAGACATGCAGTGGTGCTCAGCATGTGCTCCAGACAGAGATTGGCACACTATAGCCCTCCCTCCAGTCACGGGCTTTGTAAATAAAGCTTTATTGGAACACAGCCCACTCATTTGTTTACCCGTTGTCTGCTGATCTTAGGCTAAAACAACAGGGTTAAGTAGTAGTGATGGAGACTGGATGACCTATTACACCTGTGTGTACGACCTGGCCCTTTGTAGAAATGGCACGTGGGCTTGCTCTGCTGGCCCCCTTTAAGGGTGGTCCTTGTCCTCCCACCATCCTCCAGGCAGACACCTGCTGCTCTTTAGTTCTTAGTTCCTAGACCACCCATTCTCTGAAGTCTTCCTGACGCTTGGAACCACAAAGAAACAGCTCTCATTCCCAGACAGACCCCGGTGCTTAACATATTTCACTGCCTTTGTTAGTGTCTAGATCTGTTTCAGCTCCTTGAACTGTGAGCTCCCATAGGGCAGAGGCCACGTCCAGAGGCTGCCACATTGCCAAAATTTAAAACAGGAATGAGTGAATAAATACATGCTTAGAATATGGTACTCATTTCAGTGCACCCTCATGTGAAATCAACTCTGCATAGAAAAATCCTGCCACCACATTGATGGCCTTTGAGAAGTAGGAGTTCTTGCCCCTGTCTCTAAGGCAGCCAGGTTCCTGAGGCATAGCTTGACTTTGTTTTGCTGAGCTTCCAACTTTAGGTTGTTTAATCCATGCTTTCCCTGCCATGATGCCCAAGGACTCTGGGAAGGGAGCCGGGGCTGGGTGCCTGTGGAGTCAGTGTAGGTTTCAGATGTTGTTCTAGGCAAAAATCCCTAGAAGACATCTTCCGTACATGTGCCACCAGGATTCTTCCAATTTACTCTGGATCAACAATAATACCCTAGAGGAACTGGGGTCCATAGGCTGTCATTTGGGGCTAACTGATCTAAGAAATTAAGTCCTTGAAGCTGTTCAGAGAGGTGGGGTTGGGTATGATTTGGGTGAGTCAGGTATAACAAAGGGGGAAGGGCAGAAAAAAAAGTTTATTATTTGAAATCTCAAAACTGATTTCCTGAGCCAAATCTAATTTCATGAATGCCCTATCTTGGAAAAGTTGGTGCCCCTTAGTGTTTTGACCTGGATTCTATCCTATAGGTTAGAGGACAGTAGCCTGAGCACAGAGAGGCAGTCAAGCCCTTACTATTTGTTACTTTCCCTAACTTCTGGCCAGATATTTGGTTCTCCCAAGATAGCAACATATAATCAGGTCAGAATAGCAAAAGGTAGCAAGGGTTCTCCATCTGTTGGACCAAAAACCTGATTTTCTGGGTTTCTCCACTCATCTGAACCAAAGTAAGCCAACAATAATAGAACACGATATCAATCTAGCAAACAGAAACAGCAGCTGATCCTGTCCTGATCCTGGTCTTGACTGCATGGTCAGCCCTGTTGATTTCTGCATATTGACCTTTATTGTTTAACACTGCTGGGTGGTATTTTCAGTACTCCACGTGATTAGAACAGACACCTTGGGGCTGGCAGGACTGACTGGGTGGAAAAGAAATCACACTTGCCAGGACCTAAAGCAGCATGCAGCAAAAAGCCAGCGGGGCAGGCTGCCGGCAGCCAACAGTTCCCTTGCCTCAGAGGATTTCTCTGTGATTACATAGAAACTTCTATTTTACACGTTCCTCAAGGAATGGCCACCTCTGGAATGTATGGGAGATCAATACTAAGTAGCCTCAGCAGAATCTTATCCCTGAGAAAATCCCTCTTGTTGAGTGTGGCTGTCACTTCAGGACCAGCTGGCTGCCCTTGTGTAGAAACTCCTTAAGGGGACTGTGAGAGGAGGATTTTCTTGGTCCTTTATCAGCATGCAGTGGCCTTTTGTAGTGGTAGAGTCCCCCAGGGTGCCTGGAGCCTCAGGGTTTTCATTGGTGGAGATGGGAAGAGAGAAGCCAAGCTACAGGTCATCCAGTAGCACACAGCCTCAGCAGAAGGAAGACAGCAAACCCATTCCTCCAGGGAAGGACACTGCCCAAAACTGTGTTTACCTCCAATGGAGAAACGACATTGGTTTTAAAAACAAACTTTCTTGGTCTGCATGTAGGAGTTAATAAAGATCTGTCAAGAGCTGCAAGCCTCCTTTTCATTGATCTTGGGCAAGTTCAACCAAGATGGTAGAGGAGTTTGTAGTGAGTGAGCGAGTGAGAGGACTCAGCATTTACTTTCTAGATTTATTCCACCCCTTCCATTTTTGCTCTCTGTTAAGTCCAAGGCAGATCTTATTAGGGCATCTTTGCGTCAAAATAACACTCAAAAACAGACACGACCAAGAGGCTAGATTTAGCCTTGGATGGTTCTTTATAGCATAAAAGGAAAATTAAAACTAGACTGAATTTTAAAAGGTGATATTGGACACACTTGAAAGCAATTTTGCCACAGGGGACTTTCAATTGATATTCAATTGTTGCTGAAACTGAGCCCTGGAGTTGGTTTCCTTTGTTATCCTAACATCTCTTCCCATTCCTTGTAAAAGTTTAGGGGAAAGAAATAAAATCCAAGAAGCAAAGCATTTAGGAAATTTTTGTTTGTTTGTTTTTCAAAGTGAATAGTCCCATGAAACACACACCAGGGTCACAGGGCTCAGCATATGGGTACTGGGTTGAGAGGAACACAACAGTATAGGGGAAGGCAGTGACCTATTAGCAGTGTGTTTTCAAAACCAAACCAAAACCTGTACAGAAGGTGACCGAGGCCTTAAGAGTGACAAAGCATCTATTTTATATGAACCAGTTGGTGAATTTTACTAATTAATTTACTGATGAGCTTCCCATGTTCATGAACAAGGACAGCCTAACACTCCAGAACACAGGCCAATATTTTGGAAGCCTCCTGCCCGAGGTGGCCAATCACACTTGCCCTGCACCATGACAGTGACACAGCTTCCCTTCTGATTGTCTTTACTTGATGCTTTCTCTGGTTTTGTGCTGTCAGTCAGACCTCCCCATTTACAGTATTTGTAAAAAATTTGGCCCAACACCCCTCACCCTTTTCTTGCCTTGTGGGTAAACTATAAATAGGTGTTTGAGGTGAAAAAGCAAACTAACCAACTCAACTTTGGGATCTTTTCGGGTCCATGAAGAAGCATGGGACCCTTTGTTGTGCATGTGCTGTGCTCACCAATGCTCTGTCTCCTTATGGAAATGGTCATACAGGCTTAGTGGGCTGATTGCAAGAGGTTCCCCAAATAATGACAAGGTCATTCTCTGTTTGAGAGTCAGCCACTTTCAAAACACACACAAAGACCTCTTAGTTCAAGATTGGCCCTGGAACTGCTATTGACATTTCCATGCACTGGACATGTGATGGCTTCTCAGAGCTTGTGGTCTATTATCACAGATGCCACCGCCTGCTCAACAGCTTGTGTTGGGGAGCTGCACTTTCTCTCTCCTGTCCCCAGAAGCATCACACATACACACACAAAAAAAAAAAACCCACATTGAAGTGTGTCTTCTCTACAGGCTGAAAAGAACGCCTCTTGGAATGTGAAGTTTGAATATAAAAGGGCTTCCCATGACAGTGATCACTGAATCATGGGAAATAAAGCCAGAAGGCAAATTTGCAATTCATCACATTATCCCCTGTTGTCTCAAATGTGATTCTTTTAAAGGCAGGCTGCATTATACACCCTTTTTGAAGCATTTTTTTCCTTGTAATACATTGTATATTCTTGTTTTTTTTTTCAGAATATCTAAGTGAAAATAAAATGATAAAAATTACAATAGATTAATTGCATCCCTTGAATCACATTATATTTTTGGTGCATTAAAAAAATGAGAAAAGTAAAAGCAACCAGCATAATAAATCCGATCTATAGAACTGTGTTAGTGACTGAAGGGTTAACACAGGTTTTAGAAGTAGTTAAAAATAGTATTAGAGGATTATACATACAACAGTTTGAAATTCATATGCATTGTATTTTTTTTTTGAAAAAATGGCAAAATGTTTGGCAAATGTAAGCAAATGACTTGGACTGTGTTTGGGGCTCACCGGCTCTGAGCAGGTCAGTCATAGCCAGGCAAGGCCCACAGCTTCCTGAGGTCACTCTGTGGGGCAGGGGGGAGGTGGGCATCACCGCAGGGAGGTGTTGCCAGGGGAAGGGGAGGTGCTGGCCTCCCACCCGGCTCCCCCTTGGACCCTCAGTCTTGAACATGGAAGTGGAGCTGGTGAGAGGTGCCAATTACACACTCCAGCATGGATCACCCATTAGCATCGCTGAGAGAACTCTGGGGCCTTGAACCACATGCAGACTGGGTGAATCGTCTACACAGTGACCCATATTGCAAAAGTTAGAGAGGGGCAGGGCTTCTACCCCTCAGACTTGTGCACCTCCCCACCCCCACCAGGAGGGAGAGGGTGGCACTGGGTATGTCACTAGTGCTTAATCTGGCAATGTTCTCAACTTGAACTTGGGTTGTTTGTTTGCTTTTTAGTAGACTTTTGTTTTTATATGATTTTTGTTTTGTATGTGTGTACATATCCAGAAATGTCCATCCTCCAAGCTGGCCACCACTGTTCCCTGAATTTGGCAGTGCCTGTTGCTTGCAGCTGTCGGCATCCTGAAAACCATGAGGTGCCTTCAAAGTAGACTGTGAGCCCCAGCAGTGCGAGCGTCCTCCAGGACAATCCCATTCTCTCCTTATTCTGAATCCTGTCTGGCTCTGATTTTTGAGAAAAAGGACAAAGGTTGTGTGTGTGTGTGTGTGTGTGTGTGTGTGTGTGTGTGTGTGTGTGTGTGTTTTGAATTTTTTTTGAAACCTTTTTTTCTGTTTTCTTAAGAAAAATGACCCTTTGATTACTAACGAGGAGTTCAGCCCTCCTTTAGTCACTATAAAACGGATTCCATGTTTTCACACCACTCATGGTCTTCCAGGTTGTAGATAAATTTTGTCCTATGTGTCTGGTGTGCAGGCACAGGGTCCCTCCCCAGATTGTCTAGGGTCAGAGTAGAGGCAAAGAACTCACTGGTGCTCAGCCCGCCCTCGTGGTTTTTGATGTAGCGTTTATAGTTTTTCCTCAGGCACTGCCACGTGGTGGTGTAGAGGATGAAGGCGAAGGACTTGAGGGCGATGGCGATGCTGACGTACAGGTATCTGTAGACCACGTTGTCATAGAGGACGCAGGCGCCTTGCTCCCCACAGAACGTGCTCCAGAACAGGCAGGTGGAGTCGATGCCGGCCCCAAAGATGAGCGGTGGGGGGATGAAGCCTGTGGGAGGGAAGAGGCTGTTGAAGGTTCTGGCTGTGGCTCCCTGTTCCCAGCTGTCTCCTTATAGGCACTGGGAGAGCCTGCTGAACCCAGGGGCTCTATAGCTGGTGGTTCAAACACCAGAGAGCCAAACTGCAGGAACTCAAATCCCATCTCTGCCTGCTGCCCAGACAAGTTATTAAAGCCCTCTGTCCCCATTTCCTTTATTGCAAAATGGAGATAATAATAGTCTTTATCAGGGTGGTGTGAAGTCTGTTACTAAACGGGTAGTTTTTAGAATGGTGTGTGCTACGCCGTGGTGATATACAGAGTCTGAGAAGGAATAAGCCTTTCCTGAAGGAAAACATGCTTAGTGTCAGTCACTCTGCAAAGCAGCATGGAACTGTGCACACGGTTCTCTTGCATGGGGCCTGTGGGTCTGTGTGTGTTCCTAGTAGAGGAGCCAGGGATCAAAAGGGACCAGAAGTTGAACATGAAGTGTGTGTTTAGGTATAAGATGGAAATATGTGCATTTATACTGGCAACTTCCCTTCTACCAGATATTACATTTTGAGAAGACTTTTCATTGTGAGCCAGAAAGCAGTTTGAAAACCTCCCAAGAGAACATTTCAGACACCTATAACCAGTCACCAGAAATGTCAAATGAGAGGAGAATGTTCACCATCCTTCATTCAGTTCCATAATACTCTATTTGAAGGATATGGGTTCTAACTGCACATTAGGATCATCTGGGATGTTCCATGCCAGAACAATGAAATCCAAGTGCCTGGGGTGCAGTCAGACAGCATTTTGAAAATAAAAATTTCCCGGTAACTCTGACCAGTTTAGGAGGGTGGGAGGGTTGGGGAGTCCCTCTGTACTACGGGTAACTAATGGATGAGTCATTAATACCAATTAATTGTTCCATAAATAAGTGTCTGAGACCAGAAGATATCAACACCTTTGGTGAGAGACCTCAGAAGTGAGACATCACTGGAACTAGGTGATGAGATCCCAGCTCTGGGATCCCATGGTCGGTATATTATGTTACCCAAATGCTCATGTATGAGACAATGCAAGAACATTCAGAGGTGAAGTGATTAGATTGTTTGTAACCTCATCAGTGGATTGAGCTACTGATATAGATTCACTGGGTGGTAACCCAGGTAAGCAGGTAGGGTGTGGCTTGATGAGGTGATACACTGGGGGAAGGCTTTGTAAGCCTGCTTGCTGATCCCCATGTGCTGAGCTGCTTTCTTCTACCATGATGCTCTGACTCATCTAAGGCCCAAAGGTATAGAGCTGGCTAACCATGGACTGAACCTCTGGAACTGTGGGCCAAAATATACTTTTTCTACTCGATGTTGTTTTTGTCAGGAATTTTGGTCACAGCAAAAAAAAAAAAAAAAAAAAAAAAAAAAAAAAAAAATTCTAACTAGGATCTGGAATGTTCTTCTAGGGCCAACCCCAGAATGACTGAGTTTCATTTTGAAGGACAGTCCCTCTGAGAGCTGCATAAGATGTAGTGCCTAAGTCTAGAAAAATGTGTCTACTTATAAAATCAAGCACATGTTTTGGGAGTTCACAAGCCTCTGAAGTTGATGGCCAGAATACTTGCAGGCAATATGACACTTCGCCCCTCAGAGGGGGTTTAGCAGAGGGAAAAGCTGAAGGGGTGGGCAGCATGGTACTTGGTTCCTGGGGAGGGTCTGTACTATCCTCTCAGTGCTAGTGAGTTTGGTAAAGCCCAGCTCCCTCAATACTTCTCCTTAAAACTCTCCAATTCTGTCTCTTGTTACCCCAAAGACAGCCCTGCCCGCCTCCCCCAGCCCCAAGAATAATTCTCATTGAAACCTCATTAAACTTGCTAAGCAGCTTGATCTAATAAATAAGCTCTTAAATTCAAAATCCCTCACAACCTGCTCCCTCCTCCCAGCTCACTGGAGGTTTGCAACCTTCCCCACACTCCTGGTGTGTCCTCACTAACCCCGCCCCCTTCCAGTGGATGCCTTTCTTCCTTCTCTGAAAGACAGCCAAGTGGAGGAAGTGCTATGGCAACTGCATAATGGAGACTAAGCCACCCGCCACATCATTTAGGTAAAGCACTGGAGATGTGGAGCCAAAGTAAATTATGGATAAATCTGCGGATAAATGGGACTAATTTGGCCTGTTCCTGAGGCACAGTGGGACAATGCAAATTCATTCACTGTTCCATTTCTCTGGGCTTTATTTGGTTATGATCAGCTTCCAAATGTTCCTTCCTCTTCTTCCTTTTGCTTCTTGTGACCTTTCTTGAGGTCATTTCCCCTTGTCCCAGCCCCCCATCACTGTGAGTGATGGTAATATGGAGAAGACACCGCTGGTGGAAGCTCTGATCTGGGAAGGGATTCCTGAACACAAATTGGGATTTGGCAAATCAGGTCATACTTAAAGCACATCAAGGGTAATTTTGAATACAAAAGAGCTATTTGTTGAAACTGGTTTAAATGAAAATATCCCTCTAAAATGCCAAAATGTAATGCCTTCACATACCTGTACCTAAGTGGGAATTCTTACGATATGCAGTTATCTTGAAAGTAGGGCATACCTGAATGTGCTAAAGAGATCAGTTTTATCCTTCCTGTTCCTTGTCAATGACAATGCCCTGGAAAAAGCCTTCAAGGAGTTAGAAAGCTAAGTGCCCATAAGATTTTCATGGTATGCTCAATATTTTGAAGAGTATTTGTGGTGTAGACTTATGGAACCAAAAAGGCTAGGGCAAGTTGATCTCTCAGTGCCTCAGCTTCTTCACCTTTAAAATGGAGCTAAGTCCACCTGCTTGTTCAGGATTAAGGAAAATACTGCACAAATAAGGTATCTGAGCATTTTGCAAGGGCCCAGCCCTTCCCTACTTATTCGTGTTTGAGACAGAGGGTTTAGGGTGATATATTAGAATAATCTTCAGGTTGAGTACCTGGAGACTTTCCTTCATGAGATTCCTTTTATATTTCTGAATACAGAGAGGATTGGTATTCTTTTCCTCCATATTCATCTTTTCCTTTTTATTGACTTACATTTTTTTCCCAAAGGGGAATTCTAGCTCTCAGGCCTTAAACTCCAAGTATGCAGAGAATACCAAAGATGAGGATCTGACTGGATCTTTTCCATTATAGGCCTTTGCCATTCACTCACCTGATTAGTCACAGAAGGGAGTCCTTACCCTTGCAACTAATTTTCACACCTAGCCATTCATCCTTCCGTATTTTTCAGTGGGACTAAAAAGCCAAGAAGTGTCTGCAAGCAGTTGGTTCCCCTAGACCGATGGGAGACTTCTACAATAGGATGACTGTAATACCTAGTCAACTAACTAACCCCCACCGCAGCACTGTATAGTATACTCTCCTATGCCATAACCCCTTTATTTTACATACAAAGAACCTGAGAATGGGAGATATTTGTCCTAGATCCAATAGTTCAAAACCCCAAACCCAGTAATTTCTCTTTCTTCTAATTCACAGTCTGTAGATTTGAGATGATTTTAGAGCTCTTATTGGGGATTTCCAGGGCTACCGAGAACATTTTATTCACCTTTCTGCTCAGCTTATAGAAGCAAGCTGGTTTTGAAGAGAGGGAAGCACACAGGGGGTTCTGATCTGTGCAAAGTGTGGAGCCCTCCCTGTTCCAGGGTGGTTAGTGCAGAGAGAAGGTTGGCGCCTTATTTTGTAAACAAGCTCTCGGAGTATTTGGCAGAATGCCTCCAGCAGTAGTGGCAGATATGATACATGTCAGCAGGAAGAGTTGTCAGTTGTTCTTACCACCTCTTTTTCAGCCAGGAGCTTACATCTGGAGGTGGTTTCACAGGGGAGGGAAGGGAAGGGGAGCCAGAGAGCTGATTTTAGATTGACTCTGCCTCTTGGAAGCCGTGCAACTCTGGGCAAGTTATACAAATTTACTGAACCTCTGGTTTGCTGTTCATAAAATGGGCATAATTATATTCTTTTGCAGAGTTTTTGCCAGGATTAAATGAGACACCATTTGTGGAGGGTTCTCAAAAAAAACTGGGTTTCCTTCCTGTTTCTTAGGACAAAAATATCCAAATCTTAAACTATATAGGTGCAAATCTGCGGCAGAAAACCCTTCAAGCTAAGTTTCTGTAAAACCCTAACTTGCAAGAATAATCCACATCCTCAGTCAATTTTGGAGCATTATCAGGTGCCTTTAGAAGGAAGACCTAGTGTCTCTTTGTGTGTTGAATGAGGAATGAGGTGATGATGGTGTAGAATTAGGGTAGAAATTGTACATTTTGGAGGAATGTTCACCTCTCTGGACTCTGACAGGGCAGTTCTCCCCTCATTGATAGGGAACAGACAACCCTTTGTTAGGTCAATGAAGGTGACTTAGGAACAAAGCATCTAGCAGCCCCACGCAAAAGAAACACCAATCAGGTGCTGAGGGAACCGCCTGTCAATCGGTGGGGTCTCCTGGCCAATCCTGGATCTCAGCCAGTTCCTTGGACCAACTCCAGTGGGACAAGGGACTCTAAAAATCCCTTTTCCTGTCCCAAGCCCTCCCTTCCTACCCTAAGCCCCATAAAACTCCAATTCAGTCCAGCCCCCACGAGGTTTCTCCTATCTGCTCTGTTGGTCTGATTGAGATTCCACTCCAGGTGGAACTATATAAAGCCAAGCCTCCTTCAGTGGCCTTTTAAAATTTGCCTCCTTTTTGGTTCCGGCCATTGCCTGACCTTACACCCTTGAATTAAGGGAATAATTCTATAAACCGGGCCCAGGGTGCTGACCACCACATGCTTTCTGTCAGAAAGCAATTTATCTGCAACCCTGTCTGATTTAAGTCAATAAGATATGTTATATTCCTCAGCAAACAACCTGTTATTTGCAGGAGAAACATAGACCTGAAATGCTGATAAGAACACAAGTTACCTTAGCAGGGAAGGGCAGGCACTTTTGTGACCTTTACATGGACCAGAGATAAGGATATTTCCATAAAATCTGAAAGAACAGGTTCCAATTAGAACTGGTCAGCATGGGCCAAAGTGACTTGCAGTTGTCATATGCCATGGGGACTTGAAAGTCAATGCTGTCCTGCTGTCAGTCAAAAGTTGAGAGGTGGACCTTGGCAGGACTCTCTGGTAACTTTCCTGGGATCTCCAGTAGGGCAGGAGGGACACACTGTCCTTCTCCTGAGAGGACTCACTCTCTGTTGAGAATGTCCCCTTCTCCCTTCCCCTCTAATAAACTGGAATGATCACAAGAACCAGTAGAAAGGACAGCCATGGCTGCTTCAGCTCCACGGGGACTCTTGCCTGTACCATCACATTCTCTTGCTGGGCAGGGACTTGTGGACAAAGCCCACAGCCACCAGGTCCCCATCTTGGGGGCATGGTGTGGTGGGAGGATATGTGTAGGCTCACTGCTGTTCCTTGCTATTATGGAGAATATTAAAAGGATTAAATCTTACTTCCTATTACACTCTGGCTCAAATTATAGCTATATATATATTTCAATGCAAAAATTGCAGCACTGTTTAAAGAAATTGTCTCTGTTTTTCCAGAAATCTATTAACAGAGATTAAACATCTGGGCCCCATAGCTTGGCTGTTTAATTCACTCTCAAGGTTGAAAAGGCAGGGCCCTATTTATATTCTTTGGTCTACACTTAAAAGGTGAACTGAAAGGCTTTTGTAAGGGAAATAAATCCACCCTTTATAGGACAAAGGGAAGCTGCAAATGACTGCCATTTACATTTAAAAAGATAACCATTCCTCTCCAGCTTACCTGCCAAGACTTGAATTCCGCCATGGAATCTACTTAACCCAGTGGAATTACTCTTACATCCAGTACCAGCCAGAGAGGAATATGGAAAGGTGTATTCTCCTTAAAAGATGGATGAGTTTCTCTGCTTCAGCAATGTCAAGAAAGAGATCGGACTGTTGACATCAGCAAGCATCTTCCAGGGACACCTGACATTCACTTTTCTTAAATTGGCAAAGTCAGGATTTGCTGTGTGTTCTAATTTCATTCCTGGGACCCTTGTTAAAGCCACTTAAAATGCCTGCCCAAAGCCACCTAGATAGTAATGGCATAGGGGTCGCTATGTGAGGCCAGAGCAGCAGGAAGCGCCGAGAGCCTGGTGCCTACCGAATGTTTGCAGATTAAACAGATCAGTGCATGGTGAATGGTGAATGAAAGGGGGCTTCCGTGCATGCCAACAATGTGTCCTGCTCCCCCTCACCTGGGATTCCTGGTTGAGCCATGCTTTCCTGCTTTCAAAGGAACATTTAAATGTGCTCAGTTCTCCACTGTTTTCTCTATTCACATAGGAGCTCAACAAAGGTTTGCATGACAGCAGGAGTTTCCAAGACACACTTCCCCAGGGTAATTCGTGAATGTGGACAAAACCCCTGGACAATCTGCTCAGGAATGATCCCTTCATATGGAGTTGCACCTCATGGGTGACCTTCCCAGTGCTGTTTGCAGGCATTGGTGGATAGAGGCTGTGTGGTGAGCCCCGCCAGTTCTTCTCAAAACCCTGGAGAGGCTTGATTAACTGCATCTGTTATCTCGGTCTATTAAAGACTTCCCCATAGACCCACTGGCAGGGCTCAAAACCTCAGCTTCATCTGAGCCTCTGCAGCAGCTTTTTTTGCTAAGATCTCATGGGGACAGAGGGAGGAGGTTCAAGAGCTGCTGTCTCACTCTATGGCTCTCACTGGTCTCTGTCTTTCCATCCCCCTGCTCTAGCCTTGATCAGCATCTTCTTACCTCAGTGCTTCTGATTAGTTGTCCTGGATCCTGCCAAACCACCTACTCTCAGGCTGATGTCCCTAAATCAGAATTCCAAGTGCATATCCAGTCTTCCATCAGAGACCCTCCTTTGTGCCACCCTGGTAACTACTTGGCTGAGTAAAATCTTTTCCTTTGAAACTCGGGGTTCTCTAACTTTTCCAAACTTATGTCTTCCCTATCCCTACTTCATTGGCCTACCTGAGGCCCTCACGGAAGGATGCTGCTCCTGCTTATTTTCACTACCCTGGCAGCACCTTGGATCTTAGTGAATGTTTCCATTAAATTGACTTGATGACTTGATGTGACAGCCATGACAAGGAGCAAGTCCCCCCTGCCGCCCACTCCCAGTGCTGGGGATAAATGCAGGCAAGCACTCTGAGCTACATCCCCAGCGCCAAGAACAAGATTCTTAAGCACATCTCTGAGCAAATGGCTGGACCACAACCCTCAAAGCAGAGACCAGGCTGTTTGCAACAGGATGGTAAAGGAGGGCCACAACTACTGCAGGATTCTGCTGAGTGGATTATTTTTCTTTTTTTTTTTCTTCTGAATTTACTGTAATTTCTCCAGCTCAGTGGCCTCCTCCCCTATACCAAACTTGTCCAAGCACATGGAATTCTACATTTTGGACTTTAACAACTTGCCCTTTTCTTGACTCCAGGCTATTTACCCCTGTTCCTCTTTGGATTGCCATGCCCTGGGCTTTGGCATCTCTCAGAAGTGCTCTACCTTTTTAATCTCAAAGCCAGACATCAAAGATTTGGCCACAGCTTCCAGTTCTTTTTCCATTATTCACTAGGACTGGCTAATGCAGTTCATTTCTTTCTTTGTCCTTCCTACTTCGACCTGTCTTTACCTCTTCCTGAATCAGCCCAGTATCATGGTCAGTCACTTCAGCCTCAGTTTGATTATCATGCTTGATTTCTTTGCTCCGTTGATATCACCTCTACTTCAGGGCTACTGGGGAAATTCTCAGTGCACACCGACCAATGCTACTATAGTTTCTGCCCTTTCTATCAACTCATTTCTAAGGGGAAACCAATGTCACCTTCACTTCTAGGTCCTGTCCTCTTTCATTATGATAACCACGGCCAAGTGTCTGGCATTGCTGACCCCTCTTCCACCCTGACCCACTGAGGGTGGTATGTCAGTACCTGTATACATGATAGCCACTGGAAACATGTGGTTACTTAAATGAAAAATAAATAAAAATCAGTACATCTGGCTCACAGAAGCCATTCTTCAGTTACTCAATAACCACATGTGGCTAGAAAGTTATATTAGACAGTGCTGGTCACTCCCAAATTGCTCCTCATCTTTCTGTCTCAATAAATCCCCATTCACAGCATCATCTAAGCCATTTCTTAGGACTTGTCACTGTGGGTGCCTCTCTCCCACATACTCAGTTCTTACATTTGGAATTCAAGGGAGATTGGTTCCAAAGCCCCCAGGGATAGCAAAATCTGTAGATTCTCAAGTCCCTTATATAAATGGCCTAGTATTTAAATAAAGCCTGTATACATCCTCCTGCATACTGTAAATTACCTCTGGATTACCTATAATACCTGACACAATGTTAATGCTATGCCGATAGTTGTTGTTCTGTATTGCTTAGGGGAAAATGATCTATATGCACATGTTTGGGACAGATTTAATTTCTTTAAAAAGCTTATAGTGACTGAACATGGAACTTGCAGATATGGAGGGTCAACTGTACTTCTGTTCAGAGAATAAGCCTCATTAATATTTCTCAACGCCACCTACCTTTCCCCACAAGCCTCCCTCAGCTAGTCTATTACACCAGCACCTGATTACTTAGTCCCCACTTGGCCTTTCTCATCAAGTTTTAATTCACCACCATCTCCAATCTCTGTCCCCAACATTGGGCTTTCTTCAGCCTCCAAACATGCCATATCCTTGCTCACCCCCAGGGCCTTCATTGAAAGCACTCTCTCCCCCTACCAGCTCATTTGCGTAACTTTTAGGGGTGGCATCACATCCTTTCCAAATGAAGGATGCATCCCAAGGCAAAGTTATGTGGCCTGCATTCCAAGGCAAAGTTATGTGGCCTTTCCATGTGTGCCTGTCGTGTCAGTGCCAACTCCATCATGGATCTTGTCACTTCTGACTGTGATGTCCCCACTGTATCCCCGTTACCCATGAGGGGCCAGCATAAAGGTTGGCAATGGCATGGAATCTGATTTATTCCATGGGCCTTTCATTAATAATAATGGTGGTTAATCTTATTGGGTGCTACAAGAAATGAAATTAGGCCAAATGCCAAGACTTCTTGGCTAAGCCACTTTTAATTAAAGATGAAACTGTGTCATATCCTTTTGAAGCAGGGTTTTCCAAACTGATTTGTGACCCATAGTGAGCAATAAAATCAATATAGTGGGTCATGACCAACATTTTAAAAGTGTGGACTAGAATAGAAAATATCAGAATGTGTCTTACATATTGAAGGTATTTTTGATGTAATTTTTGTTCCAGATGCATCTATGCATATGTATGTGCGTACTGGGCCAATGTGCAAAACTTATCTTGGGATTATGGTTGCAGAAGTTGAAAAACCTTCTAGGTAATGCCTAGTTGATTATTCCTGGAGCAGATACACAAATGGTGAGACTGCTTTAGAGCAGCACAGGATGATCTTAACAGTACCACATTGTACACACCTAATCATTTTGAGTTTTGTCTTCACTTGTCATATGATTTTCATTAACTTTCATGCATTTTCTTTTCATTTTGTGTTATCAAAATTATTCTGAAAGATATGTTGAGTCCTTAGTATCTACACACAGGGTAGGTTCCCCTTTTTCCTATCAGCCTGGGAGAGAGGACTCTTAAAGGCAAGGCTATGATCATTTACCTAGGGATGATCCAGGACCTTAGAATACAGTGTGTGCTCAATAAATATTAGTTTGTTGTTGAATGTCTGTAGAATGGTTTCACCATTTTCAGAAGTAAGGGTCTCTAACTTGCTGGTATTATATATCTATCATCATCTTGCCACCCACTCTTGTGGCTAGATAGGTAGGTAGATAAAAAAGAAAATCAGTAGAGCTTTGTGTCACGGTTGAGTTTTGCAAGTTACTTGAACTTCCCAGAAAAGGCCCAAATGTTTTAGTTTGAATCAGTGCTGAACTTTATCTGGGGTATCTTCTTCATACCTATAAGGTTTCTATTTTCCATGCAAAAGAAATAAGACAAAGATGACATTTTACAATGGTGGAGGAGTCTGAGGCCTTGTCTCAGGCATGCCAGAAATGATCATGACACTGGATTATTTGCTATAGACAAGAAAGGGAATGGAGGAGGTCCATATGCTATGTATTTGGCATTGACCAGGGAGGACTTTATATTTTTAATAGATTTAAGAATGATTTTTTTTTCTTCTCCCATATATCATATAGGAGTTAGTCTCATTATAAAAGCAATATATATTCGAAAATTTAAGACAAATTTAGAATATATATATATATATATATATATATATATATATATTTACACAGAAGATACTGTTTTGATGTCTCATACTTTGTAGAGTGTGCATCACAGACCTCTTTTTATCCCTTCCATATATCATGTGCCCTTTTTAAGTCTATATATAGTTTTCTTTTCCGAATCTTAAAGGGGAACATGAATCCCACTGGGATTATAAACCAAAACTGGTTTTACTAATTCCCTGCTGTTGGACATTTAGGTTGCTGCCAACTTTCCTCTGTTACAAACATTTTTATACACATTTCTCTAGGTCTTTGTGCTAATCCACGACTGAACAGTTGGAATGAGGAATTTATCATTTACTCAGTACATTTCCCCTTCTCCCCTCAGTTGCCATTAAAGTTCATTTAAAAAGACTACTGCCCTATCATCAAGGAAAAAATAATTACCTCGATCTTGTTCTTGACAAAGGGATGTTTATAAAGCAACAGTGTGGTCTAACAAGATAAGGGCAGGCATAGCTGGGAAGTGGGTACTAGGCTGACTGGCCTAGCTTCCCCCAGCCGTGCATAGTTCTTTGGGTCAATCACAAGCTCTTGTCTTGTTCATTTGTATTGAGGGAGTTAGACTTGATATTTCTTCTATCCAGACCAAATCTTGGAACACAGACCCTATAGCTCCACAGTTGCATTTGCCTCATGCCAGAAACCCAAAGTAAATAAACCAAATCGGTTGGGGAACATTTAAAGGATGCAAAGTTTCCATATGCTAGGTGTTGGGGGGCTTTACTCTCTCCCCTGACTGGCAGCCCCATGAGTGAAGCATTTCACAAGTTGTTCATAAGCTGTTTAATGAGGGTGCCAATTTGTGACATCAAATCTTTCTCCCCTTTGGTGACATTGCTTTTCCTCCTCATGCCAACTAGAATTCAGGGTGGCATAAAGACAAGTTGGTAGACGTGGAAACTCTGACACCCAGGGATTGCCTAAATTTAAACTGGGAGCAAAAATTTCAGTTTCTTGTTTATTAATAATTAAACATTATAGAACTAAGGACAAACCCAGGAAATGGGGCAATTTCACTGATATTTACTCACCTGGTAATAAGCATCCAATTTGTTACTGAGGGAAGAGAGAGAGAGAATACATACCCAACAAACGGAGGAGGAGAAAAAGAACTCCTAGGGCGTAGGACTTGAGTTCAGGGCTGACTGTCCTACATAAAAAAGAGATGAAGAGGGAGAAAAACGTTCTTATCACTCCTCCTTAGTTACCAAGCCCACAGTCATTTGCTGCTGCTGCCCATCACACCCCTTCTTTAGACAATTACTAATCACTTTTTTTTAAAATTCCCTGTCTAAATTCTAAAAAATGACTGCAAGAGCTAAGTTTAGAAATTGAACAGTGTTTCTTTAATAATTGAGCTAATCTTATAATTTCCAAGGGCTGAATGTATGGTCATAAAATCTAAAATTAGAGAGATTTAACCTTTGTTGAGGGGAGAAGCAACTTGAGTTGATACAAGATACACATGTGGAAAACAACGGAGAAAAAATAATTCTTTATGCTTTACAAACCAGCTAGGACGATGGACACCTTTGTTATTCTATCAGACTAGAATATTTTGATATCCCGGATGGACCATTTGAGAAATAATGCATCTATATCACGTCCGTACCTTTTAACTTGGGAAGGACCTTCTAATAATCACCGTCCTGTTTTTTTTTTTTTTTTTTAAATTGATTCAATCTTTCTGGCTTTGGTTTACCCAGAATAGTCCCTTTAAACAATCTTCTTACACATTTTCTAGAACATTCTCAGTAAAATATTTTAAGGAGATGAATGACGGTTGAGTTTTGGAAGTGATGACTGATTCTAGATAGATAGAACTACACAACCAATAACACAATCTCTTTTGTGTTCATTCAGTACATGCCTTCTCCCCACGAAGTCAAGGATGATTTGCATCTTGCTCATCACTGTGACCTCAGTCCTAGCTCTGTGTCTAGCACATGGCGTGTGCTGGGTGAGTATGTAAGTTGGTGGATGGCTTGCAGATGTCTTCAACTTATGACCTCAGGTAGCCCTACTATGGCTTGGTGGTCACCATCATGACTCTCTAGGGGATGTAGGGGGAAGCACATGATTTTGGCTCTTGAAGCATTTGGCTAGGCAGAGTCGTCCAGTGTGGATGGAAGACCCATGCAGTGCAAGGACAGCCTAATAGCTGGTTTTGTAGAAAATAAAGGTTAGGGACAAAGTTACCAACAGGCCATGCAGTACACAGGATGTTTAACTTGTCTATGGACTGAGTGGGTGTCATCCATTCAACAATCCAATAGCATCCATCTAATGACCTACCATTTGGGTTGGGCCTCAGATGTACATGTCTCTGGGTTCTTGGCATGATAGGCCCCGAAGTGACTATTAACCAAGGAAAACTACATGTGTGCTATAGACTGACTGTTTTTCCCCAATTCATTCTTTCAAACGTAATCCTCAAGGTTATAGTGGAGTCTTCAAGAGGTGATTAGTCCTGAGGGTGGAAACTTTATAAATGGGATTAATGCCCTTATAGAATAGATATCCCAGAGAGATCCCCTGTCCCTTTTGCCCCGTTAGGACACAGAATTTGTCACCTGTGAACTAGGAAGTAGGTCCTTACCAGTTAATCTACTGGTGCCTTGATCTTGAACTCCCTAGTCCTCCATAACTGTGAGAAATAAGTTTCTATTGGTTATAAACTATCATACTCTCCAAGGTGTTTTGTTATAGAAACCTGGGAAAAACAAAGTGATTTTTATAATCTCTTCCCCCATTTCTAATATGTTCAGGGAAAACTAAAAATGTGTGATTGTTGGGGAAATACATACTTTTTTAAATTATAAAGAATATGGTATAGGTAAGTAATCCCAAGGCAGTGGGACATGAATTTCTGGCTGATTGAGGCAGACGGCCATACAGTGTCGATGAGGAGATCAGTGTCTCTCTGGACAGAACGCCTACTCTTTTAAATACGTTACAAAATCCAAGTTCCTCAACGTTATCGGGCTCCATGGCTACAGTCTTAGCACGTTCATTTGAAGGTTTAACTTGAAAGACACATAAATAAAGGCAAATTCTCCTTATCAAGAAAACATGATGGTATAATGAGCTAGAATATTTATCACTTGAAATTTGATTTCCTTTTAGCTATCATGTCACTAGGAACAAAGTGAGCAAGGCGCTAAGATCTCTCTTCATATCCTGTTGGGAATCTGGTTCCCATAAGAAATCATTTCTCATGTATTTAGCTATAAAGAAATGGAGGGTTCAGTCTGTTATCGAAAGTTCCAGGCAAGCCCAGGCATGCAGCCTTAGTGTCACAACTTAATGGCTGCTTAACCACACTCTGGTACTTCTATCTATAAAGGGGGAATGCTAACAATACAATAAAACCAGAGTCCAGGGTTGGCACCAGTATGTGTCAGCTTTCTCCTTGCTCTGGGATGTTATGAGCACTGTTCTCATGGGTATGCTTCTGCCTGGCCTAAGAGCAAGCATTTTATTCTGGGCCAGGGTAAAGGCTAAGGCACATCTGGACTGCAGCCCCGACTGCCTGCCTGGAACATCTACAGTGGGAAAGTGATGGAATGAAAAACTACCTTGGCCTTTTAACATGCAGGACATGTGCCTCTAAGCATGGAGTTGAGAGGGGACAAGGCCCAGCCCAGGTCCTGGAGGCCATCTGTTGTTGATCTGTTTAAAGGGAATCAGATACTTCCTGCAAAACTCCATGGGCTGTTCATCAAGTTGAAATTTGGAAGTGATTGAGATTTCAACAGACTCTCCCTGTTTGATCAGCAGTCACTACCACCTAGCACCAGAGGCTGGGTTTTTGCAGGAAGTCATAGAGAGACAAGGGACCAGCTACTGCTACTGGAAGTGGTAAGGGTCATTTTTTTCCTGCATTGTGTGTGGTGCCTTTTGTGTGTGAATATCACAATATAACATTATGAGAATTTCTAATGAAAAATAAACCACTCATAAGGCAGCCACCCTAAACCCATGCATGAGATCTGATGGGTTTTGCCCATATGCATATTATATATAATCATCTTCCATATAGAGTTTTAAATTCAATGGTTCATTTCATAAACACTTTTCACATTCTTAAGAATTTTCATTATTCTGTCGAGTTGCAGTACCATAATTTAACTCACTATTTCAATTCAGGTATTTCTGCTATTATAGTTAACGTTGTAATAAAAGTCTGTCTGTATTGAGCCTTTTTTTTTTTTGTAGAGAGGTATTTTCTTGAGATAAATGGTGAAGGATGGGGGTAGGGTTTCTGCATAAAAGGGTCTGAATATTTTTATGGCTTCTAACTCACATTGCCATATTATTTTTTTGAAAGGACTGATGCTTTTCAATGTCACCAGCAATATGTGATTTTACTAGTTTGGCCACAGCCTTGCAAAGCACTGGGTATGAATTTTTAAAATATATTTTTTTCAAGCTTAGGAAGTATAAAATGGCAATTTGCTATTGTACCCTTGATGCTTCTGCAGTCTTAAGGCCTTGCTAATGACCTTTTAGGTAACATAAGTACTTTGTATAAATCCTCTTCTATGAAAATTCATAACAAAGACCAAAAAATGTGGTAGGCAGCACAAGATGAATGGAGAAGCCAGGCAAATCAGTTGATGAGGTACATCGACTCAGGGTGCTTCCAACTATTTCATTCTTTCTTTCTTTCAAGCTCTTGGGAAGGCATTGGTTTGCTTATATAGTTGTATCCCAAAAGGTGAGCGTTCAAGTGGCATCTTTTCCTCTGATTGAGGTGGATACTAGGGTTGGGTCAGTTCACTTCTAGATTCCACACACAAAGCTAGATGACTTTTCAAATGACAAATTCACTCAGAATATTGCTGAATGAGTCACCTTTGAAGCACTTCGTCTGCTCCCAGGATGGGTCCTGAGTGACAGAATTCTGGATGACTTAGTATGGTATAAAAACCTATTTGTACAAGAAAAGTGACTCCTTGCCTGTCATGAGCCCCCTGGCACAATTATCCCTCACGTCTTTATGGCATTTGAACACAGATGGTCTTGATGGGTCACACGCTGTTGCAGGAGGAAAGCTGGACCAGTGACCACCTCCCCCCATAACAGATTATAAAACAGTCTAGGGGAAGATGTCATGCCCAGGGGTGTATGGCTGATCCGTGGCAGGGCAGGGCTGAACATAGGGATTTGTTTAGTCTAACACCATTTTCCATTTACTCCAACACTACTCTCTGAACAGATCAATGCAGATTCCTTTTCAGGGTCACGTGCAGAAGCTCTTCCTGGGAAGACATGTGGTCTTCTCCATTGTGCCCTGCTGTCACTTCTTACTCTGACGTCCCTATTGATTGACTGATTGCAATTATTCCTATTGGCCTGTATTCCTTGCTGCGGCCCTATCTCATCTGGCTGTGAGACACATGTACATGAGTCCAAAAGTGTGACCCCCTCCGACCCCAGGTGCATGCCAGGTGGAGTGGGGATAGCCCATTAGCTCTCACATCCTCAGGGCTATTTCCACAGCTTACCTGATAAGGATGATGACTGAGGGTGTCTGGGCCATGGCACCAATCATGCTGCAGACGCACATCACACAGAGGAAGGTGAGGAAGGCCTCTTGGCACCCGGGACTGGGGCATTTTCCGGGAACCACAGTCGCATTCTCAGGGGGGATGGTGGTGAGGCACGCACAGCCTGTGAGATTCTGAAAAAGAAAGCATTTAGTGCCTTTTTTTTTTTTTAACCTGGGGGGTATCTCCAGCTTCCGAATCCAAAGCCATCCATCAGCTAAAGCCGTCATGGCCTAATTATGCAGTCTGTGGCATTCCATTAATTAGGCCTGAATAAACGAGTCAGCTTTTTGAGGAGGCTGCAAAAACACATGCAAATAAAGGAATACTTATGGGGAGGAGAGTTGATTTTCCTGTCTCCGGTGTTTCATTTCCATTCTCAAGAATCCCTCAGTAAGCCGTACCATCGACGAACGTGTTCCCCCCAATACAATTAGAGAGGAAATTTCGTTTCCACAATATGATAAAACATTACCAAATTAACATTGTAATTACTTGCCAATTTGTCTTCTCTTTTATGTGGTTATAATTACACTGAAGTGTATTAAAAGAAGTAAATCAGGTAACCCACACATTGCTGCTGGTTCAGTGCCCAGTGTGGCACTTGGAACAAAGGATGTGCGCTGTCATGCACGAGAGGAGGGAGTTGATGGAAAAGTTCTCCGGTGGCTGAGAAAGCAAAGGGGGCTGAGAGATTCCAGGCAGCTTAGAGAGGCTCGTGGGGAGCAGAGCAGAAGCCCAATGAGATACATTTATTAATATATGATCAGAGAGAAGAAAGAAAAGCAACTGCATTCCATTTGATCTTCCTGGTGATGCTGGCCCAGCCGCCCTGTTCCCAGCACAGCCCTTGCTCACGCTCTCTTGCTCACTCGAGGAATTTCTGATGGCAAAGGGAGGAGCAAGGGCTGCAAGAGGCCAAGCTGAGTGCCAAGCCAATTAAAGTTCAATAATAATAGTGCAGAGGCCTTTAATGAATACGGAGTGAAAACAGTCATAAATGATTCATGGATTCCCTTCCCAGGACTGATCGGTCTTCCAAACACATGCCCAGGTAAATCCTCCTGAGGGTCAAACAAACCCTCTCTGGCTTTTATGGTTCTCCTCCTCTGCTCTTCTCCCCTGCACCCATCCCTCCTCTCTTTCTAACCCCCTTCTTTCCACAGATAACATGCAGAGAAAGTTTTTATTTTTTTTAATCCCATGAAGCTATATGTGATGACTTCGGGGGTACCTATTCCCATCCCTATCTGCCTGCACCCCACATGGGGACTTTTATCTGCAGGGTAGAAATGGGGGAAGGCTTTGTGTGCTGGGGCTGCATCCTTTCTCCTAAGTGGTCTACCAGAGCAGGCATCTTTGTGTAGCTGGTCCTATCTACAGACCTGAAGAATTTATGGTGATTCCCAGGTGCTGAAGTCTTGCCCCTCTCCCTCTTTCTCTTTGCCTAGAGACTTCCTAGATATTTTACAAAACCCAGTGCAGATACTACCTCTCTTTGAGAGGTCTCCTCTGGCTGAGCAGCTCCCTCCCCTTTGCATGGGACTTTCTGAGCCCAGCCCAGCCCAGCCCTCTTTGTCCATCCCTAAGTATAGAGGCCTTTACCTGCCTCCCAGAGGAAATGAGAACTATGGGACAAGGAACTCCTCAGACAAGTCCCCTGTGCTTTTCAAGATTCTTTCCCCAGCTCAGTGCTGAGAAGTAGTAGAAAAAGCTCAGTAGATAGTTTTAGGATACACATGTTAGAGGAAAGACTATCAGTTTTTCTCTTAAGATCAAGAACAAGATAAGGATATCCACTCTCAGCACTCTTACTCAATATGTCCTGGAAATTTGAGCCAGAGCAAGAGAGAAATAAAAAGAATATAAATAGGAAAGGAGGAAGTCAAATTATCCCTGTTTGCTACTGCTATGATTCTATACTTAGAAAACTCTAAAGATTCCACCAAAAGACTCAAAATTGGTAAATTTAGTAAACAGTAATATCCAATGTCAACTACCATGCCCAGCATGGTAGCACACACCCAGAATCCCAGGGATTTGGGAAGCTGGGGCAGAAGCATTCAACTTCAGGGTCAGCCTCTGAAACTTAGAACCTGTCTCTATATAAAAAATAGAAAAGGGATGGGAATGTGTTTCCATGGTAAATTCTCCCCCTGGTTCCATCCCCAGTACCATTAAAAAAAATTCAGGAGTTTTTCTGCTCACCAATAATGAATTTGCTGAGAAAGTAATCAGGAAAGCAATCCCATTCACAATAGTCTCAAAAAAAAAAAAAAAGCGCAAAGACCTCTATCTACAATGACAATCACAAGAAACCAAAGACACTATAAGGTGAAAGACCTCCCATGTTCATAGAGTGGAAGAATTAATATTGTTAAAATGGCCTTTCAGGGCTGGGGCTGTGGCTCAGTGGTAGAGTGCTTGCCTTCAAGTTTGAGGCACTGGGTTCCATCTTCAACACCACATAAAAATAAAGATATTGTGTCTACCTACAATTAAAAAATATTTTAAAAACATGGCACTTTACCCCAAGCAATCTATAGATTCAATGCAATTCCCATCAAAATACCAATGATTTTTTTTTTTTTTACAGAATGAGAAAAAAATCCTATGGTTTATGCGGAAGGACAAGACTCTGAATAGCTACAGCAACATGGAACAAAAAGAGCAATCCTATAGCCATCACAGCATCTGATTTCAAATCTACAGCAGAGCTATGGTAACCAAAACGGCATGGTATCAGCACACAGACCAACAGAACCAAATAGAGTACCCAGAATAAGTCCACGCATCTATAGCCAATTGATTCCTGACCAAGGTGCCAAAAACACAAATCAAAGCAAAGACAGCTTACTAAATGGTGCTGGAAAAACTGGATATCCACATGCGGAGGATTGAAACTTAACCTCTATCTCTCACCCCATTCAAAAAATCAACTCAAAAAATGGATCTAAGACCTGAAACTTTGAAACTACCTGAAGAAAATGGGGGAAACACTTCAAGATATTGGCAGAGGCAACAATATCCTGAATAGTACTCCAGTAGCTAAGGAAACAAAAGCAAGAATCCATGAAGGTATTAAATGGATTCTATGAAGCAAACAAGCAACAGAATGAAGACACAACTACAGAATGGGAGAAAATCTTTGCCAGTGATTCATCTGACAGAAGATGGATATTGAGAATCTATAAAAGAACTCCAAAAACTTAACATCAAAGGAACAAGTAATGCAATCAGAAATGGGCAAAAGATCTAAACAGACACTTCTCAAAAGAAATACAAATGGCCAATAAATTTATGAGAAAATGCTTTATATCAGTAGCCAGGAAACTGCAAATCAAAAATACACTGAGGCTCTATTTCATTCCTCACCCTAGTCAAAATAAATTTTATATATAATCTTTGCTGGCAAAGATGTAGAGAGAGAAAGAAATCCTTAGACACTGTTGGTAGGGACATAAATTAATATGGCCACTATGGAAAACAGTATGAAGGGTCCTCAAAAAATGAAAAGTAGAATTACCCTATGATCCATCTATACCATTTTTGGATATGCACAGTAAGGAAGTGAAGTCAGCATACAAAAGAGACAACAGCATACCCATGTTTATCGCAAGCATTATTCACAACAGCTAGGACATGGAATCAGCCCATCAACAGGTAACTGGATTAAAAAAACAACAGGTGAATGTATATATACTCATTGAAATATTACTCAGCCATAAAGAAAAATGGAAGCATGTTACTTGCAGTGAAGGGGATGGAACCAGAGGAAGAAATAAGTGAAATAAGCCAGACGCTGAATGACAAATACACATGCTTTCATTTGTGGAAGCTTAAAAAACAAAACCAAAGATGACCTCAAGGTAGAAGAGGACCTTTTAGGGAAGAGAAGGGAAGGGGGGCAGCGGGAGGGGAAGAGAGGGGAGGGCAAAAGACAGTAGAAGGGAGGGTGAATGTGATCCATGTAGTATGTATGTCAAGTCACAGTGAAACTTGTTAATTTGTGTATGTATTACAAATAATTTTAAAAGAACACGTCGGAATGAATTTGCCTCTGCCTTTATCAGGAAGCAAGTATAACTTAAGATGCTACCCCTCCCCTCCCCGGGGTAAGAACTAGAACCTGTCTCCACCAATGGCACAGCCAGGCTTTCCCAGCTGTTAAGACACATGGCTGCACTTTCTCGTCCGCCCTGCTCTCAGCTTACTCCAACTGGCCTCTGTCCCTACACGCATGAATCTGACCATGCTAAGTTCCCCAGTGGGCTCTGTATCCTGGGACCCCGCCACCCATTCCACCCTCCCTGGAGCTCCACTCTCTTGTCTCCCAACCCTTCAACTTTTCCATTCTTCATCCACCCTTCTTGCTGGCACCTTCTCCCCTTCCCCATCCTAAACTGCTGGAGCAGCTCAGAGCCCTGGTCTGGCTCTTCTCCCTTCCCACCCTGCGCCCTTTCCCTGGCTGTCCTTTACGCGCTGTACCATCTTTACCTGCTCAGGACTCCTGTGAACATAAACTGCAGCCCAGATCCCTCCTAGGCCATTGGATATGTCCCTTCCTGACACTGGAGCCTGAGGAGGTGTCGGGCTGGGTCTGTACTGTGCGTGTGGCACCACTCTCCCATGTAAGGCTGGGTACTATTCCCCCCAGTTTCCTTTCCCACTTGAGGAGAGCTGGACAGGAGGGGGGAACAAGGCAAGATTTAGAAGGTAGGAGCTGCAGATCAGAATATGCCACCCCAGGATATGTCTCTTTTAGCATAAGGATCATTTTGAACTGATTTTTGAGAAAAATGTAGACATAGAAGCTCTGACAACAGAAAAATGACTACTTTAGGAAAGAAATCCATCCCTTGATAGCCAAGAAAGATTGGTTTCCAGACCCCCTGCAGATACCAAAACATGAGGTTATATAAAACCTCTCTATATGTCCTCCCATATACTTTAAATCATCTCTAGGAAACTTATAATACCTAATACAACATAAATACTTTAAAGAACATGTTTTTAGTACATGTTTAGTACCAACACAGTATTTTCTCCAAATATGTTCTGTGGTTGGTTGAAGCTACTAATAGGGATGGAACTAGATGACACGAGGTCCTACTTTATAAAGGAGATCTTGTGTTTTGTTTTTTCTGTTTTTAAATAAAGTTGGCCTTGAACTCCTGAGCTCAAGTGATTCTTCTGCCTCAGCCTCCGGAGCAGCTGGGATATAGGCATACACCATTGCAGTGGCTTCAAAATCTCTGTCTACTGGGGCATCTCCTCTGTACCAGGAAGAGAAAGATGACAAAGTCACCAGACACTTCCATGGAGAAGGCATCAACCCACACCTGCATAAACAAAACTTCCCTCACTGACCACTGGCTCTTCCTGGCCACCTCCCCATAACTGGCCTTTCCCCATAGGTTTGTTTTAGTGGACAATGGAACTAAAGCCAAAATTCAAAGCCACATCTTTGAGATTCATTCATTTCCTGGATACCCAACCATAACCACGAGGTATATGTAAATCTGTTCTTGTTAATCTGCCTTTGTCACAGACATCTGTCTTGGCTGAGAAATTTGAAGGCTGGAGAGAGGATCATTTTATCTCCTCTGCAAAGGCTGTGGGGTCAGGCACAGGGCAGAAGGTACCAGTCTCTCCTGGCATGCCCTGCAGTGTACCAGCAGCCTCCATGCTCACCTCCAGCAAGCTGGTTCCCCAGATCTCTCCAGAGCAGCCCTTTCCAGGCCTGCTGAGTAGCCACATGGTTACAGCTCCCTGGGCCTTTTCACAAGCTCCAACTTGCCCACCTCTGCTAATTCATCTCACTTCTTCCAGACCCTAATCCCCCAGCTTCTCCAGGTTCACATAAGCTCTAATTCCTTATTAAACCCTATCTTTTCATAGCATATGTGGATATTAGTTTCTTGGCCGAACTCTAGCAGATACACATACCCCAGTCACAAATCTCTTCCCACCCAGCAATCATCAGGAGGGTTTGAACGAGGGCAGTATGTGAGGCATGCTTAGAATATGATAAATGACAGGAACTGATTATGTTCTGAGAACACCATGGGCTCAGATGGTGAGGTATGCACAGGGAGCAGGCCCCTCTGGGCAGCTATAGTTGTGTTTGACCAAGTACTCAGGAGCTGGGTTCTGACTCAGCCTCTCAGGAGCGCTAAGGAATATGATGTGGGTGCTGGAACTCAGTGATCAAGCCCAAACTCTGAACAAACCATGTGACTGGTGAGCTCTGCTTGGCTTAACAAGTAATGTGTAATTGGTACCTCCATACAGTCTAATTTGGTCCCATTACTAGGCTATGGCTCAATAACATCACATTTACCCAAAAAGGGGAAACTGCCTGATCCAAGAAGTGGAAAACCCCTTCTGAAATGGATCCACTCTGGATTTAATCCAGGATCATGCCCCTAATGGAATTAGATAAATGAGATGTCTTTATCTCTTGAGTATGGCTGGCACAATGATCGTACAGCCCTGTCTAGATGAGCTAAATGTAGCATTTAGCTGATGTCCCATGAATGGAGTGAGGAAACAGCAGGGTTAAGCTGCCATGGGTTTGTAGCCAAGACCAAGGAGAGCAGAGCTGGGGAGGGGGTCTAAGCAAATCTGAGCAAGAACAGTGCTATGGTCTGTGTCCAATGCATGATTGTGTCCTTCCAAAATTTGTGTTGAAACCTAATCACCAAGGTGATGGAAGCTGGGAGTGAGGCTTGTGGGAGGTGATCAGGTCACAGGGGCAGAGCCCTCATGAATGGGATTTGTGCTCTTATAAAAGAAACCTGGAGAAGTGACTTTCCCCTTCCACCATGTGATGCAGTGAGAAGAACCAGGAAATGCGCCCACACTACATGTTCAGTCTGACAACGCCTGGATCTTGGACTTCCCAGCCTCCAGAACTGGGAGAAATAAGTTCCTGTTGTTTGCAAGCCCCCCCCCTGCCCTAGTTTATAGTATTTTATAGCAGCCTGAATAGATAAAGATAGGCAAACCCAAAATCAACTACAGAAATGAGGCATCAGTTGGGTTAATTCCAGAAGAGAAGTTAGAGAACAGCATATGACCAGTGAAGACGTCTGCTGGTCAGTGTCAGACAAGAATATCTAAGAATCCAAAATGTTCCAAACTCTGAAATGTTTTGAGGGCTGATATGATGTCACAAGTGGAAAATTCCATACTTAACCTCAGGTGATGGGTTGCAGTCAAAACATGGGTGCACGGCAGTGTATTTAGCATCCCTTCCAGCCCTCTGCAGCTAAGATGTGTCTTTTTTGTTATGTATATTTTATTCATATCTCATTATGCATATACAAATATTCCAAAATCTGAAAAAAAAATCCTAAATCCGAAATTTCCAAAAAAGGGCTTTCAAATAAGGGATACTTAACCTGTGATGGGAATTGTCTACTTGGTGTGTTGATGGGTCATTGAACGGGGGACAAAGGTGGAAGGGAGAGTCATTTTCTCCTTCTTATACATTTTTGAAATTTTGAAACATGTAAATGCTTTATTAAAAAATTAAGGGGCTGGGGTTGTGCTCAGCAATAGAGTACTTGCCTAGAACATTTGAGGTCCCGGGTACGATCCTCAGAACCACATAAAAATAAAATAAACAAAATAAAGGTATTGTGTCCAACTACAACTAAAAAAAATATTAAAAAATAAAAATTCTGTAACACTAAAAAATGAAATCCATGAAAGAACAGCAAGCCACTTAAAACTGTACTCATGTTCCACATCCAATCATTAATATAAATTGTGAAATGGCTCTATTCACGTGCAATGATGGGGATAAATAATTACAAGACAGCTAGAGACCATAAATATAGAAAAATTATTCTCTGGAATATTGGATTTGTTTTCTATTGATGAAGGAAATTTGTAAGCACATTATTTTGACAGCTCATATTATAAGAACAAGATACATACCAGCAGTGTTTCAAAAACACTGACAAATAAAGTTGTTTTAGTTTTGTTCCCCCACATTCAATACTGATGGATCAATTCCTAGTAACGGTGCACATAAAATGAACTGCTGGGTTGCAAGCATCCTTTTCTAAGGGGATGGTCGGGTGGGGATGGATGCTATTTGTAACAGTGTGCTGTGAAAACCTGAAAGGTCAGGGGTCACCCTCGATGTTCTGGAGCACTGTCATTGTCCTCCTGTACAGCACTGAGTTACCAGGAAGAAGAGACGATTTCTACTAAATGCCAGGCCCGGTCCTGGCGTCCAGGAGGGGAGCCCGCCACAGCAGTGCTGACACAGGCTACTCCGTGCTGTTTCTTGACTGGGAGATCTTTGCTCTTTTGTGTAGTTGCCAACCTAATCTCTGAGTGGCAAAGGAGTGGTGACATCACCCCAACAGAGTGGGGTATCTTCCTGAGAACGATGTTATGCTCCTATGTGTTATTTCTGGATTCTTTCATGATTCACGGAAGCTCCTCAGACTTTCCCCTGGCATTTGTTACTGTCGTTGTAGCTTGGAATGCATGACCTCATTGGCTCAGCCCAAGATGGCGTTTCTAGGCAAAGACCTCAGATATCATCACAAAGAACATGAGTGACTGCCCACTTGAGGCAGAGAGGATACTGAAAAACCACAAGAAGTACATTCTCTTCTTCCCTTGTAGGTCACTGGCTGCAGAATCATGGCCAGGGAGAAAAATTCTGAGATAAAACTAAGACTTCAGTTCACCTTTCACTCCTAACCTATAGCCCATGAGCAGGAGCACATCCTGTCAGAGCTTAAGGATCTGCTGCCAGAGGGGCAGGGGTAAGGGACCCTGAGGGGCAGAAAGGCTCACTCTCTCCAGCCACCTCAGAGCACAGAAAGGTGAAGGGCTGGACTGTGGTTCAGAATGAACAGTGGGCTCCACCGCTATTTCTCCCGACTTCAAATTCCACCTATACCATGAGGTTCAAACCTCCATGTCCCCGTTTATCCACAATCCATGTAGCAATGTCCTTAGAGGCCTGGACACCAGGAAAGTCCCTGCTTACTCTTTATGAGGAAGGCCTGGTCCTGGGGAAAATGTCCATTCCCTCCTTTGTGGGTCCACCTCACCCAAACCAATTTCTACCCTAACAGACAGAACCCCACAAGTTCACTATCTAGCTAGTCTCTTCTCTATGTCAATGTGACCACCTGTCCTTCAATGGTACTTTTTAAAAACAAAAAAGCCTTTCTTTATTGGAAAAATAATGCATGATCAATTTTAGAGAATTCTGACACATAGAACATCTGAAATAAAAAAAAAAAATTTAGTTTCTAACCAGAGGTAGCCATCTATAAGCAGTTGGCTATGTACCTGTCCAGTGTTTCTTCAATGCAAAGATAGACGTATATTTAGATTTTTCTTTTTCCTTACTGAAAGATTTTTCTTCCACTCTTTATGCACTGTTTTATACTGTGTTCTTTCACCATAGCTATATTGTAAAGCCAGGTTGAGTGTCACTTTTGGGTGCCCCTTGAATATAACTCCATGAATATGTTATACCTCATTTTATCATCAACATGGGCTCCTTACGTTATTTACCTCTACAGCTATGCTTCCCAGGACAGGGCCTGCAGTGCATCAGGTGTCCTGATAGGGTGTGATTTCAGAGTATTCACAAAGCCCTTCTGAAATGTTGCACACACTTAAGTCAGTTCTGGACACATGGGGCCAGGCTGTGTGAGAGGGTTTCATAAGCCCTAAGCCTCTGGGGCTAGACTGGAAACATTATAAATAAGAAACGTGGTTGGGAGGTAGGGGCAGCTGGTGATGCAGACTGCAGCTAAGTGTACAGCACATGTCTTGCCCAAGGGACCAGTCACTTCTCAGCTCCTCCAACCGCTGCCCTACGTGGGCAAAGGACCCATTGGCTATCTTCCAACTTTCTCATAGGCACCAAAAGTCCAGAACCACAGATCTTTAGGGCAGATATGAAGTCCATGCCCCTTGTGCTGTGACAGGTGGGCATGGTTGACGCTCCAGACCGGGTTCTGTAGTAGGCTAACACAATGAGAAGGAAAAGAAGACTGAAGGATGATTATTCAGGGGTAGCTCAGGGCTCCTCCTGTTTCTAGAAAGATAAGGATTTCAGAACTTGTCTCATTCCTACTTTTAGAGCAGTAACTTAAAGAGGGGGTGATTATGCTCCTCAGAGACACCCAGCAATATCTTGAGACATCTGTGACTGTCAGAAGAACTTGGAAGTCTTCGGGGGAGCATCTGGAAGGTAGAGTTCAGGGATGCTGCCAAAGATCCTATAGTGAGTGCATAGGGCAGCCTCCCATGGCAAAGAATGATCAGACCCCAAATGTCAATAATACCAAGGTTGAGCAACTATGGATTAGAACAGTGGTTTCCAAGCTGGGTTACAAGTCTAAAATACTGGGGAGGGCTTGAAAAAAGTACTGATGCTAGGGTCTTATTCCAATACAAGGAACGCAGAATCTCTGAGCAGAGCCTCCCATTTTAAAAGCTCCCATAAGAATCTAACACGTAGCCAGAACTGACACCTGCAATATAGAATGGTGAGTCCCCTGTGTTCTGGCAGAGTGGAGTCATCCTCCTCCCTGCACAGGACCTAGTTGGCACTTTGCTAAAACAAGCACTCAATAAATATTTGTTGCCTGGCTGGGGGATGGATTAGTCATCTATCATTAGTACCCTACAAACTGCTGTGCTGGACTCCTATTGACTTTCCATATTCTATTGGTGGCTGATATAAGCTTTTTTTTTTAAGTCAATTATTCGGTACATCAAAAGGATACAACTCCCAGCAGTCAGTCAGCAGCGAACTAACATGCTTTCTGTTGGAATAATTACTTCTGAAAGTGAAAGGTATGGAAACAATCTGGACAATATATTCATGCCAAAGGAAGCTTGCAAAATTAACTTGCAATCTTTTTGTCACCCCTCCTGGTCATATGCAATGAGCAGAATTAGAAATCGTATATTAAATGTGGTCCTGGAAACTTTCATTGCTATCACTCGAGAAGATATGAAAGAAGAAAATTAAAACCAACAACAACAACAAATCTTAACCAAGGTAGGAAGGGAAAACTAATATAAAGAAAATGCTAATGCTGACCAGATTTCCCGACAATCAGAATTATTTGATTGACCTATTCACATCTAATCTAGTTACGGGAAATTCTCAACAAGTCTTGATGGAAGCTATTAGGTGGGAAGAAATGAGAAAGGATAAAGCTGTTAGTCTGGACACTGGTACCATCCAATCCACCTGCCTTCGGGTTGTGTACAGTGTTGTTGTCACCTGTCACCTCTCTCAAGTCAGCATGGGGCTCCAGCTGGACAGTTAGGAAGTCTGAGACCTTGGTCCAGAGCGCTGCTGGTACTAGGAATGCAAGGGTTCACAACAGAGTCCCCATTCTTGGAGCTTAGTGAGGGATGCATTGCAGCAAATCAGCCTGTAGGACAGGTGGGGTAGGAGCCTTGCAAGGTGAGAACAGGTATAGGGACAGTCAGCAGCAAGAGCACCAACACAGACTTGGAAAAGATGATGAGGTAGGAGGTGTCCTGGCAGAGGGCAAGCCCCAGTGAATAAAACAGGGCCCAGACAGGGAGGATTCCTGTGGGTGTAAGGAATAGCACATGCAAAGATCCTGGGGGAAAGGGAGAGCGTGGTGTGTGTGGGGGGCTTGAAGCAGTTCCACTTAGCAAGTGCTTCTTTAAAAGGCAGAAGGGAGGTTAAGCCTGAAAGAGTAGCCAGGGCCAGGTGGAGGCTGACTGCCCTGATTGTGGACAGGATGTATGAAGAGGTTGTTTTAAGGGAGAAAAAAGAAGAGGATCCTAAAAGGGGGGAGTCCCAGAATGCAGAGAAAGATACCAGGTGTGGCATGGAGAGAACTGTGTTCTACCATTTTCTAGTGTGTGAACTTGGTGGGTGCCTGGCCTCATATATAGGAAGAAACTAAAAAAGGAGTCAGACTTCCCAAGGTGGGGATGAATGAAATCACACAGACAGGATGGAGGGATGGGGACAAGGACTGATGAAATCTAGGGGAGTGTGGCTGGGTCCACCCCTGGAAAAGTGGAGACCTCCTAGAGGACAGTGAGAGAACCAATGTGGAAAGGGCCAAGGGGTATGGGAGACCAGGAAGCCTTTCTCTTGCAGAGGAGTCTCCTTAAGAGCTCAGAAACCAAGAAAGAAAAAGGAGGGGAGGGAGGGGGAGAAGATGGGAGCTAATGTACCAGGAATATAATCTACCACTTTTGGCATTTTTTCAAAATACTGCAGCTGAGATTTAAAAGATTCAAATTGTTTTTCGCTCATTTTTGGATGTCATCCTGAGATTCCTTTGACTCTGGGCCAAGCTGCCGTGGGCCATGAGTGACACATGAAAGGCCCTGTTACCTGGCCTGGAACAGTCTGCCGATGAAGCCAGCCACTATGGAAAGTTTTATGACTGTGATTATTTTTAAGGCAAGACTATGGCAAGGGCCCCTTTCCAGGAGAAGCATGGCTCTGTGTCCCCCAAATCCCTCATCCACCCGTTGGAAGCCAAGGCATGTAGAGATGTGTCTCCATGAGGGGGGAAGGGTGCCCTGACTGCCACCCCAGCCCGGGGACCTGGTGTTTTCCTCACCTTGCAATTGTCTAGAAACCAGCTCCCTGCCTTGCACAGCAGACAGTGGGAGGCCTCCAAAAACGTGAATGGAAGGCAAGTGTCTGGGGAATAAATGACATGTCCAGAGGTGAGCAGAGGAGCCTGCCATCTCCTAATTGCATTCCACAGCTCTGCTGTTTCAGCAGCTGGAAGCAGCCATGGTCCCGGTGAGGCTTTTACTCAATAATCCTCTCGTCCATGCAAGATCAGGGCAAACACAACTTTTAAGACGATTTTTGGTGAGTGCGGTCCCTGAAATAAAGACTTGTTTGGTCTCAGGCTACACTGAGTCGATTTAATTCTTTAAAAAGGACAATAACTGATGCTGATTTATAATAGAACTCTTTGGATATTAAAATGTTAATGAAATTGTTGCTATGAAAAATAATAGCTTGTGTTTTTACTTTAACCATTCTCAAGGCCCTGATCCTTTTTTAATACTTATTTCCAGTCATATAAAGAAAATGCTTTGTCATCTAATTTAAAAATCAGTTCCTCCCCTGACCCCCACAGCCCCCACCCCATGGTGATTTATTTTCTCTATAGAAAATGTTAATAGCTGGCCAGGAATCTAAATGTTAAAAGCAAGGAAGAAACGGAATCTTTGAAAATGAAAATAAATGATCCATTTTTCTTCTTTCGGAGAGATTGCTGCTCTTGGAAGACACAGGATGTGGGAAGGGGAGGGAAGGAGTGATTTCAGCTCCGAGTTCTGCAAAAGCGGCCACTTGGCCTTCGTGTTTTCCTCACCACCTGTGCATGGTATAGGCATTTCCAATGCACACCTGGGTGATGATGGCCCTTCTCAAGGAACCTAAAGATCAGAGACAATGGCACTTCTAGTATATCACTGCAGAAGAGCCTCCAGGAAAGAACAGGTGCCACAAGATGAGAACTCCAAAGAGAAAAGGGGCTGTTTCTAAAGAGGGGGATTTGAATAGGGTATTGAGGGGCAAGTAGGAGTTGTCCAACTAGAGGAGAAGTACAAAAAATGTTGTATGGAGAAAGCTGAGTATCACAAACAGAAGGGAAGTGCAGAATCCCTTGGGGGAGACACCTAAGAACCAGGCTCTGTGCCCAGCCCTGACGGAAGAGAGCACTTTGAAAACTCATCTGCAGGCTGAGAAAAATCCTTCCAGCCACAGTGTATAAGACAGAGCAGAGGAGGCTATCCTGGGAGTCCACATGGTCCAAGCAAGACATGTGAAGGGCCTGCACCCAGACAGCGTGTGGGTACAGAAGGGCAGGTGCCAGAGACATCTGGAAGATGGGATCAACAAGACTGTGTGGCCAGTCACATAGCAGATCGTGTTTTAGTGCAGTGAATGTGGAAGTCTTCAGGCTGACAGCCAACTGTGAGATTCACACTGAGTAGGAAAAAGAAAAAAAGAAAAACTGGTGGGAAGATAGAAAAGGTAGGAAACATCTAATTGGGAAGAAAAAGGCAAAAGAAACTTAAGTGGAGAAGAGGTTGAACTAAAGTCAGGTCTGGAAGAGGTTTTCCCTGACAAATGTTTTTCGGGGTCTTTCTTTACATACTTCTGGTGATGGAGAGCTCACTACATCTGCAGACAGCCTATTTCACTGACTCCCTTTGCCAGGGCCGCAAGCCACAGTCTTTTCTTCTGGCTTTGAAATGCATGGCTTGCTTTGAAGTTTTACTCTCAGGTGCTCCGTGAAGCTTCTTGGAAACCCACTTGAGTTAGCAAGAAGGTCTGAGAGCTGGTTTCTCATCTCATCCTTCTGATGGAGGATCCTTCACTGCAGCAGGGCAGAGGCTCAGAAAAAGCCACAGTAAAGGAGAACAGCATATGCGGAACACCTGGAGTGGCTGCTCCCCTCCCTGATCTCAGATAGGAAGCTCCTCTGGCTCTCTAAACCCCTGCCCTCTCCCCTCCATCAGGAGCTCTCCCTTACCGTGCTGTTGCAGCCTGCAAAGCAGGCCGACAGGTAGGTGACACCGTCTGCCCCACACACTGGAGTGAAGGAGTCGGTTTGGCATTCACAGTTCTTATTGCAGGGTGAATAGGGGTCCAGGGCAGAGCCACGAGCTGAGCTGCAAGAGAGAGGACAAATGGCACCCATTCACAACAAGTCGATTTGTGATGGGATGCCCCCACTGACAGGGTCTGCCCACTGCTGTGTGAGTCACTCTTGCTTATGGAAGTTTCTGGCATCTGCATCCTCTTCCTCTTCCGATCTAGCCCTTCTTGTCCTGAAAGGACCAGCCCAGAACCACTGTTGAGAGCTACACAGGGTGCAGGATGGGCATCTGGCTGGTGGCAGCAGAGTCCAGCTCCAGGTCCTCTCAGGAAGCCAGGAGGAGAAAATCATTCCCATCACATGTGTCCATGGGCTGGTGGCAGCTGGGGCTCAGCTCAGGGCTACACCGTCCACAATACCTCTCCTGATTACAGCAGCCTTAGCTCACCCCCTTCCCAGAACAATAATGATGTCTGCACAGCTAGACATTTAACTTCTTTTAGCCCTTTGGGTTGGTCCTCATCTCTGTTTTGTTCCTCCCCAGCAGAAAGGAAGTCTCCACCAATACTGCTACAACTAGACTGGCTTCAAAAATTATTGTCTGTCTGCTGGACAGAATATCCCAGGGTAAATAACACTAAGATATTTTAATTTTCCTTTGTTTCATTAATGGCACAGTTATCCAGAGCAAGTACTCTGAAGAAAGATAAAAAAGGGAGAGCGGGTTGCGTCTTTTCAGCCCCTTAAGAGAGGAAGTGTCTTTTCTTCAGCTCCATTACTTTCAGTTCTGTCCCGTGGCTCAGAGCACATCAGAACATTGAAGATGATGGTGGTGCTATTTGAGTTTTTGTGTCATGCTCTGCTGAAGGTGTCCCATGTATGATTTCACTTATTCTCAGTGTAACCCCCACAGGCTTTAGAGAGAGGGAAACTGAGGCACAGCCAGGTTAAGTCATTTGATGAAATGTACATAAATGGGAAAGGAGGGATTAGGACTGAGGCAGTGTGACCACAAGTTTTCACTTGTTTTTTTTTAAACACAAGGATAATGTCATTAGAATAAGACCTGGAGCTTGTAATCACCGAAATCTACTTGCACATTGAGCTATCCACAGAAAGGGCTGTTACTCATAGCAAGTGCAAACCAGAAAGTGCATTTTTGTACAGGAAGGAGCTGGGGGCTGCGGAGGGGTTGGAAGAGGCCACCTGGTGATGATGGCAAAGGGGCGGAGGGGAAGCATGGTGCCTAGACTCTGCAATTATCTATGGCTAGCTACCTCTGCTCTGTCCTCCCATTTCTCTTCCTCACCCTTTTGGGATTCAAGATAAGCCCTATCTACTGCATCTTCTAGTTTAACTACAGGAAAGGGCCTGGTGGCTTGCCTGGGAGAGGAGTCTGGCTGTGGAGAGAAAGGCACCAAGACCTGTCGGCCAGCCATGCTGTAGCATCAGTGCTCTAGGCTGGGGCCCCAAGGCAGCCTCAGAGTCCCATGTAGGAAGGGGACAGATGTTGATACCAAATATTTAAGTAAGAACTGTTCATCATTCCCTCAAAGGGTGATCCTGATGGGATTCTGGTCCAAAGCCAGGGATAATAACTAGACTATAAGGAAAGTGGCCCCATAAGAACTAGATAACTTCCTGCCCATTCTCATTCTCTCTCTCTTTCCTGCCTCTCTCTGATATTTATAAATACCTACCAGGGGCCAGACCCTGTAATTACTATAATTACAGCCTAATGATAGCTCCTGATAGTTTAAGGAATTATTGAAATCAATTCTATCTTTCATTTTCAGTTCAATTTTGAAATAAAATGTATTTTATATTTTCTATCTTCACATTCTTAAAAGTCAAATGCCAGAAATAATTGAGTACTCTGTAGAGTGAATGACTGCTTTTCTCCCTGGGGCTCTCCTGGCTATTGGTGGAACAGTCTGCCCTCTTAACCCAGAGGGACATAGTGATCCTTTATCTGGGAAGTAAGATGCAGAGGTGTCCTTATTTCTCTGCTCATGGTCACTAGGGACCAAGCTGACTCCATTGAATTATGGTGGAAAGAGAGCCCTGGGTCTACAGCAGGCAGGGTGGAACCAACATTTCTTATACTCACTTGTTTCCATAGGGAACAGTAACCCCAGCCACAGGGCCCGTGTCACAGCCCAGGAAGAGGAAGGAGAAGTAGCAAGCCGTGGACACCAGGTTGACAAGCATGGCCATCCGAATAGCTCCCAGGGCGGACAGGCTGAGCTTCTTCACCAGGAGACCACCCAGGAAGATTCCCAGACAGGCGCACGGAATTGCAGTCATCCCTGCAAGGAACACAGAGTGGCGGGGACCATGATGAACTGGGAAGGACGGGCCAGTCCATACAGAGGATGAACAGCAGGTCCAAGGCTGAGCCCTGCAAAATCACCTGTGACCAGACTGTTTTGTCGCTGCCTTGGTAGTATCCCAAATCTTTATGAAGGGGCACATTTCTACCCAGAGAGCTCATGGAAAATAGAGGGAGACGGACATGGAAAACTCAGTTATCATGAATCTGAAAGTATGTGTCATGCCAAGTGGGCACCATCATGGGAATCACACGCTAGCTACTATGGGGACGACCAAGAGACAAGTCAGACAGATTGGGGAACACAGATGTGCATTTCAACACAATAAATACTAAGGAGCAGTGATGCTCTCTCTGTGTGTTGATGTGCAAAGTGGATTTAGGATGATTAGGAGATCTTCTCTTCCTCTTGGAATCAGGTGATGAGGGAGGGCTGCATGAGGGTGCAGAGGCTTCATGACCCAAAGGTCACAGAACTCATCAGTCTGCAGAGACAGTCTTTTAACCAGCTCTGCAACTCTTTAGAAAGTGGCATCACTCAAATCAATATGTCTTGTAGCTCTTGGTGAGTAATTGGTGAATATTTTTTTTTCCTTTCCTCTCTCTTATACACAAAGTTATCTGCAAAGGCACAGGACCTAAGCCTGTTTTTTTTTTTTCTGATTCTCAGGGATCCATGGAATTTTAGGAGGACCAAAGGATCCAGAGTTCCAATCTCCTGTTTGGTTCTGCTCTGTTCTGATTCATTTCATCTACAGTTCAGCTTTAAATTACTATGTGTCATTTATCCACCGCGTAGATTATGCACGGCCAATTTTCCAGTTCAAGCTGCCTCCTCCTTGCCAATCAACAGACCTCTAGGTCAATCGACTACATCAACCAGCTGGTATGTGCTAAGGGAATGCAAATTAATTTTAATATTAGGGTAAGAAAATATAATCAGAGAGGCTTAGCTCGGCAAGAAAATAGCACAAGCCATACTTAAAACAAACATATATCTCTCCGTCATCTGCTGCTTTTGGCATCTCAGTGCTTGGTGTCCCTCCCTTAATATAGAAATGATCTTCCTGAGGTGGTCTGGTGTGCCTCTATCCCAGTCCCAATCACGCCCACTCTCCCTCCATTCTCTCCCTGGAAAGAGCTGAAGAGCTCAGGTCTCCCAGTCTTTGTACTTGCATTTCCCCCTCCTTGGACACTCTTGTCTGTGTCTTTCCTCAGCTGGACCTGTCCTCTTCAGAACAGCTTGCTTAGATCACCTTCTGTAGACTGGACCCTGCTCCTGACCATGGGATACTTTATTTCCACCCAATTCTATTTACAGTTTTTATCCTTCTCCCTGCTGTCTAAAGTTGTTTCATATATTTTTGGTTTTCTTATTTCTTCTTATCTATTAGAATTAGCTCTTTGGGGCTGGGGTTGTAGCTCAGCGGGAGAGCACTCGCCTGGCACATGCGAGGCCCTGGGTTCAATCCTCAGCATCACATAAAACTAAGTAAATAAAATAAAGGTCCAACTACACCTAAAGAATAAATACTTTAAAAAAAGAATTAGATCTTTTTGGAGGTCTAGAACATTTTTCGTTCTGCACAGTACCACCTGGATCCCCAGTGCCTTAACACAGTGCCCCACAAGGATGGACACTCAAGTATCATTGTCAGAATGTGTGAGTTAGTAAGAAGCTTGGATCTGTGTGAGAAGCATCAGTGACAATGTGCCCACACCCAGAGAGTGGCCTAGGTTTTGTTTCATTTCTCTAGCAGAGACCATGGGGGTGTCACCTGGTGATGATGGTAACCATGGCAACCTGCTTCCAGCACCTTTTCTCCAAGCCATCATCAGCCTCCCCTCTCCCTCCCTGATGCGTGCGCATGCCTTTAACACTCCAGGCAGCTAGCAGAACTTCCCCACCAAAACTCCATCCTCATTACGTTAACTTATGCAGATTAAGCCCTTTTTATCTTCACTCATAAATCAATGCCATCAGTCCCTCAATCATACATGCTTCTCTTCTCTGAACTCTGCCCCTCCTTGAGGATAACTTTGTGGGTGGCCCAGAGCCCTGCCTTGAATATGCTGGGATAAATGCATGGGCCCCATCTTCCAGGTTTGCAGGAGCCGCCTATAGAACATTTCCCTAAATGAGCCTCCCTAAGTGCCTCCTGCCAGCTCCTCCTGCAGCTGGCCCTCCTGGCAATGCCAGGGCTGGAGTGATGCCAGGGGCAGGGTACAGGGAGAGGGCCTGTGTGCTGGCTGCCTGATTGCTGGGTGCAGGAGAAGTGCCCCCGCAAAAAAATGCTCTAACCGGCAGAATCACTGGGAGACAAACAGGCGCAAAGAGGTGAAATTGTTTTTTTGACCTTCTGCCCTGAAGTCTATCGATTCGTTTGTCGATAGAAAACTTAGGCATCTGTTCTAAAAGAGGATACATTCCCAAAGTCGAAGCAACTGTGCAATGTAATCAAAACACAAGGAATAGCAGCAAAGAAATCAGTAGATAGGAGATAAACTCTTCGGGTGCTGGAGGGCTAAACCTGAGAGATCTTGGAGATAATAAAGGAGGTATAACTTCAATTATAAAGAGGTATATTTTACCTTCTCTCTGTCAGGCAGGTATTAAAAGGCTGACTGCATTTTGCTAAAATTAAAGTGGAAGCAAAACTTGGGAAACAGTGCGTGGTAGAGTTATCAGTAAAAATGAAGAAAAATAAGGTTGTGTTCCTTTAGCAGATTCCTGGCAGATGAGGGTGATCCAGCCACATCACTGCGGTCTATTTTATTTTTTTAATCGAGACATGTTATGCCCTGTGGATTGCACAAAGCTTATCAGCAGCCTGATGAACTTCTGTACCTGAGACCTTCTATAACCACCCCTCAGATCAAACTGAGGATATTTCTAGCAGCCTTTCCTAGTTAGTTTCCTGCAAGGGTCACCATTATTTTGGCTTCTCTCAACTTAACTAACTATTCCTCTTTTTAATTCCTATAAATATGTTCTCCTTTTGATTCTGACGTCTTTCAACTCCGAGTTTCATCTCCATGGATGCCTATATCAAACGTCTTTCTTTCGCGTGCTGTGTAACAGTCCACTGGATGAACAGTCTATAATTTATTTACCCATTCTGCTGTTGACAGACATTTGGGCTGTTTCCAGTTCAGAGTTATTATGCATAAAGCTGCTCGAACATTGTTCTGTATGCATATATAAATGAGTGGACCTAAACACTCATTCCTGCTGGACTGAAGCCCAGGAACAAAACGGATGGATCACTGTGCAGGCATATGTTTAGCTTTAATAGGTATCGCCAGAAAGATTTCCAAAGTGGCAGTGCCACCTTGCACTCACACCTGCAGGACAAGAGAATTCCAGTTGCTCTGCATCCTCACCAACACTTGGCACCATCAGTCTGCTGGGTGTGTCAAATCATCTCCTTATGGTTCTAATATGCATTTCCCTTATAACTCACGATGGTTAGCACCTTTGCATGTTTATGGCAATTTCAGGAAGTGACAGGAGATTTTAAGGGAGAAGATGAGAGGACTTTACCTTTCCTTTCCTCTTAACAGATGTTGACTCCTACTTAATAGAGACAATAAAAGCCATGGGGCTACAGTCCCCTCCAATGCTTGGCTGTACTGATACATTCTCAGTAACCTCAGTCACATGTCCTTCTTCTGCCCTTGCAGGGGAATACAAGGGCTCTTGTCAAGGGATCTCTACCCAGTTTCCTTTTCTCTTCTGCAAGAGCCCTGCTGCAGTTTCTCCTGTCCTAGCCACACCCGCTCTGCTCTCTACTCCAATACCCTGAATCCCCTCTCCTGGGCTGCTCTCCACCCCACAGGATGGGCTCCACCTTTGCCACATCAAGGACACAGCTCTGCCACAGGCTATGAGATGTCCTTATTGTTAAAGCCCACCCACAGAGACATTTATCTGGGCTCCATCTTGCTTCTTTACTTAAATCATTTCTCCCTCAACTCCCATGATCCACAAGAAATCCCTCTGGATTTCTTTTGGATGCTGTCCCTTAAACTTCTCTACAGATTCTTTAGGTTGGGGTTTCACCATTTCTTTTGCAGTTCTCCATGTTTCCCCTATATAAATCCAACTCTCATGTCCTCAACTGCCACCCACACTAAATTTTACTATGTAATACATACTACTGTATTGCTATAATTCTCTGTTACTAAACCAGATCCCTTTCTTGAGCCCCCAACCAAATATAGAACCTCCACTTAGACATACCTCGATGTCTCATACCTAGTGTCTCTAAGACCAAATATGTAATTCTCCCCACAGATCTGATTCTTCCCTGCTGTTTCCAGTCTTCACAAATGATGCCAAGGACTGTCCACATCACAAACGCATGGTTGACTCTTCCCTCACCCTCATCTTCTGTGTCTCTTTTCCATCCAATACTAATTGACATCTAAGCTAATCAATTCAACTACTGCAGCTTCCTGGTCATTTGAAGTAGGAAAGAATAAATTGCCACAAAATGAAAATCAAGCTAAGACATGCTGTGGGATCATATTTCACACCCTGCATAAGTAATACTGCAGCTTACAAAGGCAAGTTGGTTTTCTCAGTAAGCCAACTCCAAACAACTGGGAGTCAATGCCTGGAGTTTGCCCTGAAAGGATGATAAAGCTATGTCTGATCTTGGGAAGAAGTGCTATGATCCGTTAGTTATGTCTGCCATGGGTCTGGCATGGGTACAGGCATGCCTTCTAAGCTCTCTTTTTGTTAACTGTGGGTTTCATGCTGCCAAGAATATTCTTGTTCTCTATGACTCTGATGAAAACCTTCTAACCTTTCAAGATTCATCTTTCTTCCTTCATCAGATCTTCCTCATATTTTCCTAGTTCATACCAATCTATCTGCTTCTTGGCCTCTTGCAATGATTCCTATGTACATTTATATTTTTGTCCTTCATTATTAGGTATCTTAGTAATTACATCTGGAAGGTAAATATTACACTGAAAACGAACCTGGAAGTTCCTTGTGTGCTGACACCACATGCAAACTGGGCTGCTATAGGCCTAGCCCAGTGCTGGGCTCTTCATGGAGTCTCAGTAAATTCTTGGAGCATTATGTACAGGACTGGAGGAGATGGGGCTGGGGGCACACTCACCAAGCAGCTGGTTGGCAGAAGAAGTGGTGAGGTTAAACTGCTGCTCCAGGTACTTCCCCAGGAAGGCAGCAAAACCAGCCACCACCGCGATCTCCATGCAGGCAGCCAGGATGATGCAGGTGAACACAGGGTTAGAGAGCAGGTGCTTGGTGACCTTAGGGATCACTGCAGGGAGTGAGAGAAAGCAGAAGGTCAAGGTCACAATACAGAGCTCCCATCTTAGGGCTTCCTGCTCCACAGGCTCCTTCTTGACCATCTCTATAATAGCATCAGGTGGTACCTGGCTGCTCAGGTCAAAACCTGTATCTTATAGGCCATCCATAATTGAGAGGACTCTCACTTCAAATCATACCCTGATATTCTGCCAATTAAATATTTCTACCAAAGTAGCAGACTACACTATGCCTCTTTTTATAGTTCACTGTAAGAAATAAGGAAGAAACACTAAAATAGTTTTTAAGCAAACACAAGATATTTCTTCTACCTCCATCAGCAAAACAGGAGTTTGTTTGTCCAAAGGGAAACTATAATGCACATATTTTAAATTATGTATACGTTAACACATTTATATCAACATGCCTAATTGAATATAGTAATACTATAAAGTATTACTATTCTTTATACAAGTGTCAATGTATTTAATCTTAACAGGTGCAAAAAAGAAATGAAATCCTAGTCCTCTACAAAACAGAAGCCAAATCCAACACTTCTTCGACACCTCCCCTAGTTAAAAGCTTCTATCACTTTTCACTTGGGGGTCCAAAAGAGCAACCTGACTATAGAGTCCTGGGTATCACTCTTGATATAATCACTACCTATGTGGTAGCTGGCGAGATCAGCTCAGATAATTTTCCAGCTCAAAACCCTGCGGTGGATGAAATCCATACTGTGTCCTGGCTAGTGTCTGCCCCACAGTGATCTGATCATGTCCCTATGCATGCCCTTCCCTCCCTCCATCCCAGCCCTCTGGCTCTTGCTGTTGTTCTCACCTGCACCAGGTTCTCCCCACTCAAGTCCATGAACTTGGGGCTCGTCTACTACAATACTCTGACCCCAAACTGTTGCTGCATACGCACCCTCTTCCTCTGGCATCATTTCCTATCATCCAGTCTAACTTGGAAGACCCCTCTGCCTATTTCCCAGTGCTCAGGGCTCCTAGGAGAGCGGGAGGTGGGTGAAAGTTGTTCATCTCTTTACCAGCATAGGGAGCCAGTAGCCCTGAGGACATGTCTTTTAATCTTATTTATTGTACCCTATTTACCTTAAAGTATGTGGTTGTTAAGCCACAAAGGTTCTCTTTTACATTGGTGCTTTTAAGAATGAGAGTTTTTTTTTTAAGTTCTTTGAAAACAAGCACATCTCTTGGATGTTTCCAGCAATTAGAGTCCTTGGCACATGGTCTGCAGCTAGTTTTCCTCATATACAGAGTAATGATATATCCTGGCAGCATACAAGAGGGCTCTGAGTTAGTAGGACAACACTGTCACTTCAACATTTACGCCTTTATCTTAATATGGGATGCTGTCCCTCTGTATCTGCAGGGGCTAAGGACAGAATTCCCCTCAGATATCAAAATCTGTGCATGCTTAAGTCCCTTATATAAAATGGCATAGTATTTGCATATAACTCAGGCACATTCTCCCCTATACTTTAAGTCATCTTGATCACTCGTGCTATTATTTCAACATAAATGCTATGTAAACAGTTGTTGTACTATATTGTGTAGGGAATAATGATCAGAAAATAAGTCCATATATGTTCAGTACAGATGCAAATTTTTAGTGAATGTTTTCACCCTGCAGTAGGTTGGATCTGTGGATGCAGAACCCATACACACAGAAGGCCGACTCTAAGTACAAAACAGTTAAATGATTGATGGTTGATGTGTCAAATGTTATGGCTCAAGGTGATTCCAGGTTAAAACAAGTAAATGGATTTAAAGCTATTTAAAGACAAATCTCATGTCAACAATGATAACAAACAGCCTTAGGTAAATAATAAGAAGTAATGGTATAAGTGGTACATAGGTAAGACAAATGTTATAAAGGTGCTGTGCCAGTGACTGAAGTCAGGGGACTCTGTTCTGCTAGAATAGAACAACAACAGTAGGGGATATGTGACACGTGGTGTACATGGGGAAGATCAGACACAGTCTCAGCTGAGGCAGGTACTGTACTAAGTCTCAGCAAATTCAACCAGTGCCTGTGGCCTGGGAAATAAACAGGTGGGCAGAGAGCCCAACGCTGCATTCCAAGGTGATGGATTAGGCCGCTGTCCTAAAGAAGAGAGCTAATTACACAGGCTCAATCACATCTCCTAGGAGATGAAACCTCTAAATGGCCCAACTAATTAGAATAAAATAATAATAGGAGACACATAAGTTTTTAATAATGTTAACAGACAAGCTTAATAAATCAAAATGACAGAACAATGGGTCAGGAACTGGCAGATACACAAAACTGGAAATGTATCATCCCTACGAAAGATAACAAGGTTCCAAAATGAAAATCTCTATAAAAGGTGGGGATTTAAGGATCCTTTGACACAAGAAAAGGAATTTAGTTATGAAAGTGGGTGGAGCCAGATGATTGGAAGCTCAGAATTGCCTGGGGCTGAGCAGTTGATTCTATGTTCCAAATGACAAGCCACTACAGCTGGTGGCCTCAGCTCATCTGTAGTGGTTTCTTTGTTTCTTACAAAATTACTGAAGACTTAGGAAGGCCATCTCAAATAAATGCACATATGAAAATAAAAACTTTTAAAAGGGCATGAATAAGAACGTAGATGGGGAGTAAACATCTTTAAACCCTTAGTATGCATTCTCCTAGATCCTGCTTCATTTGAAGTGTGGTCTTTATGTCTCTGCTTTGACTGTTCTTTATAGGGTTTTAAACATGAATGATAATCTGACTTTTTAGAAATACCATTTCAAAGGAATGCCTAGAAGTGTTTACCTTTAAAATCTATGTTTAAATGTTAGGAAACTTTCCTTTGTTAAGTCCATATTATTTTTAAGTAGTGTACCAATATTTAGAGAAAACTCGACTGCGTGGTGTTTAAAAATGTGATTTGACAAATATAGACAATGAATACACTGGGCCCAGGCAGAGGACAATGAGGTCTTCATGTGGAAGCCACCCTTGGATGCCAAGACTCTGCCCTTGGGTGAAGGCCAACTTGCTATGTGTGTGGCGCATCGTGACAGGACCTGGGTGGTCATGTCATGGCACGTCACACACTATAGAGAGAGCAGCACAGATCACATCAGGTGAGGGGGGCACTCCCTTGGAATGAAGGAGTCTGATGGCTCTGGTTGTTGATATGCTTTGGCAGATAATAACAGTGTTACTTAAGCCCTGCGTCCTTTTGGAATCAAGACATCTAGACTCTGAAAACATTGCCAATGACGAATGCGCAAGTTGGGGACATTCCAGGAAGATGATCCTTCACCATGCTTTTATTGTAGGCTTCATTTCCTTTGTCAGGGAGCAGTCCCTTCAGAGTCGGGAACTCCAGAAGAGTAAAGCGCCATAGCCATGCTCCATTACAAATTAAACCCCTGCAGGGCTGGCTGACACTACCGGGATCCTCTAATTGGAGACTGTTACTCTCTGGCTCAGAAATGACTGATGATCTGAGTTTTCATCTCTCTTTAGGCCCCAGTATCACCTTGTCCTTGATCAGAGTTGTCATGATTTGTTTGGGGATGGGAAGGGCCCTTGCTCAACAAAGGCAACTCCAGTTAATGGAACGTTTTTTTATACTTCAGCAAGCATTTTAATTATTCCAGAGATAATTCCTCGTCTGTGGGAGGAACTCCTTGTCAAGACAGGAGTCTGCCTGCTTTTGTCTTAATATCGAATGACTAATTTCTCTTTGAATTAGATGTGAAAATCATTAAGTTCCAGAAGCCTTGGACTGAAGGCCCGGAGAAGCATCGGTGAGTCTTATTTGCATGAAGAACTTTTTATTTTTTTTAAACAAAGCTCATGGGCTTCTGGAAATGGCAGCTTCTTTTTGGGTCCCACTATTTTCCTCTCAGGTTCCTCCTCCGTCTCTGGCTCTATTGTGATGACCGGTTGCACTCTCACAAGATGATTCCTCATCAAAAGTTCAGCCTCCCTTTCAAAACCCCAGTTTGAGGAAGGGCTCTCATTGAGCTTGATCCTAGGGTAACCCAGAGTTTCAAGATTTTTTCATTCAACTAGATTGTTAAGCCTGTCACATAAGCCTTTCCAAGGAAGTGGTGGCTAATGAGCTGGTCCAACAAGCCAGCTGGTGAGCCAAGGCCACACCAGGACACTTTACACCTGCAGCCTCCCCCAGCCATTTTCCTCCCACCTACTGAGTCATCCTGGGAAGGTGGCAGCTGGGGGTGAATTACACAGTCCCACCAACCAGGGAAAGCTTTTCAGCTCTCCTCTAGAGCCCCTTGCTATCACCAGCAGGATGGCACAAAATTGGGAATAGCAGTAGGGGAGTTGTCTCTAGGGAAAACAGGATTTCTACTGAAAGCTTTCAGAAGACATTCCTGCAGGGTTGTCACTTCATGTAATGTGGGTCTGTTAGGAGGGAGAATGGCAGATTCAAAGACATCATGAAAGTAAGGTTGGGATGCCAAATAGCATCCTAACTGTTTGCCTATCGGCTCATCAACACACAACCTACTTCTCCCAACAAACCTGTGATTTGAGGACCCTTGAAACGCCCCACTTACAGATGCGAAAACTGAAGCAGAGCACAGTCCCACAGTGAGAGAAGAAGCACAGCAAAACTCAGACTCATACCCTGGTACCACCGCTCAGTACATGCTCACAGTGAGGGTGTTGTTCCAGGATGTCCTTGATTTGAAGATTAAATGTGCAGGCTACTCCTGGCAATCAAAGATGCAGCTTAATTCTTGGAAATAATAATAATGTAAAAAAAATTCCCACTTGGGTTCAGGAAAATGTTTCCTATCTGATCTGAGGCTTAGTCCAAGTAAGAGAACTAGGAAAAACACAAGAGGGAAGGAGAAATAAAAGCAAGCAAGCAACGGAGACCTGAAGGAACAGCTGTATAGTGTACCGACGAAGCCGGCAGAAAACAAGGTTTGAGAATCCAGGCTAAGGAGCCAGGTAATGGGAATTTGAATTCTGCCTTCAAGACTTAGTAGGTCTGTGATTGGAGCACATCATTCCATTCCATGGATGGCTGGAAAGATTAAATGAGACCTGAGCAGAGATAACATGTGTCCCCAGATCTCAGGCACACAGCTAAGAGCTCAATGAGAATCCTAATTACCATCAATAAAAGTAATCTGTGGCCAAATTAGAGAGTGATCCCTTGGGCTCCTCGCTGTTTGTGTGGTGTGCCTTGGAGCCATGAAGAAACCAGGCTTGCTGGGGGGGAATGCATCTGTGTGAATGAGGGGAGCCCAGGGCTTCCCAAAGAGATGCCCTTCCTCCAGAGGACCAAGCAACAGGCCAGATGAAGAGGGAAATGTCCTCATCCACTGCCCTTCCCTGGAGTTAGAGATAGCTCAGACAGTGGTCCCTGGGAGACTAAGTGCAGATTCCGCTAGGTCTATTCGTTTTTGATCTCTCCTGAACTCAGCCCTGACTTTTCCCTTTAGTACCATCGCTGCCAATGCATCATTGTTAAGGGGAGCTGAAGCCAGTGTATGCAACTTCTCTGGAATTGTAACAATGACAGCTGCTGCTTGCTGGGCTAGTGTTGGGTGGGCACCGTGCTACGGCTTTTCTATCATCACAACTGCAGGGAGTCTTATCATTTCATTTCAGACAGAGGAATCCATGCTTCCTTAAGAGGCTGTGAACTCCACCTTGACCAAGAATACCATGCTGAGCACTGAAGCAGGATGAATTCCAATTCATGTCAGCCTGGACTCGAGCCCATGCCCTTAACCTTCATGGGGATTTGAATCAACAAAAAATTGTTTCTCTGCAAGCTGAGCTGCCACAAAGCGCTTTACAATGCATGGGACCCAAGAAAACAGAGGGGGAGGAAGCTGGGGTGAGGTAAATGAAAACCTCTAAATCATAAACAATGAGAACAACAAAAAGAAAAGAGGAAGGAAGAAATAATGAAGATGTGGAAAAATACTATGGCCGAGATAAAAAAAGTGAGCCTAAGGTAGAGTAAATTCTATGAAAAATGAAGCAAAATCATCTAGCATGAATGTTTATCAGCTTCTGAGTTGGTGCCCTATACACCCAGTGTGAGCTACCATCACTACACCAACACCTTGCCTAGGTCCTCGTGAGAACAAGGACGGAGAGGCTTCATCACTGGACGTGGGTGCCATGTCTCATAAGAGCAGATGCTGAATAAATGCAAGATGGATTAAATAATCCAATAAATGAATGAATTACAGAGTCCTGAACAGGACTAGTCCAGTCTCTTAAAAACAACAACAACAACAACAACAAATTAACAGAGACAAATGCATGATCAAACCATTAGGGAAATTCCACAGGTTCATGGTCCATGGCAGAAGTGGGAGCAATTAGCTCATAAAGTCATGGTAAATGATTTTTTTGCCTGTGGGGCCAGAAATCTAAAGTGTGCATCTCTTCCTCATTCCCATGGTGATTCCTGAGGTGCCTAAATCATTCCCTTGGGTAAGGGAGGGGGAAAGTCCAGGTAGAAGAAGAGGCCTGCAGTGTCTGGAACTGTTCTTGGGAAGCAAGTGACTACCACACACTGGCCCCAGCCTTGGACCCACTGGAGCCCCATCATTGTGACCCAGTCTGTCCCCTAATCTCTGCGTAGGCTGTCAAGGAAGCCTCTGGGAACCCTCTCATTGCAGGCTTGCAATAAATAACTACTAGGTATTCACTAGTCCTTAGTAGACAGCAGACAGAGGGGGAGGCTTCCTTTGTACAGAAACTGTTGTGGTTTGTGTGAACAAATGAGGAAGGAACCACAGCACTGGAAACAAGCATTTAGAATGGAAGCCAAGTGTCCGCTGGGTGTGGATTGGCCAGGACAACCCAGAGCCCATCAATTCCACTGATTCTGTTATGATCACCAACTCTATAATCCCACCTGGGAGGCCCAAGAGAAAAAGAGTCAACACAGCCAAACCCATGAGCCGGCTTAAATCAGGAACAGAGCATCTACCTCTGTGGATGATTGGCTTCCTGCAAGCTGCAACTCCAAATTGGTGTCACCCAGCCCCTTCCCTTCCTCTGGAGAGGGAAGTAGGATGCACAGGTTCACCACAGGATGCAGAGATAAAGAAAAGAGCCTGGGAAGCAGCCGCATCTTATTCAGACCCAAATATTGTATCTTCCCATGGCAGAGGTGGCAGACAGAGAATGACTAAGGGAACCTTCTCCAGGGGAAAACGGTGCCCCACCTCAGAGGCACAGCGCTGACTGCACCTAGCCCTCGTGAAAATGGAAACTCTAATGATGTGGGAGTTCACTCCTGGAAAGAGAAACAGTAACATCCAGAAAAGAGACAGTGAGGCGAAGCGCCTGAATTGTGGCAAATGCCCCCCTTGAAGCCCAGGGTCCCTGATGTTACTTCCTAAAGCTCTGGGTACAGCAGACCTTCTCAGAGCGCTCAACGTGCCAATGTCACCATCCATCTCCAAGAGGGCCCCAGAGCCCATAGAGTGTCCCCGCTTATTTGTGGAAGGGTTCCTTCCCTTCCTCCACCATTCCAACTTATATACAACTGCTGGGGGAACAGCTCTGACCTGTTGGTCCCCAGTGGGGACCTCTCACAGGACCCCCATTGCCTCTGGCATTCATTTTCAGCTAGGATTTCACTAAAGAGTTCTCTGGGTGGGTTTCAGACATCCAGCTGCTTGGGCCTCTGGCAGGACCAGCATTCCTGGAGTGAGCATGAAAACACATGGGGCATTGCAAGACATTCTACAGGTGGTGCTGACTCCAACCCCTGGCTGGCAAACAATGGCTCCCAAGACAAAGTCCAGACTCTGTGGAAGGTCAACACCAAGGCTTTCAGTCATTCACTTACAATTTTATTAGGAATTGAGTAGCTTCAGATCCCAGCAACTTGGCTGTTTGCAGGAACTCCCCCAGCCTGCCTTCGACTATGACCTTTTCTAAATCCCCTTCTCCACACCAGACATGTACCTTCCGTCCACGCCTTGGATATTCCTGTCACATGCCTCTGCCTGCCTGTGCCTCCTGGCCTGAAGCCCTTCTCGTCTCTCCTCCTGGGGGTGCTACTCCTTCTAGATCAGGCTTCAATGCTGCCTCCAAACTTGGGGTCTGCAAGCCCTCCCTTTGAGGTCCTCAGTTCATCCTTCCTCATGTCACCTTCTAGTCTGCATTCCAGCTGCCTCTGCCAAGTGGCTGGAGTTGAACATGAATAAGAGAGGTCTGTAGTCACACAGGTATGGGAAGTTTGGGGTAAAACAAAGCCAGCCAGTATTCTTGCAGCTGGTTTCCCCAGAGCTTTGAATGGGCTAATATAAAGTATGGCTCTCTAAGAGGGTCACAGTGCATGTGGGTTCCCACTTACATGGCACATAACCACTTTCCTTTTGCTGTGGATGTGTTTTTCCCTGAGCAACTTAGAGGACTTGTGTTTCAAGGAAACCCTTTTGGGAAACACCACCTTCTGGTTATTTCCTCTACTCATTCATTTAACAAATGCTCCAGGAATATCAAAGAGAATGCCCTGCATCAGGCTAGGTGCCCTCACACATGTATGTCTTGGTGGCTTTGATGAAATAACTTGAAGACAGCAGCTTATCCACAGACATATCCCCCGGTGCAGGTCCCAGCAGGCTTTCCATCAACACCGATAAGAACATAATCAAGCCACTGACCAGCCTGGTCCCTGGGGACCTATAACAACTTCTACTGCCTGGCCCAGGATTCCAAGTGTCTGGGAGGGCAGATGGTTCCCTTCACCACGGAATCAAGAAAGAAGATTTTCAGAGGAAATCTACACAAGGCGAGAGCACAGTTCTGAAGACAAATCGTGCAATAAAAAACACTCAGCCATTTAGCCTGCAGAACAAGGACTCTCAGATCACCAGGCTCCTCACAATAACAATTGGCTGAAAGGCACAAGCCCCTAACTAAGAAAAATGTAGCCCAAATCGACTGCTAAACTGATAGGGGATGGAAGAGGCCTAGCAGAAAGACAGAAACCAGGGGTGTGAGTAAAGTCCTGCAATGGGGGGTGAATCTGTCCCTTGCCCAGCAAGTGGAACACCTGCTAGAGATAGACAAGTGATCTCATGAAGCCCAGTGTTATCTGGGAAGTCAGCTCCGACAATTGGTCCCATGGACCCTCCCTGACGCAGGTGAGTCACTTGTGGGCTGATGGTGGCACTCAGCACCTAAGAGGCCCTGACCATGCCCGTGTCCTTGGGAAGGTCACACATAGGCCAAAGTGCAAGGTGGTGGTGGGATGGCAGCAGGGGAGCAGTAAGGAAAGCAGAAAACTGCACTGGGCTTGGTGATGCATGTCCAGCCATTCATTTGCTCCTCTGCTTATCAGATAGCAGGGATTTAGCACCTGCTGTGTACCGGGATATGAGCAAAAGCAGATGTGGTCCCTGCCCTGACTGGACTGATGAAGGAAGTAAATAAGCACACATTTACAGATAAAGTGATGACAAGCCTAGGAAGGAGTTCTGACAGAAGGTCATGAAAATGTCTTCCACAAATGAGGTGAGGAGCAGATGTCTGAAGAGGGGATCAGAATTCCAGAATTCCTCCCAGGACTTTGCAAGTGCAAAGTTCCTGGGAGGAATGGAGCCCCAGGGAATACGGGAGACTAAAAGGAGGCTGGGAAGAGGGGCATGTAAGGAGCAAGCAGGAGGTGTGAGAGAGGCTGGAATGGCCTCGGAAGGGCTTGGCCTCTTTCTTTTTAAGCAGCAGGTAGTGATATGTATGGTTGCTTTCTGAGAAGGTCTCAGTGTGGAAACAGTGTGGAGGGGTTTGGGGCAGACTACAGTGTGGGAGAGACCAGGGGCAGGAGTAGGCCGTACAGTGATTTGCGTGGCCAAATCAGCAAACTGAGTTATGGGCTGCCCTGGGCCCCGGCACATTTCAGCTCTCTAAACGCGAGTCTCCTCCAGAGCTGGGGTTCTACATGTGCTCTTTTGGAGAAAAGCAAGTAAAGCAGAAACCATTATCACACACAGGAAGGGCCTTGGGTCCTAGGCGGATTCCCTTTATCCTCCCTAGTCATTTCATTAACAGTTTAGAGAATCCTGTGGAAAACCGCAGAGAGCACACTGCAAGTGGTATCTGGGGACCTGGGTCCAGTCCCAGCTGTGGGGAACCTAGGTTCTTGGTTTAACCACTCCCCAGCCCAAGCTCCAATGTCCAGGAAAGTCACACAGAGGTCAGTTACAACCCCCACCACATCTGCTGTGGGACCCAGTAGCAGAAATTACGGGGTCTGGATGATGAATTTCATGACTCTGAGCCTGGTACCCTAGTCCTGCCCAACCCATTCAGCCACCACTTGCTGTCTCCCAATTGGGTATCTTTTCTGGGACAGAGAGAGGCAACTTGGACAGATAGGTCAGTATGAAGGACTTGGAGTTAAAGAGTACTCGGCTCTTGACTGCTCTGGTCTCTCAGTGATCAAAGGCAGGTTGTGCCCTGCAGGTTTGGGACCTCTGGAGCAGTAACATTCATCCAGCTAGAAGTTCAAGATGTGCCAGTGTTAACAGGAGGGTGTCCTTCCCTGCCTTTTAGGCTGGAGACTTGTCTGCAAGACCCATTGCTTTAGGGTATATCTGTGCTATTCTAGGTGACAGCCAAAGTTTTAATAGACTGCCGAAAAGTCAGTTTGCACCTGGCGGTGTCACTTGTTCTTTAAGAGAGTCATTTATTGTCAGATGAAGCAGCACAATGTCATGATTAAGAAGACGGGCATCAGGGTCTTCACCAGAGTTCAAAAGTCTTTCCTTTCCATCTCTAAGCCTCAACTCCCTTATCTGTAAAATGGCACCAATGCCTCCTCAGGCTGGGGGTATTCAATGGCAGTGCAGGGGAAACAGCCTCAACTGCTGTTAACATGTGTGGGAGCACATATGTGCACACTGGCAAGAAAGTGTGCATTTGTTACTTTATGTAGATGCCATCTACATGCCAAGCACTGTGCCCCTCACTAGAAATGAGCAGATAAAATAAAGCCTCATCCTTGGAGACCCACAGTCTTTTGGTAGATACAGACAAGCAGCCAGACCACCATGGTAACACAGTAGAAGAGGCTTTGCTAGGGCAACATGAGCCATAGAGAAATGCAGCTCATCTTGTCCTGGGCACCTGGGGACATGCACATAGAGGGGCTGCAGGAGACCTCCTAGGAACATGAGGACAGAGCCCAGCCCAGAAGTGATCCCAAGGAGGAAAAACCATTCCAGGAAGAAACAGTAGCAAGGAGGAGCATTCCAGATGCTTTTCAGGAACTTTGGAGACTATGAGGGTGAAGGTGGAGAGATATATGGCTATAGAACAGTCTTAGGTCCTGTTTGTAAGGCTTCCGAGGGTTCCAGAGACAACTTATAATGAAACGCAAGACTGTGGATGTGACCTGTAATGGGGACTAGCTGATAATTCTATACATGTCTATTTCAAAATGAGCCCAATACCTATTAAAAATCTGGATGTGAAATTTAACATTTATAGTGATGCAATACTGTCTATTACAGTCTCTTGAATTCCTTCCTCTCTCCAGGTGCAGCCTTTCACAAAGAATTCTGCAAAAAGCTGAGTATCTCCTAGATTCAGAAGGCCATGCCAGGTGTAGTCCCAGCCAATACACAGCTTACTCATGGGTTAGAGAAGAAAGAACAGTGTTAGACACAGAGGGAGCTACCTGGGACAGAGCTGGGCCATTCAAAGAGCAAGATCAGGGAGGAGGCCTTCAGAGCCAGGACTTAAAAGAAAAGCTATTTGGTGGCACAGCTGAAAATGCAAAATGTGCCTTGGATTGGCAGGCTTCCACTTGGGGGAGTTACTGGAGTTTAATAAACCCAAGCATTTATTCATCTGCTGTCTGCTTTGGAAAATGCTTACATGACAGTCACTACAAGCTGGGGACTCCTGGGCTATTCTGGAACAAGACTCTTCTTTCCATCCTTCACCTTCTGCTAAGGGTTACAAACCCAACTGATGGCTGGCTTTGTTGGAAATCAACCTTCGAAGCCTGCTTCTTGAGGGGAGTGCCCTGAAAAAATGAACCTCAGACCCAAACTCCCATATCACCACAGTTCAATTTCCTCTGTAAGTGGACACAAGTAATAATACTATCCTCCTGCAGCTGTGGTAAAGATTAAACTAGATCCCACATGGTAAAGCCTAGCAGAGTAAAGTGACATGGCCCAGTGAGAGTGGCTGAGCTGGATTTGAACCCAGGTGGGGACTCAGAGCACTCAGGGGACACAGATTGATGGCAGAAGAAGAAACACTTTTGCAAGTTCAAGCAAAACACATGAGCAACTGCAACCTGTAGGTTTTGAGAGCCGGATTAATTCCTCTGATTAGTGCAACATTGCTCAGCTTATTTTTATGCATAAACATGTAGTACACTGCCTGGAGACCACAGGGGCTTTCAAGGCTGAAAACTGGATGAAAACTTAGTTTGGGGTTGCCACCATGCCACTGCACTGTGCTTTTGGTGAAAATGTCCACGTGGAAAAACCATTAGTCTCACGGGGGAAAGAATGAATGCAAGCACCAGGGCCCCTTCTCCATGTGCTGGCCTGTGTAAGATTTAACAGCTCACATGGCTATCCTCTGGCTCTGGCGAAGAGTCTTCTAGAGACACAGCCTTCCTCTCCTGCTGCCTCTGGGGATTGTTAATCAGAAAAATCAGAATTTGGTGTGTATACAGATCACAACTTCTGATCATTTATGGTCTAGTGTGTTCCAGACCTTTCCACCCAATTGTGCACCTGTCAGCTCAGGTACAGCCCACCTAATGCTTATATTGTTTTTGATTTGACCTCACCTATTGCAGCCCTCCCCTAGTGAAGTACCAGCTCCAGGATATAAGCCACTAAGCCACCATTGTGTACCCGACCCCCAGTAGGATCTCAGGAACTCTGAAGCCATGACAGCCCCTCAAGACTCGGTACAGCTTTGCCTTTGATCCTTTCTTTGCTCCTCTTGGGAGAGGTGAGCTCCTCACTGCTTGTCATCTCCCTGCCCTTATGTGTTGTTGCTGCTATGGTTTCTCTGTCCCAGGCTGTCCTTGCTGGCTTCTGGTCTGTTCCCATATAGGGTGGTGAGTTCTTTGATCTTTATAAGCCCAGAGATGGAAGATGAGAGATTACTGTGATCCTCTTGCAAGACAGGGCTGTCACACTGGGGTGAGGAGAGATCAGGAGAGGCGGGCATTACCACTCTGGGTGTCCTCTGCCAAGCCCACTCTTGTGTCATCCAATTATTCCTGTGAGTTTGGTTATTGGGATGGTCTCTGTGGCTAGAGAGGAGCAGCAGGCATCATCCTCCAGCCAGCTTGGAGTCTCCCAGAAGTATCTCTGTTATTAATTAAGTTCTAGAATATATCGAGGAGGGTGGTCCCCACCAAGGCAACCTCTGAGGACAAAACTTGGTGGCCCTTTCACTTACCTATGCATTCTAGAACTTAGATGAATTTTAAGATCTTCTACAGTTAATTCCAAATCCCAGCATTGGTAGACACTGGCATGGAATATGGAATCAGACATGATATTATGTTATTAAATTATGTCTTTTCAGAAATCACATGCATCCTTTCAATGCCTAATGGACTAACAGGTAGGATTAACAGTCTTCTGCAGGCAGTGCTTCTGTTTACAGGACAGTACTTTCAGGGAAGAACTGTGAGATTGTGCAAACACCACAGGGAGAAGTGAAGGGTGGCTGAGCTGCAGAGGAGGAGACGGTGGTCCAAATATGAGGCAATCCAAGGCTCTTGTGCATCCATAGCAGGTGCACCTTGCTACACAGATGCTCAACATAGAGACTCTTAGTGTTAGATCAAAGAGAGTCCTGGAGGGCTGCATTTGTCGATGCCAAGGGCTGGCTTAGCAGCTGAGTGCTCAGTTTGTGCAAAGAGGTGACTGGCCATTGCCTTTATTCCACCAGGGAAACAGTGTCCCCTCCTTGCTCCTGCCTGCAGCAGCCTGCTCATTTCTAAAATCCAGCAGGTGTTTCACTGGACCCAAGCAAGGAGTCCTGTAAATTAGGGATCACCACACGTAGCTCACCAGGGGGCAGCTGTGACAGACAGCTGCTTCAGAGGCTGATGGGTGACATTCAGCTACTCTGTCACTTTCCTTGCCTTGAAGGGACTATGCAGAAGATGGAAGCAACCTAGGGGGACCTCTTATTCTCATTCTGCATCCCTGTTTACGCCTCACCCATTTTGTCAGAAAAGCTGGGCTCATTTTTCTTTTAAAAATGATAGCCAGGGCTTTGCTGCATTCCATTGGATGGCTCTGTTACCAAGAGGGGGTTGGCATTTACTTCGGGAGGAACACATCTCTCATCTTTAGCAGAGGAAGGACAATGAATCTGAAGAAACGCATTTTGGATGTGGCTTTTTAAAGAATGTGTGCACCAAGCAAAGGGAGCCCACTTCAAAAATCCTTTGTTGCTTCAAGGTGCTCGTAAGTGGACTTAAAGAGTTGAAAAGAGTTGCTTGGCAGGTTTTGCTTCCTTACTCCCCATTTGTGTTCTTCCTTCTATAGACACATATGCTTATTGGACATCAGGTCCTACATTAACCGTTGGGGTTTCAGCAGTAAATGCTGACTATGTTTGTTCTCAGCAAGCAAGTCTGGCCATAGGCACAGGGCTGTAGGGGGCAGTCATGCACAACAAATGTGAGTCAGCCTCCACTCAAGTCCTCTAGCACCCAGTCCTCAGTACCACCCTTTCCGGCATCCCCTCCCATTTCTATCTCCTTATTATTCGGACCAAGGGTGGAAGAGCTACCCTTACCTTTCAGTTGCTGGAAGCAGGAGGCACTGCTGTCTGGCTCCAGGGGGTGCCTCAGGACCCCATTGCTGGGCTTGGGCCTCTCATATTCTCTTTCTGGGAGCATGGCCTGCTCACTCTCCATGGCGGGGTCTGAGTGTGGGGGCAGGGACTGTGGGAACCCGAACATCAAGAGGGAGGAGAAGAAGAGTAAGGCACTGCAGAGCAGAAAGCCACCCCACCAGGCTCCGATCCAGCGGGGGTCGTCTGGAGTGATGTCCAGGTTACCTGCAAAAAAAAAAAAAAAAAAGGAGAGAGCTCAGGTGAGTGGCGGGGACACACAAGCCATGGAGATATTGCTGAGGACTTGAGCAGCAGAGGCTCTGCATTGCAGAGGTTCAAGGGCTCTAGAAAGAGACCAGGGAGGAGTCTTATTAAGGAAGTTGGGGCCTATTCCAACATAATGGAGAGTAGAGCCTACTTTATCTTCTATTAGGTGCAGGGTCTCTAGTTTAATTCCTAGGTCCTTGATCCACTTTGAGTTGAGTTTTGTGCATGGTGAGATACAGGGACTTATGTTGCATAGGGATTTCCAGTTTTCCTAGCACCATTTGTTGAAGAGGCTATCTTCTCCCCAACATATGTTTTTGGTGCCTCTGTTGAATATAAGATAACTGTATTTATGTGGGTTTGTCTCTGTGTCCTCTATTCTGTTCCATTGGTCTACCAGTCAATTTTGGTGCCAATACCATGCCGTTTGTTTGCATACTCTTACATTGCTGGGGGAGCTGTGAATTGGTGCAACCATTCTGGAAAGCAGTATAGAGATTCCTTGGAAAACTGGCAATAGAACCACCATTTGACCCAGCTATCCATTCCTTGGTTTATACCCAAAGGACTTAAAAACAGCATATTACAGGGACACAGCCACATCAGTGTTTATAGTAGCCCAATTCACAATACCTAAACTGTGGAACCAACCTAGATGCCCCTCAGTAGATGAATGGATAAAGAAAATGTGGTATATATACACAATGGAATATTACTCAGCATTAAAAGAAAATAAAATTATGGCATTTGCAGGTAAATGGATGGAGTTGGAGAAGATAATGCTAAGTGAAGTTAGCCAATTCCAAAAAACCAAATGCCAAATGTTTCCTCTGATATAAGGAGGCTGATTCATAATGGAGATGAGGGGTAGCATGGGAGGAACAGACAAACTTTAGATAGGGTAAAGGGGAGGGAGGGAAAGGGATGGGGCATGGAAGCATGGAAGACAGTGGAATGAGACATCATTACCCTAAGTACATGTATGAAAACATGGATGGTGTGTCTCTACTTTGTGTACAACAGAGACATGAAAAATTGTGCTCCATTTTTGTAATGTGAATTGAACTGTATTTTGTCATGTGTAACAAATTAGAATAAATAAAATGGAAAAAAATAAATAAAAAAAATAAAAGAGAGACCAGGGAGGGAGAACTGGGCCACCGGTCTAGGAAACCCATCGGTTCCACGTCAGCGCTTCGGTTTCTCTCGGAGCCTGAGACTGATCACGTTCTCTCCTTAATTTTCTTGTCTACCCTGTGTTTATATCAGTCTAAACAAAACCGGTGAGAAGCCAGATGCCTCTGAATCTAAGCTGGAATTGGTTGACTTAGCAGCGCTGCCAAGGTGTGCGTGTGAAAACATAAAGCAACATTTATTGTTGGAGGGTAGGCTTTCACTAGGTCTGTTCACACTCACCCCCCAAACAGCTCATCTGAAATCCCATTCAAGGGCCCTCTCCCTGTCTTAAACCAGATTTACAGCTTCCAAGGGAAGATAATGAAAGTAGACGGAGAGCACAGGGCTGGACTTCCATGTACACTCGAGGTGCCGTGGTTGAAAAACTCGTGTCTCTTCTTTCTGCAGGACTTCAGGCAGGTGGCTTAACTTACCATGCTTCAGTTTACTAATCTATATAACACTGATGACAATGACAATACTTACTTTATGGGGTCACTGGGAAAATCCAACCAACCACACCAGCTATAAAGTGCTCAGAATCGTGTCTGGCACATGCTGGAGTAGCCAATGGATACCAGCTTGTTTTTTAGGGCTTGGGTCCTGCCAGTGGACAGGTTAATTTAAACCTTGTTGGTGGCCTGTGGTTTGGCATTGTCCCTCTACGAGAAAGCTCTGCAGCCAGCTCATGTGCTTAGAGGCACCCTCTGTATGTGGCTTGGCTTCACTGGACTGTTATTTTTGACTTGCCAGCTGAAGTCATGGGAACACAGACTACAGCCTTCTCCTTGGTATTTTTCCTTCTTTCTCTTTACAGCTGCCCTGCAAAGCATCATTCCCAGAAGAATTGCTCTTTGATGATAAACCATGCTCCTGGAGCCTAGAAGGAAATTCTTGGAGACCTAGGGAACGGCACATGAGTTAAGACTAACTGGTCTGCAGGCCTGGACCAGATGGATGGTCAGCTCCGGAAAGAGTAATGACTGCAGACACCAGATGAACACTTCAGCATTTATAAAGCGCTCTCCCTGAAGACTCCTCAGCTAACACTAATGATGGTGCCAGCCATCATTTACAGAGGGTGTCTGTCTGCACCAGCCATTATGCAGAGCACAGTCATTTATGTCCCAGTCAACCCTCCCTGCAATTCTACAAGGCAGAGAAACTTCATGACCCCTATTTTGCCTATTCACTATCTGATTTTATTTAGATGGGGAAACTGAGGCTCACAATGGTTAGGTTCCCTGCCCAGGTTCACAGAGTGGAAAACTATAACCTCAGTATTTGCCCATAAAGGCCCACACTCTACCACTCTGCTATACTGTTGCCCTCGATAATCTGCACTCTGCTCCCTACAGCGATCTGGGTGAATGATTCCTTCCTGTGCTTTGTACAGTGGGCCTAAGACCACCAGCTCTTTGGAGAGGTGGCAAGCTGATTCTGCAACACGGTTGATCTCTGTCCTGGATGTACACCCAGCGGCATTAACCAGGGACCAGATGTTTCAGAGAACTTGGGGGCTGAAACCCAGCCCTTCCCCTTATTAGCCATAGCACTCCCTGGGCCTCAGCAAAATAAACATGGCATCCACCTACAGTAGTTGCAAGGATGAGAGATCATAAGAATCCCTGGCACGTAGTAGGTTTTTTGCATGTGGCATCTCTTATTATTTTCATTTATGTTTCTTTGTATATAAATGAGCAGTTAAATATTTGGATTTTTTTTTAAAGAAGTTTAGGCATAGGAAAATACAAGGTGATCCTGAAAGCATTTTTATGCAAATGAGGAAAGAGAAAAGGAAGTGAAATTGCCTGGGGTAGCTGAAGAGGACTGTTTCACTAGTCACTTACTGTTTCTTCACCTGCTGCTAAGCAATGAATGAAAACAAAGGGAGCTGCCAGCTCCCCTGCATTGTCTACAGGCTTCATAAAGGGGGAATTGGAGCCTGGCAGATGTGAGTGATGAAAGAGAAAGAAAACCTAGCAGTTGTTGGGGAAACAAAAACAGTCCTACGTGGAAAGTCACAGGAAGTTAGTGACTCTGTTGTAAGTGTGAGAAAACATCCGGGGGAGAGAAATGGCAGTGGGGGTGGCAGGCAGCTGTTTGTGTAACCAGTGGACCTGCTCCTGTAGGTATGTGCATGTACTCGGAAAGGCTAGGTTGGCTGGAAGTTTGAATGACAGGGAAGAGTGCATCTTCTGTGTTAGAACCAAAGCACACTTGCCTTTTGGGTGAAGCCAGAAAATGGGGTCCGCAGGGAGCTAGGTGGAGGGCAAGATTTTGTAGATCAGGAAAAGCATCATTGGCTATTTTGAGAAGTATTGATTCCCCCCTCCCCTTAATTTCAATTACCCAGAGCACTGTGGCAGGGAGAGAAAGACCCTAAGGGAGAAATCACTTGGCTCTGGAGTGTCTGCTCTCTACATGGGTAGGCTTCATGACTGACTTCCAATCTGATTTTGGGAAGATGACTAACGCTTGAACCCAGTCTGGAAACTTCTTTTCTCCATCCATCTCCACAATGAATACTATTTTTATGAGGCATTTTGGCTAGCTGTGGTGAAAAACTTCCTTCCACTTGCCTGGCCATTGCCAAGGCTCAGTAGAGACTGTTCCAGAATTACTGATGCTGAGGGGGAGTTTCCCACCCAGGCTGACAAACAATGGAGTGGTAGATGTTGGCAGTGTCTGCATTCGGAGAGCCTCTTCTTCCAGGGACAAGGGGATTACACTTTCCTGACTCTATGAAGTCTGATGTAGCCATGTGCCAGAGTTTTGCCCATGAAACATAAGCAGAGGGGACATGTGTCACTTCTGTGTGGAAGAGTATACAACTGGCCTATGAATCCCCAAATTTCTTCCTCCTAAATGTTATCTGACAGGCTACAATAAACCTGATTTCCTATGGACCTGCAATGGTTGTACAGTATGAATAAGAAATAAACCTTTAGTTCTCTAAACCACTGAGATGTCAGGGGTATTTGTTACTATGACATAACCTAGCGTACCCTGCCTAGTACAAAAGACTTAAGAAATAGACATTCCTGCTCTGTGGAGGCAGGGCTTGAAAACCTCTTTTTTTTTTTTCTACCTGATTCTAGTTCATGTCTTGACTTTAAAAAATTACTGCAGTTTCAGCCTTTTAATGAAGGCTTTTGTCAGCAAGATGCTCAGAGCACAACAGAAAAGCACCAATCTGTCTCATTTAGTCAAATGCATCAAATGGTCAATGAAGTCAGATGCATGGATGAAGAAAGATGCTGAGCGGAATGGGGCAGGATAGTATCCCCAGCTGAAGGGAAATCCTGAGCAAGGAATGATTTCCTCAGAGGACTCATTTCCTTTAGCCACGTGTCTATCACTTGGCCAATATAGACACTGGTAAAACATGCTATTTATTTCAGGTAGAAATTTAGATGTATAATACAAACAAGAAACAAACCTTCAGGACTTTAAGGCCGTGAGGTGTCAGGGGTATTTGTTACTGCAGCATAACCTAGAGGGAAGGACAGGGGCAGAGCAGGAGAGCTACCTGCTGGGTGCACCATGATGGTAGGCCCATCTGCCAAGAGACCAGACACAGTTGGGCCTGGCTTTGATTAGAAGTCCCTGGGCAGAGAAGGGTCTTTTCTTTATAAGATCCATTTTTCTAATGTTTCCCTTTGGGCATCTGAATTTGGGGATGTTTTTATTATTTGCATTGAGTAAGCTGAGTGAGTGGGTGACACTGTTTGCTTTCTCTGAGGAGGGGCAAGTGCACCTATGGGGCCCTTTGAGAATCCCATCCATTTCCAATGTTAAAGGAAATCACTCATAATGGGATTTAAACCAGTTTAACACCCATCAACCAGTCCACCCATGAGGAAACCTGAGATTGTGAGAAAAGCAGGTCAAAGCAAACAAGGACATTTCTACTTCTTCCTGGTGTGTAAACATCCCTACAGCTCTCTGGGTGCCTTAAAAAAAAAAGTTCATTTACCTATTTGTTGAACTTATTTTGCCAAACTTTTGCTATGGGACTTCAGAACACCAGGAGTATCATTAAGTTACAAACCTAATTAGAAATTGGAGACAGGGAGGGGTGTGGAGGGTGCCAGGGAACATTCAGGATCCCAGTCACTGGATTAATCAGTCCAAAATGAAGGGATCTGGCTGGCAGTGGCACCAGCTCTCTGAATGGCAGAGCAGGAGGTGCTCAGCTTGCTGACCTTTTTTTGTGGAGCAAACAGATGGCCATATTTTGCTCCAGATGCAAACACCTTACAGCTGTCTTCAGGGCCAGCTGGCAGGTGCCTTAGGATATGGATGTGCTGGTGAGGTCAGGTGAGCTCTGCAAGGCCTTTGTCCATGGAAGGGAGCAGCCTTCTGGTGAAAATCAGGTTTCAGAAAAGCAAGCTGTTAGGCTAGGTGTGGGGTTTGGGATAAGATAAGCCTGGGGTGGCATCCGGGATCTATCCCATACTGGCTGTGGAAACTAGTTAACAGCTCAGCTTCCTCCTTGGTCTATCGTTTATTGTGTCCTTACTGTATGCCAGGCACTAAGTGCTTTGAGTGATTAACTTGTGTCACCTGCACACAGACACCTGAGGAGTAACATCCCCCAGGTCAGGAGTCTCGGATTCAGGCCCGAGTCCTATGCCCAGACTCTTACCCTGTGCATGATAAAGCTTTGTCAATAGCAGGTCCCTTACTCCCAAGATAAGGCTTTGAGTTTCCAATAAGCCAATCTATGTGCAGCTTCAGTAAGTGATCAGTTCGTGGCCACTGCTGTTCTTGATCTTCACCTAATAAGTCCACACCGTCAAGGTTGGTCAATTCAACGATCGGGAGCACGCTCTGCAACTAAGTCCTCTCTTTTTCAAGGTCCTCTTCCTAACTGAGTTTTCATCTAACAAAGAGATCCAAACAGGGAAATCCTGCAAGGACCATCATTTCTCCCTGCAGCTCTCAGAGGAGGGATCTATTCTCCTTAAGAAGAGAGGCAAAGGAAGCCCCATAGCCATCAAACAGATGAAAGGCAGGGGCAACAGAATCCCATGTCCAGGCCCAGCCAGGTGAGCCTCCAGAGGAGCTGTCCCATGGGACCTCTCCTGCCACAGAAGCCCAATCCTACGAGCAACCCCTCCACTGCAGCCCTGCCGCACCTATTCTCAGGTTCCAACCAGATTTTGTTCCAGACTCTTCCTCCTGAGTTGCTTCCCCAGCTGCCACCAGGCTGCATGGGGGGAAGATAACTTCTTCCCGCACCCCCGCCCGCTACCCACATGAAGGTCCTCTGTGACCTACCTTGCTGCCTCCACATGAAGCCACTGCCTCTCCAGGCCCCCTGCTCTCAGCTTTGATTTTAGAAATATGTGGCTATATCCCTAGCCCCTCAACATTCAGGCTTCAGGTCATGTTCCTGCTTATTGAACAGTCCTAAAGCAAGGCTGTCTTTTATATTAAGTGAGGAAAATACAGGGAAGGCATTAAAGTATGGAGAATCCCTTCCTCAAAATATAGCCAAATCCACTTATCGATGACAAGTTTTTGGTCACAAAATTGGAAATTATAAAAATTGCTGGAAATTGTAGAATTCTGTGGCTGACTCCATAACAGAACACATGGTGTTCTTCTGCCCTCTCCTGGCAGGGAGCAGCACCAACAACCAACCTCGGGACCTTGGAGAAAGATGCAAACAAAGATGGTGACTCACAAAGCATCCTTCCATTTCCCAGAAACAGACCAGGAAGTCCCCTGTCAACTTGGAGTGAAGAAGACTGCCAATCATAAGATGCCCTGACAGAAGGGAAAAGCGCCCATCTGTCTTGCCTAGGGGAGGTAACAAACTGACAATGAGATAGGAACTGTAGATGATATTGTTTCACACTGAGCCTTGAAGGGTGAGCAAATATGTTAACAGAATGGGATGGGAACAGCATTCTAGGCTGAAGGAATAGCCTAATCAAGCTGAGTGTTCTGAGAGTATACAAGTAAACCCCACCCTGCCAAGCTACCTGTCTATCACATCTTTGGTTATTCTGGGCACTGAGAAAAGAGATCCAAATGATGGTACTTGCAGGATTTCCCTGTTTGGATCTCTTTCTCATTGGGGAGCTGGGTGAGAGCAATCTTGAAGTAGACACCTGCATGTTGGCTCAGGAGACCTGGGTTTTATATAGATGCACCCTTCACATTGGGTCCCTCTCCTTCCCTCTCTGGAACTCAGTTTCCTTAATGGGAATATGAAATATTTGGAAGAAAGTGATACCTGAGTTCTTTCTGGCTCAAATTGTGGTCATTCACAAGCTTGGTTCCAGGAGCCATGGATTATATGCCAAAGGCAGAGTATGTAGCCCAGCTACTTCAAGTTTCCCTCAGGTCAGCTTTCCCTTCCTTATCCTCCTCCCATCTCTTGTCCTGTGCTATAGCATTGAGAGCTGGCTTTCCTGACCCTACAAGCAAGATGACCGCTGGCTCCCTTCCTGGGTATTTCTCTAACCAACCCACCCTTCACGCTGCCTGCTGGGAGTGGGGTTCAAAAGGCCAGCCAGCTGCGGGAAGCAGTGGCATCCCACCACCTCCCAGCACTTGACAAGAATAAATAAGGCTGCACTTGATTTTATTTTCCACTTGGAAATCTGTAATGTCATTAGCTACAAGTAAATATATCAGTGCGATTAATGGAGTGAATCACAAAGCGACTTGATTGGATTTAAAACCACATTATTTCTTTGGGGTGAATTAGTAAATTTAGCACTGTCGAAAGGTGATAGATTGGGAACCCAGGGACTGAGAGTTCTTATTGATCCTGAGAACAGATCAGCATGAAAAGTTGGTATGGCTTCTCCCTTTTGTTTTCAGAGAGGAACTGCGGCTTCATTGCTCATTGAACTACACAGAAACGCAGTATTCCCTTTCAGGCACATGACAGAGTTTTTTCCACATGGGGTAGAAAGTGTCTCAGATGGTCTTCAAAGATCCCTGTCCCTCAGTATTCATGTCTGTGTGTAATTATCTCCTGCTTGACAGTGGAAGTGAACAAATGACTGGCTCCTAGCAAGCAGAGTTCAGCAGATGTCATCAGACGCCAATTCTAGATGAGGTTATAAAAAGACTGTGGCTCCTCATCTTAGGTGCTCTCTCTTACATTCTCTCTTTAGGTATTTGCTCCTGGTGAAGTACCCCTGTAGAGGTTCAGGGCTGTCAGCCTGGAAATGGACCTTCTAAGGTTACCAACACCAAAGGCATGAATTTGGAAGTGGATCCTTTCTCCACTAGGACTTGAGATGACTGCTGACTGGGCCAATGCCTTGATTGTAACCTGAGTAACTTAGAGCCAGAACCATCTAGCTAAGCTGCTCTTGTACTCTAGATCCACAGAAAAAAAATGAGAGATAAAAAATGCACAAGTCACTAAATTTGAGGTCATTTTTTCACACAGCAAATGAGTAAAAATCATATGTGTCATTTCTGAACACAAGTTTCAAGAGCCCTTGTGTAGTATGTCACAGACTGGCTTGCTGCCGTGGCAACTGTACAAGTTAGGGGTCAGGATGGAGCTTCTGTTATCCTAGAGCAATGAAACAAGTCCCATACTCTCTAACACCCCCAACCTATGTTGGACAGGGAGTGTGACCCAGATAAACTCTGGATGGATAAAAATCACTTAGATTTGGGAATTACTTGTGACCACAGCATCACCTAAGCCCACGCTGACTAGCACACTGTTCAATCACACAGGATCACAGAGCAAAGTAAGAAACACATTTGTTCTTCTGGTTAAGAACACAATAGGTTTCTCTTAAGATGGTTTCGAGCAGGGTGTTTCCTGACAAAGCCCATCACAACAGTGATTTTATAGAAAGCATTTTTAAGTCATCTGTCTCACTGATCCCAAAGGCAACTTGAACTTCACATTTCCAGAACAGGTGTTACAATTTTCAGTTCAGCAAGGAAGGCTTTCATACAGTTAATGGGCCAACTTGCAATGAGTAAATGCCAGGCATTTCCTTCCACATATACCCTCTCACTTAATTCTTAAAGAGAGTTCTGGGGCAGATGTGATTATTGAATTGCTTAATTTACAGATGAGGAAAATAAAATACAGATCTGAAGAATGAAAGCCAGCCTGTGGCACTGTGGAAGGTGGTGGAACCTTTAGCGTTGGGGCCTGATGGAAGGAAGCTAAGTCATGTGTCCCAGTAGGGGATATTGGGACTTTGATCTCTTTCTCTCTTTCTCTCTGCCTTCACTTCCTGGCTGCCATGAGGTGAACGGCTCTGCTCTCACCATGATGTGCTTCCTCACCACAAGCTCAAAAGCAATGAGCCAACTGATCACAGATCAGCTCCTGAAACCATGAGACAAAGTAAACGTTTCCTGTTTTCAGGTCGATTACCTCAGGTGTTTGTCACAGTACCAGAAGGCTGACTAATACAGGGCTGTAGCTTAGTAGGAAGGTTTTAGAAGCCTAGAGGCTGAAGACTCCTTTACGAGGAAGGAAATGCTCACACGTGGTGGTTAGAAATCAAGGTCTGCTCCTTACTTGTGTCAATGAAGACTGCATCCATGTAGATTTTGGTACAGAAAGAGCCCAGAATAAATCCACAGGCAGGTCCAAATACCAACATTGTGAACAGGATTCCTGAAAGAAGACGAAAGGTTAGATTAAAATCAGAAGCTATTTAGTAAGCAAATCATCAAAGGTCAAGGAGATCATTTTATGTTGATCAGATGAGATGTCTGATTATTACAAATGATCTTACAGGAATGAGTCTAAACATCTGAGAGGAGAAGATCCAGGATTTCTCATTTTCAGAAAATCCATTAAAGTCCTGCATATTATGCCAGGATTTTATATTATTTTGATAGATTGCTTTGACAGAGATATTTGTAGGCCATAGCACACATTCCTTTGGGGGACTTCACCCATAAATCAAACACATGAAAAAAAAAAAGATCCACATCTATCATTAATAGTTTTCCTGCCATCAACAACTTCAAAGGACTTTTATAATTTTGATTTTTGTGTTTATGTGGCTTTAGATAATTCATGGAATTCACGGTTTGCTAAGATTTCTCAGCACTCATTGTGCAAACTTTCTTGCAAAGTGAGAAAAAAAATGTAAGCCACAAATTATTTTCAAATGTAATGAAATGTTTATGTTCACTAAATTTAGCAAATAACAAAATTCACACAACGACATGCTTTGAGAAGAGCTAATTAGGCATTTTACTAATTTTGATTTTGTAAGCCCCACCCCACCCCATTTGTGTGTCACTGTCTTCTTGGCAGTTACAGTTGTTCTGAGCTCATTTGTCCACAAGATTTGAGAAGATGGCTGGCCCTGGTCCGTGTAGAATTATCTGATGGATCTAGTACCTGGAATTTTGTACAAAACTTTTGAATGATCCTAGGAAAAGTACTGATTCCAAACGAAAACCCACAGGCTGTATCTGTTTAACTCAGCTTCCTTTTTGATAGATATTTCCTGAATGCTGACTGTTCCCCAGGTCCTGGCCTTCCCTTGAGCTGCTGATCCTGGGGCTGCAGGGCCCAGTGGGCCTGCAAAAGCTCTGGCAGCTCAGGTGGACAGTGGCCTGCAGATGCAGATGGGTGAGCAAGGAGCAACCAAGAGTTGCTCCAGCTCCTCTGGAAGAGGGCTAGGTTTCCATACAACTTGGAGTTGAAAAGGGTAGGGAACAATTTTTTTCTTTTTCTTTTTCTTTTTCTTTTTTGTGTGAGAAGACCATTTCCAGAGATTCAGTTGGACTCTCTGGGGGTCACTTTCTAAGTGGCTCTTCCTCAGGGAGACATCACCAGGAGGCACCGTTTCCGCTTCACCAATATCCCAGGGCAGCACCTCAGATAGTGCAGCTGCAGAGGGCACAGCCCTGCGTCTTCAGGGAGAGTTGGTTCCTGAGGTGTGAGACTGACCATGGATTTACTTCTGAATTTGCGTCTGTGGCTCTCCACTGAATTAATTCTGTCAATCTGTGATTTTGTTCTTACTCATTTAGCAAAATCACCTCAAATGTTCTGCTTAAACGGATGAGAAACAGATGATCTCAGGCACTAAGATCCAGGATCCCTGTGTGAATAGGTAGTGCTTCAGGCCCAGGAGAAAATGTTCTTTTGCAGCCTAGTGCTGCCCCCTGCTGTCCTCCAGGCTCCTTTACACGAAGGCTGCCTGAGAAATGTGAAGACGTCTTTCTTTCTTTTACCCTGTGTAATGGAAAGCACTTTACACACAGTCTCCTCCAATCCTTTCAATGACTCAAGGGTGAATTTACTGTGCTCCCTTCACAGCAGAAGGAATGGGATCCCAGAAATCCCATGCCTTGCCGGCAGCACACATCCAAAAGGAGAGGGATGCTTCTGAAGCCAAGTTTCCAGACCCACTGAGGGAAGAGTGCAGGTGAAGGCAGGAACCTGGGTCCAAATCCCAGCTCCACCATGTCCTAGCTCTGTGAACCTTGGACAAGGTACTCCTTGTACCGTTTCCTCATCTGTAAAATGAGCGTAATATGAGAGCAGCTTCATGGGGCTATGGTCAGGATTGAATGACCTACTATTTACAAAAGCACTTAGAATAGTGCCTGGTACATAGCACACAGCAAGAGCCATAGAAGTGCCCATTAGACAGATGACACCTGTCTCTTCCTACAGTGAAGGGCCAGTGTGCACCCAGGTCCCTGGAACCCCTCCTTCCAGAGCTCATGTCACAGACAGATGACACCTGTCTCTCTTCCTACAATAAAGGCCAGTGTGCACCCAGGTCCCTGGTCCCCCTCCTTCTAGAACTCATGTCACCTCTGTGCCTCACTCCTGAGGCCATCCTCAGGGAGATGAGCTCCAGCTGAGAACAGGCCAGGCCAGGAGAGGATGCCTACTGGGAAGGAGCAGAGGTCAGTTTCCCCAGGACACAGATAGACTGAGTGGCCAGAGTCTACTCTCTGCTTGGACACTGCTGGCCAAGCATAATGGAAAGCTAACCCGGAAGTCACACACTACTCATGGAACTCCTCCTCCAAGGTAGCTGGTGGTTTCAACAGTGGCTCACACCATGTTCTTTCAGATGACATCTGATCTTTACAGAGTTGAGTTTTCTGCAGTTGCTATGAGAAAAAGTACTTATGTAAATCAGTTGGAACAGGAAATGAGGATGACAAATCTAATCTGATTTCAAGGTTTGAGAAGCTATGTTATTTCCAGCCAGGACGCATGTCCCCTGTAAGAGATTAAGGTTAAAGATAAAAAGAGTTTTATTTAATGTATGTGTATTATTTTTTCAAATAGCTACTATGTTGTTAGGACATAATAGCAAGTTTGAGCCTAACTGCTTAATAAATAAGACAATCAGCTAATTCATGCAGATTCACTGAAAAATATAGTTGAGACACTGTCAAAGTGAAACGGGGAAGTTTGGGAACTACAGTTGCAAATTTTCCTGAAAAGCTGATTATCTCAACCTGTGCTCAGAGGTTGAAGGGGTTTCTGGATGTGCCAGATTAGCCCAAGTAGGGACTGTGAGAAATTCCTGCAGGAAATGGCACCCTGCTTGTGAGCTTGCCTCCCCCCATGCTAGACAGTCTTTCATTGAGCACCAGCTGCTTTGAAGCCCTGGGGAAGAAGAGATGAACTGGTCAAAGAGATCCTGCCCTCAAGAAACTTGCTGTTTTATTGGAGAGACTACCGACCACTGTTAGTGGATCAAAAAATATGTTATCAAACACCTAGCATATGCCAGGCAGTATGATATGGCAGTGAATGGAACAGACAAAATCCCTGCCCTTGTGGGGTTTGCATTCTGCAGGATGAAAGGAATCAAACCGGCTTTTGGAATGCTGCCAGGAGCAGCTTAGGACAAGAATTGGATCGCCTTCCATTTCCATGCAATTTCCCTTCTCACTCCCTTTCCCTCCCACCTCTCATCCCTGTTTAATGTAAATCTTCTTCTCAAGCTCTTCGTCCCTACCCTGTCCTTGTTTACTCCCCTTATATCAAAGGAGTCATTTGGTATTTGTAGATCCTCAGGGTTATACAAAATGTCATATAAGAGGAAAGGAGGGGTAAGACAAGATAATACAAATGGAAGAAATGATTTACAGTAGAAGGGGTAGAGAGAGATAAGGGGAGGGGAGGGGAGGGGAGGGGAGGGGGGATAGTAGACAATAGGACAGACAGCAGAATACATCAGACACTAGAAAGGCAATATGTCAATCAATGGAAGGGAAACTGATGTGATACAGCAATTTGTATACGGGGTAAAAGCGGGAGTTCATAATCCACTTGAATCAAACCATGTAATATGATGTATTAAGAACTATGTAATGTTATGAATGACCAATAAAAAAAAATTATAAAGTAGGAAAATTATACCCATACCATTCAGCACTATGAAGAATAAATAATGTGCTCAATGCTGAAAAAAAAAAAAAAAGAATTGGAGACACAGAGAGATGCTCCGCCCCCACCTAGCCCTACAAGATGCAGGTGCTGCTGAGCCAGGTGTGCCTTGAAGGAGGAGGAGCGGACTCATGAGTTGACTCAGCCTCTGCTGGTAGGCAGAATGACAGCCTCAAAGATGTCCACAGCCACATCCCTGGAAACTGGGACTGTGGTCTTAAATGACTAAAGGGAATTAAGGTTGCAGATGGAATTAAAGTTTCTAATCAGGTAACCTTAAAGAGATTATACTGGATCATCCCCAACATAATCACAAGGGTCCTGTAAATGTGGAAGAGGGAGGCAGAGGTGTCAGCTGGAACTGTGGCGACAGAACCAGAAAGATGGCCTCATGAAAAAGACTGGACGAGTCACGCTGCCCATGAAGTGGTGGGGGCACAGGGGCCAAGCACTCAAACAGCCTCTAAAGGCTGGGAAAAGGCAAGAAAATGGATTTACCCCCCAGAAGCGACCTCAGCCCTGCCAAAAATTACCTTGATTTTAGTTTTAGTGAGACCCCGCGCTGACTTCTGACCTCCAGAAGTGTAAGATAAATCTGTGTTAAGTCACGTTTTTAGTAATTTATTAATAGCAGCAATAGGAAACTAATCCAATCATTAGGCAACTTGGGGAGTGCTGGGCTAAAGGCTAAGACACTTCCATCGCATAGCTGTGAACATGCATGCTGCAGGAAGCTGCAGGAAGCTCTTCTGTTATCTGACCACGAAACATTTTTTTGTATGTGGGTGGGTCACTTCTAAGACATGGTGTTGACTGGGGCGCAGTCCCAGAGACCCTGGGGAGTTAGGCTCCCCAAGATGGAGGTGGCTCCTTAATTATTTATATCCTTAGTTCTGCTGACACACAGTGGACACACTAACTCTCCACAGAATGTGGGAACAAGAGCACCAGCTACAGAAGCCATGGAGAGCGAGGAGGGAGTGACTTTCTTGATGACGGGCTATCCCTGTGCACCCTGAGGAGAGATGCAGAGCTGGACACAGACCCTGCCTGCCTCTCCTCACCCAGGGCTCTTTCTCAGGCCTCTATGCAAGGGGTTAGGGTTAGGACTGTGTACCCTTCAATGCAACGTGCCGCCATCTACACGCAATGCAGCCCTGGGGCTCACTACTGAGCCTTCACAAAGGGTCAGGTCACATGCATCTAGTCCAACAAGAATCTAAAAAATCCATCTGAAATTTTCTATTTGAAATTTACTGGTCCAGGAAGAATTATGCAAATTTATTAATGATACATGATAGTTAATGTATAGAAGTACTAGAAAATATTTTTTGCTTGTTTTTGGCATGTGACAAGCTGATTCTAAATTGTTTATTGAAACGCTGAGAGCCATGACCAGTCTAGATGCTTCTGAAGAACAGTTGCCAAGACTTGTCCCACTGGGTGTCAGGACTGCTTCCAAAGCTATGATGATGAAGACAGGGTGCTTTCAGCACAAAGAACAGCGAATGTCCCGATAAAGCAGAGGATGCAGCTCAGAAATCACCCTTACCTTTGCCGACATCTGATTTATGACAAGCTGTGTATATTTCAGTGTAGTAGGAGAAGGGATGGGACAACTAGAAATTTCATGTGTGTATGTGTGTGTGTGTGTGTGTGTGTGTGTGTGTGTGTGTATGTGTTTGTATATTACACATACATACACACATGGACAAATAAACTTGGGGGAGATCAGGATTGAACCCAAGGGCACTTTACCATCACCAGGCTTTTTTATGTTGGGACATGGTCTTGCTCAGTTGCTGAGGGTCTCACCTAGTTGCCCAGACTGACCTTGAACTTATAACCCTCCCGCCCCAGCTTCCCAGTCACTGAGATTACAGGTGTGCATCATTGAGTCTGGCTAACAACTTTAAATTATAAAGGAAAAACAAAAACTTCACCTTACAGCACAAGCAAAAATGAATTCCAGGCAAACTGGGGAACTTAGATGTAAAAAGGAAAACAACAAAACTTCTAGAAGATGAGAGAATAAAATGACTTCACAATTCTCACACAGAAGAAGCACTATCCATCAAAGGAAAAGGTGGAGAAGCTGATTTGCCTTACAGTTAAGAACTTCGCTCATCAGATTCATCAGAAGAGCCCACTAAGAATGTGGGAATGTGGAATAATAAATGTGCAACACATCTTTTTATAACACACCTAAAAATCAAGGGGCTCATATCTAAACTGTATAAAAACTATCAATTAATGAGAAAAAGTCAAACCAGTCAAGAAATGCCAGAAACCATAAGAGGAAATCTAATGGACAATAAAATATGAAAGGAAAGCTCGAAGGAATTCAGGGAACTGCAGATTCGAACCCCAGTGGAATACCACCCACTCTCCGCTGGCTGGATTCTGAGGACGCAAAGCATGGACGGGCAGGTGGGGTCCCCCATATCTTCCATACTGTTGGAGGAGTGTAAATTGAACACGCCAGCAAAACGTCAGTATCTGAAAAACTGCAGACAAAGTAACCCAAAGATCAACTAATTGATGGGTGCCATTGATTCTAACTCCCTGGAAGCACCCCACACAGAGTGCGCCTGCGTGTACTGGGAGACACACCCAAGAACAGTGAATACCAGCAGTTAGTTGAGATTCCCCAACCCCAGGACAAACAGACACCCATCGCCCAATCACAGTGGGACAGATAAATGTACTGGGATCTCTCTATACCCTGGAAACACTGCACAGCAAAGAAAACATCATCTCCTGGATGGCTATGCACAACAAATCATCAGAACCACAGATCGAGATATATTGCTGAGCAAAATGACGCAGCCGGCATGATGGAGAATTCAAGATAGCACAATTCTATAGAGAATTCAAGGCACACAAGCAAACTCTTCAGCGATCTGAAATTAGGGAGCTGGACTATAAAGAAATCCAGGCAAATGAATATTACAGAATCCTGGACCATGGTCTTGCTGCAGAGCAGGCAGGGGTCACATGTGAGAAAGGAGGAGCAGGGGCGGGGGGCGGGTGAGGGAAGGTCACTCTGGTGCTGATTTTGTGATTGATGTATTTACAGGCAACAAGAATGTGCACCATACAACAATGTTTAAGCTGTACGCTTATCTTTAATGCATGAAAACCCAATTGTGCACTTGTGATTCAAGTCCACACACGTACAAGACTATGTGCTGGGTGCTCACTGTGCCATGCTGAGGACTGGGGCTGTGTGATTTCGACCTGTCAGCTCACAATTCTTTCTAAAAGTGCAATGGATGGGGTGTCATCATCCCCAATTTATCCAGGGAAGTACAGAAGCTTAGAGATGCTTGGCAGCTTGTCCCATGACACATGATTTCTGGGTCTCCCCAGAGAACTCAATCACAAATAAGCAAGGCTGAGGAACAATGGCAGAGTCAAACCCCATACTTTACTATGCAAAGGCAGACACCTGAATGCATAGCAGGGTAACCAGAAATCAACATGAATGGCAGGGAGGCCCTTGCACAGTGGGGCTGGCATGGGTGTGGATTCCTGAGCCAACACTTATCTGCTGGGAGCCCTGCACCTGTGCTTCAGCCTCTCTGTGCTGGTGTCTGTCTCTGAGAAGGGTGGATGTAATAAGATATATTTTTTAGACTGTAGTGAAGAATACAGGAGAGCCGACATAGCAGCCCTGTGTGACTGGGGCACAGCAAAGAACTTCACTAACAGCTTCCATGATGCTCCATTGCTTTGCTCTGCATTAGAAGAACATGAGAAAAGGAAGACATTGTGGATCCCACTTTGATCCAGCCGTGTGTCTTGCAGCCAGCCTCCCTTGGAGGCCTGGTCTCCAAGGAGGTACCCTCGCTGGCTGGATACAGCAGGACACGCGGCATGTGTGGAGGGAATGTCGACCTTTCTCTCCAAACCTTCGTCTTTCTCTTTGTCAAAGTGCCATGCAGTCTAGTTTCCCTGAATTGCCTACAGAGGACAGAGGTACAGGCATCTGCCACCCTGTGGCATGAACTCTTGAAAGCAAAGGCCACTCAGCCATCTGCAAGCCCAGGGTCTGTACTTATGTCTCTACTCAGTTTGTAAATAGAACTGCTAGTGTTTCCTGGCCTCAGTTTCCCTGTGTAGGACAGTGCCAGTGCTCGCTGTGCCTCAGTTCCCCTCTGTGAAATGGGCTGAGGCCTCCTGGGGGTGGTTTCTGGGTGTGAATATACAGAAAGGGCTTTGCATTCATCTCTAGAACATACCAGCTCTCCACAAACATGAGCTGTATAATAAAAGTATCTGCCTTGCAGGAATGTTTGGAGATTTAAGTGATTAATGCATATCAAGGGCTTTCCACACAGCCTGGCATATAGTAACTGCTCAACAAACCTCAGCTATCATCATTACAAAGAAAATGGACACCTTGGCATCTCACATTGGTATCCACTTGGATGTGCCTTTCCAGTCTGTTTCTACCTATAATTTAAAAAATACTCAATAGCTCTCCTAATAATTGAAACACCCGGAAAAAATGTTAAAATATTTTCTAAAGTCTACCCTTCTGAAAACTAGAATTACTGACTTCAATAGAATTTCAGGTGTGATGGCACACGGCTTCAAGTGCCAGGCATTTGTGGCTGTCCTCCAGAGAGTGCCAGAGGAAAATCCCAACGCACTCAGGAAGCACTGCCCAGCCTCCAAACCCCGGCTCCCATCCTGTCCTTCCGTGGCAAGAAGGGCACCCAAGGACACTGAGGTCTCAGGTGACAGCCCGGACTTCTTAGCAGTGTCATAGAGCAGGGCAGGGGAAGGGCAGAGCTGAGACTTCTGCATGTGACATTCAGAGTCTGGCTGTGGTTATCTTAAGAGGATCCTGAGATTGGCTTGCTGTCATCTCAAGAAAACGACCTTCTCTCTCCAATAGCATCTTCCTGGGCTGGAATGCTCAGGTGAATACTTCCACCTCTTTGGAAGGCAAGTGATCTACTTAAATCTTTTGGTTTAATTATAAAAGTGATGCATTCAGAAAGCCCGGGGAAGGTAATCATCCTGCCATTCTAAAGCAACTGTTCAAGGCTTTCCCCATCCTTTGTACTGTATCTGAGACCAAACAACTTCTCCTGATTGCTGGCTAAGGACTATGAGGCTTTTTTTGTAGATGAGACAATAGAAGCTCAGAGCAGTCAGTCATCTGCTCTAAGGATACACAGCATGAACATGGTGGAGGTGGACATGACCTCAGGCCTCCAGGACCTAGTTCTTAGAATAGATGTCTCAGCATAAGAGAAAGGGCTTTAGAATCAGCTGACCTGATTCCAACCAGGTAGGCATCCTGGCTCACTTCTCAATTTCTGGATAACCGATTTTTTAGTTTTGTTTGGGAATGAGAATATCTACCTTGTGGGTCAGTGAGAAATGGATGTAATGTATGCAAAGCTTCTAATGCTGACACAAGATATAGATGCTTCCTGGAATTATCTTTGTGCCTCAGGAATGATGGGTCCAGGAGGGAAGGCCTGAATGGCTGGTCTAAGAGTGTGTCTGTTTCTGCAGCCAGGCTAAGCCTAGATGGTCCCTTCATTCCGGAAGAGGAGACTCAGGCTGGCTGTGGCTCTTTCCCACTAGAGGGCAGCACGAGCCTAAAAAAGAGAGATTCTGGCATGGGCAACATCCTCACTCTCCACTTCCCAACTGCTAGTGTCATCCCAGGTCAGAGCATCCCTTCTCTCAGCTCCCACCCACCTTGCATGCCCTCAGTTTATGCAAACATATTCCCCTAACTTGAAATCCACAGGCTCAAAGTTCTCCCCCCCAGAAGGTGTGTTCTGCCTCATACACACATGAATAAAACATGACCCATAAACAGCAAGAAGCCTGCAAAACATGCAATCCTTGCTTATCCAACGTCCACTGCCAACAGCCTGACAGCATTAAGTAAATGACCTTGCTTATGTCTGAAGAAGAGGTGCGGGGGGCAGGGAAAGAGGCAGTGCTGACCGTTTGTTGAACAAACAGTACAAGCCAGATATTGCACATAATTCATACAATAGAATTATCCCCACTGCAAAGTTAATACACGAAACAAAATGCTAATGCTGCTAAGGTCAGGTGCTCTGTAACAGTGACCGAGCTGGTCCCCTTCCCATGGCATCAGACCTGTTTATCTCTTAGGTAATATACCCGAATCTCAAATTCATTGGCACGTTGGAATCAACTGGGAAACAAAGTAAATACTAACCCCCAGGTCCTGCCATTTTAGATGCTGATTTTGCTGGTCTGAGAGACTACCTGGGTACTGGGATTTTTCCACAGTTCCAAGGTGATTTTATTTGCAGCTAGTTTGAGAAACCTTAGCAAATGAGCCCCTGACCTCGATAAAGCTTTAGTTCCTAACACTGAGCAAAGAAGCAGTTGGTATGTAAAATGCATTAAGGGCCATGGGAAAAGGAAGGATGTGGACACTCGCTGATTTCAGCCCCACAAAGCAGAGGGGCAGTTGGTCACTGAGCATGGCCAGACTTGAGGTCGCTGAGCATGATGGCAGAACCTCAATCTGTGCAGCCAGCCAAAGCAGCCCAGTATGCACCACCACTCTGCACACACGACTACAGATCAGCACCTAGCACACCAGCAGGGCCTTGGTGCTGTGCAGCATGGACTTGCTCATGCTGGTCCTCAGGCTGAACCCCTTCTGCAGGACCCTTTGCACAGTTAGATTCCTACTTGCCACTCTAGGTCTGCCTTAAAGACCACCTTCTCAAGGGTCCTTCCTAGATTTCCTCTCTTCTTCCTCCCACTTCCTTTTTTTGACAGCGCACTGGGCCTGAGACTTTTTCTAGAGTTCTGCTTACATTCTGCCTGGATTCAAAAGCCGAGTTCCATGTATTGGGCATTCCATAATTTTTAGTCTCAGGGAAGGTAGAAGAGCCTTTTTATATTCCCTCTTCCATAGGGGCACCATAGTCCCTGGCTCAAAGGAAGGACCCTGTGCTTATCTGCAGAACTGTGAAATGATTACTAACCCAGCCTGAGAGGCAGAAGTCCTACGTTATAGAGGACGATGCATTTGGAGAAAGTCCTCCAGGCCTCTTCGGGATGCTTAGGGTGGGTCAGCAAGTGGTCTGAGCTGCAGATTCTGCCCATCTTGGTTTCTCAGCTCAGCCAACAGAAGCTTCTATTCTTTCCCTCCAGCACTGGCATGTCCTTACACCTCTCTGTCTGACTGGCCTCTGGGCATCTGGATGTGATGCCTTCTTTGAACACAGCAGGTGCTGGGGAGCAGTGCTGGAGTGGCTGACTCCTCAAAGCCAAGTGAGAACATGCTATCCCCAGTCCCCTGCTGCAAAGCTCCTGGGAAGACGTGGGACTCAGGAGTGACAAGACCATGCTACCTGATGAAATGGGAAAACACTACTGGCAGAGGAAGGGTGGGGAAGCAGGAGCCCTACAGGCAGAAAACCCACCCAAATAAACAACAGAAGGGACCACGAGTGGTGAGCCCAGTGGGACCTCTTGGAAGCTCTTTCTCCACACCTGAGTATCGTTCCTGGCTTCCTGCTGTCCCTCTACCCCAACCTCCAGCAGGGGGCACTAGAGAGACAGCAGGGCCAGCAGTCAGGGCCACCCCAGGCCTTAGCAGCTTCATCTGTAAAATGGGACTATAACCTGCCCTGCTTATCTCCCATGAGGGGCTGAACTTTCTCCCCCAAGGCCATGTTGAAGCCCTAATCTCCAGTGCTGCAAAATGTGACGATATTTGGAGAGATCCTTTAAAGAAGTGGTTAAGTTAAAATGAAGTTCTTAGGATGGGTCCTAATCCAATGTGACTGGTGTCCTTGAAAAAAGAAATTGGACACAAGGAGAGATACCAATGTTGTGTACCGCAGAGGAAAGACCCTGTGAGGAAACGGGGAGAAGGCAGCCATTTGCATGCCCAGGAGTGAGGCCTTAGGTGCTATCCCTGCAAACTCCTTCATCTCAGATTTCCAGACAGCAGAACTATGAGAAAATTAGTTTCTGTTGTGTGAGTCCCCCAGCCTGAGGTACTCTGTCACAGGGTCCTAGAAAACATACAGCTCCTAAGACAATGTGCAACATTGTACTAGATAGTACTGGAAACTTTAGGGTACTGCCCAAATGGCACAGGACATTAGATGCATAAGGTAAGCTGAGGACTGTTAATTAAACTGTCCCAGACTGTCAGAAGTTGGGGGGGGCAGGGCGGGAATCAATATACAGCACATCCCTTTATGGACATCACTCCCTGATTAGGACCCGCCGGATGGAATTCTGGCTGGGAGCTCTCATATTGTCTTAGTATCTATGCACCATTCACTGCAGCCAGTAGGGGGCAGGCTCTGAAATCAGTTGCTGAAGGTTATACAAGACAAATCCTTTTCCTAAAAGCTGTGAGCTTCAGTGTGGTAGGAGAACTGCAGAGCATCAGACAAGGACAACATCCCACTCACAGCATAGGGCAAGAGTTGGTTTAAAAGCAGGTTTGCTGCTAGTGAGGATGGTGATGATTCTGGTGATGGTGCTGACCCCTCAAGGGCTGAGGGCTGGATCCCAGCACTTCCATGCACCATCCCATTCTCACCTCAACCCTATTAGCAGGTGTAAGAAAACTGAGGCACAGGGATATTAATTTACCCAATGATCTATGTACACTGAGAAGTTAAAAGAAGAGCTAAGATAGGGTTTAAGACAAGCAAGGAAGGAGGGGAAGAGTCTGGGAAAAAGCAGAAAAGTGGATGATACCAGGATGTGAGGCAGACATCCCTGGGAAAGAGCCCCTGGTGTAGATGAGCTGTGGCTTGGCACGGAGATCCTGTGGTCAGGCTGTGTTGGCCTGTTGCATGAAGCAGGTAGCACCTGGGCTCAGATGTGTCCTGCCCAAACTATATACTTGAAAGATAAACCCGGAGGCAGGATATGAAAGCAGTGGTGGGAGAGGAGCAAACAGGGAGCAGGGAGACCAATCAGATGCAGAGAATAGCTATGGGAATGTGGACTGATTAGCGGACTCCAGCTGATTTGGTGCCCAGATAATGCATGTTATGCCCCCTTCCACCACAAGGAGGTGCTGCATGCAGGCAACCCCTGCATCTGAAGTGGTTCAGAATCCAGCATCCTTGGTGGACTTTCTGGGCCTCAAGATAGCAGCTACCCCTTCTTCCTAGGCTGGCCACGTCTCAAAGAGAAGTTACCTGTTAAGTTCTAACCATCTTGCTACCTTCACAGGTATAGCCTGTAACTCTAAAGTGCTTTAGAAGCCATCATGAATTCTCTCCGTGGCCACAGGTGACTGGTGCAGTTGAGGTCACTGAGGCAGGGATGGGCTCTTGTCTCAGGGAGACAGCAGGACCTAGTATCAAAAGTCAGGTTCCCCCTACTAGCCAGCTCTGGGGATAGGCCCAGCACCAGCAGGCAGGGCTGCCACTGGTCAACACATAGTTCTTGGTAATTATTTCTTACCCTTATCCCCCAACGTGCTCAGGTATTCTCCAATGAGAGCAGAAAGCCCTCTGCTAAATGGGCCCAGCCCTACTGACACCGTGGCTAAGACAACAGCAAACCACTCTTCATCACATGCTTGCCTTGTTCTAGGTGCTTTGGACGTTATGTATGATCGAATCCTCACCACAACCCTGTGTCTTCACTTCTTGCTTACAAATGAAGAAACCAAGGCACAGAAATGTCAGATTACCAGTCTGGGTAACCTAATCTCATGTCCTGTGAGCCCTGATCGTGCACCTCCTCCCGCCTACCACTCAGCAAGGGGAGTGGCAGCAGGAGGCTGTGGCCCACGGAAATCCCAGGGAATGGTGTCTCCAGGGCACTGAAGACCCAGTCCAGGCTCAGCCCACCCATTGTTGAAGAGCTGAATATCTGGAGGGGGACAAAACTGGACTCAGATCACATGGGGCTCTCCTTGGGACTCCCTTGACAACCACAGTGTGGGGGGGCACCTCTGGCCCAGGCTGACCCACCCTCCACTCCACAAGTGTGTGCTCCACCGTCATGAAGCATTTCTTTTGGTCACCAGAGGGAGCCAGACACCTTCACATCCCAGGGGCACCTGCCTCAGTGGTGTGGTGAGAGTGTCCCAGTTCAAGGTCGGAGGGTCACTGCTCCTCTGAAGATGGCTCTCCTTCCTGGAGAAGGACATAGTGATCCAAAAGACTTTGGTCCACCTTTGGTCATGGGTGAAGGTCCTCACGCTTTGTCAGGAAAATGACCTTCTCCAAAATGCCTAATAGGGAAAGGAGGCCTTTGATTACCTAGACTTTGGGCCTCAGGCTCCTCAACTTCAATCTATACTTAATTAGGTTAATCTGTCTAAAAGCTGCCAACTCATATCCCCATGCTCATTTTATACAGTCAGGGGTCACCTACTTTATAACATCAAGATCAGACTGGCCAGCACTGTGTTGGGTTCTGGGCAGGCTGGGTGTGCTAGGATGAGCAGGATGGCCAGAAGCCTCCTGTGAAGTGCACTCTGCAGGGCAGAGCTGCCCAGATCCCTGTTTGGGATTCAGGAGGCCAGTGGATCCCAAACCTGGTTTGAGCAAAGAGAATCAGGCACTGTGAGCAAGGTGGGTGGCTAGTGGTAGGCTCCTAGGCACTATTCAGGCCTAGAACCCTGAATAGGAGGTCCCATGTTGGGGCAAATGACAGAAGTGCAGTGATCATGTACAGAGCACAAGAATTCTGGAATGAGGCAGAAATCCCACCATCAAAACTAGATCTGCTTCTGAAAGAATCGATATCAACAAGCCCGGGAATGTGGGCTGCAGCTATAGAAATCCCTCCTGTCCAAAGTCAGAGCTGGTGTCCCAAGGTCCCAACCCAGACAAGACTGTAGAGGTAACAGCCAGGTGAACCAGCTGCATGGAACAGCTTTAATTCTCACTGCTTCCAATCTCACCTCCAATGGTGTCACTACACCATGGGATTTGTTTGAAGAACTGTGGAAAACAGTCAAAATGCATGAGAAATGCAAATTTCACCCTGATTTACCATGAAGGGGGACACGGCTGCTTGCTAACATGACTGATGATTCTGAAGCCTGGCAAAATCCAAGGATGGATTATTAAACCCTGGATTTATATGTTCTGCAAGAAGGGAGCCATCACTGTCAGATGCCGACACGGTGCGGCAGAAAAAGGTCAGGCCACACCAACTTCATTTCCTTTGCAGTTTTCTGATAGGTTGGGAGGTTGATTTGAGTAGAGAGAAGTCATGACCACATGATGCTGGGAGGCAAGAGCTGGCTGGACAAAGTCACTTGCTCACCACTCAGGAGAAGGGAACTGCACGCTACTGGGGTGAGAGCTGGATGAACCACCTCGAACTAGCAGAGCAGGTGCCTGAAGTTCTGTCAGGAAAGATGAAGGTCTTGGGTGGCCTGGTGTGCCAGGCAGCTCTCTCCTGTGGTGTTATCTGCATATGGAATGAACACATTACACCCATTCGAGAAGGAAGGTTAAGATAGAAGAGGCAGATCAAGAATTCCAGATCAGTACGACAGGCTCAATCCAGGATGAGGTGCAGCCAGCAGTCACCCACAGGAGCTGGAGGAGTGGTGGGGGAGGGATGGTGCATGAGATCTTCCAGGCAGGAGGAGTTTCAGCTGACTGGAGTCTCAGTGCGCATCCCCACCAGGGAAGCAGTTATCCCAAACTCCAAAACACCCTGGATGGCATTGACAGAGTCTGGGGTACAAGAGAGTGGCCCCCTTATTCTCTCATGGTCAGCACAGGACATGACATTGAGAGACGGCTGTGCCATACTGGATTATGTGCCAGAAGGGCACCTGGGAGAGAGCGATTGAGAAGTCATGCGCTCAATGGCCTCATAAAGAAGGGTGAGTAAGAGGCATGACTGAAGCTCTGCCATGGGAACAAGAAGCCAAAGCAGGTGCAGGATGTGGTTGTAATGAAGCAGGTGATAAGGAACACTGGGCACAGGTGGACTTGATGTCACAGGAGGTAGCGAGCTCCTCACCACTGGGGGAGTTCGAGTGGAGGCCAAGTTGGAGGGGTAGTCCTTCCTCTTGGGTTACAGGAAGGCAGACAAGATGGTCCTACAGTCCTAGACTGACATTTTCACCTGAGCACACTGCCAGCAATTTCACAGCCTCTCACCAGCTCAGGCGAACAGAGGACTTGAATCCTCATGACTGCCCAACAGGCACAGGGGTGAAGTACTTTGGCGAAGGGGCAGAAGAGTGGAGTGGGGGGTGGCAGAACATAGCAAGTGCCCACCAGAAGCTGTGCCACCCCCTGGCTGCCCCATCACTCCTCCTGTCTGCTCACTCAAGATTCCCAGGCTGAATCAACACCAGCCACTGGACTTGCCTGTGCTTCAGGCCCGGAGGATGGCTTTCCTGGAAAACCCTTCTATGCAGACAGTGATTTTCTCTGGAGAAACCTGAGAGATGGGATTTCAGCTTGGAATGGAAGACAGGGGAGAGGAATTGCTGAGCCATGTCTACTTTTGGAAAGACAACAGGACATATGGGTAGTAGATCATCAGACCCTGCCACATCCACCAGAGCAGTCACCATGGAAGGTCCCCAGGGCCCATCGGAGAACAGAACAGGAGCAAGTATTCCCACAGTTGAAACCAACATAATGAACCTTGTTTTCTTGGGATATCATTTCTGGCTCTGATTGGAGATGGAGAAGAAGGACGAGATAGTTGGGACAAAAAAAAAACAAAAAACAACAACAATCCGAGCCTCTTTAAGTATTTCTTGTAAGGAGGGTGGCTGTCTAGTTCCAACACTTGACAGGCTGGCTGAGAGAGGACTGTTCCTCTAGAACAGTGGTTCCCAATCAGGGCAATTATGACCTGAGGGCATTTGGCCACATCTGCAGACATGTTTGTCTTAACAGGGTGAGGGATCCCACTGGCATCCAGTGGGTAGGAGCCAGGGATACTGCTGACCACGCTATAGTGTACAGGACAGTCCCTGCAATGGGAATTATCTAGCCTAGACCATCACCAGTGCCAAGGCCGGGAAACTCAGCTTTATAGTAACCCAGATGCAGCTGCTCTTGGCACTGTGCCTGGCCCACATTCAACCAGTGGTGTGAACCAAGTGGCGACTCATGAGGTGGAGGCAGGAGGATCACGAGTTCAAGGCCAGCCTCAGTAACTCAGCAAGACCTTAAACAACTTAGTGAGACCTGTCTCAAAATAAAAAAAAATGGGTTGGAGATGTGGCTCAGTGGTTAAGCACCTCTGGGTTCAATCCCTAGTACCAAAACAACAACGATAAAAATAAAAACAAACAAATAACAACAACAAAAAACACAACTAGTTGTGTGAGCAGGCAGGGAGGGACTGGTGCAGGTGTGGGAGACTCCAGGGATCTATTTAATACAAACTGGCACTTAGGACGGAATAGGCTTGAGGAGAATCCTCTTCTCTGTCAGAGTAAGAGCTAAAAATACGAACCTTATAATGCTAGAACTTGTTCTGGATTTTTTTTTTTTCATTTTGTCTTTTGGGACATCCCAACACCTTTTTATTTTAAGACAAGGTCTTGCTCAGTTGCTGAGGCTGGCCTCAAATTTGCAATCCTCCTGCCTCAGCTTCCTGGATTTTTGGAATTATAGGCCTGCACCACCATGCCTGGCTGGATTTTCTTTGAAAGCCAGAATAAACCTTCTCACCTGCTGGTTCCTGGACTTAGTCTTCTGTGAAGTCAGAAGCAGTCCTGTGATAGCTGCCACCTTTCCACGGGATGACAGTGTCCTAGGAGGAAGAGCCTCATTATGACCTGATGACTCTCCATCTCATTCTGACCCCCTGTCAACACTGTAGATGGACCATACTATCTCATTTCCACATATGATAAGACCTAGACATCAAGTTGTCTTGCCCAAGCCTCCTGCAACCCGCCCTAGCCCGCTTCTTAGGACTTTCCATGTCTCCCAAGCTCTGTCAAAGCTCTAGTTTTTATACTGAGCTCCTTGGTGCAGGGGTGACTCTGCAGAAGGGTGGAGAGAGCTGAAGATGTGAAGGTTCAGATTCTGATATAACCAGGGCAAGCCTATCCCTTCTCCAGCCTGCTGTGTAGACTTCTGGGTGAAGTTCTTGTAGGGGTCTGAATGACAGTTTCCAAGAAGACACAGCAACAACCCAAATATGAGAATGCATCCTTATTTGGGGACAGGGTCTCTGCAGATGGAATTAGGAATTCTGGGATGAGGTTATCCTGAATTACCCAAGTGGGCTCACAAAATCAGGAGTCCCCCATACACAAAGAGATGGGGGAAAAGAACAGCAGTATGAAAGCAGTCAACAAGCCAAGGAACCTCTGGATCCACCAAAAGCAGGAAGAGCACAGCGAGATTCTCTCCTGGAGCTTTTGAAGGGAGTGAAGCCCTGCTAACACCTTAATTTTTGATCTGATCTCTAGAACCATGAGAATAAATTTCTCTTACTCTAGGTCACCAAGTTTGGGGTCATTTGTTGTAGCAGCTTCAGGAAAGAAATACAGTTTTCCTTTTAATACAGTTTTATTAAAAAAAAAAGTCCTATTGCCCAAATTTGGAAGTCAAGACTCCTAATCTTGATATTCTATTTATTTTAGTCCAAGTCAGGGGCATACCAGACCGATGTTAAATGAAAGTGGAATAAATGATGGTTGGAATGTTGGTTAGAGGTTGAGTTTGGTTAAATCATCTTATATGATTCAAAATTCAGGGGAAGGAAAGAAACACGAAGGGTGGTTATGCTTACTAGTTTCTCGTTGTTCCAAAAGGCCTTTGTTTTGCACCATCCAAAAATCCTTTGAAACTTATTAACTCACTGGAAAGCTGTTGGGATCCATGAAGGGAAAGGAGAAGTACTTTGCTACCCAGGTGATTCCCACAGACAGCTTCACAGGTAAGACCTGATTTGTGCCACTAACTGCACCCTCAGGGACAACTGAAAAAAAATGGACCCCTGGTTCAGAGTCTTCCCAGGTCCTAAGCAAGTTACTCAGCAGAAGGAACAAGAGGCTGGCGCATCCAGGCCCCAAATCATGACTAAAACCCATCCAGTGTCATTTGCCTGCCAGAAACAACTCTGCAAATGCAGACACAAATGGCCTGTCATCATAGTAAATCAGAGAAGGCTCAGTGCTTCATTTCAAGATGGGGACACCGAGCGCGCAGGACTTGAAGTGATGTGTCCCAGAACTAACAACTGAAAAATCAGGGCCAGAAGAGAGGCCACAGCCTGCCCAAGGAACCGCTGCTCTGTCATAGTGGCCGGTACTGTCAGCTGTCACCTATGCTACTAAGCTGGTATCATCCATCAGAAAGAGCTCTTGGTGTCACCATTCACTTTGCAAAACCTAACATGAGAGGACAATGACTCCCTGAGGTGTGATGCTTAGCTTCCAGTGACTCTGACATGCATTTTTTAAAAAGCTAAAAGGGGATTAATATTACTTCTACTTCATCAATTTTAAAGTCCAAATTACTCATCCCTCCACCCTGTCTTCTGAATACCTTCCAATCTGCACTCAGGCACAGCCAAATAAGAGGACTTTGTGTTCTCTGAATTGCTTCTCCTGCAGAATGGGAACCTCCCCAAGCTTGGGGCCACCCCACCTGTGTCCTTTACTCCTGAGGCGGCACAGGCCTGGGACACCAGCTTCTGCAGGAGAAGTAGGAGAGAGAGCCTGGACTTGTCTGTTTTTTTCTTTTCCACCTCTGTCTATAAACTCCCCACTCCACGAGGTCCAGCCTAGGCCAGCAGCCCTAAGACAGTGACTTGAATGTCCCCACCAAAGCTCAGCTCTCATCCCCAACACCCCCAACCAGGGAGGGGATGGCCCTGCTCCTTCCAACAGTTACATTTAATAAATTCCCAGAAAAGGGTGCAGAAGAGCTGTACCTCTGCATTCTAGTCTCTTTGTTTGCTCAGCTATTACTGCTTTTCCCTGTCGCCCATGGCTCACATATATTGCTGATTAAGTGTTAGTGACTCTAACACTTATATGGATGTAGTTATTTCATTGTGATAAAATCCACACAATATAAAATTTGTCATCTTAACTACTTTTAAGTGAGCAGGGCAGTAGTGTCAGAAGTGTTCCATTCATTCACACGGCTGTGCAGCCAATCCCCAGAACTCTTTTCTAAAATAGTTTTAAACAATGCAAAATTTCAAATCTAAAAGTAGAAGAAACAGACTGAAATAATGAAGGTCCAGATACCCATCACCAGCCACAGCCATCAACTCGTGGTCAACCTTCCACCTATTCCCCACTCTCTCCTCCTGCCCCTGTGTTATTTTAAAGTGAATCCCAGACATGACTTCATTCATAAGCACTCCTGGACCTGTCTTTAAAAGATAAAGACAAACACCAAAATGCTATTCGCGCCTCTCCCAATACGTAACATTAATTCTAGAAGGCTGGCTGTTAACTTTCAAACCCTAAACTCCTTTATCTGCCAATCAACAGGGTGAGGTACCACCCAAACCCATCCTGCTGACCAAGAAACGAAGGGATGATCAGAGAAGCTATGTGACATCTTAAGGCCATTGATGTTGAGACTTGGGGTTTGGGAATCTTTCTACTCTGCCTTTGTCTCCTGGGGGGAGGCGAGTGATTTGCTGGGAGCAGCTGGTTCTGAATGAGCCCGATGCCTACGCGACAGTCCTCCTCCTGCTCTGCCCTTTCCGAATTCTAACTCGGGCAGCCTCCCAGTCTGGCTTCTTTGAGCATTTTTACTGTAGTTTCTTATTATAAAAGTATAAAAGTTATTGCAGCAAGTCATGTTAATGATTTTCTGCTTTATTTTTGGTCTTTTGGGGGGAGAGGCACCATAGGAATGGAGAAAGAAAGCAGATTTATGTCGCCTGGGTGGGTTCTCAGCTGCAGCTCCTGGGGAGGGCTTTCCCCAGTGACTCACTGGGTGACTCATTCATAATCCTCCCCAGCCCAGCTCCTCAGAGATGGGAGTTTTTAAATGAGAAAGCAAGGCCATACAATGGCCCAGGCCTTGCTTTAGGCTGCCTCCTTTCCAGAGGGCCTGGCTCCCATGCTGGGGTCCTTCTGCCCCTGGGGCCTTGGTGACCTGTTGATATGGATAGATTTTGACAGAGTTGAACTGAGAGGCAGAACAGGGTTGGATCACATGAGTTGGATTTATGTCAGCTGGAGTGACACCTCCATGGTGCAAGGAATGCTAATGCTGGCTTCTTTCTTGGATATTTGCTACCGACATGGTCCCTGCAAAAGTCCTGAACTGAATTAAGGACAGCAGGGGATGACCTTTCTCTGAGCAGCACCTAGTCTCAGACCTTGTGTAAAGATTGAATTCTTATAATTCCTATCACACTGCCCTGGAACTATTTGCTTATACATCTGGGTTGGTCTAGAGGGAGGTTTCTCAGCCCTGGCACTACTGTCATGATAAGGTCAGTGATCTGCAGCAGGGGGTGGGGGTGGGGGCTGTCCTGTGCATCATGAATACCGAACAGCATCCCAGGCTGTTAGATCCTGGTAGCACACTCTGACTCCAGTCATCATGACAGCCAAAAAACGTCTCCAGCTATTGCCAAATGTCTCCTGGGAGCAAAAAGACCCTGAATGAAAACCCCTGATTCACAGCATGGACTTATTAAGGGCAACAACCTCTGTCTTATTTCTCTTTGTCTCCCCATTACCCTAGTATGATAGATGGCCCATGGTAGGGATCTCAAAGTATTTGTGGTCTCTTACTGCCACATGAAGTAGGTGCAGAGCCCAGCATGTTACAGATGGTGAAGCCAGATTTAAAGTTAGGTAGTCAGTGTAGTTAGGTAAATCGGGTCTAATACCGAGTGAAATCTAAAATGGAGGCCATGCTGGGAATGACTCAGGGAAAACAGGACAACTCATGGAGTGTTAATAAAGTTCCGAAAAGGCCCTAGGCCAAAGTCCACCTGGAAGAAATGTTAATGAACATCCCCCAACAGATTCAAAGACAGCCCATCCCAAAGAAATGTTAATGAAGCCCAGGATACAGCCCTCAACAGATTTGGAGATAGCTCATCCCAAAGAAATGCTAATGAACAGCAAACTTGACTCAGAAATGACCAGATTACTCCTTTGTCCCAAACCCTTCCCACCTACATTCCATCACCAAACCTATAAAAAGGGGAACACATTGCCCGCTAACTGGATTCCACCTCTTGGGTCCCCTTCTTCCTCCGGGAGAAGTCTTTTCTTCTGTCCTTTAATAAATTTCTAATTTCTACTCTGACCTTGCCTCGGCGTGCGGGGAGCAAGAACTGTCAGCGGTCAACAGCGGTAACAATGGGACAGGAAAGGCTCAGAGAGGTCCTAGATCTGGGTGTGACAGGGCAGATGACACCAGGGTCTTTCCTGTTTCCAAGCCCTGTGTAAGGGGTGGGAGCTAGGAGGTAGCTCAAAAGAGGAGCTCACTGGGGATCCTCTTGCTTTCTAGCTGTGGCCGCCAAGGAACAAAGAAGTTAATGCCATTCGGACAGAGTTCCTTCCGAGTGCCTGCAGCTGTTAATTAACTAGGAGTACCTACATTCAGAGTCTTGCTTTAGTCTGGGGCCTCTGTGCTGTCTGCAATCAAAGTGGCTAGAGCCTTGTGGCTTTACCATGAGAGAGCAGAACAGGGTAGAAATTTAAGAGTTCTCTCATAACTTAAACCCAAGAAAAAATGATAAATGGCAATGATTTGAACTACGTTTGCAACGGGACGTGTCCAAGGGAAGCTCACGGCCCCAGTTGCAGTTGGGCTATGAATGAATTTAGTTACAGAATTTGAAGTGCTGTTTTAATTAGGTTTGGATTTTGCTTTCCTTTTTCGAAGAGGAATATAGAACAGAGTAAATCATCTGATTCATATTTGAAAGTGGGAGTAACGTGGGGGTACGGGAGGGGACTCACATGGTTTGCAATTTGGTACCCAGTTTGCTGAGCAGAAAAATCTAATTTCTAACTCCCTCACTGCTAAGTTTTCTTTCAAAATCATATAAATTATGAAGAACACAAATAGCTCCATGCATCTATACCCAGAAGCTCAATCATGCCCACATCATCTGGGTTTGCTTGGCAGTACTGTTAGGTAGCCTGCACTAAGTGTTGCTGTGGTCTGAATGTGTCTGTCTCCCCAGATGCATATGCTGAAATCCTATCCCTCAGGGTCATGGCATTAGAAGGTAGAGATTTGGGGAAGCAATCAGGTCAGGGGGAAGAGCCCTCAGGAATGACATTAGTGGCCTGATAAACAAGAGACTCCAGAGAGCTCCCCTGCCCCTTCAACCATGCTAAGACACAGTGAGATATCCATTGGGGAACAAGAAAGCAGGTACTTTACCAGACACTGAGTCAGTTGGTGCTTTGATCTTAGATTTCCCAGCCCCCAGAATGTTAAGAAATCAAGTTCTCTTGTGTATAAGCTTTCCAGTCTATAGTATTTGATTATGGCAGCTCAAACAGACTATGACAGGTAGCACTGCTTCCAAAAACAGTCTAGAGCTACAAAGGAAACTATAAATAATATTCTTCAGTGATAATCCTGATTCGAGGAAGCCTGTCCAAAAGGTGCTGCATGGTCTACTTGTGGTTAAGTGATGCTTAAGGAGTCCCATTGACCAATCCAGTTGATGACACTTGACATTAGGTTAATGGCTTTATGTCATCATGTTTGAGAAGTTCACTGTATTTGCTTTAGCAGAGAGAAAGAAGCCAAAGAACAATGAATCCAGTGCAGTATCTTAACACCATGCTCCTAGTTGGCTCACCTGTGCTATAAGAATACTCCAACTTCTCCCCCAGGGATAAAGGGCAGGTGCCTGGAACCTGTGACCTAGGTGCTGGAGCTGGTGGGCAGAGGTGAGGGCAGAGCACTGCAGGCTGTGAGAACCAAGAGACACCAATGGAGACTGAATGGGATGGGTCCAGGCAGGCTCTTCAGTAGCACTCCAGCCATCACCATTCTTAATACAAAGCTACAGCAAGCAGCCTTATGATAGAGGGTTCTGGGATCCTGCCCCTGGCCTGAGGGATGTGGGTGTGAATGTGGTGGCACAGCCACTGTGGATACAGCACTGGTCATGATGGCATCAAATGCACATCCCTCCTGGGTTCATTAGCAGGATGGGCCCTCCATTTTTCTAATTTAAACTCCAGCTTACTCCCCACCCGGCTCTCCAATATTTATGTTCTAGGTACGAAAAAGCAAATCCCCAAAGACACCCTGGAACTGCATCTGAATTCCTACTGAGCTCCCCCATAGGCTTTATGGGCTTCAATGAGGAATGAGGAGCTTTCTTTCCAACAGGAAGTTAAAATATTTTATGATAGTATCCAGAGGGACTGGCCCAGAAGTTCCCTGTGAAAACACAGCCACGACAAATCCTCACCATTGGTAGCGAGAGAGAGGAGAGCAATGGCACTGAAGACAATGGCCAACCTCGACAGTACCCTCTGCAGGTGCCAGGCCCCAGCTACATGCAATACATGCCTGTCTCACTTGATCCGCAGCCCAGCTCTACAAGGCAACACCGTTCTTAGGCTCACTTTGTGGATAAGAAAACTGAGGCTCAGAGAAGTTAAACAACTTGTCCAAAGCCACGTAAATAAATAGAATAAACGGATTTGAGCCTTGAAATAATATGCATTCTCATTGTTCTCAAGGAACCAGATGTTTCTACAGTGTGTTCAAGTTTTGCAACTCTCAGAGGCTGACTTGTCCCTAGTCACTAATGAGCACCAAGTTAAAGCACCCCTAACCCTCATTCATCTCATCTACAACATGGGGGTAAATTTAGCATCTACTTTATAGGGTGATCCTAAGGGGAATGTGAGCTAGTCCATAGAAAAAGCAAAAAAAGAAATCAAAACCAAAAACAAAAATAAAACACCTCAAAACACTGCCTGGCTCCATTTTTTAAAAAAATTTCATTACCCTAGTTAAAGGGACAGACTATAGGTGGAGTCCCCACCCTGTACTTAGAAATGACTCTGATTCTACTCCATCTTCACAATTAGTCTTTACAATGGTTCTTCCTGTTCCCATTTCACAGACCAGGAAAGAGAGGTTTTGGCTCTCATCCAGGTCATCTGACCAATGAGAAGCAGAGCTGGGACTTGCCCTTGGGCCCTTCTGACTTGAGCACCTGTCACTCTACTCTTTACTATGCCATATGGCCAGAGTTCCAACAGTGTTTCCAGGGTTTGAATTGAAGTGGGTTTAACTGGTTATCAATGTACAAGGGGCTCTAACCAGCAACTGTCACATTAACAAAACTCCCACAATCTTGGCTGAGTTCCACACTCAGTTGCCATGACCACATCCTCAAAAGGAGCTCACTGTCACATCTATTCCCAAATGGTTAAATTTCCTCTAGCCTGAAGCTTAATACTCATGGCAGAATCTGAGCTGGCCCTCAGGGGCTATTTTTAGCTACCCATTTTGGCTGTCCTTTCTGGGTGACCTGATGGCACAGGCTAAGATATGATCTGCCCAATGCTTCCCCCCTCCCCTCTCTGGCTCCCACCTTGAGAAATGCTCAAGTTCCAAAGAACTTGCCCAAAATAGAATTTCAACTTCTGACTTACTGAGAGGGATAGGAACGAGGCAGGAGGACCCTGATCCAGGAGCCATCCCAGGACGGCCCAGTGGGGGCAGAGAAGTTGGATGGGAGCCAGTGGCTTCCAGGCACGCTGATTTCCAGGGAAGGCTTTATTTTTTTTTTAAATATATTTTTATTAGTTATTGATAGATCTTTATTTTATTTATTTATGTATATGTGGTGCTGAGGATCCGAACCCAGTGCCTCACACATGGTAGGCAAGTGCTCTACCACTGAGCCACAACCCCAGCCCCGGCAGGGAAGGCTTTAATGAGCATCCGGCAGAGGGACCACAATGACAGCCTCAGTTGGTGGCCATGCTCCAAGCCAGGGGGCAGGCCACATAAGCAGGAGCCTGAGAGAGTGGCCTGGCATGTCAGAGACTACCTCAGGGCTATGACTCTAGATCTCATCACCCCAAGTACCTCCCTTAACAGCTGGCTGGTTTTAAACAGTCCACGGTGAGAAATTCATCCCTGGCCAACTGGTCTCCCTCTGCCAGGGCTTTCTCTTTCCAAGTCTTCTACCCTGCTGCCAACAGAGCTGCCTTCTCCAGGACACAAGTTTGACCACACCAACCCCTCCTCAAAACCTGTCACTGATTCTTCACTGCCTTCCTGGTGACATTCACACTTCCTCCTGTGGCTCATGAGACAACATCCCCTTTACAGAGTTCCCTGCAAGTCACTCTCTGGGCCACTGTGCCATGCACTTCTTAGAAAGACTGACCTGACTTGGGCCTGGGTTTGGCTGTTCCCTGAGTCATTCCCATGAAATTCATACAGTACTCAAATGTCACCTCCTTCACAAAGCTGCCCCTATCTGCCTCATTGTGCTCTTGGAATTTTTCTTTGAGCAGAATAAATGCTCAACCCAAGTTTGCTGCATTGAATTAACTTACAGCTTCTGCCTTCAATTAAAACATGCAAATTTGCCTGGACCTGGGAAACATCCCTTAGTCATTGTCACTTCTGTGCCAGAGCACTTCCTGGGTGCCTCCCTGAGTGCATGATTTGATAGTGGAGGGCGGACCTAGGGCTGGGTGCAGGAAGAAGGGAGAAGAGCACAGAGGCAACTCTGGGAAGGCCAGGCCTCCCTGCCTGGGACCCACAGGGGACAGGTCTGGGGCCTGCAGCCCCTCTCCCCCTCCCCCACTCCACCTGAGAACTTCTGGATCTTCTTTCTCATGATGGCAAATCATCAACCAGACCATACAAGACTTGACCCCAAAGGTGTCCACTAGGTGACAGCGGTTTGTCCTCTGATATTTGCTTTCTTTGTTTCTGATCAAACTTGAATCATCATGGCGCTTTGGAGTCTGACACAAGGGAAGAGCATGGGAATCTACGCTCCCTGAAGATACTGTGTCCTGGGACAATGGCAGGGGAGACTCACTGCCACAGTGTGATGCAAAAGTGTCCTGTCTGACAACAGATGAAGAACCTGGACCCCTGGGAATATGTGATTTGCTCAAGATCCTAGAACTTGGAAGTGGGCAAACTGGGACCAGAACCTATATCTCTGAACACCAGGTCCAACACTCTGTCCACCCACTGCATATGGCTAATATCACTCTGTCCATGTGACATGAGGCCGGTGAGGCTGACTGCAGGTTCAGGTTTTCTCTAATGTACTGACATGTGCCAAGTGGCAGTAGGTACAGAGGAACCGGGCTGCTACCCCCTTCTTGAAAGACCTTAACTTTGAGACTGATGTGAGTGACATTCAGGGTAACTTTCTATCAAAAAAAAAAAGTCTTCCTATAGAAAAAGGGAAAGGACTGACTCAGGAATCACTCTGATATCCTGGCCTCAGGCTGGACACAGCATTGGTCGATGTAAGAAAGTGCCCTCTCCTCTCTGCTGCATCCAAGGACATTGCCACTTCCTGGCACATGGACAGCATACATGCAGCCCTCTGGCCACACAGAGGTCTCAGCAGCACAGAACAAAAGAGCTCCTGAGGATGCAGAAAGATTCATACCAACTACTTCCCTCTAAATGATCTATTGAGAGCCAACCTTTACCAAGGGCACTATCAGTGCTGAGGGTACTTTTCTTAGTTAATACAGTAAGTAAAGACCCCATGTAAGATAGGTTATTCTCATCAGCCTTTTGAAGGTGAAGAGGTTGAACATCAGAGAGGTTAACCATTCACCTAGGGTCACACAGAAATTAGTGATAGGAATGACATTTGAACCAGAGAAAAGCTGGTTCCTGGACCTGCTCATTTAACTACCAGGCCATGTAAGAAGCGAAGACTGGGCTTTGCATCTCTTTCACAGCCTGCACAGGGCCAGAGAGGATTGATGAATGAGTGGTCCATGAGCACTATGGGTCACTCACCGCACACTGTACCTGTGGGGAATATCCCTCTTCCCCAGAACTTCCCAGGAACTGGTAGCTAGGATTCCCCTGGATGCCTTCAGTTACCCTTCCTCTCCCTTCTGAGTAAATGTTCTTCCCACACCTACGTGGAACCACAGAGCCTGTTAATACCCCGTAGTCCATCTTCTCTCTTGCAGCCCCTGGGTTTTCTCTGCTCTTCACCTTTGCTGCTCATTTCAGAGACCCAGGGTCTGCCCTTCCTGGAACACCAAGGCTGGATAAAGGAAACAAGCCACCAGTGTGAGCAGATCACAAGAAAAAGACCCACAGGGACCCTGACTTTTTCTACACTCTGGTGGAAAGCCCTGAACCACTTCAGGAAGTAAGGTGGAGGTAGAGGACATTGACTGAGAGGCCTTTAAGAAATTAGAGAGTATAGGGGTTGACTATCCTCTTAGTCACAAGGGGTCATGTGGCAGGTCCTGCTAGATTAGGTACCAGGGAGCCACAGATAAAAGCACAGGGTACACCTGGACTTTTCAAAGATGTGCTGCTTAGAAATGACAGGGAAAGCCCACCACCATGGTCTTGGTGGGCCACTGACACATCTCCAGGGGTGCTAGGGCAGAACTGTGGTTTTGGTGGATTCAATGACCTTAGCCTTGATCTTTCCTCTGACTGCCTGGAGATGCAGCTACGGCCACACACACCCCACCTACCCCAGGACACTCTGACCTTTCTTCCCAGGTAGGGCCAACTGCTCCAGGAAATGCAAGCAGCCCACCTCACCCGCACTCCTGGTGACCACTGCATCTCTTGGGCTGTAGCTGGGGTGGAGAACCTGCATTCTGGTCCCTCTTTTCCCCTTTTGAGGGCCTCAGCTATACGGCAGAGCTCCCTATCAGGGAAACACCTCTCCCTGCTCCATTGTGCAGGTGCCAACAAGGAATTTTATCATTAAAAATATGCAAAACCCTCGGAGGCCCTCAAGATTCTTTAGAGAACCTGTATCTAAGACTATTGTGATAATTATTAGTGAAAAAGGCTTCTTTTCAATGGTAAAACCCTGAACCTTTATTATTTTTCAGAGTGACCTTTTCACTTAAGACACCCACAGGTGTGACCAGAGTCCCCAAAGAGAAGTTTACCTTTTCAGGCCCTCCTGCCATATAGTTCCCAACAGGATGATCTGAGAGAGGGTCTGGACTGATAGGAACCCCTAACCTTAGGAGGAGGTCCTCATGCTGCTTAGGGCCTCACTTAGGGTTCACTCATTCATCTTTCAAGAATTTTTATCACCTTCCCCTCTTAGAAGAAAATAGAAATATAATCAATCTCTCTCTCTGTCTCCCCGCTGCCCTGTCCAGGTATTTGAAAAACTTGCAGTCAGATCACACTTTAGGTCTTCCTCTCAGTTAAATTTCTCCAATCCTCAGGGCTTGCTCTTCATCGTATTTCCACAAGGCCTTCAGGAGGGGCCAAGGGAAGCATGCAGAAGCGCAGCAGGGAGGGCCAAGACAAGGGGTTGTGGGGCAGTCTATTGGTGCTGCTTTGGGAGGTGCAGTCGATATGCGGACCTGCCCTGTCTCACCCAGAGCCTTAACGTGACCATGCAGGCTAAAGTCTTATGGCCCCAAAGGTGAGCCTCTTGAGCAAGGGTGTATGTGTACACACAGGAACAAGCCCCTGGGTGTCTGACAGGGTGATAGGGTGCTGAGGAATATCCTCTTGCTGCCCACCCCCCATTCTGTACCACTTCTTGCCAGGCTGTTGCTTTATTTTCAGCTTTTCTCCACAACTGGAACTTTCTGCAGTTACATCCTCACCAAAATGGCGCCCAACCTCCAACTCTCTGCTTTGTCAGACTCTACCCCATAGCTCTACCAGCCCTTGGGGTTTTAGAGATTTTACAGCTCATCACTATGATCACTCTAGGGCAATTTGAGGAACAAACATGGGAAAGTTTCAGGCTTTGAGGAAACTCAGAGGGGCAGCTATTAATGAGCCAGGAGTCTGATTCAAGCATGAGTGGAGGGGAGATCCCTTCTGCTCTGCTTGTTTTCCTCTTTTTTCCTTCTCTCTGATCCCTGGGGTGGAGCTCAGCCAGCCCTCCCCTTCGTCCATGTCTACATCATTTCTGCTCACTCTCAGTCTGATATTTACATTCCTATAATTCTTTTAAGGATAAAGAGTGGCCATGAGTCAGGCAATTTCCAAATTCCTTCAGACTCAAGACAGGAGACAGCAACCCAGAAGAACTTATTAGGCACCTAGCACACACCAGAATTAATGTCAAGGTCGAGGAAAAGGGAAATGTTTGTTAACTCTCAAACATTAACTGCACTCAATGAGACTACGGCATGTCATTAGGTACCATGAATATCAAAATGTAAGCAACCAAGACACAGTGGCTATAGGAGTTTAGATTGAAATACACCAATACACGTACGTCAGACCTCTTCCTGGCATAGACTCTAGGCTCTCAGGGTGCAGGACAAACAACACTGGGATGCTGGGTCACCGGGCCTGCTGCACCTGCAGAGACCCTGCATCTGGAGCCCCTCCTCTTCATCAGCCCCAGGTTTGATTTCTAGATCCAGGTAACCAGGCCACTAGGCTTACAGTGGAATGAGGAGCCCTGGGCTCCCTATGTACCATCTGGTCAGGGACACAGAGCCCATAACAGGCACATCGCCAGCAACTGCTCACAGGCTGGATAATGAGTGAAGTGACAAGCTTCCCTGAGGGTCAGGGATGTGTCCTGGGAGACAATGAACAAGGGAGATAATAGGTGGGATGGGGAGGGTGACACCTTCCCAGGATGTGCACATGTTGCCAGAGAAAGTGACACACAGTGAGGCTGGAAGGGGCTTTGGGAAGTCACTGAGTCCAGCCCCCTGCCTCAGCCTAAGCCAGCCCAGTCGCAGGATACACCTCTATTTCTTGGTAATGGAAAGACACCAAGGCCCTTTTCAGAAACCAGACAGGGCACTCTCTAAAGGAAGGGAGCTGGTCCCCTTGGCAGGAAAGGATGAACTTTTCTTACCCTAAGACTCTACTACTTTACAAACTGATCATCAACCACAACAAGACACTGATATATTTTGATTGAAAAATATCTCCCAGGGACTGGGGATGTGGCTCAAGCGGTAGCACGCTTGCCTGGCATGCGTGCGGCCCGGGTTTGATCCTCAGCACCACCTACAAACAAAGATGTTGTGTCCGCCGAAAACTAAAAAAAAAAAAAAAATATATATATATATATATATATATATATATATATATATATATTAAAAAAATTCTCTCTCTCTCTCTCTAAAAAAAAAAAAGAAAAGAAAAGAAAAAAGAAAAATGTCTCCCAAATAGACATTGCTCAAGTCCTAATCCAGAACCTGGATTGTGGCCTTATGTGGAAACAGGGTCAATGAGGATAAAATCAAGTTAAGGATTTCAAGATGAGATCACCTGGCTGTAGGAAAGACCCCAGAAATCCAGTGACTCAGTCTTATATGAATAAAGGAGAGGGAGACATAGACCCAGAGAGGAAGGCCCTGTAGAAATGGAGGTAGAGACTGAAGAGACACGTCTACCAGCCAAATATCACTGAGAGTTACCTGCAACCACCAGAAGCCAGGAGGGGGACATGGAATGGATTTTCCACAGAGCCTCCAGAGGGAACCAACCCTACTGACACCTTGACTTCAGAATTCTGTCTTCTTCTAGAACTGTGAGAGCAAATTCTGGTTGCTTTAAGCCACGTCGTTTGTTGTGCTTTGTTACAGCGGCCCAGGAAACTGATATACCCAGGACCTGAGCAACCAGGTGCCTCCTGATGAGGAGTTTATTGGCATGGGATGGATTAGTCCTCTCCCAGAGAGCAAGGGTCCCCACATCAATGGAAGGATGGGTCCCATCTGCCTGCTTCCCTCCTCCATGGACTGGCAGATGGGGTCCACCAAAGGAGGTAGCTATACCCTGGGGAACATTTGACCTCCAAGGTCATCTCAAGGCCACCTTCCCTTGAAGGGAACAGGCTGAACAGGGAGGATAGGTAGATCTCAACCTTCTGGTTGATTTTTAACTTCTAGAATAAAAGAGGACAAACTCAAGAAAGAACCCTGCTTATTCTTTAATTCCATATCCAGAGTTAGGGCTCACAGACCCCATAGTTGTAAATAGCAGAATGAACACTTGGTTTACATTTTGGGGATAATGTTTCCCCATCCATGGAATAATATCCACCACCTCCCAAGGGTGACAGGATGCTACCTGGATCAGGGGTATGTGTGCACATTCAGTTTATACAGGAGCCAAGCACAGCTCACAAGAGATGGCTACATTTAATCGGGGGTGATGATGGGCTCAAGTCCAAGTCCATCACGACCCATCCAAGCTGTATGACTCAGGGCAAGGCACATCTCTTCTCTGTCTTAATTTCCTCTCCGGCAAGGCCAAGGTCAATACTGAATGTCAGAGTTATATTAAAAGTTAAGGTAACAAATGCTATAGGACTTGACCTCTGCTCGATACAGAGCTGGGCTTTGGATCGATGTGAGGCACTATTCTTAATCATAATCAGAGGTAGGTCCAAATTTAAGTTCTTTTTTTAAATTTTAAGATTTTTAGTTGTGAATGAACATGATAACTTTACTTCATTCATTTATGTGAGGATCGAACCCAATGCCTCAAACACGCTAGGCATGTGCTCTACCACTGAGCCACAACCCCAGCCCTAAATTTAAGTTCTTTTATTCTGCTGTTACCTATGGCAAGATATCTCTCCCTTCTGCAACTAAGCGCCCTCGCCTGTCCATTGATGAATGGGACTGGACAATTGAAGGCTGTCAGTTTCCTCTGTTGGGCAGTGATTCTTTATGGAGATTGGTCCAGGGATGATGGTTCTATAGGAACTTGCACCAAACAGCAGCAAACATTCTTGTCACAGCCTGGATATTGCTCTTCTGTCTTCTTGGCTATTCTTTGAAAACCAAAGAGACCCTGAAGTTCAAGAGTTAGACCTGCACTGGGCTGGGCTTTCCATCTTTGAAGAACATCCATCTATCTGGGGGACTCACTGGTCTCAGGGTCTGTTTCAGCACTTCTGGGAAGATGGGTACATCGGTCCCTAAATCCACTCAATGTTCTAATTAAAAATCCACTGCACTTTGTTTTCTCTGAGGGCTGCAGGTGATGCTTGGTGTCTGCCAACATTCTTAGTTTTAACTATTATGTTCAAGAAAGTTTGCAGATGCAAAGTAATAAGAAAATGATTATGATAACCTTTCTCCAGAGCTTGCTTCTCCTGGGATCACTTTGCTCAGTGAAATAGTACACTGCCAGGCTACAGTGGGCAAGTAGGTGTGGGATCCACCCTTCCCTCTTTGGCCTGGCTTCAGCTCAAGTATTCTCATTGCAGTCCAGGTGGACATTGGGCCTCAGCACCCTGGGCTTCCAGCAACAGTGAGCCATGAAAGTATTCATGTGCTGCCAGCCTCCTGAGACAGGTGACCCAGAGCTGCAGACTGAGCGCACTGACAAATGAGAATGGCATCTGCCAGATAAGGGTTCCCCAGACTAGGGAACTTGGAAGTATTTGGGAAGGCATTTTCTGGCTGGAGGGGAAAAGTGACACAATAGTCTGTTTATCCTTCATGAAATAATCAACTGCATGACACTGTCAAAAAGTGAAAGGCAACTGGTTCCAGACACAGGGAGCGACTGATCTTGTTCCCTCTATGCAACATCAGATGCTGGAGTTCACCTGGAGGATCACAGAGTCCACGTGCTCCTAGACTCGCCAACCCCAAGGCTCTCTTAGGAAAGGTGCCTCTGCTCACTAATGTGGGAGAGCAGGGCAGGTCTGCATGGACCTGCTGTGATATTAGGAGAGAATTTCATTTTCAAAGGGGAATTGTAGGGAATATGGCTCTAGAGACAAGGAAGCCAAGAGAAGTCAACACTCTAATACCACCCAAGAGGGAAACAGTGAGCAAGCTATGTCTAGAGTTTGGGAATTCTTGGATCGGCTTAGAATTTCTAGAGAAAAATGAGAGAAGGAGTAATCTATTTCAAGGATGGATGAAGAGGAGTGGCAGGAAGTCTAAGCCAAGGCCACCAAGGCCCTATGGTGGCCTACAAGGGTTGAGGTGCTGAAAAGGGCCTGAGAAAGGCATTTGGGGAGCAGGAAGATGCAGTGGCGAAGAATGGGTCTTCAATTCTGAGCCGATCAAGAGGCAATAAATCATTCTTTAGTATTTTTTTCTCCCTTCAAATGTTCTTGAACCCCCAAAAGCAGATATGGTCATGAAGGAACAGGAACAGAAACTCAGAAATAGAGAAAATAAGGAAAAGACTTTTCAATCCATCTTCAAATGACTTCAGGTCCCTTTGCTTGCCCTGGGTATTTGATGCAGATAGAATTGCAGAAGAACACAGAGATGGTCCAGGACACATGGGAGAACAGAGAAAATACCACAAGACTGATACTGGGCAAAGGCTCAGGTTTTAAGAACTGATAGGCAGATTCTGGAAATGACATCTGCAAAATTATAAGGTTAACCAGTGGTTTATGGGTCCTTAAGAGAAGAAAAAGTAATAAATATGAATGCAAATGGATTTACTAAAAAAAACTGAATCTAAGTAACCTCATTTCCTCTTTTCATAGTCACTAGATTGAATAAACAAGGGGGACACAGACAGACAGTGAGTCTCACCTAACAATATTTTTCCTGAGAGCCGGGTTTCAAGGTGGCAGCATGCTGGCCAAGGGCGGTGTGATGGACAGACACCCCATTACTGCTGGGCCCAGCAAGCTATAGGGACTATACGGGGTCCCATCTCTGCCTTGTCTGACACAGCAAAAGACCTGTTTGTGAAATCAGAGAAGAGTATAGAGTGGAATTCATGAATCCAGACTCCAGGTGATGGCAATTGGCTGTAACAAGGAATTGAAATATACCACTTGAGAATCAGCAAGGAAAGTTCTGCATTTAGAGTGAGAAAAAAAATAAGTGACACAAGTGAACAGTAAAGGGAGCTTGGACTTGAAGTGTTTCAAAGGAAAAAAAAAACCTGGGATCCTTTTTGCTTAAGAAAAGGTTCAGAGTGGCAATATGGTTATTTTAAACAAATAAAAATAAACAGGAGCATACAGAGGGAAAAAGCATTACCTGCAGTAACTCAAACTTCAGAATGATTTCATAGGATGGTCTCAAAAATATCCTCATCTTAATACAGGATCAGTATGGAGTATCTCATAGTCCCAGAAAATAAGGAATTGGTCAAAAAAGATAATTGGAAGTATGTCAAAGGGAAACAGGAGTAAATTGAAAGGATCCCCACTGACCAAATCTGGAATAACTTAAGCAACAGAATAAAGTATCACATTAAAAACCAAAGAACAAATTAAATATCCATAAACCCAAAAATGAATAAATAAGCAGTTGCCCATCAAGGAAAGACTTGGGGGCACAAGATAAATATCTTAAAACATTGGAAAGGCTGTCGGAGAAAAGGACTGAATTCAGTTTATTTTGTATAAATCTAGAGTGACAATTTCTAATAGAAGTATAGTGTGAGTCACATATATAATTCAAAATTTTCCAGTAGCCACTTTATAATAAGAAAAAGTGAAAAAGTGAGTGAAATTGTCATAATAAATCTTATTTAACTCAATGTATCCAAAATACTATTTGAAAACATAAAAATTACTTTAAAATATATTAACATAAATATAAGATAGATTAATATATGTATTAATGTATCAGGACTCCTCAAATCTATTCAGGGGCACTCCACCACTGAGCCACATCCCTAGCCCTATTTTGTATTTTATTTAGAGACAGGGTCTCACTGAATTGCTTAGTGCCTCACATTTACTGAGGTAGGCTTTGAACTTGAGATCCTCCTGCCTCAGCCTCCCAAGCTGGGATTAGAGGTATGAACCATTGCACATTTATTAATGAGATAGTCTATATTTCTTTTTTCATGTTAAGTCTTTGAAATTCCAGTGTGCATTTCATACAATAAGTGTCAATTTGGATTAGTCACATTTCGAGTGGTCAACAATCACATCCAATCACATTCATGTCTAGAGGGCAAAACTAGAACTTGAAAATTACACGGTGCCAGGTCCCACATAAGCAAATGCATCTTAGCACTGACCACTGTGGGGAATAAAGAACTCTGGAGCAGCAGTCTCCCCATGGCTGGAGGCACCCAAGCAAAGGCTGTGTGACTACCTGCTGGAAATCCCTGGGCAAGAACTCTTTTAGTGGCTTAGAGTTTGACTTGAAGTCCCCAAGTTTCCCTCCAAGTTTTACACCACTCTTGGCCGAGGACCCATGCTCTGGACACCTGTTGCCGTGACAGTGAACAGTCACACCGCGCCTCACGCAATGCACAGCATCTCACTTGGGTCTCCTCTAGCTCTGCCAGGTTGGAACTACTCTCCTTTTTTTTTTCTAAGATGAAGAAGCAAAGACTCAGAGTAGAGACAGAGACCCCTGCACGGGGCTGAGTCCATTTCTAGGTGGGGAAAGAGAGGGAACGAGCAGGTGTCCAGCCACACCAGAGGCATTTTGTCCAAGGACAGTCCTTGCAATCTCCCAAACCAATCACTCCAGTTCTGTGCACTCAGCAGCTTGGGCAGGCTGAGGACATGGTGGTGACTCAGATAGGGGCAGAATGGGGCCCATGAACAGGGCGGACACTGCTTTTGATGTGAATTTGAGAGCTCTGGGACACAGGGCTGGCTGATCAGAGCCTGCTTTACTTCCAGTGGCCGTGTCATTTGGTCCTTAAAGTCATACCCTTGTGAGGTCATCACCAACTGCTCCCCAGAATACCCGCCAGAAATAGCATGGACATCTGGGTGTTTAAAAAAAAAAAACAAAAAGCATCATCGCTTTGGAATCACAAAGAACATCTGACCCTGATCATGCAGCACCCTTGCTTCTGTCCAGCCTGAGCTAGCAGAGGAAGAAGGCAACCATCAGTGGAAAATGTACGTCCTCCTGGAACAGTTAATCTGATGGTTTCATGACTCTTCTCCCTGCTGTTTCTGATCTCTCAGAGGCACACACAAACCCAGCATACACAGCAGTGCACATGCAGCTGTTCAAGACAGGTTAGAAAGCAAGATCTGCTACTCCAAAGTGCCTCCTTGACTCTTGATTTCAGCCAAAGCTCTTGTTCTTGGCACACTTTCCCTTCCTTACCAAGCCTGGCGAGGATTTAAAAACCCTCCAGTTCAAACCTGCTTTTAAACTCTATTTGGTTCCATTGAATGAATCCTGGAGATCTAGTGCATTCCTCCATGTACAGTGCGGACCCTTACTGCCCAAGGACAAAGTCCAGATCCCCTAGCAACTCCCATCCTGCCTTCCTCCTGAAGTCCAGGCGACTACAGGCATAGGGCCCCAAAGCTGTGTCCTTAGGTCGACCTACGCTAAGGCACAGCCTCTGTACCTTCACCTACACTGATTCCGCTCCTAAAATCCCCCCCATCCATATCTCAACCCAGTAAGTCACACCTGTTTCAAGTTCCAGCCCTTATGTTACCTTCCCAACAAAGCTTCACCTTATTCAGGTTTCTAAGCATAATGTATTTCTTATCTCATTCTCTGGGTTATTTATACCTCTACCACAGCCAAAGAAATGAACAAGGTAATTCCAGGTAATAATAAATATTATGAAGAAATGCAACAGGGATGGGGGTGTGCCATGGGTGGGAGGTGATGGTGGATGGTGGTCAGGGGTCTGCTCCAAGGAGGTAGAAGCTGTGTGCTCTGGAAGATGGAAGAGCACCTGTGCATGTCTTAGATGGAAGTGTGACTTTGGGGACAGCAAGTGGGGTCAGTAGGCTAAAGCACAATGAGTAAAGACAGAGTAGAAGGACACAGGTCAGAAACTGCTTGTTTGTGACTAGCAGTCTGTGTTCCACCTCAAGTATAATGGGAAGCCACCAAAACAAAGTAGGTAGGGACAGGGCCTAAAAGGTGATCCTAGTTGAGTGAGTGATGGATTAGGGAGTGGATGCAGGCACTGCTGGTGGCTAACAGAATGATGGATTATGGGGTGCCTGCAGGTATTGCTGGTGGCACTGGTAGTCAGCACTGGCACAGGGGGCCAGAGATGGGAGATGTGATGAACTAGGATGTTGTCTGGAGATAGAGCTGAGAACATTTATTGACGGATCAGATGCAGCAAGTGAGGGCAAGGGCTCTGACCACTTCATGCCATGCCAGCCAGCCTGAGCTGCTGCAGTAGTCTAGTCCATGAACCTCTGGGTGGTGGCACCATGCCTCCACAGATGAACAACAACATTGCTTCTACAATGGGGTTTTCCCACCACACTATATCAGCAACTGTCTGCTCTCAAATCGGTCATCCTTCTGCAACCAATAACTCCCCCAGGGCAGTAGCCAGTCTGTTTGCCTGGTCCACCATGAGTACAATATCCATGCCTACTGAATGCCTACCCAGGCCCTGTATAGGCTCCAGGTGCTGAGGACTGAGAGGGATAATAGTATCACTGGACAAAGTCCATGAACTTCCCAGGAGACCAAAAGCAAAAGGTCATGCTCATCTGCATGTGACATTTACTTGTATGTGTTAGTTTGAGACCAGTCCCCAAAACTTCTGGCCATCCAGCCAGGAGGCAACAACCCCTGGAAACAATTCTACACAACACTGGGGGAGCTGGAGGCCTAATGGATTTGTTCTGAGTTGGAGGAAAGCCCACCAACATCTCCTACCCCTTTGGTTCTGAACTCTTCTATGATTAAACGGCTCCATGTGCAAATTTGCTTTTGCTCAGAGATGCCAAGTCACAACACATTACTAAGTTGTCACTTCTTCTTTTCCCTCCTCCCTCCCTTGCTCTGAATATTTCCTCCCGGATGTCTTCCTGAGTGGCCCAGAATGTCAGTAATCTCTTGGAAATTGGCCACTGCTGCTGTTAATGTCTGGGTTAATGTCAGACCCCCAACAGCCTTTGGATTTGTCATGGGCTATTAACTAGCTAACTCTTCATTAAATGTTGGTAAAGATCAATTTCTGGGGGGCTGATTGGCTCTTCTTGTTTGCTAAGTGGAAGGAACAGATGTGTCTCTTCACATTTCCTGCTGTTTCACTTGGTAGGAAGCTATGGCCTAGGTACCGGTAGGTAAAATCTTTGCCCCAAGGTGTCAGGCAAAATTGGCCTCTGTTGCCATGGTGACCACTGAGCAAGGGTAGCTGAGGGGCAGTGACAAGGGCTCAGAAGTGTGAGGGACACCAATCACTTCCTCTTCTCATCTACCCTATACCAAAGACCCACAGTGGATTCGCTCCGGAACAACGGCTCGCCAGAGCTCAGCCAATCACATTGTCTGTCTTGAAAACCTGAATTTCAGATACAGAGAACGAGGGACTTTAAGATGGTTGGACCTGGGGTTGGCATGAAGCTACAGGGAAAGCAGAGATCAGGAGAAGAAGCCACTGTGCAGATGATGCAGGCACAAGCCAGGCCACAGAGCATGCAGAGAGGAGAGTAGGAACTTGGTTCTCAACCTTGGAGTCTATTTCTGTGTGGTCCAGGCAAACCTCTTTTCCCGCCTGCAGCTGCCTGGAAACTATCTCATTGTATCCTTAAAAATAAACCCTGTCACTGGGTTTCTTTTCTTTGTGACTATACATCACTAAGATCATGGGCTCTGATGTCAGACCAACCTGGATTCAGGTTCTGGCCCCGGCGTTTATGACATTATCCACTGGCATACACATCATCTTTTCTGTCGTCACATTCCTCCTGTATAAAATGGGGCTGATGCCACTCATTCCGTGGACTTACCGTGAGGATTAAATGAGTGAACGTTGGTGAAACAAGCTTCTTCACAACACTAACCTGCTAAATGGACTTGGTGCTCCAAAGTAGGTTCTCAGTGCAGGGAGAGGAGAGGTTACTTCCCCAGGGGACATCTAGTAATGTCTAGAAACATTTTTGGTTGTGACAGTTGGAGAGGGAGGTGCTGCAGGCATCTAGTGAGTAGAGGCCAAGGACACTGCTAAACATCCCACAATGCCCAGGACAGCTCCCCGGAATAAAGAATGCCCTGGTCTACAGTGGCAATATTGTTGAGAAATTCTACTAGGAAGATTAGACTATCCCTGTCAGCTGGGCCTGGGGCAGCTTCCCACTGACAACACAGCCACATTCACATCAGTACAGAAGTAGGGGTATTCAGGGACTTCCTCAGCAGAGGACAGAGAAGAGTGACAGCCAATTTCAGAGTCAGAAGGGGTGCTGCAAGCTCAACTCCATCCAAACTGGCTTTCAGGGTCTCAGATCCAATGGTCTGGTGGCAGGGATGGGGAAGAAGTCCCAGGCAACAAAGATTTCTGAGCGTCAGGGGTTAGATACAAAGGTTTGAGGGAGTTTTGTAGCAGTTCAAATAGATCTCTGATACCACCTAGGGACAGAGCAATGAAGCAGTTTCTATGAAGAAGCAAGAGTCAAAGTCGAGCAAGGGGGCAGTGCAGGGCCTGCCCAGCCTGCTGCATCCAGGTCCTGGGCAGCAAGACCAAGGCAGCCTTCTTGATTGTTAGGTGGAGCATCTGGCTCACAGCAGGCTGGGAAGGACAGGCTCAGGCATGGTCACAGGGCTGAGCCAGAGCAGGAAGGGAAGAGGCTCAAGCCACCGCCTAAGCTGAGAGTAAATGCCCCGAGCATTCTGGATTTCAAATGATGTAAAGAATGAACAATTCGAATCACACAGATCTTGCTATTTTAAAATAGAAAGGCCAAAGATAATACAGTTAATTGCATGAGCTGCCATCCATTTTTTTTTCCAATATTGGGGATCAAACCCAGGACTTGGCCCATTTAGGCAAATGCTCTATCACTGATTCCCAGCCCCAATATCTTTTTAATGATATATGATAGTGGTTGGCAATGAGTGAGTGGTCCCTAGCCAGCAGCAGCAGCAGCATGGGGGAGCTTTTTAGTAACTCAGATGGATTGTGGCAGCCCTGTTGAATCAAGGCAAAATGTGTTGAAACACACCCTCACTGTGCCAGTTATTCTACAGTGTGAGAAGCACCTGCCTAAAGATGAGGTCCTAAGACTCTGGGGAACACAATCCTAGGCTGAGGTCACGCCCTTCTTGTGGCTCTCTTCTACCTGAGGTAAACCAAGGAAGCAACAGGGCTCTGCTCCAACACTGACAGGGTACAGTTGCTGAAAACAGTCACGCAGGTCAAGACAGCATGTATAGCACTCATTGTAGCTACCAAGTCTGACACATTAGCCAAAAAAGATTTCTACATTACCTAGACTTTGGCCCAACAATCTATAAAGAAAGTATATAATAAAGTATATAATTAAAAAAAGTATATAATTAAAGATGCATTCATCATAGGCCACCCACTAGAACTTCCAGCCTGACACTGTGGATGCCCCCTGAACCTCTCAGCACCCTCATTTATAAAGTAAGAAAGTCCCTTACAGCTCTGAATAGGTGTAAGATTTAACCCTAGAAAGAGCCAGCAGATCCCAGGAGGGTCCTATAACCCAGCTATAAAATGGTAATAAAATAAATGGATCCATCCATTCCCCTCATGAGCTCTTATTGCTTTCCCACTGGTGCACACCCTGGTTAACACCACCACAGAAGACACAGTAATGCAGGTTGGATTTAGCATCGAGGCTGAATCAAAATCTGGACCTCATAACCCACCTACTGGGTGACTTAAGTGACCTGAGATACAGATAATATGTCCTATCAAGGTGGCTTGGAGGCCTAAGTGTGAAAGAGAAACACTAACTACAGAGGTTGGCATCCAGCAGACACCGGATAAATACACTGTGCGTCTGGGTCACAATGAATCCTACATCATTTGTTATAGAAAACAAATATCTAGAGTTAAGGGACAAGGACATTTGTTATTCGTAAGGCTGAAAAGCCAGAAGCCACAACATAACCTCCAGGGGAAGACAGACTAAATCAATCAGTTGTATATCCATGGGATGGGTTATCATACAGGTATGAAAAATGCTATTTAAAGACAAATTGGTGGAATGGGAAAATTCTCATAATATAATGGCTAGAGAAGAAAAACAAAATAATTGCATAATACCATGGAGGTAAAAACAACTCAGCCCTATCTATGTGTGCACATTTAATCCCTGAAGGATCCACATACCATAGTAACTTTTAGATTGTAGAATCATAAGTGTTTTTTTTTTAAATCTCTATACATACTTTTCTGTTGTTTAAAACACATTCTTCCAATGAGCAGGTTATTCTAAGAGACAACATAATTTATTAATTTTAGAAATCAGAGGAGTACCATTTGAACCCAGGCTGGGCAGATAGATAGGGACGAAAAATGGGAAGAAAGCAGAGGGGTGCTTGGGTAAGCGAACACCTCACACAGAACCAGTGTGAAAGGGTATTGGGGGGCCTCGGGAGATCTGCTCGACAGAACCCAAAGAGCACACAGCAGGGGCAAAGGAAAGAAGAATCGATGAAGATCAGGTGGTAGTCTGGGGAGAGCTTGGAGCATCAGGCGGGCCAGCGGTCCAAGGGACCACAGCAGACCCCTGAACAGGGGTTGGCCTAAGGAAAGGCAGTACATCCATCCCTGAGTGCAGGGTGGCTGGAAGATTCAGGAACTAGACGGAGGATGAGGAGGAGCCCCAGACAGTGATGGATCCAGGGGAAGGAGCTCTGGGGTGGGGACACCTCCAAAACGAAGGTCCAATAGGACTTGGTATCTGCTGGGCTACCAAGGGAAAGGCTGGAAGTGGGAGCCCAAGATGCTCCCCATTTGCTGTCCTCCGATACTGAGTAGATGGCAGGACTGTCATTGAAACCCCCAATGGGAGGAGATTTTATCTAATGGTCTAGCAGAGAGAACTGGCCTGGAGCTGGAGCTTATCTTAACAGGATAAAAGATGAAGAAGAGGGGGTAGGAAATAGGGGGAAGAATCAGGGAAGATCAAGGAGGAGGGAGCATTTCACGTTGGTCTGGAGTGGGTAAAGACAGATGTCTCTGGTGGACTAAATCTAGATCCTAGGAGGCCAAGAAGCACCTAGATGCAGCTATAGGAAGAGAAGGAGGGGACCAACTGAAGGAAGCTGGAGGGGGTGGCTGGGTCAAGAGTAAAGGTCCTTTCCAGGTCAGGGAGAGAGAGGCACCAGAAGCCCGTTTGAAGGCACAAAGGTAAGCTCCCAAGGGGAGATAAAGGAGGAGGGAGGCACAAAGAGATGCTTAAGTTTCTCTGGGGTTATCATTTTAACCTCTGTGTTCTGAGTAAAGACCACTGAGTTAAAGCATGTGAACACATCTGCCACAGTGGACGCTCAGCACACCCAAGTGGTGGTCTTTATTTATACATAAAGAAAATAGGGACTGAGACGCAGCCCACAGAAAAATGTGAACCAGGAACCAGGAAGGAATTTCACCTAAGGAAAAATGCAAATGAAACCAAATTCTTCTCTGCATGGGAACATTTTTTTTCTAGCTAGCATTTAAATGTGGGCATCCTTGGAAAAAAAGGTACCCAAGGCATGTTCATGCAACACTGAGTATTCCATTTAGGGTTGTGTGTGGGATGGCCTAACAATGGGTCTCCCACAGTGGACTTGACCTTCCTAGCTTGCCTAGGTCAGTGGCGGAGTGGGTTAGGGTGGGAAGCAGCCTGACACTGACACTTTGGACCTGCAATTTCTGGTATTATAGTAGTTTCATACTTAATCCTCACTGGGTGCTGCCGAAATCAAGTTCTTTTTGATTTTTATGAAATGCCTTCTACCCACTTCCAAATTTATCAAAAACTTTTTTTCTGAGGAATGCTGACTTGTCATGAGTGCAGGAAGGACACTGGGTATCTATAAGGAGCCAGGCGTTTGGCCCCTGTCTGTTTTTGTCACCTGCCGGGGGAAGACAAAGAGTGTCTATAATCCCATGGACTATGCTGTCCTTGAAGCTGAGCTGTCTTAGTTTTGTGACTCAAAAAGACCCAAGTGCTCCCTCCCACCTGCCTTCCCCAGGAGTGAGGCCTAAACTAGGGGGTTGGCTCTGACCAAGGAACAGGGTCAAGTCAGCTGACATCTATGGGAAGCAGGCACATGCCTTTGGTTGGTTACTGACATCACAGCCCAAACGACTGAGGCCAAACAATTCTCCACTGATCAAGTAGCCAAGGCTGTGACAATGGCACAAAGCAGGGGTCACAAGAAATCCTATGATTAACCTGGGAACAAAAGAGCTCAACCTAGCACCTCTACCTTATCTTCCAATTACTCTGTGGTCATCTGAGTCATATTCCTGAGTCAAACCTGCTGATGACCTCCTGTGCCCTAAAAGAAACCTTGGCCTGGTGGCAGGCCAGGAAATGGCTCTTCATAGCATGACATCACCTTTATACTGCTTCTTGGCCGAGCCAGGCTTGTTGGTTTCTAAGCAAATCTTGCCTTTTTACCCTTCCATGTTTCTGCATCTTGGCACACACTACCCCTCCACAAAGCAGGTCTGCCTTCTTCCAGGGGCTTTCTAACAAACTCCTACTCACCTTTTGAGCTCCTCTGAAGTCCCGCTGTCTCTGTGTCTCCTTCTCTGACCCTCACACCACATTCTAGTCAGTGGCCTGCCTCTCTGTGCTTCAGAGCATTTGGGCAATGCAGGGTTCCTCTATGAGCTCCTCCAAAGCTGGACGTGGCTCCAGAACTCCCAGTGCCCAGTGCAGGGACTGCCACAAAGCTCAGTGTTCAGTGGGTGGATCAGTAGGCCAAGCACCCTTAAAGCCTCATGCCCTACCCAGACACCAGGCCCACCCTCAGGATGTTCCAGCAATTGTTTTCTAGGTGCCCTAACAAAACTCATACTGAGTCCTTTAAGTTGTCCTCCACTTTTGTCAGCAACAATCAACAGTTTTTCCCTTTTAAAATTAATTTTAGGTTCACCAGGGAAGATGCTCTGAGCAGGCTTCTCACAGCCGCTGCCTGGCACATTTTTGACACTGTGTGAAAGCTCACTGGTAAGAGTCAAAAAAAAAAAAAAAAGAGTAAAAATGTTTGCATAAGGAGAGATGCCAATAACTGGGTTTAGAGGGAAAACAGCATGTACTACTGAAGCCATCTGGCAGAGACCCCCAAGGCAGGCCTTTGCAGAAAGCCACTGAAGAAACAGCCGTGTGGGGCTCACCAGAGGCCTGGGACCTCTCACCCATTCCACCCACTCTCTGGATGGAGCATCAGGCTCATCTTCTAGTTTGAAGCTGAGCCTCACAGCCAGTAAATTAAAATAAATTTCCCTACTCCTTCCTGCCAACCCTCCAATTGAACGACTAGATGTGTTCAGCATTCTGTGGTGAAGAACCTACAGCATACAGATAGTCTACGGGATTACAATTAAGTATTTAAATGCCATTCCATTTGCCTTCTGTGCTGATATGCATCAGATTCTGAATTCTCTTCTGGATCAGAGACACTTGGGCTCTTTGGGTTTCTGTGATTCTGATTCTAACATCGGGTGTGTGCAGGAAGGCTAGAAGCAGGGTGAAGCAGACTGTAAAATAGTGTAAGATCCCTCAGGTTCTGTAACTATGATTCTAATTATTCACATATACAGTCGGTGAAACCTGACGATCTCCATTCAAGACGTACATGTCAAAAAGGCTATATTGTTCATTCTGGAAGCCACGGGCAGCATGCTTTTCTCTGAATCCTTCTTTGAGTTGCTAGTATACAAAAAAGACTGTACAGTTTACTCTTGCTGCATATTAGCCGACTTCATAAGAGTTCTGTTCATTTGACAAATATCATTTGAGTCACGTCCTTAAGTCTGACATCTCACAAAAGGGCTTCCAGTCCACTGTGCTGGCAACTTCCCATACATAATCTGGGTCTCCCTCCTGGTCCCTGCAATGCTTGCTCACAGCAAGATGCATGCCCTGGGTAAACACCTGCTGACCATTGGAAACTTATCTGTGTTAAATACTCACAATAGGGGGCCATTGGAAGAAATCACTGTCATATATTAGGGTTTCTGAAATAAACTCTTCAACCTCCTAACTATGTTTGTAATAGGCATTAGGATTTATTGTCTGCAGACTAGACACTTCATACAGAGCACTGTGTTAAACTTAGTGTTCACAGTGACCCTATGAGATGGGCATCGCCAAAGAAGTAGAAGGCCCAGGACCCACAGCATGTTGAAAAGGGTGGGGACAGGTGCCTAGAAGTCTAGATGGCTAAAACCATTGACACTCGAATCATCCCTGATGTCCCTTCAAAAATACAATTCCCAGGCCCCATTCTAAATCAAGTAAATTTGAATTGCTAAATATAGGGTCTGGAAATGATCATTTTAAATAGTTTCCCAGATGATTCCAATGCACAAAGATGTTTGAGACACACAACAATTCAAGAATGCCCATGCCCACCCTGGTATCTCTGGAGCCACCCCACCAGCCACTGCTGCCTTAACGACTGACTGCAATATCCTGACATGGCCTGGTAAGACACCAGAGTAGAAGAGGCCAGGAGCGTGTACAGGCAGAGGATCAAGCAAATTCTTAGGAGAGAGGACACCAGTGTCCTTGTGGGACATTGTCCCTGGAGCACAGGTGGGTTTATAGTTCATTATTCTACTTCATCTTGGCTACCTGGGTCTTTGTCAAGATCTCAGGAGGGAGGTTTTTGGTGGCAAGTGTGCACCTGATAGGTGAGCCTTCTTCTTCTCCATTGCCTGCCTTCAGCCACTACCCATTTCCTGGGCCAGGAACCTGAAGAAGACACATGATTGTTCCCAACCCACCCTGTAGTACCTGGAACATCCCCAGGTTCTACGGATTCAAATTCCCACTAGAAATCAGGATTTCCAAAATTCACCCACCTGGCATGACAACCAACATCTAGGTGGAATCTCAAAGAGTAAAAGAACTGGCTTGTTTGCCTGCATGAGAAAACATCTGCTTTTGAGACTAATATTTGGTTTTCTTGAAAAGCTTAAGGAACACTGAGATGCAGTTCTTGTATTAATGAAACTGGGTGTCAGAATCACAGGGGCCCTTTAAAATGGCCATCTTCTTCTACACTCCCATGTAGTATCCTCCCCCATTGGGTCCCAGGACTGCACTTGTGAGGTTAGCTGTTCTACTCACATCTGCAACACTAGTGGTCCAATGGCCACAGTTAAGGATGAACCATTCTGTCATTAAAAGAGATCAGAAGATGGTGATAACATCAAGACTTAGCCAGAGTATTTGCTGCTTGGTTAATATGGTAAATTGGGAAAAAATTTAAAAAGTCAGAACCAGCTGAAGGCAAGGAAGCCTCATGGACCAATAAGTAAGTGTATCTGGGGAACCTGCATCAGGATGAACTGCTGAAGCAAGGCAGCATGGGAGGATTCCCATGGAGAACTTCAAGTCAGGGACTTTGGCTTCTAGGAGATTGGAGCAAGAATAAGAATAAGAATAAACAAGAATGATGTGGCAACATGCTTTTTGTAACTCAAACCTGGTATTGTAGCAGTCAAAAGACCACTTCAGAAATCGTTAGAAATTTAACTCCTTCTAAAGGTGGGGGCAGGTGTCAAGGCTGGTAAACAGGACACATGAAATAAGTTCTGGGTGACTCTCTTCATATGGACACATGACTTAATTTTGCACTGAGATTTTCCTCTTTTTTTTTTTTTTCGGCAGTGCTATCATATCGAATCCAGGACCTCCAGGACCTCCCACATACTAGGCAACTGTTTTACCAATGCTCTGTATTGAGATTTTTTGGGGGTACAGGGGGAGCGGCGGGGATTGAACCCAGGTGTGCTTAACCACTGAGCCTCATCCTTAGCCCTTTTTATTTTTCTTTATTTTGAAGCAGGGTCTTGCTAAATTGCTGAGGCTAGCTTTGAACTTGTGATCATCCTGCTTTAGCCTCCTAAGCCACTGGGATTACAGGCCTGTGCCACCACACAGAGCTGCACTGAGATTTTTGTTGAAAGAAGCCTAACTTTAGAATTAGAAAACTCTCTGTTTGGACAGCTGGACTGACCATTTCTTTGGAATGACATCATGTGAAAGTCTCTGAGCCTCAGGTTCCTATCTGCTTACCAGAGGGCTGTTCATTAAACTTCCAAGTGGGACCAGGAAGAAAAGGTAATCTTGTCTAGCAGTAAAACATATCATAGGATGTGGAAATTATTACCAGTATCCACAGAAATGACTGTGGATCTTCAAAATAATAAGTGTATGCAACCAAAACAGAAACATGGAAGATCAAGGTGCTGGGGGTTCTAGACCTTAGCTGAGCACCTCATGGCCTACTGGCACAGTATAAACTTTGTAAGTATTCAGTGTTTTATTTGATTTGCGGAGATGTCCTTGCCACCCAAAATAGTGCCAGGCCCTTCATATGCATTTAGCCACTATTTGCTGAAATAATAAACCATTGAACTCCCAGGGCTGGTCTCAGGGAACAAGAGAACCTGAGACCAGACTTCTAAGTTCAACTTAGCCAAAGCAACTGCAGGAAACCCACTCTGGCCTGCCTTCTCCAAGAGGTCCCAATCGAATGCTCTGTTGAAGGAAAATTGTAATCACCATGAGACTTGGGTGCTTCCCAGAACAGCATAAGGTGGGAAGCTAAGACTCTAGAGTCACAAGACCTCAGGACTGGAAGAAGTCTCAGAAGCCACCTGACTTGGCTCTTACAAAGAGGCTGAGCGAGGGACAGTGGTTCCTAATTACATGGATGGTTAGCAAAGTTCAAACTTAGGACCAGGCAGTGTAACTGAAGCACTGTTAATATTTTTCAGTTAAAAAATATAGAATTTCACTTTGAAAGAGGCAAATGTCTCCCTCTCAAGGTGCATAAAAAGTTGGATTAAATAAAGGCCTTGCTATAGTGTAGAGGATGCAAGGCTATCAGGTTCTAAACCTAAGAGCAGCCCTCAGGAGTTAAAGCCCCTTAATTCTTAACAAAGCAGAATTTTCAGAGGAGGAAAAGTTCAACAGAATCTCAATTTTTCTCTCTCTCTCTCTCCCTCTGTGTCTCAGGCACATGCCCCAGAAGGTTGCTCAGATACTGAAACAGCTCTTCTTCAACAAGAGGCTGGCAACGGAAGCACTTAGATGCCCCCAAACAAATTCTCAAACTGGCTTTAAAAAACAGAGAAGAACATGATCCAGGCAAGACACATTTTGGGTTTCCTAAAATCCAGCTCACTAGAAGCCCTGTCAGACACGAAGGAGAAATCCAGAAAACAGATGGGGTGTCTTTCTCTGATTATAGCATGGCCTAGGGGAGTTCTGCAGTTGGAACATAGCTTGATGGTGCTGGTCCAAGCCTTGGGGCAGGCTATGCCCCAGTTAGCTGGAGGAGACAGTGTTTTGGCAGAGATTCTGGCTGCGCACACACCTGGCTGAGGCTGCAGTATGTACTAGTAGCACATGCAGATCCTACCTTGCCAAGGAGCTCAGGCTAGGAGCAAGGTCCAGCTCCCCAAACTGGGGTGCCACCCAGAACCTCTGTCTTCTCTCCATCATCAACCTCTGTCCTCCACAGGGTCTATAAACAGTGCTGATCTGCATCCTACCCCATGGGAGAAAGGAAGCTGACCAGCACCTTTTCTGGGTCAGGAAGGGGCACTGGATGGGGGAGATCTCATACTCATGGGGACCTCTCCTAGACAGGCCTCCAAAGGAACCCTGGGGTCTGGAGCTCCATGGATATTAAGATCCACTTGATGGCTGTCATTATGTTAGCTTTGTCCTTTCCCTTCCTGAGATGTCCTGGAATGAGTTTCTTTGGGCAGGGAGGATACAACCCTGTGTCCTTGACAAGAAGGAGGTGGGAACTAAGCCTGCTTCTTGGCCCCCTCTAGGATCACCCTGCCTGCCAAGAGTCTTCTTAGAATTCATACTTTTATTTGTATATATTTATTTGAGTTTTCATATTTTATACCTAACAGATCCAGTTTTTTTAAATATTTATTTTTTAGTTTTAGGTGGACACAATATCTTTATCTCATTTTTATGTGGTGCTGAGGATCAAACCCAGTGCCTCACACATGCTAGGTGAGCACTCTACCCCTTGAGCCATAACCTTAGCCCTATAGATCAGGTTTTCTACATCCCTTTGGGCCATGCCACAAGTATTTTTTTACTAAACATAATTTGGACAAATAAAAATGCAAAAGGAAGGAGTTACATTTCCAGCTGGTACAGTTTGCAAACTCTGCACCACTGCTGATGACAGATTCAGCATAATGGGATTGTTATTGCAGTCATCACCGACCTGTTTTTATGTTGTTAGACAATTTCAGATACCACCTGGAGAACCAGAAGGCAGGAGCCTGTGTGGCCAGTTCTGGAATGAATGCTCTCCTTGAACCATCCTGGCCTTGGGAGCCATGACCTGCTCTGACCGCGGATAAGCCATCGCCTCTCTCCAAACGTCAGTTCCCTAGGCTGTAGAGTGAGGTGAACTCAAAGCACTGTAGTGAGGATAACAAGAGGGGGTGGACATTGATCACCCGACACACGGAAACAAGTACATGATAGCAGGAGCATAATTGATAAAGGAGGTGTTACTAATGTTGGTCCTTTTCTCATGTGACACCTCTGACAAGGTTTTTTTGATGTGGCCGTAGACGAATATGATGGCCACTGACCCTGACCCATCTTCTACTTTGGACCAGATGACCCCTCCTCCTCTTGGAAATTCTTTCCTCTGCTGCTCCCTTTCAGTGCTCCTGCCTCCCCATCTCCACCCTCCAGTGTCCGGGCATGGACCTCCCCTTTTGATGGCTCAGCAAGGGATTGCTACAAGCTCCCTTTTTATTTCATCTACACCTGCTCCCTGGCCATCTCACCCAACTTGAGTTTTGAGATCATCTCTACGTCAGTATCTCCCAAACCGACATTTCTCCTGATTTCTATCCCCACTCAGCACCCCCATTTGAATGTCCTGGAGGTATCTCAAACTTAATGGGTACAAACACAAGCGCAGGAATGTCCCCAGCCACTGGCAGTCCCATGTCTACAGTTCCTCAGGCCATCTATGATGCCTGGTCTCTTCCATTTCCCCATGTTGAAGACAGTATAGCTATGTTCACAGGTGAGATGATTAGATTATGAGGCCATAACAATAATCTGATGGATTAATTTGAGAAGGTGGTAACTATAGGCAGATGGGGCATGGCTGGGAGGAAGTAGGTCACTGGGGGTCTGCTCTTGGGGTTTATATTTGTCCCTAGAGCCTCACTCACTGTCATCTTCTGGGCTACCATGAGCAGAGTAGCTTTCCTCTGCGGCCACTGCCCTTTTGCCTTGAGGCTCCACCTCGCCTCAGCCCACAGCCATGGAGACAGCAGCAACCACGGCCTGAACCTCTGACACAGGGAGCCAAAATAAACTTTTCCTCTTCTAAGCTGTTCTTGCCAGGGATTTTAGTCACAGTGACAAAAAGCTGACTAACACAATATATATATATATATATATATATATATATATATATATATATATATATATATATATATATATATATGAGATTCTTTGGCACATTCTAAAAATGCTATACAAACACAATATTATGAAACTTCTTGTACATTGTTCTCTGATCTGTCTTCTATGTTCCAAACCCACAGCCCACAGTATCTGCGGAATATACTGACATGGACTTCCCCAAACACCTCAAAAATCAAAATATTCAAAAATGGCCTGTTTTCTCTGATTTTCCACTTTCCCCATCCTGACTTCCTATCACAGGCCACCATGTCACAAACCCAAGATCTCAAAGTAATCATCCTCTTTTCCCTACCGATTATGAGCCCAATCCATCTAGATCCAAATCATTTTAGTACTACTCCTGTTCCTTGAAGCTGCCCCTCCCTGCCTCTTGGACTTGGTCCACTTCCTCCTGACAGCTTGCCAGCAGTGCTGCCACAGCCTTCCCAGAGGCTCCCACCTGCAGCTGCTTCCACTCCGACCCCCCCACCCACTCACTGAAGCAGCCAGAGAGAGCCTTCTGCCAAAACCCAGAGCATCTCCACTAACCAGAAGCTTTCAATAGTTCACCCACTGCACATTATAGTAAAATCTGAAAATCCACCGCCATATCCAAACAAAATCCCTCCCTTCTGGCTTCAATCTGACTGTACACACCCAACCACTCCTGCACTTACTCCAGGGCACCAAAGCAAAGCACAGCCTGAGACTTGAAAAGACACTCGAAATGACAGCTCTCCTTCCCTGGAGCATCACAGTGGAGCCCTCCTCTTCCTGTAGGACTTCTAGGCTTCTGCCTTTTCAAGGGGGGCACTCTCAGATGCTTCTGGGGAGGATACAGTTGTCCTCCTCTCCCTGGTCCCCTGTGCACCCCCTCTTCTCCCCTCACCACATGCCAGCATACATTGTGGCCCTCTGGGTTTGAGACAATAAAGAACACAGTTTAACACTAGACCTTCTCTTAGGGAACGCTGGATTCTTTAGTCTGGGGCAAAGATGCTCCTTCAGAGAGCAGGTGACCCCAAATGAAAACTGTAAGAGCAACATCCTAAGAGTGAGGACAAGATGGAATGTCACCATCACCAACCATGATGTCCATCGATGGACCAGTCACTGTGCCCTAATGACCGTCCTCTGAGTGGATGTAACTGACATCCTACGTGCAGGTGATCAGATGGGACTCAGAAAATCCACTATTTAATTGGCCAGCAGCATAACATAAGTAAGTGGCAGAGGCTGTGCTGAACCTCCTGGATCTTGCTATAGAAACTGAAGCTCTTACCACAGACCAAGGCCTCCCCAGGAATGAAGGTGGCTGAGACCGAGGCCTGGCCCTCAGACAGCCCACATCTCCATATGAGGAACAATGACATTTCAAGAGGCATGGTGAGGTATCCATGAAATAAGCCCCCCCCCTTCCCTTGCAGCCACCAAGAGCAGGAGGGTTCATTAGCAGAACAATTGAGCAGCCACTCAGCCCCCTGATTTGGAATTGCAGGAAGTGTTACTGTCAGACGGATGGTTTCAACCAAACAAAACAGGCTCCTGTTCCTGCTGTGCGCTGAACAACTTCTCAAAGGTTAACATAATTAACACTCTTTCTTTCTCCTCCTGCTTTTCAAATTCTTTTTATACTGCTATTATTTCTCCACTGAGTCATCTCTTGGAAAAAAAAAAAAAAACTCTTCCTCCTGTTTAGCTCCTTGAATTATTTTCTCATTCAAGGCTCTATCCTTTATCCTTTGTCTTTTCTCTTCTTTGCCCTGGTTTTCCTTTAGGGCCCTGGCACTGCTAAATGAAGCCCAGAAAGATACCCAAAATGAGCACAGAACATTCCTTTAGAAGTGGAGCACACGTTCACACCACTGAGGGAATGCCCTCCTCCCCTCCTGCTCTCCCTCTCTCCTGGTCTGAAGGAGGTACACAAAACATGGATGATTGGCTGTTGGGATGCAGTGTTCCCTGAGTTAAGTCTGCTATGTGGTTCTTCCAGTTAAGCTAAGTGGGAACTCCTCAGGTTTGGCATTTGCTTTTCAAGTCATCTGACGGCTGAGTTAATGCAGTTTCCAGTTTCTATGATACTGTTTGGACCCTGCTTGTATCCCGGGCATGGAAGTGCCAGAGATACCAGGGCGTGTGGTTTGGGCTTCAGGGGAAGTCTGCTCCAATCTCCCCTTTGCTGTGGTGGGTATGGCCTAGTGCATGCTGCTTAATCCTCACAGAGCCTCAGTTTCCTCATTTGTAAATCCAAGACTTGAGAAAAGATAATCTGGAAGACTCTTTCAGATCCAAAATTTCCCAAGTCTCCTATTGCATAGGTGGACTCAATCTAGCAAAAGTTCATATCAGGTTTCCTTGGTTTAGTCGGCAGTAATGATGCTGAGTGATACATTTTAGGTGGGATGGTAGGGACAGTCTTATTGACTGTGGCTCTGGCAGATAATCAGACAGCTCTCTGCCAATCCCACTGCCATTCCTCCCCATTGTGGGACCTCTGCCACAAGCTCTTCAGAGGGTGAGAAACTGTCCACTGTGATTCCCAAGATGAAATTTTGTATTTTGCAAAGGTCTTCCCCTGGCATTTGTCTAAGAAAAGCAGCAATTCATAAATCTCAAATCCACGGAAGGAAAAAAAAAATGATCCAACTGTTTCTAACATGCAGCTTTTGGAAACCAACTAAGCCTTTGGGGTATTCTGTGAAATAAAACACACAGAAAGAATCAACAGGAGGAAGGCATTCAATTATTCAAAGCAACATCATTAAAGCAAACTTTGCCAGGCTGGTGGGGGCCTGCGCAGAGGCTGTGTTTAAGATAAATGCTCAATCCCTTTGAGAATCCTATTACTATTACAAAAATGCGGCCAAGAACATTTTATTAGAGTAAAAATGCAACTTAGGAGGTATGACTGGGCCGGGGGTGAGGGGAGGCGTGCAATTCTCAACTGCTCGGAGGTAATGGACCTTGGGCCTTCTAGTTCATGCATTCTTCACCAGAGCTGAGAAGGTGTCTGATTGAATTATACATCTTTTACATTTCATGACACAAGTTGGAGGAATTCTGTTACAATCTATAAAGGCAAGTGAGCAGGCTCCTGCTAGAATAGCAACCCAGGTCTTGGGTCCAGCGGCCATTCACCTTTCCTTTTAACAAAATCCTATGAAATACTTCATTTACACAGTATCAGTTAAACTACATATATGTGTTTGGGGGCAGGGGAACAGACAAAAATGTACTTTATCCTGGGTTGTGGGAAAATGGCTTATTCTTATTTTCCTTCTAAGTCTTTATTGTGTTTCCAAATCTTCTTCAGGGAGTGCGTATTCTTTTATGAGAAAAATATAAACACTTCCAAAACAAACGTTCTCATGGGTTCCTGCCCAGGCAATGACTAGGCTTTAGCAGGGAAAAGATGTGAAGTGGGGCGTTTATATAGGACACCTACTATGCCTGGGAATAATCCCTACTTTGCTTCAATGCAAATATCTTTAATCTCCAGAGCAAAGGGACCACTGGTGCCTACCTCGGCAAAGGGCCTGGTGGGAAGACAGAACAATCCACGATTGCTGTTCCCACATCGCCAGGGACAAATCCTAAATTTGGCATCCTCTGGAAGTGAACAAGCTTCCTTTCTTTTCCCCAGAGTCACAGACCTGGCATGTAACTACAATAGGGTTCTCTTTTTTTTTTTTTTTAATATTTATTTATTTATTTATTTTTAGTTCTCGGCGGACACAACATCTTTGTTGGTATGTGGTGCTGAGGATCGAACCCGGGCCGCACGCATGCCAGGCGAGCGCGCTACCGCTGAGCCACATCTCCAGCCCCAAGGGTTCTCAAATAAACATTTTCCTCCCTGAAGAAAGCCATTCGCCCGAGTACAGCATCACTTTCCCAGAAGAGATTCCATTTACCGCCTCTTGTTTAAGAAATGACTTGGCAACAGGATGCAATTTAATTAAAGTATTTACTTAAATGTATGCCCTCTGGGGCCTGGAGGAAGCGGGGTATTTTTCTAATCAACTGGCAGTTCTGAGGGTTGTGAGACCATGGGTCAGGTTTTTCTGATTTTGGGACATGAACAAACACACACACACACACACACACACACACACACACACACACACTCACACACCCTACTTCTGAAACAAGACCATCAAGCACAAAAAGACCTCCTGATTGATGATACGCCAGCAAAAACCAAACAAACAAACAAAAAACCTACTCATTACCAGATCCTACAATAATTCTTGGGAATGCCAAACTTCTGGCACATTCTTTGGCTTCAGAAGGTATGGAAAAAGCCCTAAGTGCAGTATCTTCTCCAGGAAAATAAGAAGCAGTGATTTCATCGTGGAATAAAATCTACTTTTTTACATTAAAAAAAATAAACCTATGTCTTGATCTTTTGGCTAAGAAAAAAAATGCATATTCAGGCTGGTGGACTATTGCCTTTGGTCCAATGTCCAGATAATATTCTTTCTGGATTAGAATGACTATGACTTTTAAGGACTGGTAATTGCATCTTTCCTTTCTGTACTCTCTTCTTCTGTTTCTATTTTATTCAAAACCTGTCCCCAGGGTCTAGAACATTCTCTGGTGCCGACAGCCTTCAATGCTATTTATTGAATAAATATATATCTGCTGAGTGGAGTACAGGTGAGGGGCTGTGTCAATAGTCAGGAACATGCCCTGCCCTGGGGCCAGCACACCAACGTCAGGTTGCAGGGTCACATGTCAACACTCTGGATCCCGAAGGATGCCATGGGCTCCTGAAGCCTGATTCTTGTTAGGACCTGATTGTCCTGTGGCTGAGAACTTTAGGGAAATTACTGAAATTCCCAGAACGTATCCAGCTATCCTGGCACCATCCTCACCTGAAAAGCAAATAATTAGCCAACTTCTTTCCTCTCCATGTGCCTCCCTCTCTCCCTCCCTAGGAGACGCTGGTCTTCCTTTCCTCCATGCACTCAGACGTACTGCTATAAAGAGAAGCAGATTGACAGGATGAATGTTCTTCTGCCCACTGCTAATCTTTGGCGGGAATTCTGGACAAGAGTCTCAAGCAGAGGGTTTGTGCATACTGAGTAGAACATTCTGATCAGTGAAGCTGGTATAGGCTCTTAACCATCCACGCCCTTGTCCTGAACTGTCCTCCTGAACCTTCCTCTCACACCCGTGCATCCTATCTGAAAGCTAGAACCCAAAACAAGCTGCAGAAGCATGCATTTGACAATGGTGCTCACAGTTTATGCCAACTTCTGTGTGATATGTACCAATTACTTCACTGAAGTGGTTCAGTGTGTCTTTATTATTTGGGTCATGGATAAAAAATATTATTCCTATAAGGCAAAGAGAAGGCCATGCCGGAGTTCTTTCAGGACCAATGTCCATCCATTAGTGATATATCAGGGGCAAATTCTGTAGCTATAGCAGCACCTGTGAGATAGCCTGGTGCCATGGTCAAGGGTATGGGTGAGGGAGACAGGAAATACTGGGGTGAGACTCCTGCTGTGCTGTTGTTGGCTGTGTAGCCTTGGGCAACTTGCTTAATCTCTGAGCTTCAAGATGCTCATCCACAATACAGGAAAAGTAGGAATACCACCTCTTCATATAGTTGATCTGAGGATTGATTATATGGGATGTGGTAAAGGCCTCAGCCTTCATCTAACATACAACTTATCTCTCTACAAATTGAAACAGTATGCTGTTTGTTTAGTAAGCTTATAAAGATATTATAAGAAAATTCACCACCAATCTCTAGGAAATGACATCTTGGGCATCTACTTGACACAATGGTAACCGTATCAGAATGCAATGCATTTATTTGGCTTTGTTTGAATTAGAGAGCTCATGACAACACCCAGAAATCTTCTAGCAAAGCTCACCATCTGGTTCATAATCCACTCCAGACACATGGGGAGTGCTGCCCCGCCACCCCAGCGCATTGTCTATTTTCTCAGAATCCATCTTTTCCTGCTTAACAACAACCATAACAACTTTGCCTGCCTCCTTTGCAAATTTCTCTTTCTTCATGTGGCTTCTAAAAGAATTTCATGGGATACCACATGGTATTCTGATATAGGCATAAACTGTGGAATGTTTAAATCAGGTTAAACATATCTATCTCCTCAAGCACTTATCCTCTTCACGGTGAGACCACTGGAACTCTTTTCTTCTAGCTTTTTGAAGTAGAGACTACAATAATTTACCCACAGTCATCCTGCTATGCAACAGCACACTAGAACTTCTTATGTCTAAGGAACTATGACTTAGTGCCTCTCCTCCCTCCCCTACTATCCCAGGTTCTTGTCTGTTGCCAATTTATGGAAGCTGATCAAACTAAGAAGTCATATTCCAGGCTTCTGTCCTTCTCCTTGACTTTCCTAGAGATGGGACCTCAAGAAGCCAATGAGTGCAGAACCAGAGTCCTGTCCTTATACTTGGTGGCCTGCGGTGGACACTGGCTTGCACTGGTGAAGCCTCCTTGCCTCCCACAGAGCGGGGCTTTTGGGGATGCCCTGACATAGAGCAGAAGAAACAGGCGACAGGACTGAGACATGTAAACAGTCAGTGCCAATAACAGATCATCCTCGCTCAATAAAATGTCTTTATGAGGTAATTAGCAGTTCATAAAATCTGTTAAGTAACTTAGAAACCTCTGCACCACTCCTTGAACGCTCTCTGCTGCTAAAGGGCCCTTGGGAAATATTAGCTCTTACTGCGATGAATCACACGCCATCAGCAAGGTAAGGCTAATTTTACAAACTTCTTTCTTCCTCTGCTGGCTGCAAAGAATCTCAAGTCATCCCAGTTGAATACTAAACCGTTGCAAGAAGCAGCTATGGGGAGGGTCGGGCAAAGAGTAAAAGTGACAGTGGGCTTATCTCAAAGTGAGGTGGCATAGGATAGATCTCCTGGAAGAACTACATGAAATGTTAAAGCAAGAACTAAAATGCCTGGTCCAGAGTCTAGCGCTGTCCCTAGAAACCATTGCTGGCTACCACTGATAATGTGTGCCAGTAGGAGTAGTGGCAATATTTGCAATAAGTATTCACTGAGTGCCTGCAGTTTTCCCTCATATATTCCTCAGGAGAGCCCTGACATATCATCTGTGGCCTTAAAATGAGAGCCTAAGATCCAGGAGAGACTGGCCTTCGAGCCATATCCTCAAGTGCTTCCAGAGTTTAAAAATGTCTTGTAAGAGAAAAAGTTACGCTTATAACACAAAACACCAAAGATTACTCTTACAACAAAAAAGAAATGATTTTATAAGCAAAACAATGCAAAAGAAAAACCTGCTGTAAAGGCATGCTAATCATTCTCTTTCAGAAGTTGTAAGACATCTAACCCATGGGGAGCCAGTGCTGCAGAACAATGAAGTAGTAAGAAAGGAGGGTGGAAGGAGGAAGGAAGGAAGGATGGATGGATGGATGGATGGATGGATGGATGGATGGATGGAGGGATGGATGGGTGGATGGATGGGTGGACGGATGGGTGGGTGGATGGATGGGTGGGTGGGTGGATGGATGGGTGGATGGATGGGTGGATGGATGGGTGGGTGGATGGATGGATGGATGGGTGGGTGGATGGATGGATGGGTAGATGGGTAGAGGATGGTTAAAGAGGTGGACAGAAGTGTGGGTAGATGAGTAGGTAGATGGGTGGATGAATGGGAAAGTCTTTGCATTTGTGGGATTCCTGATGTTCCTGATGTTTTTACTTCATTTAGATTCAAGTGTTAATTCCTCAGAGAGGCCTTCCCTGAACTACTTTTATAAAATAGCACTTAATTCTCCCCTATTCTCAGGCCTCTAATCCTATTTTGCTTATATACGACATTTATTTATTACTATGTGTTATATTATTATGTTTGTTGATGGGAGAGTTCTCTTACACTAGGGAGGTTTTTGTTTTGGTTTGGTTTGGTTTTGTACTGGGGATTGAAACCAGGGGTACCTAACTACTGAGCAACATCTCCAGCCCTTTTCTGTATTTTATTTAGAGACAGCATCTCCCTGAGTTGCTTAGGGCCTTGCTAAGTTGCTGAGGCTGGCTTTGAACTTATGATCCTCCTGCCTCAGACTCCTCAGCTACTGGGATTACAAATGTGCACCACCACTCTTGGCAGCACTGTGAGATTTTTAACTGGGCTTCTTGAGAGCTATATCCTCAAGACTGGGAAAAGGACCTGGCATATATAAGGCACCATAACCATGTATGCTAGACAGGTGGGCAGAAGATTAAACAGACATCACTTCACACAAACAAATGCTTGGATACAGCAGCATTAATTCCACTTAAAAAAAGATCATCATGTATTCCAGAAAAGGTCTGAACTTGGAATAAGAGCAAGTTGCACAGTGTAATATTTCTATACTTCCCACTAGACCCGAGGCTCAATTTCCAAGAAAACTAAGTCCTGAGGGTGGGAATCAGGGTGTGGGGAAGTCTTATTCCTCATAACTTCTCAGTTGCTTCCATTACCAAATCACCACCCAGATGTAAGCAGAAAAGACAGGCTCTGCCAAAGGAATCCTGAGACCAACTTGTATGTTCTGTAAAGGTGAATTTGGTTTAAGCTGCTGAATTTGGTGGAAGAAGAGGAACCCTTGAGGTGTTTCAGCACACTGAGCACCTCATCTCCCATGTCACACGTGAAGCTGCCAAGCCCCAAGTTCAGGTTCTGACACTCCCCTGGAGCTATGTGAATTTGGGCAAGGCCCTTCACTTCTCTGAGTTTCCTCCTGTAAAATGAGTAGGCTTGCTAGAATCACGACCCACACCTCTGACACCATGGCTCTGGCTGTGCCCTGGAATCAGATCCTCTGTGGACTCCACTCATGACCCAGAGCCTCAGGCTCCCCCTCCTATGGAACGGCACTGTGTGTTTTCCACTGCCCCTGTCATTTCTTCCTTGACAACCTCCTGTCAATGAGGGATTGAAGCCCTGGCTGAGCTGTCACCTACTGTTTTGAAGAAGCACTCCCTAATACAGCATGCACAGCGAGCTTCTCTCATTCTATAAACATTTTTCATGCACCTAGTATACCATTCATCAAAGCATCTTTTAGCTGTATGTATGCAGGTCTGCTGTGCCTGAGAGGGCAAGAGATCCAGTTCAGAGAGTGAAGAGATGAGTATATACTTGATGGATGAATTCATAAACAAAAGAACAAATTTGCTTAGTCCTGTGTCGTCTCTCACAGCACTTTGCAATAATGATAATGCATTTTGAGGAAAGTATCCCTCCTATAAGAGTCTCTTACTCAGCCCACCACTTGCCATGCTTCAGAGGGTCATAGATTTCCTTATTGATTTTATTGGTGATTCTTACCTGGTCTCCCTAAGGTACTGCTAAGCAAGTCTTATTAAGACTATAAGTACTCACATGGGTCTTAAAATACTCCAACTCTTATAGAAAGACACCAATTGTTTAATTCCCCAAAACAACCAGTCTGGTCTACATGCTGCACCTCAGTCAGTAAGAAAAGTTATGCAGTTGGAGGCTAAAAATGATTGGGGGGGGAAATCAACTCTAAATACCCAGCCTCCTTACCTAAAATCTTGTCCTTTAAAAGTCAGGAATTTTTCAGTGTCCCTTGCCTATTATCACCATTTTTTTCCTCCTCTCAACAGGTTCATCAAGATTTTATGTGAGTGTTGAGAACTTCAATTCCAAACAGGATTGCCTGACTCATCTCTACGCTTTTTGGATGCATTTAGCCTCAAAGGAATAAAAGGTAGTGGCTTTTGCTTTTCTGCCACTTCTCGCAGGTGTGAAGTTCTGATTACAAATTGGTTTTGGCCTTTACTTTCTGAAACTCAGGGCTGTTGCTGCATTAGGCTGGGTGCAGGGAGAGGAGACTCTGGCACTCCTTGCCTGATCTGCCATGGCTCCCTCCAAAGTCCCTTCCTCTGGGTTCCCAGTGCCCCCAGTGCCGGCTTCCTACAGTCATGGATAGAAAATACTGTGAGGAGCGTCTAAGGACATCTCTCGACCACAGTGGAACCTTCTTGAGGGCAGGGATATGTCTGTCTGTCTGTCTGTCTCTCTCTCTCTCTCTCTCTCTCCTTACCAGGGATTGAACCCAGGGGCACTTAAGCACTGAACCACATCCTCAGCACTGTCCCCCTACCTTTTTATATTTTATTTAGAGATAGGGTCTCGCTAAGTTGCTGAGGTTGGCTTTGAGCTTGCGATCCTCCTGCACTGCTGGAACTACAGGAGTGCACACTACCATGCCTGCCCTCTCATTCATTTGTGTGGGACTCAATACATCTCGAATGAATGAAGACCAAACCTTGAAGTCAGGTCTCCAGCTGGACTAAGCTTCGTCATCTGCAAATGTGAAGATGCAGTGGTGACAGCAGGTACAATCATACTGGGGGTGACAGGAACAGTGGCTGCCACACAAGGAGTACTAGCTACATGTCTGGGAAAACTCACGTTACCTCACTTAATCCTACTATAATCCTCTGAGGCAGGTACAATTATTTGCATCCCCTTAACAGTCCAGGGCTGGGTTTTGGAGAGAATATATATAATTTATATGCAATCACACAACAGTGGAGCCAGGTCTTTTTATTACCATTAAAATAATTTCTTTGTCAACAGAAGTAATGAGGTGATTAAAATATTTCTCAGGAATCTTGAAAGAATGTGTAATTTTGGAATATATACTATACTATTTCCTAGTGTGGCTAATTCTAAGCTGTTATCCACATTGATAAGATGTGGACACAGGTCTCTTCTGAGCACTGATGTTGCAGAGGACCAGGTCGGTAGGCTCCCAGCACAGTCACTGGCCTATCAGGGTCAGCTTCCTCATGCAGGGGAGTGCTGGGTGCTCAGTGAGCTGGGCCATCCTTTCCTTCGAGTTCTCCATCCTCTTGACCCACATAATCAATCCAACCCTATGTCCAACCCCACGACAATACAATGGGAGTCAACGATGCTCACTATAAAGGCATGAAAAAATAAAAATAAAATTTGAGTCATTTTAAATGCTAGGTAGCCCCCACAAACCTGTGACAGGTTTTTTTTTTTTTTCACTTTCTCAGGGCAAGGGTCATGAGGGCCAGCCCACATGGATTCAGGAATTTGGTGTTTCTGCCAAATAAATCTGCTGAGATAAGATTGTTAATTAATTGACTTGACAGATTTCAATATTGCTTCAAACCAGAGCTTTGGGACACAACAAAGTACATGCTATGGGGAGAAAAATTCTCTCTCCCCCCGTCTCTCTCATCGGGTACCCATTCTGATAAAGGCACTGTTAATGTGAATTCAACACCTGGAGAATATCCTAGAGTGTACTGACACAAATTGTGATAGCTACAATATCACTAAGTGAAAGAGTATTCCTGTGTGACCACTGTCATATACATGGCCCATCAATGACCAAAACACTATTATATGGTGCATAACCATGTGCATATGTACACACACACACACACACACACACACACACACACACACACAGTGAGAAGATAATCGTTTGCCTACTTGGTGAAAACCTTAAGGTAAACAGAGAGAAGCTCACACCCTGAACACATAAGAGTTGGGAAAGCTGAGCACTGTGGCAAACACCTGTAATTCAGTCACTTGGGAGGCTGAGGCCAGAAGAGAGCAAGTCAAGGCCAACCTGGGAACCTTAGGGACACCTTGCCTCAAAAATAAAAAAGGGCTGAAGATGTAGCTCAGTGATAGAGTATCCCTGAGTTCCAGTTCTAGTACCAATGATAAAAATAAAAATAAAACATATTGGGAAAGTCTGTTCCCACCTTGTAGATGAGACACATCCAGATGAAAATAATGGCAAACAGCAACTCTTGGGAAGCACGTCCTTCAGTGACCCTGAATCCATGTCTCTTCTCCCACATGGTTTCTGTGATCTGGGCTTGGGGACAAGGAGAGGACGTAGTCCTCAATGTCAAAACCTCTATGACTCCCTCCTCTTCTGCACCAGGGAAGTGTAACCCAGAAACCCTTAAGTCTCCCCTATGAGGCACCTTATGGTCAATCAGGACCTGGAGCAGTGGAAGTACCCTGCAAGCATCAGGACTGGCTGCTCCTGCAAGTCAGAGGCAGGCTCTGAGCTGACCCAGACAGAAGTTAGCTTGACCTCACCGAAAGGAACAAGCACCTCCCTTTCTTCCCTGCTCATGAAAGACTGCCCCCAGGTAAAATGTGGAAGTTGTCAGATGGGTCACAAGAGTAGAGCTGGAAAAGTCATCTCACCCACCCCTGAATCTCTGCCCAGCAAACTGCCTCTCTCAAGACTCAGCTCAAGTCTCCAGTCATGTCAGGAGCACTTCAGGGGAAGCATTACATCTTAGCACCAGCTCATCTGCTCCTGGGGCAAAGCCTGGCCATGGCAGTGATGAATGTAAAGGGGTCGCTGGGGGAAGGGAAAGAAGGAACAATGTGTCCTGAACATGTAACACTGAAGAGCCACACACTTTGCCTTTATAGGATCTGAGAGTCTCCCATGATTTCCATGAAGTCACTGCTCTCATTTTCCAAAGTTAACAGATGAGTAAGCTCAGGCTTTGAAAATGAGGTCAAGTATTCAGTTTGCCCAAGGTCACAGAGCTGGTAGTGGCAGAACCAAGATTCAAGGGTGCAGCAGGCTGACTCCAGCACACCCCAAATCTCACACCTAGAGATACAGCTTCTGCCTGCACAAACCAGATGCAGTGAGCAACCACCCTGGCAGAGCCAAGGCAGCGACCAGGCAGCCCACACACACCACCATCAGGAACAGGATCTTCCTCCGGATGCATGCACCTGCCTCATTAGTGACACACAAGTGCCTAGTTAAGATATATGGTTCACAGCAGCACTTCAGCTGGAGCACTCTAAAATTAGCCTCCTGGGGGTAAAAAAAAAAGTCCCCCCACAGTGCCTTGTCTCAGGCCCAGCATCAATAAAGAGGGTGATGACAGCAGCCTCAGAGGCTGCAGACATACTACCACAACAAGAGGGCTCCAGTGTCACCCAGCAGTGGCAGCATAAGGTCCCTACATTCTGCCCCACTCCAGTTTCCCTGCTGTATCATCCATGCACAGGTGAGATGGGGTGCCCCTCCAGGTGGCCTGAACAATGCTGGTCCTCCCTCTCGCTTCACTTTCCCTGATTTATTTGCCAGGCTTGAGGTCCAGCTGCCAGGAGACTGTAGGGGAATGAATTAAACCTGGGCTATGAAATTCAGATTCCTGCAGAAGCAGAGCAATGTCACAGGATGATGGCTTCCTGCTGCAGCTCCTGACTCAAGAGCAAGGCCTGTGGGGGGGGGGTATGTATATCGGACAGGATGGGACACTGCATTGTACAGAGTCACCAGTCACTGCTCCAAGACTACAGCCTGGTCTGTTGGGCCAAATCCTCACATAGGATCTCTGGCACACATTCTCCCATCTCTCCGTGGGATGTCTCTGCTTTGAGGGAACCATACCATTTTCTGATGACACAAGGTGGAAACATCCCAGGCCACTGCTTAAATCACCACCAGGACCCCTGTTGTCCCACTAAGATCATCTCTCCCAATGAAAGAAGAATAATGCTGACAGCTGCAGCTCATCTGTGACACCCAAGTGACATGGATAAGGACCCTTCCCTAGGTGGCCTTCTCTTAACCTCGGTAGCCTTTATTCTGCCCATTTTCCATCCTTAGCCCATCACATTTGGGTGTTGCATGCTGACCATCTGTATTCTTCTCAAGGAAGTGGCTTCCCAATGACTTCTCCTCAGATACACTGTATAAAGGGGATTTTAAAATATTCAATCTAGGGGCTGGGGATGTGGCTCAAGTGATAGCGCACTCGCCTGGCATGTGTGCGGCCCGGGTTCGATCCTCAGCACCACATATAAAACAAAGATGTTGTATCCGCTGATAACTAAAATATAAATATTAAAATTCTCTCTCTATCTACTCTCTCACTCTCTCTTAAAAAAAAAATTCAATCTAGTCCTATGTTTTCATCATAACCTCACTTTGAGATACAAACATCTAGATGCCTGCTGGTACCTCAAATCCACCTGTTTGAAGCTCATCTGTCATTTCCTCCAATCACTCCTTCCTCCTCTGTTTGTAATTGTGACCACCTGTCACTCATTCAGTCTCTGTGGCCATTTCTCTCATGTCTTACCCACTCTCACTTTTATAAATCTATACGATCCATTTTCCTCCCTCCATTTCCATTGTTCCCCCTCCTGGTTCAGGCAGGACTGATTCACTCTTGAAGCTGTGCTATAGTCCTTCACATTGGTCTCTGACCATCCCTCACACTAGGGCCACAGCAACTTATGGATGCCATAGAGAGTCCCGCTGCTGGAATCCTATAAGGTCAGAATTAGATTCCTTCCCTTTATCCTTCAAAGCTGTTCCCAACAAACTTATCAGAATCTGGTCTGAAGTCTCAGAATCTTACATCTTTAGGCCTTTTCTACAGCATCTCCCAGCTCAGAACGCCCAACTCCTTCCTTGGAGGTCTGATAAAATCTTATAAAGCATAAGTTTCACCTCCTTCTGGGGCTGCCTCATCCTTAAGTCCTTCCCCCTACTCTTCTCCTCCAACAAATCATGTTTAACAGTTCATTTGGTAACCACTCATGTACCAACATGTGATAGCTCTTCTAGTAGCCATCTGCACCTTATTTAAAATTTCTATGACTTATCTCTTATGACATCTCTCCAACTATACTATTCTCCAACTATATATAGCTCCTGCTTCTACTAGGTCTTCTTGGCTGCTGTTTCTGAAGCCAATTCCCTATAAGATCAGGATCAGGCCCTTCTGATTGAGCAGAAGAGGTCAGGGATCTTGGCCCCACTGGTGAGCAGGAACTGGACTCAATATTACAGTCTGCATGCATGAGCAGGACCCCCAACAGTTACCCTGCACACAGAGCTGCGTGTTCACACCCGAAGCTCACTACCTAGTGTAAACACTGGCTCCTGCCCCAACTTCCTGCTCACTTCATATTCCAGCTCTCATGGGAATGGAAGCCTGTTCTGAACCCAGCTGCTGAAATGATGTATGGAAAGCTCCTGGCATTAAACACAGTCATGCAAAGATGTTTCAGGTCAATAGTAGGCTGCATGTACAACAATGGTCCCCTAAGATTTTATAATGGAGCTGAAAAATTCCATGTTTACTGGACCTTTCCTATGTTTAGATACACAAATATAAGCGTGTTACAGTTGCCTGTACTATAGAGTACATAACATGCTGTACAAGTTTGCAGCCTTGGAGCAATAAATCCTATCAGAGAGCCCAGAGGTAGAGTAGGCTAACCATCTAGGTTTGAGGAAGCTCACTCTGTGCTGTCTGCACAGTGATGAAATTGCCTAGGAATGCCTTTCTCAGAACATGTCCCTATTGTTACAAGACACACAAATGTGTACTAATATGACCCCTAGGTGTAGCTCTTGCCTGCCTCAGTCCTCTGAGGACAGACCTTGTCTGTCCTATGCCATTCCAAATAGCTTTCCCATCTGGAACTAGGAACTGCTGCACACTTGCCTTCTAGTATCTTTCTGCTGTCCAAGGCTGCTTATGTCTGCCACACCTGCTTGGCCATGGCACCAAGTTAGAATGCATCAATTCCTCTGGGACTTAAACTCAACAGTGAAATTCCTCTTAGGATGCATCTGTCCCCCACAGCCAGGCCTGCTTCTTCCACATCAGACCTGTGCCAAGTTGGTCCTCCTCCTCTTCCTCTTCCTCACCAAGCAACATTGCTGAATGCCCAATATGCTTGGGGTCCCAAAGTCCCCTTCCTTCTCCCTCCATTTTCCTTACCACATAGCCTGGCACACTGGGCACACCATCATTTGCATTACTGTGCTATATGCTAGAGCCCAGGGTAAGTCTTTTGTAGCCAGGATGCAGGAGAAAGCAGGTTCACACCCTCCCACTGCTCTTTAGCCAGTGAGCCCCTTTTTCTTAGCACTGTTGGAACACTGCTTCTTCTGGCCTGGCTAATTTCCCATGTTTGCAGAGCCCAGGGCAAGTGTAGTTCAGGGCTCATAATAGCAATAAATTATGACTAATTTAAAATACAGGTCTGGAAAGAAACACTAATCGTAGGCCATTCTTGTTCCTGTAGCCCTCCAAAGAGCAAGAGTTTTCTTTCCAGCCCTTTCTTTCTGCCACCCTCACTTCACTTCCCTGCCTAGGTATTCGGTTCAAACTGGAGTTGCACTTGAAAGAACTGGCAGGTGGCCAGTTGCCCACACAACCCACTGAACTATGGAGATCTAGGTGAGGTCCATCCAGCTTCTTATTTTCTTTGGGGGTGGGCAACCAAAGGTACTAATTTCCTGCATGTATCTCTCCCCTGCCAAGGTCCTGCATATAGCTCTCCTCTGACAAAGCTTCAGCCTGGATTAGGGGACATGATAAGGCCTCTGAGCCCTGTTCCCTTTAAGCAAGACTGTACCATTGTCAGGCAAACAAGATAAGGAGTGAGCCTGACCAGGTGAGTGATGGACATCTATTTCTGGTGAATGCCCACTGCATATCTAACCTTTCACTTACAGTATCCTGCTAGGTCTCTGTAATCCCTCAGGATTATTAGTCATCAGACTAGATGAGAAATCAAACCTCAGGGAGGTTCAGTGTCTTGTCCAAAGTCACAGAGCTGTCTGGGGCAGGTCCAGGATATGTCTGACTAAAAGAACAGCCCTTCCTCAGTATCCTCATGCCAACAGGATCTCTGAAAGTCCTTCAGGCTTCATGATTTTATGATGGGTCTTTATCTTGGCTGGATTTAAAACCAAGTAATGAAATTTGATTGCAAGTGACATTTTCTATATCATTGAAAAAATGACCTTTTGCATATTTTTAATAGTTTCTGTCCTGGGCTGACAATTATAATCTGACTCAGGTGGTGGCAGGGGCATGCTTTACTGATTAAGGGTTCCCCGTGTTTTGCTCCTGGGGCACATCCAAGCATAGGAACAAAACACATCGGTTGGCCTTTCACCACCGCAGGGGCTCTGCCCTAAAAGGGTCATTGTGTTGTTGGCCACAGAAGCCAACATAGCAACTGGGCCCAAGTCCAGGGCCACTATTTACAGAGATATTGATGGCAGAAGGCAGACAGACATGAACCGTGGGAACAGGAGGTTGGGGGTGTGGACTGGGCTCACTGTGCTGACCCCCACATGCTTTCTTTTAAAGGACAGTTTGCCTGAGGCCACTCTGGCCCTGCCCCAGTGACATTCCTCAGCAACAACTGTTATTTGCAGGAGAAATGCAGGCCCTAAATTCTCCCTGATAGGAAGGCACAAGTTACCCTGAAGGGAGGGACTTTTGTGTCCTTAACACAGACCAGATATCAGGTCTCAGGGAGACAGGAAAATTAGAAGCAAAGCCCCCCCCCCACCCCCGCAAACATAAAATCTGTAAGAATAAGTTCCAATTAGAATTGATCAGCAGAGGCCAAGGTGACCGAAAGTGGCTTTGCACCTTTAGCCTGCCATTATTATAATAAAATCTCCCCTCCATGGAGTAAGAACATGCACAGTGGGAACTTGAAAGTCTGATGCAATCCTGTTGTCAGTCAAAAGTCAAAATGTGGATCTGTGTGAGACTCTCTGGAAACTTCCCTGGGATCCCCAGTAAAACGGGGAGCTTTTTATTCAAGGACAAAGTACCCCAAATTTCAAAGGTGTATTAACTGAGAAAGTTAAAATATGTTGAACACTGGAAAGAAAGTACTCATGTGACAAATGGCACTCAGTAGTAGAGAACCACCACCTACGGGATGAGGAGTTGCTGCTGTGGCTGCCTGTAGTTCCGCAGGGCTCTGCCTTCGGCCTCTTCCTACTCTTCACAGTGTCGCCTCCTCCTCTGAGGCTTCAGTTATCCAGCTCTCACCTTCAGCTGGGAAAAGTTCACTCAGCAGCCGGTGAACCAGGGAAAGCTGCCAGGCGGAGCGCGCCAAATATCACAGCAAACTGAGAAGTTTCCTGACGTTCACAACCTCTTGCGTGTAACTAGCTCCGGTCACGTCAGTATCTGCAGATGGCAACTGGATGCTGTTACTCATCCATTCAACAACCAGACCCAGAGCTCTTGCCTGCACGTCAAGCGCTATACTAGGAGCTGGGGACACTGCTGTGAGCAAAGCCAAGGTCCTGTCCTACATAGCTGACATCCCAGGGGAGGAGGAGACAATACACAAATAACTGAGTCAACGTATCACATGGCAGGCACTGACCAGTGTCCTGGAGAGAAATGAAAGAGGTGGCGGGGGGGTGGTGCACAGAAGGAGACAGTGAATAGCTGCTGTGGAAGGGTTGGGGGAGGGCTGCTGTTTGACATGGGTGGCACAGACAGGGCTGTCTGATAAGATGGCATTTGACAGACATCAGAAGTAAGTGAGGAAGTGAGCCACTTGAAAATCAGAGGAAGCACGTTCCCAGCAGAAAGGGAAGGAAATGCAATGCCATGGGGCTGGGCTCTGTCTGGAGCATTGTAGACAAGCAAGAGGTCTGGGGTTGCTGCAGCCCAGTGGATAAAGGGGAGAGGGGCAGGGTCATGGTCACACAGGGCCTTGAATGCCACTGAAGAGTTTGGCATTTCTCAGGTGTAGTACTGTATTAGCGAACTCTCCATCACTATAACAAGATACCTGAAAAGGGCTACTTGTGAAGTAAAGAGGTCTTTTTAGCTCAGTTTGGGAGGTTTGAAGTCCAAGATGAGGTGGATCCATTCATTCAGCTTCTGGTAAGGACCAGATAGGGCAGCATGTCATGGTGGGAGCAAATGTTGGTTAAATCGTCATGTCCCCAAGAAGATCTAGGAAGTGACTTAGGAAGTGATTCTCTCCCAAATTAACAAGTGAATTTCTGGAGTAAAACAAGAATGGGGGGACCCGCCATCTCTTCTGAGGGCCATCCCCAGTAACCTAGGGATGTCCCATTGGGCCCACCTCTTCAATGTCCATAGCACCTCCCAATGCCACTACCTTGGGGATCAAGCCTCTAACACACAGAACCCTTATGGAACATAATTAAATGCACCACATCCAAATCAAATCGCTCCCAAATGGACTTGATCGGACTTGTGTTTTAACAGGATCACTCCAGCTGCTGTGCTGGGAAGACACTAGTTAGGTGGCTACTGCAATGATCCAAGTAAAACAGAATGAAGGCTCAGCCTGGGGTGACCAGCTGGCAATGAAGGTGATGAGTCATCAGTATCCAGGAATGTCTTCACAGCAAAGCAGACTGGATCACAGGGATATCTGTGAAAATAATCAGGGCCTCCAGGGCTCATGCCAGCATCTACCACTAGATTTGTGCCTTAGAGCCGCAAATGTGTTGTCATCACACAAAGAAATTAAAAAGGCTTCCAAAGCTCACAAATAAGTCCAGCCAAACATTGGATCCCTACTGACATCCCAACAGACTTACGGCAGAAAGGGTTAAGTTTGTTTCACAGCCAAGGGAGAACAATGGCATTCTGACTGGAAGCAAATGCCTGCGTAGTCGTCATTAGACAGAGTTACAAGAGGATTTGTGATTATTGAGTAATACCAGTCAATGCCTCTGACTTAAACAGGAGTCGGTCCACTTCACCTTTTGAAGATAGCCCTCGCTGCTCTGAAGCTTATTTTTAAAGGGACCTGTTTTCTTTTCCTTTTGTTCCCTCTCTATAACCTGGGGTGGGAAACAAGATGACCTTTTCCCACTCTAGGCCCAGTTACCTGTCCTTGAGCATATACTCACCCCAGGAAGGAGATGTCCCCAGGAAGATCTAGGAAGGGACTACCTCCCAAATTGACAAGTGAATTTCAACAAGGCCTCAGGGAGCACCTGGGGCCCCCATCAGGGCAGACCTAGAATGTAGCCTTTGAAGAGCTTCTTCAAAAGCCCTCTGTTCTCCAGGTTGGATAGAACCAAAGCCTGGGACTAGAGTCCTCTGTGCTTCTCCTTTGTTAGCAAAGCAATAAACTTTTTTTCCCTTTTTCTCAAAACCATGTCTTCCTTATTAAATTGGCATCAGGGACCAGGACAAAGCTTTCAGTAATAAACGTGCAAGGGCTACTAACTGTCCTGGAAAGAAGTCACAGCCTCTTAGACCAGATGAAGCTGAGAAACACTGAACATTTCTGGTTGAAATGTTTCTTGGTACAGGGCTTCTTAACACATGTTAACATGCAGCAGGACTCTCCAAAAGGCATCCATATCAGGGCCTGTTTTGTGGTGGTTGTTTTAATGGAGACCCTTCCAAGAGTAACATTATTTGAAATACTTTGGGGAAATATTGAATTAGATTCATGTAGATCACTTGGGCATCTACTCTGACGGGTAAAAGCCCATAACTGAACAAAGAGTTTCCAGCATTCTATGCTGAGTGCTGGGGGTACAAAGAAAAGTGAGGGCACTACCTATCACAGAGCTATTCTGTGACTCCTGCAGGGGCTCAGGGCAACTGGCTCCCTGTTTACCATGCAGCTGATTCTAGCCCACAAAGAAGTGGTAAAGCTGGAGAAGAGTGAAACGGTAAAGGCTCAGAGAGACCAGCCGGCTGGGCGCTTCTCTCCATGAGACTTCTCTGTCCCTCTCCATAAACATAGGTATTTGGAGAAGATTTTTAGAGGGTGAGCACCCTACTGAAGCACAATCCTCATTGCGCTTCCAGACTTTAGTTCCAAAAGGAACTAAAGGAAAATAATATTTGTGGGACAAGCTTTGCACTGCCCCTTTGACAACAGATCAATTCCCTTTGGTCCTCATTACAATTCCACAACATTAGAGGTTAACACTGAAGAAGCTTTTAGTAGGGGAGAAGCCCTATCCATGCAGAGTCCCCCATTTAGACCCTTTAAAGGACGTATTGTTATTCAAACTACAAGAAAAGAAGACTTGGAGACCTTTAGGGACCTGTCCCACATCACTCCCCAACAGTGGTGGAATGAAACTCAAATTTCAGGGTGGTATCAAAGCCGGCTCTCTTCCTAACACAGCTATTCCTGGTTTGTTTACTCTATAGGCTGTGCAACAAGCAAAAGGCTTGCAGAGACCTTATCACACCTACTAGCACACCTCGGAGATCAAATAGGCTGGAAGAAGTTAGCTCAGGACAGTGCTCAGAGCCTGAGACACCTAGACAGGACCCTCAGTGGCAGAAAGGAGGAGACGTGATGAAGGGTGGGGCACTCTGCAGCTGTTCTGTTGTGACTGAGCTGTGTGCACTGGTTCATGGCCCCAGCAGAACTGGCTCTCACTTATTGTATTCCAAAGTCATTCCTCTAGAAAACATGGTAAGGTGGAGGTTCACAGATCTCCCAACCGTAACTCAGGGAATGGCTCAGCAGAGCACAAAATATGGGGCCTCTGCAGCCCTTGACCTTGACGAGGATGATGGCTAGGGTCACTGAGAAGGAAAACAAGTTGGTTATAGAGACATGCTGAAGTATACAAATGTCATTTCAATTAAAAAAAAAAAAAGAAAGATGTCAGAAGTAGCACATTTTTCATTCTGCCAACAAATGACTCCATCTGTGATATGGTGCAAAACCATTTTACACATCAGAAATCCATAAAATCTCTTCAAATAGAGTCTCTGTGGCTGAAATATGCTCTTCTTGGGAGACAGGGAGTTTATCTGCCTCCCTGATCAAGACTGAAGCTTCCAAAGCAGATTTACTTTCTGTAAAGGCTTTGTTTTAGTTTTACATTCCCATGTATCATAGAAATGATTATAGTCCCTGTTATTGTTTTCCAGACAATAATAATCACATTTGCCAAATTCACTGAGAAATATGATTGAGAAAACAACCAACATCTGTATCTAGCACACATTCTCTCTATATATATGTAATGTATGTGTGTTTATATATATACACATATACATATAGTGTACATATAAATACACACATGTATATTTATGAATATATGTATATTTACATACACATAACCCATATGTTCTACCAATTTGAACACACAATTCTAATCCTAATTCATTACTTTGGTATCAATGTTGATTCCTCAAAATCTATGAAAATGAATCTTGATTATCTTAATTAATAGCTCATCAAGAAGGTCACAGGTCAAGAAATTTAAAGCGAAAAATATTAACCACCATTTTATGCAGTATCCTCTCAGCAGGATACTTCACAAATGCTACTTCATCTTCAGAAAACCCACACAAGGTAAAGTGTTATGATTCCAGTGTTACAGAAGAGTGACCTGGAGTTTGGCAAGGACATGCGATTGGCCCCAGGGTATTGCGCCTGGGCATGGGATGTGACCTCCAGCCTGTAAAATTATAACACTTGTACTCTAGGTAGGTCTCAGTTGCTGGGTTTGCTGGGTCCAGGTTTGATCTGGTCCATTTCAACCCACGCGGAAGCAATACCAAGGCACGTAGCCCTTTTAAAGATGGGGGAGTGTGTGTGTGTGTGTGTGTGTGTGTGTGTGTGTGTGTGTACAAGGAGGAAAAACTGTCTTCTGATTTTATTAGTGTACTATCTGGGGACAAAGAACAGAGCTGCTCTCAGTTCATCCAAGAAATGGTGTCTGTGACAGGGGTTCTGCTTCACTGAGCCAACTTCTTCAGAGAGGCCACTTCCCTGGTCCCACTGGAGATTAGATATGTGGCCCACTAATCCAAAAATGGCAAGTCCTCAAGGCTGTCAGTGTGGCTGCCCACAAGATATCAACTGTTTTCTTAAAGAGCTTCTTTCACAAAGTTAGAAAATAAATAAATTTGCAATTCTTTGAAGAGTGCAAACTAAGAGAGCTTGGATCTCTGCGCCTTGGGTAAAATACTCATGATAACCTCAGGATATGCTCAAGTGCTTTGGGAATTGTTCTAAAACATTTTATTTGTGATGCTTCAAAAACTGCAGAACAGGGGGGAAAAAAACAAACCTGGCATTTCCCACTCCCCATCCACGTTGATTTTCAGAAGAGCCTGTTAATCCAAAATTCCTAAAAATCCTGAGAGATTCCTATAATCATTTTAAAATACCCCATTTTCCTTGTTCCTCCCTGACCACCCGGGCCATTCTGTGTGGTGCATCACAGAGCTATTCTATGACTCTGCTGGGCAAAGGTCCCTCCGCATTATCACTGTTCAAAAGCACTTCCCTGCTTCCGTCCTAGCTCTAACTACTGCTGGCACCCTGTGGTCTTTTCTTCTCTGTGTACCTTTTCCTTGAAGTCTTCACTGATTTAACATGAGAGAGGCTCCCGGCCTCAATGTGCTCATCCAGTAAGAGCCTCATTTAACTCTAGCTTCAACAGAGTCTGCCATGATAGAAGTCTGCCATGAGAGGACGCTCTTGTGTTTGTATTTGTGATTAAGTGTGCTATAACCAACTCTGACATATCCCAGACAGGTTTTAAGAGAATGAACAATATCTTGGTTATTCTTAGCCCCACTTTACATGAACTGGGCCTTTATATCTAAAGGGTGATGAATGTATAATGACATTGTCCTAAATCTACTGCCGTGGACTTCTAGTCCCTGTGTGTTGGCCAGAACGTTGCTTACTTTGTACATCAACTCTTGTATGGTGCACATGAGGGCTTAATCAGTATGATATGACGTTAAAAATTTTAGAACTGGATGTAGCACAATTCCCAAACTGTCAATTAAAGGTCCTTTTTGCCATTCCTTTAGAAATTACCTTGTCCAGGTAAAGGATTCTGGTCCTCCAAAAAGAGATCAAATAAAGGGAGATATTGCTAAGAGGAGAGAGCTAAAGCAGACCATCTTAACCAGCACTTTTTCTAGAGGGGAACTCCATTTCTGGATGAGGCAGCTTAATGAAGATGATCTGGGTAGTAATTCTGATGATTCTCTCTGCACTGGACATATCTATCTTTATTAAATTCACTGTCTTTTGTCTCTAGAGACACAGGGGACTCTAGTTTTGAAAAGAGTCAAATATTTAGCAATAATTGCAGTCATTTAAATGAATAGGAAATTGGGTTTCTTTCCTGCTATTTTTTGTTGTTGTTGTTTGTTTGTTTGTTTGTTTTTAACTCAGCACAGCTCAAGGCATTTGACACAAAGGAGTGCCAGGCATAGGGAAGGCAGGCTTGGGAGAATGCCAGATCGAAGGAGAAGACTGTCCCTGAATCTAGTTTTTGTGGAAATAAAAGATTCAGAGACTGACTTCCAGAAGTCTTAGGACCTAATGTGCCTCTAACCAAAAAGAACCCTCACTCAGGAACTCACCTGGTAGCCGCACTAAGTCCAGGACAACTGGTTCATACCTGACTGAGGAGTTGTGCTATCCAGTGCACCTGGGATTTTAGCTCCTGTCACTTTAGTTGAGGCCACTCTGCAGACCTTGTTCAGGCAAGACCATTTACTCTTAGAACTGAAGAATGGACAAGCCTCCTGTCCCCCCAGTGCAGGAGGAGGGATGACAACTCTTACAGTTAGGCAGCTCCAGCACAAAGCAGAATGAATGAGAGACCTAACTGGCTGAATTCAGTCATTTCTGACTATCTTCTTCTAGAATTTATAAAAAACAGATTAGCAACTTGCCTAGTAGCTTGCCTCAACATGAGACGACAGAGCAGCCTAGCAGCTGCCCAAGCAGACTGGGCACACCTGATGCAGTTACCGATGTCACCTGTAAGAACCCTGTAAATCCTCATCAGTCTTTTCCCTCATGTGCCTCTTAAAAGGGCAGACTCAGAAAGGCTCTCATGGGGTCCAAGCACAAAGTCATTTTGTAGCAGATTCAGGAATAGAATTCAAGTCCACCTGATTTCATGGCTTGTGTTTCTACAGAGGCAAAAGTAACTAGAACACAAGGGAATTCTCCAGTGAAGGTTGGGATCTCTCTCTCTGGCTGCCTGGAAATGAGCTCTGCCACTTCCAGTGGGCAGGGCTGTACCCAAACCCAACTTCCCACAGGACCTGGAACCTTTCAACTTTCCAGATGCTAGGAAGTTGGCATTTCTGAGCATTCTTCTAAACAGGTAGTACAAAGGCACAGACAGATGCATAAGCCTAACAAATGTCCTTCTGTGCGGGGCTACTCTCATGCCTGCCTTGAAACAGAGAACAACAGAAATGTGAAGTCTCTCACCTAAAACCAAAAGCAAGGTGAGTCCAACCATACCTGACCAAACCACACAGGGTGGTAATATCAACAACCTGGACAGGTAGGCTGTCAACCTCAGGGTGCTTTTGAAGTGATGTGTACCAGGGTCACACTGTGGCCATTCTGCAGGCTTTCCATGTTGGACCTGGGGCTGTTCTGAGCCAGGAATATTAACCCAGAGATGATTTCCATATGTAAATGTGCAGTTGGCAGAACTACCTTGGTGGCTTTCTATTTATTGTCCAAAGGCCAATCACTTCCCTAAGTGAGTTCCTAGATCGAGCAAATTTGTCCATGGAGTTTTAAATACTGGTTTCTAAAAAACAGCTTGGAGAGGATTGAGCCAATGATTTAATTAGCCTGTCTTCAAAATAAACAATGCAAACACCATGAATCATTAAATACTGCTGCTCTTTGGCTAAGTTATAGCAAATCAAGGGACTGATTTTAATTGGGTTCAATAAAAAGGGTTTCAGAAGCATTCAGAGAGTTTTAAAATTTTAAGGGCAGGGTGAGGAAAGGTTGATCAATAGGTAACAAGTTTTTTTTCGAAGTTCTAGTGTGCTATTGTGAGGGACTATAGCTAGCAATTGTTTGATCTCAAGGATCTAGATGAAAGGATTTTCAATGTTTTTGCCATAAGGAAATGATAAATGTTTGAGGAGACAGATATGTTTAACCTGATTACAAAATGTCTACATGTATCAAAACATTTGCAGGGTACCCCATTAATATGTGTATTTTTGTGTGTTTTTAAAGAATCACTTCCCCAAAATTAATTTTAAAACAAAGAAGTGATTATTTCCATAAAGAAATGACAAGGGTTTCAGGGCTTAGAGCCATTTACCATGGTATCAATCTGTCATAGGCAGCACAGCTTCAGGTAGATGATCAATGCAGGCCTTAGATGCATCTAGAACTCATGTTTTCCAAGATGAAAAATAAAGAATGACATTTTGATGTTAGGAAAAACCATCAGGCTTCAGTTAAGAGTAAGGCCTTGAAGGGACAATGTCCAGGAAGCTCCCACTATTGCTTCTGGGCTGCATCTGCTTCATTTCTCCAATCACTCACTGGTGTCCATTCCTGCTGAACAGATAAAAGGCCTCCCTCAAGGTCACTGTGGAGGGTTTGTTGATGCACAAAACACACTGACATCCAATCCTGGGAGCTAATATCTTTGGTTTTTCCTGTGCAATTTGTCAACAAAGCAGCCAAGAATTCATTCATTTATTCACAGCATTCCAGCATCCACTCTGTTGAGCACACAGTGGAGGAAACTAACAGCAACACCCTCCCCCTCTCTCCTTGAGTCCCACACATCATCTCATTAGATCCTCACTCACTATCTGATCATGCAAGTGGACACGGAAGCTCAGCTGGGCTGCTTGCCATAAGCCACAGCCAAACAGCTGACACGTATCAGAGACCAGACTCTCACCCAGGTTGTGCAGCTCCAAATATCCAACTCCCTGCTAGTCCAGCACAGCTTTTGACCCTTCCGGTGAATCAGAATTGACTGAAGTATGTTCAAATTGGCACTTCTCAAATCCTGCCCAGAGAGAGCCCCGTCCAGAAGATCTGGAGAGGATCCAGGATTATGCTTGAATAACTAGGACCTGAGATGGTTCATGTACCAATGTGACATGCACCAGCCTATGTTGCACATTTCAGTTAATCTGGGTGATCATCAAGAATCCGAGATAGATGCTGACAGCCACAGCTGCAGAGCAGGTGAGAGCACAGTCCTCGTGCAGCTGGTCCCCAGCTGTGCAGTGCCAATGCAGAGCGATGCCTACCCCAGGGCTTCCTCACTCGACCCGACTGTCAAGGCCTGTGACTGGACTCACAGTCTGGCTAAGGCTGACCTGGTGCCATCTTCGGGCCAGTAAAGGGTGTTGTTCTGGCCCTGGCGCCTTGAATTCCACAGTGATCTTGGGGCACAAACTGTGTATGAGTCAGGAATGCCCTCACTCCTTGTTCCCACACAAAGGCCACTGTATGGCATTGCTGGAGCTTGTCTTGCTCTCACTCATCAACTTCTAGCCTTTCCCAGGAGCTCTGGGATTCCTCAACAATACAGCACAGAAAAAAGGAAAAAACAGGGTCCAGTGAAGAAAATAATAAGATGTCCACTTTGCAGGGCAGGCAGAATCTCTAGGCTTTGTTAGTTGATGCTGAGGTCAACATATGATAGGCCGATGACAGATGGCAAGTATTAATAAGCAAAAGAAATGTGTATACCACAGTGTGTTATTTCTTAAGCTAAGGAATTTATTAACATTCACCACTGTGGATGACATAGGTCATGTAAAAATCATTTCAGCAAATCAATATTCAGTCATCAAGTAGTATGAATTGAACTTACCATGCATACAACATGCACATATGTGTTTTAACTAATATTTACACAGCATTTGCACTATTATACTATACTGTGCACCATTCCTGGCATTGGGGACATAGCAGTAAACAGTATGACATGAAGTCCCTTCCTAGCAGGATGTTACAGAGCAAAGCTGGAGGATTGAGGCACCAAGAGACACATAAGATGAAATTCTTACTATCGTGGTGCACATGGTCCAGCAGAGTCAGGCTATGTAATTTTAATGCAAAGAAGAATGACATAAAGCAAGCCTTCTTTTATCCTGTGAGTTCTGCATCTACAAATTCAACAAACCTCAGGTTGAAATATTCAAAAGAAATTTTGTATGTTCTGAAGATGTACACTTTTTTTCTTGTAATTATTCCCTAAGATAGAGAGCATAACAATTTACACAGCATTTACATGGTACTAGGTATTATAAACAATCTAGAGTTGATTTAAAATATACAGGAGGATATGCATAGATTACATGCAAATAAAACCCACTCTATAAAGGAATTTGGATTTTTGGTATCCACAGAAAAGTGCTGGAACCAGGTACTGTTGTTATACTTTGCATCTGGAATGTTCCTTGAAAGCTCATGTGTTGAAGGCTTTCTCACTAGCTGGTGACAATTTTGGGAGATGGTGGAAACTTGAGGAGGTAGGGCCCAGTTGAAGGAAGAAGATTACTGGGAGGTATGTCCTCAAAGGTCATTTCTTGTCCTTAGCCTCTTTTTTCCTCCTTCTGTTTCTTTACTTCCTGGCTACCATGAGGTGGGCAGTTTTGCCTCACCACCTCCTACTGGCCACGATGCCTTACCACAGGCCCACAGATATGCTGCCAGGCAAATATAGACTGAAACCATGAGCCCCCCCCCCCCAAAAAAAAAAATCTTACCTCCATTAAGATGATTTCCTCAAGTATTCTGTTATATCTGTAGAAAGGAGACTAACAGATACTTAGAGGTGACTCTACTTGACACATTTCACCTTTATGATACTCTGAGATAAACGAGTGGCTTCACCCCTATTTTATAAATCTGAGAACTGTAATTCAGAGTGTTTGGTTGATGGTAGCACCACACAACTAACAAGAACTAGGACATGGTAATTCAAACGAGTTAACACAGTATATGCAATATTATCAGCATATGTATCCTTTGCGTTCCACAAGAAAAGATTTTTTAATTAACTAAGCTTATTTAATTGAAAGAGAGATGCATTTGGGAAAATTTAATTCAAATACTATAGAATATTCAATAAATACTGAATCTCCTGCCAACCCTAGAACCTTTCATAGAGAAAACTGCTATTACCAATTTCTGAGAATAGCTTTACCATGCAACTGTTAATCTGCCATGTGTGCATCAAGCAAACCAAATTAATTATTTGAAAAGGCTGGAATCAGTTAAGAAGCAAAATTCTCAGAATCACAAGTGGGAACCAACAGATCCAACATTTCATGTTAATAATGTTTTTTTTTTTTTTTTTTTTTACTTTTCCTTGATAAAGAAGAGAAATGGTAAGTATATATGTTCACACTATACTGTTTTGACCACCTCGATTTTATGGAACTGTTGTCATATAGATAGGTCCCATTACTTTATGCAGACAAGTCCTGAGCAAGAATGTTGTTCCAATGCCTTTGCAGAGTGAGCCCCATTGGCCAGTTCCACCTTCTGGGTGTCTCTTAGTGATAAGAGCTGAGTGTCTAGACACTGCATGCCTGGGAACAGGGCCTTGGCTGCTTATCAGGGACAATTAACACCTTCAGCAGCACCAAGCGGGTGCCTTCTTTCCCTATGCACTTACATCTGGACTGAGACTGGAGGGAAAATCAGGCATCTACTCTGTGGATTAAGGATCTTTATATCCTCATTTGAAGAAGATCCTGAGTTCCAGCAGCTAGGGGTTCAATATTGATCCCACAATTCCTTCCCCAAGAGCCCCCTCTGTAATGATCTTAGAAGTGTACTTGGAAAAGAGAAAGCTTTCATGGCTCTTAATGGTGGGATGGAGAGACCTGCAATGAGCAGGCACCTAGCTAGAGCTAATTTAAAAAGCCATACAACCTCTGTGGCAATATTTGTATTTCTAAAATTTTGGGCAGTGGACAAGACTGGCTAGCTAGCTAGTTGGGTTAGACCAGAAATCCTTAACCTATGAGGAGCTGTATGAAACCTTGTAAGAATGTAAGCCATTCTGCGCTGATAAAAGATACACATGTTCATTTTGTGCTCTTCTGTGTATTCTTTAACTCCCTGAAAAACTTGCCTGGGGGTGTAGCTAAGACCCAGAGCCTAGCCAGCATGTAAGTATCCTTATTGCATCACCTCCCTCTTCAGGCCCCAGCACAGGCTCAACTACTCCAAGGGACGGGTAGCTGGGAAGAATGGCACAAAAGTGCCAAGTGGCTCCGGGAGGCTAGGACAGGAGGTACCAGCATGCTCTATGCTTCAGACCAGTCTGGACAAGGAGCAAGTCAAGTCAGAAAGGTTCCTAATAGATCACAACAACCAAAGGGAGGCATTTACTCAAAAAGCAATCAACTAAGCAGCATCATAGGTCACAGGAGCATGAAGTCCTCTTTGCTGGGTGCTTTTCCTGCCGTGACACTTTCAGAGGTTAGAACAGAGGCCCCGAGACAATGCAAATAGAGCACCTTTCCCCCCTGGTCTTTAAGGCCTATCCACAGCTTATTTAGAGAAAATGGTTAAAGGTGGTAAATTTTGCTTGTTTTTGATTAGGCATTTATAGTTACGTCTTAGAAATGAATGGTAGAAAATGAGGTACAGGAGCTGGAGAGACTACCTGGAGACGATCCTGACAAGGTGAATTGCCTATTTCGGAGGCAGAGACACAGACAGACTGATCAGTCTTGCTCTTGATTAAGGCCCTGGAAGCGAAATGAAAAGCCAATGTGCAAAGCCCTTCAGCTACTCGGGATTCAGAGATAACAGCATTTCGAGTTGCCAAGGCAACACCAGCTGAGCACGAGAGTACCAGTGTGTGCACACGTGGGCATGGGGACAGACACCCATGCACCAACACCCTCCTGCACACAGGGACAGATCCAAGAGAAATATAAGGGAGAGATTTCCACAAAGCTTCTTTGAAAAAAAATGGAGGGGTACTGATGGCTGCTGCTTTAATGAAGGATTTTAAACAAACAAAAACAGAAAATGATTTAATTACCATAACTGTGATAGCCAGCTTTCCCCCTTTGTGACCAAAATACCTAAGAATAATTAGGTTTTAGTTGCTGGTTGGTTGGCTCCCTTGCCCTGGCAGAACGTCATGGCAGAAGCGCATGGAGATAGAAAACTGCTGGTTTCCCAGTAGCAGGGAGGCAGAGAGTGAAAGAGGAAGGGACCAGGGACAAGAGGAAACATTCCAGAGTATGCCTCCAGTAACCTGCTTCCTCCAACTCGGTCCACTTCCCAATCAATTCCAATTATAAACCCATCCAATGGATGAATTCACAGGTGAGGTCAGAGCCCCTGAGATACCATCATTTCCCCAAAGCCTCACCTCTGGACACTGCTGCATTGGGGACCAAGGCTTTAAAATATAGGAGTCTTTGGGGAACATTCCAGATCCAAAGCAGAACAATAGCCAACTGTCATTTTTAACAAACATTAACAACATTTGGTTGATATCGACTTTTGGTCTTTTTTTTTTTTTTTTTTAAGTAACAGAACATTACAGGATTAAAGGCTCCTATCTGCTCTAGTTCAGTTCAACTTACCCTCCTTCCCTTCCCAAAGGATGCTGTTCTCTTGAATTTCTAGATGTTTTATCCAGACACAATTTTCTAAATTTGAGACATACATATCACAATAATATAAAGTGTCATTCTGTGTCATTTTTTTAAAATTGCATGTATAGAATAGTACTTAATTGAAAATTGTTTTCTGACTCCACATTAAATAATCCAAATTCATCCAGTTCATTTATTTAATTGCTATGTAGTATTCTTTTTACATATAAAATATTTAGCCATTCCCTATTTTTTTTTTTAGAGAGAGAGAGGGAGAGGGAGAGGAAGAGGGAGAGAGAGAGAGAGAATGAATTTTTTTTGTAGATGGACACAACACAATGCTTTTTTGTGTGTGTGTGTGTGGTGCTGAGAATTGAACCTGGGTCACAGGTGCTAGGCCAGCACTCTAATGCTGAGCCACAATCCCAGCCTTAGCCATTCCCTTTCTAATGGATATTTAGATTGATCTCTGTTTGTAACTCTAACAAATAACACTTCAGTATACATTTTTTTTAAAGAGAGAGAGAGAGAGAGAGAGAGAGAGAGAGAGAGAGAGAGAGAGGAGAGAATTTTTTTTTAATCTTTATTTTTTAGTTTTCGGGGGGCACAACATCTTTGTTTGTATGTGGTGCTACAGATCAAACCCGGGCCGCACGCATGCCAGGCGAGCGCGCTACCACTTGAGCCACATCCCCAGCCCCAGTATACATTTTTATATAAAATATTTCCTTGATTGTGTACACAGTTTCCTCTCCAGTATGAAGTAGCACTGTTGATTTGTCATGGAAAATGCCACTTATTTTCCAAAGTTGATTTTATCAATTTTCACTCCCAGCATTGTATGAAAACCAGCCATTTCCAATAATTTCACCAACTCTTGATGTTGTCAGGTACTAGTGCCTACCAATCTGAGAGGTGTGTGATGGCATCTCACTGTATTATTTAAATTTACATCTCCCTGACTACTACTAAAGAAGTTGAGCATCTCTTCAAGATTACTGGTTATTTCCTGGCTTAGAATTTCTCCTTATCTCATCCTGTATCTACATTTCTATAGCACACTCATGTTCTTTACTGATTTGTAGGAATTTGTTACACATTCTGGATGTCAATCTTTGACTGATTTTGCACAGCAGATATCTTTTGTCAGTATGTTTCTTGTGTGTCTCTTTAGTTTTTACTGTCCAAATTACTAATACGTTTTAAATCTTACTGTAATTAGGCAATCGTTTTCTTTTAAGGTTTGTGCTTGTCCCCTTAAGAGATTTAAATTTTTGGCTTTTCCTATTTTGAACTTGAATTACCCAGATTCTTTTTTAGTATGGCATGAAGTAGAAAATTTATTATTGCTCCTTTCAGATCATGAAAGTTTGGGCACCATTCACTGAATAAACATGGATTGTTGTGTTGCTGGCCTCATTCAAATGCCTATAGTATATTGTTTTCTAGGCAATTTAAAAGGCATATGTATCTATAGGCCAGTACTATAACAGGGACTTGGGCTGCTTTCCCTAAAAGTTGTGACTTCACTGAGGCCTGCAGATACCCAATGTATAGCTAAAAAAGTAAGCTAAAGCTTGGCATCTCTGTCCCCTTATGTATCTATCTCCTTTATTATCTGAAAATTTGGGTTCAGTTTCTGCTCAGCTCTGCATATAGGCATGTTAATGACTTATGGAGTGTCATACAAGGTTATTGGCCCTAAAATTACCTATCTTGTCCTCCTTCAAGACTGAGGACACAGAGGTAAAAGCAACTAAAATATTTTCAAGATTTACAGGGATATTCAACTACCAGACTCCTGGAATGCTGCACAGAAAGAACTCTCTTATCCTTGCTCTAAACCTACAGTCGCCTTGAATTCCATGAACAGCAAAGCTTCACAGAGAGATCACCCCATGCTGAAATCACTCCCTAAGTGAGAACAATTACCCCATGACAGGAACTGATGCTGCCCCTTCCCCACTCCCCCCAGGCAGGAACAATCATCTCAGGGGAAACAGATTGCCCCTCAAGCCATAAGGACTTCTTGGGAGCCACCTTGCAGAACAAATGCTGAGAGGATGATCAACCAGACCATGGCCTGAGCAGGATGACACTCTACCAGCTATACAAATCCCAGCCATCCAAGCCCCCACCCCTTGCCTTTGTGTCCCTTTCCTATAAAACCTCAGTTTCTGTCAGTCCTTTAAAGACAAATCTTTGGTCACTGTAGCCCCAGAACTCTTCTTTCCAAGTGGCCACACCGATTAAAGCCCTTTACCACTATTCATCTCTTTGGCTGGCATATTGAGACAGATGGGCAAACCTAGCCTATTGGGACCAATGGGACTGAGGCCTTTGCCCAAGAACTCCAGTAAGAATATCCTATGCATTGATTACTACAACTTACCATCCTGCTAACTACTCCCTACGTAGTTCCCTTACATAAAATTCTGTTAATTATTTTTGGTCATTTACTTTTACAAATCAAGTTTAGGATTATTTTATGGTTCTCCGACATTCCCATTTAGTCCCCTCTCAAAAAGAAATCTGTTTTGCTTTCATTGCAATGAAACTAAAATTATAAGTTAAATTTGGGGAGAAATAACATTTTTGTGATAGTGGATCACCCCAAACATGATTATGGTATATTTTACCCCTCTGTTTAAAAGTATTATTTTATGTCCTTTCAGAGAGTTGTATAATCCTACTTACCTTTGTCAGATTTTTTTTCTTTAGATATTGATATGGTTTGGATGTGAGGTGCCCCCCAAAAGCTCCTGTGTTAATTCAGGGATATTCAGAGGTAAAATGATTGGATTGTGAGGGCTGTAACCTAGTCAGTCCATTCAAATTAGAATGGTAACTGCAAACAGGTAACTGTAGACAGGTAACTGAGGTATGGCTGGAGAGGTGGGTCATGGCAGCATATCCTGGAAGGATTCATCTTCCTTGTTGCCCCTTCGCTGTCCCTTGTCCCTCTTTCTCTGCTTTCTGGCTGTCATGAGTAGAACAGCATTCCTCTTCCACCCCATTTGGTCCACCATGATTTTCTGCCTCACTTTGGGCCCAGAACAATGTAGTCAGCCATCCATAGACTAAGATATCCAAAACTGTGAACCCCAAATAAACTTTTCTTCATCTAAGTGGTTCTTGTTGGATATTTTGGTTATAGTTATGCAACACTGACTAAAACATACACTTTAGAGTTTTTATTGGCTATATCATTAAATTTTTTTCCATAGCAATACTATTGATTTTTATACACTAATCCTAGAGCTTTTAAACCTAAATTCTTACTAATAGTTTATAGATTCTCTTTTTTGACATTGAAAATCATAAAATCTTCAAATACGAACATTTTTATTAAATTTTTTTAAACTATCAGTGCCCTCCTTTTTTTTTTATCTTACTAAGAATCTAATACCAATAGGGGTTTGGGTTTTCATATTTACGTATTTATGCTTTTTTTATACTTTTAAAAATCAGAATAAAGAAGGTCCTTTCTAATTTTAAATTGCTATGAGCTATTTGTCTTTGCTTCCTTTTTTTTTGGTTTGGTGTTTTTAATAATGAGTACATATTAGAATTTATGAACAGCTTTCTTCTCACTTGTATATATCAAAAAGCTCAAATTTAAAAAAAAAAGTTTCAAGGGACATGTAAACTTTTCTTTTCCAGGATCACTTGAAAAGAGATTAAATCTCCAATCATCCAGTGAGGCTAGGTCTAGATTACATCTGAGCACCCAAGGTCTAGGCAACAAGGCTCTTTGTGTCTGCCCTCTCCACTGGAGGCTTCTGTGGATCACAGAGGTATTCAGCTGGTCTTGTGGTTGTATCCTGAGGTGTCTCCATCCTGTCCTAATCCAAGTTACACCTAATTTTCCATTCTTGTGTGAGTCTGCATTCCTAACCATTAGCCTAACATGAGCTATCTCATAGTATTATTATGAGGGGAAAGGGAACCAATATGATGCACAGTATCCACATCATAAGATGGCTCTCCACAAGGAATGAATGAGGTTGGAATAATCATTCTCATTTTCCACTCAAGGAAACTGATCCTCAGGGAGGTTAAGTAACTTGTCCCAAGTCTCAAGAAAGAAAGTGTTGATACCGGATTTGAACCCAATCTGTGTGACTTCCATGATCTATGCGCTCCACTGTTTGTGGTGCTACCGACCCCTAAATCTCCACAGAAATCAGAATACCTCTGGCTCCACAGTGCAGACCTCGCCAAGCCAGCAAAGCCATTCTCCTTTCTTTGTTTTATTTTTGTCTTTCCAACTACTTTGTAAATTAGTGGTTGGGGTTCCAGACCGCCCACTCTGGAAAGTGCTGTGAATAAAGTAATTAAGCACAGGAAATGGTTCATTGTTGTTAGTCTACAACCTAACAATGAAGGTCAGGGGATGCTCAGGAAGTGCATTTTTCCTATATGGGAATCAAGAGAGGGGCCCAACAGGAGTCTGAGAGCTGTGACTGAGTGGGCTTGGTTGCCAGGCTCTGCTTCCCTCTGCTCAGAGAGTAGATAGCACCTAGGCATGACCCATGGCCATAGGACTCTGGGCAGAGAGCCAGAGTTTCCCTTCAGTGGCGATGAACAGAATGTGTGAGCAAGGAAAGGGGGCTTAGGTGGACTGACCCCCAAGCAGATCTTAACCTTCGCTTCATCATTAAATCAACCTGGGTTTATAATTGATTTCCTAAAGATGTCTTAACAATGACACAATACAGTTGTTGAAAATGTGGACTCTAGCTAGATACCTTAATTCAAATCCCACCTAACCTTTTACAAATTTTGTGGCTGGACTTGTCATTTAAACATCACTGGGCCTCAGTTTCTGAATATATAATAAGAATAACAACAGTATCTTCTTCAAAGGCTTGTTTTGAGGATTAATGGATTAATATTTGCAAAAGTCTTAAAACAATACATGGTACATATCAAGGGTTGTGCATTAGTAATCTACTGCGGCAGAACAAACTGCCTTAAAACCTAGAAGCTAAAAATAACAGTAAATATTTATCATGTCATATGAGTTCTACATTTGAGGAATTTGAGGGGTTCTGGTTTGCACTCCCTGCTAAAGCTGCCATCAAGATATCAGCCAGGACTGTAGTCCATTGAAGGCTTAATCGGGGCTGGAAGACCTGTTGCCAAAGTGGCTCATTCTCCTGGCTGGCAAGTTGGGGCTGGGATGTTGGCAAGAAGCCTCAGTTCTCTGTGTGAGTCACTGCCCAGATTGTCAGAGCACCCTCACAGGCAACCCACTTCCTTCCAGAGCAAGTGATCCAAGAAAGCAAGACAGAAGCAGCAACCTATTTTATGACCTAGCCTTGGAAGATACACAGCTTCCTTTCTGCAATATCTTATTGGTTACACAAGTCAGCCTGATTATTATGGGAGGGGATTTAATAAGGGTGTGACTGCTAAGAATTGAAGATTATATGGGGACACTTCTGTAGGCTACCACAAACCAAGTCTACTAAATAAAGAATGAAATCAGGTCTTAATTAAACTTGAGTTCTAAGTGCATAGTGTATCAAGGGAAAAATGTATCAACAAACATTTATCAGAAGAACAAATATTTGAATGAAAAGAAGAAATGCCCTGTCATCTGAGCCAAATTTCAGTTTAACTCCCTCGTTTGACTCTCCACTTTCTGAGCTATTTTCAAGGAAGGAAGTATTTGCTCTCAATTTTCACTCAGAGTCATTATCTCCATAAATTAGCTCTCAAATTTCATTTTCATATAAAGGGCTTGAAGTGGTAACCTCAAACCCGAAGTGCTAAGTAACTTTCTCTTTCATCCAAATTTAACAATATGAAATACTTCCTCTGAATTCAGAAGGCTACAGAGACAACTGAAATTTTATGCCTTGGTGGAAATGCTTGCACTAATGCAATCATGCCGCAACTAATATCTGTCCCAAGACAATTGTGGGAAAGTTCCTTCTTGTACAAAAGCAGACTCTTTGCTTCCTCTTCTTCCCACCAAAGTTGTACTTAGAAGACAAGATTGGTTTAAACCCCTGGGAGGCCACTTCTTAAAGCCAGTGGAAATAAATCTAAAAGGTGGGTCTAATGACTAGGTAAGCAAGCACCTCTCTAAGAGTCCCAGGATTTCCCTCAAGGTTCCTTTTACTCTTGTTTCTCAAGAATTTCAGAGAATGGTCACTTTCTCACATCAGAACCATGCCAGAGATTGTGGGGACATGTCACAGCAATGGCATTCCCACTTAGTGCTAGGATGACCTTTGAAACAATGCGGGATAATATTCTCAACTGCACCAGGGCCTTCACTCACCAGAGGAGTAACTATTTGTAACTAGATAGCCCTGATGGCGTGTATCTTCCACAATACCAAAGTTGTCACTGAGGATGTGAGACTCAAGTTACATAGATACAGTTGACGGTCCTGAAAAGCTGGGATAGTTTCCCTGGTTCTCTTTGGTAGCAAAGGAGCATAAAGCGACCACACCTTGGCATTTACTTGGCACAAAGAGACCTAGTGAGAACACAGTGTATCCATGTCATATCACTCTGTGCCATGTTCCTGAGACTGTATTATTGGAAGATGCCAACATGGTTTCCAAACGGTCCTTAAAAAAAAAAATCACGTAGTCATGATCAAGAAAGGGATCATTGGTGGTCACAATATTTATTAGTCCAAAACTGGCAATCACTCCAGGGCCCTGATTCCCAGTATGAGCATACAGCAAATGGTAGGTAAAAATTGGGTGGAAATGCTCATCTTTAGCAGCCTGTGTATCTGCTAAATCTTGACTGAAGGATGAAGTCAATGCTGAATTCAGAACATTCTTTCCCATTTTATACCAGTTTCTTTGATGTTCATTTTGTTTTAAATGCTAAGGATAAACGCTCACCTTGACATTTGCATTTTAGAAGGGCAACAGCATGGTAAATCCAAAATGTAACCCAACTTCAAAGTGTGAATAAGAACTTCAATTGTGAATTCCTGTGTCATGGGGAAGAGCTCAGAGAGACAGAAATATCCTTTAAAAATGCCTGGAAGCCATGCGTGAGGGGCTTAGGAGAGCCTGGAACTTTCATTCTGGTGCTATCCAAAGAATTTTTTTCTATATAGTTCTTCATGTTATATTTGGACTTGACATTCTCAGATTTACCATCTTCTACTTCCTCAATTTAAATCATCTAGTCTACACAAGCATAAACAATAAAATCCCACTTTGTAACATACACATGTAATTAACTCTGGTTCTTTACCATGTGGAGCTGGGCTAGCCAGTATAGCAGCCACTAGTCACATGGAGTTATTCCAAATTAAGATGTGCCTGAAGTGTAAAGCATACATGATACTTCAAAGGCTTGGGCACAAAAACACAACACAAAAACACAACTGAATATATAAATTAAAAATATTACCACAATTAATTTTATGTGCTCTCTTTTGCTTTTTTCAAATAAAGCTATATGAAAATTATGGGCCACACATATGGTTCCTATGTCTACTAGATAATGCTGGCCTAGATACTCAATGTCAAAGACTGAAAACTGGAGGTGAAGTCCAAATAGGACAGACACAGTCTGTTTGATCTATATAGTGTTAGCCCAAAGGGTGATTTTAATTTCAAATCTTTTCTGATCTTTATAAAATCAAGCAATTAAAAACAGATTCTGCATCCTTTTTAAAATTAAAAACTCTAATAAACATAGGGTCCACAATCCTATACAAAAAGAATGGGCTGGATTTGAGTATGAGCTGTCCTCATGAACAGGGCACTTGATCTCCAATTCTTCATGTCCCTTTTGCTGCCAACCCCGAGATGAGGGGCACCCCAGGCCTAGTCAGTGTCCTCTATTCAAGTTCCCCTACTCACTTCTATAGGCACTTGAGTTTGAAACACCTACTCCATAGGCATGAGGGAGGGCTGTGGGGAAGGTCTGATCATGATTGTGGTGTATGCAGATTAGACAAAATATCTGGGAAGAAAGGCGAGTCTCAGGAAGCTGTGTCCAGCTTCAGTTTTTGTTTAGTTTTGTTTTGAGGCTAAACATTTAAGTGAAGATCTCCTGGTCACTCTTGGCAATATGAAACTGAATATATAAAATATAGAACCAGGAACAATGCCTTAGGAACATCCAGAGATAAGAGCAAGAAAGAGGAAGTAAAACTGGCTCAACAGTCTGAGAAGCATGGTCAGAGCATCCAGAGAGAGAGGTAAAAAAGAGAAAGTAGGGTGCAAGAAACTAAGCTTCCCAGGGAGCCAGCCAACAGTGGGCAGGCACTAAATTACACCAGTCCTTTGATAGACTACCATGACAGGGCCACCCAGTTCTCCTTGTCATCAAAGCTATTGCTGCAAGAAAGTGGAGTTAAAAAGAAGACAAAACTTATGAAAAGCACCTTCACAAAACTCTAGCATCTACAACTTTGCCCAAACACTCTGCCTTTCCATGCCTGCAGGCACCCCCATTATCCAATGTTTTTCTCCAAAGACACTATCCATTTTCTTCATCTTAAAGCATTATTTCCCACCCATCATCAGTTTTTAAATCTAGTGTACATGTACTATGGATATAACAAGCCCTAAAACTGAAAATATACAGAAGGTCTGAGCTCACTGGCCATCTGATACTAGATTCTGAAATAGTCTCCATGGTCATTAACCTGTAGCTATTCCTTTCTAAGTAAATGGAACAAGTTTTCATTCTCATTATCTCTCTCTTTTTTTTTTTCTTTTTACTATTTTGGCAAATATTTCCCCAAGTGATTATGTTATAACAGCACTGAGGATTCAGACCAATTCTGGTCCTCTGATTTATTTGATATCCTATCTCTGTGACCAAAATATAAAGGAGATTACAAATGCTATGGATAACTATTTGTGATATTCATTCGTGGCCCCGGGTTGGTAAAAGCAAATTGCTTTTCATTAGTGGATAAATAATACTTCGGTTCTTCCATAAAACAATTAATATAAGTAGAGTTTGATTCAGACCTTGAATGTGATGTGGAGCAACGATATAATGGAAATCTCAGGACTTCTCATTATCACCTCATTTGGACCATGACTGTGCAACTCCTTTCCAAATCTCAGTTATTTGAGCTCTCTACATTCCCATTATTAGTTGTGATTGCATCCTTTTCATTTTTATAGCTGGGAAGCCTGGGATGTTTTCACTGAATTATTCAATCATATGCTCCACAAATATTTACCATATGCATCTGCTATTTGGGGGATGGGAAAAGGAAAAACAAGTATGGCTGATGCTCTCAATTTATGACTGCGCTACCTCCCAATAATAACCCATCGTAAGTTTAAAAATATCCTAAGTCAAAATGCGTTTGATAGACCCTGCATAGGTGAACATCAGAGCTTAGCGACACAGCACACTGTAGGGTATATATCTTATTTCCCTCATGATCACATGACTGACTGCAACCTACTGCTGTCCAGTATCAAGGAAGGGTATCAGATGCATGCCTGCAGTCCGAGCAGTTTGGTAGTCTGAGGCAGGAGGACCACGAGTTCAAAGCTAGCCTCAGCAACAGTGAGGCACTAAGCAGCTCAGTGAGATCTTGTCTTTAAATAAAATATAAAATAGGGCTGGAGATGTGGCTCAGTGGTCAACTGCCTCTGAGTATAATCTCTGGTACACGCCCCTCCCCCCAAAAAAAGAAGGGTATCAGAACACATAATTCTAACCTAGGGAAATACCAAAATTCAAGATTTAAATAACAACAGTGTTTACTAAATGCCTATCACTTTTGCACCAGTTTAAAGCTAAAAAATCCAAAGTTGAACCATTATAAGTTGGGGATTGTTTGTATCTACATTACAAACTATCATTCAGTATGATAAGTGCCACACTAGGAGTCCATATGAAACACAGAAAGGGTACAGGGTGGGAAAGACAGAAAAGCTAGGAAGAGCCTGCTGTGGTGTGGTGTGGTATAGAGGGGGAAGATGAGCACTCTTGAAGAATAATACCTTGCCATAGGTTAGTGTTGAGGAATAATTAAGGCAAGAGTGTGGTGGGATGAATAGCAACATGGTATGTCTGGGAAGCTGAGCTCCTGGTTCCTGAATCTACAGAAAGGCAGTGTCAGATGAAGCAACAGAGAAGAGCCTAGTCACAGACACACTAATTTTGATATCCCCACTGGGAGACACAACAGATTGGACAAACCAGTCAAGGACATCCAGGTAAGCCTGAGAGAGAGATGAAAACCACACACACAGTTGATGCTGTTTTTCCCCAATTCTTGTTGCACCCATGATTAGACTACATGCTACCTCTTCCTGCATGAATAAGGTTTATCATCTGCCTTTGCATTAACTGTATGAAATTGAAGCATGAAGCTGCTGTGTGTGTAATAAAGGTTCCATCATGGAATAGACAACCTACCCCAATATGTGGTCCTGGATCAAGAGCATCTGCAACAACTGGAAACTTGTTAGAAAGTCAAACTTTGAGGTTCCACACAGACCCATGTAATTATGAACTCTGGGGAGGGAGCCCCCAATACTGTTGTAACAAGCCTTCCAGATAATTCTGATTTAACCTCAATTTTGAAAAACTCTAAAATACACCAAAGGCTTTTTGCTCATCTTTCCATTGATCTCCAAGATTACTTTTTATTCTCTGATATCTTATGCTAAACCATCCTGGGTAACAGTTTCCCCTTAGCTCACCTGATTCTCAATTTTTAAAAATTTTAATTTATTTTTAAATATAAATTAATAATTTATTTTTCATATGTTATTCTGATGATAGAAGAATTCTGATCAATGCCATCTTTTTTACATGCATCTCTTCTCCATCAGGTCCCACAGAATCCCAATTATATAAATAATTACCCATTGGGGCACAGAAAACAGTCCAGAGATGAATTTGTAAACCAATATAAATTTGAGACAACTATTTTTAAAAGGATTTCCTCAATCCCTTACCATCCAATCACATTCCCCAAGTGTGACCAGAACCCCCATTAGGTATGTAAATATCCATTCTGCCTGAGGACTAATACATTTTCCAAGACTCAGGGTAACTACTGTTTTACCTCTGAGCACTCTGAGGATCAGTCATGTGACCAACATTGACTTTTATCATTAATATAGCAGGCTTCCCATTAATAATACATAAACCCCAAGAAAGCAAGAACTTGCCCTTGTTTACCATTGTACCCCTAGAGCCTAAAATAGCACCTGGCACATAATAGGGGCTCAATAAATACATCTGAATGACTGAGTTAAGGCATTAGCACCTACTAAAACTATAAGAGGCTAAGATATATTGTAAAAATTAATGTTGTTTGTTTCTAATTCTTTAATGTGGCTACTATAGAATGTAAGTGATTTCTGTTGGCTCACATTACACAGGAACGTATGACTTCACAGTCCAGAGGACACAGTGGGATTGGAGGAAGAGAAGGATCCTGCTTCCAGGGCTAAAGACACTGGCAGCTTCCTGTTCCCACTGCCCTGGAAACCCACAGGTAACCACCCACCAACTTCCTTGTCCTCTTTACTGTAGGATGCAGAAAGCTCTTCATCCCCTGATCAAGGCTCAGTTCCTTGCACCCCATTACCCACCCACTCCCACTCCCACTTTGACACCTAGTGAAGATCTGGCACAGTGGTGGAGAGGTACCACCTCACTGCACAGAACACCATTCCAAGCAGCCTCTGCCCACCAGCTGTTGTTCTCAGCTACCCCCACAGGCCTCACCCTTCCACCCCCCTTAAAGGAACGTGAACTCGGAATACCAGAGTCAGATTTGTAATTCTTTAATACATACATATCTTTACTTTATTTACTTTATTTATTTTTATGTGGTGCTGAGGATTGAACCCAGTGCTTCACATATGCAAGGCAAGTGCCCTATTGCTGAACTATAACCCCAGCCCCGTCAGGTTTGGAATTCTCATCCTCCTCAACACGAGAAGCTAATTATAAAGGGGACCTGGGCCCTATCCTACTTCCTGGAAGCCTCCCATATGTGTGGGTAGACTCAGGAACCCACAGATGCCAGGTCTAGGCACCCATTGCTCCTTCCAATCTACTTCTGCCAAGAACCATGGCTTCACTACCCACCTTCTGCAGAGAAGCAGGCCCTAGAAGTTTCCTGTGGCCCTTTCAGGGTCCCAGTAAGTAAAACCCCATTGAAATCACCCACCAGACCCTTCAGACATTTAAGTAGCTCAAAAACAGGGTCTTTCATGACACAGTACCTCAGGTCCCCCTCTGTCTGACCTGAGGACTATGCTGACTATATCTACCACAACAGCTACAACTAAAAAGACAGATATGAGTAACTCGTGATGGCAAAAACCGGAGACACCCTGCATTCCCTGCTCATCTGAAATATACATAGACACCACCACTCGCAAAACATCTGGGCAGGATCTACTGAAGCTGAACACATATTCCAACCCTGCAATTCTACCCCTATGTACACATCCTACAGAAATGCACACATGTTTTCACCAAAATCCAGGTATGATAATGTTCACATGAGCAGTGTTCATGGAGTTCCAACCTGGGCATCACAGAAATGCTACCAACAGTAATGAGATGATGAAGTAGTGGCATCCTGTGACAAGTGATGAACCCAATAAACAGATGTGGAACAAAGGGAGCCAGCCATCATAGGATATGCACAGTATCAGCTCATTACATAGTTCAACAGGTAAGATGAACATAAGGTACTAGATGTCAGAAGAATGGTTACTCTAGGGAAGAAGAGGTGGGAACTGCTTTGGGGAGCCATGCTAGGAGCTTTTGAAATATTCTAATTCCTGGTGGAAAACAGAGATTTTGTGAAAAATCATCAGGCTGTACACTTAATGAGTTGAGTGCTTTTCTATATGTATGATATATTTCAATTAAGAAAAAACCATTCGCTAAAAAAAACCAGATTTCTGCAAAAATGTAAATTAGAGATAATAATACAAACATAATACCAAAGATGGAAGGGCCTTGCATTTCCCTAGAAAAAGCTTTTGTCAGCCATATGACAAAGTTAAAAAAGAAAATGAGAACAGTTCAGCAAACAAATGCAGAAATATGGAGAAAATAATTTGAAATATGGATTTATACTCAAAATCATTAACAATAAATGTCACTTTAACTATATATTTTTATATCTTGGCATATCAGCTTCTGATAGTATGAAGCTAGACATTTAAAAATACCATTTATTTCATCTTTATCTCCTCTTTTATGTACATTTGTTGGTTTTATAAATATGCATTCTACATTATCAAAGAATATAAGTAATAAGGTTTCTACCTAAATATAAAGTATGATTGGTACTTATCAAACTTTCACTAATGGGGGTTTTAAGCAAAAACATTTGGAAATTTTATCTAGATGCATGGGCACAAATATACTATCTTATCTCTCAGGGAAAAGGCTCAAAGGGATTCAGACTTTGCAGAAACTCTTGACTTTTAGAATTATTTGTAAATCTCCAATAAGAAGGACAGTTTGAATCGTGTGGGGAATCTGCTTTAAATTTTCATTTTTCTTTACTTTTGAAACACAGTTGAAGAAGGAGGTTAAATTTAACTTTATCTCCCTTTGAAGCTTCAGAAATAGTCTGGAAAGAGGATTTATGTCACAAGGCCGAGTTCTGACCATAGCCTCTTGAAAAAGAGCAACAAAGAAGTGGACCCTGCAGCTCATGGCTTGGCCAGACAGGCAATTAAAAAGGAAGGCGCAAAACCTTCTCTTTAGTGGGAATGACCGAGTGCAAATCTGACCCAGTGGCCTCCGTCTGGATAAACAGAACCTTGTTTGTTTGGGAATGGGTTGGAGGTGCACAGCTGAACTACAGCCTGTGACCAGCAAGCAACCTGCCCTGGCTTTCCTCCTTGATTGATTAGCCTTGTTACCACAGATGGATCTGTCTGTACGATACATGGTGGCATCTAGACCAAAATCAGTGCCACGTTACGATTCCAGAATGTGCCAGGGTAGAGAATCTTCTAAGTATGCATACAAAGCCAGAGAAATGTACACATGTTCATGAATTCCAACTTTCCCCACCCTGTTTTTGCCACCATGGCAAATTCCATGCCAATCTCGCCCTGACATCCAGCAATGCTACTTGAATGCTTTTTGTCACAAATTTGAAATCTTGACTTTCAATAGAGTTCCAGTTGCAAAGGCCTCCCCTACCCCCACCCCACTGTGCCCGAGCTCAGCAAATGTGCTTTAGTGCCTCAAGAAGAAAATAAGTAATTTACTTTTAAGATAGAGCCGGGCACTCTGGGGGAATTCGGCCTTGTGCTTTTCTTCTGGGTTTCAGTTCTCAATCTATCACTTCTGGGCTGGCTCAGGTGGGCAGCTCTTCCATCAGGCCAAACAAAGGACAAGGATGAAAGGTCCAAGCATGACTCCTCTCAGGGGAAGCCAGAGAGAGGGCTTCTAGAAATAAAAAACCTCAGATGCCACAGGTCTCAGAGCCACACTCTAAGAAAGATGTGGAAGAAATGCACCAAGTCTGGTTCCTAAAATTCATAACCAGAACAGTTATAAAATGCACATGCTGTAGAAATAGAATGTAATGAGACAGCATGCGCAGGGCACACAGGGATGCCCTGGCGTGGGATCCGTGCTCCGTCATTGATCACTTCAACAAAATGTTAAGTACCTCTTATAAAATGTCACTTGGCAAATGTGATTGTTTCTTCTGACAACCCTCTCTCCCAATTTAATAGAAATAGGCCAGAAATAAGCATTGATAGATGTGAGGATGAGCTCAGCATGGAATTTGCCATGGTAGCAGATTAAAATAATTTCTATTATTTTAATACTAAGACCATTGGGAGGACCATCCAGTGTGGATGCAGTAAGACTCTTTCTGCTGCTTGCATAACCTCAAATAAGGGATGCCATTCTGTGAAAGGACAGACCCCCCAATTCCTGGGAGTCTGGCAGAGACTGAGGCAGGGAAGCTATCCCAGGTCCTTGCCCCTTGCCACATAGAGTGCAGAGAACCTGGGCTGGGAGGTTCACGGGGCTGGCTTCATGAACCAGCCCAGTGGGCAAACCCAAACCCTGGCATCATGAGACACCTCCTGCAGGGCTGGCAGACAACTGTCTTCCTGCCACTCAGCTTCACACATCAGGACCTCAAATCATCAGCCACTCTAGGACACTCACCTTCTTTACTAAACACCAGAGCAGAGGTTGTTTAAAATTGTTTTCTCAAGAACTCTGTAGAGGGATCCTGGTGGCAAGGGCACAGAAATTGACACCCCTTCACCATCTTCACCCAAAACAATTCTACTTGGTCATTTTTCCTTTTTGACTTCCATCTAAGATTTTGTTTGAACTCTAGTGAAAAAAAAGGGGGAAAAGAGTTTGAAAATCACTTCTGTTGGGAAGATTAATCTTATGAATGCTTACAGGAACTTCAACAGGCCTTTTAAAGAAAATGTGAAATTGTCTCACCTACAATTGTTTCTCAAGGTGAAGGCCAAATTGTGAACCTGTGACTTGAATGGGCACTCCCATGTGGGCTAAGTGTTCTTAAAGCAGGGGCCTTGCACTGATTGCTAAGGGGTCTAATCCAACAAGAAGTCGGACTATAATTCCCATCTAAAGGAATGTGTGGTTGGCATGACCCTTGAGTCTTTCACCCACAACCACTGACAGTGACTCCAGCCCCAATTTTGATAGAAACTCTTTCAGCAACTGCCTGAGGTGTAGACAGTCTGGCTGAATGGCCCAAGCAGGATATGCATCTTGCACGCCAAGGACTCTGGCTGCATACATGCCTCCCTCTTGCACTGATATGCATAACTTGAGTGGTGCCATGGCACAGAAGGAGGCATGCACAGCATGCAGTTCAGGGCTTGGCACATAGCATCAAAATGTGCTCACCCCAAAGCAGCTCCTTGGAATACCAATGAGCACCATCTTAGTGCAGGCCACTGGAGAGGGGACTAGAGTCATAAGGCATCATCTCTGTCCTCAGGAAGCTCAGAGGGGCAAAATCTAAATGATATGTCCACTCTATGGCAGAGTAGAAGCCGTTCCAACAATTTCACCAAGAAAGAATCCAGGGAATCAGAGAAGGGAAGAATCTATTTTTCATGAAGGCTTTTTGGACAGGGTGACCCCATGACTTCAGGGTCCAAAGGCAGTTCTGGTTTGAATCTTGATCCAGGAACATCCCAGCTTGGATGATAGGAGCTGGTCCTTGAAGGACCTACAGCTTGTCCTTAAGAAGCACTGCACAAGGTGGGAAGAGCAGAGGGAAAAGCTAGGAATTAGGAGACTGTGGGATCTGAGGGAAATGCTGAGGGGAGTCTGGTTATCCTGGAACTCACAGCACCAAAGGAGGATGCAGAGGAGAGACCTGTGTGAACTCCAAGGAGCCTCAGAGGCTGAGGCCATGCTTTCCTTTTGCTGACGGTGGGACCCCTTGGAACTTTCTGAGCAGGAAACTGTGTGTTCAGAGGTGAGCTGCAGCAAAACGAAATAGGGAGGATGGGAGGCTCAAGCGAGAGGAGGAAGATAGGCCTTAGCTGGTGGGAGAGGAGGCCTGGCAGCCGGAAGGTCAGGCCTCTGAATCATCCTACCCCAGCCCAGCCACTGCTCTGGCCTCCACACCACAGGCTGCCTGTCCTTCTGAGGAACAAGGCTCACTCTCTCTAAGGGATAGGCCACCACTTCCTGCACCCACACTGGTTCCAGAGCCCTCTATGTTTGGCTTTCCCAGGCCACTGCCTGCCCAAGAAAACAGAGTAGCCTGGTACTCTCACCCCAGCAGGACATGCTGTTCCACAAATGGTCACAAGAGCATCTGTGTATGAGTCATGGTCACCTAAACACAAGGGTCAGGGAGGACTCACCTTCTTTAGGGTGTACTCACACCTTTCCCAAGCCTGAGAAAAGTAAGCCAATGCCTCTGTTCAGTTGGTGCAGAAAGAGATAAGCATTTGTACCTAAATTGAGTCTGGAGACAAGTCTTAAGACACAAGTCTCTTCAGGGAGGGCCAGGGTACCAGGGGATACACTGACAGCCCAGGGAGTCCAGTCTACTCCATGAGTAAGAATAGGTGCAGAGAGGGTAAGACCTCTTGTGCAATGATCCCTGAAATAAAAGGGATTTCTAGTCCCTGCTGTGTGTATACAAAGAACCCATTCAAAACAGGAGTGAGCTTAGACACTTCACAGAGACTAAAGCCTCAACCCTGCCCAGGTTAGCCCCCATCTCCCCTCCATCACCTGATTCATCCACTTACCCTCTTGCTTGGATTAATTTAAAACTCTCAGGTTTTCCAGCTTCTAAGCTCTTCCTTTTAAAATATACTCTCAGAATTAAGGCCCAAGATGATGAACCCCTTAATGGCAGGGTTAGGTATTAACCTTCCTTGATATCTCTATGTCCCGTACAGTCAATGGCAAGTGAGCAAGAATGAATGATGTCCCTGGATGGCTCCATCTGAGCAGCATACTCACTCCCAAAAGAGCCACCAGAATTCTGAACAGAAGGAAGGCAGAGAGGACTGGGTAAAAAAGGCAGCCAGGTGGGAAAAAGGAAATCAGACAGGGGGTCTAAAAGAAATGTGCCACCAATTAAATAATTTAAAAATAAATAAATAGAAAGGAGACGAGTAGAGGAGAGGGAGGGAAAGGGGAGGTACTAGGGTATGAAATCCACCAAATTATGTTGTGTGCATGTATGAATATGTCACAAAGAACCCTGCCATTATGTGTAATTATAATGCACTAATTAAAACATAAGAAAACACCATTTTGGTCAAATAAATAAATAAGAATGTGCAGATCCAGCCTCTGTTGCTTTCCCTTCTAGAATGCCTTCAGGGCATCCCACATGGAAGGTGAAGCTGTGAATTTATTTCCCCCACCAAGACCTGTTTTCTTCACTTTACCTAATTGGAGCTCAGAGGTAGAGGCTTTGCAGACTGGGAGGGCAGATGTAGGCAAATATGGGCAAAACTGATGAATGCCACGATCCTCTCCAACAGTTTTGTACCCTGAGAAATTAAAAATAGTAATCCCAAAGATGAAAATAATACATGCCATCACTTAATTAGTTTATACTAGGTGCAAGGCATTATGCTAAACGTTTGACATCCATCACTTTGCATAGTGACAACACTACTAGAAAGTAGATGCTATAATTATCCCTGTTTCATAATGAGATTAAGCATCATGCCCCAGGTCACATAGCTAGAAAGTGGCAGAACAGTGATCTAAAACCAAGATGACTGATCATAAATTTACTATTACACTTGATGTAGTTGGGGTTTTTGTTTGTTCATTTTGTTGTTGTTGTTTTGGTTTTTATTTGTGTGGATAAATGGATATATTCTTTAGAGGGAGAGGTAGAAAGAAGGAAGCGCAATACAAATTGAGGGTCTGATAACTGCCAGACATTGTGCTATTGATTTACATATGAAAACTCTCTTGATGAAATGCTTAATTCTAAAAACCGTGCCACATCCCCATTTTTGCAGGGTCTGTATCTCAGAGAGGATAAACAGCAGGTCTGGAGTCCTAAATGATAATTAGTCCAAGTTAAGAGAACCAAGGAGGCAAGCCAATTTTGGTAACCAGTGATAAAGCACAGGCCCACATGGGGTAATGAGGGGGAGAAGCTTATTCTAAGTGTTTGAACTAAACCAGAAGTTGGCCAACTTTTTTAGTAAAGGGCCAGAAGTCAAGGGCACTTGGCCCATGGGTGAGAGCTTGCTGCCCCCTGAACTAGATGGTGATGATATATGGCAAGTTTGAATCCTAATAAGATATCTGTTCTTAAGAGTAGGCTTCACATATGAACCCATTCATAATTTCTGAGAGCTTATTTTGTTCTATAAACCTAGAATCATCAGCATACACTGTCAAAAGGCAAACCTGGGTAGTTACAAAATCAATTCCAATAGGAAAATTCTAAGGCATGTATAATTTTTAGAGTAGGAACAGAAAGGAAAAATACTTCCCCCGGAGGGAGGAATGAGCAACACATTCACACATTTCGCACATTTCATGAGCCCTGAATACAGAACCAAAGCTAAGGCTAAAACCAATTTCCAAACCCTTTGCTCCTCTTTGAAGAACTGACCAGAACTTAGAGGAGGTTAAGTAATCAAAATCTCTAGACCACTAACTTTTACTCTAAAAGGCCACATATTGCTATGAAGCTTTTGCCTCTTGTGGATCCTACTTACCCAGAGGACCATTTTCACTAAAGAATGGGAGCCTAGTTCACAGAAGACAGAGAATTAAAAAAGAATTAAAAACAAGAACTGTGTGTGTGGGGGTTAGCAATAATCTATCGTCATAAACAGCAATAGGTGGATGGGGTGGGGGGTGGAGGTTGGAGGACTGTCTTTCACTTATAGGTGAATCCCTCGGAGTGCCCACTCAACATATGGCCCCATGAAAGGTCCATGGAGACAATGATGAGCAAGACTTTCCAAGTCTCAATCTCCAAAGAGTTCAGGCTGTGCTGAGTAAATAAAATTTTAACCTCAACCATTAATAAGGTATTAATATATCATAAGGTTTGTTTGCAAAAGATTCACCCACCGATTTTTCTTTATTGAAATGTTTTAGGATTCTATTTTCTTAGGGCACATTCTCAACTTTCTTTTTCCTTCCTGGTAACCCAAAACTTACTGAGCTAACTATATTTTTCTGGGGTTGCAACATCATGAAATGTACCACAACATCCCTGGGTAGTTCCTTCACTTCTCTTAATGGATTATAAGGACGTGACCAAGGAGGTCAGCAACTTGAGGCTCAAGCACTTGGGTCATCATACTGTAGGTGGGCTGGTGGAAACCAGGAATTGATGCATCTAATTGGCAGATCATTTAAGGAACTACCTTTTTCCATGAAACCATTCATCCATCCATTCAGTCTACTCATTTTTTAAATTGTGGAAATACACATAAAAATCTACCTAGTGCTGCTTACTACATTCACAATGTTATACAACTATTATCATTTTCTAGTTCCAGAACATTTTAATCACCCAAAAAAGATAACTGTATATCCATTAAGCAGTCACTCTCTTCTTCCCCTTTTCCCAGCCCCCAGAAACTACTAATCTGCTTTCTATCTCCATGGATTTACACTTCACATAAATGACATTCCGTGATATGTGGCCTTTTATGACTACCTTGGTACATTTTCAAGGTTTGCTTGAGTTGCAGCATGTATTAGTACTTCATTTCTTTTTATGACTGAATGATACATCATCCTATGGCTATGCCACATTCTGTTTGTTCATTCATGATCTGATGGACATTTGTGTTCTTCCTAACTTGGGGATAATGAAGATGGTTGCTAGGAACACTCTTGGTGCAATTTTGCTTAAACATAAGTTTTCAATCCTTTGGGGGAACATAATCATTAATTCTGGGTTTTGTGTTTTTGTTTTGTTTTTGATGTTGTAGACTGAACCCGGGGCTTCACACATACTATACATGCACTCTACCTGTGAGTTACATCCCAGGCCCCACTGATTAATTTTTAACCAGCACTTTCAAGTTTATGTTGTGCTGCAGACACACAGAGGTGTGCAGGGGTTGGGGGGTGATTTTTTTTTAAAGTGGTAATATATAGTTTATGCCCCCAAGAGTACTGGTTAAAGTAGAGAAATATTAGCAACAATCCTAATAACGAACAGTAGTGTAATTAACAGCAAGGTTTTGTTGAACCTTTACTGTGTGCCAGGCATTCTTTTAAACTATATGTGCATTCCCTGGTTTAATCCTTGCAACAAACCTGCGAGGCAAATACTAAACCTCAATTTTAGGATGAAGAAATGACTAAAGCAGAACATGTGGGAGAGGGGCCTGGCCTGAGTTTGGGCATGGGTGTGGAATATCATGGAATTTTCCTCAGAAGAGGCCAGGCAGAAGTAGGGAAGGGACCGGAAGTGACAACGGCTCAGGGAGGAGAAAAGGTCATCAGAGAGCAGAGAATGAGAGGCAGGTGGTTAAACATGAAACTGCTGCAGGATGGTCCAAGAAAGTGGAGCCCTGAAGAAAGAAGAAATGACTTGAGAGAAGCTTTTAAAAAAAAAAAAGAGAAAGACAAGTACATCAGAGATGCCCAGGGAGGGGAGAATTTCAAAGTGAGTGCCAGCAACCTGCCCACTGTCACCAACGAGTAAAGCAAGAAAGGACTACAGAAGGCCCCTGGATCCAGGGTTCAGGATGCTGCTGACACCATGAGAACATTGATGCTCTGCAGTGGAGTTAGGCTAAGTGTGCAGAGTGGCAGAGACAGAGAGAGCAGATGGCTTTGTAAGAAACTGGACCAGAAAGGTGAAGGAGAAGATTGCAGAGGTGAAAGGAAGGTTCTGCATGGTGGATCCAGCTGGAGAAAAGCTGAAGGTGTCGGGGAGGGAGGTAAAAGGAAAGCATGGAGAGCTGGGGCGGAGATATTCGACTTACACAGGACAAAAGTCTCAGGCTGGTGGTTCACCACTTTCCTGGGAAAATGAATGAATCAGCACTCAAATCTAGATACACTCAAGGTTAAGGAAACTATCCTTGGGAGCAAGGGAAGCGGGTCACCTAAACTCAAAAAGAGCAAGGTCAGGCTGATCTGTGCTTACTGCCCCAATCCACCTGGAGACAAGAGGAGGAACTGACCCCTGGCAAAGGAGTTCTGTGCCTGGGCAACGTATTGCTGAGGTGTGAAGAAACACGAAGCCCTTCTCAGATACTGAAGAACCTCAGCTGTCTTTACTGACATAACTTCTAAGACATATGCCAGCTACCTGAAAGATAAGATCAAAGACTCAAGAATGGGCAGATATCAATGCTGTCTCTGAAATTGAAAAATTAACAATAAACAGGTGTTTATGTTATAATTCAAAAATTGAATAAAAAGCCAAAAACTATGTATGCTAGAAGAAATATTTATGGGAAAAATTACTGTGCAACACTACTTAGTCTGTAAGGTATAGAGTCTGTAATCTTGGGTATATTAATAACTAGAAAATTGGAAAAGAACAGAGTGAAAAGAGGGATGAAAATTAAAATGAATTTATGTTAAGGGAAAGTAAGAACTTGTTCTTAACATTTTTTTAATTCATGTTTAATCACTGGGGAAATACAGATTTGCAACCTAATGAAAAGTAGTACCAGCATTATTGTCTGCCTTTAAAATTACAAGCTGTTATGGGAGTGATAAAATACAGAAACAGGAAGTACACACAAAACATAAAATTAAGGCCAGTGAGAAATTTTACCCAAATCCAAAAACCCACAGGAGATTACAACAAAAATAAACCACAGTCCAATTACAAGTTGCTTGATAAAGTACACACACAAAAAGAACGGAACAGATATGAAGTATTTTTTTTTTTAAAAAAAGAATGGACAGAGAACTAGCTGGCAACATAATTAAAAAGAAAGGAAGGAGAAACATTTTTATATGAGGCAAAATCCAATTCACATTACAAAGAATTAACTGATATTATATAACTCAGGAATTCCCACTCCTTGGTATTTACCCCAAAGAAATAAAAACAGAGAACTGTGCACAAAGGTCATCATGTATTATTCACAGTGGCCAAAACCTGGCGATAATCCGATTTCCATCAATTGGTAAATGGTTAACAAAGTGTAGTATGTCCATAAAATGAAATACTATTCAGCAATAGGAAGGAGCAAACTACTGAGAAATGTCCCATCATGGCTGACTCTCAGCAGCACTAAGCTGAGTGAAAGCAACCAGACACAAATGGTTACATACTATATGGTCCCACCTATAGAACATTCCAGAATAGGCAAGGCTATAGGATAGAACTCAAATCAGTGGCTGTCAGGAACTAGAAAAGCAGATGATGATCTGACAGAGAAGCAGCAAGGGGATTTTTGGAGGTGATGGAACTGCTCTGTATCTTTTCTATAGCTCTGTCGCTTCCCTGAGCCATAACTGATAAAGCAAAAAAAAATCTGTGCATATTTAATGTACACAATTTGATGAGTTTGGGCATAGGCATATACCTATAGAACCATATCACAGTCAAGGTAAGAGATAAATCAATTATCTCTGAAAGTGTCCTGAGTCCTTTGGCTTTAAATTGTGGCAAGAACATTTAATATGAGAAAACCCTCTTAACAGGTTTTCAAGCGCATAATACGGCACTTTTGACAACAGGAACCATGTTGTATTGAGGATCTCTGGAACCACTTCATCTTGCATATCTGTAACTTGAACCAGCTGAACAACACCTCCCTGTTTTGGTGCTATAGAAAGTTTGTCAAAACTCATCAACTCATATACTTAAAAGGGTAAATCTTATTATATGTAAGTAAATTTTCAACAAATCTGACTTTTAACTAAAAAAAAAGTTAGTAGAAACAAACAAGGTCATTTTCTATTTTTCAACATAGACTTTAAAGAATATTTTGTAAAACGAAAACCACCTAAACACAGAGGAGAACTTAGCATGGACAACATTAGACCGATGAATTTAGCACTCCATCAGTCCTTGACTAGTTTAATTTTTTTTAAAAGAGTAAATCATTATTTAACACAAGTGTAAATGAATAACTAAGAAGTAAATGATAACATAAACTCTACCAACTGTAAATTAATAGAGTCTAACTACTAGCTTGTGTTATTTCATTTTTATCTATTTATTATAAAACTGTCAGAAGGGCATTCTGCCCAGATGGCAGATAAGGAAACAGACACATATATAAAGGTTGAGAAATCTGGCAAAGGCCTTACAGCCAACAGCATGCGGATTCCAATCCAGGTCAGTTGTCTTGAAAGTGCCATGAGCCAATCCTAATCATTTATATTTCTAAGTCTGCCACACTTTAAGTATTAAAGTAGCATTTCCAGGGCTGCAGATGTAGCTAAGTGGTGGCCTGGTATGCATCAAGCCCCAGAGAGGTTCAGTCCCTAGCACCACAAAAATAAAAATGAAAAATAAAATAGTATTTTCTTGTGTTTTCCCACCCCATTTTTGTATTTCCACTGTGTAAAAAAGGGCAAAACAAACTGACATGGAATTTTTTTTTCCATCAGAAATTCTGAGTCCACTCTCTACCAGATATTATGACCAGATACACCTAAAGATAAGCACGTTTAAAATCACAAATTCCAAAATTATATTAAGGTACAAATGGAAAGAAATACTACCGCTGGTAACTGACAACCAATGACACACATACAAACATGGTGATCCTACAGAAATGGAACATACAGTGAATTTATAAATACATTTCTGCAAATGTCTCTTTAGATTCCTACTTTCCATAGTTAGACTGAACCTGTCTAGAGTAGAATAAAAGGTTTGAAAGAATTTCCTCAAACTTTTTAACCCAGGGATGTACCAACAGGACAAGAGTGATCTTAAAACATGGACATGTTAAAACATGGACGTGGGACTGGGGTTGTGGCTCAGTGTTAGAGCGCTCACTTAGCACATGCAAGGCCCTGGGTTCGATCCTCAGCACCACATAAAAAAATAAATAAATAAGTAAAATAAAGATATTTAAAAAAAAAACAAACAAACATGGACATGTTGAAACAGCTCAATTTCAAGTATTTTCTTTCACACTTCCTATAACTACTCATATGCAATAGAGTCAGGAGCTGTGGAAAGACAGACTTCAATCTCAGACTTTGAGGTTGGAGAAAACTCTTCTTGGAGAACTTGATGTCAGATTTTGCTCTGAAAGATGAACAGGAATTATCTAAACAAAGAAGCTGGAGCTGGGGTTTACTCCAAGGACAAGGAAAACCAGAAGGAGCAAAAGTCATGAGGCCGAGTGGCACATTCTAGAAACAACTGGTATGTGTGGCTACAGCTGTCCAACATGGCAGCCACGTGTGACCACTGGCACTTGGAATGTTGCTGGTCCAAACTGAGATAGGCTGGAATTATAACCCATGATGGAGTTCAAACAATTAGTATCCAGAAAAGATTGCAAAATGCCTATTAATAACTTTCTTATTGAAAATGTTAAAATATTTTCTGATATTTTGATTTAAACACAATATACTACTAAAATTAATTTCAAATTGTTTCTTTTTTTTTTAAAGGTAGCTACTTTGTTTATTTTAATGTAGTAGAAAATTGGCAATTTTATGGTTCATGTCATATGCCTACTCTCTAATGAATAAGGAGTCGGGGCTAAAGATAATAACCACAGGTACAGTATTATTTTTTAATAAGAGAGCTAACATTTCCTGAATGCTCAGTGTTTTGAGTACCCACCTGCAGAGCATACTTAATCTTCCTGATGGCCCCCTAAGGTGGGTAGCACCTGCAGTGTCACCATTTAAGGTCAAAGTATCTTGGGGCCCCGTCACACAGCAAGTAGAAGAACTGAGATCAAAACTCAGCTTTCAGGCCAGGAGCCTTCCCTCCTGAAAGCGAGCAACAGATCAGGGACAAAGGAAATGCCACTGATGTCTTTTCCCGAGGTAACAGGACACAGCAGAGGACCCTAAGGAGGATGCCTAGAAGCCAGAATGCACTAACTCCTCCCTGCGGCAAAGGAGATTCAGGGTGGAGCTTAGAGCAGAGTCACTGTGAGCCTGAGGACCCTCCACCCTGACTGCCAAATCCACAGAAGAAAGCAGTCCCACAGAGGGACAAAACTCAGCCCCCTCGGGGAAAAAAAAAATGGAGCGTGCTGTAGCTGGTGGAGAGTTTCCTTCTTTCAGGGTAGTCTGGGGCCTTCGCCACCAGCAGTCTCCATTCCTGCCTTCGAGTCCTGGCAGTGGAGGCTTTGCCAGGCTTCCAGAAATAATGAAGCACCATAAATTATTTTGAATGCCCATAATTTGCAGAGTATCTAAAATTAAAAAAAAATTAAATAAAAAAGCATGTTGCCTCTCTCTGGTGACCCAATCCGGTGAGATGCTGCAAGCCATAGATATAGCGATCTGGAGTGAGAGAGGAGAGAGAGGACTGCTGCCTGGCTCAGTGACTCACCCAAGGTCACATTTCAGCTAGGTTTTCAGCCTCAAAGGCTAGAGGTCTTTCCTGGCTTCATCACTTGCCCTTGGTGTGTGCCTTGAAAGGCAGGATGCTCCTCCTTCCAGCAGGGACCATGGCAGAATGGGGGTGGGGGTGGCAAGAAGATCAAGTGACCATGAAACAGAAAAGACAAGCTTCAGGTGAAGGAAAGAGGAGGCTGGGCTTGCTCTGCAGAGGGCTGAACTCAGAGGCTTGCCGTACTCACTCCTAGCCCTAGAACCTGCTGTCATAGAAACTGATCATCAGTGAGTTCCTAGGCTGAATCCACATTTGAAAATACACAACTGTTTTATAAACAGGGCACACACCCAAGTATGCAGGGTGACAGCTGGCTAATCCTGCAAATAGTTTCTCCTCTGTCTCCTCCTCTCTCTTACCACAGCTTCCTGTGTGCTCTATCCTTTTGCCCACGGAGCAGAGAGCAGGGGACACTCAATGTGGGAGGCAGGACCACAGGGTGGTATAGAAGATGGACTGTGGATCATGTATGCCCCATGCAAAGGCATTCAAATTCAAGTTTAAAAAAAATGCACACCTGACAGCCAACTGCAGCATAGCTGGCTGCCAGTTCACGAGCCAGGCCCTAGAACATGATGCTCTCCTGGTTCTTTTCCACTGCCTCCCTTAAATAGTAAAGAGAGAATAACAGCCGCTAACGCTAAGGTTTTACTACATCCCAGGCACTGCTCCAGGCACTTTATTTGCACTAAATCATTTAATCTCATAAATCACCTACGATGTGGGGACACTCATTCCACTCACTTCCCAGACAGAAAACTGCAAAACAGAGAAATGAATTGTCCCAGATTGCACAGGAAGGAAGTAGAGTAGCTGGGACTGGAACCCAGGAAGCCAGCCTCCCAGGTCCCCACCCTCTGTAAAGGCCATCTAGTGCTAGGCGCCCTTTGCTTTTTCATGCAGGGAGTCTCTTCTATTTTGATGCAAAATGGGAACACTGGTAGGATCATACATCCTGGGGAGAGTTCACTCCTATCCCACCACAGAGACTGGAAATGAAATTTCTCTGCCTTTTCATGGGGAAGGATCACCTCTCATCTCTGGAAGGATTCTCTTTTGAAGCCACACAGGTCATTAGCAGAAAATACCCAGTTCTCAGCTCCCCTCACCCTTGACTGTGGCTGTGACTGAAGCTTCCATCCTGCCACCTACCTCCCTACCCTGCCACATAGTTCCACTCCACTCTCTCTACTGCCTTCCACCCACCTCCCCTCTTCCAGCGCCCCTTGGCCTGTACTCTCCTCCCTTCACACAGAGACTTTCTACTCCTCTGGCACATCTAGGCTAAGGTGCCCCTTTCCCTCCTCCTTCCTACAACACTTTGCAAATTTTTCCAACATGGGAATCTACACAATTTATTTTTACTAATGTGTGTCTCTGAAAATTTTACAAGCTCCCCAGGATATACTGAAAATACTAAGATGACATGCAGCAACGAAAAAGCCACCAGGTACCTGACTGGGTCAGCCTGACCTCTCTCAAGGGGACCTAGGTTTCTGGGACCTGCTGTTTGTGTCCTTCAACCAACAGAGGTCCCAGACTGACCCTGAGCCTCCAGTGGTGCCCCAAACCCTGTGAGTCTTATCACAGACAGCTCTGGTTTGCTCTCTCAGGTCCAAGGACACTGTTTCCCTTGCTGACCTTGTCACCTATTTACTTCTGCTGCCAGGTGATGACATGGTTTACAGATGGAGTGTATCTTATTTAATACAGATAACTCACAATGAAAAAGTAAACTTTGAGACAGGAATGATGGCAGGTCATAAGGAAACACCTCTATTGAAGTTTATGGATTTAGTCTGTGAATTTTCAGCACAGGAAATGTAACTGGGAACCAAAGTGAAAACATCCCCTGCTGTCACAACACTGCGCTTGACCCTGGGCTGGTCTACAGGCACCCTGAGATCTCTGACCTAGAACACCAACAAACAGTTCCTTCAAGAACCTGCTTCCACCTCAACCTGGTAGTCTTGGTCTTGGGATTACTGACCTTTAGGGTCCAACCACTCTTTGTCGTGGTGCCTGTCTCTGTGTGCTGTAGGACACTAAGCAGCACCCCTGTCCTCCATCCAAGAGGTGGCAATCCCCTCCTTCCAGCCCCACTATGATCACCAACAGCCAGAGATGAATCTAGCATTGCCAAATGTCCTCTGAGATGCAGAATCTCCAGGGTGGAGAACCTTTCTATCAACTCAGCTCTGGGCCCTGGGATCACTTATTCAGCTTCCTCCATTTCCCTCAATGGCACTGTTATTTTGGGCACCCAGAGAAAACCCAGCTTCAGCATCCATTCTTCCTGCTACTCCATCTGTCTTTCTAGTTGGCCACTAACCAAAGAAGATTGCATTTCTAGTTGACATAGGCTTGCATCTACACTCTATCTTTTACCGGCTGTGTGTCTGCACCTGCTCTTCACCTGAAGAATGGGGATGATGGGAACTTGGAGGGCTGCAATCAACTGTGAAGTACTTGGCTGTGGTAAGTATGTGGAAATGTGTTCAACCCCTGGACACCCACCACCACGTCTTTCTTGAGGAATAAAAAGGCAGAGGGATTGGAATCCCCACCCTTCTGCCTTGGTTCCCCTGCCCGCTGACCCTTCCTATGTAAGTGTGGATAGAAGGATGATTCATCCTCTGCTGAACCCCCAAGGACCCAAGCCACACCAGGAATAAACTGGAAGCCATGTGAGGTCAGAACCCAGGCCTTGGGTCTGACTCTGACCACACAGGACTGTGAGCGCCTAAGCCCACTGTATCCCAAGATCAATTTAGGGACATTTCCCTGCCACCTTGTGTCACTGGTGCCTTAAAAACTGATGTTCCTTTCTCACAGTTCTGGAGCTGGATGTCTAAGATCAAGGAATGGGAAGGCTCAGTGTCTGGTGAGGTCCTGTTCCTGTGTCCTCAAGTGGTGGAAGACATAAGGCAGCTCTCCAGGCCCTTTTTTCTAAGTACACGAAACCCATTCTTGAGTACTTAATACAGAATCCACAATAATGCTAATCGACTGCATTTCCCTAGACCTATTTAAGCACACACATCCCTCCACCTGGGTTAGGCATGAGCACTTGAGGACAGCAGGATACCTGGAATCTCTGCTCAAGTACCCTGGGTCAGGTAAAAAAAAAAGTGTCAGTCCTGTCCACTCTTCTGGCTGCCAGAAGGGAACTTCATGGCCACATGGCCACTCTAGGCAAAGTCAAACACCTCATGGTGGCAGGATCTACCCTAATGACTGTTTTTGGTCAGGAGAAACTAGAGGTTTGAATGCCTAGTGGGAGAGATGGATCCACTTAAGAAAATGATCCTTTTGCTTCATTAGATGCTCTGTATGTCCCTGAAAGTCAGATACCCTGTCTCTTTCCTGTTTTAACTGTCCAGAAGGGTATGCTGGTCACAGGCTCAGCAGATGCTCACAGGCCTCAAATTCCATGTTAACTCTTTAGTGTGTCAGCTCAGGGAAAGGAGAAGACCCCCAGGTCTTGCCCATCCCAAAACTGTCTCCCATCAGCCAGGCTGGCAGTTTTGCTGGTTGCCCCAGGGTGCGATGGAGCCCGGACTGCCCAGGCTTGGGGCCAGCTCACCAGCTGCAGATTTCATTACAGCTCTCCTTGTTTTAGAAACAGAGCCCAAAAGACAAGAATGCAAATAGACTGCCCTGTAGCCAGATTCTAAAGAATGCACTTAGAGGTCTGTTCAGAACACAGTCTACCACCCTCATACACATGTGACAAAGACCTTGCTCATGAAGTGTTTTGAGCAGCTTGAGGAAAAGGTGCTCGATTTTCAAGTCTTTTTTATGACCATAAGATTTGTTTGTTTTTCCCGTTGAATTTAAATGTTTATCTGAGTGATCCAAAAAAGAAAAAAAAGAAAAACTCTTGCCTTTTAGCCCTTAGCAGAAGAAACAAAAAGAAATGCTACATGTCCTAAGACTATAAGTATCAAAAACTGACCATGCACTAAGCTCAAGATATCTCCTAGACTAGCTACGAAAAGGGAGGACACAGCCCAACTTCCCCACTCAATCTAGATCCCTAGCTAGCACCCCCATACCCCATGATAGACCCACAAATGTGGCTAAATCCCTTCCATGCTGGATGGATACTTCTTCTGGGAGAACCAAAGCACAAGATGGTACCATGCTAGTACCATGTGCAGTATATCTACCAGAAAAAAATAATTATCTGGATTGGATGGTGCAAATAACAGTAGATTTGGATAGTGTTTATGATAGAAAGACAATAATCACAATAATAAAAGTAAAAACACAAGAAATTTTATTCCATGAAAACAATTAGTTCTTAGTGTCCCCATAGAGTGGCTACCCTCCAAACTACCCTCACCCTTTAAAATGATGCATTCATGCATTTATTCATTTGATGAGCATGTATTAACCACCTGAATGTTTCAGACATATTTCTGTACATAACACTTACATGCAATAAGAAGACAAGGTTTAGATCTCCAGGTGTAGGAGGAAGACAGGTACCTAAGAAACAGGTGCAGCACCACTGAGGGGTGATGAAGGATAACTGTATTGCACAAAATATGGCACTGGAAGCAAGCCTGGGGAGAGTAGGGGGAGTGGGGACAGAGGAAGACGTCCTGGAGTTGACTCTACATTGGGCAAACAGGAGTTTGCTAGATCTACTGGATGGAAAGAAGAGAAAGGGTCTTTCCATCCAGTAGACCAGCATGTGCCACCATAAAGGCACCAAGAGACCAAGGGTAACAGGACACCGGGCACATTGAGCACTGACAGCAAACACTGTGCACAGGCTGTACTTATGGGTCTGCCTGTGCATGATTTCTTTGTTTGGGGAGTGGGCTGACAACACTAAGGAAGGAAGCTGGGAGTCACTCATTGCCACTTCCAGCTTCTTCTCACTCCCTACCTATGAACAAACTTCCTTCTTCAGCATCAGAATTTGGCACCACTGGTTCCACCTAGAGAGGAGACATGATAAAGTAGAGGCGGTATTCTAACCGTGGCAGCTCTGTGCTGAATAATAAACACAATCTAGAGAATTCTAGACGACTAGTCTATGATTCGTGCTGTGTGTAAGAATCCCAGCAGAACTCAGCAGGGTTGACTTGAGTGAAAGCTCATGAGAGACTAGAAAGAGTCACTTTAATGAGGCCAGTTTAATTCCCTTCCCTATTCAGTGTCTGCTGCTTTCCCCAGGTGGAGAGGCCAGAGAATACAAGGTGGGCGGGGCTCGAGGACAAGGTCCCCAGTCTCTGATCCCTTGCTGAAAGCTGAGGTGCTCTGTCCTCCGGCAATGTTTGTCACTCTTCCCTTTGTCTAATGAAGGAGACACACTGCACTGTGAAGATGATGCAGCCACTGTGAGCTGCTTGGCTGGGTACTTTGGAGGCGATTAGACAGAGGACTCTGCGAAAGACTCAGGATGGAAGCATCTGGACAAACAAAGCAATCAGAAGGGAAAGAAGAAGCAAGCATTTCAAAGCCACCTGCATCTCTGCAGGAAGCAGTTGAGGAGAGAAGCATGAGGAGCCTTCCCTGGATTTAACTGCCCCTGGATCTGCCTGTGAGAATTCTTGGCACCGGATCCTGCAGGCAAAGTCCACAGGAAGAGAGCTCCATGCCAGTGGGATTAGGGAGACTGCTAAAGACAGTGACCTTGACTTTTTACTCCTGGCACTATGTCCTAGTTGCCCCCAGAGAGTAGGCTGAATGACAACCAAAACCTGTGTTTTTAATTTTTAATAGATAAGGTTCTGGATATTTGACAGCTGATAGATAACAGGATCCAGGAAAATATAATAGACAACAGAATGTGGATGCCAACAGGACTAGGACCAAATAATTAATTCATCTGTAAAATGGGTTTAATTTATTTCCTATGGGATTATCTATTATATGTGACTCATTTGTGTGAATGATTATTATATGTCAAATGTTGTCTGTATGCATCCCATGACAATGCTTCTCGGTTAAGGACTCACATTAGCTCCTCTAAATTGGGGGAACAAATTTATTATTCAAAGAAAAGCATGACTAAGGTGGACAGTCTGCCTCAAATCACCATGCAGAGTTGCAAGTGGGGAGCTACTTGTACTCATGGTTAAACTAGACCACAGTTCATGTCTGTACAGAGAAATTAAAGTAGATACTATGTCTTCTGCTTTCTTATTCCTTTCAAGATGCTCTGATGATTTGAAACCTACTTGCTTACTCTTTTTATATTTAAAACAAACATAAATGCATGAGCTCACTGGATTTACTTAGAGATTCCAACTATGCAATCACTTGTCTTTTAGAAAGGAAATCATCAGCAACACAAACAGATTAAGGTATTTCAAAATTTCTTCAGAGTCCAGCTTTTCCTGATCATTTACAAAAGCAGCTTAAAGCCTTTCATAGTTAATTGAAAGACAAATTCAAAAATACTAATTATGTCCCATCTCATTCTTGCTGTCAAGGTGGGGTGAGGAACAACTGCATAGGGCTTTTGTCTCTCCATGACCAAAGCTGTCCTTTGAAAGCAAGATGGCACCAGCCAAACTCTGTGGAAGCAAGAGCTCAACTTTTTTACATTCTACAAAGCACCCCCTTATCATTCTGCCTTGGGATGAAACCACCTCTAGACATGATTGGTGCTGGCAAGTGTCACCCAAGCCCAGGTGTGGATCCCTTCCAGCACAGAGGCATTCTGATACCACAGGTTAATTGGGGTCTGAGGATGGCAACTGCTCTGGCCCATTCAATATCCCTACAATTTGCATTTGAAAAGCACATCTCTGCCCAGAGCTTTTAGGTAAACCTGAGCCCACAGAATGGGAACTTGGGTGCTGGACACAACACCCCATAGGGTCATATTCTAAATGCTCAGAACTGCAATTTTGTATCCAGCTCTAAAGGACTTTTCTGTCCCGTGCACTCTGGGGACACAGCGATGCTGTATTGTGTGCTATGGGAAACATCTTCCTTACAGACACTGAGGATCAGGATGTATTAGCAGGAACTTGCACGCAGGGTGTGCAAATCAGACTCAGCTTCAACTTTGGGCTGCTGGCTCTCCACGGAGGTCTGCCTCAGCAACAGTGCTGTTCAGAACAAAGTCTGAACTCTTCTTTCCTCTGTGTCCCCAATCTGTCACAAAGCAAAAATGCCCTGACCTCATCCCAAGCCATGGTGCGCTGGGGCTGCCAGCCGGAGCCCCTGCTTCTGTCTGGGTCATTTTTTCAACCTATCTCCACTCAACCTAGCTACTTCAGATCAGAGCTGCCCATAATTAGCTAGGCACAGATGCCCCGGGGGCTGCCAAAATGAGGAGGCTCTGATGCCTTTGGGGTGACTCACTGAATGAACCAGGAGGATGAGATGTACAGATTCTTAACAGAACTGCATGAAAATGACACTGAGTGCAGAAAGCTTCACAAAATCCCCCCCAGGGTCCCCATTTGAGCTTCCCTCCCTATCAACAAGAGCAGGGAGTTGGAACCAATGGACTCAGGGCTGGATGGCCTCAAATAGCCTGTGCCTTCCTGATACCTCCAGGAGGAATTCTGCAGGTAGACGCAATCTAGAGCAGATGTGCCCAAACTTACTCCCAAGGATCGCCATCCCCCACCTCCCCCCCACACACACTGCTGATTTCCCTGTATCCTGAATGCACCTACAAGCAAAGCATCCTTTTCTTACAGGGTGGCCCTTGTTGAAAGGCACAAAGGCAAGGCCTGACATCTCCCACTTCGCAGGCAAGGCTGGACTGGTGAGAGGAGGGAGGTCAAGGCTGGCAACACGGGAAGAAAAAAGTAAATAAAAGTGAAGGGAAGTGGAGGAGAGAGCCTGGGTCACTGGCATGAAGTGAACAGTCGATGAAGGATATTGTTAGACAATCTGAAGCTGAGGCACCTCAGAAGCCCAAATGAGATTCTTGTTCACAATGGAGATCTTCATTTGGAACTGTCAGGTCTAGTTTTTAAAGTCTTTCCTCAGTACTATGCAGAATCTGGGAATTTGAGCAGGATCTCAGGCTTATAACTCACTTTGGGACACCCAACCCTCTAGAGGGGTTCACTGTCTCTATCAGAGTTCCCTAAGGAGCCTGGATTTGATGTTGTGTTTTCCAAGCACAGGGTGGGGGTGGGGAGTTATCACGTGCTCTTCCTTTAATCACGTGTGTTCAGATACTCCAGCTCTCTGGGGTACTAGATTTTAATATAACAGATACTTCTTTTTCTTCCCAAAAGATTCTGAAAACCCTTATCACCCACTGAATAACCCTACCATTGCTGTCTATTCTGGCTAGTGAACTACCATTGAGAAGACAAGACCCCAGAGCATTGTCATTGACAATGACAGCCACGATCCTCCCAGGAGTTGGCCTGACACTGACACAAACGAAAGAATCCACATGCAGGACTACTGGCCACACTCAAAAACACACGGCTAGAAAGTATGTGGCAAGGCCTGAGCATGCCCGGATTCCAACCCGACACCAGCACTGAATGCCTCAGGCAGCTGATGAAATTCTCTGTCTCCCTTTCCTCATCTGCGACATCGGGAACAAAAGACACAATTTCCAAGAACACACTCTGGAATTCCTAAAAACAACTATATAATTTTAAAAAATTATGGGACTTAGAAACACTGTCTCACTGTGGCAGAGAAGGGCTGGCTGTCAACCAAACTTGCCTCTGCTTCTTCCTGGGCACACAGCTTAACTTGTGGGCCACATGCTCAGGTACGGCCACAGGATTGAGCTCTGGTCAGGGGAACACAAGGGAAAGTAGCCACGTGCCCCTCCATCCTGGAACATGATGCACCTACTAAGGATGGCCACCCCAAGACAGCAAGAGCCACCAGCTGGTGGAAAGCAGGCCACCTATTCTGGACTTCACCTGAGCATTAAAAAAAAAAAAAAAAAAAAAAAAAAAAACCAAACACAAATTCTAGCAATCAGATATACGAGGGTTTGCTTGTTACAGCAGCTGTCAGTAACTCAACAAAAACATTTACCATTCTTTAAAAAGGGTAAAGAGTTACGAGGCTGTATTGAATGTTTCTCCTAAACATGATCAAAGAGAATCACTAAAAATGATGGGGCTATCAGATATATTGGACATAATTATACACAGACTTCATGTGCTTGATGGAACATTCCAAGAAAGTTGAAACTCTCAGGTGAGTTTTCTGGTGCCACCCCAGGTATCCTTTTCAAGTACTTGTTTTGACACACTGAAAACAAGCAGGGTCCCCATTCACACAATGAATATCCATTACAATGAAATTGCGCAGGGCACTCCACAAGGACATCCAGTGTGGCTTGGGGTGTTCCTTCTCACTGTCCACACCTTCTTGTGGACAGCAGGCTGCCATTCTGGAGCATTAGACTCTCACTGGGGAGACATCTGGGTATGCTGTTGGGGTACAGGGTACACTAGAGAGCCTGAGACAAACACGAGGGTGGCTGGGCCAGCAGTCATGTCACAAGGCTCCTGTCTGACCTTCCACGGCCACCATCACAGCATGGCTCCCCTGTCCTACCCTCAGCACTAAGTGTCTTCCACGGCTGATTGCCAGTGTTCTGTTGGCTTCCTATATTCCCTCAAAGTCCACAGGAAATCCTCACTCTTTACTTCTTAAAATTTCTAATCCAATTGCGTACGGCCTGCTATCAGAGTATATAGCATCTTCTGTGAATTTCTAAATGCCCAGAGACATCATCCATGGACCCTGTAGGCCTGGGGAAAAGTCGGCCACTGTGGGATCCAGGAGGGCTGAGCTCAAGTACTGGCTCAGTCGTGGTCTCCAGCCATGGTCTCCACCCGTGACCTTGAGCAACCATCTCAAATCATCTGAGTCTGGGATTCTTCCCACATGATGGGAATAATTACTCCTTTGCCCCAGGATTTTCAGAAAACCAAATGCTTTCATTCATTCAACACACGTGTACCAGTCCCTTCTTTACTCTGAGATCCATTTAAGCTTGAAAACATAGAAACGTGGACAGTACACTCCCAGGGGGCTGGTGTTCTGGTGAGAAACTTAAATAAGCGTATGACATGCCAAGTGAAGGGCCATGGAGACAAAGAAAACCAAGTGTCTCCGCAAAGTGAGTGGGGGAAGGGCGTTCAGGGAAGCCTCTGATGGGACATCTCATGGGCAGAGTGACAGAGGAGGCACAAAGGCACTGAGGCAGGATCACCACACCACCATCAGGAGGGCAGACTTCATCTCTGAATGCCACACGACCCTGGACTGTTTTCAAACATGCTCCATGCCACAGGTGAGCCAGCCCTGTTTTCCATCCACATCAGAGAGCTGCTCTCCTGCACCACTAGGCTCTCCTCCCCTCCAAGGACCAGGCACTGTGGCATGTGTCCTGCAGCACAGAATCAGGGCAGTCAGGCCTTCCTTTAGGAACACTGGACAGCAGGCCCAGGAGTTCCGAACATTGTTGCCTGGTGTTCCTAAGGGAAGGCCTGATGGCCCTGGGCTTGGCAAATGCTCCTGATGCCTCCTCTGTTATTAGCACATCCTCACCAGCAGGCAGGACTTAATGAATCTTCTATAAATGCTTTGTGTAATTCTACTGGGGTCATGGATAATGCAATTAGCAGATAAAGAAATTGACTGGAATGAGATGAAGTAAAAACTCAAAGATCACATTTCCGACAAGTCTGCTTCAAGTCAAGGGTTCTCACGGCAGAATGGCAAATTTCACTCAGTAAAGGGCCACTTGAGGGAAAATGTCATGTCCTGAGAAGGGAGGAGAACAAAGCCACGTGGCTGAGCAGAGCGTGGGCTAGGGAGGCAGCAAGAAGGCTGTGTATATGGAAAAGGGATCCTGGTGGCAAAATGAGGTGAATATGCAGCTAGTTATAAAAAGTGAAAAAAAATAATATTAAATGGATCCTCTCTCCAACGGATGCCTGCTGGGGTGAACAGTTCTGTAGAAGGACGTTCTTAATTTGCAAGGAAAAAGTTCAGAACTACTGAAGAAGGAGTTAGGACCTGCCTCAAGGTGTGACCAGTACTCCAAGAAGCCTTCCTGAGCCAGCTGGGATATAATCAATAAAAGTTCCTCATCCACACCAAACCTGCACACAAACCTTCAGGGCAGCATTACTCTTTTATTTTTTTTTGGCTGGGTTGCGGGGTACCAGGAATTAACTCAGGGGCTTGACTACTGAGCCACATCCCCATCCCTATTTTGTATTTTATTTAGAGACAGGTTCTCACTGAGTTGCTTAGCACCTTCCTTTTGCTGAGGCTGGCTCTGAACTAACTTGTGATCCTCCTGTCTCAGCCTCCGGAGCCGCAGGGACTACAGGTGTGCACCATCACTCCTGGCCAGCATTACTCTTAATAGCAGAAAAGTGGGAGCCAGGCATGGTGGCACACTCCTGTAATCCCAGCAGCTGGGGGGGGGCTGAGGAAGAAGGATTGAGAGCTCAAAGCCAGCTTCAGCAACTTACGTGAGGCCCCAAGTAACTTAGCAAGATCTTCTCTCATAATAAAATACAAAAAGGGCTCGGATGTTGCTTAGTGGTTAAGCACCCCTGGGTTAAATTCCTGGTACCAGTAGAATAAAATAAAATAGTGAAAAAGTGGGAAGAACCCAAATGCCCATTAATGGATGGATGCATGAATGGAATGTGGTACACCCACCCAATGGCATATCATTTGCCCCCAAAAAGGAAAGATGTGTGGATACAAGTTACATCATGGACCTCACGGCAAGTGAAAGGAGGCAGTCATGAAAGGTCACGTACTGTATAATTTAATTTATATGAAAACTCAACAAAAGACTAATCTATGAAGATGGAAAAGGAGATCCCTTGTTGCACAGGCCTGGGGGTTGAGGGCAGGGAGGATAAGAAGGGATGGCACTAGGTTCTTTTTCAAGGGTGATGGGAATGTTTTAAAACTGGATTGTGTCGATGGCTGCACAACTCTGTGAATATACTAATCCACTGAACAACACAGTATATGGTTAATTTTATAATTATGTGAGTTGTATCTCAATAAACCTATCCAAAAGAAAAAAAGAAAAAAAAGAAAGCTTTTCTTGTTGGTATAGCACTGAATTAATATAGCACAAAGGCTAAAAAAAAAAATACTAAACACCCAAGCCTGCATTCATCCAACAGCCTGCAAGGGAAGGTGCGGGCTCTTCAGTTTCTAAACAACGAAGCGCAGGCTGTCCCTGGAAGTTAACTTGCCCAGCAACAGGCAACAGGAATTGGGAGAGTTAAAATTCAAATCCAGGACTGCTTAAATGCAAAGATCCAAAACTCATCTTTGCTTCATAACATCAAATGGGGAAATGCCAGTTGGGTGGGGGGTGTGCAGACACATTATGGACATATATGAAATGGAATACGTACAGACTCAGTCCTCTCCTTCCATGTATGCAACAAAGACCTGGCGGACACCTGTTCCATGTCAGGCTATGCTTTATGCTCTGGGAACATATCAGTGAATTAAACAAAGTTCTTGTCTTTATGGTGTAGATATTTTGGTGTAATGGAACAGGAACTACACATATAATTAACTAAGCATGTACTATGTTCAAGATGGGGATACATTCTATGGAGGGAGAAAAACCTGAATATGGGGATAGCAAGTGCTGAGACTGGGCATGCTATGTTAAATGATGTACTAGAGAGGGACTTTCTGATAAGATTATATCTGAGCGGAGCCCTGGGCTGAGTGAAGCAGAGCCACAAAGTTACCTGGGAAGAGTGATCTATGTGAAGCAAATAGCAAATGCAAAGGCCCTGAGGTAGGGATAAGCTTGATGTCACATTCAGGAATGGCAGAGGTCGCAGCTGTAAAAACGAGAAGGGAACAGCATGCAGGGCCTTGCAGGCCACAGTGGACCAAGTTTTACTCAGAGGGACACAGGAGGTACCAGAGGCCTTGCTCACATCTACAACGAGATGGGAGTCACTCTATTTCTAGGAGAAACACTAGTGGCCATAGTCCACAGAGAAGACCACAGGGGCAGAATCTAAGGAGACTATAGCGGCAATCCAGGGAGCAGAAATCATGGCAGCATGGACAAAGAGGGACACAGCATTGCACTGAACAAGGAGAATAAACATCTACCTACCTAGTGCAAGGTTGGGGTTCAGGCTTTGGTGGGGGAGGCCAGCCTCGGCAGGGACACCAAGGTTCCTTCTCTGAGATGCTAGAGAAGCCAAGTCCCCCTCTCCTGGTTCAGATAAGGTTAAGGATCTCTCCATGCCAGAGGCTGTTTCCCACTGCCAGATCAGCCATTTATCCCAAGTTGTTTTATTTTCATCTTTTGCAAACTGCTTCCCTTTGAAAAATTCTGCTTATTCCCTTTCCAAATAAATATGCCATCAGATCTACAAGGCCAGAGGGAAAAACACACAGAGCAGGGCCATCGGGGCCGCCCTGCGTGGTGAAACTCAGAACAAACCACATCGGCCTTCCACCCCCATCACTTAGGGCCTGGTTTGCAGAAACTGCCCCTCAATCATTGACTCACAAACAGAAACACAGGCGTTTCAGACACTCAGACTCTCTGCTGCTGGGAGGCCACCAGGACTCTGTGGAGCTCAGAAACCAGCCAGCCCTAGCAGGAAGTCAGAGAGGAGGGAAGGACAATAGCCAGGCCTTAGCTCATTTTCCTTCACCAAAAGCTGGTCTCTGACCCCAGGACACACGCCTGGAATGGGGCGCTGCTTTGAAAAAGGCTCCCTCCTCATCTTGTCCTTTCTGGGAACTAACAGCCCAGCCCCGCCCAGAGCTTGGAAAGTACAGGCCCCAAGAGACTTTTGCTTTTGGTAACAGTACAAACAACAGGTCCGGTTGGCAGGGTACAAAGTCATTTCAGGAGCAAAATTCACCAGTGACTAGCATGGTCTGGGAACGTGTGCAGTCACTATGAACTCACACCTCTGCCCTGAAAAATGTCAGTGATCACAGCTTCCAGACACATGAACACGTGGAGCTCATCCGCTTTCTGCTTTCTTCAAGGGTTCAGTCACTCGTGGTTAAGGTAAGATGCATGAGTCATGAAGCCCAGGAATGGGGAGGAGGAAGATGAATTCATCCATCCAACTTCTAATGGGCACCTACTATGTGTCTGGCCTGGGGATACAAACATGGAGCCCAGAGGTAGAAAATCACAGAACAAGCAGCAAGCCCAACACGGTGGTAAAAAGTCTAGACTGCAGTCAGGCTACCTGGGTTCAAATCCCAGTCCTACCACAAACTGGCCTAGTGCCTCGCTGGGCCTCAGTTTTCTCACCTGTAAGATGGGCAAAACAAAAGGCCTTACTCCACAGGGTAGGGGCTAAGACGGAAAAGAGGGAACAGGGTAGGGCACTGGGAACAAGGGCTCACAGCATGGGGATGACTTATAGCTCTTTGGAAAGAGACAGGAGAGAGAAATGAGGTAGGTGAGATGACAGGGGGTGGGGGAGAGGGGGGTCCTGGCAGGAAAATGCAGAAAGGACAACCGGGATGTGAGGTGCAGGAAGAGGAAACAATGTGGCCCCAGGCACAGAGCTGGGGAAGCCAGTGAGGAATTAGGAGATAGGATGATATGTAGCACTTAAGTATAGCAGAGATCCAGGGTCACCCTCAGGGCCCGTGAAGGGCGGCTGTGGACCCAGTGCCCAGACCAGCCATGGATGCCTTACCCTCCGTGCACAGAAGGAAGGGGAGGTGAAGAGCACTTTGCAGGTGACCCTCCTCCACCTTGCCCACTCCACCCCTTACTGGGCTTCAATCACAGGGACCTCCTGTGTCCTGACAAAACCTTACCTGGGCAATGTCTTCAGCCTATGATGGTCTTCACTGGGCTTGTTCTTCCTCTTCAATCTGCACCTGATTCACCTCTCAGGGATGCCTGCTGGGTTTCTGACATGACCCAGCCACCTGTCACCCTCTTTAATAGCCCCGTCACAGTTAGAACATAAATACTGGCTTCTGTGATTGCTTATGGAGCCTTGGTCCCCAGGAAATGCAGAGGACAGGAACTCTGTTGGCCTTCCTCAGCACAGGATCCACCCACTTCATGGTCCTGGCTCAGTCCAGTGGCTGGCCAAATGACAGCACTTGGGATCCGCCAGCTTGGTGGGTAGACAGTTTACCTGAGAGGCTCACATGGGGCACGGGATGGGTAAGAACATGGAGGTTCCCATCAAGCTTCTAATCCAACCAAATACTCAGAATGTGTCTCAGGAACCCCCAGAGGTTTCCACTCCTCTAATGGGGGAGTCTGGAAGGTCAAAATTATCAAGACTACTAAACCAGTAATAATGCAAAACTAAAGCTAGCAATGGAGGATTCTGCAGGACACAGGAAGATATCGTCACTGGTGTGCGCACGGGACATAAGCCTATGTATGCTCACATTTAACTCCTAATAGAGCAGATATCCACAGCCACAACCCATGTCAGCATGAGATCTCTGGGGTCCTCGATAATCCCTAAAAAGAGTATCAAGAAGAAAATGTTTAGAACCTATTTGCTGTTCTAATTCATCCATCTCTACCTGCCCCCTCCTCCCCAGAAGAAAGACATCGCTCAGAAGTCAAATCAGTAATAGCGTGATCAGTGAGGGTGGGGGTCACAGGTCTAGTCTCAGGGCACACAAGCAGCATAGGTGTGTGGGCCCCCTCACCTTGGATCAGCCCTGCAGAGCCCCTATGTCCCCTTCCAAACCTCCCACCACCCCTCAAAGCAGAGCTAATCACCAATAGGGAATTCCCACTGTCAACCTCATTTTCCCTGTTACTGAATGACAGCTGTCTGCCATGGTGATGTCAGACTGCTTGCATCCACACCACTGCACTATGGTTCCTGGGGACAGGCCCCAACAGGAAAAGCTGCTCCACCTGCCATGCCCGGTCTATCAGGTGAACGCCAACACCTCCTCACAGGCTCCTGGAGGCTCTCTAAGCCTCACATCAACTCACCACCTCAGGTTTTCCCCTGTGCTGACCATTCACCTCCCATAGAGGTCCTCCATCAGAACTTGGTGCCTTAAGGGCAAAAGCTGAACTTTACTTATCCCTGCAGCAGCCCCAGCACAGACTGTTCCTGGAACATATCACAAACTGGACAAGGATTTACTCCATCAATGAAAGAACTGCTGAGTGGGCAAAGGAATGAGCAAGTCAGTCAATGAATGACACCTTCTAAGATGACAGTTTATCTTACACAGGCCACTTCATAAATAGTTGTCTTCCTCTACAGGGGGTGATCCTGGACATCTTTCTAAGATTAAGGAAACTTCTTCCCTGTTCTTATTTGAAGAATGAGAAGTCCTCATCATAATAATAATCAACACAGATTATTTCCCCAGGCACCCTCCTCTGAGGTTGAAGCCAACAATTTGGGGGGGGGGATTCTCTGATAGAGTGGCATTACCCCACCTTGTCCCTAAATCTGAGACTCACTCAGCCACCTCTCCTTGACCAGGGTGATGGGTGCAGGTGAATTTCCCCCTGCCCTCTGCCCTCCTGGACCAGGCAGGGTGGTGGGGTCTCTGTGAATTGGACTTTGCAAATGGTGCAGCACAGTGCTGCAGGGAGGAAGGAAACACACAAACACTTGCTGAGAAGACGGAATCAATACGTGACAACTGTAATTCTCGGCACGATAATTACACCACGTTTGCAGGGCTCTGCAGTCACCCTATTGATTTCGGAAAAGTGTATTTTCTGCTTCAGAAACACAGGTGCAAGCCCAGATCTGCTCTCCAGTCTTTCCCTTCATGGATCTTGAAAATAATATCCAGGTACAAGATGCTTCTGCAAGCAATCCTGCATCTTTAGCCTGTGGTTTTGCTTGACTATTCATTATCCACTTCTGCCTACCCTACCTGGATCCATTTTTACCCGTGGAAAGTGTCAAAGAGAACCATTCATTGATTTTCTCAAATCACTGGTTCTTACCTTGCACCAGGTGCTTGTGTAGGTTCTGCTGATGCAAGGACACGCTGTTCCAACGTGGAGTTTCTGAGCCCACCAAGAGCTCAGTACTCTGGGGGAAAGCACTAGTAGACTTCAGTCAATCCACAGAATGGGAGAATATATCTGCAAATTATATATCTGATGTAGGTCTATTATCCAGAAAGTATAAAGAACTCCTACAATTCAACAAAAAGAGACTAATAACTCAATTTAAAGATGGGCAAAGGATTCAAGCAGATATTTCGCCAAAGAAAATATAAGAATGGCCAATAAGTTCATGAAATGATGTTCAACATCATTAGGGAAATACAAATCAAATCCACTTCACACCTATCAGCATGGCTACAAACAAGAAGATAGACCATAACAGTGTTAGCAAGGTTGTGCAAAAGCCAGAACTATTATACCTGACTTGAGAAAATGTAAAATAGTGCAGTCCATTTGGAGGACAGTTTACAAATGTTAACCACAGAGCTATATAGGACCCAGCAGTTCTACTCCTGGGTATATACCTCAGAGAACTAAAAACATATGTCCACATAGAAAATTATACACAAACGATCAGAGCATCATTATTAAAGCCAAAAGGTGGAAACCACCCAAGAGTTCAACTGAAGAATGGATAAGCAAAATCTGTTATATCTCTACAATGAAATATTAGTCAGCTATGAAAAGGAAGGATGTTATACATGGATAAACCTTGAAAATATTATGCTAAGTGAAAGGAGCCAGACACAAAAAAAACACATATTGCATGATTCCATTTCTATGAAACACCCAGAAATGGCAAATCTATAGAGACAGAGCATAGCTGAGTGGCTGCGTGGGGGCTCAGGAAACAGGGGCTAGAAGGTGACTGCTAATGGGATTTCTTTGGGGGATAAAGAAAACATTCTTGAATTAGATAAGGGTGATGACGGTATCATGTATGAAAAGTCACAGGATTCTATACTTGAAAAGGGTGCATTTTATGGAGTATGAATTTGATCTCAATAAAATAATATACCCTGAAGTATGTGATTCATCCTTAGCTCAAAGCTACCTCACCCAAAGCAAACCAAAGCAGACTGACTAGCTTGAAAATATGCACAACAGCTTGAGCTCCCCTGTCAAATCAAGCAAAAGCAAGAGAGACATTTCTTGTTTGTTTTTGCCTTCTCAGACTGGATATTAGCTACCTGTCACTGGAGTCACGGAGGGTCACTCCCTGGCTGCATGAAATCACGAAAGGCAGAATCAGCATCCCACATACCATGACATCAGTACTGTCAAAGACCTTGAGTGATCAACACAGTCACCAGCCCTCACCCAAAAAGCAGGGGTGGGGACAAGAACCAGGAGACGGGGTGTGAAATACAGAAACAAATGAAGTTGGACAAAGTGTAAATTTGTTCTTGGAGGAGATACGTGGGAAGATAAGCTACACAGACAATCGGAGATATTCATTAAGTACTAAGAATCTGGGGTGGCCAGAAAGACTGGTCTAGATTATGGAGCCTACAGCAAACCAACCAGGAAGCACACAGCCTGGTGTGGTCCACTGCAGGATGCTCTCTGCAGGAGCCCGCCTGCCCTCCCCGATTCCCACCTGAGTCAGAGACCCCACTTGGTCGAAACCCAGGATGAGGGCAGGTGGCAGGACTGGGCTCCTCTGCACAGCATGCAACACCAGACTCTTTTCTTCCACTGCTGCAAGCTGAGCTGTGCTTCCCCAGACCCCTGCTGCCTACTCTTACCCTCTAACCTCCACAGGTAGACTCCAGAGCACCTGGGTGGGCAGGCTCTGTACTCACAGCCTCCTGTTCCTGGTCCATCTGCCTCCTCTGCTGTCACTACTTTCTTCCTTAAGGCACCTTCCATCTCCTTTTCTCCAAAGGCCCACCCCAACCCCCCCCCATCAAACTCCTCCTCTGTGTCTCTGCAGCAGGATGTTTATCTTGCTCATATAGAAACCATCCGTCTGCTTTCTATAATGACAACTGCCAATACTTGTATGGGGGTTCCCAGCTGCCAGACCCTGTTTTGGCTCTTTACCTACAGTTACTCTTGGAATCCTCGTAACAACCCTCTGCAGTGGGTACGACTCATCCCTGCTTACACATAAGGCACCGGGTGCCAAATCATACAGCCAGGAAATAGGGGAGCCAGGACTTGCACCCAGCCAGGCAGTTGGGCCTCTTGGCCCATCCTTCCCCACGCCATCCTCCCTCTGTGGTGTGTGGGTGTCCGCTACCTGTGTCCAGAGCCATCTGCCTCCTCTACCTCTTTGGCTTTTAAAATAGCCCCCCTTTCCCAGCTCCCACCACTTCCAAACCTCCACAGGTGCAAGAAGGGCCTGAGAATTGTACTGACACCTGCCACAGGGCAGGGAAGTTTGCAGCAGGGACAGAAATAGAAGTCAAAGCTCAAGGATGCCCACGTTTTCCACCAAGATTTGTCTATGTTCAGCACTTTCCTGGGATGCACCCATTTGGGAGGACAGAGGAACTTGAATGAAAAACCCCCAAGTTCATAAGCAATGACCCCCACCTTCCACCCTGGCGCTGTCTGCACGTCAGCCCAACTGCAGAGCTGTGTATTTATCTGCAGGAACAGGATGCTGGCGTGGCCCCATGGACACAGCCACTTCTCAGCTTAGCTGCAGCTGGAGCTCTCAAGCCCAGCACCCTGGACAGACCTCCCCGCAGCACTACACAAGGTAGCACAGGGGCTCTCTGCAGGGGCCGGGAGTGGGGGTTTGGCTGGTTAAGAGGCTCACATACCACTCAGGAGCAGAACAAGCTTCCCCGGAGGATGGCACTGATGAGTAGGGATGCTGGGCGGGGGGCGGCGGGGAATGGGCAGGTATGGCTGGAGGCCAGGGCCTCACACCCACTTGCTGGCTCAGGCTTTTACAAGGGTGTGGGAAGCTGAGTGAGGAAGGCAGAAGTCAATCTCTCATTTATCTCCATTTGGACCTAGATCTGCTATCTGAGTCCTGCTTCTGCTCCCACGGCCAGACTGGAACATCTAGTTGGGAGGATAAACAACTCTCACATGTTACTGGAAACGCCCCTGCCAACTGAGCTGTAATCACTTTCTGGAACTTTCTACACACAGGGGAGTTGCCAGCAGTTGTACCGAGTAAAGACCCAGTACCTAGAATAGCACTCTGCACAGTACAGACCAAGTAAATCTCAAAAGTCACCTGCCAAGCAGGGGGCACAAACAAGAGAAAGCCCGTCCTGTCCAGAACACAGCTGCTTCTTACCTCAGAAGAGACTGCTCCAGGGAAACCCAAATCTAGGATAATGCAGGAACGCACTCCCACTCTCAATAAATACTGAAGTGGGCTCAACAGGTAACAAAACTACTGTAGCTGGAAGCCTGGGTCTCCTGCCTCTAGTCAGAGGAAAAGGGGCCTCACCTCGAGTTCCAGAGTCCATCCTGTCTGTGATAACTGGGTGCTTGAGTTCTGGTCTCAAGACCCAGGAGGGCTTATGAGCTCAAAAAAGGACACACCTCAGAAGCAGGTAAGAAAGAGCAGGGAAGAAAGGGAAGAAGAGGGGCATGTGTCCAGGCATCTGGGCACCAGCTAAGCCAAAAGCAGAAAGACATGAACTGTGCAGGGGCAGCCAGACCCAGGGCACGTGAGCCTGTTCCCAAAAAGCCAGGTCCGACGGGGGCACAAGTTGGATCTCTGAGTCAAAGATCAGCTGCTCTCTTGTGAGGGTGTCACTATATGCTGAAGTGCATTCTGAAAGACCATGCTTGGCAAGGAGAGGTCTTATCATGGGAGACACACCCAGGAGGGGGTTCCAGAAGGGTTGAGCCTGGCTAGTTGAAAGAGCTAAACTTCCAGTGTCCTATCGTTCTGCATTTCATGGTTCCAGTCAAAGCCAGGGAAGGAAAGCCTGTGGCAAAGGTCCATGCACACAGCCTCCTATCCCCACATCCCAGCCTGTGGTCACTGGGACCCAGAAAGGCAAGCTGCCTTCACACTACTTTAAGGTCTAAGGCTCGGGGTAGAGATGGAGGAGCACCCTGGGAACACTCACTGGCTGATGTGGCCTCTCACTGACAGATGCACCTGATTACAAACTTCTCCCAGAAGCATACACTCCAGAGGTGTTCCCCTTTGCCATTCCTTGGTGGCAGGTCTCCACTGGCTGAATGTTCCTGGAAGGATGCCTCCTTTGCTCTTTCTCAGGGGAAACTTTTTGGTAACTCAGATCAACGGCACTTGCCCCTTGGCCTTTAAGCATGACTGCAACTAACCTAGGAAAAATGGGATCTGATCTCATTCTTCTATTTTAATGTAACGAAACTGTATCAGAGACATGTTTGGAAAAAAAATAGTATAATTCTTTAAGTCTTTGGGAAGTTTCCAAATGTTTTATTTCACTTGGGTTCCTATCACATACGTTCCCAAATTATAGAATGTTCTTCTGACCAGTATCTTTCCTAGTTGTGAGTGCGGTGAATTTACCTGAATCATAGTTGACTACAACATTCCCCAAGTAGAGGTCTTCTGATTATAGCTGAGTTCTTGATATCACTAGTGAATTCATCTCTTTGCTTTTCAATGCCAAGTGCATTTGACATGTTCTGCTGCAAAGGGGCAAGGGTTCCACAAAATGTGTCTGTCACCTTTCTCTGTCCCTGTAAACTCAACCCACTCGCTTGTCTTCTCATCTGTTTTATTTTTTAAAGAGATCTTACATGCTTTCTGTCTTCGATAGGTTTAGCAAAACCCGAGTTATAAAAAGAAATGGAGGTGGGGATCTAACATGGCGGCGAAGGGACTGCATCACCCCAGGGCGCCGCGTCACTAAGTGGGAGAAAGACGATGCAAAACGGCTGAAGGATATCTTTGGGAAGTTCAAGTGAAATTGAGGTGCTCCAGAATCTAGTGGACAGATTTCCATCGTGCGAAGTTCGGCTCTGAGAGCTCCATTTCCCCGCACGGAGGGTCGCATAGCCTGACAGGCGATCGCCCCGCGGCTGGAGTCTGTGGCGCGCGCCGGGGAGCGGCAGGGTGCCGGAGCGGGGGAACAGAGATACGGATCCGGGGGGGCTCCCGCCAGTGGTACATCGGAGCCCTTAGCGCTGAGTTCCGGCTTTGAAACAGAGGAGAGAAGAGGCCCAGTTTGGCTCCAGACACCGGTCGGACCACAGTGGAGAACAGCAGCCGCCATTTCGGAGAGATGATGTAATCATCCCCGTGTTCTACTGATCTCAGCCCATTCAACTACGAACAGGTGATAACAGGCTGGTATTTGCCTGCTTCTAGCAGACAGATTTTCTGCTCAGGCTCGGGGCGGGGGTTCTTGTGGAGAATACTCCTAGAGGCTCGTGCCTGGCAAGGCGAGCGCCGGGCACTGAGCAGCTGGTTTCGGGTTCCCGGGGCTAACCTGGCCCAGGTCTGAGGAAACTGCGGAGACTGCCGGCGGAGGCCAGCTCCAAGTGGAGCGTGCGCTGAGCTTGGGGCGACTGGGTTCTGACTCCCGGAACAGTTTTGGCCTGGGGCTGGGAAACCCGTGGCGTCGCTCCCTGGAGCCAGCTCCCAGCGGAGAGTGTATCAGATCGGAGAGGCGGGGTTCCGGCTACCTAAGCTGCTTTGGCCCAAGGCTAGGGAACCGGCGGTGACTGCTTCTCAATCAGGGTCCGGCGGGGTGTTGTAGGGACAGAGTGGATCTTCCTCCTGCGCCCAGAGCAGTCCAAGTGACCCGCCGGCGTGGTGCCATGACACCCCAAACGCAGCTGGGGCTGAAGAGAGCAGCCGCCCACGCATAGAATAGGACCAGCGATTCCGCAGCGCAGCAGCCAAGTAACCTCATTTGGAGTAGGGGCTGTGCGGAGCTGCCATCCGAGCAAGCAGGGCAGGCAGACCTGCCGCCAAGTGGCAAGACAGGCCAGGTAGCTTGCCAGCGGGGTGGACACGTAACACCGAGGCAGTCGCGTCACACTGGTTGGAGTGGGGGTGGAGCAGGGTCGCCGCCCGGGTCCGGAGGGGGCTCAGCAACCCGTTGGAGAGGTAGTTAGGTACCCCCATTGGGAGTGGGGGCTGTGCAGAACTGCGACCCACCGGCCTAGAGGTCTGCCAGCGCGGTAGACTCGTCACACCAATTGGAGCGGGGGGCCCAGCTGAGCCGCCACCCACATCCAGATCAGGACCAACGATCCCAGGGCGTGGTAGTTAAGTTACCACAATTGGAGAGGGGGCAGAGAAAAGCCACCACCCGTGCCCGCAGTGGGGGCAGACCTGCGACCGATCAGCGGGGTAGACAGACCACCATAATTAGAGGAGGAGCACAGCCAATACCCGCCCTGCAAGGGAGACTTCCCAACTATACAAGAGCAACATAAATAAATAGGGGGTAAATTTCAAAAACACAACAGTGGCACCAAGCAGAAAGAAACGTCAGCAGTATGAAAAGACAAGGAAAGAAAGGACCACAAGCAATGCAGGTCAACTCAACTTTAGAAGAGGTAATAGCTGCAACAGATGGAATGTCAGATAAAGACATCAGGATTTATATGCTTCAGATGATCTGGAGTCTCAAGGAAGACATGAGACAGCAAAATCAGACAATGAAAGATCACATTGACAAACAAATCCAGGAAGTAAAAGATCAATTTCACAGGGAGATAGAGGTAATAAAAAACAAACAAATAGAAATTCTAGAAATGCAGGAAGCTATAAACCAACTTAAAAACTCAATTGAGAATACTACCAGCAGAGTAGATCACTTAGAAGAGAGAACATCAGACAATGAAGACAAAGTATTTCAACTGGAAAAGAACATAGACAGCTCAGCAAGTCTGCTAAGAAACCATGAGCAGAACATCCAAGAATTATGGGATAATATCAAAAGACCAAATTTAAGAGTCATTGGGATACAGGAAGGCACAGAGCTCCAAACCAAAGGAATAAAAAGTCTTTTCAGTGAAATAATACGAGAAAACTTCCCAGACTTGAAGAATGAGACAGAATCCCAAATCCTAGAAGCCTACAGGACGCCGAATGTGCAAAATCTTAAGAGATCCACACCTAGACACATTATAATGAAAATGTCCAACATACAGAATAAGGAGAGAATTTTAAAAGCTGCAAGAGAAAGAAAGCAGATTACATTTAGGGGTAAACCAATCAGGATAACAGCTGATCTCTCAACACAGACTCTGAAAGCTAGAAGATCCTAGAATAACATATTTCAAACACTGAAAGAAAATGGGTTCCAACCAAGAATCGTGTATCCGGCGAAATTAAGCTTCAGATTAGAAGATGAAATTAAAACCTTCCACGATAAACAAAAGTTAAAAGAATTCGCAGCTAGAAAACCATCTCTTCAAAAAATCCTTGGCAAAACATTACAGGAAGAGGAAATGGAAAATAACTTTGAAAACCAACAATGGGAGGTAGGACAGTAAAGGGGGGAAAGTAGTCAAAGAGGATAACAAATCAGGTTTAGTAACATCAATAAACAAATATGGATAGAAGAACAAACCATATCTCAATAATAACCCTAAATGTTAATGGCTTAAACTCACCAATTAAGAGACACAGGCTAGTAGAATGGATCAAAAAACAAGACCCAACAATATGCTGTCTACAGGAGACACATTTGATAGGAAAAGATATACATAGACTGAAGGTGAAAGGTTGGGAAAAATCATATCACTCATATGGACCGCGGAAACAAGCAGGAGTGTCCATACTCATATCTAATAAAATAGATTTCAAGCCAAAGCTAATCAAAAGGGATATAGAAGGACACTTCATACTGCTCAAGGGAACCATACACCAACAAGACATAACAATCATAAATATATATGCCCCAAATAATGGTGCAGCTGTGTTCATCAAGCAAACTCTTCTCAAGTTCAAGAGTCTAATAGACCAACATACAATAATCATGGGAGACTTCAACACACCTCTCTCACCACTGGACAGATCTTCCAAACAAAAGTTAAATAAGGAAACTATAGAACTCAATAACACAATTAACAACCTAGACTTAATTGACATATATAGACTATACCACCCAACATCAAGTAGCTACACTTTTTTCTCAGCAGCACATGGAACCTTCTCAAAAATAGACCATATACTATGTCACAGGGCAACTCTTAGACAATACAAAGGGGTAGAGATAATACCATGCATCTTATCTGATCATAATGGAATGAAACTGAAAATCAATGATAAAAGAAGAAAGGAAAAATCAAGCATCACCTGGAGAATGAACAATAGGTTGCTGAGTGATCAATGGGTTTTAGAAGACATCAAGGAGGAAATTAAAAAATTCCTAGAGTTAAATGAAAACACAGACACAACATATCGGAATCTATGGGACACATTGAAAGCAGTTCTAAGAGGAAAATTCATTGCTTGGAGTTCATTCCTCAAAAAAAGAAAAAACCAACAAATAAATGATCTCATACTTCATCTCAAAATCCTAGAAAAAGAAGAGCAAAACAACAGCAAAAGAAGTAGAAGGCAAGAAATAATTAAAATCAGAGCTGAAATTAATGAAATTGAAACAAAAGAAACAATTGAAAAAATTGACAAAACTAAAAGCTGGTTCTTTGAAAAAATAAATAAAATTGACAGACCCTTAGCCATGCTAACGAAGAGAAGAAGAGAGAGAACCCAAATTACTAGCATACGGGATGAAAAAGGCAATATCACAACAGACACTTCAGAAATACAGAAGATAATCAGAAATTACTTTGAATCCTTATACTCCAATAAAATAGAAGATACTGAAGGCATAGATAAATTCCTTGAGTCCTATGATCTGCCCAGATTGAGCCAGGAGGATATAGACAACCTAAACAGACCAATAACAATAGAGGAAATAGAAGAAACCATCAAAAGACTACCAACTAAGAAAAGCCCAGGACCGGATGGGTATACAGCAGAGTTTTACAAAACCTTTAAAGAGGAACTAACACCAATACTTTTCAAGCTATTTCAGGAAATAGAAAAAGAGGGAGAACTTCCAAATTCATTCTACGAGGCCAACATCACCCTGATTCCGAAACCAGACAAAGACACGTCAAAGAAGGAAAACTACAGACCAATATCTCTAATGAACCTTGACGCAAAAATCCTCAATAAAATTCTGGCGAATCGGATTCAAATACATATCAAAAAAATTATACATCATGATCAAGTAGGATTCATCCCTGGGATGCAAGGCTGGTTTAATATACGGAAATCAATAAATGTTATTCACCACATCAACAGACTTAAAAATAAGAACCATATGATCATCTCAATAGATGCAGAAAAAGCATTCGACAAAGTACAGCATCCCTTTATGTTCAAAACGCTAGAAAAATTAGGGATAACAGGATCATACCTCAACATTGTAAAAGCAATCTATGATAAGCCACAGGCCAGCATCATTCTGAATGGAGAAAAATTGAAGGCATTCCCTCTAAGATCTGGTACAAGACAGGGATGCCCTCTCTCACCACTTCTGTTCAACATAGTCCTCGAAACACTGGCTAGAGCAATTAGACAGACAAAAGAAATTAAAGGCATAAAAATAGGAAAAGAAGAACTTAAATTATCACTATTTGCAGATGATATGATTCTATACCTAGCAGACCCAAAAGGGTCTACAAAGAAGCTATTAGAGCTAATAAATGAATTCAGCAAAGTGGCAGGATATAAGATCAACACGCATAAATCAAAGGCATTCCTGTATATCAGCGACAAATCCTCTGAAACGGAAATGAGGACAACTACTCCATTCACAATATCCCCCCAAAAAATAAAATACTTGGGAATCAACCTAACAAAAGAGGTGAAAGATTTATACAATGAAAATTACAGAACCCTAAAGAAAGACATAGAAGAAGACCTTAGAAGATGGAAAAACATACCCTGCTCATGGATAGGCAGAACTAACATCATCAAAATGGCGATATTACCAAAAGTTCTCTATAAGTTCAATGCAATGCCAATCAAAATCCCAACAGCATATCTTGTAGAAATCGATAAAAGAATCATGAAATTCATATGGAATAATAAAAGACCCAGAATAGCAAAAACAATACTAAGCAGGAAGTGTGAATCAGGCGGTATAGCGATACCAGACTTCAAACTATACTACAGAGCAATAGTAACAAAAACAGCATGGTACTGGTACCAAAACAGGCGGGTGGACCAATGGTACAGAATAGAGGACACAGTAACCAATCCACAAAACTACAACTATCTTATATTTGATAAAGGGGCTAAAAGCATGCAATGGAGGAAGGATAGCATCTTCAACAAATGGTGCTGGGAAAACTGGAAATCCATTTGCACCAAAATGAATCTGAATCCCTATCTCTCGCCGTGCACAAAAGTTAACTCAAAATGGATCAAGGAGCTTGATATTAAATCAGAGACACGGCATCTGATAGAAGAAAAAGTTGGTTATGATCTACACGCTGTGGGATCGGGCTCCAAATTCCTCAATAGGACACCCATAGTGCTAGAGTTAACAAATAGAATCAACAAATGGGACTTACTCAAACTAAAAAGTTTTTTCTCAGCAAAAGAAACAATAAGAGAGATAAACAGGGAGCCTACATCCTGGGAACAAATCTTTACTCCACACACTTCAGATAGAGCCCTAATAACCAGAATATACAAAGAACTCAAAAAATTAGACAATAAGATAACAAATAACCCAATCAATAAATGGGCCAAGGACCTGAACAGACACTTCTCAGAGGAGGACATACAATCAATCAACAAGTACATGAAAAAATGCTCACCATCGCTAGTAGTCAGAGAAATGCAAATCAAAACTACCCTAAGATACCATCTCACTCCAGTAAGTCTGGCAGCCATTAGGAAGTCAAACAACAATAAGTGCTGGAGAGGATGCGGTGAAAAGGGCACTCTTGTTCATTGCTGGTGGGACTGCAAATTGGTGCAGCCAATTTGGAAAGCAGTATGGAGATTTCTCGGAAAGCTGGGAATGGAACCACCATTTGACCCAGCTATTCCCCTTCTCGGTCTATTCCCTAAAGCCCTAACAAGAGCATGCTACAGGGACACTGCTACATCGATGTTCATAGCAGCTCAATTCACGATAGCAAGACTGTGGAACCAGCCTAGATGCCCTTCAATAGATGAATGGATAAAAAAAATGTGGCATTTATATACAATGGAGTATTATTCTGCATTAAAAAATGACAAAATCATAGAATTTGGAGGGAAATGGATGGCATTAGAGCAGATTATGCTAAGTGAAGCTAGTCAATCTTTAAAAAACAAATACCAAATGACTCCTTTGATATAAGGGGAGTTAACAAGGACAGGGTAGGGACGAAGAGCTTGAGAAGAATATTTACATTAAACAGGGATGAGAGGTGGGAGGGAAAGGGAGTGAGAAGGGAAAGTGCATGGAAATGGAAGGCGATCCTCAGGGTTATACAAAATGTCATATAAGAGGAATGGAGGGGTAAGACAAGATAATACAAATGGAAGAAATGATTTACAGTAAAAGGGGTAGAGAGAGAAAAGGGGAGGGGGGGAGGGGAGGGAAGGGGAGGGGAGGGGGGATAGTAGAGAATAGGACAGACAGCAGAATACATCAGACACTAGAAAGGCAATATGTCAATCAATGGAAGGGTAACTGATGTGATACAGCAATTTGTATACGGGGTAAAAGGGGGAGTTCATAATCCACTTGAATCAAACCGTGTAATATGATGTATTAAGAACTATGTAATGTTATGAACGACCAATAAAAAAAAAAAAAGAAAAAAAAAAAAACAAAACCCGAGTTATTACAGATTGAGTATGTCTTATCTGAAATGCTTGAGAGCAAAAGGATTTTTGATTTGGGGGAATATCTTTATATAAAAAGTGAGATTCCTCGAAAATGAATTCCCCGTATAAATACAAAAGTCATTTCTTTTTTCGTATATATTACATACACACAGCCTTAAGGTAATTTGATAGATTATTCTTAGTGCACCTGTGTTTTGACTGTGTCCCATCCCATGAGGTGACGTGTGGAATTTTCCATTTGAGGCATCATATGGGTATTCAAAAAGTTTCTGGGAACACCTTGGATTTTTGGATTAGGGATGTTCTACCTGTATTTTAATGCTTTTGACAGAAGCCTTCTCATCAGAGGAAGAGGGCAGAAGAAAAGTACAGATTCTGACATTCTTCCCTCCTAAGATGGCAAACCATGTCTTCAAGTTTGCATGGGTAGATAACATTTCAGACTTTCCCTCAGACCTTGGTAGAGAGAAATATGCTTGAGAGAGAAGTCAGCACCACCCACTTTCAGACCGCTCCCTTTTCCCTCTGAAAGTGTTTTGATCATGGCCTCAAATATTCCTCCTGGGTTCCCTGGCTCTGCCCCAAATCCCAGGTATCTGAAAATCACCAGGAATTAACATGATCAGGGACCCAAGCCAGGCAAGTCCTCAACACGCCTGTAGAGAGGAAACCGAATAATTATCTCCAAGTTTTATCAATGATTGAGAAAGTCAGAAACTCAAGGAGTCATCCAGGATTCTTCTCACTCTCAGGATTTCCTGCCCACCATAGTCCATCAGGAATTCCTCTCAATAGTACCAGGAAAATCTCAACTCCATCTAAGTCTATATTCACTGCCAGGATGATATTTCTTTCACCCCACTACTATAAATAGCCTAATAGGGTACCTCTCACCCATTCCTGCAACAGTGAAACATCATCAGATCATATAACTCCTATCTGAAATGGATAGATAAAAATGGATTTTAACTATATTTCAAAAAACACTCCAGTAACCTCCTAAGGCCTACGGGGCCCTGCAGGGCCAACCACAATCATTTGCCTCTCAACTTCAGCAATCCACATCCCTCCTGCTTACCCTGCCTCAGAGGTTTTATTCTGGTTTCTCCTATAGACCAACTTCATTGTTACAGGGCCTTCGCACATGCTGTCTGTAATATCCCCCACTGTAGCATTCAATAGTATTTGAAATTATTATGTTTATTTATTCATTCATTTTGGTCTGTCCTTCCCATTAGAACATAAACTTATATTTTTTCATCATCATATACCCAGTCCCCAGCCCCATGCCTTCCACACAAAAAAATATTTTAAAAGTATTTGTTGAGTGAATAAAGGGATGCACAGTTCCCAGTTCAGAACACAACCTGTCCAAAGACAATTCACTTAGGATTTGAGTACACATTCTTGGTAGCAGAGAGCATTAGAGAAAGATCATAATCTGGGCATGGGAGGGTCATCTTAATGTGTATTGCAGAAAGTTTCAGGACATATGATGGTTCTGCTGCACCTGAAGAATGTGTAAGAGTGCATGCATGTGTGTGTGGATGTGTACATATGTGCAAATGTCTGAGTATGTGTGCAAGAGTATACATGTGTGTGCAGGTGCCTCTTTGTACACACATGTGCGCATGTGTGTGTGTGTGCCTTGTGTATCATCAAAATGCCCTTCATCAGTTCTGCTTGGCAGGACGAGCCCCATCTACCACCCACATCCCTTTGTGAGTGACAGGTGTTCAGATCTCAAGGCAGGCTTAGTTCTCAAAGAGAACCTTATCCAGAAAGCAGGAGAAATCACCCTGACACCTCCACATCAGAGACCTGAACCCTCCAGGTCTTGCTGTGTTATAATATCCCTCTGCCTGCTCGCCAAGGGCTGAGCCGTGTCATAATATCCCTCCTGTCAGAGCTCCAGGGGATCTGGTGGGACCATGACAGATCATCCGCTAAGTGAGCACAGAAGCTGAGGCCACTCTGGGCTCAATCTTGCAGCTTCCAGCTGCTCTGCTAAGCTGGTATTGAAAGGAGGGCTCAGCCACAAGCCAGGCAGCCAGCTTGCCCAGCTCACCCAGTGCGCCGGCTCTCTTTAGACAGCACACTTAAAAGGATCCTTAATCATATTGCTCCCTCTCATCAACCTTGACCTTCCTGCCTCTCAGGAAGAAATCAGGAACCTCTGGTGGGGGCGAGGGGTGGGGTGCTCATGCTCTGATGGGAGAGAACCCTGGAGAAGTCCTCTAGCCATACAGTCTCAAGAAAGACCTTGCATGAATACAATAATCACATAAATAACAGTGAGTGTTTTTAGAGGGCTTCCTATGTGCCTATAGCTGTTTTAAGTCCTTTATGTACATTAACATACATCAGCAATCTTAAGGAAGCAATTGACAAACTAGGGAAACTGAGGTGCAGCAAAAGTGTGCAACATGCCCAGAGTCACCTGCTTTAAGTGGTTCTGTCAATTAAGGTGCATGGGGAGTAAGATGGTATGCTCAAGATTTGCACTGAGGAGCACTCAATGGAGAGCTATTGCCAGAGATGAGGACAGACCACAGGATTCAGAGGGATGGTGAGGCATCCAGGCTAGCAGGAGCAGGAGGTGGTCGCAAGCTTTAGCCCTGAAGAGGCAAGAGAAGGAGCCGGGTAGCTGGTATCTAGCTCAAGCTGGCCTGTGGACAAGAAGGAGGGTATGGCAAAACCATGGCCCACATGAAAGGAGCCAATATATTCCCAGCCCTTTCTCTCATTTAGAACTCTGATATCTTGCTAGAGTCTGCCAGTGGGCTTTTATTTTATCATCAATCAAACAGGGAAATGCAGCAGGTATGGAAAACAGTATGGCAATTCTTCAAAAATAGAATGACCATAGATTTAGAAATCCCATCTGAATATACACCCAGGAGAACTGAAAGAAACAGAGATATCTGCACATGCACGTTCATGGCAGCATTTTCCCAACAACCAAGAGGTGAAAGCAACCCAAAGGTTCATCGACAGATTGTGAACAGACAAGCAAAATGTGGTATAAACATACAACAGAATGTTATTCTGCCTTAAAAAGGAAATTCTGACACATGCTACAACATGGATGAATTTGGGGGATATAATGTAAGGTAAAATAGGCATAAAAGACAAATACGGTGATTCCACTTATACAAGGCACCCAGAGTTGTTGGATTTCAGAGACACAAAACAGCCTGATTGCCAAGGGTGAGGAGGAGGAGGGTGGGATGTGGCTTCATGGGCAGGAGTTCCAGTTTTGCAAGATGAAGAGTTCTGGAAGTCGGTTACACAACAATGTGAACATGCTTAACACTATGGAGTATACACCTGTTGATGATTAAGATGGTAATATTCATGTTGAGTGTATTTTACCAAATTTTAAAATAAGCAGAGAAACCAGAGTAGATCTGAGATTTTTACAGGGTGCTCTGTAGGGGTCCATGCATTGCAGGGACAAAGAACCCACAGAGATGCTTTCAGGGTAGGGCAGGAGGCAGAGAGAAGTCAAGCAGCCAGATAGTAAGTACAGCCCCACACTCCAGCAGTTGGAGCAGCTCTTCGTTATCTGCCTAAACTTTTCCACTGCAAAAACCAATAAGTTTTGAAACCAATGAGCCTGGACATTATAAATCTAAGATTGAGGGCTGCTGACACCAACTCCAGGACATGTCACTCTAACTGCAGCCTATGACCAGCGACCCCTCCAGTTGTTCCATAACAGCATGGCCCAGAGGCATATGTGACCTGTACAAGTTTAGGAAAATACATAAAATAAAATCTAAGCAAAATGCAGGTGTGTTTTCACATCAGCATTGCACAATGATATCTAACTGAGCACTGGAGGGTCACAAGGGTCAGGCACTATGACATTCAGTTGTTTCTATATTTTGGGATGTCACTGACCAGTCAAATGTACAACACTGATGGGTAAAGGATGGGAGTGCCATATTCATTTTATTATTTCTATGAGTAAAATTCTAAAAATAATAAGTCATCATGTTCTAAAATTTGTACTGAAATAGCAAACCATAGGTGGGGCATTATCTCAAGAGTAAGGAGCAGGACTCTAAATTGAACAAATTAAGCTATGATTAAGCCCTCCACATTGAACTATTTTCTTGTGCTTGTCACAGATGGGAAAGAGCTGGATCAAAGACAGACAGTCCCTAGCCAATATGCATTTGGGCATCTTGGCACAGACCCCCTATTCAGAGCCAAAGATATGACCCTCCACCCTCACTCACAGAGCTGCAGGTACTCAGAAAACAGATGGCATTGATGGAGCTCCCACAGTATACAGGGTTGAAGGAAGAAAGAGGCCAGAGTATTCAGGTATGGTCTCCTACACAAGACAATCTCCACGAAGGCTATAAACAGAGACATTTTAAACTAAAACATGAAAACAGAGGGAAAGGAACTTGTGTTTTAAAGAAAAAAAAAAGAAACAAATATCCCAATGGGAAAGGATACAAGACCCACGGGAGATCAGAAGCTATAAACCCTGCAGAAGGAAGGACAAGATCATTCACTAAGCTCCAACTCCCCTTTCCACCTTCTTTTCACAACACGGGGCAGGAGGCTCAGCGAAGCTAAGTCACTTGATCAAGTCACTCAGCCTTAAAGTCCCAGTCTGGCCTTCCCTGAGACCAGGAGAAACAGGCCCCTTGCCAAACCACAGTGCTGTTCCCCTGACACAAAAGCACTGGGTGGCCCAGGCCACAGTCTTACAGGCACTCTAGGGTCTCAGTCCTAGCTGGTCATTTATCCCTCACCCTCCACCTTCAACCCCCTACACACACCTGCACAAACTCTCGGCTCCTTCCCAAGTGGGCACCGTGACCTTCTCCGCAGGCCAGTGAAACTCCCCAGCGTGCTCCCTGCCCTGGAGCTGTTTCACCCACAAACATCAGAGAAACTGGAAGAATTAATTTCGCATTATAGCTGCCTAACGACCTCTAATTGCATGGCCGGAGGCTTGCACATTAATGCTGGAGAAAATGGTCATAAATTTAAAAGGGTGATTTCCTTTCCACCCCCTTCGCAATAAATCACCCTCCTAAAATGGCAGAGTGGCAAAGCCAAAGGACAAAGGTCAAGGGCCCAGTCTGGATCCCTCATTAACATCTGGCAGGTCCTGCCCAAGGATGTTCTCCAAGGCATCTGGGAATGCTGGGCTGTCAGAAGGCAGAAAAATAGCCCACTCAGGGAGGCAGGAGTGGGGATGTAGAGCTTTACTTATGTCTCCCATAGGAAAGGAGATGGGCTCAGCCATGCCCAGTACACTGGGCATGTACTATAGGAGCTATGAGCCCGGGATGCTCTCTGGGGCTGCAGAGGGGGGCTCTGAGCCAGGATGACCGCCCCAGGCTCACTGGGGAGCCAGGAGGGAAGAGCCAGGTCCTATGAGCACTTGGTATTTTGGGGGGTGACAGGAGTGCCAGGTGATGTTCTTGGGTCATCCTGTCACATATTTCCAACAGTTCAAGCACCCATTTGAATTTCACTATTTCAATGGATTCATTTCTGTACACAAGGAGAGAAGCTGCCTGGCACCATGATGAGATCCTGGGTCTGGAGTCCATGGCCCATTTTCCAGCCTGGTTCCAGCCCCATCAGGCCAAGCTCACTGATGTCACTCCTGCTTCTGCAAACAGCCCTGAGGGAGGCTCCAGAAGTGGGAAGTGCTCAGCATGGTGCAGACACAGCCTCAGGCTTGGCAAATATTGTCATCTATTGCTACAATGTTTTTTATTGAGAACAGGCAAATGTCAGGCCCCAGTGGAAAGCACTGGAAACAAAGCTGAGGTTGACAGGAGCCTGGGCTCAGGGAAACAGAGAGGCCTGAATTGCTCCAGTGCCTGGAGGTGACTGTTATTACTGAGCCATAACCCAAGAAGGTAAAATAGCGGGAGGCGGAGAACAGGACCAGGGAGAGAAGAGGAGGTAGAAGAGCCACCTAGGGAAGGGCACAGGCAGAGGGAGGGAAGGGAGCATGTGGTGAAAGCCCAGGTGCACAAGGTCAAAGGGGGCAGAGGCTGAAAACATGGGTCCTTTGGGTCCTTGAGCTGGACTGCCAAGTTTCGAGGCCTGACTGCCACTCTGTAGCTGTGGGACCAGGCGCATGTGACTTGACCTCTCTCTGCCAAGTCCCTGGGCCAGTGTCTGGCCCATAGAAGGGCTCAGTAATCACTGTCTGTGTCATACCAGCAGAGGCTGATATGGTTCAGAGCAGCACCTGGTGAGCTATGGAGAATTATGATGATTTGGGAGATGTCTTCACAGGCAAAAGAAGAATGAAGGAAACAGGAAGGAGACCCAGGGGAAGAGCACAAACTGGTCCTGAGCACTGCAGGGGAGGGAAGAGTAGCAGCCTGGCACCCATCTGGCTCTGCCTGCTCACCTACAAGCAGGTCCCACAAAGAGTTGCATCAAGAGGTGCCGGCTGGCCCAGGGCAGCATTCTCTGTTTCACAGGCCTGGCCTTGGCCAGGGAACAACAGGGAAAGTTTTCCCCTCTGCAGAGCTTTAGGAAAATGGTCCACCTGGGCAAACTGGGGAGGTGGGAGGGTCCTGCTCAAGTCACATTCACAGTTCTCAATGCCCAAGGCAGACTCCAGGTGTGGAACTTGTGACAGGCCAAGGGGAGACCAACAGAGGACTCCTCACAGCCCAAATTTAGAAACCCTGGGGCCAGCCCTCTCCACCCAATTTCTCTGGACAAGGCTAAAGTCCACTGATCCTAAGTAAGCATGGACCCCCAGTCAGCCCATTACCTATACTTCTGTGGTTCCTAATTGCATGACAGTCTGTATCACAAACATGCTAAGTGGGAAACATGGAATTCTGTTCCTAGAATTTCAAAATGGCCAACCACTGAGGTGGAGCACACAACTCTGGGACCTGTGGGCTAAATGGGTGACTGTGAGCAATTTAATCCCTCCATGCCTCAGTTTCTTCATTTCAAAAGTAGGAACAACCACCCTAATCCTCACAGTGTCTTGAGAGGTAAGTCATAAAATACCAGAAAAATACTGGTCAAATGGTCCAAAGTTACAGCCGAATGGGGGAACAAGCTCTAGTGCTGCATGGCACAGCTTAGTGGATGAGTGAACAATGATGCATTCTGTATCTCAAAAGATGTAGAAGATGGGGATGTGGCTCAATAGTAGAGCACTATACACACACACACACACACACACACACACACATATATATACACACACACACATATATACACACACACACACACATATATATACACACACACACACACACACACACACACGAAGAAATGATTCAAGCTTAAAGTGATGGTATGCTAATTACCCTGATTTGATCATTACTCAATGTAAACCCGAGTCAAAACATCACATTGTAGTCCATAAACATGTACAAGTGCTGTCAATCAAAAATTTTTAAATAAAAACAAAGGTTAGAAACTAGCTCAAGATCAAAATCACAAAGCTGTTCATTAGCCAAGTCAGGCTCTGAACAGAAGCTGGTATGATTCTACTTCCTCTTTACAGAATACTATTGGTTTATCGACATTAGAAAGCTCAAAACAAAAGTTCTGAAACACTTAAAATTCCTTTGAATAAAAATGAAAAAGACCACACCCCCCCACACACACACACATACACATATACACATACACATTCGTGCATGTGTGCACACACATTTAGAGCAGTTTGGCACATGAAAACAGCTATTGTAATGGGTAAAGAAACCATTTTGTAACTATGACACAAATACCTAGATACCAAAAAATCATGTTTTGAGTTTTGTAAACCGCAGTGTTGCACATGAGCTATTAATCCATCCCACACACAGCTGCTGGATGCCTCTTCCTCAAATGCCACTTCATCCTATCGCTTTCTGACTAAACAGGATGCCAAATGACAACCAGGAAATAGTCTGGTGAAGAAAGAGAGAAGGAAATTAACAGCTTGGGTACCTTCCATATGCCTGTCCCTGAGCTAGAATTTTATAGACAATACCTCATTTAATTTCACAAGAAGCCTCCCAACACAGATAGCAAGCAGTCTCCCCATTTTAATGAGGAGCAAACTGAGCCTCAAAGCTCCCAAGAGCTTACACAGGATCAGCAGCAGAGCTGACATTTCAGCTCAACTCCAGAGGCTGTTTCTCTTTCAATAACAACAACAACAACAAAAAAAAATCAGGAGAGGAAGAAAGATGATCAGGATAGCTCCTCTTCACTGGGCACTGACTGAGTCAGCTGACGCTCCAAAGGGTCTGCATGTATTCACTGATTCATGCTCAGTGAGGTGAGGAGTACCTGCCCATTTTACAGATGTGAAAACCAACCTTAAGAAAATTACTCAAGATTGCCCAACTCAGAAAGTAGCAACGTTCTTCTAGTGAATCATGCCTGTGTCAAATTAAAAATCTATACAACCTGTTCTTGTAAAACACTCTTTTGTTCTTCCCTTTCCACCAATTTGCCAGCCTCATTTACCTTCTAAAACATGGAGCTCTGCAGGCAGGAACAGCCAGAGCTCAACCTCCCAGCACTTGCCCCCCATAGGGCCTAGAACCTAGAGTACATTGCTCTGCCACCTGCTCACCAGGTAAGTCAGGAAGATGACAGTAGGGCACAGGTATCTATATCAACATGGCCTCTCATAAGGCCTCAAGAGCTCATAAGCAGAGACACATTTTAATGCAAGTGGGAGGTTTCCTTTCACATCATCAGCTGGGAAGACAGCCGGTTATTTAGCTACAAAATGCACAGCCTTCTCCCACTTCTCCCAAAGGGAAGGGAGACAGGGGTGTCTTGGCTCTCAGTCCTTTGCAGGATGGACTTTTCTTCTTTGCAGATTCAGGGAGAAAAGCCTGAACAGAATTAATGATCTAGACTCAGCAAATGAAAAAGGCCTTATGTGTCCTATAATCATAGTGACCATATTTTTGGAACTAAATTTGGGACATATGGTGCCTGTGAGGGAAATGGGAAAGAATATTACAACTCAGGGATGTCTTAAAGGCCACAGCAGAAAGGAAATGCGGCCTCCATCACCTGGAGAGTTCACACAGGGCTTGTGAGGCTCAGCCTCCTCTCTGGAGAAGCTCCCTAGACCTAGACTGTATTTGCCAGGATCTTGTTATCTGTTAACCTTGCAGTCACGGAAGTCTGCACTTTCCTGTAAGTGTCTCTACCTACATTCTTTTCTATTTGTATCAGGGAAACAATTCCAAATATAATACTGAGCCTTTAGGATACCATCAAATTCATCAAGTTTCCAACCCTCCAGACAGGAGCTGTCCAACAGACTTTCAGAGGTGACAGAAATGTTCCATAATTTACATTCTCCAAAATGGTAACCAGTGGCCACCTGTGGCTGTCAAGTCTTGGAATTTAGCTTGTATGAGTGAACTGGGTTTTAAATGCTAGGTTTAATTAATTAAAATACGCATGCATAGTTAGTAGTGCCACACACTAATAATGCCCTGTTAGTGTATCTCCAGGCAATCTTTAGGGGAAAAAAAATCTACTATTGTTTAAATCTAGAAAGCATATAAATTAGTACTGGGCTTGCCCTGACATTCTGACCTCTACTTAATAATGCACGGAGCACTTCCATGTGCCAGTAGTGGCCCATTTTCAAGTCACTTTCTATAATTGCCACAACATATTTAGTAAGAGAAATATATTATGATTGTTCCCATGATATCTATGAAGAAATGGAGCCACAGAGCTAGGGAGAAGTGAGGAGCCAGAAGTGAGGAGCCAGAAGCAAACCCAGCAGCCTGGCCCAGAGCCCTCTGCTGCCATTGCTGGTACATGCTTGGGGTCCTGCATGGTGGTTTGCACATGTAATAAGGGGCTTTGACGGGACTCCCTCCATTAAGAGTTGCTTCCAAGGCTAATTATGACATCCCCTGAAACAGTTTAAAGGTCCTGAAAGACCCCACTGAACCCAGTTAAACAAAAAGCCTTCCAAGAACAGGTATGGTGAGAGGTGGAAAAGCTCCTGAAAGAATGGTTACCAACAGGCTCCAATATCTGCTTGGTAACATTCTCTGTGAGATGCACCATGAAATACTGAGAATTCACCAGGAACAAAGTGATAGGTCTTTCACTCTCATATACTATCGAGCCTAATAAAAGCCTTTTCTGATCCACCAAAGTCCACCACCTGTCATTAAAATTCATTAAAATGTCATCATTTTCATTTAAAATTTTTATGATTATAAATGAAAATTAAGAAAATTTTCTTTGGTATTTTTTCCATATAAATAGCTAAGACTTATCCCATCTCATATACCATACTTCCAATAATTAGGCTGGCTGTCATAAACATACCTTGGGGAAAAGATAGCCTCCTCAACAAATGTTGCTGAGAAAACTAGAAATGCACATGTAGTAAAATTAAATTTGAACCCCTCTCTCTCACTCTGCACAAAACACTAGTGGATCAAAGTGGATCAAGGACCTAGGCAATAGACCACAGACCCTGCACTCACTAGAAGAAAAAGTAGGTCCAACTCTCCATCATGTCAATAAGACTCCTAAAGTGCAAGAAGCAAAATCAAAGAAATCAACAAGATGGTATTGAAAGGGTAAAGTTTCTAAGCTGCAAAGCCTGAATTAAAATGTAAAAGACTAGGTATTGTTAAGTTCCTCTGCTACACCCAGAACCTGAAATTCCTGAGATAGTTAAGACAACGCCCTACTGGCCATTTAGCCTAGGGCCCTGTGCAGTTTGTCACAGGGCCCGAACCAATCAGTTTGAAGGTGTACACCCCCCCACCCCCCACCCTCCCCCCCTTAGGAGTGACCAATCACCCCTGTCCGACCTGTTCCCGCCAATGAATGTGCTAATCATGTCTCAGAGTTGTTGTTCAATTTTCCCATGCCTCATGATGATTTGTTCTGATGTATGCAAAGCCCCCCCCCACCCCCTCCCTCCCCAAAAAGTGTACTTAAGCTCTGCTTGACCTCTGCTCTGGGCTCTGGGCTGCTCTCCCTTCCTGAGTGAGCCTTGAGCCCCAGCATGCTGGTTCAATAAACTCCCTCCTGCCAATTGCATGAAGCCAGTCTCTTGTGTGGTCTCTTTCTCCCATGCCTCGCCGGACCCTTACAGTATCAAACTGAAAATAACACCTGCAACTTAGAGCATTAATCTCCAGGTTATACAAAGAACTCAAAACATTTAACACTGAAAAAAACAAATAACCCAATTAATAAATGGGCAAAGGAACTGAATAAGCACTTTACCAAGAAGAAATAACAATGGTCAAAAAAAAATTAACAAATGTCCAACATCTCTAGCAATTAGAGAAATGCAAATTAAAACTACACTGAGATTCTATCTCACTCTAGTCAGAATGGCAATTATAAAGAATACAAGTAACAATGCTGTCAAGGTACTCTCATACATTGTTGGGAGGAATGCAAATTGGTGCAACCACTATGAAAAGCAGTATGGAGATTCCTTTGGAAACTTGGAATGGAACCACCATTTGATCCAGTTATCCCACTCCGGTAGTCTATACCCAAAGAACTTAAAATCAGCATACTCTACAGTAATGCAGCCTCATTAATGTTTATAGCAGCTCAACTCACAATAGCCAAGCTATGGGAACAACCTAGGTATCTATCAGTGGATGAACGGATAAAGAAAATATGGTATACATACACAATGGAATATTACTCAGCCATAAAGAAAAATAAAATTATGGCATCTGCCAGTAAATTGATGGAACTGAAGAATATTACTAAGTGAAATAAGCCAATCCTCAAAAACATAGGCCGAATGTTCTCTCTGTGGATACTAACCCACAATAAGGGACTGTAGGGGGAAGAATAGAAGTCCATTGGATTAGAGAAAGGGGAAGGAAGGAAAGGGAGTGGGGAGGGGAATAGGAAGGACAGTAGAATGAATAAGACATAACTTTCCTAGCCTTGTATTTGAATATACAACCAGGTAACTCCACATCATGTACAACCACAAGAATAGGATCCTAATGAGAATAAATTATACGCTATGTATGTATAATTTGCCAAAATACATTCTACTGTTATGTGTAACTAAAAAGAATAAAAAGAAACAATTAGGTTGGCTGAATTAAGCAGTTCCCATCCTACCATCGAATAGGGGTAGACTCTATTTTAAGGTATGAGGTGCTCTGTGGCACAAAACAGTTTCTCCCTTCCTTGCCTTGACCTTCCTCACCTGCCCCAGGATCTCTGATTTTTGCATCCTCTCTCTATGTCTCTGCTCCTTGGCTCCAGTTTCCCTCCATGGAGCAGAGTTAACATTTACAAAAGCTTCTGTGTTGTTTTTTCTGCTCCCAACTTAAAAGGCCATTTCTTGCCAATAAATGAGGAGGGTCTGGACCCTTAGTATTTCTTATTTAACTTAAGAACCCTGATCAAGAAATTCACTGAGCATGCCAATCTGCTAGAGAGGCCTGTCCCCAAAGAGTGCTACCATTCAAAGCTCAATCTGTTCTGAGCTTTGAAAAGGTAAAGTTATCTTCAGGGCTTAGGAAGGGAGTGATTTACAGAAGGATAAAAATCATTGGCAAAAGAAATAAAAGAGGAAGGAAATAAAAACAAAACCTATTATGTAGTAATGAAACTGATGGATGTTTTCAATCTTATCCCCTCAGGCTCCTTCCAAAATGTTCTCCATGACAAATAAAAGATAAAAGCCATCTTAATAGGACAATGTTTAGAATTTGTTTAGGGTGGCCTTCGAAAAAAGATCTGACTCCTTTTGCTACAAATGAATCTGAGAACTACAAAATCTGGAATAAACATGTCAAGGAATTTTGGCAAATGACTTAAAAAGTAGTAATTTGGTGAATAAATGGCATGAAGCACCCTTCTGAAAATTCTTAAAACCAGGCAGGTACAAAAAAGTGTTGAAAGACACAATACCCCATAGGTCTCATACTCCTACCAGTCTTGCTAAGTGTGCCAAGAATACAAAACCCTGACCATTCATTATGTAGCCATTTCTCAGTAAGCAATCTTGAAGGATTAGGCATGTATCTATTTAAGACAAAGAGGAATCATGTTAACTGCTTGCTATAAAAGTATTTTATAGAATTCCCCAAATTTAAGAATTTTATTGAATTCCCCAAATTTAGTGTCCCTCTCTATGGGTGCAGACATCCACCTGGCCCTCAGCAACACTCCCTGGTACCTACAAGGCAAGAGAATAAACACACCTGCTGATTACTGTGCCATGAGCAGTAAAGTCCTTTGTCTCTGACCCAGGAGTCTCATGTCTTCTGAGCATCTGGGAAACAACAGTGTAGGGGACTAGAAGGACATTCTCTTTCTCTAAGCCATCTTTTACCATCAATGGTCCCTTCAAGGGGAAACCATGGACACAATTCTCCTACGTATGAAAAGAATAATTTTAAGTCCTTTTTCTTAACCCCCCCCCCTTGAGCCAGCTGCAAGATGTCTGATGATCCTGATAACCACAGGATGTTCCAGGGAGATAGGTAGCTGCAGGATGCCTTCCCAGGGGGCTGTCAGGTTAATCTTTGAAGGGGAATGTCCTTCTAGTCCCCTACACAACAGCAGACTAAATTTTAGAGCATAGTAATTTAAAGACTCAAAAAAAATTGCAAGACATACTAGTGACCATTATGGCTGTAATCCCAGTGACCAAGGAGGCTGAGACAAGAGGATCATGAGTTCAAAGCCAGCCTTAGCAACTCAGTGAGGCCCTTGAGCAACTTAGCAAGACCTTATCTCTAAATAAAACATACAAAAGGGCTGGAGATGAGGCTCAGTAGATAAGCTCCCCTGAGTTCAAAAATAAAAGAAAGAAAAAAAATGGTAATAAACCTATCACCAAAACACATGAGAATTCAGACCTTTAACATAACCCTGAGGCTATAATATCCTAACATATAAACTCAGGAAAAATTCAGGCAATTCTAAAGCAGTGTAATGTGGTACTGAAGAGCAGACATCTGCATTCAAACCCCAGTTCTGTTACTCATTAGCTCTGAGATCTTGGGATAAGTCATCTCTGTGCCTCAGTTTCCACATAATTATAATAGAGCATAACCCCGATGACTATTGTGTTATATTAGTGGGTTTATGTAAAGCATTTAGAACAATGCATGACACAAAAATGCCATAACTATTTATTGCTACTACCATCATGAGCTCTGAAAATTCAATGATTCTATGTGTCCACATACTGTTAATTATCTTGAGCCTCCATATTCTGAAATATTCTTTTATTTCTGGATATACAGTACTAAGTGAAAAATGAAGTGGAGAAAATATGCATAATAAATTATATTTTATTCAAGAAAAGCAAGTAAATAGTATATGCACTTGGTTATATTTTAAAAAGAGACAAAATCAAAAACTTGAAAAATTGTTACCTCTAATTAAGAAAAGGAACAAAAAAGAAGTAACATTTTTAGAAGCAAGAATTCTCAGAATATTTCTGCTTTGTAGATTTAATTTGGAAACCATGTTAAAATGTCTACATAATTATAAAACAAAATTATATTTTAAAAAATAATCTACAAAAACAAAATGAAACTAACTTAATTGTTCGTGTCATTAGTCATAACCACACAAAGAAGCAGCCATTTTAATTATTTTGAAACAGCAATTTATCTGCATATCCCTAGTAGAATAAACCTTAAGGACACAAATATGTAAAACAAAACAAAATCAAATCTCAAATTTTAAAATTTTTGGTAATCTCATAGCAATCTTACTGATCTTCTTATTCCAGTTTTACATCAAGATAATAATATAGTTGAAACAGGGACATTCTCTAAATAAAAAGCCTTTAGAGAAGACTATCACCACTGTTCAGGCCATGACTCACAGTGACTACTAACACCACAGAAAGAGGAAGTCACCTATGGATGTGTCTCATCATGGAGGTACAGGGTAACAATCCAAAAACTCAAATCCAAAATTTTAATTCAAAAATCCAAAATTCAAAATGCCCCAAATTCAAAACTTGACATGGTTTGGCACACATATTATGTTAATCTCCAAATAAATAAATAAGTAGTTTCAGCTAGCAGAACATTCTGCATTTCAGATTTCTAGATTAGGGATACTTAACTAGTAACAATAAAACATAAATATTCCAAAAATCTAAAAGCTAAAATCTGAAACTCTTACAGTCTCAAGCATTTCAATAAGGGAGACTCAACCTGTACAAACCATCACCTTAAAAAAGTGTTTCTTGCCTGAATCTGATTAAGTCTGTAGATCTAACAACCAATTTATAGGGAGTACAAGCAGGGGACAGAAGAACATGTCAAAAGCACCAGTTAACTGTACACAAAAATCTGCAAGCAAATTTCTTTCATCTGGCATGAAGTTAAAAGAGAGAAACCTATATCATAAACCAACTTCAAAGATAAACCTGCTAACTACCAAGTACAGCGCAATTTTCATGATTTAAACAAACGTTTCTCTGAAACAATCTAAATGCTGATTAGATACTGGTTTGAATTAAGAAAATGTTTTTCTCCAGACATATGATAATTGTTTTTTTTAAAGCCATTGTCTTAAAAATAAAAAAAAAAAATTACAAATAAAATGTCTGAAGATTGCTTCAAAATAATTAAGAGGATGGGAGACTGGGTGGGAGGTAGAGATAGAAAAGAAAGGTCATGTGTTGATAATTATGGAGCAATGGGCACATTGTTGAGTAATTTAATTTTTTTATTTGAATGTTTTATCTTTTCTATAATTAAAAAAAATTAATTTTTTAAAATCTGTTTTGGACCAGACCTGATCAATAAGCACTATTTTGAATCTTTGCATTAAGAGAGAGGACTTGGCACAAGTGACTAAATTCTGCTGAGCCTCAGTTTCCTCTCTGTGAAATGGGGCACTGTGAAGATAGAGCACTGGCAGACTGGACTCTGTCTCCCAGAGCAGACCTCCCATCATGCACAGCTTTCTAAAACTACCACCACTGTGGATCGCACGCTCTAGAAGCTAATCTTCCAACTTTAAATTAAAAGTCTGTGTAATGCTAATAGATTATTTGCTTAACGGTCTCCAGCAGGAGTGAAATGAATTCTTCAAAGAGTGTGCTTGTCTTTTGTGTGATGAATAGCAATCTCTGGTTTCCCTGCTTGGTCTACATGCTGTGTGTATGTAGGCTTCCTCGCTGAAGACAGGATGAGCAGGACACACAGCAGATGCACAGAGAAGAACAAGGGGCACCTGACAGCAGAGGATCATGCAGGGTTGTCCCTGCATGATTCGCTGAAGTCAACCTATATCCCCCAGATATAGCATGTTTTGAAAAAGCTTCTCCTACCCAATCTAGACAGCCATTTTGGAGACCTTTCCTTCCTTTATGAGACTTGGAAGAAGCTTTGTCATGTTCTTTCTTTGCCCTGATAATATATTACACCAGGGAGCTGCACTGGGCACCTAGGTAAAATGGGGTTTACACGGGCCCTTCCCCTGAGAACACACAGAACACTACTTTTCTTCTCTAATAGCAGAGGCAGTCTGGGAGACATCATTACACTTACGAAATATTCCTGAACACATTTGGTCAATATTTCCCAAATCCACATCTACAAATACACACATGTTCACTGGCCTGAGCTGTTTCAAACACTTGGTGTTTCATTTTACCTGAGCTATGTTTCAAACACTTGGTTTTTATGACTGTGGCTGGGGGACACAGTTGTTAGGAATAAATATATCCTAGAGAAGGCCCAAGTCCCCACTGTCTGTCTCTCTGAGCAGGTTATTCAATCTTCCCGTGTTCTGGTTTCTTCTTGTTAAAAGGAGACAATCACTTTACTCCAAGGGTTGCTTTGAGAATTTTACTAGATCATATATACAAATAATTCAGCACAGTTCTTAGTATAAATTAAGGGCTTAATTAATACTGGCTACTATTATTACTATTATTATTAATACTGGATACTATTATTCTTACAGGCAGAAACTAGGTTGGTTTATCCATGATTTATCCACGTATCCTCAACACCTCTCACAGGGATTATTAGCACATGGTACATTCTCAACTAATGTTCATTGAATGAATTAATGGGATGTAGACCATTAAATTTAACATTTCTAATTATTAAAAAGAGGTCAAGTTATTTCAAGAATCTCAAAAATACAATGCAGTGGGTGGGAAAAGTAGGATAGGTAAGTCAAGATAAAATAAACTTGGGAGAAAAATCAAGGAGTTGAATTTTGGACTTACTGAGTTTGGGGCACCATAGGACACCCAGGTGGGGCTAGCTTTTAAAAAGCCAGAAATACGTTGCACAGCCATGTTCACATCTTCATTCACAATAGTTAAGAAAAGGAAACCCAAGTGTTCATACTCAGTGGGATAAACAAAATATGGTATATCCACATAGAGTGAAATATCATTCAACCTTAAAAGGGAAGCAAATGTTGGTAAACGCTGAGCCACAAATAAACTTTTGAGGACAATATGCTAGGTAAAGGAAGCCAGTAACAAAAAGTCAAGTACAGTACGATTCCTCTGATGTGAGGAACTTAGAGTAGTCAAACACAGATACAGAAATTAGAACAGTGGCCAGGCATGGTGGCGCACACCTGTAACCCCAGCGACTTGGGAGGTTGAGGCAGGATGATCAGGTTTGAGGCCAGCCTCAGCAACTTAGAACCTGTCTCAAAACAAAAAATAAAAAGAACTGAGGATGTAGCTCAGTGGTAGAGTGCCCCTGGGTTCAATCTCCAATACCAAAAATAAAAATAAAATAAAAATTTAAATTAAAAAAAAACTTTAATGGTGATTTCTAGGGGCAGGGGGGGGTGAAGGGAAAGGAATTGTTGAACAGGCAGAGTTTCAGTTTTGCAATATGAAAGTTATTCACAAAGTTGCACACAATATGAATAAAAACACTACTGAACTATACACTTCAAAGTGGTTAAGATGATGGCATTTTGTTGTATGCATTTTTATCACAATTAAGCTTTTTAAAACAAAAATGGCCTGGAGATGTGAATCTGGTGACATAAACCCGAGAAGCTCTGTCTGCATCTTCCTGGATTTGCATCAGTGCTTGTAGCCAGAGCCCTTGGTCTCCCAGTTTGTGCTCTCTGTGGGCTCTCTTTCCTGGCACTCAGGTGGACCAGTGAGAGACTGCCACTTTTCTAAATACTACCAAAAAGCTCTCCAAATGGTTCAGGGAAGTGTGCCTTAAACACATGTGGCTGGGAGGGTATCCAGCTACATGGACGTTTTAGTCCCAGCTGTGGCCTAGAAGGTAGTAAAGTCTCACCTGACACAGCAGAAGAGCAAGTCAGCTCAGCCAACCTGGCAGTGAAAAACTCAAGTCCAAGTTGTACAACCACGATGGACAGACATCCAATTAAATGTTTCGAGGCCTCAAATGTAAACAAAACCCTCTGGTGAGCCAGTTTCTCATTTTACTACAGTGAGACGTTGAAAACAACTCTTTTTTTTTTTTTTTTTGGTAGGGGTGAAGCTTTATCTGATGAGCATTTAAATATTCCCATGGAACCAGAGCCTGAGAACCCTGGGCTTCTCCTGGCCTAGAAATGCCTCCCACTGCATACATTACTGCTGCAATGATGAAGGGCCCCAGGTGTGCAGTATACCAAAGAGAGAGGCACAAATAATGCAGTCATTGGGTGAGTCACTTACCTTATCACACTTGGAGTGTTATCCCGGTGGGGACAAAAGCAAGTCAGAGGAAGCTTAGGGTGGGAACGATATGGCCCTGGATGATGGAGACCAGGAGTATAACTCAGGTTTTGCCACGCACTGGTTGTAGGACCCTGAACAAGTTGTTTACACACCCTCCCAAGCCTCAGATTTTTAAAATCAGCACAATAAAAATAACAACCCTTATCTCCTTGGGCTTTGTGAGAGGGCATGAGAGAGTTCCTGCAAACTACCTGTTCTCTCTGTCTGCCATAGCTAGGACCCCATAAAGGAGACCTAGTGTATTCAGTGTTCTCATGGTCCTTATTCAAATTCACTGGTGCTGAATGCACTAAGTAAACAGATAGCTGTTCAATTTTCTTTGTGACAGTTAGGAATCCTAAAATTAGACACTTGCTCACAACCAGTATTAAGACCAATACTAAAATATAAAACAAAACACACCAACGTGGGGGACCTTGTGTTCTCTCTTCTGCCTGGCAGGCTTTGAATCTTTAGAATCACAGGTATTAATGTGTATGTAAATCAATATGGTGGATCGATCTGGACGGAGGCAAAGCTCTTTGTCCCATGATACAAATGTACAGATGCAGTCAGAGTAGGCAAAATGATTTAGATCTAATAATAGATACCACTGGGTCTCAAAAGGTTCTAAGTGTCCATACACAATTCCAGAATCTATTAGATCCATGCTGTGCTAATGAGGCCTCTTGCTGGGAACCCAAATTCCCTTTGCAAACTCCATTAACAGCCCACAAGGCAGGTGGGCAAACTCAAATGTTCTTAGGGTAATAACATCTTGCCCAGAAAGGGAAGCAGCAAGAAATCACATCCATTGGCATCAAACGCTTAGAACATTGCAGAGAGAAAGCTTCTACCCGTGGACCTAGATTAGAAAGAGCCAAACCCAGAGCCCCTCAGTACCACTCCCCACACTCACAAAGGGAGGTAAATGGTTTAAAAAACATTTTTTATACATTGAGGAGGTCTCTCAAATGCAGCAACTATCCTCCAAAAGTTTTGCCAATAAAAAGTTTGCCCAGTTCACACACTCATGTCCCCAGATAATTGTGTAGGTTCCTCGCGACTTTCTGTCCTTGATTCTACTTGCTCCCAAGAGAATTTTTGTTAGTAAGAAAACATGGAAAGTTTCGACTTTGGCAGTTCAGATTCTATTAATGATCCCAGTGCACTTTTTTAAAAAAATGTTTTTGCCTTTAAAACAACAACAAAAAAGTTGTGATTTTTCCGGACTGTGTATCAGTTCAAACCAGCACAGAAAACTGCTGAACATTACCCCCAAAACACTCACAGTTAGGCTAAAAGAAGGAATGGAAAATTTCAGCCCCAGAGGAATTTCTTGTGGGAAGTGGAGGGGGAGGCACGAAAGAGGAGGGCCAAGGGGGTCTCCAATGTTGCTGGGAACACAGTCTGACTTTTCACCCCTAGTTGCCTAAGTGATGCTCAAAAGTTTCCTGTTGTAAGTATAGTGGCTCTCTGGGGAGCAAATCAAGTTAAAAGCTGAACAGTGAACAACATTCCAGTTCCCAAATGCCATCTGTCACTCTGTGCAGCCTATCTCACGTTAACCATCTTGGTTTATCTAAATTGCCTATCATTGAGGTCTGGACAACATTAGTGCCTGATGTACCTTTAACCTTTTTGAGCCTTATTGAGATCTACAAAAACACACACACATCAATTTCCATGTAAGTTTAGAAGGATGTGGATCACTCTACCTCCTCAAAGCACATTGCAGGATCCTAGCTTCAAGAAGCCCCATTATTCAGCTAGCACTCAATGACTCCTGATGTTCTCAAGCCACATTCCTGAACTCCAGCTTACTTACGATTTTTTTATGAGTGTCCATTAGTCATATAAGGCTTTGGGATCTTCAGGTTGCATCTATTTATGGGCTAAAATAAGTTCATGCATGCGCAGAAACGCTAGTCTTGGCAGGAAGGAAATGGCCAGGCCAAGTTGGGAACGGAGCATATTCATTTAGCTTATTCATTCCTGACAATATGAAGTCATTAGAGGGAGTTAAGGTAGCTCTGGCGACTGCAGGCATGTGAAGGAGCCAGGGTTGGTAATGTTTCTTCCATTCAATAGACAGAGCCATTGAGTAGGTTGTACATGCTCAGTGCTTTCCTGCCCACATAAGTGATTTGCTATTAAACACTTACTGTTCCTGCACAAAGCCTGCCAACAGGTTATTTTTTTAAATACTTTTGTTCAGTGTTAATGGATATGGAGAAGGGCTGGGGTGCATGACTTTTGGCCTCAGGATCCCTGACTTGAAACTTACATGGTTATGAAATCGTGAAAGAACTAAGCCAGAACTTTCAACCTAACCCTTTTTACTTTATGCACAGGGTCAGGGTTTGTCCGAGTATCACAGTGAATAATGTTGGTATTGTGAAAGAGCCAGCATTTAGATTACAGGGCAACCACTTCCCATGAGCTTACCCCTACCTGAAGGTGCTTGGTCAAATCTCAAGAGCAAAATAATCCAGCCCAACTCCTATGTCATATAACAGGGCATTCAAGCATGATGAGGCCCCTGTATGCTGCAAATATAAGGATAATTTATGTATTCAGTTAACTAGGATTTTCAGGATTGGATCGAGCTTCAGATACAGCTGTATCCATGGAGCCCTCCCTTTTTCTCTGTTCTACTTTCCTTTGCACGTCTTCATTTTTAGGCAAGTCCTCTGCATATGGCAACATTGATGGATATTGGCTTGTATGAAATACAAGCCAATATCCTATAGAACAGTCCTAGAAGAGAAGGTGGTCAGTTTCAGAGTCCATTTTTCTAATTCCATGGACTCTAATTGGCTTACTCCTTGGGTCATTCGCTGTAGACCAGAGGTCTTCTCTGTGTCACGACTGGTCATGCCTGGACCACAAGATCACTTGTGCAGCCCACAGCAACCACCTGGAGTGGGAGAAGCTGTTTCCCCATGAAAAAACAAGGTGCTGGATAGACAAAAGCAAATGTCCAAAACAAAGATGCTAGCTATGTGAGGCATTTTAACACTTCAACAATGAAGAACTCAACTCCCCACTGAAGAGGAAGGCCATTAATCTCAAACCTCAGCACTAACCACAGCAAATGACAATGCTCTAAAGAAACTAAACCCTTCACTTCATCCATTTTCATAGAATCCGGCTTCTTGGAGGTAAAAAGGACAAAATGGAAAGTCAAGTAGTTTAGAAATAAACAAAAAAAATGCATTTTATAGGGGTTATCTCAAAAATATTTTTTTATTTAAGAACAATACTCTTTCTGCAGTTGAAAAGAAAAAGAAAATAATATTCATCAGACAGGTGCAGTAAGTAGGCGGTGGTAAAAATAAGCCTTTGACTTTCTTATGGAAGGAAAGAAAAGTTCCATGGAAGCACCCTCACCTTTCTTTAGGTTGCCCAGGGCCTCTCTGATCCTACATCCTATCAAACACTTCAACACTAGGTTCTTATATCCCTTGGCAAAGATGCTTTTATGCACATAATACACAGGAACCGGCCCCTTGGCTTCTACATTATAATGCTCTCTTTGGGGAACTGTGACAACATTTTTCTTCATTGGGCCAACATTAGCTTGAAAAATGGGATTCCCATTCTTATAAGGCAATAGGCAAAGTGTCAGCCAAAATGTCAACTGAGCTGCCTAGTAGCAGCAGCAAGTGTTCCCTCATTCCTATCACTGACTCCTGTGCTTGTGCCAAAGTCCCCATTCCTTTCCTCAAACCCAATGCCCCAGTGAGTCAGAACCATAGCAGAGAACATTGTTGATTCTGGCTGTGGCATGCACAACGTGCAATGACTTTGCTTTCCTCCTACTCTCCTTTCTTGTTCTATTGATTTGCTTCTCAAAGGGGGGTTGCAATCTGAAATAACAGTCTAGAGCAAAGAGCCCCAAATGGCAATTTACCAGTGTTTCGGAGATTTCATGGAGCTGGTAGTTCTGTCTTCTTGAAAACTATGATATCCAGTCTCTTTTAAAAATTGGAAGATCTGGAATGACTGACTGTGCATTCCCACGGTAATGAGCAGGGCAGGGCAGGGCAGGGACCACTGGTTCCCCTAAGCTACATAGAGTCTGCTTTGCTCATTTGTTAACCGAGTCCCTCAGCACATACAATTGCAACACCTGAGCAGCAGATGTGGCCTGCCCAGAGCCTGTTTGCACAACACTATTTTGCCTCATTCATCTATCTTCTGGAAAAAGTCATGCAAGGCAAAATGGCATGTTTTCAACTCACACTGAATCTATCTGAACTATGGAGCTTTTAAAGTTTTCAGCAAATGTAGATGAGGATAAAGCCACAAACACATTCATCAACTAAGTGCCCAAAGAGCAAATTCCAGCATTTCTAGACTGGTAAAATGTATATGCAATTATCCAAAATGATGTGTATAATTTATGATGTAGGAAAAAAAAGTTTTCACAGGTTGAGCATCTCTAGTCCCAGAGTCCCAAATCCAAAATGTCCTGAAACTGAAAACTCTTTTGAGTAGCAATGCTCAAAACATTTCAAAGTTTGGAGCATCTAAAATTTGGGATTTTTAGATTAAGGATGCTCAATCAGTATTAAATACTTCAAAATCTGAAAAACTCTGAAATCTGAAAACTTTTGGTCCTAAGCACTATGGATAAAAGATTCTCTATAGGTAACATGCCAACTGATGAAATGTAGTTTTATGTATAGTATGTCTTAGCTAAGTAGAAGTATATACAAAGAAAAGGATGGCATGAAATATACCCAAACATTGGCAGTAATTTTTATAGATGCCTAGATTATAAATTATTTATGTTTCTCTTTTTATGTTTTTCCCAGTATGACTAAAATAATACATTGTTTAAAAAAATTGAGCCAATATGCTCCCAAATTAAGAAGCAACATGTTAGAATCCAGAAAGCCATTTAATGCATCACACTAGGGCAATGGCCATACTCTGGAGCACCTCCAAATTACTAAAAACTAGCTCCCCTGCTGCCTAGAGCAGCACTAGCACCTTATCTACTTTGAGGTGAGCCACAGGATGGGGTCTGCAGGAAAACAGTGCCCCATTGATTTAATTCAGGACTGAAAAGGTTGCTATTCTTGGCTCTGGAATATGAATTCCATCCTAGGCTGAAAAATCAGAATTCAACAACTCTTGTCAAAGACCTGCTCCCTTATTGAGATAACACAGTCACTATTCATGCCTCAATTTCTGCATCTGGAAATGGAGGTGCTATAATTAGAAAGATGATCGGGGCAGTTTTCATTGATTTCTGGGCCCCTCCATGTACACAATGCCTGATGCCCAGACAAAGTCTTGCATGTAAAACCCAACCTCATTTTGCTGATAAAGGCAATGAGTTTAGCGCAATCAGAAACTCATCCCATTCCTGAAGGCAGGTGCATGGAGGGGCCAGGATTCAAATCAAAACTGTTGGACTCCAGAGCCCAACTCAGAGTGCCTGCGGTCACCCAGGCAGTGAGCACAACAGAGATTCCAAGAACCATGGGATGTGAATTATGAGTAGCTGCAAATGAATTAAAAACACCTATGAGCTCAGGCAATATGGAGGTGCCAGATAAGAGACACAGCACATTTCCTAGCACGTTGCTAAAAACACACTGAAACCGCCTGTGACCAGCAGCCAGGGACAAGGACTGGAACACGGCCAAAACAAATTGACCACTTTTACAGTATCATTTATTTTAGAAAAAAAATTAATGAGGGAAACTTCAATATCAATGAAGTTGCAAGAATATAACAAGCAATGCTTGCTCTCAGGAGGGATGGCTTTTTAATTATTTTTTCAGAAGAACTGCAGTCACAGTGAGTTTGATCCATACCCGACCCACACTCTTTGGAGAGTTAAAACACATTTTACCCAATGTCAAGTTAAAATAAAAACTCATCAGAAGCAAAATAACTCTTTGCTCCCAAGGCTCGGAAAAGAAATTCGGTTCTTTTTGGTTGCTGGCTGGTATTCTTATGACCTTTGTACTAAACAAACACTTGGCAGATGAAATCTGAGAATAATTTTCTTTGCACCATTAACTATAACACAGAGGGCTGCTCTGGGTTTCAATATAAGTGATAAAGAAAACATGACCCATTCATGTCTAATATATGTGCTACCCAGCTTGGAGAAATTATTCTGTACAGTCAGGCACATTGTGGGCCCCATTATCCCTACAATTGCAGGATGCCACCTTGAGAAACCCTCTCAAGGTACCACTTTTCTCTAGCCAGCTCCCCTTCTCTCTGCCATAGCCATTCTCGGGAAATTCTGCCAGCCATCCTTCTGTCCCTGATGGTGCAGTGGATGTGTGTGTGTCTGCCAAACACCTGCACAACTCAAAATTATCTGGTCTCATCTCAGTCCTACTCTGTGTTTAAAACTACATCATCTGCATGGGAAAAACTGCAAAGCATTCTTTAGGCCTAGATACACACAAATGAGTGCATATAAAACTTGTGATAGCTCAATGAGCTCTATGGAGAGTACCAATGTTAACTTCCTTTGGGGGCGGGTGTGTGTGTGCACAGCCACATATGGTTGTTTTTTGTTTTGTGATGCCGAGGTTCAAACCCAGGGCCTTAAGCATGACAGGCAAGTGCTCTATGGCTGAGCCATATCCCCAGCCCAATTTCCTGGTTTCCATATCGTACTATAACTATGCATGATGGTAAAATTGTGGGAAACTGGATGAAAGGTACAGGGGACTTTTCTGCATTATGCAACAACTTGTGATTGTAAGATTATTTCAAATTTGAAAAGTTTTTAAATAAAATACATCTTTAAACATTTATTTGAGATAGAGTCTTTGAAGAGGTCAGTAAGTTAAATCAGATTATGTGGGTGGACCCTGATCCAACCTGACTGGTATATTTGTAAGAAGAGGGAAAGAGGCCCCTAGAGGGACACACACCAAAAGGCAGCAACAGAGTGGCCTTCTGCAAGCTGCAGAGAAACCGTTAAGAGAAATCAACACTGTTGCCACCTTGATCTTGAACTTCTAGCCTTCAAAACCATTAGAAAATATATTTCTGTTGTTTAAGCTGCCCAGTGTGCTATACTTTGTTAGACTTACCCTCACAAACTAAGATGCATCTGGTTTTGTCTCCTGGCCTTGGCATCCCAGCAAAGGTGTGGCAAAAACCCATTAAATAAGAAACAAGATCTTAGCACATAAGAGCTAAATTTTAGGCAACCTCTCCCTACCCATGTAAGGTTGGTGCTCAGCAAGGTCACTGAAATATAGAAGGATCAGTAGTTTTCATGGTAGGTCCAGTAGGCAGAATAAGGGTAGGGAAACTTATAAGAAAGCAGATTTCTAACACAACCTAAGGAAAACTTCCAAATGGTATTGCAATTTGGAAATGGAATGAATGGCCACATGATACTATAATGTCCAAACTGCTGAAGCAGAAGATGAAATAAATCAGCTCACCTGTTCCAGAAGTCTCAGCTCTGATTGACACCCATCTCTACTCAAAGCACCAGGAAACAGGGATGTGATCTTCTATGATGTCCCTCTAGTCTCCCCATCTTTCCCCCAATTCTTCATTCTGACTTTGACACTTAATTTCCATGCAAACAGCACCGACTGGCTTAAATTTAAGGCAGAATGCTGTCTTCCTACCCTTCCTGGCTCCCAGGAATTTTATTTCCTGAAGGTTTCAGGGTGTCTTGTGAAACACCCTAACTTGCACCTGACTCTGAACCACCCTTGACTCCCATACAAACCCCTGCCTTGTGAGCAGATCTCAGATGCACCTGAAATAAGCAGCACTCTCAGACCCAGAGCCCAGCCCCATCCAGATAAATGATCTTGGACAAGTTTGTTCACCTCTATGTATCACAGTTTACCTGTATGCTTCATATTGAGCAGCAAAAGTTTTGAAAACTGATTTCTAACAAAGCAATAAATGGTATGGCATATATTCACAAGGGAATACTAGTATGCACCAATAATGTCATGGAATATTTAGTAACACGATGAAATGTTCATGAAATATTAAAATAAATGAAATTACAAAATACTGTTTATTATAAACAGTTTCATGTAAAAAAGCAACCAATGCAGAAAATGAGATTAGAATGACATACACCACAAAACTAGAATTAACTATTCTCCTTTTCTGTATTTGTGAAGTTGCCAATAGTGAGCTTGTGAACTCGTATGACTTTTTAACTAGGAAAAAAGTTATTTTAAAACTCTTTACTATTCTTTCGCCTTTTCCCTCCTCCTCAAAAACAAACAAAAAGGCAACCAACTAATGTAGAAATCTAGTGAAAGAACATAGTAAAGTAGCCCATTACATCACTCCCCTACCCCTCAGAAAATCAAATACGACTTGCTGTATTTTAAATTTGGAAAAACAAAGGGCAGCTAAGAAAGCTGCACTAAAGGAAGGTCACAACATGGAGCTAGCTAGAGACATGACTAGACTCCCAAAGGATCAATTCTTGGACCTCAGCGGGGACCAAACGGGTTCCACCAACACCCTGCCCATTCAGTTCCTCTAGGAACAAAGAGTGCCACGTGCCGCCCTGTGAAGCTGAGCTCCGCAATGGTGCTGTACTGAAAAGCCTGCCAGCAGAGTTGAGTCCCCATTCATCCAGTTTTGTCCCCTGATAATAAGCTCCTCTGGCTCCTTTCTGACACTAGAAAGAACTGACTGCAGAATGGTGGCAGCCAGAGAAGGTCCCTGTGAATGGCCCATCCAGGAATTCAGGTTGGCAATAGCTCGGCCACAAGAGGCCAAAGCAAATCGTCGTTTCAGTAAGACTTTTCAGCCTCACTCAAGATAGATAACTTCACTTTTCCTTAAGTGTTAAGGCCTTGCCTCTGACCTAGCCACAAATGTTCAGACTGCACCCATCTGATGACCTACTATGTGGCCAACCCAGAGGCAGATCTCATCACCAGTGAACTGCAGCCTGGACAGGGCATGCTGATCATTCTTTTCCCCAGCACACTCAAGAAAAGACTGCTTGTAAACAAGCCTTTGTTTTACATGTGCAATATTTAAATCCTTTAGATCACTAATCCAGTGTCACCCTTTAGGCATGTGACCAAATGATTCACAGGCCTCTCTCCAGACAAGCTTTGTAGGAGTGAGAACCAGGAGACACACACATAAAATTATACTCCAGTGAGCTCACATTTATACCTATGGTCCCAGGTCATTCCTTCAGATATCCCTCATCTCTTAGGCTATATATCCCATGGATCCTTCCTGAAACAAAGTGGCTTCAGGAACAAGCACCCAATTAGAGGAGATAAATGCTGAAACATTCTCATGACCATAAAAACTATTTTATGACTCATACAGTAAATGAACGAACCAGTTATTCTCTGCATATGTTACGGTCTTCTTAAATTGTTAGTGGAGAATTTGACCCATGCATGGACTAAAAGCCACCTACTGAGGCCAGTCTGTGCAAAAAGCTTACTCTCTGCTGTTCCTGATAAGCAGATGCATGAAATCATTTCAGAGTGACCCAGAGCAGCCATCTCCACAGCTGTACACTGACACATTTTGGAATCTAATCAGAGACACAAGAGCCACTAAGATGTCCACGCACCATGCAAATAGACACTCAACCAACTCGATTTAATTATCATAGAGAAAAACAGAAGCCTGAGCAGAAATTCAATTGAAATCCTCTTCCTACCAAAGACTCACTGCAAATCCCATAAACCACACCTCAGAACTGAAGAAGGCCCCTTCCCAAGAATGGTAAGCCCTACTGTTCACACCTTCACCTCCCACATCCAAAGTCAAAACTCTTCCTCATCCTGAAGTTTTGCACATAAAAGCCAACCCATGCAGTGGAGGAGATATCAGAGCCTAACTTCTCAGAGTATCCTTCTAGAAAAGGGTTCAGACACTGCGGCTACAAGCCTCAAGCAGAGGTGAATTAGCACCAGTATGAATTCAGGGGCAATTAAAGAGAGATTTTTCTCCTTGGTTCCATCATCAGAGATAAGAACTCAACTTTTCACTCCCTATTTCCTTCCCTGCATTGGAGATTGCACTGGGCAGAACACTGCCCAGGAGATTGTTTTAATTGGTGACTAAGAGTAAACAGCTCCCTGCGCCCCCCCCCCCAACATAGACACACACAAAGATAAAATACGAAAACTTTCCCTGGTTTAACTGCTTGCTATTACTGCTACCAGAAAACAACTCCACTGGGGTCCTAAGATAACAGCAGTCAAGTCAGAGACCAGTTGTCTGACTGGAGCTCAGGAGACCTTTCTTTGCTACATGCTGTAGTCTAGGTCCTGATCTGCAACTGATTCATATGATGTGCCTTCCACTGAAGTTCTAGCAGCAGCAAAAGCTAAATGATTACCTCAGTCCCCACCCCCACCATGTCCCTCCTAACCATTTGAGGGAATAGCCATCTTGGTTGAGCAGTCCTGAGTTACATCTAGGCCACCAGCACTCCATCTGTGGATGAGGAGACACATACTCTCTACCTTTCCCATCCAGAACGTCCCCTTCACAGGGAGCAGAAACATCTATTTGCAAGACAGTTGTTCATGAAAGCCCTCCACTCCACAGTTGGGACAGAATGCCACAGAGGAAGATCAGCACTCTGGTGTGTACCCTTTCCAAGCCACTTTATCTCAGAAACCTTGGGCAGTGACAGGTGAAAACTTGCAGACATCAAGCTTTATGTTAAATTTGGTTCAAATTCTATTTTAACTTAAACCTACATATTATAATTAACTTTACACCTCAAGGCACACTGCATATGGGAGGCACAAAGCTTTCCCAGACAGTTAATTGTTTCAAAGCTTAGGACTCAGTGACTAGGGACGAGTCGGAACAATCCAATGGCTTAAAGAAGGCAAAATTACACTGGGTAAATAAGAAGATGGAGATGCTCAGCAGGACAGCCTTCAACCTTCCAAATGACCATCCAACAGTGCCAAACAAGCAACTTGCAATGCCACTGAAAACCCTAGACCTACAGGTACTTCCGTCTTTCCTATATAAAATATCAGAAACTAGAACAGTGCAAAATAATTTTTTTAAATATGCAAATCCTTTATCTCTTCCTAAATATCCAGTTCCTGCCCATATCCACATTATTATAAACATTTATCAGAAATCACCAACTTTGAATTATACCAAATGCCAGCAATGAACCCTCCTTTTGAGCTAAAAAAGAACACTGCCCAAGAGATTGTTTTAATTGGTGACTAAGAGTCAACAGCTCCCTGCGGCTCCCCCACCCCACAACATAGACACACACAAAGATAAAATTCCAAAACTTTCCCTAGTCATGTCTTCCCATGTGAAGTCTGTTAAGGCTCCAACACAGTGGGGCTAAATTATGCACATGGGAATCACCTGGGAAGCTTTAAAAAAAAAATGCTCCACCCCAGGTTACACCTTGGATCAACTAACTACACTATAGAATTTTGGGGAGAGGAGGTACAACCCCAGAATCAGTATTTTTCAAACCCTGCAGATGTGCAGACAAGACTGAGAATCAATGCCCCAGCAATACCAAAGTACCTGGCCGACTTTTGTCCCAAAGGTCAACATACTCTGGTTGCAAGTGCACACACCCAGCAGAGGCAGCTCCTACCTATATAAAGCGAGGAGTCCTTCCTCCGCACGTGGTCGTCGATGTAGGAGACCCCCAGGGGCTGCACGGGGGTAGCACCGATGCCCAGAAGCACCTGGGCCCCAATGAGCAGCAAGTACATCATGTTGGTGGCCGTCCTGTTGCGGCAGATGAGGTCAGGGTCGGGCCCCTCGTCGCTACCTGAGCCGTTGGCAGCGCAGACGTCGCGGCCCTCAGCGCCCCAGCGGATCTCGCCAGCCTCGTACTTGTACTGGTAGGTCAGGAACTCCGGCAGTGCCGAGAGCAGTGCGCCCAGCGCCATGACGATACCACCGCAGCCGATGAGGCGAGGGCGGTGTCCGCGTGCCCCGAAGTAGCTCACGAAGAGGATGAGCGCCAGGTTTCCAATCTCGAAGCTGCTGGCGATCACACCCACGTCTGCGCTCTGCAGGTTGAACCTGCACTCCAGGGTGGTCAGGACACTCACCTAGGAGAGGTGAAAGGACATTTCAAAGCCCATCCAAACAGTCACCAAGGGGGCATCCTCTCTGCCCTTCCTGGACCCTCCCACCCACCTGACATTGGTACCATTGCAAAAAGGCAGATGGAAACCCAAAGAACCAGAAAAAAATATTCACTGAGTATGATAACCTCAATTCAATGGTTAAAAATTCACTTTCATAATAGCAAGGCCGTTTTCTGGGCACCTGTTTGCACCTTGAGAGGTTCTCTAATTTCCCTATCCCAGGTGCTTCCACCACTTAGAGCCCCTGAAGTTCAAAAGAAGCCCTAAAGTCCACAGTATGCATCTTTAAAAGGAGCAAAGTTACAAAACACTCACTTGACAAGAGATTCCCTGTGCATGTAACCTATGCAAATGCATGCTATACAGTTCATGCTGGGAGACAATAGAAGTACAGGCTCTTTCAGGAGGTCTTTGCAAAGCCTAAGCAAAATGAATAAACAAAAACCTAATTGGCAAATAGACAAGCTAGATTATCTCAGGATAATTATTAGTTCTGCTTTCTTCTGGGAATTTCCACATGATGCACGTTTCTCTAAAGGCCACCAGGTAAACACACTCCTGACTATTCTAAACACTACAGCCCTACCAAGGACCTTCAGATGCAGTATTTTTATGGTTTTCCCACCTTTGTATTCTTGTCTGCTCTACATTTAACAAATATTTACTGAATATTTGCTGTTTGCCTGGCAATGCCCTAGACACAAAGGATGGGGAAAATGAGAAAGAGGCACCTGGCTTTGAAAGGCCACCTAACAGGAAGGTATATGTGTGCCCAAATTGACTGGAGGCTCTATTCCTGAAGCAAACCTCACACTGGGGTACCAAGCAGAGAAGCCTTTTTTTTTTATGGAGTTTCTTAAGGGACAAGGAAGATGAGCAAGCATCCCTCTCCTTTGCAAGTTCCATGAAGGGTATTACAGGAAATTCAAGCATCCCTACTGTGGGAGATGGCCTCCAATCAAGGCCCTCATGGGCAGGGAAGAGCACTTTAGGCAAAAGAAAGGGCATGAGCCAAAGCCAGCAGCAGCAGTACAGAATGGAGAATCACTGGAAGGGGGATTGCAAGCAACTGTCATGAGGAACTCAAGCTATCCCGAGCCATGTGCTAGAAAGAATGCACATCATGGAGGGAGAAAAACCTGGTGAATCTCTGCTGTTTCCTTAATAAGCTCTGTGGCCTCAGTCACATTACTTAATCTCCCCCAGCCCCGATTCTGTAAAATAGGAATCATGGCATCCACCTGGCGAGACAGGTGTGACAATTAGAAATAATGTATGTGAACTCTGTTGGTTCCATTGGTTGCGGGAGCATATAGAGAGACAGCAAAGCACAATGGGGACAGCAGGCCAAGTCAGGGCTCTGGCTGGACCTCCTGGATACATCCTGACTCTGGGTGATTTTGGCCAAGTCACTCTGGACTTTAGCTTTCCCATCTGTAAAAAAGGGGATAACAATGTAACCTCCCAGGGCTAGTGCCAAGAATAAGCCATGCATATGTGTAAATGTGCAGTGAGCATTAACTATTACCATTATCACTGTTATGGTCATTTAGCTGTGAGCACCAGGGAGCATCCAAGATTTTTAAAGAGCCTAAGGGTCTCACCCACTATGGCCAATGGATGCTGGAAGAATGAAGAAATGAATGTCAATAGAGAAAAGAGCTGAGCTATTAATGGAGGAAGGGAAAAGAAAAGACCCCCACAAATACAGCACCAATGGAAATAAACAGAAAAAGATGTGAGAAGCATTTTAGGCGCAGAGTTGTATATTATAGGCAGACAGGGCTGGGGTGGCTGACCAATTAGGTATGTGCTGCTAAAGCAAGGCAGGAAAAAGTGTCACAAGGAGCTAGCTTCCCTCCCAAAGTACAAACAGGGACACATCTGTAAACATCCATGCATACCCAACCTCCCTGCAATGTCCATACACATACACCTATGCACATTTGTGCACCTGTGAAGGTCAGTATGTCTCTATTTACCCTTACTTTAAAAAGACCAATGTAAAGAGCCGATTCCTCTTTGCCTTTTCAACCATACACATTTAAACTGGATCCTTTAGCCCAATGGTTCCCAGCCCCACCTGAAGATTGAAAGCAGCTGGGGAGCATGACAACTTCAGGTATATGGTCTCTGGAGGCGTTTCTGTTCCAGTTGGTCCAGGGAGCATCCTGGGATCCTGGGGTGTTGTTAAAGCTCACCAGCTGATTCTAACATGGCTAACATAATGACACATTGTGGGGGTCTCACTGTCAGCACTGATAGTGGGCCAGCACTACAGAGGTCTAACATCTACGTACACCCTCTGTCGCCAGGGTTCCAATTGAGATTTCTATTTCCACTATGCTTTCTAACCAAGCCAAGGCCAGGCCAGCTCCAACTCATTCAGCCCTAGTTATATGATTAGATAGTTATTTTTCAAATGCCAAGTATTTGCAGTTGTTGAAAAAAGAAGTGTAGCTGCTTCTGACCTCATCAAAATGGCTCTCAAATACACCCAACACAGGCTTCATTTATTCATTTTTTTCTTTCCAACAACACAAACACACACGGCGGAATAAATTCTCATAGGTAGATAACACGGAAAGCAGTGTAGGACCAAAAAGGCAGGCAGTCCAAAGGCCTGGTGGGGCCTCAGGGGATTCTATCAAGGCTTTTGTGCTGTCTTGAGAGGCACCCAGAACAGCCTAGATGCAGAAGTGAGGCCAGGATGAATCTAGGCAGAACCACCCAAGTGTGACAGAGCCACTTTGAGTAGTCTGATGGTGTGTTAGGTTTCTGCCCTATGACAACAGACCTGAGACAAACAACAAAAAGGAAACTTTATGGAATTCAGTCCATGGTTGCTTGGCCCTATTGCCAGACAGGATATTATGGTGGGCAGTGTGTGGTGGAGAAAGCTGGACACCTCAGGATGGCCAGGAAGGGGGAGATGGGAGGCGGGCCAGGGTTCCAGTTTCCCTTCAAGGGAACACCCCCAATGATCCACCTTCCTCCCACTAGGCTCCACTTCCTAAAATTTCCACCAACCCCCGATAGTGCCATGGGCTGGCAACCAAGTCTCTAATGTGAGGGCCTTTGGGGACATTTAAGATCCAAACCTGTGGATGTGCCCAGCGACCTCCACCATGGGAGTGAAGGGCAATAAAGTGGGTGGAAAGACTGAAGCTCCAATTATGTTTCATTTCTGCCATGAGGCATGATGACATGCACCCTAGACAGCATATCTGACACCACGTGACAACTGCTCCATTTCAGCAGGTGCGCTCCATCATAAAATATCATGCAGGTGTGTTCGTTGATGATGACAGATAAGACTGGTGGGGACAGAGACAGCTGTGGGCAAAACACAAAATAATCCCACTGGAGACAGATAACACGCCTGCAGCTCTCTGCCCTGGCTCAAACCTGCTCTTTGCAGAGCACCTCCAGGAGTGACAGGAAGTAGCTGAGTCTTTCTCTCCTTGACCTGTGGCCCCTTACAGGACTCAGCATGCCTGTCCATCACAGTTAAGTTATGCAAACATTCTGAAGTGATGCTTTGTGGATCAATTAGATCAAAGGCTAATGTCTTCACTCATTTAAAACACAATTTTGAGAAGATGGACTAATTAAGTATGCATGAGGCCATAAAAGCCACTTGTGGCTTTTATGTGGCAGTGAACAATCCAGCAATGAAGAAGCTGCATTCTAAAGGGAATGACTGTCTTTACTTAATGGGTAACAGGACTAATGGAAAACATCTTGATAATTGGAAATGAAGGGGCAGCAACTCCAGGGGGAGAAGGAAAGAGGAAATGCCCTGACCCAGGGCCAAGTAGAAATGAAGTTATTATTAAAAAGAATGCAATATTTATCTGATTTCTACTACCTTGATTCAAAAAAAATATTATTGCATTTTACAATCTGCTGGAGCACTTGTTAAAATCATTGAGATAATACCTGGAAGAATAAGAGGAATAAAGGGTTTTTTTTTGGGGGGGGGATATGTTTAGTGGTATTCAGGATTGAAGCTAGGGCTTTGCACATGCTAGGCAAGCACACTACCACTGGGCTATACCTCCAGCCCTAGCATGAGGTTTTACAGATGTCTGATGCCCTGTTGGAGCTGAATTACCCTGATCATCCAGAAATACACTCAATATCAATGTAGGGTTATGATTCTCCACTTCTAATGGCAACAAAGTCACTCCCAGAGTGCTGCGGCTCCACCTCCAGAGTTTTGTTTTGGCTTTTAGTACCAGGTATTGAAGTCAGGGATACTTAACCACTGACCCACATTCCCAGTACCCCCCACCTTTTCTTTCTGAGACAGCATTAGTTAGTAAGTTGGGTAGGGTCTCACTAATTTGCTGAGGCTGTCTTCAAACTTGTCATCCTCCTGCCTTGGTCCCTTGAGCCACTGGGATTACAGTGGCTCCACACCTGGCACCCCCCAGAGTTTTTGATTCATCAGGCCTGGGTAAGACTGAGAAGGTGTTTGACTGGCTTTCCTTCCTTCAACCATCCTGGCCCCATTTAGAAGATGAAAGGGTTTGATTTGACATGAATGGAAAATAATTCCTCCTCATTTGCAGTTCACGGAGACAGTTCCCACATGTGGAACGCATTGGATGGCTCACCTTTGAGGTTTGTGCATCATGCTCAGGCCAACTACAAGAAGGAGTGCTTAGCTGCAAAAAAAGGACTTTGGACCATGTTGAAATATGTACTGTAGTGCAGGACGTACCTGGAAGCCATGGGCAAGTGCATAGGAACCATTCCTCATCTTTAAAAGGAGCAGAGTTACAAAACACTCATTTGACAAGAGATTCTAAAGGTCAGTGGTGGCAGCTCCAAATTGCCTCCCAAGAGATGTGCCCACATTCTTACAATGGCTTGGGTGGTGGAGCTGAGGTCTGGGCTGGAGTCACCTGGGGAGTTTTAAAAAAACAGTGCCTGCTCCAAACTTCACTAAGACTGATGGAATGTATGAGAGGTGGGCCTGGGCATCCATATTTTCAATGTTCCCAGGTGACTCTAGCACCTAGGCAGGTGGAGGAGTATGCATGCACACGTACATGTGTGTGTACACCGCAGAGGGTTGTGGATGCAAGAATGTCCACAACACTGCCACCTACTCTTATCAGTGGAGTTTTGTAGCAGGGGAGCCTGGAGTTCCAACCTGGCTTTGAGGATACTTGGTCAAATCAATCCTTCTGAGTCTGTTTCCACACCTGTGCCCTGGATACAACAGTAAGTACTCCTGTTGACTGACACGAGAACCAACACTTCTGGGCCTTAGCTCATGGCCTGACAGCAGATCCCAAGAGGCTTGGTGTGTGCTACTTTCAACTAGCATCAGCTCTGCATGGTTCGAGTCAGGGAACCCTTGTATGTGGTCTCTTGATCAGTGACTTATCTTTCACACAGGGAATAATGTTTGAGTAACTCCTAAAGCCAATTAATATTCCATCCCTGCAAGAAACCAGTCAAATGAGCTCCCTTTCCTTAAAGGAGCTAGCCTGACGTCTTCCTATGGGAGCTGTGTCTCCTTTCCCAAGTAGAAACCCCAATGAAAGCCCTGCCTGCCTGTTCCGTCACGTGACTCCATTCCCTTTCCATCTTCATCTTATCAAAAGAGCATCGTGCCTGAGATCACTGTGAGCGCTAATGAGGTCATGCATCAGAGCAGCTGGCACACAGTAGGTACACATTAAAGAGCTAGTCTCATCATTGGTGGGCTTGGTTTTTGTGAGTTCTACAGCTTCAAATTCAATTCCACACACTTAAGTGCTGCTCTGTGGGTGGAGCAAGAAACCTGTGATTATGAGACATCTGTGGAGAGCAGAAGGAAAAAAATCCAGTAACACAGCCTCCAACAGGGTCAGAGTGCCAAAGGGCTCAAGGGAATCAGAACATACGTTTGGCTGCATGTGGAGGAAAAACAGACCCGGGGTTACAACAAGGATAAACTAGGTTTTTAATAAATTTGGCAAGGAAGGAATTATTACAACCTTCCAGAAGCAAAGATCAGTAGCACCGAGGAGGCACAGTAGAGGGAGAATTTAGTTCACCTGGGAAAGGCAGGAATACTATGTGGCTTCAGAGCACTATGCATAGTCAGAGCTAAAACAGTCTTTAAGACTTGAGTTGGCTCTTGATTTGGAGGTCAATGGGGAGCCAAGAGAAGTTGTTGAGCAGGAATGCCCCTCCATGATAACACAGCATGGAGTAAGGAGAGACTGCTGAGGTACCTATCATGAAGTCCTGATAAGAAATGAGGCTTTAGCATGTTATTGTTGGTACGACATCAAGATGACTACCTGTGTGAGAGATGTCTCTAAACTCAAATTTTATAGACCTGGCAGTTGACAGGAGGCATGGACTAAAGAAGGGCCCCTTGTCAGGGAGCAAATGCTAACAACAATCCAAGAGAAGTCAAGCTCATGGTAGTCTTACAAAAGACTTGTAGTTCCTCCTCGCAGAGTTTCCTGGCCAGAGTTTGGCACACTTTCTGTAAAGGGCCAGACAGTACATATTTTAGACTTCCAGGCCATATGATCACTATTCAACTCCACCATTATAGCATAAAAGCAGCACTTATAGACAACACAGATGGCAGTGTTTCAATAAAACTTTATTTATAAAAATCAGGCAGTGGGCCAGACATGGTGGCCTACAGACCTAAGCAGAATGTTAAACCTCTGTTCTAATAGTTCTCCATCAATTCACCACAGGAAATCACATTATTCCTTTGGTAATAAAAACACAAAATGACTGAAAACAAGTTTATGAAGCACTCTTGTTACTAAAGGACACACATAGAGTCATGCTAGGTACAACATTGATGCCAGTTCGTGGTGGTGTTTCAATCCTACAAAAGCAATCTGCAAGATAACTTGAGTTTGTGGTCTGACATGCCAAGGATATATCTTCTGATAGTGAAATAGGGGGAAGGGGCTTAACTCCATAAGCCCAGAAATCATTTCCCTATGATGAAGCAGCAACAGCAATTTCATCAGCTGAGTGCAGCCCACTACATGTTTCTGTTTTTCATCTAAAGAGTAGCTCCTTGGAGCGAGTGATTTAATGCCCCAGGGGAACAGTACACAAAGCACATTCACTTGTGAATTGCAGGATCCCACGTTTGCAGAAGCAGGTCACAGAGGACAGCAGGTGCAGCCTCTTATACTTGCTGTGGTGGCACAGAGCCCCCCTCCTGCTTCCCAAGTTCACCAGGAAAGAAAGACAGTCAAAGCTGCTTTATTTCTGGGATGACTTGGCCCATATTAGGCCCAGAAAAGTTGGAATAAAGGGGTGTGGTCTTGAAGCTTTATTTTTTTTTAAAGCAGAATAAGAATTATGTGGAGGATCCCTTAGACATTGATTCTGGCCTCCAGCATATGTCAAAAGCATCACTGATAACAAGTTTATAAAGCACTCCTGTTGCTAACATGGAAAATTCATTCTTGGCAGTTTTGGTGTAAGTTTATTTTTGTTTTTTAATCCCATGGAAGTAATTTCAAAACAAGTTCCATTTCTTATCTGATGTTCCAAGGATATGTCTTCTCATGGGGGGGGGTAGCAATGAAACACATGCAATTTGAGAACCTTACTGTAACTGTGTAACACTAAGCACGGCACTTAGCCTGCCGTTCCCCTTCCAGTCTATAACATGGAGGTGACAACTCCAGCCTTACATCTTGTCATGAAGTTCCAATGGAGAAACACTCTGCATGGTGGTTGCTGGGACAGCAGGTGTGCACACAGCTGCACATGGCTTTTCCCTTCATTGCAGCAGAATCCTGAGCTACCTGCTCTCCCGTGGGCCACTTCTGTATCACCCTCTGTATCTGGCTTTTTTAGGAGCACTATCGTTTTCTCTAATCACCTTGAATGCCTGCCCGTCTTTGGAAAGGCCTCCATGGTCTCGGAGACTCCATCTCTGCTGTGTCCTGTACTTTCCTCTACTTCATTATTTGCATCTTCAGACCAATTCCCTCCCTACAGCCCCTAGTTTCTCTCATCTCTCCTCTCCTGCTTGTCTTCCCTAAATGGCCTTAAAGTACAACATTGGCAGGTTTGGTTGTTTTGTTTTTTTTTTCCCCAAATTATTCCTTGTATCCAGTGAATTTTCATGTTCCAATTTATTCTAATTGTAACATTTTATAATTCTCTTCTTTAAAAATCACTCCATGTAATTGCTTCAAGCTTAAAAATCTCTCATTGATTTTTCTCTGTAGCTCTTTGCTCTATCATGGAAAAACAAAGGCTCCCCATCCCTACTGGGTAGAGTCAACTAATAGAATGTTCTCCCACTTGGTACCTGAGCTTTAAAGTCATTAACAGATATCCTGGCATCAGGCCGACTCTTATTAATAGTTTGTGTTTAGCACCTTTCACAAAACAACTGAGACACTGTTCCAATTCACAATTTACATGGTGCCAGATCTCTTTTATTAGAGAAATCCAAGAACAAAAGGGATTAAATGATTTCCTCAGCAGTCAACTAAAAAGTATAGAGGACCAGACATGGTCTTAAGAAAGATTTTAGTCTAACACACTAACAAAATCTATGCATACACATATACACCCTGGGCAGAATTGTTTTCACTGAATCAGCCTTCAGAATATGCTCTAGGGCCCTGGCTTACTGTCAGATGAATTGAAAAACCCCACAGTGAGTACCTATGCTGTGTGCCTGGCTCTGATCCAGAGGCTGAAGATGCAAAGTTTGTTAATATTCTATCCCCATGTTGGCCCTGTGTAATGCAGATGCCACGGTAGAAATAGGCAATGATCATAAAGGGTGAATAAAGTTTCTCTACACCATAATAAAAAGAAACTTACAGTCAGTATCCAAAGAAATAGCACAGTAAGTACCCAGCAATGGGGAAGAAAAGCCGCATGGGGGAGACTCTGGAATGGGGGCACCATTAGTTATAGTTACATGGAACATATATTAATTATTTAAGCCAAGTACAGTACTGAGTGCTTTACACACACTAGCAGGTGTATTCTACACTTATTCAACAAGGTGCTTAATATTACCATCCCAATCACACCCATAAGGAACCTGAGCAGGGAGAAGATAACTAACCACCTCACTGAAGGCCATGAAGACCCCAGGGATCCCAGAGCCCCCCAGTGATCAAACACTGTGCCCCTGCTTCAGTGAGACAGCCTGGATCCAAGTGTGAAGGCTAAGGGAACAATCAGGCAAGCAGACAGGCCCCAAGCAATTAACAACTAAACTTGTTATTAGAAAAAGGAAAAATTAGTTATTATTTAAAACATTATGTAGGAATAAATGAGGGCACATGTAATTTTTATAGCTCTGGGTTAAACAAAGATAAATAGCTTTCTTTACCACAAAATTTATGACAGTTTTCCAAATGGTAATGTTCATTGTCTATTATCCATCAAAAGTATAGTTATGTAGCATTTTCAGAAATTCCCTTGAACTTGGAACATTTTTTAGAATTTTTTTTTTTTTTTAGAAAAAGTAGGCATTCCTTGAAAACCTGTATGTGTGTGTGTGTGTGTGTGTGTGTGTGTGTGTGTTTACATGTGTATTTTCAAGGCTGATCTTAGAAATGTTTTTAATCAAGTGCTAGAAAAAGCTCTACCTCTCATAGGAACTAATTCTTATTTCCAGTTTTATTTTTCTTTTTGCTTTGCTTACTAGGAATCTCATATGGCCCTACTAGAGTAATAGTTTGAGACGTCAGGGCTAAGCATATGCATTTCATTATTTCTTCTTCTTCTTCTTCTTCTTCTTCTTCTTCTTCTTCTTCTTCTTCTTCTTCTTCTTCTTCTTCTTCTTCTTCTTCTTCTTCTTCATATTTATTTTTTGGTTAGACACAATACCTTTATTTTGTTTAAATTTAGTTTTTTGTGGTGTTGAGGATTGAACCCAGGGCCTCGCGCATGCTAGGCGAGTACTCTATCTCTGAGCCACAACCCCAGCCCTTCATTTCTTCTTCTTGAACTCAAATTCTACTTGTAATTCCACAGAAGTAAGTTGTTTACAAACTGCTTCCACCAGGCTTGGGTACAAAAATCACTGTATTAAAATTCTTCAAGAGCAACTCACCACACAGGTCATACCAAGCTTTATCAGACAGGTTAAATCCTAAATACCAAGATAATCTACTTCCACATAATTATATTCTCTTTTGGAAATGAACCCCATAAGTAAGCTGATAAGAAAATAAGACAGTTAGAAAAGCTTGTGCATCCTGGTATAAGATAAACACAGGTCAGAACAAAACAGCACCTGCTTATGTGCAGCATTAAAAAGCTTCTAGAAGAATAAGGATGTCTAATTTTGTGTCAAAGCTGTGAAAGAAATAACCACACACATCAAGAGCTCACCTTGTCCACCTGTCCACACCAGCTCACTGCTCTCATCTGTCTGTCAATCCTTCCCATTATCTGAGTGTATCTCAGGCCAAAATACCCTCGGCTTCACCTGAGACATAGTGCTTGATGTCAGGACCAAATAGACAGCACTGCAAAAGTGGGTGTTGCTGATCCAGCCTCTTTTCCACAGTCAGCTGGAAGGAACCCAAAACCCACAGGAGTGAAGGATCACACTCATACCCAGGATCACACTCCTGTCAATGACAGGGAGGTCTCCTGACACCCAGTCCAGCTTTATGCCCCCAATGTTAGAAGAAAAGTAGACACGTTGCTACTTGGTTCTACTCCTTCATGAGTCAGTTTACTATTTCTTGGATGCAGGTTACAAGTTCAAGGTGTTAAAATGCTGTACCAATAGGTACCAAAACAAGAACCCAAACATGTGCTTATAACTGAACACAGAAGTGGAGAGGTTAATATCAGTGCATGATGTGACTAGAGTACCTCTTCCTGCTGGAGCTGGATGTGGAGAATCCTCTTCAGAGGAAGGGTTAACAGAGGGCGTGCCAGCTAACTCCACTGCTCTGGACCTCAGGTGAGGCAGAACATAAAGGCAGGATATGGTAAAGGAAAGCTGCTCAGCCATGGCAGCCAGGAAGCAGAGAGAGACAGGAGCCAGGACAAGATATAATCCCAGAAGGCATGCTCCAAGTACCTCCTTCCTCCAGCCACACCCTGCCTGTCTACAGTTACCATCTAGTAGTCCATTCAAATTATTAACCCATGAAATGGATTAATCCACTGATGAGATTGCAGCTCTCATGGCCCAAAAGCCAGACCTCTGAACCTTGCTGCACTGGAACAGTGCTTTCAGCATATGAGCATCCATGGGGACATTACAGATCCAAACCATAAAAGAGGGTATATGCAGAGGGGTGCCCACCTTACCACCACCCAGGTAAGAGCAGCCCCCTCTCTGGCTCAACACAGATCCCTTTACCTACACTATCCCCTCCCATCTCTAAAAAACTTTCTCCATCAATGCTGTGCCCTAGTTTCTTCCTCTTCATTTCCACCCACCTCCCCTGGCTCCATTCCTACCCTATCCACACACTTGCCCCACTCTCACCCAAGTAAAAACAACTTCAAATCAGAAATCCCCTTTCTCGTTATTTCCATCCTCCTCCTTTCCTTCTAACAAGCATTATCAAGAAAGTCCCCATTTGCTGGGCACAGCTCCCTGTTTTCTATGCTGCCAACTCCATGCAGGGTTGGCATTCCTCATTTCTATCACTGCCATGCTGTGGCCACAGGAAGCTGCTGTTGATAAAGAATCCCAATGACCTCCAACTTCTTTGATTGTTATTTTCCTGTCCTCATGATATTAGGTTTCTCTGTGATCTCCAGCATAGCTGACCACTCTCTGTTATGACAGGTACAACTTAGCTGTCCCCGATTCTTTCCCGACCTCCCGTGTATGCCCTCTCCTCCTCCTCTTCTCTTGTTCTCTATGGCTGGAATTCTCCAAGGTGACATCCAACAGTACATCCTGATATTTTTCTGTCTCCTACATACTTTTGACACCCAATCTTTCTTGCTCTCTGGCCACACTGCACCTCTGTGCCCCAAACACCTGCAGCAGATGATGACAGGCCCTCTACCTCGAGGTGGTAATGGCACTGAGACTCTTCTGATCCCAGCACAGACCTCTGCTCTTCTCAGCCTTCTTCCATGAACATTAGCACCTCACCAACCTCTGCACAGACCCAGGCCCCAGAACTCAGGTAGTCAGCCCAAGGTTCCCATCCAGGTGGTATCTGGTCTTCCCAGTGTGTCCACTTTCCTGTCTCACCTCATCCCATCCACTCCCCACTCAATCCTCATGAGTTATTCCCCCACTTAAAACTCTCTAGTGATATGCTCTGCCAATTGGAAAAGTCTGTTCTTTGAGGTGACAGATCTGCTGTGATCCTGCCATACTCTGCCCCTCTGGCCTCCCTTCTACACCAAATAGTATTTGTACTTTGCTACACTGGCCTGGATCTTCCCCCAGCCCAATCCCACTTAGTTTGGAAATCCCGATTTACCCAGCAATAGGCTGCTCACATCCTTCCTCCTCCTCCCAGAAGGCTTCTCTGCCTTCATGTTTTCCCCATGGTACAATACAGACCCCCCCACACAGTGGTCACTATTTTAACACATCTCTTGTCCTTCATGGAGGCTGAGAGCCCCTTCAGGACAAGTATTGTCTTGTCATGTCTGGGACCCTGCTCCAGAGCATAGAGCTGAACACATGATGGCTAAGCCAGGTGGCTGCATACAGCAGTGCAGGACATACACCATTCAGAACAAAGGCACCCCTCTGAGGTGCCTTTGTTCTGAACACTCCATTCACCCCAGCTGTGTCCACTGAAGGAAAAGCCACCAATGTCTCACTCCAAGTTATGGCTCTTTATGGGTGAGAAACAGTCTGACCTAGTGAATGCCCAGAGTCAATCCCTTGCCCTCCCACCATGACCCAGTGATCCCTCCCCTTTGCACAAGGATCTAAGTCAGCATCTCAGCCTAGTCGTTCTGTTTGCTCCTAGATGTGCAGGATGTCAGAGACCTTCTAAAATGGTGGTGGTGGCTATGCTAATTAACTGCTTGGAAATGCAAGCAAGCTGGTCTCAAATTCAACAGTGCCTGTGAGCAAGCACTAAGCCTTGTGACAGTTCCTGAGGGAAGAAAAACTCACCAACCAACCTTTAGCCTCAACAAGGCACCAGGCCATCTGTTCCTGGGCTCCCCTGCTGTTTTTCCTCCTAGCACCTGCAGTGACTCTGAGAACTGCCCGCATGTCCTCTGAATGTCAAGTGTCACTTAGTAAAAGTGATGGGAAGGTCAGATGAGCTGATTATGTGCAAAGCATCAGACCAATGACTAGGTGCCCAGGAAGACAGTCTCTGCCCTCACTGAACCAATGAAAAAAGTTAACAAGACAGCATTTCCAGTACCGGACACTGTTGTTATCACTCTACATACATTAACCCATTGCACTCTCCTTAGGTAGGTCCTATTGTTATTCCAGTCTACAGATGAGGAAACAGAGGCTCCAAGGCTCAAGGTGTAGTAATTTGCCCAGGTCTTGTAGGTAGCCAAGGACAGGACCAGGCCTCAAGCCCAGGCAATCTGGAGCCAGAGTCCATATTTTTAACTGGTATATAATTTTTCCTCTCTAGAAGGTAGGAAAAGATTATGTGGCTGAAATAGCAATTTGAGAAGCTTGGAAAATATTTTCATCAAAGAATAATGATAAAACTGGACCAAATTATTAAAAATAACCATTTCAAGTCTCAGGAAATAGACTAAAAGCATACAACTAACTGAGCATTTATTCATGAACAACTTCTGAACAACTGGGGGTAAGAACCACTGGGAATCTGGTTCTTGCCTTCTCTCCAGCACCCCACCCCGATTAAAGGCTGGCATGGTAGTTCTACCCCACAGGGCTGGTCATGCAAACCAGCCACCCAAGGGAACTCACTTTGTTTGCAATAGAACATGAACAACTACACACTGAGCGATATCATACCAAGATTGATAGCAACAAAGAGGAAATCTTCCTCATCTCCCCAGAAGTTGTGGTCCTGGCTAGGGCAACCAACAGACTGACAGACTAGACAGAAATTTAAGAGAAAGATTAGCCATAAGGATCTCTACATCTCTGGTTGGCCAGAAGATCATGCTCAAATGCTAGAGAGAGGGGAGACTTTCATTCTTGGTTGACAATAAGTCTGTGTGCACAGACAGAAGATAGGCAAAAGGGTCCAGAAGAAAGTACTAGCTGCCTTGACGTTGAATTCAATCCTAGTGGTCATGGCATTTGAACAGAAACTCCGACCAACCACTGACTACATGCACACAGAGGCAAACCCTGTAAAGTCAAGCTTAAAAATAAATAATTTAAAACATGAATAAAAACAAAAATCTGAACCAAGATACAAGTAGCCATATACTAAAGATTCCCCGGATTTAGTCTAGGCAAGTAATTAAACAAATCACAACAACAACTAACCTTCAGGGATTTGAGAACCAAATTCATAAGTGCCAGAGGATATGATCTTAAATGTCCAGTTTTCAACAGAAAATTAAAAGATGGGCAACAAACAAACAAAAATGTGGTCCTTAGCAGACAGGAAAGAAAAAAACCAATCAAATGAAATTAATCTCAGAGGAGACCTCAACGTTGGACATCAAAGACTCAAAGCACCTATAACAAATATGTCCAAAGAACAACAGAAATCCATGTTTAAAGACAAATATCAGCATGATGATAATAACAAACAAAGAATCTTAATAAAGATAAAAAGGAACCAAATGGAAATTTTGGAGTTGAAAAGTACAATGAAGAAAAGATTCTTTATGGAAGCTCAGTATCAAATATGAGATGTTTGGAGAAAGAATCAGTGAATTTGGTGATAAATCAGTATTATTCAATCTGAAGAACAAAGAAGGAAACTGAACAGAACCTCCAGAGACCTTTGGGATGCCATCAAGCATACCAATATATGTGAAAGAGGAGACCCATAAGGAAGGGAGGGAGAGAGGGAGGCAGAAAAATAATAATAATAATGGCCCAAAGATTCAAAATGTAATAAAAAGCATAAATCTACAGATCCAAGAAGTTCAATAAATCCCAAGTTGGAAAAACACTAAAAGATCCATACCTAGAAAACAGTCTGTTAAAAGGCAACAGAAAATACTGAAAGCAGAGAAGGGGTGGGAGAAGACACATCAATACCAGGGATCCCCCATTAGATTAACAGCCACTTTTCATCAAAAACAACTTAGGCCAGAAAACAGTAGAATGATATATCTGAAGCACTGAAAGAAAAATCTGTCAACCAAGAACAGTAGTCAGCAAAACTATCGTTTGAAAATGAAGACAAAGAAAGCTGTTCCTAGAAAATAAGGACAGAGAATTCACTGCTAGTAGATCTTCCTTACACAGAATACCAAAGGAATTCCTTCAGGTGGAAAGAAAATGACACCTACAGGAACTCACACATACATTAAGAAATAAAGAACACCATAAAAGTTAACCATGTGGGCAAACACAAAGGCTACATGCATGTAATTTTCCTCTTTATTTAACTTATTTTAAAGGCATGTGATTGCACAGAAAAATAGCACAACATTCACAACATGTATAAATATACTAAATATGACAATCATAACACGAGGGAGGGGCAAGAAACAGAGCTAGATTGGAACAAATTTCTGTATTCTACAAGAATTCAGTTACCACTGATCTAAAGGAGACCTTGATAACTAGGTATATACTATACATGCAGTCCCTAAGAAAATAATTCAAAACATAAGGAACAAAGAAAGTAAAATATTTAACACAATAAAGGAAATAAAAAAAGGAAGAGAGGAACAAAAAAGAATGAGACAGAAAACAAACCACAAAAATGGCAGATGTAAAATCAACCACATCACCCTAATAACAGAGCCCAAAATACTAGAAGGAAAGATTGACAAAAAGAGAAACAAAATGATTCAACCCTAACAGTTGGAAAGGTTCATATTCCACTTAAGAATAAAACAAAAACAAGCTGGGCATAGTGAATCACAAAGTTTGAGGCCAACCTGAACAACATAGTGAGGCCCTAAGCAACTCAGCAAGACCCTATCTCAAAACAACAAAAATAAAATGGTCTGCGAATGTGGCTAAGTGGTAAAGTGCTCCTGGGTTCAGTCCCTAGTTCCCTCAAAAAACAAATGATAAAAACAGCTTCACAGAAAACCAGTAATGACACAGATGACTTGGAAAACACCATCAATCTTACAACTCAACAATAAAATGACAGACAGCTCAATTCTTAAACTAGGCAAATAATTTGAATAGACATTTCACCAAAGAGCACAAGCACATGCCTAGTAAGCATCTGAAAAGATATTTGGCATCACTAGTCGTAGGGAAATTCAAATAAAAATCACAATGAGATACCACTATCTATCCACTAGAATATTAAAAAAAAAAAAAAAAATAAAGACAACACCAGGCATTCAGCTTATGGGAATGTAAAGGAGAAAATACTTATAGTCACTTGGAAAGCAGTTGAGCAATTTCTTAAAAAGTTAAAACATATATGTACACAGGACCCAACAATTCCACTCCCAGGTGTCTGTCCAAGAGAAAAGAAAACATGTATCTATGCAAAGATTGGGAAGAGTGTCATTATGCATCACAGCCCCAAATGTCCATCAACAGTCAGGCAGAAACAAACTGATACATCCCTAAAGCTAATACCAGCACAATCTAATAAATCCAATATTCACTAAAGTCCAACACTAAGAAGTAATATTTAGTAATGAAATTAAACTATTAACACATGCTAAGATGACATGGGTTAACCACAAAAAGATAATGCTAAGTGAAAGAAGCCAGATGAAAAAGACTATATGTTGTATAATTCCACACATACAGCATGTCCAGAAAAGGCAAAGCCAAAAAGAAAGCAGGTTTCCTGCAAGTGGGGCAAGAACGGTCAACCAGCACAAGCACACTCCACGGAGTCACGGAAATGTTTTAAAACTGAATGTGATGACGGTTGCCAAAGTTTACAAATCTGTTGAAATGATTGATTAGTATACCCAGAATGAGCTCTGATGGTATGTAAATTATACCTCAATAAAGCGGGAAGGGAATCAAGTATACAAATGGCCAAAACATAAGGCAGAATGTAGTAAAAGCCATAAGAAAATAGGGAAATGTTGAGGGAGGTCCACAAAAGCATTCCTGGAGGAGGAACTGTTGGAGCCAGATTCTGTACACTAATAAAGCATTGATGGGTTAAGGTCAAAGAAGGGCATTCTCAGTGCAGAGAACCTATCAAGCAGATACACAGAAGTGGGACAAGCAGGGGCATGGATGGGGACATAGTGGGAGCCACACAGTTGGCCAGTTCCTGCCAGTGAAGGGAGGGCTGGTCAGACAAAAGCCTGCAGACCAGTCCCACTCTGGCCCTGAGCCAACTTCTTCTCTTCAAAGCTATGCTCTCACCTTGTTGTGACCAGACGTTATAGACTTAGTGTGGGTCTGGTTATTTAGGAACCACTCAAGCCATGTCCAGTGTTCCAGAAGACTTTGGGGTACATCTGAAAACCTAAGAGTTATTATTTTGAAACCTCCTTGGGAGACCCCTATGTTGTTAAGCCTCATGGGTGGCTGTCACTACACAGCTGGAATAGCTCTTCCGCAGGGAACCCAGGAGCCTTCCCCTTCTTCACGGATTGCGCTTGTCTGCTTCTTCATCCCAAAGACAGAACAGAGAATTTCCTTTCAGGCACTGTCTTGTGAATGGATAATATAAGGCATCACAAATAAAATACATAGCAGTAACTTTTAACCTTTTTTTTTTCTTTATCCACCCCTAACAGTCTTTTTACACATTTCTTCCTAATTGCCTCCCAGGAACTGTTAAAACTCCAGACATAATATATGTCTGTTTATATATAGTATGCATACCTATGTTATCTACATAAAAAGAAAAAGATTGTGCCTCCTCTGCAAGAGACTGAAATGAATAGCCCCACTGAAATCCAGGACAACTTTCTCATGCTGAAAGACTGGAGAGCTGGCCCCCCACCCCCAACTGGGGAGACTCCAAGGAGGCTGAGCATGGAGATTGCCCCTGCCAGGCCCATCTAACAAGGCCTAACTAAATCTGCATATTTATCTTCCCTGCCTTTTGTCCCATTTTGCCACTTCTTCTATTTTAAAAGCTTTCCTGGCCCTCAGAACCTCTGAAGATGCAGTTTTGAAACAGAAAGTTTCTTCTATATGACTTCAAAGCTAGCTTTGAATAAAGCCTATTTCTCTACCAGTCTGACTCTAAATATTTGTGAGCCATGAGCTCTGCAGCCTAACTTATTCCCTGGGGCAGTAACAGTTACCATCCCCCCGACCCACAAGAAGCAATTTCCACCCACACACACACCCCTCCACAGGGTTGTATCACCTCCATTAAGAATTCATGTTCTGGGGTCTCATAGTGAAGGGAAGGAGAGGACCCAATCCTCTGAGCATGACGTTAGTGTCCTGTACATCTAAGTGTCAAATTCCTTTAGCTGAACTCTTCCAAATCAATTGGAAAAGGGGAAGTGAATTCAGTCTCTTTGTCCTCCAGAAGCAATTCCAGTGGCTCTAGAGACCAAGGAATAATGGAACCAGGCCTGACAAGGAGAACAATTACAGAAATGAGATGTCTTGTGTATAATAAAAGCAGGAAGCCAAGAGAGACACACTGTTTGGGGAAATTGCACAGATGAGCAGGTCTAAGATGATGTTAGAAATTTTAGCACATAAGAAAATGCACAATCTGGAAAGACCAGGATATTCTGCTTCTAGAATGAAGGCATTATCTCGCTCATTGGATACTCAGGACAAGGCGTTCTTAACCTCAGCAAGGAAGTGGCCACTGCATAACCTGGACCAATGAGCTAGCAGCATATTGCAATGTGCCCTGGTGACATGGGGTTGTGGCTCTGGTTTTAAATAGAGGGTTTGGTGTGTGATGGGTGGAGGCCAGGTACATCCCCTGGGAATGCCAGAGCCCTATAATGTTAATAGAGTCATACCACCTCCCTCTAACTTCATGTTTAAGAATAAGATGTACCAAGAGACACCTTCACACAAACTAAGAACAACAGAAGCAAACCATGAGCATGAGCTTCCTGCATATCATGAAATTTTGAATCAAAAAACTGCATCTAAAGCAAAAATGTCTTTTCACACTCAACTTCATCTGGCTTTCCCAGCAGTTATCTCCTTTTCCCTACCTGCACTCCTCTTCCTCCTGACATGAGATCCACCACAGGACGCCTGAACAGAAGAAATGGGCCTTGAAATGGAAACTAAGACAGAGCCTGAATACCTCCCCAAACCTAGCTTCACTTGCTTTTAGTTCCTTGCTTATGTCACCAATTTTAGAGGTTGTATAGCCAAGCAGTATATTCCCATTAGCTTCACCATAGATAACACCTCAGATGTAGTGCCCAGAATGGTAACAGTGCCTGAGTTGCTTCTCAGGAACTTGGAGTGGCTCACATGGGTTGAAACCACCAGCCTTTGACGTGGGCCTGTATAAATGTCCAATAGGTGACCTTTTGATATCAGAGGGCAAAAACTCCATCCTCAGAACATGCTAATACCAGCATCTTCTGGACACATGTCTTAAGGAGAGCCATGAAGTTTGATTATGCATGTGCAGGCCACCAATTACTTTACTTTTCCTTACCTCCTGTTATGGTCTGAACATGAGGTTTCCCTCAAAAAGCAATTCAAGAATGTTCAGAGGGCTGGGGTTGTAGCTCAGTGGTAGAGTGCTCATCTAGCATTGGATTCACTCCTCAGCACCACATAAAAATAAATAGATAAAATAAAGGTATCATGTCCAACTACAACTAAAAAATTATATATATATATATATATATATATATATATATATATATATATAGTTCAGAAGTGAAATGACTGGATCAGGAGGGAGCAATTACCTCATCAGTGGATTAATCCATTGAATGGATTCATAATTTAAAAGGACCACTGGGTGGTAACCATAGGCAGGTGGGATGTGGCTAGAGGAAGTAGGAAACTGGGGTGGTGGCCTTGGACTATATCTTGTCCCTGGCTCCCCATGGTCTCTCTACTTCTCTCTAGCTGCCATGAGCTGAGCAGCTTTCCTCCACCACGCTCTTCGGACATGATGTTCTGCTTTACCGTAGGCCCAGAACAATGGAGTCAGTTGACCATGGACTGAGTGAAACCTCTGAAACCAAGGGCCCAAAATAAACTTTTCCTTCTCTGAGTTATTCTAGTCAGATATTTTAGTCACAGTGACACAAAGCTGACTAACACACCTTCTATCACCTTCACCAATGCCTCACACTGCCCTGTTTTTCTGTCCCATAAATTCCTCTAAACCCTCTCCCCTGGAAGGCAGATTTGAAATTTGCTCTACCTGTTTCTGCACACTCAGCCAACTCTAAACTCACTACTTTTGCAAAATTCATCATTCTAGGGACTAACCTACCACAGTAGTGTAACACGGGCCTGGTTTAGTAACACAACTGCAGGCCTTGGACATCTATCCAGTTTCAGTGCTGCCCTTGGCACGTGGCTGCCAGGGCCTGGGCTGCAGTATCCACTCGGCTTCATGCAGGAGAACAGCTGATCCACTGGGTCGCCAGCATCCAGGGAGACCGCCTTTATCAGCTGCCAGTCCCAACATTTCTGTCAGCAGGGAAAACACCTGCAACCATGTTCCGAGATAGTCAAGAGAGCAGGGAGGAAGGAAACAGAAATCAGGAGAGGCTGTTGCTTTTATTCCAATGCACATGAAAAACCAGGCTAAGAGTTTAGCAGGAACATTCAATTGCTTAATGATTTTGCTTTAAAAGCAACAATTTGTATAAACAATGACAAACAGTGGCAGGAACTTACCATCCATTATTGTGAATTTTCACAACTTTCCAGATGCCCAGAGTCATTATTGTCTCCATTTTAAAGAGGAGACTAGAGACCAGAAAAGTTACACATCTTTCCCCAAGATCACACAGCTAGAAAGTGGCAGAGACAGGATTCCAACACAGAACTGTCTGGCTTCTACGCCCATGATACCTCTCAGCAGAATCACACCTGATGTCATAGAGGCATTTTCAAAGTATAATTCTAACCATTTTCTTTAAGATGTGGCATGTCCTAATGACAAACATCATATGCAAGTCTCACCCTTTGTCACACTGGGCAGAATGTCCCTCCACAAAGAAGTACCTCCACATGAGGCTTCTGCCTGGAATCCTCCCTCTGAGAAGCAACTGTGCCAATACTATTTTGTTGGCAGGTAAAGCAAAGTTTCTTCAGTTCTGTGACAGGGGCTGTCACTCTGAGCCCTTATCCAGGAAAGAACGTGCTGGTTTATAGAGCACTGGGGGAAAGGGCACATATGCTTATGCTGGAATCATTTCCATAAACACTGGGAAGTCCCTGCCTTAATTCTAGAAGCATGCTATGAATGGAGAATATTTCATAAGAGTTCTCTATTTAACCATGTCTCTTTGTTTTTCCTTTTAGCCAATTATCTTTGGAGCTAGCTATAATTCCAGAAATGGAAGAGAAACAAATGGGAAAGGCAAACACTGGGAATTGGAGGGATTCAGTCTCCTTTAGAGAAGCAAAACCACCAACAGGCTGAGTGATTTCACCGAACAGCTTCCTATTCAAAAACAAGAGCAAGGACTGGTCATTTTGAGGGAGGCTGGGAGAAGGTGGTTCAATGTTCCCCATCTACCTACTTTAAAAAATCTATGTGGGCTCTCAGGGGAAGATTTGCATTTATTAGAAGTGAAGAACAGAATAAAAATGCAAAACACCACAAGATAACTGAATAACCTGTAAAGATAAATGCCATGGTACTTGGGAACTGGAAAGATTAGTCAGAAGGAAGCTGAGCACATATCGGGTGCAATAACCCTCAATGTTTAGACTGGAGGAAGTCAAGGAAATAGCTTCAATATCTCATATCATATGAAATGGGGCAGATTATTAAGAACTACTAGAAGCTCCATGAATCAATGGCATTGGCTGAGAAACCAGATGGCAAGTCACAGTGATTTTCTCCCAGTAATCAAATGTTAGTTCCATTTACAAAAAGCTTCCATATGGAATCCTGTCTCTATAAAACACTCTGTGCTGGCCCTGAACGATCAATATGGTTGAGCTAGCCCCTTCTATACAAGGGAGTACACTCATTGCAAAACAGTCTTAAATCCTCCAACCTGGTAATCGGTTTCACTGATAGCAGTGTTCTGCAGCAAAGAGCACCCTATTAAACTTCTTGACATCTCCTTCGCCGATTCGTTGTTTCATTAAGAAGCGGATCCACAGTGAGAGGCACAGCTTTGGAGTTTAAGTTGTTTGCTGATGAAACTGATCATGCCTTGGTTAACATCTCCAGTGATCAAGTTTTCTCCAAGCTGGCACCAAGGAAATGCACTGTGGTAAAGACACAGGGGTGGATGTGTGCAAGGAGTCACACTCCTTCATGCGCTCGGGTCATTTTACTTTCAGTGCTTCTCTGTCGTGTAAAATACACCCCCTCCAATGTAGTTCAAGAGATTGGACTTGAAGAAATTTGCCTACACTGCTACAGGCTGTAAAATAATTGCGGAGGAAATGTGTTCCCAAAGGACAGACAAAGGAGAGGAGACTTCTGGGTCCTCACAGAGCAAATTCCTTGAGTCTCTGGGGATGGTCACAGCCACATGTCACAGATGCCTATGTGGATCAGGAGCCAGGAACTCAACCTTGAGTCGTGGGAGTTCTTCCAAGCTGATGACAACCTACTCCTGCCACCTCCTTGACCTTCTGGCAAGCCGCTATTTTGTGCCTGTGTGTGTCAGAAGTCTAAATAGGATGAATGAGGACTTGCTAGGTCGCAGGGCCAATCCCCCCTAGCAGTGATATCACTTGAAAGCCTTTTAGAAATGCAAAATCTCATACCCACCCTACCATAAATCTACTGGGTCAGATTCTGGATTTTAATAAGATTCCCAGGTGATGCATAAGGGCAGTAAAGTCAGAGAAACACTGCCTCAGGTTACATGGCTCCACATCCCCTCCTCTCCACTCCAAGGCATCACAGAGCTTGGTAGCAGCTTCCAAATGTATGATAGAAGGAAGGGAGGCTCACTCAGTGGGAATTCAATACCCAGTCTCACTGTCCAGCTGTACCTGGGGAGGAGGACATATACAAAATAGGCGTCCTTCTCCCCAGCCTCTCTTCTTCCTGTTCCCTTCACATAGCCAACCTGCATGTCAGAATATTCTACCAAGGTAGGTCCCCATCTGTTCACTACTCTATCTCCACTGCCACCTCCTGTGTCCCAGCCGCCATGATCCTCTTCACCTGAGCTACCACCACACCCCACCTGCCTCTCCCCGTCATCCCTGCACTTCTGACAATCAAGGAATCTCTTGATATACCCAAGTTACATCACTGCACTGTGCTGCTTTCTTGGTACCTTCGGAGGGCTTCCCATGGACCCAGAATACAATCCTAACTCTAGATCCTAGCCTGCAAGGTGTATAAAATCCCACCTCTTCCCTCCTCCCTCACTTCCTCACCACACAAGCCACACTGGCCTTCTTCCATCTTCTACAGGCAGGTCACACCTGTTCCCAACTTAAGACAATTTGCCATTGCGACTCCCTGGGACACCTATTCCAAATCATGACTGGAATGACTTCTCACCAAACAGGCCTTAGTTCAAATGTGCCTTCCTGAGAGGATGTACCGTCTTCCTTTTCAAGCCAGTCACATGGCTACAGGCTCTCTGGTCCTAGTTGCACCAAGTAGTCCTTCCAGAAGTGTCCTATTGTGTGCTTTTATACCCTCTCTTCCCCACTAGCAGGAAAGCTCTTTAAATCCAGGACTTTGTTGTTGCTGATTGCTGGAGCCTAAGAGTCACTGGTGCATAGTAGGAACAGGGTTGGGTGGACAGATGGATCAATGGATGGAAGGAAGGATAAGTACTGGCCTGAAAGCTCCAGTCTTGTAGATCTCAGTTCTGGCTGCACGTTAATTACTTGCATGTGTCTGAGAAATGCTAATACTATGTGTGGAGAGCCATCCATGAACTATATGTGGACCAAACTGGCATGGAAGCCCACTGAATAGGAAAACCTGGTATTTGGGAACTTCCAGTGGCAATCACACTGGATAAGATCACCCAGATATGTGTGAATTTCTATTCAGCTCTGCCCAAAGAGATCCCATACAGCACCGGACATAAGGGTGATCAGCTGTAGCCATATAACCTCTCAGAGATGGATGTCACCTGCCAAGATGCCAACCAACCTGTTGACTGCAAGACATCATGAAGCAAGACTTCACCCCTGAAACCTTTTCCCTGCCTTTGATGTACCCCCTTAAATAAACTACTGGAGCCTTTTTTTTTTTTTGACTGTTCAGCTCCAGCTCCTGTGTGAGCTGGACCTATCAGGTGCTCTGCTTTTAAAACCTATTCTCTGACTCTGTCTCTTATTTCTTCACTAACTTTTTTCAGACTTTAATTTTCTCAGGTGGCTTATACCTTCTTGGGCAGGAGGAATACCCTGGCCAGGCTCTCGCAATAATACTAGACTACAAGGCTATGAATATTTGACGCCCCCCGCCCCACTGCCACCAAAATAACAACAGTGTGATAGGTCATGGTGGCAGAGTCCTTAGAAATGGATTAGTGCCATGATGAGGGCTCCAGGGAGTTGCCTTGTCTCTTCCCCCACAGGAGGAAACAGCTAGAGGGTGCCCTCTGTGAACCAGGAAACAGACCCTCACCAGACACCAGATCAGTTGATACCTTGATCTTGAACTTCCAGTCCCAAGAACCCCAAGAAGTGAATTCCTGTTGTTCTAAGCCACCTAGTTCATGGCTTCTTGCTATGGCAGCCCTGGGAAGACCAAGGCACAGGCCAGTTAGATCAGAATCACAGACTCTGTGCATATCCTCGCAGGCCAGGATCTCGAGTTCGTATTTTATTCAGGATCCATGGGAAGCCCTCGGAAGGTACTGAGAAAGTGAGTATCTGGCCATAGTACTGGCCACATGTGGATGAATTGGGTTAATAAAAGTCAAATAAAATTAAAAATGCAATGTCTCCATGGCATTACCCTGTGCCAGGTGTTCTTTGGCTTGCTGTGACATCTCCCTACCCTACCCGGCAGAACAGATAGGCAACATCTCTATCCCTGCAGAGAGCTACAAAGGAACATACGATTCCAGAACTTCACCTGAGTCCAATTTATTATGTGGCTCATTTACACACTGAAGTACACTTAGAGTACCTTCACTAGCCAGGTGCCATACTAAGTGCTGGAAATAACAACAAAAACAGTAACAACAGAAAATTCTCCATAGCACTTATTGTAAAGCAGCAGGTGTAGATCTACGAGCTTAATGCATATTAACTTATTTCATTTTTGTTAGCCATATTAAGGGACACTATAGTTATCCCAGTTTGCACAGGAGAAAACTGAGGCAGAGAGAGATTTAAGAAACTGGCCAGTGAGTCGTCACACAGTTGGTGAGATGAGTCGGAATTTGAATCCAGACTCAATGTCAAATGGAGATTTGGAAAGGGAGAGTTGGGAAAGACTACAGAGATATTCCACACCGCCGGGTTGTGATCACAGTCTCGGGCTGACCAAGGGGCTTGCCTGGTGGCACAGCCAGTATGAGCCACGGTCAATGTGGAGCTCTGCTCTAAGCCAGGATACTTCTATGGTGGAAGCTGTTCTGTACTCATGTCAAAGGAATGTAGCCCAGGGACGTACAATCGAGGTAGGGAAGTTCCTCTGAAGCCTTAGCAGGTAAGACCCACCTGCATCCCAACTACCTGGCTGGTAGTTATAGCTGCCTTCTCTGGGGACATAACAGGAAGAATGTGGCAGTGGACAGATACCCCTACATTATGTGACTCATCAGTAGAGTTGTTCTTTGGCTGCTTTTCTCTAAATAGTGTCTAAAAACACAGTCCCAATGCATCCAAGACCCAGGGAGATAGGTGGACAGTGGGGACATAGCAAGCCTTGGGGTGGGATCTACTCGGTTCAGTTCAAGAACCATGGTCTATGGCAGTAGTAAGGCCTCAGAGAATTCTCATATCAGCACATTATAGGTTGATTTAGATATCACATCCCATAAACACCTAAGGGGCAAAGATGGGGGAGCAGCTCCTTGATCCTTTTGAGTCAAATGGGGACACCATTTAACAGACCAACCCAAGGATTACTTACTTTTCTAGGTCAGGGGTCCACAAACTATGGCCCTCAGCCAAATCCCATCTGCCACCTGTCTCTGCGAGCACAATGTCCTTGGAACAGAGCCATGTCCATTTGTGCAGTCAACATGGCTGAACTCTCGTTCCAACAGCAGAGCTGAGAAGCTGCTCTATGGCCTTCAAAGCCTGAAATATTTACCATCTGGCTCATTGGAAAGGAAGTTTGCCAAACTCTGATGTAGAGAGTATACCATACCTGAATTTGCTGTATATTAAAGGCTCAGGCACTGTGAAGCTACAGGTTAACTTGTAGGTTTCTGTAGAGCAGAAAAGATAACCCCAAAGTTCTATCAATGTTGCCATGTAAAACGTCAGTGATTCTGTTTGTGGCCATCACAGACTGGGTTTCACAGGAGGCTGATGCTGCCATGGACAATGGTGAGCTGGAAGTCTATGAAGGAATGTTCTAGGGGTCAGCCCTGCAGAGGGAAGGAAGCAGGACTTGCGGGGAGAGAGGCTGGGCTGGATCAGCTGCCACAGAAGGCTCAGCTGATGCCAAGGGTGCTCTAAAGACAGGAGAGAGATGATCCTCGAGAGACCCAAGCAGGGCCGAGAAGACTGGCCCTCATTCCTACTCATGGATCAGACCCTGGGTGCAGCCTGACTTCAGCCAAGGCATTCCCTGAAGGGAGCTGACAACTCAGAGCCTTCTGCTGGCTCCACTCCCAGAAGCTTGGGCACCTGAGGCTGACGTGAATGGCACAGCACGAGTCCCCACATTTACCCAACGTTTATCTTCTATGCTTCGTTTCAAAATGACTCTAAATACTGGGTTCCTCCAGCTCTTCTCTCAGCTGGCTTCACCAACTTCCTGGCTCCCCCAGTCAGGAGTTAAATATTTGACTTGGGTTCACTCTGGAATTATAACAAGGGAATGTTTTCAACTTTTTCACATTTCTTTTTGACAAAAGGCATGTGTTAAATGGCAATTATTATAATATTATGATCAGGGAGGAAGACTGGGTTCTGCTTTGAAGCTGACACATCCCCTAAAGGCTCATGTGATAAAGGCTTCATCCCCAACTCAGCAGAGTTCAGAGGTGGTGCTCTTGGGAAGTGACAGGATCATAAGGGCTCTGGCCTCATCAGTGGATTGATCCACTCAGGGATTCAGACGAATGGACTGAAATGAGACAAGGGAGTGAACTGCAAAAGGGAGTGGACCTTGGGAGGGGGGATGTCCTCAGAGACTATGACTTCCCGGTTTCTGGTCTTTCTCCCTCTCCCCCTCTCCCGCTTCACCTTCCCTTCCTCCCTTTCCCTTCCCTCCCCTCTCTCTCAGCTTCCTGGCCCTCAGGAGCTGAGCTGCCTTCCTCTGCCACACCATTTCAGCATGATGTTCTGCCTCCACTCAGGCCATAGCAATGGAGCCAGCCACCTGTGGACGGAGACCTCTGCCGCTGAGCCAAAATAAACCTTTCTCCAGGTTGATATTCTCAGATATTTTGTCACTGTGATGGAAAGCATATGGACACAGCCTTTATTTAAAATGAATGGATGCTCAGTCCCCACCTAGTGAGGATTTCATTCCCTCTGGGTCTTGCCGTCCAGCCATAACTGTCCTGAGGCACCAGGAAGCCAGGAAAGCAGAGAGCACCTTCCCCTCCAAGGCCACCTGAATGGCTGACTGGAGGGTGCAGGAAGGATGCCCTGCCCAGAGAGTTCTGGAAAAAAAAATAGCCAAAGGGGAAACCTGAGTTAAATCAATTGGCCATTGGAGTTGCTGTTGGTCAAAGGCTTAAAAGACACAGAGCCTTTATTTGGCTTGAGCTAAAGAATAGGGACCAGGCAGTACTTTCTCAGGAGTCTATAGTGATGTCTTTGAGGAGGCAAAATAATAGAGATGACATCCTGAACATTCTTGCTTTAAAATCCACAGTGAGAATCACAACTGTCAAGGCCAGGCATGGAGCAATAGAGCTGAGGGTGGGGCCACTGAGAGGGTTCCACAAGCCATGAAGAGGTGTCACATAAATCTCTACAAAGCCATAGATACTCTTATAATACCAGCAGCTCAGGAGGCCGAGGCAGGAGGATTTCAAGTTCAAAGCTAGCCTCAGCAACTTAATGAGGCTCTAAGCAACTTAGCGAAATCCTGTCTCAAAATAAAAAAATGAAAAAGGGCTGGGGATAACGGGGTAGGGCTCAGTGGTTAAGCACCCCAGGTTAAATCCCTGGTTCCACAAAAAAAGAGAGAGAGAGAGAGAGAGAGAGAGAGAGAGAGAGAAAAGAAAAAATAACACCTCTAAGGAAGGGAGAGAAAGGCTCAAGGAAGACTCTGGATGTAATAAATGCTTCCTGCAAACAGAGCACACAGCCGTGATGAAGGACAGCAGGCAATTTACTCAGAAATACAACCATAAGAGTAAGAAAGTGAAAATGGATGGATACAGGGATGGAGAGATGGACAATTAAGTTAAAGCAAACAGAAAAATGTTAATTGTAGAATCATCACAGTGGGAATATGGGTATTAACTGAACAATTCAAGTTTTCCTCATGCTTGAAATGTTCCATGATAAAACATGAGGGGAAAAACAACTAGTGATAATGCAGAAAAGACAAAACATAACCTCATTCTCTATTCCACATGTTAAATGTGTGCACACTTACAAAATATTCAAATTGGCATGCATGCATATATAAAATATATATATATATATATATATATATATATATATATATATATATATATATCACAAATATACAGTTTTGGGCATAGAAAAGGATAAGGTATTCAAGCTGGGTCTTTATTTCTACTAAGAAATGAATGTCACAATGCTTCCCAGACTACATAATTCAGAAAAATACAGACTATTTTTCCCTTAAAATAAGTTATTCTTAAATGCAATGAAATTGCTCAGGGCAAATAGCATTTATGAATAGTTGTCAGAAAATAACGACTATTCTGAATGATGCAAAACAAAGTCATTCAAACAATCTGAAGAAAAAGAACAAAATCCAAATATCATCCCCTCACCTTAACAACTTGGTTGAGTTGCCAAGGCAAAGGGGCCAAGGCAAAGGGCCAAAGGGAACACAGAGAAGCAAGGCCCTTTCCTTTTCTACTATGAGAGCAATACCAGATCCTCCCTGTGGTCACAGATAAGCTAGAGTAGGACCCAGGTATAATAGTTATGCTGTAAGTAATGTTAGGTGAACAACAATTGCACTTGAAAGGAACCCACCCCATAGTTTCCTGGATAATAAATTCATGCGACAATCCCACATGGCATTGCAGAATTTGCGCTTCAGTGGAAGCTTGCCACTCAGAGTCAGAGGCCTAGATCACCCTTGGATGTAAGGAGAAGCAGTGTGTGCTTGGGACCCGAGGCCCAGGGAAATTTATGAACTGGAATCAAGGGTGGGCAAAGGACAAATCAAAATGAGCAGAACCTGAAAATTATGAGCGATAGCAGAGGCATTAGGGCTGCATCAGGGCCTGCACGTGTTGTTGATGCACCCCAAGTTCATCAAGTCTGCCTGGTCCTTTCCTGGACACAACTGAGAACTTACATCTGTCTATGGACTATGCCACTCCGGTGTTGTAACTTCAGTTAAGGAGCAATGCAGTTCACTATACAGAGAACCAACTATGTCCACTTGGCTGGAATAAATTTATTACACAATAAGCACTCAAATATCAGCAATCACTAATATTAATACAAGAAAGTTTTACTAAGCATTTATTATGGGACAGATACTGTGCTAAGCACTCTCACAGATTAATCTTCCTAATCCTTATACAACTCCATGAGTTAAGAGCCAACACTAGCCCACTTGGCAGAAAAAGAAACTGAGGTTTCCTATGCCCAAGGCCACCAGGCATGAGAAGAAACAGGGACTGGAATCCAAGCAGTGGGATCCCACAGTCACCATAAGCACTCTAGCTATCTGTTAACTGGACCTGCACGGCTGACATGAAATGAAGGAAGAGCAAAGAGCACAGCAAATGTATTTACATCAGGGCCAGAGACCACGTGCTCAGGATGTAATAAGAGAGCAAGAAGCTTGACCCTGCACCCCATTCCGATGACACTGCCAACCCGGTCACCAAGACAAAGGGAGCTGGGAGCCCAGCAAAGAGGCAAAGAAAGCACTGACTTCCAGCTGCTGACTGCCAGCCAAGCCCTTCACTCTCCTTCTCAAATCGGGTAATGATATCACAACCAAACCACAAACAAGGGCATAATTAAAGCTCTTTTACTTTGATTTGAAAGTATCTGAAATCTGCCAAGCACCAGTCACTATACAGACCAAAGCAGCATGGCCCTAAGTCTATTTGGCTTTTCTTCTCTCCTGCTTGGGATTCTGAGAAAACTAACTACGTACTGAGCGCATGCGTTGTGCCAGGACCTGGTGAGGTGCTCTTTGCAAACACTATCTTATTAAATCCTGGCAAAAACTGTGTGGGACAGGCAAAGAGAGGTTAAGTAGCTTGTCCACGGGCACATAGCTAGCCTGGCAGAAGGATATTTTAAACCCAGACAATTACATTCAGCCCAGTTTTATTAAACCATGTGGCTACCTGGGACATTCTTCATCAGAAAGATATTCAGAAAACAGGGAGAAGGCAGCAAGCCTTCGAAAGTCCCCAGGATTAAAACCTGTTTATTAGTATAAAGTGGCAAATCACAGCTTGAGGGCAGCCCAGTCATCCTGGTACCCCCTGAGCTCTGGAAGACCAAAACTGCCAGGCCATGCCAAGATGATGTCACCATGAGAATGAGTATCGTTTGGCACAGCTGCTGCAGGGCTGGAATGCACTCAGGCAGTCCCATGCCACTCGATGGAGAGGGTGCCCTGAGGGACTGCAGTGTCTCAGTCAGCACCAGGTCCCCACGTTAGAGCCCTGGGGTCACTGTTGGGGAGCTGGGCAGGCAGCAGAGCTGGACTGCAAAATGTGGGTAGGAAATAGCTCAGGCCATCCTGCATCCTGGAGAAAATGCTAGAGGCGGGGGGGGGGGGCGGGGGGGAGAAAGTGGTCATGACTCTAAATGAAGAGAGTATATGAAGAAGGAAGCAAGTTGTCACCCTCCTTGGCACCATTCTGGACTAAGTCTCCATACCAGGCCACTTCGAAACCTGCCCGTGACCCAGCACTTGAATGTGATGACGATACCCCACCTTCACGCACATCAGTCCCCTGAGCCTTCAAGCTAAGGGCCCTAAAAGCCAAGAAGAATTCCAGTGGGAAACTGAAGCTTGGTCAATGCACAGACACACACAGCACAAGCCGGGGGGGGGGGAATAAACCCCTACACCCACCCTCAGCCAACTGCAATGTCAGGCGTGAGCAGAATCCTTTATCCCCCTGAGTCTCAGCTTCCAAATAATACATCAACAGAAGGACATGAAACAAAATCTAAGGCACTTGTCAGCACCTGACATCTAGAAGGATCTCAATAAATACCCAAGATTACTTATATTCACAAGTAATAGCCATCCCCTCAAATTCTTGCCTGGAGTTGAGCTCCACTATTCAGGTGGGCGTGGTCAGTGGGAGGTCCTGAACACAAAGCCACCAAGGTAAGGGCACTGACTGCATCTGTGAGAGTAGTAACTTTGTAGCCAGTAAGTATATAAATAGGACCACACTGTAGAAATAACACCAATGCTAGGACTAGACATCAGTCTGTCTTTGGAAGGGCAAAGCACAGAGCCACATCCATGTCCATGCCATGGTCCCCTGGGCTACGGGCATCCCAGAGGAATTTACATAGCTCTTGCTGATGGGAAGGGTGATCAGGAGTCATGCCAACCCAAGGCAGGTGCCACAGACAAAGGAGACAGATTGTGACTAATAGGAGGACTTGGGAAATCTCCATTAAAACAGACATGTGGGAGATGAGCGCTAACGTCATTTTCCAGCTGATAAGAAGACTTAGCATGTGGGGAAAAGATAGAATCCTGGAAGCTTCTGACAAGGATTTTTGTGCTCTGTTATGAGTAAAGGGAAAAACTTTCCACTGCATAATTAAAGGAGATCAAGGGGAAAAGCAGGACACTCTAAAAGAAGGGAATAATCAAAGGCAAAGACACAGAGATTAATACAGATACTGGGGAAATGGACCAATTAGACTTAGCATTCCAAAATAATACTTAGGAATCAATCCAGCATTCCTATGTGGTTTACAGGGCCCTGCAGAATCTGGCCTTCTAGCTACCTCTCTGCTCTCATCTCATACCACAATGACATTACATCTTGCAGACACATTGGCATTTCCATTCCTGGTCAGAGCAAGCTTAGTTCAACCCCAGGGTCTTTGTACTTCCTATTCTCTCTGCCTGAAACACTCTTGCTCCAAATAACTATAAAATTTGATCCTATACTTCTTTTAAATGATATGTGCCTAAAGAGGCCTTTAGGAAAATGCTCACTGCATGTTATCAGCTCCCAAAAAGGAAGGAATGGAGGCGATTGAAGGAACCAATTCAGACAGCCTATGGTAGCTCTTGGAGGGGATCTATTCCAATATGTTTAAGGACCATTACAGCAATTTAAGGGTTAATGTTTGACAAATACTAGATATCCATTAAGAGCAACTCAGAGCATCACTGGAAAACTGTAGGGGTCTCAGGCCAGCTGGTAAGCAGCCTAGGGCTCCATCTTCCTGTCATGTATGATTCCTGGCACTTGAGAGTTTGGCTGTTGGAATCCACAGCATTTGCTTGGTTCCTACCTGAGAGAGAGAGGAGCCAGGGCAGCTTCTCTGGCCTTGAGAAGCTCCTCACCTCTAAGCTCACTCCAGAAGCAGCCATAGGCCCCTTGTCCTTAGGGGTGAGCCTCGGGAGATACCCCTGGAGTAGGGAGATGGGGAGACAAGACCCAGTCGGATGTGGGAACAGTTCCCGGGCTGGGAGAGTAATACCAAAAGGAGCCAAAAGGGAGCAGAAGGCCTTTTCTCCTTGTGGGTCCGCAACCAGGTGACCCAAAGCAGAAGAGCAGGCTCAGCCACCACCACCTGCTTTCCGTGTCCCCACCTGCAATGGAAAGGCTCTTCCCTACTAAGGCAGCAAACATTAGAGAACATTAGAGAACCCACATCAGACCCTATGCTCTGGATACAAGTGAGCTCATCAAAGGTTTCCAGCTATAGAAACCCAGTATCTGGGACAGACACTGACTAGGTAGCTAAGCTCATTCTCCTCAATTCTAAAATAACATTCTTCTAGAGTTAATTGCGACAGTATGTGAAAAATATTCATGGGGTTGGGGATGTAGCTCAGAGGTACAGTGCTTGTACAGCATGCATGGGGCTCTAGGTACAATCCCCAGTACCCTGCCCCCCCCCAAAAAAAAAGTCAGCACAGGACTTAGTGTAGAATAAGCATGCAAAAATTTTTAATTCAAACAAGTCACCCTGATGATGTAAACAGGAAATGCCAAACCAGAATCTAAGTGTCAAAGTGTTCTCAAGAGATGCAAATTATGAAAATCACTTAAACCCCATTTAATACTAGAAAAAGACATTTCATAATAATTTCTGATCTTAATCTCCATTGATGAAATCATTAATAATGTCTTAAGACTTTTAAAAATATTTTTAATAGTTGTTGACAGACCTTTATTTACTTATTTATATGTGGTGCTGAGAATTGTACCCAGGGCCTCACACGTGTTAGGCAAGCACTCTACTAGTGAGCCACACCGGCCCAAGACATTTTTTCTCCTTAATCATTAGAAGAAAAGGCTCTGGAGTCACAAGGCCTGCTTTTGATGTCTAGAGCTGTGTGGCCTCTAGAAAGTTCTTTGACCTCTCAGGACCTCAGAATCCTCATCTAATAGCCATACCACTTTTGCAGGGTTTAGCCAGGATTCAACAGATGGATCCCTATACAAACCTCAGAACAGTGCCAGATTCCAACCCTGGTCTCATTGTTCTTTTCACTAGCTCATTTGTTGATGCGATTGTGTGTAGGAAGCTACAGTAGCAAAGATTCCAAATTGGGCCAGACCTTTGTGCGACACCGGCTCTCCTCCGTGGCCTGCTCTGTGAAATGTCACTATGGGTGAAGATGAAATGGACAACAGACAAAAAAGCACTGAGCAATGCCTGGCACAGGGTGTGCAACCACACATGTAGAAGCAGTAACAGCAACCAGGGTGTCCTATGAGGCTGTGGCACTGCTATTTCCAATTAGGATGTTACAAATATGACTCTGCTTCAAAAAAGGGGTGGAATCCCAATTTCTTTTTTTTTTCTTTCTTTTTTTTTTATTGGTCGTTCATAACATTACATAGTTCTTAATACATCATATTACACAGTTTGATTCACGTGGATTATGAACTCCCCCTTTCACCCCATATACAAATTGCTGTATCATATCAGTTTCCCTTCCAGCCAAGTGACAGCCAATTTCTCTGAACAAACCAGGAAAACACATGAAGTCATTTTGAGAGTATGAATCAGTTTTTAACACATCACCTTAGTACTTATTAAGGGTTATAAATCACGACTTGGAATTTATCACCCACAGTCATCTTAAGAGTATATAGCAGCAAAAAAAAAATAATTACAAATAATTGGGAGGGGAAATCCCTACAGAAATGACTGCTGGGTGAAAGGAAATACCAGGAGCAGAATGTTAAAGACAGGAAGGTTTTTAAATGCTGCCATGAAGGGGGTCCCAAGGAGGAGCCCCTGTATCTGAGCAAGAGAACCAGGCAGCGGTCAAATGCTCCGATTCCAACCTCTTGCGGCTTCTCCACAGAAGCTTTTGGCCTCTGGCATTCTCTGAGGGGCTCAGCTGATGGAATGACAATGCAAACCAAAAAGAGGGGATCCAGGACTTGATGCCAAGTGTTTCTCTTCATTCTCAGGACAAGTGGGCTTCAAGAAGGAAGCTACCCAAGTGCCTGCTGTAAATTAAATGCAGACCATTTATGCCAGCTATGAAAAAGAGGAGGGAGGACCTTATTATCAACCAGCCTCAAAGTATCTCAGCCACCTGAAGATTAAGATGAGCTGACGCTGAGGCCTGCATTCGGAGCAGCTGGTGAACGCGGCTCCTTCCCAAGTCCTCGCCACTCACCTCTCTATTAACAGTGGATGGCGCCCGCCTGGCCTTGCACCCTGGCTGGTGCCTGGTGAGGCTGGAATCTGCCACTTCTTGCCTCACCAGGCACTAACAGAGCAGTCCAACCAACTCCTTAAGGAACAAGGTGATACTGCAGCCCTTAGGACACCAGGTGATACCTACTGGCAAAGAAAACTCCAGTCTTTTGGGTCCATAACTGACTGGCTTTTTCCTTAACTGCATATATTCAGTGAAATCAGAGTGGGAATGAGAGGTCATGCAATGTACAGGTAGGAGTGGAAGTGGTGAATGGTGGACGCCCCCAAATCTGTACCATATTAGTAAATTTCACATCTCTCTGCTTGGCCATTCATTCATCCATTGAACAAATACTGATGAAAGGCTATCAAGCACCCAACCCTGAAGGAGAAACTGTGAGGACAAAAGACAGCAAATGCACAGCTTCAACAAGCCCTCAAAAGAATGTAAATGGTTGATCCCCAAGTACCCTCAGTAAGCTCATGTCCTGAGCCCGTATTTGAAGATACACAAACTACTCATCCACTTATTGTTCATACAGCAGGATCCCCGAATGAGCCACTTACCTTCTAGACACCTAAGAGCTGTCCTTGGGCAACATCCTGCCTACACACAATGCTGGGCTTACGGGCTATTTTAGAATCGAACTCTTCAGAAAGAGGCACCTTATTTGAAGACACTGATCTTAAGGGTTTTACATTCTAGAATCAATTGCAAAGGCGCCCTAAGAGAAGGCATTATGGTCATGCTCCCCCAAAAGCTCATGTATGAGTCAAAGAAAGAAAGTTCAGAGGTGAAATGATTGAGTTTCCACTGATTGGTACCTAACTGCAGACAGGTAGGGTGTGGCTGGAAGAAGTAGGTGTCTGGGGGTGTGTCTTTGGGATATATCTTTTATCCCTGGGGAGCAGAGTTCACTCTCTGTTTCCTGGTGCCATGTCCTGAGCTGCTTTCCTCAGCCATGTTCTTGCACCATGACATACAGAGCTAGGCAGTCAGCTATCTAAGTACTGAGCCCTCTGAAATCATGAGTTCCAAATATACGTTTCCTCCACTGTCTATTTGTCAAGTCTTTTGGTCAAAGTGATGAAAAAGCTGACTAAAACAGAGGGAAAACAAACCTGGCCAAGAAGAGGGTGGGAAAGACGATGGCTGGGAGGTAGCAGAATTAACCCCATTCAAGCACTACATCCCAGGCTAGTACTAAAAGACGACAAGGGTTTTTCCTAGGCCAAGAAGTCACACTGCTTGTGCTAGGATAACCATCTCTTAAAGTCTGGGCCAGAGGCACACTCTTCTGTAGCCTTTCTCAGCTGTCTCTGAGTTTATTTACCATGGGGGATTTGCATCCTGTTAGCTCTGGTAGAAAGTCCATGTTCCCGCTTGTGACTGATTGCCACTAGGGTTAAAAGCTTCTGATCCATGAGCGCAGGGTTCTCTTTTAAACCTCCAGTCCCAATATAGGACCCTTCCTTTCTTTAGGTCAATGGCTTAAATAGCAGAAGAGAAGAGAGGCAGAGGTTAGATGGCTGGTTGCATAAAGCACAGACTAAAGAAAAAATCTTTCTGTAGGAAAAAACAATGTCAAATCACTGAGTCTGTTAGCTCAGGCCACTTCCCCATTAACCTCCAACCAAAAACACAAACCTGTGTCTGGTACTCAGAGAATGGGTTTGGTATTTCAATTCCGTGGTATGACTGGCTCAACCACCCCAGAGCATGTTTTTAAAAAGGTCAAACAGAACATTTTTCAAAATGTAAATCAATCAATGAGGCCAAGGATAGATTCCCTCTGCTTCTTGCTTCAGAATAAGAGTTTACATTTTGATTTTCCCCAAAATACTTAGAGGACTGAGCAGGCCAGGCAGCCGGTGCTACATTTCTTCTTGTGATGTGCTCTTCCAGAAAGGTTTCTTCATCCACTGGCTCTCAGAAGAGAAGTTCAGATATTCACATGTAGGTCTGGGGCACACAGTGCTTCAGGTGCATTTGCAAGGAGACTCAGTCTATCAGACACAGAGCCCACCCTAAAGGAGGTACATTGTGTGGCCAGCCAACTCTCTGAATTTCAGCCTATTCTTATTCCGTCACTAAATAATGCAGGCCTTACTGATTCTGGAGGGAGCCCTACTGAAAACTCTAGAAAAGAATCAGACATGGGGTCCTTTGACCACCCCCCAATTCTCATCATATCAGTCCCAATACTTCTGATTAAAAAGAGAAGTGTCCTTTAAGAGGTGAATGGCTAAACTAAGAGTGCTACCGGCGACCATCATCAGCAATAAAAATAAATAAATTATTAATAAATGCAACAAGCTGGAGGGTCTCAAGAGGTTTGTAACCAATCTTGAAAGGTGGCATGCTGTATGATTCCATTTCTATAACATTCACAAATGACGTTAAAGATGGAGAACAGATTAGGGGTGCCCTGGGGTTAAGGAACAGGGGAGGGGTAGCTGCAAAGCGGTAGAACTGTTCTGCGTCTTGACTGCGGGGATCACACTGATTGATTCCTGTGGTGAAAATGCAAAGAACCAAATACTCATGCACACAAATGAGGACGGCTACTGTAAAACTGAGGAAATCCTTGGCAGGCTGTATCACTGTCATTTCCTGAGGGAGGTGGTGTGCTATAGTTTTGCAAGATGTAATCTCTGGGGGAGACTGAGTAAAGGGTAAACAGTACTCTCTAGTTTTTTTCTACACTTGCATATGGACCTGCAATTACCTCAAAATAAAAAAATAAAAAATTCAGGAAAGAAAGAAATACACAGTGAAGTGTGTGTGTAGAGTGAGCAGCATATCTTCCCATCCAGAGCACCTATTTCCTCTGAAGAGACCCAGTGAAAGGGGGAGGCCAGCCTGCTTCTTTCAGACATCCTGTTCAGGGCCCTGAGCATCTTATTAAAGAGACCCTGGCACCTTCACAAGACCAACTGCACTACCTTTGCAGCCCGATGTAGTCACATAAAATCTCCATCCGAAGTCTTATCAGCAATTCTTCAGGGATCTTGTTAAGAGTTGGCTGCACATTGGAATTGAGCTACCACTGCCCAGCATCCAAGCTGCATTCAGAAAGCCAAATACCAAACCTTGAATAGCATTTCTATTGGGGGAAAGTGGACCCTTAGTTTATATAAATGATACCTACAGCTGGACATCTATACATCTGTGGTAACCAGGAGCCCACCTTCCAAAAACTGATGTTGATGTTTAGCTGGAACAATTGTATGGCTCCCTGATCATCCTTTTTCTCTCCTTTGTTTTTTCTTCTTAATTTTCATCCATATTTTTTGTGTGCATCCTAAAAACCACACAAATGTTGACTTTAGTTTCATGTGGTACACATCAATGCTAGCTACAATTGTAGAAACACACCACTCCCTCAAACACATTCGTAAATTCTCCCAAGTGCCGTATAAATTTCAAACCATTAAATAAAATGATTTTATACCATCCTTGTGGATGTTACTAACCCTCACCCCCACCAATGACATCAATGTTTCCATAGTAACTAATGCACTTCAAAGTGGAAAATGCAGATGGTGACTTAAAAAGAAAAAAAAGGCAGACAAAATAAGTGATAGAAACTAAGCACATCAAAGTGTAAGTAGTAATGCGGAATGTACCTGCATTATGGGCGCCGGCTCAGGGATAAGCAATAAATATTTTAGTAGAACCCTTATGCTAACAGATATGCTATAGAACAATGGCCTATCAAATTACAGGATTGCCCGTGCAAGGGGGGCTGCCCAATTCAGTGTCCTCCCACCTAAGAATGGACATGTGGAGAAAAGCATGCTCAAAAGCAGAGGTGTGGATCACAGGCTGATTTTCAAAACTCACGTGCTTTCTAGCTATGTTGTGAGTGTGCCTGAGCATAGCTATTTCAGAAGTATTTGCAAACCAGGAATACAAATGCTTACAAAAGAGAAATGGGTCAAACTTGGAGTGAGAGAAGCAGACCAATTCCTATTCCCTAAATGTAAGAAAAAATAAAAGCTCTATAAAATGTAACATTTTTCTCTTTAAGCATAAGTCCCCTTTCCATGGAGCCACTTTTACAGATACTGCAAGCATTTCATTGTTTACATGTCTGTGAATGAAGATTTTTTTTTTAATCTGGGAGTAAAACTCCACACTTTTTCAGTTGTAAGGATGGTAGCTGGGAGGTAATGGATCTGGTTGGTTTGACACAAAACTAGGATCCAATTTCAACATAACAGAGTGGTGTGGGAATGCTGATCTATCCCTGACAAAATGTCATTCTCAACATTGTCTATGCACCAAACAGAAGTTTTGGGTAGTCTGATCATTTAGTCTCTGTGCTATGGGAGTCAATATTTTTAGAAGGCCAGAGATGACATCCTGTTCTGTGAACAGCAATGGGCTAATTTCCTCTGATGGCATTTGGGTACAACCAAGACCTTCAAATATGCATGGCACATGGAGGTAGTTTAATTTCTAGGATGCTAAATTTTGCCTCATTTGTCAATTTTGTGAATTCATGCTCAGCATCACTTTCTGGAAAGCACTGAGACGCTATCCTTTTCACAGAACTCTCTCTGTGGGCCCCATCACCTACGGAATGGAGGTCTAGTACGACGGCTCCATCAATTAACTTATTTCCTTCCTTCTGGCTGCATTGGACTTGTATGAGTCAGTTTTCTGTCACTACAACAAACACCTGAGATAATAAACTTATAAAGATAAAAGGTTTGTTTGGGCTCCATTTTGGAGGTTTCCATTCATCATTGGGGCTGCTTTGGAGGTTGTGGTAAGCCAGCCCATTATGGTCAGAAGCCCATGGTAGAGCAAACCCGCTCACCTTGTGGCTGCGAACAAAAATTTGAAAAAGGAAGAGACTAGAGTCCCAAAATCTCCCATAAGGGAATATCCCTAAGACCCGACAACCTCCCACTGGGCCCTTCCTCTCCCAACAGCACCAAGCTGGGGACCTAGACTTCTACACATGGGCTTAGGAGACGCTCAAGATTCAAACTACAGTCGTCTTGAGATTGCTTCAAAACATTACCTAAAAGGTCACATGGCTTTTAGCCAAAACCAGTATGAAATCTTTTTTGCCTAGAATTCAAGGTCTTTCCCTTACCTGCTTAAAACTTCCATCTGATGAGGCCATCTTCCTTCCCTCTTTCCCTGAGGCGTCATCCCTCTTCCTTTGAGAGAACACATCCCCTCTGCAGTGCTCCTCCATTCTTCAGGGCCCTCCCATCCCCACCAAGGGACTCTTTACATTCAGCCACCCACACACACTCTCTCCAGAAGGTCCGCCATGGCTCTGATGTCATAGGCAAAGTCCTGCAGCAGAAGCCCCTTCACAGAAGAGGGTGCATTTTGATAGGCCACCTCCCCAATATTTGGGAGAGTGCCCAGCAAATCACAGAAGTTGGATAAATAGGTCTTGAATCAATAAAGTCGAGTCAAAGAATACAAACATCTTAAAAAGGTTGAAGGGTCAGAGAAAGAAGACACTGGAGCCTGACGCCTGGTATTTAATAAATAAATAAATCAAGACCAGGGGAGCTGTCATCCTTTTTAGAGGCTTCTCACCAAATTAAATGAAAGATTAAATAGTTGTTTAAGTGGTTACAACAACATAAAATAAAGGAAAAGATTCTTCCACATCACAGTTAAATTTAATGCCTCTGATCAATAAAAACTCTTTTAGAGATCAGGAAATAAATAACAGAAGCTCCACATAATAGAGAATGACTTTAGGAAAGAGGTCTGTTTCCATCCAACTGCAGAAGGAACTTAGGAAATGAGGTTTCTCATTCGGTGGACTTGAATCCGATCCATTTGGGTCAAACAGCAGGACCCCAAACCTATTGGCAAAAGCAAAATATCTATAATTAGCTGATGTCGTTGGGGCTCACAGGCCAGCAACATGAGCAGGGGGAAGGCCCCATGGCCCACAGCACATGCCTCTACCACAGACCACGTCCATGAGGACAGAGCGAGGGGTGCAAGGAGAAACCTACAAGGTCATCTGGAAGATACTGTGCAAAACACAGCAGGCTGCTCAGTGAGCTGGTGGGGAGGAGAGGCCCACAAGTCTGCAGAGGAGCTCCAGCATGGGAGCCTTCAGGGTCACACTGAAAGCCCCCCAGGAGCCAGGTGTGCCTTTCATTTTGCCAGCCAGTCGAGAACCTGCAGAAGGGCATGCCCAGAGAAAGGAGCCTATCCTTGGCTCTGGACAGAAAAGACTGGGCATGCTGAGAAACGCCACCTGGGAAGAGAAAGCGGAAGGCAGAGATTTAACAAAAGGCAGGGTCTTATCTGGGGACCTGGGGCAAAAAGATCTGAGATCACAACTCTTTCAGACTCAAGAGCAGGGCACAGCAGACTTGTTCTCAAAACGACCAGATAAAGGATATTCTGGGCTTTGCAGGTCAGATTATTTTCAGGCCACATGGTCTCTGTCAGACCATAATAACAGATAAGTGGATCAGCATGGCTACGTTCCAGTAAAACTTGATCTACACAGACAGACAACAGGCTGTAGTTGGTACTTCTGGCTCTAGAACCACCCCCACTGTTCCATGTTTGCCACTGGTTTCCAGTTACCCCAGTGCTTCTGCACTGTGGATAACAGTAAACCCCTCATAGCCAAAAGGGCCTGAGGAGCTGTCTCCTGGACCTAGGAGGAATGAGAGAGACTGATAAGAACAACAGATAAGCTGATGTTTATCATACAACCCACGTCCTGTAGTAGGCACTTCACCTGTGGTGACTCATTTCCCACTGAGGAAAATCCTCTGGACAGGTACTTTCATCATTCCCAAGCTACAGATGAGGAAACCGAAGGGTGACAGATCAACAGAGTCTCATGGGACAGGGAATGCCAGCACTGGAATCCAGGCTAACTTGCTCCAAAGCCAAGTTCTTATCCTGTGGACACAGTAAACTGGAAAGACAGTGCTGACATCAGACGACCGAGCCCAAGGGACAGACTACAATCCACAGAGCAAAAGTAAACAAGGGATGCAAGAGGAGCCAGGCCTACAGAGTGACTTGGTAACAGAACTATAGCTGGGTCCTCAATGCTGAGCTACCCAAGACACAGCACTGAGGTGTCTGAAGTGCCAAATGATGTGTGGTGAGTACTTCCTCCAGGGCCAGGCACAGAGCAACATGCGGTCAGGGGTGGAAACTGTTAATATGGGTAGGTCAGTCAGTGCCTACTTGGGATTTCAGCAACTGCCTCATCTGTTGAAATCCTGCTAACCCAGATTGCTTGTCACCTATAAGAAAGGGCATGTCCCTTTCACATAGCATGGTCTGGTTGGTTTGGATCTATATATACACAGGTAATGTGTGTATGTGTATGTGCACACGTGTGTGCAGGTGTGTACATATGAATCAAGTATGCCAGATCTTAACTATGATTCAATCCCAAGTGGTAAGGACATGGGTGCCCATAGTACTATAATTACTACTTTGTTTTTGTTTTTGGAGAAGCTATAACAGAATCAAAAATAAAAGTGGAGTGAAAAACACCCCGATTTTTTCTCCCAGGATTGTAGGAAGTCTGAAATGACATAATTCATGACGCTTTGAAATCCACTAAAGGCTCCACACAGGTCAGATGATATTGAACTCATTTTGGTTTCTGGGAAAACTGAGACCCACAGTCCCCTTCATAAGTCTTTAAATAAATATCAAAGTGTTAGTAATCTGTGGAATGTTTTTGTGAGTGAGATAAACATAATTTTGGACTAAAAGTTTGAAAAGTGCCCATTTGGTGAGAAAGTAAATATCACTGAGAGAGACCTGCTCCCACTGGCTCCTGGAGCCCTATAATTTGGTGGAGGTTACGAGGGCAGAATCATTACATAACGGCCCTTGTTTTTGAGTTTTGAGTGGCTGGCGGTTGAGATCAAGAACGCAAGTGAGGCTGAACACACACAGGTGACTGCAGGGACCTGTGATCTGCTGTGGAATGTGTAAAAGTTCATTTCCAGAGCATGCCCAAGTGGAGGAGACAGACAGATGGCCACGGACTCTGCTCTCAGCCCAGTGAAGTCTGTTCCATGCTCATCAGAGATTTCCTCCTTTTAGAAGGGGAGCACTGTCCTCTCACAAGTAGTAATGTCAGAACACTCAACATGCTTAAAAACATTGAATTCAGCTGCAACTTTTTTCCTTCTCTGAGCAAGAGACTTTAGAGTAATACAGGACAAAAGAACACAGGAACAAACACTGGCTGAGCAAGTTCTTTATCACCGATGGGTTCTCATTTGTTCATCTGTAAAACAGAAATACAGGCTGAATGTCTCTTTTATCTGAAATGCTTGGGCCCAGAAGTGTCTTTGGATTTTCCATGATTTTGGATTATTTGCATGTATATAAATGAGACATGTTGAGGATGGGACCAAATCTAAACATGATATGTGTTGGTGTTGTTGAACACACAGCCTGAAGGTAATTTTATACAATCTAGTGCACTTGCATTTTAACCGACCTGTCATACTTGAGGCCAGGTGTGGAATTTTCCCACTTGTGGCCTCACGTCTGTGCCCAAAATGTTCCTGATTTGGGCAGCATTTCAGATTTCAAAGCACTTCAGACTTTGGATTTTATAATCAGGGATGCCTAACCTGGAGTGACAATTACTTTACACGATTTATGTGGGAACTGAATCAGACCATTTATGTCCTTCCTAGTGCAACTCAAAAAATATCAATTCCCCTTCTGCAGACAGTTCCATTTTGACTCCTTCCTCTTTTGTGGCCATCCTCTTTAATTTCATCATCCCCTTTAATAATTCCGGAAAGGAAAACAATTAAAAGAAATGAGGAAACTATTTATACCAGCAATCAAAACTGTAAGCAACCTACCCTCCAAGAAATGGGGGTTGGAATATAAGGGAATAGAGTGGAGTATTAATCTTCTTTCAATGGTGCTAGACACTTTCCAATTAAAACTGTCAAGTTAAGCTTCCGTTTAAAAAAAATCCAAAAACTGAAAAAGAAAATGTTTGAAGCAGAAATAAAATAATTACCAGCAAGAAGAAGGTAAAGGAGAAGAAAATGTGTACAACCCAATGTCATAAAGTTTTAAAAATGCCCACCAGGGTGGGAATGCAGCTCATGGTAGAGCGCTTGCCTAGCATGCACAAGGACCTGGGTTCAACACCCAGTACAAAAAAAAAAAAAAGAAAAATGCCTACCCAGGGAGGTAAAGGCAGACTGGTGGCACAGTGTGCCAAGGCTCATAGCCCCACATCCAGCCTAAAGAAGATAGAACAGTGAATGAAAAACTAAAATCCTGAAGGTTTTCATTAACATCACCAAACCCAGGGGAAACACATATATCCCTTCTTCTTTCATACACCCTCTGGGGAGACAAGGACACCAGGGACCACCTTGCTGACTACCCCTGCTGGAGGGAAGTCCACACAGGAAGGCCAGGCTCACTTCACAGGACCTTTACAAGATCCCAGAAGCAAAAGCCACTTCTCCTAGTCAAGGCTACCCAGCACCCAGCACCCAGCACCCAGCACCCAGCACCCAGCACCCCGCCTACAGCAGCTTAGCCAGCCCCGGGCACTCTCAGGCTACAGAAGGTGCACACAGAAAGGAAACACCAGCTTGGTCATAAAGGAGGGAAAAAAACAATAAGCCTTCAAGTCAAAACTCACACACACCTAAAACAACAAAGATCCTCGCTGACTACTTGGAGCAAGAATAAAGTGATTCAACAGCAAGACAAGAGCATCCACAAACAAAAACTCCTAGAGAAAAAAACAAGAAAACAATACTGCATCAAAGTCAAAGATCCCTGCTGAAAAGAAAACATAAATCAAGAAGGGAAAGATTCCTCCCAAGAGATCTCTGAGCCACCAAATTGAATAAGAATATGTGTTCAGCCCATGGAGAACTCAAAGGCAACGTTTAAAATAAGAAGTGTGCAGACCTGAAGGAAAGAAATTGGGAACTCACTTCAACATTAGAAAATGAACTCATGAAAGAGAATCCACAGAGAACTAAAGAAAAATGACTTAAAATCAATTTACTGACCAGGGGAAACCTAAAATTAAACATGAATATAGATTAAAAAAAAAAACAAAGGATCAAAGTAATAAAAGCAAAAGTGACACAATGGAGTTCACAGACTTTCCAAGATACAGAAAATCAGTGTCCTTAAAGCAGGGAACCCAGAAAGTGTTCCAAGAGACAACAGAAGAAAATTCTAAAATAAAAAATTGATCATTGAAAGAATATATCACATTCCAAAACTATGGCATATATCATACAGCGGTAATATATATTGGGATTAACTTACAGATCAAATATTTGAAAAGGATTCTTCAGGCATCTAATGTATAGGCAAATAATCCATAAAGGCAGAAAAAAAATCCATAGCAACATCCAAGGGCCGAAGATAGTAATTGTAACTCTTTTTGAAGGCAGTTTTCTAATTTTTCCCCCCAGTACTAGGGAATGAACTCAGGGGCACTCTGCCATTTACCACTGAGCTACATTCCCTGTACTCCATTTTTTCTAATTTCCCTCCCTTTTTTTTTCTTGTTTTGAGACAGAGTCTCACTAAGTTGCTGAGGCTAGCCTTGAATTTATGATCCTCCTGCCTTGGCCTCCTGAGTAGCTGGGATTACAGGTATACATCACCAAGCCCAAGCAAGAATATATACCTTAAAAATTATATCTAACCATCCAACCATTGTTCCATTCGTGAGACTAAAAAGAACTCCAAAATGAAATACACCTGGTCCCCAACTTTCAAGGGTTCCACTTGATTTTTCAACCTCATGATGATATGAAGGTACAACTATGCAACCACCCTGTTTTTTCACTTTCAGTACAATATTCAGTAAAGTACATGAAATATTCAATACTTTATAAAGAACGCTTTGTGTTAGACAATTCTGCCCGACTGTAGGCTCATGTAAGTGTTCTGAGTACATGTGAGGTGCCGATGGGTTAAGTGTATTAAATGCATTTTTGTTTTTTGAGTGTAAGAGTAAGATTTATTCAAGTGTGAAAAGAAACAGAATTCCCACAGGGTGAGCAATGACTCAAGAGAAGTTACCCTTAAATGCATTGTTGACTTAAGATATTTTCAACCTAGCATGGGTTTATCCAGTGTGACTCCACTGCAAACAAGGGACATCTGCACTCCTAACAGTAATGACAAGGGGGACCTATCCCTTCTTCTTCCCCAAGTCCATACCTTGAGCCACACTAGAGGAACCTTCTAGAAAAGGCATGTGCATTTCTGAGTTCCTCGATCGGGTCCTCCTGGCAACTCTCCCAAGAGGTAGCACTGTAAGGGAGAAGGAAGGCTTGCCCTGACTTCCTGTCCTCTCCGGTAAACAGTCCCCTGGTGTGCATATTCTCTGCTCCTCTGGAAGGCAAGTTTACCTGAGCAGGTGCACACCTGCAGGGACTAAGGACCTACAGTTCTGAGTTTTATTCTGTGAGCAAAGTGCAAACTGAGTTTTCCAATCCAAACTCCAAACTTCTCCATACAATTTTTTTTTGTACTCAGGATTGAAGTCTGGGGCACTCGACCATTGAGCACATCCCCAGCCCTATTTTTGCTATCTTTTAGTATTGTATTTAGAGATAGGGTCTTACTGAATTGCTAAGAGCATCACTTTTGCTGAGGCTGGCTTTGAACTCACGATCCTCCTGCCTCAGTCTCCCAAGCCACTAAGATTATAGGCATATACCACGCCACCCAGCCCCAACTGATTCTTAATCAGGAAAAGGTTACCTTAAGGGCAGAGAAGAAACAGTGACTACTTACCAAGCCTCAAAACCCCAGTATGGCTCATGATTATTTCTGAATGGAGGATATGGAATTTCTTAAAATATTTTTCACCTGCATATTATTCCATAATGAATAAGTGTTATGTTTATTAAAAACAATATGGTCAGTTTTCCTTGAAACCATGACCAGAAAATATCTTGATGGCACAGGAAAATATTCATAATGGTCTCGGAGAACGAATAGGTTCCTAAATAGACTGTGTACTGAGATCCAATTTTATTATTATATTTTTAAAAACCACAATAGCAACACATGCTGCTGAGAGGCCTGGGCTAATAGGTATTTTGGATGGCTTATCTCATTTAGTATTCATAAAATCACCTGAAGTAAGTATAAATTCATTCCGATCTTAGAGAGGAGGAAGTTGAAAATTAAAGAGGGAAACTATAATTTGTCCAGAAGCCACACATAAGTAATAACAGCAGGCATGAACTTCTAAGGCCTCAAAGTCTACATGTTTCCCACTCTGGTCCTGGAAGTATATAAATGCAGTCAACAGAAAGGCTGAAAGGACACAGGCCAAAATGTTGACATTTGATGCCAGGTTCTTGGGATGATGGGCTATTTTTAATCATCTTTCGATACTCATCTGTATTTTTCAAATTGTCAGCAAATACATACATTCCTTTGTAATATGAAAACAGTAACATCTTTATGTTAAGGAAGGAAGCCACGAGCATGAACTTGAAGTTCAGGTCAGTGGGGAGCCAAGCCACATGTCCATACGATACACACTTGATGCTCGTGGGCTCCCGGCCTGTGGATGAGGGGAATGCTTCCTGGCCTCACTCCACGTGCTCTTTATTTGGCTCAAATGGAATTTGTTCTCCAAAGATTCATTTGTTGAAATTTGGTCCCCAACGTGCTGGTATTCAAAGGTAGTGGGACCTATAAGAAGCAGGGGCCTAGTGAGAAGGGACCGGATCATGAGGCCCCGTGCTCAAAGGGGATTAATGCAGCTATCACAGGACTAGGTGAGTTCCAGTGAAAACTAGTCATAAGCAAAGTCATCCCATGTACTTGGTTCTTTTGCATATGGATGTGTCCTCTACCCTTCTTTGCCCTATTATGCAACCATGGAGACCTTCACCAAATGCTGATACCATGCTACTTGGACTTTATGGCTGCCAGAATCACAAGCCAAGTAAGCCTCTTTACCTTATAAATTATCCAACCTCAGGTATTTTATTATAATAAGATTAAGATACCCTGCTACACAGGCCTAGAGCTGATGGAAAACCACCTTAAGAAACCTCCTCCCAGCCTCCAGTTCCTAGATTACCCAATAGTCTGTCAGCTCTGCTTGCAGGCCAGCTTCTCTTTCTGGTCCTAAGGACTATACATTCCCAGGAGGAGTACCCCCCTCTCAGCCAGTTTGCCAAGTTTTCAAGGAGAACAGGAGGGGAAGTTTGAATGGCCTCCTTCCAATTTTTAAACTGTAAACTGCACGCCCACTTTTTGTTTGAGAGACATTTCCTCTGTGTGAACACAGTTTGTTCTATAACCAGCTTTAAAGTTATCCAGAACTGATACATTCAGGGCCAAGCTAAAGTGTTTAAAAAAAAAAACAGACAAATGCAATAGGGCCTTTCCTAATTTTAGCTCATCTTGCAGAAATCTAATGTGTAGATAATTCAAAAGAGTGGTTCAATGCATTTTTATATGCAGAGGTGTCATCATGTCCTTGAGGCCAGGAGTCTATACAAGGAATCCTAGAACTCCCCCTCCTCCTGGTGAGCACACTGTTCCAGGACAGTTGGAGGCCTTCATTCAGCCTCTTGGCCACACCACACACTGAAGTCATGGCTGCTGGGTCTGAGCATGCCCTGGATAGAGCTATCTTCTCCCGGCCGACTTCCAGCAGCATTTTACCACACCACTTCAAAGCTGGGAGCTGGAGAGATAGAAGCATTGCCAAGACAGGTGCCAACAGCCCCCGCGCTGCTAACTGGAGGAGAGACTCCAGAATGCCAGCTCTGACATGCCACTGTGTGGCTATGGCCCTGAGTTCCCAGCCCAAACCTTCTTCACTGTCATCTTCCCACCCCCACCCATCTCTGGGGGCTGTCCCCAGCCAGCATCTTACCAGCCCTACTCCTGACATCTTGGATCTACCCCAAGCAATGTTGAGAAAATTATCTCACGTCTTTAACCATAAACATCCCCCCCTCCATTCACCAGGCCCATCTCCAACAGTACCTCCCACTTGAGCCCAATATTTTGCATCTATTATTAGACACCACACTGTCCTGGGTAAAAGCTGACCCAGATGCAAGGCTCCAAGAGGGCTCAGCCCCTGCCCCGCCCAGGACCTAAAATATTCTAATGAATGAATCATTAATGAAAACCTTATAAACATGACGTCTTCCCCATTAGGATACATAAACTCCATGAGGGCCAAGCACAGGCCTTATTCAACTGTATGCTTGCAGCACTTAAGGAACTTGTCAAAGTTAATGAGTTTGGCAGAGACCAAGCTAACAATTTTTTTTTTAAAAAAAGGAGTCTATGCTGAGAAAGTCTGAGCATCATACCACTCCTACCCTTCCCCTAAAAACACAAAGATGCACGAAATTAGAATGCAGATATCTGGTCCTAATATAATGGAAGCGTGGTTACATTTTTTTATAGAAAGAAAACAAGGATTGTCATGGGACAGCATTTCTGCAATGCATACCTGGCCAAATCTGAGACTGGCTGGCACAAAGCAGTGATCGTCTCTTTTGATCTCAATTGGACAGGGCTTCAGGGAGGACACAAAGGCCACTAAAAATTTTATCAAATGTAGCTTCTGCTAAGGAACCCTGCAAGAACTCATGTACATACACATATCCGAACCCTGCAAGAACTCATGTCCATACACATATCCACAGAGAGTAAATATACATAGTCAGAAGGCTTACCCACAGATATGTCTAGCATTTTTTATATGTATTCTCCTTAGTCTGATGATGAAGGGGAAACCCTACATTCAGCTAGGTCCACAAAGAAGAAAGGAAAGGTTCAGAGCTACTCAATTCAAACAGGGTCACCCCATGGCCCAGACACCTCCACCCCAGAGAAGCATGGTTACATTTTTTATAGAAAGAAAACAAGAGTTGTCACGGCACAGCATTTCTTCAAAGGCCAAGCTTCCTGGCTGAAGAACTCTCTTACCAATAGCCCAAAACCCTTAAGAGGGACTGAGAGTTTGCCTTAGTTTTCTTTGTACCCTCAGACCAGTTACGGGTCCTTCGCTTGTTTTTTTCTTCCTGCTGGAATTATATGCTGAAGTGTGCTACTCTTACCCCTTAGAAAAAGATACACTGAAGTCCTAACTCCTGGTACCTGTGAACATGACCTTATTTGGAAACATGGTCTCAGAAGATGTAAGCAAGTTAAAATGAAGGTATTCGAGCGAGCCCTAGCCCAAAATGACTGGTGCCCTTCTGAGAGAAACACAGGGGGAATGGCCACATGACAACAGGCAGAGATCACCCTGACACAGGTTCAAGCCAAGGACACGGAGGGCCACTGGTCACCATCAGGAGCTGGGAAGAGGCAGGGAAGGATTCTACTCAAGGTCGTGGAAGAAACATGAGCCAGAGATAGGTTGCTTTCAACTTCCAGCCTCCAGGGCAGTGAGAAAATAAATCTGCCGTTTTAAAGCCACCCAGTTTGTGGGAATTTATTACAGCAGCTCTAGGAAACTAATATACCTGGCTCTTTCCTTCAAAAGGGCCCAGAGAATCCCATCTATACTCATCCACCCTCCTATCCCCAGCTCCACTTCCACCTCTCCATCAAAGGATAAGTTTTAGTCAGGTTTTTCGCTGCTGTGACTAAAGGATCCGACCAGAACAACTGTGGAGGAGGAAAGGTTTATTTAAGGTTCCTGGTTTCAGAGGTCTCAGTCCACAGAAGGCCAGCTCCTTTCCTCAGGATTCAGGTGAGGCCGAATATCACCGTGGAAGAGTGTGGCAGAGGGGAGTGGCTTACGTGATGGTCAGAAAGAGAAACTCCACTTGCCAGATACAAATATATACCCAAAGCCACACCCCAATTCCCAACTCCTCCAGCCACACCCCAACACTTCAGTCACCACTTAGTTAATCCCTATCAGGGGATTAATTCACTGATTGGGTTAAGACTCTCACAACCCAATCATTTCCCCTCTGAGCCTTCTTGCACTGTCTCACATGTGAGCTTTTGGGGGACACTTCACATCCAAACTATAACAGATAAGCTATCAATTCCTTTTTCTTTAATGTATAGATACAGATATAGATATGCATATGAATGTAGATATATGTGAGAATATATAACCTAATTTTGATCCAACATCTGTGGCACTAAAAATGTTACAGAAGGACCCTATTGTCCTATAAACTCTACAAAAGGAAAGGTATAAATAAAATATGGAGTTCATTTCTGCTCCCCCACTTCTCCCACATAAAGCACAACAGAACTCAGCTCCAGTCCAGATAGGCAAAAATGAACAGGCATTCATGGTAAAAGGTGCACCTGGATCCTGAAGACCTGCAGAAAGCCACAAACATAGCTGCTATGCCCAGGGAATAAGGACAGGGGAGCAGAGAAAAGAACTGGGACGGAAAATGATACAGCCCATGGTAGAAGCCTGGTACAACAGGTCTACCTGGCGTGACCAGTATCCTCCCCAATCCCCACCCATCTGACAGTGCCATCCCCCCCCCAGGATTGGTGAAGCATGATGCTGAGGGGGTCAGGGGCCAGCAGAGGGGCCCCAGAAGAGAATAAATGAACAACCAGGAGGTGATAGAACTGGGCCCACCACCTGTGACCACCACAGTTTGGTTTACTTGGCACAAAAGGAAAAGTAGCCACAAAGGTAACAAACACACCTCAAGGCAAGCACAGTCCTGCTCCTCTTTGGGGATCTAAAATGTTTCACTTGTCATACTGAAGAGTCTTGCTGATAGCCTGAGGTGCCACATGCCCTTGAGTTATTTTTAATTGCTGTTTCTGTTTTTAAAAACAAATGCTTTCCCTAATTAACTCCAAAGTGTCTAAAGGCAAATAAATACAAACATGTTTTTTTTTTATCTGTTCACTAGATTAAAGGATAGCCTATGGTGCCTATTAGAAAATATGAAGTCTATTTTTTAAAAATCCTGTGAGAGTAATAACGATGTTTTCAGCATCCATCAGAACAATACAGGTTGAATATCCTTTATCCAAAATGCTTAGGACAAATGGTATTTTCAGATTTGGGATTTTTTTTAGATGCTTTGGAGTATACATAATACACAGAGAATGGGACTCAAAGTCTAAACACAAAATTAATTTCTTTCATTTACACCTTATGCACACAATCTGAAGGTCATTTCATACAGTACTTTTTGTGTGCTAGCATCCTGTAACCTGTCATACACGTGAGCAGTTGCGGAACTTTCCACTCTTGGTGTCATATTGACACATACAAGATTTCAGAGTTTGGAAGTTTTCAGATTTGAACTTTTGAATCAGGGATGCGCAATCTGTATTTATTTATGTATGTTTATAATCATTATTTCTGAAATTAAAACACCACTATCTCCATTTCCTGACTGCTTACCTGCTCACACCTGCCAGCTAATGTAGGCTGGCTCTGGAGGGTGATGCAGCACATTTGGGTAAGTGTTAATTCTGTGCCCTGATTTTGCCTAAAATGAAAGCAACAAATGCAGATATTTTACAATGTTAAACTTTCATCCTTCAGTGTCCCTGAAGGATTGGTTCTAGCATCCCCATCTGATACCAAAATCTGCAGATGTTATAATCCCTAATATAAAAAGACACAGAAGTATGCAAGCAGCCTGAGTTTGATCCCTAGTACCACCAAAAAAAAAGTATAGTATTTGCATATAACCTTAATACATTTTCTCATACATTTAAAATCATCTCTAGATTACTTGCTTACTGCAATGTAAATAGTTATACATTATTGTCTAGGAAATAATAACAAGAAAATTAAAAAGTCTGTCCATGTTCAATACAGTTGCAATTCTTTTTTCAAATATTTTGTTTGGAGATTGGTTGAATCCAGGAATGAAAAACCTCCATAGAGGGTGAAGATGTGGAGAAAAGGGTACACTCATATATTGTTTGTGGGACTGCAAACTGGTACAACCACTATGGAAAGCAGTATGGAAATTCCTCAAAAAACTAGGAATGGAACCACCACATGATCTAGCTATCCCACTCCTTGGTATATTTCCAAAGGCTTAAAAATCAGCGTACTACAGTGATGCAGACACATCAATGTTTATAGCAGCACAATTCACAATAGCTAAGTGCCCTTCAATAGACGAATGGATAAAGAAAACGTGGTATATATACACAATGGAATATTCCCCAGCCACAAAGAAGAATGACTTTATGACATTTGCTGGTATATGGATGGATCTGGAGACTAACATGCTAATAAACTAATCCCCCAAAAATGAAAGGTCCAAAGTTCAAATGTTTCCCTGAGGATAAGGAGAGATGAGATTAAAAGGCCAGTGGAGTAGACCAGAGGGAATGAAGGAAAGGGAAGGGGACTGAAAAAGGAAAGAGTGGAACTAATTTGACATAACTTTCCGTACATACATGATTATACCACAGTGAATCTCACCATCATTTACATCCATGGAAATTAATTTTTAAAAAACTATTTTTAAAAAAGGCCCAAGACATATCTCCCAATACCAGAATAAGGACAAGCATGGGACACAGAGATAACAAGTCTATGAGAAAATCGGTTCCACCTATGCATCTCTGGAATGAAAGGGACTGCACTTAGATTTAGCTCAAAGGCTGTTGGCTCCGAGTACCACTCCCAGCCCAAACACAGCAAGGCAAAGCTGCCCACCTGCTCCCATCAACTGCAAGATGCAAAGCTGCAAAGTTGCTTGCTGATGTTTTGATCTATTTATATGCATCTCCAGGGCCTGGCAAAGGTAAAGGGAAGGTGATAATTTATGGGGGGTGGGGGGAGGTGTTGTTTGTTTGTTTCCAAAAGATATCCTCTCTTTGGCTGGCTGAGAAATTGTGTTGCTGGCATGTTAAAACTCCCAACCCACATAAGTATTTACTGGCACTGGGGAGGCAACAGAACAAGCCATATAACAGATCAGGAGTCTTGCCCTAAATTTTGTGCAAAAGGACAGGAGAGGCTTGTCTGAAACTCTTTTATAGCTATCTTTACACAGCTAGCTCTCTTTAAGGACTCCACCCCCATTTCTTACCCTGTTCAAAACAACAGGTTCCTTGCTTACATTTAAGGAGGAGGGTGGAAATCAAACTCGCTGGAGTAGTGTGCATGGAACTTCCACTTGTATAGCTTTGCGAAGAGGACAGGGTAATGTGCCACACTGAGCACATGCAGGTGAGACCGGGGAGCCAATGTGTCCCACAGACATAGCAGATTAAGTGTCAGCACAGCAGTGGTTGGGAAATGAAATGGTCAAAAGCAGAGAATCTATCATAATCAAAGGTGGTTGTACTTGCAGACATACCGCTAAATGCTAAATTTAATGACCAATATCTGAAGATGACTTTTAAGAGTGGCCTGGACTCTGTCACATGGGAGTCAGAGTAACCCCAAGCCCAGAAGGAGCCTGTGCAACCCTGAGAGGCAGAGAGCTGGTGCTGAAGCTGTGGCCAACCCTGTTCCAGGGGAATAGCTATCGGTGACTCTGTGGACCTACTTCAAACAATGCTCTGACCCAAAAAGCCAACCAGGAGATTAACTAATCAGCATCACTCTTTATTTTACAGGTTGGATCACAATAATTGAATCTTACATAAGAAAAACATATGGGTCCATGCTGCTTAGAAATTTTCATCTTCATTAAGAAAATTCTTAGTAGAGTAAATATAAGATTTCAGGTACAGTATTTTAAAGCTTATATAATCAGTCAAGGGCAGCTTTCCAATCCCAACTTGCTTGTATTCAAGGTGGTAATTTCTCATTCTCATCAGCAGAAGATGGGAGATCGAAAAAATCCAACAATTAGAGAAGCCTATTTTACATAAGCCTTTTCCAAAAGGGGAAAAGACAATATCATTCCCTGTGACTACTGTACAATAGTCTTTAATTGAGAAACACCTTCATGACTGTGTTCTCCGTACACCAACCTCACAGGTGCAGAAGGCAGCATAACAATAATCATTTCCTCCTTCCTGGAGTTCCTGTAGCTGTTTGTGCAGTGAAACAGGGAGCAGCTTGCCAGCTCTTTTATTCTTTCCCCAAGGCTATATGCTGAAAACCACAGCTCACTTTAGACCTATCAAAGCAGAGTATCAAACTGGGCCTGAAGGTGCACGCCTGTAATCCCAGCAGCTCAGGAGGCTGAGGCAGGAGGATCGCGAGTTCAGAGCCAGCCTCAGCAAAAGCCAGGTACTTAGCAATTCACTGAGACTCTGGTAACCATCACTAAAAAAAATAAGAATGTCAAAGGCTACCTGGATAGCTGGGTTATCATCTGGAGAGTCAAAGTTTGCTTGGATGGGTGGATGGACTGATACACATGAAGGCATGTTCCAGAGTTTTGATGGATCTGATGTAATGGCACAAGGATGAGCTCCTGGGTCTTCGTCCTTCTGCCACACCCTAGGGACATGACAATGACACTACTTCCCACTTGAATGGTTTTGTGGTCGTAGCTTATTCCCAGCGTTTTCAAAGGGTTCATGGCAAAGATTTTAACAAAAACCTATGATAAGAAAACAAGATTCATAATTACAATCACCACTACCTCTGAGTCCTTTACCAGGTCACATAAAATGCCACCTGGGAGATCACAGGCCGGCAGAGGACTGAAGAGGAATGGCAGGCACTTATGGAAGAAGCCTTGGAGGCAAAGGGGGAAGGTGGGCTCACACCTGTCCGTCCCATTAAGAAAGGGGGCCAGTCAGCTCCCGCTGCCATTTGCTTTTAAATATATTCAGTATGCCTTCACTGGGGAGGAATGATGTGACGTTTTGTTGAAGTCCAGGAAAATTCTATTCATCAACTTCTATATCCTAGATGGTGAGACAGCTATTCTGAGTTTGAAGAAGGATGTCCCATCACTTGAGAAAACAGCTGGGCTGGTTACGCTGCTTCTATAAAGATGTGAGCCTCTAGGTCCTCAGTCAGCAAGGCTTCCCTTTTCAGAGGGGCTCAACTCAAAGCCACAAAGAAGAACTGAAATAAGGAAGTCAGGAGTGGCCAGCTGCCGAGATCCTGCCCAGAGCCCAGGGAATGTTTCTGCTCTCTGTGCTGTCACTGGAAAGCCCAGCGGAAGGCTCCCGGGCTGGCTCCCTCCACAGCTAGAGCTGTGCAAGACCCGGTGCTTTAGACTGGGTTCCTTCCTCAGTGATATCACCATGGAAGTCAGCAGGGTGGGGGAGCGCTGGGGTCCTCCGGAGGTACATGCTTTCTCAAGAAACCTGTGGCATCTGAATGGGAATCTAAAACTCACCCGATATCTATCTACTGCAACCTGATTCGCCAAGAGTCCAGTTCATCCTCTTTCTTCCCAAGGATGGGTTCTACCGGACTGGGGGCAAGAAGGCTGCTTCTAAAACCACAGACAGGGTCTGGGGCTGTAGCTCAGTGGTAGAGCGCTTGCCTGGCACGTGTGAGGCACTGGGTTTGATCTTCAGCACCACATAGAAATAAATAAATAAATGAAAGGTGTTGTGTCCATCTACAATTTCATATATATATATATATATATATATATATATATATATATATATATAATTTAAAAAAAATAAAACTACAGATGGAGGGACAGTGGTGGTGTGCAGAAGCTGTGACCTTAACAATCGCCATGAGCCAAAGCCCAAGGGATAACGCCACAGGATAGAAACAGACTGTATCAAGAGCTCCTCTGCTCTACTTTTGAGAAACAAAAAATGACCAAGACGGGGAAGATGCTCACAAATGTGCTTGCAAGGGGACTCCAGGTGAAGGCAGTGGATGAGTGCCAGACAGGAGCCCTCCAGGGCAACCAGGGCTGAGCTGAGGTCGTGTGTCTGAAACAAGGCTGCCTGGGGGGGCAGCATATGTCCACAGCATATGTCCCTTGGTCCTCCCCCTCCCAACACCTCAGGCTCCCCCCAAGTAGCCATTCAGCCTAATCTCCACATAAGTTGCGGAGCAAGCTCCCCAGATCGCCAACTCGCTAAACAGAAACCCAGGCCACACACAAACGTCCCAAATCCTCAGGTCCCAGAGAGGGACTCCTGTGGGTACTATGTCATTGCTGTTCAAGCAACTGTTGAATACTGCACCCCACGGGAAGTACTCTATCACGTGCCCATTTACTTAAACCTTTCAACCACTTAAAACGTAAGCTCTATCTCTATCCCCATTTTTTTCAGAGGAGGATACTGAGGCTCAGGTAAGTCAAGTCACCAGGAGCAGATAAGTTGGAGACCCAAGGAGATCTCGTGAATCTATGTCTGATACTCTTTTTCACCCTCAGCTGCTTACCACCTGCCTTCAGCCTCAGCCTAGAGTGATAATATCAAGGACTTCCCAAAGCAAGTCTGCCGTCAGCACACCTGCTCCTCCCGGCCATGTGTGCCAGTCCCTGATCTATTCACCTTCAAGTACCACCAACTGTAAAGGATCAACATTAATAACCATTGTTGTAGGGGGCTCCTCACCCACTGCACTTGTCTTACCATCTTTAAGATGAAATAGATTGCTGCATTCCTAATAAGGGAATAAAGAGAATTGGCAACCGGTGCTTAGCTTATTTCTGGATTTTAAAAACTTTTTAATCTCCCAAGACAAGATTAGGAAGCTACTTGACTGGGCAATTCACTAAACCAAAAGCAATACTTGGTTGAAATAATTGTATTTCTCATCAATTGGGTCCTGTCATTTTTATGTTTGTGGTGAATAGGTATGGCCATATTATTAAGAATAATAGCTAGAATTTATAGGATATTCAGTATGTGCCAGAAGGTATTCCAAGCATGTGTACTTACTCAGTGAATCATCACAGTATCACTGTTATAATCTTAGTTCTAAAATGAAAAAAGTGAGGCACAGAGAAGTTAAGTGACCAGCCTAAGGTCACAGAGCTGGTAAGGACATAGGAATGAATCCCAGATCTGTTGACACTCATTCAACAAGCCACTGTTGTCATAGACACTTGCCATTTTTCACCTTGGGGTTTTAAAATTTTAACTTGGAGTTTTAATCATTGAAGAATAATTTTCACACTAAGACACGAATACATATATTACATAAAATACAAGTGTCTTTGAACCACATCAAATGCACTTATCTTATGAATCAAAGTCAATGGTTCTGCTTTTCTTCCTGCTTAGTATCTATTTTGTAGGTACAAAAATAGAAATATAAAACAAAAATAAATGAAAAGAGCAAGGGACTATCTTCCCGGCCTAAAGATGACCAAAGGCATTTCCCAGAAGCAATAAAATACATCCAACTGGTCTCAAGGGAGACCGGATTCTAAATTCATGTGTAAATTGTACAATCAACATTACCACTGAAATGTCCCTTCACACCTTCAAAAAGTATTGCATACCATGATCAGTGTACGCAACCCTGGGCCTGAATAAGGTGGAAATATATACAACGCACATAGCAATGTGCAGAACATGAATAGATATGCAAGGGAGAAGCGAAGAAAGTACAAGGGCTTTACTTCATAGGAACATGCTTATTCAATGACACAGGTGGTGACACGTATGCAAGTTAAATGTGTTCATGGAGCTGGAAGTATGGCTACTATCACACAGCAAGTATGGAGTTTGATTCTCCTCCACTTGCACATGAAATGCACCTACCTCCACGTGGCTCTTGTGACACTGCTTTGACTCCTTCCCAGTCCCTGACAAAGCAGCACCTCCAAGTTTGCTATTAGATAAGTAAAATTACTCAAAAGACATTCCTGCTGGAGCTGCCCTTGCCTGGCGGTTCCCCGGGTACTCTGTGCAAGAGGAAACCCACACAGCGTGACCTTGAGTAAGGCCATTCCTGCAGCAGGTACGAGGAGCAGTAGATACTGAGCAACTGATTAGCAAGGGCGCACCACTGTGCACAGGCTCCTTGCTTGTCCTTTCTATAAAGTATCGAATGCTGAAATGGAAGAGTTAACAACATTCAGGAAAGATATCTCCCCCTTTACAACTAACTCAGTTTCAATTGTTAAACACACAAGTGAAAACCCCCAAGAATCAAGGGAATGCACACAAAGTTAGTTGAAGGGAATTTTCAGAAATACATATTTTCCCTTAAGGATTATTAGCTAAACAGTCTAAACCAAGCTGTAAGAAAGAAAAAAAAATCAGAGTAATTTTACTTCTTACTACCCAGGGCTATATAGTAATTATGCAAATGGCAGCGAATTTGTCACTTCAAGTAACCATAAGTGTATAAAATAATTTCATTAAGTAAAATACAGTTACCTTAGTCATCATACTAATTTGACAAGGACTTTAAAAATGTCTCTCAGCTGTCTGCCTCTGGGCTCGATATGCAAAAACCTATCTTCAAAATGATGCTTCTTTAGAAAGAAGAGAGAAAAAAAATAAGAATAACAAATCCAGCAGTTCCACCTCACCCCTTAATTGCAAGCCCACTGAATGTTCTCAGGCCTAAAAATAAGTGACTATAAAGCGGTGAGATGGAGATCCGTTTACCACACTCAGTCATCTATGTCATTACTTTGTCACCACAACCTCAGGCATACTTTTGCATGACTCTCAATAGGGAAATACCCACCCCCAGTTCATAGGAGCTGCCTGGGTGCCCCACCCAAAAGACTAGACTGGCCTTTTTTTCAGTTTTCATCCTGAAGAAATTCAAAAGCATCTGTATGCGAGCCTCAGTCGTAACTGCTCAGAGGTGTCAGCAGTTTTAATTTCCTGTACACATCCTTATCTCCTCTAGTTCTCAGTAATTTGATAACATACACACCCTCTCCATGCAAGGCTACCCTCTGTGAATGACTTGAAACATCTCAGTGGGTCCCTACAAAGCACAGATAAACTGCACACAAAATTACTTTCTCTCCATGAAGTTCCCATATGCCTGCACCTCCTCCAAACAGTCCAAGACTCATACAGATGTTACATCCTGCAAATAGGTCAGACTGGAGCACACAAAGCAAAAACACAAGTACAAGAAAACCACACTGCAGCTGAGCACAGTAGTGCCTGTAATCTCACAAGCTGGGGAGGCTGAGGCAGGAGGATCACAAGTTCAAAGCCAGCCTCAACAAAAGCAAGGCACTGAACAATTCACTGAGACTCCGTCTCTAAATAAAATACAAAATAGGGCTGGGGATGTGGTTCAGTAGCCAAGAGCCCTTGAGTTCAATCCCTGGTATTCAAAAAAAAAAATCACATTGCATTCTCTGTTCTGTGCACAATGACATATCAAATTGAATGGGCTTCTATTCCTTACTTTGAAAAAATTATTTCATGGCCAGCCAGGCAGTTTAACTATGTTAGAACATCCTTCTAACTGTTGGCTTATGTGAAGCATGATTTCTAATTAAGACATCTGCAATTGCAACAGATTTCAAAATACACAGCTGATCCAGGTTGCACTGGGTTTACATTGTCTATAGCACCTTACCCATATCATCCCTGAGATCAAGATCAATGTCCTTCTGCACTGCCCTGGAAGGCCCTGACCTCTGGCAAAATGTTGCAGGTCTGCAGTCTAGCCTAACAATTGCTGGCTTTCTCATGTACAGTTCTGCCTAAGTTTCCCCCTAGGTGGGTTTTCAAAGGAAACAAACACACACAAGTCCTGCTTTTCTAAGTTGTTTCTCAATCCCAGGCAACTACCTACTTCAGTTTTGCAGATGGGAAGCCTATATCAGTGGCATTGAGGACACACTGAGAACACTGGGAAATTATCTATTCAGAAGAAAAAGGGAAAAAGAGAGAAATGAAATGAAACTTCCCAATGTTATTTTTTTAAAAAAAGACACCTGGGAAGAAAAAATAAGATAGCTGCGTTGACTTTTAGAATCAAATAGGAAATAATGCACTGGACTCACATTTGCAATCACCCTCCTCTTTGAAATTAAGCACAATTGGCCATGTCCTCTGGCAAGCCCTTCACCAGATATGTGAAAATCAGAAGGGAAAGCTGATTCCCAGTGTAAAGACCACATATACATACATCATGCCTATGGACCCTGCCAGTGTGGTCACCTATAGACACTGCATCGTAGGTTTCCCAGGAAACCATGATCCCTTACAAAGAAAAAAATCTGCTTTTCCTGCAAACATCCTGCACTAGCTTATTCTCCAATTATCCAGAGAGAGGTCTCCTATGGCTGAAGGAACAACATACTTTTATTTTTGGTTTTTCTCCCAAATTACAGATGCAGAGAGAACTCTGAAGTAGCCCAGAAGAACAAGGCCCATAGCAAGCTGATGCAATCAACCCTGGCAAGCCCCTATTTATTTTCATGAGGTTCAGATGGCCACAGAAAGTCAAGGGCTGTCAGGCAAAGCACAGTCCTGAGAACCTTATGCCCCAGTCCTAGTGATCAAAATAAATTCAGTTTCCTAGGCCTGTCCTCTTCTAGGCCTCCGTATGCTTTCTGCAGAGCACCTGTTGACTCCTGTTACATTACCCCATCCAATCAGGCTTTCCATCAGCCAAGAAGTGCCAGGATGCCGCCACCAGGTGGACTGAATTCCTCCTCCGCCTGTCAACCCCCTGTTCTGTGATTCAAGTCAACCTCCCATCTCATGGGGCCAGACTGGCTTCAAGAAGTCCTCCACTCCAGGAGCACCCTGCTTTCTCAACTTTCTAATGGAGCTAAGCCATTCATCTGGCTGACATCCCACATCATTTCCTTCTAAAACCCTTAGAGCATTGCAAAAATAATAATAATATGCCCATGCTTTCATCACTCCAGGGATGAAAAGTTCTGTTGGTGTTGTTTTGCCACATACAAATAAGGCACTCTGTGGAGCAATGTTGGTTTAAGGCAAACTGTTAAAACTGGAGGCAGCTGTTGATATACTAATTTTACCTCCTTTTACACACAGACCTGGTTAGGTACAATGGACTCTGCATATATGCTACAGTATTGATTCACATATATTGTACTGATGCGCATTTGCATCTTAATAATACATGTGCCTCGGGCTGGTTGCACAGCTCATAGATGAAAGTACTAACCGAGCATGTGTGAGGTCCTGGGTTCAATCCCCAGCACCCCTCATCCCCCCTCCACACACAGCCCCCTACAGAAGCTCAGATAAACTGATCCCCCAAAACACTGTTATCCCCTACCTCCAAAATCCACAGGTACCGTCTGCAACTATGTATTATAACTACTGACAAAAATGATTGCATTTTATAAAACAGAAAATGAAATGCACTGTTGGCTCCAGGATTCACTCAAAGCATACCAGTTACAGCTGCGCAGGACACAGAGAGGGATTTAAACATCTTTCATCTCAGAAGGGTCAACAGATATGCATTAGATTTTCAAAAGCCCTGAAATTGTTGCCCCAGGAATAGAGCTGAGTTTGTAGCCTCCCCCACCTCATAACCACATAAATGACTTTACCCAACACCAGAGACCAAGTTCTACTTTAGTGTCTCCTTTACAGCAGGGGGGCTGAGGAGATTGTTTATGAATGCTATAAGACACCCAGTGTCTGGCCCTCATTAACTTTAACCCAAGGCCAGGAATGAGGGATTAATGATAACATCAGGACCCAGTATGGTTCTATCTCTGGATGTGGTTATTCAACAGTCAAAATCTTGTCCGATTCTATCTCCATCAAACTTGCTAACACTCAAAGTCTATGACATTTGATTCCATTTCAGGTCAATACCCAAGTAATGATTTAACACTATATACTCTGAAAAATCTTCTACTGTTTGGATAGGACAAGTCTAAGAGTGCACTCTCTGGAACTCCAGTTGGGACCACCTGAGCAGGGCAGGAGACAACAACAAAGTACCTACTTGACAGTGCTGAGTCATTACAAGCTGTTTCCTCTGAGATGTTAGGGACCCACGGGCCCTTTGAGCATTAGTATCCCCTTTAGAGAGGCAAATAAAACAGATATATAATGTGTACAATAACGTAACCCCTTGTTGGGAAGAAACCACGGTGGGTAATTTAGCTTTAAGAGTGGGTAGCAGGAACTATACAAACTCACAGCTGCTCTCCAGGTACTGTAACTTTATCCCAGACGCTGAAAGATGGCTATTGGAATACGGTGGGAATATTCCCCCTATAGCTTAGACTCGGATCAGGGCTACACTTGGGCGCCTTTTACTCTAAGCTGTTAAATCCCCCCCGTAATTGGCGGACGCAGAAACAGCCGGGAGAAAATGATGCATAATGGATTTGTTCTTCCAGGCGATGTAAGGAAGAGTAGAGGACGCAGGATGCCAACTGGCTTTTCTTGCCATGTGCAGGTCACCTGAAAACCGCGATGCCTTCTTCTCTAGAGAGGCTCCTGAACTCACCATCTGGCTCCGCTTTCAAGGGGGTAGGGAAACGGTTTCACGCCCACCTGCCCGCCGCCTCTCCACCCCGGACACCCCCTGCCCCCTCCGGGCGCTCTAGCTGCTGTCGGCATCCACGGTCCCGCCCGCTCCCGGCTCGCTCGGCAGCCCCGGCCGGCAGCTCCCCCGGCGGCCGCCTCTGCACCATTCACCAACCTCCGCGCCGCGCCGAGGTCACGCCCGCCTGCCCCCGACGCCCGGGCGGCCACCTCCTCCTGCCAAGGGGTAGCCCGAGATCCGGGCTGGAGAAGGGGGTCCGCGGAGGAGTTGGCAAGGGGACTCACCAGGTAGGCGCCCACCGTGCCCTGCGCCAGCATCAGGGCGCACTCGGACACCAGGAAGATCTTGATGTTGGAGAAGCAGGACACCTTCTTTTTCTTCTTCTTATTCCTCTGCGCCTCGTCCCCCTGCAGCTCGCCGCTCCGGCCGCCGCCCGACGAGCCTCCCGGCTTCTTCCCCTGCATCCTTCCCCCGCCGCCGCCGCCGCTTTCCCGCTCACCCCGGGTGTCGCGGCCGCTGCCGGGCGGGGGTGCGTACCGCGAGGCTGCGTGCTGTCCCCGCCCCGGGCCCGCGGCGGCCGCCCCTGTCCTGCCGGAGCTGTAGAGGTGGAAGGCACGGCTCCTCGCCTCCGCCGCCGCCGCGCTCGTCCCCTTCCTCCTCCTCCTCCTCCGCCCTCCCCTCGCCTCCTCCTCCTGCTCGGGCTGTGCCAATCACAAGGGCTCCTCGCGCCGCCCGCCGCCGCCTCGTCTCCCGCGGACGCCCGCCGCTGCCATCGCCCGCTTCCCCTCGCCCGCCGGACGCGCCTGCCCTCAGTCCCTGTGCCCCAGCTCTGCGGCCTGGGGCTGGGACGCCACTGCGTGCCCCGGTTGAGCCGCTCCTGCTGCCGGTGCTCCCCTGGGGAGCCACAGGGGATCGGCTTGGGCGCTAAGGGTGGTCAAAGCGGAGAGGGTCGGGCTGCTGGGAGAACTGGAGGGGGTAGTTCTAGCTGAGCAAAGCCGGGGGTGGGGCTGCCCCAGAGTATGGAAGGTGCCACCCAGTCCCTAGATGGCGCTGTGGGGCACTTGGGCGCAGCAGCAGAGACTGGGTGGTACTGCTGAGTAGCACTGGGACCAGAGATGGGGATGCGAAGGCACCTCCACCGGGGTTAGAACTAGTGTTCAGGCTCCGGGGCGCTAGACCAGAGAGGAGTTGCTGTTTCCAGGAAGAAAGGCTACTGGGTGCCTTGGAATGGGTTAGCGCGCGCTATTCCCCTCTGCCTGGATATTTCTGAGGACAGATGTTTCGCTCTGGGGCTTGGGAAGATGTCAGAGGTCAGAGCTGCTTGAGGCTTCTGCCGCCTTCCGGCCCTCTGCTCCTTTGCTCCCTGGCCACTGAGCGTGCCTAAATGGCTGCAGCCAGAAAGAGGAGAAAGGAACCGAAGCTAAGCAAACCAGGGAAGTTTTTGCATTAATTCCTTCGGAGCAGCATGCCCCCAGCTAGGATGTCTGGGCGAGTGCATGGTCTCTGCGACCCCAGCAGAGGGCCTTGTCTGGCCCTCCAAGGGCGTGGAACCCATCTGCAGGAATTAGCAGCCCCACTAGGCGGTAGGAGGGAAGCAGCGGTTAGCCACAGGCCAGCCTTAATCCTCACCCCTCCCCTGGCTGTGTAGGCCTTGGCCTGGATGCCTGACCATAGCAGCCCCTCTTTATCATCAGTCCTCATCCTCAGTGCTACCAAGGACTTTGAGCAATAAGGTACTATGGATAGGACCAGCTATCAGCCACAGCTTCCTGAAGCTTGCAGAAAATTGTATGGGAACTAGAAATACTCCCCAACTTCCACCTAGTCAACTGGGAGACCCCACAAATTATCTGGAATGTTTCCATGCAGACATCCTATGTCTCAATGCAAGGCTTTCAGTCAAGAGAATAGCAATTAACACTACCATAATTTTTACTTTCTCCCCCAGAACTTGAATGAGAATGAGTGGAGGGGATGTTGTTTTGCCATGCCATTTAAATATAAATTGTTTTACTCCTCTGTGTTTCCAGACATGATCTCACACTGGCTTGATATGGATTTGAGATGACCACCCCCCCCACCCACTGCAGACCACCTACTATTTGAATAGCTCCCCAGAAGTCTTTTTTTCCATTTTCCCAACCCCCAGATTTCATATCTTGGGCTACATTATCCCTCACCAGCCCTACTGTTAGAATACTTACCTCCATTACTCTTACTGCCCACAGCCTCTCTTCACTGATAGCCAGTTTTTCTGTCAAATCCTCTATTTCACTACTATGTCCCTGGCCATCATTCTAGCATTTAGGGGCACTCCATTTACTCCTGAGAAGACCCTGGATGGGCTAGCTATATTTTGCCTTGGCAAGTTGCCAAGCTGAACTGAGACTTTTTGACTTGTTTCTGAACAGTGATCCCTATTGCTATTGAAATGTCATTCAGAGCACATTATAGTCTTCAAGTCTTATTTACATACTGTGTAATAACAAGAGCTAATGTTTATTTTGTGCTTGCTCTGGCCAGGCATTCTTAGTGCTTCACCACATTAACAATTTAATCCTCACAACAATCCTCTAACCTAGATGTTGTCATTGGCCCTGTTTTACAGATGAGAAATTAAGGCCCAGGAAGATTAAATAATTTGACCAATGTCACTTATCCCGTAAATGGCAGAGCCAACCTTTGAAAGCAGGGTGTCTGCTATCACAGTCCAGATTCTTAATAACTTCTATATATTAGCTCATTCATCACCCAGCAATCTGTCTTTCAGGGAGTACAGGACTCATTTTTTCAACTTTATAAGTGAGACTCAGAGAGGTGTAATTACTAGTCTAATGTCACACAGCTAGAACAGGACAGGACTTGAACCCAAGTCCAGCCCTCTCCCATACCATATTGTCTCATCTGCAGTCTGAGAGGGGGTAGGCTTTCTTTCTTTCTTTTTTTAATTTACCCATTTGTTTTGGATTTTAAAAGTTAATTTTAAGAGAAATCAGAGGATTCCAGATCAGGATTATAGTTTCTTCTCTAATTAACAGAAAGCAGCGATGAACATAATTCTGTACCCGAAGGCTTCAAAATCATCAAAATTGGCCTATAGCCTCAAAGAGGTACAGAGAAGAAATGTAACATGTTCTGTTCCCTGCCTTCTTGACTAGTCCTTTCTTGACGTGTAGATCCAGGCTCCGGGGGTAATGAGGTGTGCTTGTGAACAAGCACCTCTGCTTGGCAGTTCTCCAGACAGACATGCAAAGGGGAAGCAGAAAGAGAGTAGCCATCCTCGTATCTGTATAGGTCGTTAATACTTAAAAAGTGCTTTCATGTCTTTTATCTCAGCAGGACCCCACATACAGGGAGATCTGGTCTTCTTAGACCCGTTTTACTCCTAAGAAACAATCGCAAGTGGCTTTTCGGAGCTCACAGCTAGCAGATGGTTGGAATTGAACCTGTATTTTCCAACCATGAGTCAATAGGAGTACCTAGGAGGAGGAGGAAGTGCCACCTTTACCAGCCTCTGACAAGGACATTTGCAATCACTTGAAGAGTAAGGCAAACAACTTGAACACCACCCAACACTTCAACAGGGTGACCTTAAATATTGCCCTGGAGAAATGCTGCAGGCATCCCTTGCAGGCAGGGGCCTCTTTCACCATCTATCTGCCTGGTCATGGATGGTGAATGTATGACTGGGTCAGTATTATGAATGGTTATAAAGTTCTTGCAAATATTTTAGCTTTTAACTACTTTTCTGAGCTAGGCAACTTTTCAAAGTTAGGTGAAACTATTGCTTGCTAAGGTGTGGTTTGGAGATTCTTTTCTTTATTGGCGACTAGAGGTATTCCAAACATTGAGAAACCATGTAATCTTGAAATCTGACCTAGGTCAGCCAAAAGGAGATTGGGTGACATGGGAAGATAAATTGACTTTTGATTCCTAAAATATTAATAAGCTGTAAGTAAATGCTTAGTAATTAGAAAGTGGGGAGTTCTCTTCCTCTACTTGAGAAAGGACCATCAGTTCATTTCTGTAGGAAAGAAGTGGGTTAACCTCATGGTCACTGCAGAAAGAAAAAAAAAGTGACAATATCTTCCACAGTTACTGGGCTGTGGCAAGATTTCACAGCAAGCAGCCCCAATGTAATTCAACACAATGAGAAACTGTTGTTCAAGTAATTCACATGAACCATCTTTTGCCAGCTTCAATTTTGTTACCAGGCAAATACAACGTTGAAAAATAAATGCAAAGAATGATTTCTGATTGTCACTGGGATGGAAAATAGATGCTTAGATTCTCACCCTGTGGATGAGTCCCCCCCACACCTTGTTTTGAAAATGCAGCAATCATATATTATGTCCAATCGAGGATAGAATTGAGATTGGGCCAAATTCTTTGGCTTGAAACTAATATTTGGGCTGAATCGAAGCATTTTTTTTTTCCTTAGAGTTTTTGCCTCCCCGCCCCACTTTCCAATTAGCCTGGTCCATATGCCTTTCTACCATAAAGCCCCTGTTTGTGACTTACTATATTCACAGTTCCACATTTTAAATTATCTCCCTTAATTTGAATATGTCCTAAAGCTCAGCAAAGAAATAAAAAGGATAAACACCAATATGGATGCAATTTTTAAAAAATGGTTTATCCAAAACCCAAATGGAAAACAGAAGAAAGAATAAACATGTAGAAATTGGAAAACTGATGTGAGATAACTAGGGTTTCAGGAATGGTTATATAGATATAACTGTTTATATAGATATAAAGCTGGTTATATAAATATAACACTTTATCAATGGAATATTAGTTTTGAGATAAAGGAGAAGAAATAAAAATAATAAACTTTCACCAATATTAGTGTGTTTGGGGACTCATCATTAGTGCCTTCTCTTCATGTGCATATATAAATAGAATTTGTTTATCCAAATATCCTGTTTGCTCCTTAAAGATAGAAAGAGTGTTTCACTTTAAAAATAGAGGATCATTTATCCTCTTGAGTGCCTATCAGACTCCCTGCCAAGAAGTCTGGGACAAGAGAAAGACCCAGAAAGTGTCAGGGTTTGTAGAAAAATTCCTTCCAGGAATTCTCTGTAGGTACTCACTTCTTTGTCCTCTGAGCAACTGTGGACACTCCCTTTCTGCAGCAGAAATGTCCTCATTAACCCTTTTCTGACACAATGCCTCCCCTCCACTCTCTCAGAGGAAGACTTGCCCAGCTTCACTTTTAGTCTCTGAAAAATACACATGACCTTTGCATTTTAAGGATAGGAACTGTTTGGGTGAGCAAATGGCATGAGCCAGCACTGAAAGTGTGCTCAGCCAATAGCATTCTCCAACAAAAGACCTCTGATGCACAGATGTTGGGAATCTTCAGGAGCTCTGTAGGTTCCAGGCACAGCAGGAAGTGACCACAGATGCCTGTCCTCCAAGAGGCACCAGGCCCAAACACCCCAGGTGAGTGTGGTGTATTAACCTTGGAGCTGGTCAAAGAATCTCTGGTTCCAAGAGACCATACAAGACAGCTATGATATGAAAGAAAACCCACAAAGTGTTGAAAGCCATTAAAGAGAATCAAAACCTCAACTAAGCTTATGGGCACTAGAGATATGGTTAGCCTATGAGAGCAGCAAAGTTTCTGCTCAGGGTCTGGGTCCTCCCCACGACCCAGCCTCTTGTCATTGTCTCCTGTCTGGGTATATTCCTCCCCTGTGGCACAGCAAGGGGGGGGGTGGACAAACTGACGAAGGAAACTGTTCAACCATTGATGACGCTGTTATGGGCTGCTATGGGCTGGTGTGCCGCCCCCCCCAGAATTCATAACTTGAAGACCTAACTTCTAGCACCTGAGAATGTGACTGTATTTGGAGCTAGGACTTAAAAGAGGTCACTGAGGTAAAATGACGTCATACAGGTGGGTCCTAACCCAAGATGACTACTTATCCTCATAAGAGGAGATTACGACACAGACCTACAGAACAAACACCATGTGAAGACACACCTGGAGGACAGCCTGAGAAGAAAACCATCCTGCTGACACCTTGATCTTGAACTTCCAGCATCAAGAATGTAAGGAAATAAATCTATGTTGTTTTAAATCCTCCAGTCTATGGTGTTTTGTTATGGCAGCCTGAGCAAGCTAAGGTACCGGCCTTAACCCTCTCCCCAGCACTTCAAACCCTCTCCAAACTGCAGCCATTCCTCATGTTGACAGTAATGAGTGCACCTTGCTATATTTCTCCAGCATTTTGCATAGGCTGTTCCCTCTGCTGTGAATGTCCCTCTCCACCTTACTTCCGTTGGCTCACACCTGCTAGTATCTTGAGATCTAGCTAGTGTCACTGCTTCCAGGGAACCTTTAAAGAATACTCCACCTTTCTGACCTCCCACTACCTGCTGCCCCTACCACTGGTGCCAAACTCTGCCCTGACATTCTTCTCATGGTTGAGAGCACTGGCAGTGCTTCTCCCTGTCTACCTTCTTTCTGGACACTATCTTTCATTCCCATAATTCTGTCCCCTAGAAGAGCCACGCCCAGCATGGTCAGAAACCACTGGAGAGAAAATACATCAAGTCACAAGAAGAAACTTCTTCCCTGAAGCCACTAACAGCTGTGGGATGGGACAAAATAAGAAGAGCCCTTGAGCATTGGAGGAAAGGGATATAGTAGTTACAGCAGCTGTAAAACCAGCCCCAGACAGACAGGAAGTGAGAGCAAAAGGAACCACTTGGGCCTTGCTACTCAAAGTGAGGTCTCTGGACCGCAGTGCAGGCATCATCTGGGGCTTATTAGAAATGCAAATGCACAGACCTCTGTCCATATTTGATGAATCAGAAATTTAAAAATCCAACAAGATCCCCAGGTGATTCATATGCATATTATGATTTGAGAAAAGTTGGCCTCAAATGGTATCAAAAGAAGTCAATGTGAAGCAGGATTTTAGAATTTGTATTTATGTCCTATTTCTGTTTCTTCTATTAGAAGAAAGGACTAAGATGAACAATTGGCTCTAGAGAAGATGCTGTTTGTTTTCTTATTTGTAAAAGCAGCACACTGTGGAGTCCTGTGGGAGAGGGCCTTGACCATAAATGACAGGGAGAGGGATCTGAGGGGCGGGGTAGGGTTCACCTGCTGTTTTATGTCTGTTGTTTTGGCAGCATCTCTGAATCTCAGAATAAAAGTTGGGATGCTGAACTTTTGGATCATGACAGTTGCCTGGATTTCCCTCCCCCAAATCTCACTGAGATACCCATGAAGATAACAGGCTGCCAGGACATAAAAGGGTCAAAAACCCAGGATCCTGAACACAGATTTTTCAATTTCTCAGGAAAATTGCCAACAGGATAGATGGGACCACCAAGGAAGGGTGTCTTCTTCTTTCACACGAAGGAAGGAGAGGAAGGCTCTGCATAGGGGTCCTGAGCTGCCTCCACGACTGGAAAGACTGATAGTCCCCTCCCAGCTGCCTGAGGACACTCCTCCTGCATTCCCATCTTGCTGGATCTATCTGTGCAATTGTAACTCCTGGCAAAGCACAAGGGGCCTCAGTAGAAGCAGGAGGGAATCTCAGGCATATACCTAAAATAGATGGAAGTAGGAATGGGAACCTACTTAAAAATTACCTAATGTTGCATCAAATACTAAGACAAAATTTTGTGATTTAAAACAATATTTATATATTTTTTTAATTTTTTTTGTAATTATAGATGGACAGAATGCCTTTATTTTATTTGTTTATTTTTATGTAGTGCTAAGGATCAACCCAGTGCCTCAGATCTGTTAGGCAATTGCTCTGACACTGAGCTACAGCCCCAGTCCACAATATTTATTTTGATTGCTATTTAATCTGCAATTCCAACAAAACTTGGTGTAGAACTGGACTCCACTGTCATCCAGGGAAGCTGGAAGGCTGGGGGAGGAGATAATTTGAGTCTCATTCAGATTTGCATGCCTGGCACCTGGGCTAGGAAGACTCAATCACCTGGGAGCCAAAATAGCTGCAACTCCTTGAGTGTCTCTATTTGTGGGCTTTCCAGGAGATGTCTCCAGCATGGTGGCCTCAGGGCAGCTAGACTTCATCCATGTTTGCTCACAGCTCCCAGTGCACAAGCCTCAGAGAGGAAGCTGTGTGACTTTTATGGTCTAGCTTCAGGAGTCACCCAGGGTTGTTGACTCTGCATTCTATTGATAGAACAGCAACAAAGCTCTACCTGGACTAAACCAGAGAGAACACAAACCTCACCCCTTGATGGAGGGTCACTGTCACCTTGTTAGAAGAACCTATAGATGGAATCTATACTGTTGTGCTCACATTTGGAAAATACATTCTGCCAAATATACTGACAGCACTACATTCTTGGAATTAGAGTTTCTCATGCATGATTTTAGGCCATAAAGAGATTATCGAATGCTTCATAATTTAGTAATGAATCTCCCCACCCACATTTACAAAGGACTAATTAGGGAAGGAGTAGAAATTCATGCCCTAGTTTAGTAGTCTAACAGTGTACCTTACTAACTAGGCACCAGAAATCAACCTGGAAACTAGGAACCAAAATTTGCCCTCCAGTTTAATATTTAGGAGAATTCTTGCAGATCCAGAGTATAAATATTTTGGACTGATAACTCATTGTTTAAGAAGGAGTATATGTGTGTCTAGGGAGTGAGCTAAGGGTACATTGCTTCTGTGAAAAATATTCCACATAAATCAAGGATCTCAGTAGAACAATTAGGCATAGAAAAAATCGTGCTTATTTTTTAAAAGGGGATGGCATTAAAAAAAAGAAAATTTTAATCCTGTTTTTTGGGTTCTTAATACTAAGGAGTATGTACTTTCTGAAGTAGGAAATTAGATGAAAGCATTAGATGAAAGAGGTATTGCTGGAAATTATGAGATTATAAAGGAAGCTGACAGATAAGAATTGGATTCAGATTACCAAAAAAATAAAGTTGTAGAATTTAAATCCAATTTTCATGTAGTTAAGACCAGAATTGAAATTGCAAAGACTCAAATGAATGACACATAAAACAAGCAAGAGGAGTTTGATATCAATGTAGAGAATAGAAAATAAATGTCAAAATGATAAGAGAAAACGCTGGTGATTTGATAGATCAAAAATAAAGACTAGGGGTTGAGGGTGTAGTTCAGTGATAGAATGCTTGCCTAGCCTAGTATATATAAGGCCCTGGGTTCAATCCCAGCACTACAAAAATTAAATAAATAAATAAATATATATATATATATATATATATATATATATATATATATATATATATATGAAGAAGAACATCCAAGCAACATATAACCAGAATAAATAATGTTTGATAAGAAAAAAAATACTGAAAGAATAATTTGAGCTGAAGAAAAACAATGCACAACTTAAAATACTACAACTATGTTCTAGACAAAATTAATGAAGAATAATACCCAGACATAATCTAGCAAATGGACATAAAGGATACTTCAAAATTCTAAAAATATCTAGACAAAACATAAATGTTACTAATTATAAAAGTGAACAGGCTCAGTTGAGAGTATATCACAAGATGGCGAGTTGCCATAAAAAGCCAAAGTTTAACTGGGAGTAGGAGAAAGACTTATGACTCAAGCTGAAATGTTAATTTGAAAAGAAAACAAAACAAAAAGAAATAAAGAAAAAAAAAGAAAAGCATTCTAATCAAGAGTTCAGAAAAAGCTACCACCCATGCACTTCTTTTTGGAAAAATGTAAAGACACAGTCCAGTGAAAGAATTTGTAAAAGACAAAAACTCAAGAAAGCAAAAACCAGTGCAAAGGAATTGTGACAATCCTATCAAAACATACCAAATTAAGTGTGTTAAATGTTGTAAATAAAGTATTAGTATGAGTGGGATTGCTTTTCTCTTGAAATAACTAAAAATTATAGGGATTACAAATTGGTACATAATTCTAAATGAGGGAAAGAGAGGTACGTGAGGAAAAGAGGGAAACCAATTCCTCATCTTATAGAAGAGTGAGTTAAAGTTGTATTCTTTATCAATTTGATAATTAGAGAATCTGTACATTTAAACATGATCTTCAAAAACTGAACTGGAAGAATTCAAAGGAGAATATCCACTTGTAAAAATGGATAACATAGGACCAAAAAAAAGCTATTATGGAGGAGAAAACTCTGGAACAATGGATAATAACTGTGGACTTTTGAGTCAGAGAGACTTAGTTTTGAAATTAGTTTGTGGCACTGGTCCATTTGGGTCTGAAAAATTTTCTGATCTGTGTAGCACCTCAGTTTTTCTGTCTGTAAAATGGAATAACCTGCTCTTCACAAAGGAATTAGGAATTCGTTATCTAAAGCAGTCAGCCCGAGCCTGATCCAAGTGAGAGTTGATAACTGAGTTGTAAAATCACTGTTGCCACCAGTGCTTCTTTCATTTTCCCTGAGAGTAAAAGATGCTATGTCTTCCTACATTTCCCTTCCCTTGATGAAGCTTCCTAGCTCTGAGTCCATTTTTTATTTCAATCTGAACCTTTAGGTCTTGTTCTAGATTTTCTATCAGTTACACAAATTTGGTATTTAGAATGTTCCTTTCTTTGCTCATGATCAAGCATGAATTTTTCCCTGTTTTCACATCTAGAGCTCATTCTCATGACAGTGCTTAGACTCAGTTTCCCCAAGCCCTGCCTGGGCATAACCCCATGTACCACAAATAATTATCCAGCAGGAGAATATGAATGGTTATTTCAAAATTTAATAATTTTGTCTCCTATATGAACACACTGAGACTTCAGGATTGGGCTAAGAAAAATTCAACCATAATTTGCCAAGAAATGTATCTAAAACAAAAATATGCCTTTAGGACTAAAAAGAATGAAGATGAGCCAAATACAAAGGGAAAATGAAGGTATTAATGTTAAAGTCACTCAAGACTAAGTACAAGAACAAAAAAATACTAAATGGGTCAAAGTGCCCATAAAAATGTGCAGTCTTCAACATAAATATTTTGAGCATAAAATATGTAAATGTACAAGATCAAATGGACAGAGACAGAACTGTATTGTGTGAAACTTTTATAAAATACTGGCATTTCCATGCTGAAGACAGAATCTCTAAGCTGGAAGACAAAGTAGCTGGTCTTGAACATTCAGACAATATGTAAAAAATAAGTAATTATGATCAGAATTATACAAGAACTCTGCGACAACATTAAGTGACTAGTTTTAAGAATGATTGGAATTGAAGAGGGTTGTTAGATGAATGCAGAATTAATATTGTTGAAATGACTATAAAACCAAAAGCAGTAAATAAATTCAACTCAATCCCCATCAAAATTCCAAGATATTCTTCACCAACCTAGAAAAAAAAAAACAGTTCTAAAATTCATTTGGAAGAATAAAGACCCAGAATAGCCAAAGTAATTGTAAGCTAAAAAGGCAATGCTATGCTACAGAGCTATAATAACAAAAACTGCATGGTACTGGCATCAAAACAGACACATAGACAAATGGTACAGAATAGAAAACACAGTGACAAACCCACTCAAATACAAACATCTGATTTTTGACAAAGGTGCCAAAAACAATTAATGGAGAAAAGCAGGCATTTTAACAAATGTTGCTGGGGAAACTTGTTATCCATATATAGAAGAAGGAAGTTAAATCTTTATTTCTCACCCTGCACAAAAATCAACTCAAAATAGATCAAAGATCTAGAAGTTAAACCAGAAACTATGCAACTCCAACACCTAGGCACGGGCAATGATTTTCTCAACAGGACCTGAAATTCGGGAAATAATTGCAAGAGTTAATAAATAGGATGGCATCATATTAAAAAGCTTCTCCACAGCAAAGAAAACAACTAAGAACATGAAGAGAGAACCTATAGAATGGGAGAAAATCTTTACCAGCTACTCTTGTGACAGAGAATTAATATAATAACCAGAATATATAAAGAACTAAAAAAACCCTTAACCCTCAAATCCAAAGAACCCAATTAATAAATGGGCAAATGAACTGAACAGACACTTATGAAAAGAAAAAATGCAAATGGTCAACAAATACATGAAAAAAATGTGTGACATAATTAGCAATTAGGTAAATGTAAATCATAACTATCTTGAAATATCATCAAGCAGAATGGTAGCCATCAGAATACAAACAGTAATAAATGCTGGAGAGGATGAGGAGGAAAAGGAACACTTCTACACTCTTGGTAGGATTGTAAATCAGGATTGTAAATTACAACCACTATGGAAATATGTATGAAGTTTCCTCAGAAGACTAGACTTGGAACCACCATAGAACCCAGCCAATTCACTCCTCAGTGTTTATGCTAAAGAAGCAAAGTCATCATACTACAGTGATACATACATACCCATGTTTATAGCAGCACAATTCACAATAGTCAAACTATGGAACAGCCTAGATGTCCATCAAGATGAACGAGGAAAGAAAATGTGGTATGTAGGCACAATGGAGTTTTATTCAGCCATAAAGTAAAATGAAACCATGTTATTTTCAGGAAAATGGATGGAACTAGGGACTATTATGTTAAGTGAATTAAGACAAATTCATGAATCACATGTTTTCTATGTGGAAACTAGAGAGGAAAAAGGAAAGGAAAGATGTGGGGGAGCATATCTTATGAAAATTGAAGGGATATCAGTAAAGGAAAGAGAACAGAAGAAAGGAGGAGGGGAGAAAAGGGGAAATATTGGGGAATGACCAAATTTGATGACTATATTGTGTGCATGTGTACAAACATACAACAAAGAATCCCACCATTATGTGCAACTATAATGTACCAATAAAAATGCAGGAAAAACTGTTTTTTGACAAGAGAAATAGACCAAATAGATAAAATTTAAAGGATTTATGCTATGTATAACTAAAATGTGTTTAAATCAAATCCAAGGAAGACTGAAGAAAAGATGTCCTAATGATACTGATAGAAAAATGAATTCTTAAAAGTAGAAAGAGTAGGGGCTGTGGCTCAGCAGTGGAGTGCTTGCCAAGCATGTTTAAGGCCCTGGGTTCGATCCTCAGCACCACTTAAAAAAATTAAAATATATGGGCTGGGGATGTGGCTCAAGCGGTAGCACGCTCATCTGGCATGCTGGGTTTGATCTTCAGCACCACATAATATAAAAATAAAGATGTTATGTCCACCGAAAACTAAAAAATAAATATTAAAAAATTCTCTCTCTCTCTGAAAAAAATAAAATAAATAAATGTTTTGTGTCGAACTACAACTAAAAAATAAATATTTTTTAAAAATAGAAAGAGTAAAGTTGATACGTAAATTCAAGAACTTTTGACATAACTCTAGAGAATATATAAAAGTAAAAAGAGAGAACAAGTAAAATTTAAAAGGAGAAATATATGAATAAATAGGAGAATTTTAATCAATAGGAAACTACTAAAGAAACATTGTGCTTAGAAGAAATCTTGGATACGTATACAGTGTTGTAGTTACCTCTAAAGATGTTTTGTTATTTGAACATTTCACCAATGATAACTTTCATTATTTCAGAAAAACAAAAAATATCTTGATATGTGACTTTTCTAGGTATAAAAACAAATGTCAAAACCATAGAAATCCTTTTATGAAGTCAACATAACACTGATCTGAAAGTGAGAAAAATAGCACAACAAAGGAAAACAAATACCATTGTGATTTTTGCAATGACTGGTAAACACTGCAGTGACAAGTGCACCTACCAAAAAATAAACCAGTATTATCTTTCTCATAGACGCAGTGATCCTGAACTTCATAGTGTTGAGGAACAAGGGAGTAGATTACTAGCATGTGATAAAAAGGAGAAAGAGATTCAGAACTGAGTCAGGAAGCGTGCCCCTGTCGATATTAAAATATATTATAAGCAATAGTAAACAAAGCTGAATGGTACTAGCTCAAAAATTGGCAGGCAGAGTGATAGAATAGAGCAATCAGCCCTGAAATAGACTCTAGTCTATATCCCAGCTTAATAAAGGAAACACAACAAAAAAATGGGAAAGGAAGAGGTTGTTCATCAAATGGTTGGAAAAAATGATTAACTCAAATTATAACCTCGCCATGCAGCAGCCCCAAACAAAAACAATAAAAACAGATGGATTAAAGGAACCACACAGACAAAAATATAAGTTAATAATAACAGATCTCTGGTGAGGGAGAGATACTCTAAGCATAAAAAGCAATGTAAGTAATTACAACGGAAAAGCTAGATGGATTTTTACCATATAACACAATTAAACTCCTGTACATCAAGAAACATCATTCACAACAATGAAATTACAAATTGAGAAAAGTATTTGTAGCAACAAGCCAGAGGATAACATCATTAAAAGAGCACAGAAAATGTTCTTACAACTCAATAAGTAAGACTCCTGTACTTCAAAAGAGACGTGGGCAGAAGATCCACACAGAATTTTGAAAGGAATACCAAATCCAGTAAACATGCAAAAATGTTCACACAACGAATCAAATCCTAGTTAAAGCAATTATAAGAGGCCTCTTATTTACCCACTGACATGGCAAAACACTTTTCAAAGAAAATATTCTGTGCTGGTGAAAGTTAGATGAAAATCTTCCCTAATGTGTTTTTGACAGAAGTATGAATTGGTACCAGGTCTGTGCAAACTTATTTGGCATTGTTCACAGGTCTTCAAATTGCATTCTGTTCTAAGAAATCTAACTCAAGAAAATAATCAGAGATACAAACAAAAATATAAGTATAATGGAATATAATTCTTTATTTTTTAATGCTTAATGAACAACTTTTAAATACTGAAACACTGGAAAGAATGTATATATTTATTAACAGAACACTAAAAAAACATTTTCAAGACATCAGTTAGCCATTTTTAAATAATAATTTCTAAAACATAAGATGAAAGAAATGCCCTTAATAAAATAAAGACAGAAAGGAGTATCAAATTTTATGCAAAGTATAATCCAATTTTTGACACACACACACACACACACACACACACCACACACACTTAGGGCCAAGGGTTCTGGAGTCCATCTGAATGCCTTGGTTTGAATTACAACTGACCATCTACTAGTTTTTAACCACAGGTAATTTACTTAACTTCTCAAAGACTCAGTTTACCTATGTTTAAGATGGGGACAATAATAATACCTGGCTCAGAACCTTGTAAGGAATGAAGAGTTAGTTGTTCAATATCAAGTGTCTATCAGAAAGGCTGATTTCTAAGTGGAAGACTTACATTCACACATATCTGAGACGCTATTTAAAAATATGTATTAGATTATAATTTTTAGACATTTTAATTAAAATACACGCACACACACTTTGTCATTCCTAGACCCAAATGTCAAGGTCAATGGAAAGTCGCTAACAAATGTACATTTCTCCTTCTCTGCCCCAGCTCAAAGCTGTGATAATGTGAAACCTGAGCTGCTGTCAAAACCCAAATCCATCCAGCTCAGTTTATCTTGGGTAAGAAATCAGATAAGCATCCACTGTGCTCTCTACTTTCTAGCTCTTATCTATCTGCACAAGTGTCCTCCCATTTCCCTGTTCCTCTTCCTGAGTGTTAAGGTGGCGGAGTCTCTTTGACATAACCCCCACTATGCTGATCCCTCAACCTGTGGTCACCACTATAAACCTTGTGGAGTTCCATATCCTTTCAAAGAAGAGATCAGCAAGCCTGGAATTAGCAGTCAAGAGGGATTCTCTTATCTGTTTTGTGACACTGGGGATTGAACCCATGACCTCGTCCATACTAGCCAAAGGCTCTGGCACTGACCTACATACCCAGCCATTTTTTTTTCTCTTTTTTAAATTTTAATGTAAGGCAGGTTTTTGCTGAGTTGTTCAGGATGGCTTCCTCTTGCCTCAGCTCCCAAGTAGCTGGGATTACAGGTATGTTCCAGTGTCTACCTGATACTCTCAAAAAAAAAATCTTTTTAAAGAGTATATGAAATAAGGATTCCTAGAAGGAAATATACTAACCACAACCAAGCTGATACAGACAAAAAGGTGATCCTTTCTTCCTAGTGATCTAACTGAAGGGAAATTCCAGAGGACCCATCTTTCCACTTCTGTATTCCTATATTTGAGTGTGTTAGAAGCCAGTGGCTGAAAATTATCACTGGTGGTAGAGAAAATACCAACTAAGTGAAAGAAGGAGGTCTTCCAGAACTGAATCCTAAAGAGAAGCATCTTTTCCATGAACAAAGTCAAGCTCTTTTTGGAAGAGAGGAAGACCAACCTTCTACCATCCAGAACAATCACCCCTCAAGGGCAAGAAACTCACATACATTTATTTCCTAGAGGGCCAAGAAGACAGTGAACTTGGAAATTCATGTGAAGAGGCCACAATGGGGTAGCAGAACAGAGACCAAGCCTGGGGAGTCTGAGAGCATCAGCATGATGTGAAGACAAGTGCAAAAACAAATTTGTAACAGGGCTAGAAGGACAAAAAACAGATACCCATCAAGCTTGTTGTATTGATATGTGAGAAGGTCTTAGAGGGCAAGAAAACCTCATTTATAAGAAGAGCCATGCATAGTAAGTTATGTTAATAGTACTAGGTACTCACCTTGGGGTCTCAAACACTCACCTTCAGGAGAAGGAACCAGCACCCCGTGGTTCACACACAGAAAATGGGCCTGGGAGACAGCAGTGTTGCAGGAAGCAGAAATACCTTCAAAAATGCCAGAGACAGTGCTGAAAGGACAAAAGAGCCAACTTCGAGGTCTCCCACTCGCCAAGTTATAATTTGAGCTCAAAAAAAGCACAATAATTGGGTTTAATTGAAATGTGATGAGTTTATAAAAGGCCATCATTTTGTAATGATATTCAGAAAAACAGTTAATATAAAGTACAGTAAAGATAATTAGGATGAACATAGAAGTTTAGCTATAGAGGAATGTTTAATTTTTTATTAATTTTAATGAGAGGAGACTAATATATATTGGTATTTTATTTCTCCTATTAACTCTGCTTGATTTGAGAATACAGAATTGAAGCTAATGTCTATCTGCATAAGTGGAAAAGAGAAATAGCAGGGAATGGTGAATTAGCCAAATCATCTTAGGAACACATACAGAAACACTACCAAGAATAGGAGGGGATCCTAAGTACCAGGGGACACACACAAAACTGTGTTTGAAGACAATGAACCTGCCAAATATCTAAAGGAGCACTCATTCCTCTACCTGAGTTCAGCCCTCTCCTGGAAGATGAGACCCCTAGAAGGCCCCAGTAATTATAATGGATATTAGTAAAGCAGCCATGCATTTTAAACAATTCCAATAGACAGGGCCCAGTTGTCACCAAGACATGTCATGCTAGCTAAGAGGACTCCAACAATTGCTTGGAAAATTCCAGGCTATTAAAAACTAAAATCCATGGGAATAGAGTGAATTTAATTTTTAAAACTGATATAAAAAGTCAAGATCTTCTCATGTTCTTCCTCTCTATTCTGTTCTTAGTTGCTTTCCTTATATCAAAGAAGACATTTGGCATTTATTTTTTAGGGATTGGCTAGCTTCACTTAGCATAATCTGCTCTAGTGCCATCCATTTCCCTGCAAATTCCATGATTTTGTCATTTTTTTAGTGCAGAGTAATACTCCATTGAGTCATGAGAAGATCACCACTAAACAGGGTTGAGAGAGGGAAGGGAAAGAGAGAGAGAAGGGAAATTGCATGGTAAAGGAAGGAGACCCTCATTGTTACACAAAATTACATATAAGAGGAAGCGAGGGGAAAGGGGGGAAAAATAAGAGAGAGAAATCAATTACAGTAGGTGGGGTAGGGAGAGAAGACAGGAAGGGAGGGGATGGGAGGGGAGGGAAGGGGAGGGGAGGGGGGATAGTAGAGGTTAGGAAAGACAGCAGAATACAACATACACTAGTATGGCAGTAGGTAAAAAAGTGGTTGTATAACCGATGTGAATCTGTATTATGTATATAGGGTAAAAATGGGAGTTCATAATCTGCTTGAATCAAATGTATGAAATATGATATGTCAAGAGCTTTGTAATGTTTTGAACAACTAATAAAAAAATTTAAAAAATAAATAAAAAGAAAAAAAAAGAAAAAGTCAAGATCATCTTAGAAAGTCTCAGTTTGATGCCCACATTTGTGCCTTGATGGTCTTGGAAGAAATACCCTGGGCTGATGTCCTCACCAAGAATCAGTGTGTAACTATATCCTTTACCCCTGGCTAGCGGAGTGTATATTCCTCTTCTTTTATTGGTCTGGATAAAGAGAATGTAACCTTAGGAAGGTTTTTAGATAAATGCTGTTGTACTCTTAGGAGGTATAAGAGTAAGATTAGAATAATAAATGAAGGGGATAAAAACCAAGATGGTGACATTTTAGGAATGGCTGGAAATATGGCACAGTAATCGTCTTTGTGATCATCATGTTTGTGTATGTTTTGTGTGTTGTGTTTACAGTGCTTAAAGAAATGTCAAGGAAATGGGCTGAAAATTTGTCCTTTAAAACAATTGACATATAGCAGATTTTAAAATGAGTTTTTCAAGGCTAATTTCCATTGTAGTTTTAAGAGCAGATACCAGGTTGTGGTGGGTTGGGGAGTAAACAGAAAGGGCAGAGGCTAGGTAACAGCAAGTGAGGCAGTTGCCTCGGGTACAGAATTTAAGAGGGTGCCAAAAAAAAAAACCCATCATATTAATATGTTAAGGAAGTACTTATTTTTTTAAGACTATGAAGAAATATCAACATTTTAAATACTGATGGGCTGACAGAGTGTGATAGAGGGGGCTCATATGGCTTCTACAAAGCCATCTGTGTGCCAGAGAGACAAGAGGTTGTGTTAAAAGATGAAGCCAAAGTCCACTAGGAAGAGCTGACTGGTTCATTTGCCTTAAAAATGGGTGGACCTTGAACATATATGATGTTCCTCTTTCATCCAGCAGTGTAATTACAATCCAGCAGGCAGAAGAATTCAAATTCTGAACATTCTGGTTGGAGATCCAGGACAAATGGAATCTTCCTTTGTGCATGGCCTTGGGGTAGAGAAGGAAGAAAAAGGCTAAGATGGGAGATTGAGAGGTCCTGCTTTGAGTGACACGCAATGTCATCCTCTGGGTCACACACAGATTTTCTTGTCCTTTTTTCCAGGCTGTGATAATGGGATGATCTCCCCTGGCCCATAAACACATACTCTAGCCCCTCTGCCCGCCTACCTGCATTCACTGTCCCAGGCCCACTTTTACTTCCCCTCAGTTTCTTCCATTGGCTAAGGCAGAAATGTGGGATGGGAGAGAAACTTAACACTTCAAATGTTCCCTGAGGGTCTGCCAGTCCCTGTTCTCACTCACCCACACCCAGATTCCAATTTAATGAGCTGTTCCCACCCAAGGAGGACCCCAGAGTGGCTTGGGCATAAGGGTTTTTTGAGCTCTCTGGGTGATTCTAATATGCTGCAGAACAGGAAATGTTGAGCGTTACTACCCTCCACCTCTAGAAGTTTCACTACTAAGTCCCCTGGCTAGCCACCATTTCCAGGCAGCTAGTGAAGCAACAAAGACAGAAAGAAATGATCATTTCTGTCTGACTGGGGAACATCAGCAGGCAAGATCAGATGATTTCCTCTCCAAGCATCTTGTGCCTCAAACTTTTTCACATTAAAGCCCATCAATTATCTGGAAAGTACATTTGTTCTTAGTTTCTGTGTTGTCCCTGTGCTGAGGTCCCCAGAGCCTGTGAATGCAGCCGTGAATTCTCACCTGTTTTCGTCTCCCTTTGAAATTCCAAGGAGCACTCTAGGTTGGAACAACCCTTGTGTACCAAATGCTTCAGCTTTGCTTTCAAACTTCAAAGTTGAACATTGAAATAAAGGGTTTATTTCTCCACATAAGCCTACAGATTTTCCCAGGTGAAAGGCAAAGATTTAAGTTAATCAAATTTGAGGGAACGTTATTGGTGTCATCCAGTTTCACCATCTTTTCTCTGAAAGTGCCTTAGAACTGCAATAACTGAACACTTACCTAGATTTTGATCTTGGAGGTAATTCAGCACTTTGTTCTACAAAGCCTGAAGTTGACAGTTGAAGTTGGGATTTAATGATTTTTAGGCCTCTTTTTTTTTCTTTTCCCCCAAAACCAAATACAATTGTTTGATCTAAAAATTTGTCAATACCATTGTTTTATTCAGAGTTCTTCAGAAAAACAGAACAAATACTATATATATATATATATATATATATATATATATAGAGAGAGAGAGAGAGAGAGATGAAAAGGGATTTATTATCAGAATTGGCCCACTTGATAAAAGAGGCTGTGAAGTCTTATCAGACTGTCTCTCATGCTGGAGAACCACGAAAGCCAGTCTCAATCCCAGTCCAAGTTCAAAGGCCTGAAAACCAGGGAAGCCAGTGGGAGAATTCTGAGTGAGGTCAAAGGCCCCTCGGGGGCTGCTGGTGCCAGGCCTGCAGTCCCAAGGCTGGAGAACTTGAATGTCTGACATCCAAGAGCAGGAGGATAAGGGCATTCTGGCTTCAGAAGTGAATAGGCAGATTTCCCCTTCCTCTGTCATTTTGTTCTGTCAGGGGCTCCCGCTGGTGGGATGGTGCCTATTCTCATTGAGCGCAGATCTTTCCCTCTCAGTTCGCCTGCTCACATACCAATCTCCTCTGGAAACACCCTCACAGACACACCTAGGGATTGGGGAAGTCCAATCACTAATGAAAAGCAAATCTATCTGGGTTTCCCTTTTGGCAGACGAGGAATGGGCTCCATGCCTACAGAAGCATTCAGACTAAATTATGATTCACCATCTGAATAGCCCTTGACCCAGTCAAATGGATGCCCCAAATAAAAATTTCCAAGTATTTCTGTCTTAGTCCATTTTTGCTGCTGTAACAAAATACTGCAGATTGGCTCATGTTTAAAGAACACTAATTTATTAATTTATCTCACAGTTCTGGAGGCTGGGAAGACCAAGATCAAGGCACTGGCATATTGTTTAGTGAATGCTACTCTCTACCTCCATCTCTCTGCATCCTTTAGAGGCAGGAATTCTGTGATTTCAGATGGCAGAAGAGCAAATAAAAGGAATGCAGCATAAAGGCCCTTTCATAGGGAACTTAACATCATTCATAAAGAAGGAAGCTTTATGACTTAATTACATCTTTAAATGTCCCACCTGTTAATACTATCACATGGGCAAAACCTGAAATTTTGGAGGTAACACATTTAAACCATAGTATAAATCTTAACATAAGAAAGAGGAGAAAGAGCAGAAGGGTAGAAGAAAAAAGGGAGAAGATGAAGATGTGTGACACGGTAACTTCAATGAACAGGATATGTTTCACCCATATGACAGCACAGAGCAGTGAGATAGTGGGTGCTTGTTAATTATTGTTTGAGTGAATGAATGGCTGATCTGTTAAGCTGCCATCCACAGCTCTTTACCAAAGCCAAAGGCTCTTCTTTGAATGAAATAATCATATTATTATAAAGCGGGGAAGAGAGGGTAGGGAGGTTCATTTTCCTACCAGTATTCCAGATAAAGTAAAATTAAAGGCCATCTGGTGAAAAGTTCCCTACCTCTTCTACCCAATGTAGAAGATGACTGCAGGCGGGGGAGATGTCTACCCAAATCTCATTCCAGGTGACCATCTCTTCTATTTTTGTTTGAGGATGGCACTCAAGTGGCAAAGAAGCAGCAATCTGTGACTCTCTCTTTTTTAAAAAAATTTTTGTAGTTGTAGATGGACAGCATGCCTTTATTTTATTTGTTTATTTGTATGTGGTGCTGTGGATGGAACCCACGCATGCAAGGCAAGCACTCTGCCGCTGAGCTACAGCCCCAGCCCAACACTCTGTGACTCTCTTGACTTCCTTCCTGAATGTGCTCCTTTTCCCAGACCTGCCAAAGAACCTCCACCAACTCTGCATTCCGGCATAGCAAATACACACAGGCATTGTGGTCCAAGTGTCTCAGAACCCAGGTAGAGAATGGAGTCAGCTTGAACATGCTCTGAGGAATTTAAGTGTGTTAGTCATTTAGGATCAGCAAGCTTAGATGAAAAGAATGGGAATTTCATCTGCACAAACTATCCTAACTGGGCATTTTTACAATCCAGTAAAGTTTATAGCTCCTTGTCATTTACTTTTTATCAAGAAATGCTTTTATGGAAGAACTCTAAAAGAGAAGTACATTTATTGTTTGATCTTATAACAAATTGGGATTTTGAATCTCTGAGTTTTAAGATAGCCCAGTAAAAGTAGGGAAATCCCTGGGTATTGTTTGCTGTCTAGCCACATGTGTGAAAGACATGAATTGTGCTTTATTTAGCATCATGTTTTTGAAGTCCCAGGAAGCACTTTTGGAGGATTACTGGCTGGGTATTGACTTGTGCACCGATTTAAAGAGGATTGCCTGTAGGGAATGGTGCCTTCCACACACCAGCTGGGAAACCTCTGTGCATGCACCTGTCCCAAGTCATACTTTATTCTCCAATGCCACAGGCTGTCCTCTCATACTCAGTCCCTGCAGCTGAGCTCATTCTAGAAAAGCAGTGAGAGGGAACAGTTTTCATATCTCCTCATGAAAAAGGCATATGTGATGGTGGTGATTTGCCTAGTCACAGATCCACATGGCAGTTCTTTCTTTGCATTTAACACAGCAACAGGGAACAGAATCAACCTCAGATTAAAGAAACCATGGTTGATAATTAAAATCAGAGGGCATAACCCTACTCATTTAAGAAATATGACTTTAAATATAGTTTATAAACACGAATTCATCACATTTCTATTTCAGGTTTCAAGGGAAAGTGATCCATTGAAAAGATTTTCCTTTAGATATCGATCCTTAGGGAGATAGTCACATTAAAGGAATTTAAAAGCAATGCTAATTTCTTAAGTGGGCCTCACACAGGAATGCTCAGCCCTGGGCGTTCATCCCAGTTCCCAGAACTTAGTTTACATATCACTTGTCATGGAGGACTCTGATCTAAATTAAGTCACCCTGTTATGCTTCCTTGTGCCATTCTGCATTTTTCCACAATTCTTATCACAATTATAATAATTATAGTTTATAATTATTAGAGCCTAAGGTGTCACTGATTGTAAAATATAATGCTGTTGCACATACCTCTAAGAAGATTCCACAAAATGAGGCTAAGGAGGAGAATTATCAAGAGACTACCCCCACAGTGCTGGCCCATCATGTAAGGACAGATGAGAGATGACTGTTTTGACCTTGGTCCCTGGTAGAAGGTGAAAGAAATCTCTCCCATTAATTTGAATGAGGAGGAGATCATGGTGCAGGTTTGTGTTCTGATATTCCACCACAAGTATAGTCCAGAAAACCTCAGGTGGAGAGTATAATTTAAAGGGAGTTTCATGTTGGGAGGAGCCCTGGTTGACAGAAGCCAATCAAGCAAACACTCTCTGGAATAATTTGACTCCCTTCCAGGCTAACCTGATCATAGACATGTTATTGGTACAGCAGTTTCTGATATTGGATATGCTGAGATGTTTAAAAACATGTTTGAATCTTAAAATTGATGTGATACAGTATAATTTATTTGCATGGATATTTGCTTAATGTCAGGTTCTTGGACTACATCAGCATCTGCTTGTTCACATTACCTCCTTTGTCCAGTAGAGTGTCTGAATATGCTGGACATTTGATAAAAATAGGAGTGGAATGAATGAGTGAAACAAATTCTTCCTGAGCTTCATCCACTGAAGCCTTGGCTAATTTTTTTTTTTAGCTTCAGTTTTATTTAGTTATGTGTGTTGGATGAGCTTTTCAATGTAGTAGAAAAGGCATTAGACATGGACATGAGAACCCAGGTTTCAGCCTTCTTGATTGGCCCTTTGACTTTGGGTAAAGACTCTAATCTTTCTGTGGGTAATTTACCTCTCTGTAAAATGGGGGGGGGTTGTATCTTGTAATCTCCAGGGGTCCTTTCAATCCTAATTGATTGTGATTCAATTGTGTGAAAAACTAATAATGAAGCACCCAAGCATGGTGTATTTATCATCATTGTCATCACCCAATCTCTCCTGGTAATCGGTGTATGTGGTGCGGTGAACTTGGTCATGTGTAAAACTCTGATGTGACTCTGTCTTCATCTTTACTAACACCTCACTACACAAAGACTGCACTTTCATGATTGCTTCAAATATTTCCATGCAATGATGTAAATGCATTTGATTGTGGGTAAAGGGTAGGAAATTGTGCCTGAGGAAAATAGAACATGATTGGGAGAATCAGGTATTTGTCATGGAGAAGAGGAAGTCCAAAGCTTTGAATGAAAGCAGAAGCAAATAGCCAAGGTCAAGGCAAATGGTGTGTAAGGAGCAGAGTGGATTTATAAGAAATAGACCAGTATAAACCCTGAGGCTTTGAGCTGAGCAGAAGACAATTTCTGGGCAATCAGAAACAGAGAGATTCCTAGGAGCTGAAGGCAAAATGCAAAGTAAGAAGACTCAAGGGAGAATTTTTGTAATAGGAGACAGAGTGTCCGCTGCTGTACTGGCTTAGGAAAATTTCCAGCTCATACTCCTCACTCCCACCTTGGTCAGGATAAAACCCATTACTAACCCACAAAAGGTCAAGCCTCTATTAGGCCACTAACAACTTTCAAGGATCATACCAGTGGATGTCCACAGGCAATGGATGAGCCATGTAGGGGGCCCCAGAGAGTCACTCACACTGAATACTCAGAGGCTGATAGACTGATGGCCACAGTGAATGACCTTCACTCGGCCACAGCTCAGGGCTGGCTGGCTTCCATTCTGTTTCCTGGTAATTGTGAAAAAGTTCTTAGTTCTTCCCTCATGTGGTGAGTACTAAGTTACAATCACTGCTTCTTCTACTGATCAAGACTCTGTGCCTCCAGCAACAATGGCCCCTGCCTGTGGATGACCAACCCTCCAGTGGCTCTGAATGCTCAGAGGACTCATTCAGGATCCATCTTCCTCCTGGAAAAGGCTTCCATTCTTCCCATCCACCACATGGGTTCTCAAAATTCAACCAGGGCCTCCACTGATGATCTAAGCTTACCCCATGGATTTGGATTTTCTTTTCTAAAAAGGGGACATCTTTCAAAGACAAGAGTGCAAGAAGGTAAGGGTCTGTGGCCCTGTAGTCCTCCTTCTGCTGACAGTCTTCAGTCCTGCACCTGTGCCTGCCCATTCCCTCTTTCTCTATCTTGGGTTTTGACCCAAGCCTTGCTCTCTGAATTTTTAATCAGACCAACACTTCACACGCTCCATGTGCATTCAGGCTATTAAATATCCTGGGAAAGACCTTCCTGAAGAGGAACTAGAAGCAGCCCAGCTCAGCCAGCTTCTGTTTCTTCTTTGTGGCAGGCTCTGAAGACTACAGACAGAACATGCTGAAGGTGTCAGCTGGAGAGCTAGTCCTCACTGCCTGTGGTTTTGGGGGACTAGGGGAACCATCCCCTGTCCATTTGGAGACAGAGGACCCACCACAGCTCCTTCCCACTCATGGGAAACTTTCCTGGCTGCAAGGCTAGATTGCACTGAAGATGGAGCCAGGGTTGAGAAAGCTGAGCTTCTTTGGAGAATGAGAGGGACTCCCATTGATAGGAAGTGAGATTTCAGCCAATAACGAGGCTCATTTGGACAGACTCTGTGGGCTGCGAGACATAGGTTCGGAATGAGACCTCGGTCCCACTTCCTTGAGGGGAACTGGATTCCTGGACTAAAAGAAATGTCATTAGAGGTGAGAATGGTGGCTTACACCTCTAATCCCAGCATTTTAGGAGGCTGAGACAGGAGGATTGCAGGTTTGAGGCAAGCCTGGGGAACATAGGGAGATCCTTCCTCAAAATAAAATATAAAAAGGGCTGGGAATGTGGTTCCATGGGTTCAATCCTCAGTATCCCCCAACACCTGCTGCAAATGTTCTTAGAGTAAAATGTTAGTAGCAAAAGAATGTTTTCAACATAATACTTTTAAAAAATATCAAACAGGGGCTGGGGTTGTAGCTCAGTGGTAGAATACTTGCCTTGCATGTGGAAGGCACTGGGTTTGATTCTCAGCACCATATAAGAATAAAATAAGGGTATTGTGTCCATCTACAACTAAAAAGCATAAAAATATATCAAACAGATATGTGATTTCTTCTTTCTTATAAAAGAAGCAACATATAACCTCAGGGAAGACAGGGAGGTGGATGTCACTCTGGCAAAAGGAAGATATGTATATGAGCAAGTGTCAGGCCTTGTGCAGTGGTGCATGCCTGTAATGCCAGTGGCTCAGGAGTCTGAGGCAGGAGGATTGCAAGTTCAAAGACAGCCTAATCAACTTAGCAAGGCTCTAAGCAACTTAGTGACACCCTGTCTTAATATGATAAAATATATATATATATATATATATATATATATATATATATATATACACACACACACACACACACACACACACACACATACATACTGAACTGGGGATGTGGCTCAGTGGTTTAGCATCCCCACCTTCAATCCCCAGAACCAAAAATAATAAATAGATAAATAAGAAAAAAGCAAGTGCCAAAGTGGATGAACAAAAAAGAACCTGCTCATCTACCTGGTGAGTTTTGGAAAGAAGAATGGAAAGAGGTAGCAGAAGCAGGAAGTCAAACAAAAATGTATAGACATCCTCATTCTAGGCCAAAAATTAAGCAGCACCTTATTAAACATGTCCACATGACAACTCTTCCCAGGTTTCATTATATTTGACCCTTGCTTTTTCTCTTCTGCATATTTAATTTTTTAAATCTGAGTGTGTGAATGTTTGCAAGTCATTGAAAATCTCTTTGCAATGAAAAGAAAAATGAATTTATTATAGGAATACATAAAAATGGAGAAACCAGTACTTCAGTTCAGTCCAGATAATTTTAAGACCTTTAATTTTAGGGGAAAAAGTAAAAGAAGGCTGCAAGGAGTTTATTTTGAGAATCTGGGAAGTATAGTAGAATCCTGGCTTTTCTACTTGTTTTTTTTTTCTTTTTTTCTGAAAAAGGATGTGGTATGTATCATGTGGGGTTATGTATGTGTGTGTACATGCGGTAGAGGAATAGCAGGCATAGAGTTGGCACTGAGGATGCTACATGGAACTGAAAATGACAATTATATATTTCTTACATGTTTCCAGGGAGTCAGAACACATCACACACGCACACGCACACACACACACGCACACACACACGCAAATATGCACAGACTCACCCCATATGTTAGTTTTCAGAGAATTAGAACCTCATCAAATTCACTTAACACTAAAATATGCTGAATATAATTTTAATCGCTCTTTGATGATTCAGAAGCTATTTTAGGCTTCTTATGCCTCTGGGTTATTACTATGAACATAAATTATTATCTTGCAATTTTGCACAATCTAGGTTGTTCACATTTTTTTCTGGTTATTTTATCCTGAATGAATGGAAGCTTCTTGTAATACTTCAATTACTGTTCAGAATCAATAATGAATGTGCAGATCATTTTGAGATGTGATTGGGTCAACCTAGAGGAAAACAATAAAACTTTTCCTGAAATGGAAATGTGTGTGAAAACTCTGTTTGTTGGGCTTTTGGGGTGATGGAGTTCTCAAATCAAACATCAAAGAATTCCAAGGGGGAACAGTTCATATTTACTTCAGGAGGCAAGAGAAAATTTTAGTAAGGAGGTTCGTTTCAGCTTGGCTTTGAGATATTGATCAATTATTGGAGACCAGTAGGCATTCCAGGTGAAAATAAGAATGGTAACAGAGGGACTGAGGTGGTTCTGAGTCAAGTGACTTCACTACTAAAAGTTGTGGCTTGTGAAATAATAACATCCACAGCCCTGGCCATTGTCAGAAATGCAGACTCCCAGGCCCTCACTCCAATCCCACTAAATCAGACTCTAAATTTGGAGCAAGATCCCCAAGTGATTCATATGTATATATACTAAGTTCTATGGTTTCCTAGGTCAGGATATTGTTAGTATTACTTGTAAATAGGGCTAAAAATGGCATCCCATTATGAAAAAATCTTGCTTCTGTGCCAAGAAATTCAGACTTTGTGGAGAGATCATGGAAAATGTTGACAGCTCAGAAGCAGGTACTGATGTGCAGCCTGGACACCAATTCGTTTGGTTCCATGTTGCCCTATTGTGGGGAAAGGTCCTAGAAGTCCCCCAATGTGTCAAGCACCTTAAACGTGAAGTTTTTAGAAAAAAAAAAGATGGCAGGCTCCTAGGCTGGCAGGGCATCACTTGGGAGATTGGGTCAATGGCTATTCATCAACTGCAGATGTGAAAATAATCATTTGAGAGTGTTAGTTTAGCTTCTGAGCTTCAGATGGATATATTAGTGACGAGACAGAACACAGAGAAGAGTTTAAAAGTTTTGCTATAGCCTACATCCAAGATTCAACTTTTTTTTTATTAGAGGAGTGTTTTAGTACATTTTTTTTCTATAATAGAATACTGCAGCCTGAATAATTTATAAAGAAAAAGAGATTTACTTAGTTTATGGTTTGGCGATTCCAAGAGCATGGTGCCAGCTTCTGCTGCAATTTTGGTGAGGCCTTCATAGAAGAAAAGTGGCTATGTGTGTATGCAAAGAGAAGCACATGTGCATGAGGGACAGATGTGGCTATGCTTTATGACAACCTGCCCTCATAGGAAGTATGTTAACCCTCATGAGTGTTGAGTCCTCACAACCAAATTACCCAGTAAAGATCCTACTACCTCTCAATACCATTATACTGGAAATCTAATTTCAGGTGAGTTCTGATGGGGACAAACCACATCAACACCACAGATGGAGCTAGAGTGAAAAAACATGAGGCTTGGGAAATACTTGCATAGGTAAATCAAGATCTTGGCATATTCAACAAAGTCTGATGTTTGCTCCTGTGACACACCTGTCATTGTGCTAAACCTCAGGGAGTCAAGAGGAAATATGCTCTTCTTATAAAGTAATTCAAAAATAGAGATGAAGGCAGATATACAGCCAGCAGTTTCTAGGGCAGCAGAGATGAGGAATGAACCCAGTAGTTTTCAGGAAGTAAAAGAGATTTCCATCGGAGTTAACCGAAGCATGCAAAGGAATGGAGGGTCAGAGGAGCGTGACCAACTTGAAGAAAAGTGGTTTCACATTTTGGGAACATAAGGCTACTGTGGGAATGGATATGGGGCAAGGCTGTAAGGGTAGGCAGGAGCAAGAATCGAAAGGCGTTTTATGTAATACTATATTAAAGAAAGTGAATTTTATCCCACAGGCCACAGGAAAATGTCAGAAGAGTCTAAGCAGGAGAATAACATGGGCAGAATTGCATTTTCAATAAGTAATTTTGCCAAAAATGAAGATGGTGAGTTAAAAGGAAGTGACTCAAGGACACAGTCCATTTAGGAGCTGACCTTTTTTGTCCAAAGAAGCAAGGATAAAAGCTTGAATTGGGGTGGTGTGATGAGGAAAAAGGGTGCATTTCTGAGGTCATTAGGAAGTAGGGCGGTAGAACTTGCTAATTGGCTGTGAAGATGAAGGAAGAAGAGTCAAGGTGGTGGCCAGGGTGCCTGGTGAGCATTTGAGGAAGAGACAAATGTATTTTTCACTTGTGTCTTTGAGTTGCCTCCTGGCATTTTGGTGGAGATGTTCAAGGTGCAGATTTGGAATTGGGAGAACAGATGGAAGAAGAGATAGAGATCCCTGAGTCACGGGAGCAGAGAAGCACGCAGGGTAAAAGAAGAGAAGGAAAAGGGGTAAGAAGGGGGAGGAGGAACTGAAAAAGGCCTTTTGATAGGAGAAGAGGGTGGGGGTTATAAAATGAGTTCACAAAGGAACCAGAAGAGACATCAAAGGACTTTGGGTAAAGAGAAACCACTAAAAAATTAAGTTGATTAAGAGCTGGGGGAGAAAAGAAAAGTCCATTGCTGTGGCAATTCAGAGGCTGTTGGTGTCTTCTGGGAAAATGGGTTTAGTGGAGAACAGATCCACGAGGAGGAGTTGAGTTGTGTATAGGAGGTGATGGAATAGAGAAAGCCTGGGAGGATAATCTGCCACTGGTAGAGAAAGAAACCCCATAAAGATAGAAGCAATCAAAGATGTGCTTATTTTGTTCATCAAATTCTTTCATCTAGAAACAAAAGATGTTACCTTACTTCTTCCCTATATTCTTCTTCCCCTCCCCCCCCCAGGGAAGTGCTACAATGTAACTGATATTTGAAAATGAGTGATTTTTTTTTAAAAAATGGATGGATAAAAGGTATATATCATTTTGCTCTATCTTAATCCTTCAATTACAAAATTTTAATTTGATTTTTAATGAGATTAGCCCTACTTGGCTGAACTGAACTTTTCATTCAGACTTTTGGTGGATGGTAATTAATGGAATTCAGTTAACTTGACCAAATTTTCATTTCTTCTCTTGTTAATATTTTTTGGTTATGCTGGAAAGGAGTGATAGATGTACATCCTCCCTCAAAACGTGATTGGTTCAGCTGGGCTTCTACTGTAAAAGCATCTGCAAGGCTTATGTACTCTGCATTAGAAGACACCTGATGAGAGGATGAGGGCAGGTTGGCATTAAGTGGCATGAATCTGTGTGTAAATACTGTCCACACATTGGATTTGTCAACAAGAAAGAAAACCCACATTTTGGTTACTCATTTGGTGTCCTTATTCTTTTGGTGTCTCTGATCTTCCTTTCATTCCCACGACAGACCCATGAGATAGTTACTGTCACTCCTATATCAGGGCAGAGGCTGGCGTGAGTTATTTGCCCAAGCTCAAGTTTCCCAGGCTCTGAGTGGTTGGGAACCCTCCTCCAAGGGTGGTGCTTTCTCCCTCACCCCATGCTACCTCCGGAGAAAGCAAGACTTAGGGACAAATTTAATCATGGTTGGAATTATATTTTCCAGTGAAATGGATAGAAAAAGGAAGACATGTAAGGCGACACATCTGCGGGAGACTCCACCTGTGAGCTGGTTTTAGATTTGCCAGGTGGCAGGGGCCTGGTCCACCCACAGATGTGGGTGAAGTCAAAAGCTTGGGGAAAAAATAGGAACAGCCTCTTTAGAGGATGTTGTAGGTTCTGGAAACTTTTGTAGGACCACAACGGTAAGTTTGGTGTAGTAACTGAGTCTGTGGAGAACACAAACTCTATGTTAGTGATTTATTATGACCAATGCAGAGTTAGCCACATGAATATATCAGCCCAGGGAGTTTGACCTTCACAAGCCTCTCAGCCACCCTTGGGCTCCCAGCATGCCCTCTGTGATACATCTAATGGTGGCCATTTTCCCAGGACTATGTGAGTCCAACACTGAGTGTTTCACATCGACATGACGTCATTTATGCTTTGCAACTGTCCTGTGAGGTAGATATTGTTATCCCCGTTTTCACACAACACATGAACCCTTAGAGAAGTGAGAAAATTTGCTTCAGGACACACAGAGCTAGTAAAGTAGAAAACCCAGGTCTGTTCATTGATTACAAAGGCAAGGACTTAGAACCTGTGTGTGTGTGTGTCCTCTTATATTTATCTAGCATTTTCCAACTGTTTGTTTACTTTGCTGCCTTTCTCACTGGACTGTGAGCCACTTGAGGGCACCCTACGCCTAGGACAGTACCTGATACACAACAGGACTCTAGAGACATTAGAAGGGCGGCGGGTGGGAGGGAAGGATGCAGAAAGGGGAGAAGGGTCAACTATTATTAATAGCTAATGTTTATTCTAGTTTTTTTCTGTATGTAGACATAAATCTTTCTCTCCATATATTTAATATATGAGCATCAGAATATCCATGCAGTTTGGTAATCGGCATTTTCAACTTGAGAGTGTATAATGAGCTTTTTTATTTTTATGTCATTGTGTTAGTCAGCTTTGCATTGCTGTAAACAAAATACCTGACAAGAAACAACTTAGAGGATAAAAAGTTTATTTTGGCTCATGGTTTCAGAGGTGTAGTCCACAATTGGCTGAGTCCGTTCCTCTGGGCTCAAGTTGAGGCAGAATATCAGGGGAGAAGGGTGTGGTGGAGGAAAGCTGTGGAGGACACAGCAGCCTGGAAACAGAGAGGGAAGGCATTTCAGGGCTGATGAACCCTCCCAGGACATGCCCCCGGGACCCACCTCCTCCAGCCACGTTCCACCCAGTCAATCTGTCCACATTCGGATAGACTGATTAATTTACAGCTTTTATAATCTAATCATTTCACCTCTAAATATTCCTGCATTAACACAGGAATGTTATATCATATTAAAACCATAATAGTCATTAAGTAGTATTCTAAAAACCCTTTCAACATTAAAAAAAGTGTTCCTTATTTCCCTTTCTTTCCACCAGAAAAGCAAGCTTTTTTTGGGGGGGGGGGTTAATATATCAAAATATGTTACCTTGAGATTCTTTCATGGGTTGTACAAGCTTCTAGAACTCTATTTAAAACTTGATTTCCATGAAAACATTTGCCATCTTAAAGTTAAGATTAGGAAAAGTTACAGGGACAAAGATCAGAAATGTTATTGCCAAGTTTAATTTAGTAAAATGAAATATTACTAAAATAGTAAAAAGAGGCTAAAAGCTCCAACACAGCACAAAAAGAAACTTTCAAGCTCTTAATAAATTATATCAGCACTGCAGCCTTTTCTGTCCTAAAAAGACAGAGCAGGTTACTACAAAGAAAGTGCAAATCAAAGTGTGCACATATCTGGTTAGTGTTCACTGCATATTGACCATTGACTGGATTTGGTAAGTTAATTTCTTTTAACCCTGTTTTTAGCAACTCTATATTTTCCTATCAGGGCTTAGTGAGGGGACAGGAATGTGATTCATGGGCTCAGAGCCCAGGAAGTTTATCTCTAGAATGTGTAAGATTTGGAAAGTCCAGGTAGAGTCTTGGGAAACCTGCCCATATCTGGGCAATTTTTTTCCTGTGGCTCTCAAGAAGCCTAAACTTTGCTGCAAGTGGTGGAGATAAGACTTGTTCGAAGCACCTGGTGAGGAAAGATCTTCTGAGAAGGATGATGGTTTCCTCCTATTTACCTTGTATAGGCCCTGCCCATCCTTTCCTCTCTGAACTCAGTCTTCCTATCTTAACTGGCTTTATTAACCCATTCTCTGTTGCTTTAACAAAAAAAATAAAGTTACGTATTTCAGAAAGAAAAGAATTTATTTAACTCAGTTTTGGAAATTGAAAGTCTAAGATCAAGCAATTCTGTCTGTTCAGCCTCAGGTGAGGGTCCCCTTGGCTATAATACAACATGGTAGAGGAATAGAAAGGGAAAGATCCAGGTATATAGAGTCCAAAAAAATGTGGGGTGGGTTTGCTTTATAACTTGATAAAGTCAAGACCAGCATTAATCCTATGGCTATATCCTAGTGATCTAACTACTGCTCACTGGGACCTACTTGTTAAAGTTTCTACCTCTCTCACATTGCCACACTGAGGAGCAAGTTTATATATAGCCCATGAGCTTTTGGGAGACACATTCAAGCCATATACAAATCATATCACCAGCTGAGCTTATACTCTCACAGGAGATTTGGCACATTTGGGCTCCATTATCAAAGTTCTGAGGAGAGGTGTGGGAAGAATATAATCTCTGGCTGATAATATAGCAAGTACATAAATATATGTCACAATGGTTAGGTCAGTCCATGGGTCTGGAGTCACAGAGATTCAGGGGTCTATTTATATAATCTTGCTAAGCCTCAGATTATGTATCTTGAAAATAAGCATAATAAATATGCTTTATGGAATTGCTGTGATAATTAAATGAGAAAATATGTTTAACGTGAATTGCATAACATCTGTCATGTACTAGGGACTTATTCATTTATTTAATTATTATTCATTTATTTAACCAATGCATGTATATTAAACACCGACTTCATGCCAGGCACTGAGGTTTCAAGGACAAGAAAAACAGACATGATTCCTTTCTACAAAGAGATTATATTCTGGTAAATGTTAGTAATTGTAAATAAATGTTTGAAATGTTAGGGATTTTTTTTTACTATTATTATACATTTTATCAGTTCTCTACTATTGCTTAAAAGCTTATCTCAAAACTTAGTGGCTTAAAACAATATACCTTTTTTAAATTTTAGTTTTTAGGGGCCAGAATTTTGGAAGCGGTTGAGTTAAGTGGTCTGGCATAGGTCCCCTCAAAGGTTGACTGGGGCTGCAGTCACCTCATGGCTTAACTGAGGCTAGAGGACTAGTTCCAAGATGGTGCCCATATGGCTGTTGATGAGAACCTATCCTTCCTCATCACGTGGGCATCTCCATAGGGTTGCTGCCCGAATCTCTTCAGAACTTGACAGGCAGCTTCCCTCAGAGCAGGTGATCCAAGAAAAAGAGCCACATCCCATTACTTCCACCATATTCTAATTGTTAGAAGTGAGGAAAGCAGTTCAGGCCACACTCAAAAGGAAGAAAAGTAGCCTCCACCTTTTAGAGGGTGGAATTTGGGAGAACTTGTGGACATATTTTAAAATCACTACATAAACTATGGGGGAGAGATGAGAGAAGAGAGTGGAGAGATTGGTGGGGAACAGATTCAGAAGGGTCAGCATGCTGAAGAGGGAGATTTCCAGCCCGAGGTCACAAAACTATATTGCTATATTTGTCAGGAGTGACATGTGACTATCAAATCGGTGAATGAAACATATTGGGGTCAGTAAGACGGCCTTATCTGAGTACCTTCTGCTGCACAAGGTCCAAAGAATATAAGATTCATTTTCTAGAATGTTCCTGGATTCCGTTTCATTTCTGCTTCTCTTAAAATCTTTGAGAAAAACGTCTTGGTTTTTCTGAAGTACAGAGCATGAATTTTGAGACTCTTTTTTTTAAAAAAAAATTTATGAAGACACTTTTTCAAGTTAAAAAACTTATCAATATTCATAAAGCCAGAAACTATGTTCAGTCCCCATAAGTAAGCACAATATTTCTGATTTTCTTAGAAATTGTTGAAAACATTAAATCTTCAAGATTTCTCTCTTCTGCCACAGTTCTCAGAGCTGATGATCATATATTTATTCCGATAAAAGACATGAAGCCTATCTTTGATTTGCCTTATTTTATTATTTATTCATTCCTCCTTGGAGGACACATGTATAAAAAAGGACCTGAGATCTTTTATCAGAGCAAGGAATTTTCCCACACATCATGTAAAACATCTGCAATAACTTAAATGCCGGGCATCAGCAGTTAGACATTGGCGTGTTTGATTTATATGTGTTTAGTCTTACTAACCACCACATCCAGTGAGTAGGCACCTTAAATCTGTTGGTTTATAGATAAAGCAAAGAAAACTCATCTGTTTCTCCTTCAACTGTATTTTAAGAATCAGAACTGGTGCAAGATTTTCACGGGCAAAAATATTTTAGAAGCTAGGCTGGGAGCTTTGTGAATTTTCACAAAACTTTTATTCATTGTATACCACTTACCCCATCGCTAATAATCTATGGTTAGGTCAATACTCTCAAGAAATACAAGCATTTTTCCGTTTTTTTTTCCTCCACATTAAGTGGGAGGGTTATGTTTGTTTGTTTGTTTGTTTGTTTGTTTTGGGGGGTACCAGGGATTAAACTCAGGAGTATTCAACCATGAGCCACATCCCCAGGCCTATTTTGCATTTTAATTAGAGACAGGGTCTCACTGAGTTGCTTTGGGCCTTTTTTTTCCTTTAAATATCTTTATTTATTTATTTATTTATTTATTTTGCTGAGGTTCGAACCTTGTGCCTCACACAAACGAGGCAACTGCTCTACCACTGAGTTACAACCCCAACCTTAGTGCATGGCTTTTGCTGAGGCTGGCTTTGAACTCATGATCCTCCTGCCTCAGCCTCCTGAGCTGCTGAGATTATGAGCGCGCATCACTGTGCCAGGATAGGTGGGTGTTTAATCTATCTCGTTTCCCGATAGCAAAGTAAGGAAGACAATTTGTATCTGATTTGGTAGCTTAATATTTTCACACTTAGAACTTTACAGTGAGTCCCATTGCTGGAGCCTCTCTGCATGGCTTTGTCCTGTCTCCCTCTTTGCTCCCTCTTGTTCATTTGCATTGGCTTTCTCTTGCCCTTTCTAAGACTCTCCATCCCTCCTGCTAGGGAACTTTTTGCACATTCTGTTTATACTGTTCTCTCTGCTCACTGTGATCTTTCCTTCCACCTTCACTTTCATATTTCAGCTCAAGGAACTCTAGGGGAGCCTTTTCCAACCTTTCTATCTGGGCTGAATCACCATATAGTCTCCAGGGCCGTGTAACTCTTTTTTTTCTACCCTGTTTGTCGCTGTTCTAACACTTGTTGGTTTCACCTTCCTTGGTGGATGGAGGTTAAAGACCATGTCTAGTGTCTAGGTGCTTACCTCAGTGTTGTGGGCATTCTAGGTCCTTAACCAAAATTTGTGGAGTAAAGGTGTGAAGGTTCTAGGATTGGACTTCCACTATTGTCACTTTCTAACTATGTTAACGAGGGTACATCACTTAAATTTTCTAGCTTTAAATTTGTCCCATGTCAAATGGAGTTGGTAATGTACACTGCTCTCATAGGGTTGTCATGAAGATTAAGTGAGGTAATTAATGTAAAAATACTTAACAGCGTGCAAAGCATGTAGCAGAAAATAAATGTCTGACTGCTTATATTAATCTTCAATCATCACATATTTCCTTCAAAAAACACAATGGCTTTCTTTTGCTTTACAGCCAGTATGATTTTTCAGTTGAGTTTAGACTAATGCTTTTTCATGCTTTTATAGAGGAAGAAATGAACAAGAGAAGGATTTAGTTTCTTGACTGATGTTGCTAGCTGCTTAAAGTCCATTTTTATGTTTGGGTGTTTTTTTTGTGTGTGTTTGTTTGTTTGTTTTTGGTTTGTTTGCTTGTTTTTGTACTGGGGATTGAACCCAGGGACGCTTAACCACTGAGCCATATCCTCAGTCATTTTTTATATTTTATTTAGAGATAGGGTCTTGCTGAGTTGCTTTGGGCCTCCCTAAATTGCTGAGACTGACTTTGAACTCATGATACTCCTCCTGCCTCAGCTTCCTGAGCTTCTGGGGATTTCAGGTGTGCACCCTCATGCCTGGCTATTTTTATGTTTTATTAGTGCATTGTGGTTTACAAAATCTGGGGATTTATCTTGACATATTCATAAATGTATATAACATAATTTGCTCAAATTAAATTCTTCATTCTGGTAATGAGGATTTTATCTTCTTAAGTCTAAGATTCAGTCAGAAGTGCCACACATAAGAAGCCAGTCACCTGTGTGTGTGTGTGTGTGTGTGTGTGTGTGTGTGGCGCTGGGGATTGAACTCAGGGCCTTGTGCATGAGCGGCAAGCACCCTACCAACTGAGCCATATCACCAGCTCCCAGTCACCTCCATTCATTTTTTAGTCTGATTCTTATCTCTCTCCATCAAAGATTTCTTCCTCGATTTAGCCTGAGATTTTCTCTTCATTGATATTTATGCCTGAATGAATAAAGTAATATGGATCCTCCTTCTGAAGAACTGACTTTGAATCTGTGGCCAAGAAGACTGGATTTCATGGCCTGTTCTCCCCAGAAGCCCTACCCAAGAGGAGGGGAGAAAGAAGAAAGATGGTGTCTCCATAGATGGATGGAATTCAGGAGCCCTCATCAGACAGACTGCATGCTAGATTTGGGAAGTCAGATGACTTTCACATCTTCCCCACTGGTAGACATGCTGACCCAGTCTCACTGAAAACAAACCTGGCACAATTACACATCATATGAATTGAGGTCAGTGCAGACTATAGCCCAGCTTTATTATCACACTCCTCAGGAATAAGTTCACTCCCATTCAAATTCTGGATTTTTGTCTATTAAATCTATTCCTAGCTTTTGGGTTTGATAATTAAGCTTGGTATCTCCATCTGGGTATCTTCTCAGCCCCAGTGGTAACAATGATGATAAAATAATGAATATTTATCATATACTTCCCATGGCTAGACATAATAAGCATCATTTATGATTTTATAATGATCTTTTATTACATTCAGTTTACAGACTAGGAAACTGAAGGTCATAGATATGAAATGCTTTTTTCAAGGCCACACAATTTGTAAGTGGTTGATTTCAAATTTGTATCCAGGACTGTCTGACACAGTAATTTACACTTTTTTTTTTTTACCATGTCACATTATTTCTCTAAGGAATTAATCTTAGGTACATCTTCCTTTTTCTCTTCTTGACCTCCTTGAGAAAATATTTCTCTTTAATTCCTACTCTTAGAAATCAAATCCTAGATGTCATCCTCATTTGAACAGCCAGTCCCTAGTGAAGCAATATTATTATCAGTATCGCCAGGCATATGTAATATCGTCTCATACTGAGTCTCAGGTTTTTCACATCTGCCGTATTTGGGCAAATCAGAGAATGAGGTATGATGTAGGAAGAGGGAGGTTGTTAGGAATGGTAATGTAGCAGGACTTGTAGGGAGGACAAAGAGACAAGTGGATGTCAGAAGAAACCAGTGCAGAGACAAAATGGTATTCATTAGCCAATCAAAGATTCTCTTAAGCCTTAATAGCCCATTAAACCGTGGGGCCCATTTGTGATGGGACCTCATCCAAGGGTGCATTTATTTAATCATTGCCCACTTCTAAACCCACAGGACCCTTGGGTATTCTTAGCACTGAGAACATATAGTCTTATTTCATAATTGACTTGCCCCCAAAGGCCTGAATACTAGCAAAGGAAATATCTCACTGGAAGAGGAACAAAGACTAAAAAATCTGTGGTTATTTTAATGTTTCTACTGAATAGACCTACCAAGACATTGGGGACCTTCAGTGACAACACTCAAAGCAATAAGCTGTGTGGTAATTTCAAAGGTAATATTAGATTTCAGGATCTCTATAGTTTTGGACCATTTTTTGCCAAGCACAATCCAACCGCAGTTTCAAAATAGCTGTTGTCTTTTATTGGAGGGAACAGCAACATCTTTTTCTAACCATGAGCCACTCGGAATCACAAGGAAAACTATGACTGCTTTCATCTTAGACGATGTCTTCAGTGGACACAGAAATGAGGTGAAGATGATCCAGTTGTCTTAGCCTGGTGACATTGATGGGCCATGTGGCAGAGACCCCCTAGAACTTGTTGCTCTGCTCCCAAGGAGCATCCTGACAAGTCAAGACAGACAATAACAATCGAGCCTTTTGATCAGTGAATACGGCTCTACTCTAATTATCTTACATCCCAAAGACCCTTGACTTGACCTCTTTGAAGTCTGAACGCCTGTTTTAGATCTTTGCAGTAATTTACAGAATATGTGCTATGGAAATGGAAATCTCCCTTGACCTGGACAAAGCCTGAGATAATGTTAATTCTCCCCAGGTCAATAAAGAAGTCCATGTGTGTCTGTTCTGAATTAGCAACATGTGGAGGAAGTGATTCTGATGATGATGATAGAGCCTTAGATTTCCAGTATAATTGCCACTTTCCGACAGACTTAGTGATGTGAAGCTCATACCAACAGCAAAAGCCAGGAAAATTGCTCAGATGTGTTCTTTTCATTGCTTATTAAAGTTATTTCCTTTTCATAATAAGAACAAGACAGTGCAAGCAGTGGAAGTTTTGGTGGTTCTCATCATGTAACTCTTGACTTTTATTTAATAATCACAAAAAAATTCCATAAGCCTGCTACCACTGAGATTTATGTCTTGTCTTTTTTATTATTTATATAAGCTACATATTCCTGATTCACGGTCCTCCCATTTCATTTCTTTCCCATATGCCCTTGCCTATCATTCTGTGGCAAACTTGGGTTGCTTATTATGCCTCTTACATATCATGTCTGTTTCTACTTCTATGATTGTGGACAGCATCCTCTCCTTGCTCTTCCCCAGGTCTGCCTCACAGATAGACTCCTCATGTCCTTCAAAACCCAGTTAAACACAGCTGGGCATGGTGGTGCATGCTCGTAATTACAGTGACTCAGGAGGTGGAGGCAGGAGGATGGCAAGTTCAAGGCCAGCCTCAGCAACATAGTGAGACCCTGTCTCAAAATAAAAAAATAAAAAGGGCTGAGTAGCTCAGTGGTAGAGTGCCCAGAGTTTGATCTTCAGTACGACCACCACAACAATCACAACAAAAACCCAATTAAACATAGAGAGCAGTGTTAATAATGTAGGTAACTGTCAGTTTAAACATCAAATGAAAACATAAAGCAATTTTCACCTAATGCCTTAGTTATCTCTTCATTAGTACCTGTATTTAAGTATAAGTAAATATTTATTGGCTTCGAAAACAGATTCAGGTATCATCTTCCATGAGTAGTGCTAGGTCTAGTTAAGCCACCTGGCATATATAAAATGTGGACCTCGAAAAGGTTAATATCGTACACACATGTTACGTTGTTTACAACTTCTCCTTTCTCTGACTGAACATGGTGCAGAACCACACTGTTAGTATAACCATACACGTATACAGGGTAGTAATGGCTGCCCTATTCCACTGTCCTTCCCATCCCCACACCCCCTCCCCTCCCCTCCCTTCACTCCTCTCTGCACAATCCAAAGTCCTTTCATTTTCCCCTTCCCCATTATGGAACAGCATCCACTTATCAGAGAAAACATTAGCTCTTTAATATTTTGGGTTTGACTTATTTCATGTAACATGATATTCTCTAGTTCCTTCCACTTACCTCCAAATGCCATCATTTCATTCTTCTTTAAGGCTGAGTAATACTCCATTGTGTTTATGTACCACATTTTCTTTATCCATTTATCTAGGTTGGTTCCATAGTTTAGTAATGTGGGTGTGTCATTGTGTACAATGTGTCAAAATGCATTCTACTGTCATGTAGAACTAATTAGAACAAATTAAAATGTAAAAAAAAAAAGTCTAACATTGAATGAGCAAATGACTGCCACAGTATAGGGTTTTGTAAACAAACAAACAAACAAAAGGACTTTGTTCTTGTTCAGAAGGGATTTGGGGAATGCCTTGAGAAAAGCAAATGGACTGAAGGTAATGTGGTTAAAGTGCCTGTGTTTTTGTGTTCACTAGTATTTTCAACATATGCTACGTTGGTCACAGATAAGACCAGTGCATGGCTGCTCTACAGCCCTGATGGTGCTTGCTAGCAACTGGACGAGCAAAGTCTTTTGTTTAAACTGAATGATGAACACATTGCCAGAGGCCATTTTGGGGATGCTTTTCCATATCTGCAGAAAGTATTAAACTAAATCAAATAAATATAAACAGAATCATCTAGGCAGCCTAGAGGCCAGTCTGCACAGTCTGACTTCCTAACGACATCACTCAGAATCAAAAGAGCTTTGAAAGTTAATGCATTTGGAGAAGACTTCTGAAGACAGAGAGAAAGAAAAAGATGACCATGACACTGAATCACAATATTCTCAAACCCTTTTCAGAAGGTTAATCCATTAAACTCATTAGTAAAATGAATTCCTCCAAATGCTTGCATTCTGTTTTCAATTTCTTAAACTCAAAATCAAGCATCCGGAGTATACGCAATGATATCTATCAGAGAGAGAGAGAGAGAGAGAGAGAGAGAGAGAGAGAGAGAGAGAGAGATACAAACTCAATTTTTAGAGCAGTTTGGGGCTCAGAACAAAATTGAGAAGGAGGTACACAAATACCCCATATATGTCCTGCCCCCGACCCCCCTCCATAACTTCCCAACATCCCTCACTGGAGTGAGACATGTATTATCACTCAAAGTTCATAGCTGACATTGGGGGGCCACTCTTGGTGTTGTACAAATGTGGATTTGAGCAAATGTATAGTGTCAAAGTATCCACCATTTTAGTATCAGTGTGTTTCCACTGCCCTAAAATCCTCTGTTGTCTGCCTATTTATCCTTTCCTCTCCCATAACTCCAAGAAATCACTGGTGTCTTCAATTAATTAATTCTACCTTCATTAATTTTACCTTTTCTAGGATGTCATATAGTTGGATTTATCCAGTATGCAGCTTTTTTTATTGGTTTCTTTCACTTAGTAATATGTGTTTAAATTTCCTCTGTATCTTTTTGTGATTTGATAGTTCCTTTCTTTTTAGTACAGAATAATATAATCCATCATCTGGATGCACCACAGTTTATTTTTCCATTTACCTACTTAAAGTTGTTTGGTTGCTTCCTAACTTTGTCTATTGTGAGTTAAGGTGCTATAAACACCTTTGGGGTAAATACCAGGTAGCATGATTGCTAGGCTGTATGTGAGGAACACAATTAGTTTTTTTTTTTTGTCATTTATTTTTTTTTTATTGTTGGTCATTCAAAACATTACATAGTTTTTTAAGAAAATGCCAAGCTGTCTTCCAAAGTGACGGTACAACTTGTGTTCCCATCAGCAATGAAGGAGAGTCCTCATTGCCTCACATTTGCCAGTATTTGGTATTGTCAATGTGGTGTTTTGGATTTTGGTCATTGTTTGTCAAATATTTTTACCAGCCTGTGACTTGTTTTTCGTTCCCTTGGCAGCATCTTTTTATGGAACACAATATTTTAATTTTAATGAAGTCCAGTTTATCAGTTTTTTTCTTTCTTGGAGCATGCCAGTCTGTGTGGGGGGAGGCAGCCGTTTACCCTATAATCTCACTTATAAATCTAAAAAGAGTTGTTGGTTTTCAGGTCCATTCCCTGCCTACTTGTTAGATTGGAATGGCAACTTCCAAGCTCATTATATGTTGAAGCCCAAAGTCCAATGCACTTATATTTTGTTGCCCGTGCCTCTGTTAGTTTAAATTTTTAGTAGTTTTCCTCAGTTAATATTAAGTAATAGAGGTGTAGAGGAGAAATGGGTGACAGTGGAGTCTGGGTTATGCTCTTTTCAGGTATATGATTACCACATCCCTCCTCTTCCTCCGCTTCCTCCTCTTCCTCCTCCTTCTCCTCTTCCTCCTCCTCCTCCTCTTCCTCCTCCTCCTCTTCTTCCTCCTCCTCCTCTTCCTCCTCCTCCTCTTCCTCCTCCTCCTCTTCTTCCTCCTCCTCCTCCTCTTCCTTCTCCTCCTCCCCTTTCTCCTCCTCCTCCTCCTTCTTTTACAGAAATGGAACACAACTTTTCATTTCTCTTGTCATACAGGATGCAGAGTCACACCATTTGTGCAATATTACATGTGCATAGGATAATAATGTCCATCTCATTCCACCATCTTTCTCAACCCCATACCCTATCTCCTCCCGTCACTTCCCTCTGCCCAATCCAAAGTTCCTCCATCCCCCTCCCCCCCCACCCCCCGCCATTAAGGATCAGCATCCACATATCAGAGAAAACATTTGGCCTTTGGTTTTGGGTCACATCCCTTCTTGTTATGTTTTCTACATTCTCAAAATATGAGACAGCAGAGGCTTGCTGAGACACTTTGGATTGACCAGGGGAAGATAGGGCTGAACCACACTTTCCTGGAGTTTAAAGGCTTGTCTAGTTATTTCTGACACCCCAATTGGCTTTATAACCAACTATGGTACTGAAAGGCCACCACGTTGAATGGGATGGTGAACTCTTCCTGGTCACTTCATTCTTTGCTTACACTTAAAGTGACACATAATTTTTTTACCAGGACCCTATTTTTCTTTAAACCCATTTCCCAGGCACCCATTGTGCTCCTGCTGTTAGGAATTGGCAAACTACATCCCATAGGTCCAGTCCAGTCCACTGGTTTTGTAGAGCTTGTAGCTAAGAACTGTTAGATTTTTAAATGGTTAGAAGAAAACTAAAAAATGAAAATATTTTGTGATATAAGAAAAATACTTGGAATTCGTATTTAAGGGCCCATACATAATGTTGCATCCGAATGTGGTCATGCTCATTTGTTTACGTATTCTCTGTGGCTGTTTCACATTCCATTGGCAAAGTTGGAGAGTTAACTGTAAATCTTGCAAAGCCTAAAATATTTACTGTCTGGCACTTGACAGGAAAAAAAAAAAGTGCTCACTCCTGAGGTAGGTAAAAGCATCAGATTTGGTTGGAATCCTGGGCCTATCAGAGACAAATCTCTTAACCTCTCTCATCTTCAGTGTCCTTATTTTTACATTTGGGTATAGTTCTTTTTATCATAGAGATTCGTGGGAGGAAAATGAGACAAACATTTAGGATTGATACAACAGTTTCTGCTATATCAAATCTCCCACTCCACAGATCCTTAAGTCTTCTGTTAATAACCTTTACACAGACGGCACCACAAACCGTAAGTCAGATCTCAGCCTGAGTAATTGTTGTTTATCAGGTTCTGCATTTTCTTTTTATTAGAGCAGTATAGTTATGCATAGTAGTTAGGTATGTTTGGACAAAATATCCCACTAGTTTATTTATTTATTTTTGATTGTTCTTTCTACATATACACAAAGTGAAATTCCCTGTGGTATATTTATATATGCATATAACATGACTTTGTTAACTTCATTCCATATTTCTCCCCTCTCCCAGCCTCCTTCCCTCCCTCTCATTCTCCTTCTTCGATTACATTGATTTTCCCTATATATTTATGATCTCTGATTCCCCCCACTCCCATGCCTTCTTTCATTTATTTTGCTCTAGCTTTCACATATGAGAGAAAACTTTGGTTTTCTGAGTCTGGCTTATTTTACTTTGTATGATTCTCCATTTCCATCCATTTTCCTGCAAAGGACATAATTTCATCCTTCTTTATGACTGACTAAAACTCCATTTTGTATATATACCACATTTTCTCAATCCATTCACCAGTTGATGGGCAACTGAGTTGATTTCATAATTTGGCCATTGTGAATTGTGCTGCTATAAGCATTGAAATAGCTGTAGCGCTATAGTGTGTTCATTTTAGTTCTTTTGGATAAATACAGTGGAGTAGGATAGCTGGGCCATATGGTGGTTCTATTCCTATTGAGGAATCTCCATACCACTTTCTAGAGCAGTTGCACTAATTTGTAGCCTTACCAACCATGTATCAGTGTGCCCTTTCCCCCACATCCTCATCAGCATGTATTATTATTTGTGTCCTTGATAATTGCCATTCTGACTGAGATGAAATCTTAATGTAGCTTTGATTTGAATTTCCCTGATGGCTAGGGATGCTGAACATTTTTTTTTTTCATATATTTGTTGGACATTTTTGTTTCTTCTATTCAGAAATGTTTGTTTAGTTCTTTTGCCCATTTATTTATTGGGTTATTTGATTTTTTTTAGCATTCAGTTTTTTGAGTTCTTTATATATTCTGGATATTAGTCCCCTCTCTGAAGAGCAAGTGGCAAAGATTTTCTCCCATACTGTAGGCTCTTCATGCTTTTATTTCCTTTCCTGTGCAGAAGTTTTTAATTTGATGGTATCCCACTTATTGATTCTTGATTTTATTTCTTGTCTTTTGAGAGTCTTGTAGAGGAAGTTAGTGCCTGCACCTCTATGATGGAAGGCTGACCCTGTTGTTGTTTTTCCCTACAAAATACATGTTTTTTAATATACTTGCTAAGTCTTTGGTTCATTTTAATTTAACTTTTGTGCAGGGTAAGAGGTACTTTCATTCTTCTACATAGGAGAGAAAACATTGAACCCTTGACTTTCTGAGTCTGGCCTATTTCACTTAACACAATGTTCTCCAGTTCTATTAATTTACTAGCAAATGCCATCATTTTCATTCTTCTTGATGGCTGAGTAAAATTCCACTGTGTTATTTAGGCTCCTCCTATATGAGTGGGAGGCACTCTCTAGGCTCAGGGATAAACTGTGAAAATGTCCGTCATAGTCCCTGTCTTTGAGAACTGATTGTCTATAGGAAGTCACAGGTAAAACCTTGAGTGGATGCTCAGCCAGACCCTTGGGATACTCAGAGGAATGTAAGCTAATTCTCTTTTATCAGATGATCTGGGTGAAATATTGTTCTTTGCTAAGCTGAAAGGAAATTCTAGAGGTTCTGCTTGATATCTACTTTTGTATTCTGATATTATTTATTATCATCTTATGACCATCATCAATTTTCTTATCCTTTCTCTAGGAAATTTTTCTTAAATTGGTTAAAAGAATGTTTTATTGTTATTACATAGAAAAAAATAAGAAACAATAGTGTAATAGTGATTTTTATAGAAAATTATAGGAAATACAGGCAACTGATAAGACTTCTATGTTTCATTTAAGTTAACAAAGCTGTTCTGAGAGTGTCCCACATGATGGGGAAGTTTTTCCAGCCGTTGAACTTGGTCTTTCTTCACATTGAATAACGTTCTTTTTCTGTTATAATATTTTGGCTTTCAATCTCACAAAACAACCATTATGTTAACATGGTATTATTATATTTTTGTGCATTAAATTTCAAGGACATTAAATAATTTCATTTCAAAAATTTTTCAAATATTTTAAATTTCATTCCAATTTACAGTACTCAAATTAGGGGAGAAAAAAATTTTAAAAATGCACCCACCAGGAACTTTATTTAAATAATTTTTCTGTTTAAACTTTGGCAGTAACATTATTAAAACATCCAGGATTTCTGTTGTCATCTTATTAAATTCAGGGAACAGCAACGAGAGAGAGAAATAGAGAGAAGACTCTCTTCAGAGTGGCATGACATGACATTTTTTCAGGGGATGCTTCTGAGTTATGTTACTGTTTTTTTCTAGTATGCTTTTTTCCCCATTATTGGTCTAGAAAATCCTAGCTTTCATCAGGAGTTGGAACAAATATCAATTCCTTTATAAAATGTTCCTATTCCCTTTTTTTTTTTCCTGGACAAAGTTGGTATCTGCATATTCTAAGATTCTGTAGCACTTCATTATATAACTTCTCATGCTCACTGTAATTGTTTATTTTCACTGCTGTCCCTCCCATTAGACCTTGCCATTCCCCAAAGTATATACTATATTATATTCATCTTTGCATCCTCTGCTTCCTAAATACTGTTTGATACTTACCAGGTCCCAGTAAGTGTTGGATGAACAAATGAGTAAGCATCTGACAAAAAACAGCACTGAACAGAGTGCCCAGGGCTCCTGGGTATCATATGAAGTCAAGTCTACTGGTCCTGGGCACATGAGCATCCTCTAACTTAACCCTCATTATAACCCAGTGAGGATCACTGTTACTTCTGCTTTATAAACAAGGAAACGGATGCCTAGGTTAGGAGACTTGTCCATATTTATAAATGTAGCTCCACACGTGGAGAGTAGGCCCTCAACAAGCAGCTGTTATTATCAGCACATGGAAAAGGGACAGGCCTTATTCTGGGTGGTTTCAGAAACCAAAATGGGAATTGGCACATAGACCTTGACTTGTTAAATTTAGTTCAAGAAAAAAAAATGTATTACCTTTTTAGAGCTGTCCAGAAGTGCAACAGCATCCTCAAGTCTAGAAAAATGCCTGTCCCTGAACGTATTCAATCTGAGGCTGGCAGGGGGTTCCAGGTCATTTGAAACTGAGATTCCCTCATGGGTGGGAGGCAAGAGTTCATGGCCCATAGCCTATCTCCAGTTGTTGTGTGGTCACTCATCTAAATGCCCCTACCTAGACAATGTCACTGGACACCCACAGCACTCTCCATTGCTTAACTGGGCCTCACAGCACATTTCACTCACTGTAGTTAGAGCATATTACTGTTGCTTTATTTGTTGCCCTATATTTTCTGCCATCCTGACCAAAGCAAAAAGGTCCATGAGGTCAGACACAGAGTTCCGTGTACTTGCTGAATCCACAGAGTAGGAGCTGGCTCTCCCAGGCACTTGGTAAATATTTGTTGAATGAATGAAGAATGGATGTTCCATTTATACTCTCAATTTATATGTGGACTTGGAAACACATTTTCCCTCTTACATCCTCCTTGCTCCTGATGACACTCTTCATTCTTCTGTGTCATCATTGCTCCCCAGGTACCCACGTTTCAGATGCTTTGGTGCTCCCCGTGGAAAAGACATTCCTCTGAAAGAGTTATGTTGTGAAGGACCCAGAGTCTGTGACTGAAAGCCCCGAGGAACCCTGGGTGTGGTGACCTGGTCATTTATCAGCCCATTTGCCATTGCCCGGAACATGTGGAGATTCCTTAGATGTTAACATGTACGGGAGAGCAAATTCCTCCATTCGGCCTACAATTCCAAATACCACCCTCTAAAAAAATAAGAGATGACCCCTTCCCTTTGAAAGAGCAATGTGAAATAAATGAGAAGAAAGAAATAAAAATCCATTGCTGGGGAACATGGTATCCCACTTTGGACATACCCACCCATGTGGAGGAACCTCCACATGGTGCTCCTGGTCTCTCTCTTGCCTCTGCCTGTTTATCCCTGGGGGAAGAGTGACTTTTAGGCAGTGCATTTGAGGGAGGGAACTCTTTCTCCCTTTCTCTCATCCTTCTTTCAGGAGGTGTCTGCTGGAAGGAAACCCATGTTTGGTTTGTCCTTTGCCAAATGGTCAGTTTGGCAATCAAGTTTCATCAGGAGAGACCTGATGCTTTCTAGTGTTGCCTACAATGGGTGAGTATTTCTGATTAATTGTGGGCTATGGTTATAGGAAACCCATATCATTGCTCATCTAAGCTATGCCTATCAACTGAGCCTTCATTAATGATTAAACAAATATTTTAAGCTTTATTGGACTGCCTTTTGCTTTAGTTGGTTCTAATTTTGGGTGGTAATATGGCGTATGTATTTGTCAGCTTTTTGTTGTTGAGACCAAAATACCTGATAAGAACGACTTAGAGAAGGAATTGTTCATTTGGATTCACAGTTTCAGAGATTCAGTCCACGGTTGGCCAACTCCATTGCTCTAGGCCTGAGGTTCGGCAGAACATCAAGGCAGTATGTCATGATAGAGGAAGGCTGCTCAGCTCATGGCAGCCATGGAGCAGAGAAAGGGAGCGAGAGGACTGAGGGACAAAATAAAATCCCCAAGAACAAGCCCCCAGTGACCCACTTTCCAGCCACACACCACCTGTCTATAGTTACCACTCAGTAGTTCATTCAAATTATTCATTCATCAAGTGGATTAATCCACTGTCAAGGTTACTGTTGTCACAGTCTAGTCATTTCACCTCTGAACACTGTTGCATTGAATATAATGATTCCAACACATAAGCTTTTGAGGGAAACTTAAGATCCAAACAATAACAGGGTGCAATTTATTAATCCCTTAAGATCTAAATAAAATTGAAATAATAGGGTTATGATAGTGTTGAGATCTTCTCATCACCCAGGTAGGGCAGGACAGAGCAATCTGGCTTCTCAAAGATTCTCCTCTCAGATCTGGGAATATGATGATTTTCTCATGTCTGTTGTTTATCTGTACATGTAAGATAAGGATTTACAGAAAACTGGGCACCCAGGGATCCAGGATATCTCCTGAGGTCTGAATAAAAGGGATTAGGTGATAGGCAAGAGCTGTTAAATTCCCAGTATGTTAGAAATTACTGTTTTCCCCTATTCTCAAGGATGTACTGAGAATACCTACGTCTGTCTTTGAACTCACAACAAGGATTTCCTGGAACCTCCAGCATATGGCTAATAATCTTCTCTAGTTCTCCTCTAATATGTCTGCCTCTCCTCCGAAAAGAGGCATCTGAGGTTGAATCCCATTGCCATTAGTCTAATTGCTTTGCATTTCTGATTGGATTCCAAGGACAAGCTAACTTTTAGTGGGCTTTAGGTGTGATTCATAACCTTGGGTGACATTTATTAAATTCTCAGAATGAGGGTAATGATGACCATCTCAGATAATAATCCCATTATTCCATGCATCACTTGGACAAGATGAAGACCTAGAGAACTTCCTTGTTTCCTTTATTTTTCGAATTAATTACCTGTCTCATCACAAATCTTTACCTTCTGCTGCATTTAAAACTCTGCAACTTGGGAGACTCCATGGACGCAAACAAACTTGTGTCTGTTTGATTCTTGTCTCTTTCTGTTTACCTGGGTCCTCACTTTCTTATCATTTCCATCTTCACACATCTCTCAACCACTTCTGTTAACTATCTCTCCTCCTCATCCCAAAATATGAAAAATAGAAGCATATGTAAATTCGACAGATAGTTGATTATTCCTGCCTTCTAAGAGTAGGAATAAAAGCTAGAAGCAATGAGATTAATAAGGAGTGGAAGATGAAATTCATTGAGATTTATGCTTATAACCTAGGCTCCTTTCTTCTATATTTCAATCAATAGGATTATTTCATTAGTTTTGAAGGCAGCAAACAGATTATTACCAACAGGATGAGCTCTGACTAGGAGGCAATGTGTCAGTCAGTGGGAAGCATAGAGGCTGTTTGAGAAATAGGGCAGGAGAGGAAAAGTTCAGATTATGTGAGCGTTGAATCCTTTTCCATTAAGATATATAAGAGGATTTTTTATTAATTACTAACTTAAACCTATCCAACCTAATAAAAACAGAGGTCCTGAAAACCCTCAGAGAAAAAAGAACAGGCCAGGTGCCATGGCGGCTCCTGATTTAAGGTTCAGTCACTTCCCAGGGATGGATTTTCTCCTTCCTTGGCTGGAGGCCAAGGTGCTGTGCACTCAATGTACTTTATGTATGCTATCGTGTGCAATTTGTACAATCCTCCAAGTGTAGGAGGAATGGCAGTTTTTCCCATCCAGAGGAGGACATGGAGGCAAAGAGGTGTCCTGGTATTCTGCCCAGGTCAAACAGCTGGGAGTGCAGGTCTGCACTTAAATGAAGTCGGCCGTCTCCAAGCCCAGAAGCTTTTCACCATGCCACACTGCTTCTGCTGGATTCTGGCCACCTCCCACGGTTCCCTAGTTCATCTTTGATCCATTCCACCCACCGCTGCAGGGTCTTTGCCCTCTAGAAGGTCACAATCTGGTATCTCACAGGAGGAAGTCAAGCTAGCAGCTCGAACAGAGGAGGTGGGATCACAGACTGGCCTGGGAGCGTTGTCTGAAGGCTGCTGCTTGGCTGCAGCCATGAAGCACTTATCCACGATGGTTTTATTTTCCCCAGGAGAAGAAGGAGACTCTGGGAAGGCTCCAGGGATGCTTTTACATCCCAAGGCCCTGGGAGAAATCCCAAGAAGAGAGTCTGAGCACAAATGTATGAAGGCGACAATGAGGCTCTGCTTAGGAGACCACATATGCACTTGGCATGCTGAGAACCCAGAAGCCACCCATGCTGTACTCCCCCACCCAAGATTTCCACTAAGATGCTTCACATGCTGGTCCTTCCACTGGCAGACCATCCACATTTGACTGCAAAAACCAAGGACCTGGGGTTCTGGGGCAGCTATATGCTGCTTTAGGGAAGTTCAATTTTTAAAAATAAAATACACAAAATTGGGTACAGTTAGCCTTCATAGCTACAATTTCTGTATCTGCATATTCAGCAAATCTGTAAATATTGAAAATATTAGGAGAATAAAAACCCACAGAAAGTAACGATGCAACAATCAAAATAGTACAAATAAACAACACAGTATAACAGCTATTTACAAAACATTTGCATTTTACTGGATATCATAAGTCATCTAGAGGTGATTTAAAGTATTTGGAAAGATGTACATAAGTCATATGTAAATACTATACCATTTTATATAAGTGACTGAGCATCGTGCTTTTTGGTATCCAAGGATGGGTCATGGAACTAATCCCTATGGATATCGAGGGATGACTATTTCCATTACGAAACAAGTCAGTTCATTTAAATAGTCTATAAAGATCATACAGAGCATAACCAGCCTGTGGAAATCTAGTCACATTCAAGCTTTTCATCAATACATGGCTATGAGAGAAAGCCCAGGCCCAGTTTTAGCCACTAAGTTGGAGGCTTGTGGAGCAAGAATGCAACACAAACACAAAATATTGTGAATATTCGAAACCAAGGTGCAAAGACTAAAATACATGGCTACCTGCTTGCCTGCCAACAGGGTTAAGAAGGTTTCTAAATCTGCTGTGGTAGCCTCTCTTGGCTAAGAACAGTGACATTTTCACCTGTTGCCTTCTCACCCACCAAAATCTGGGGCAGCCAGCAACTTTATCCACATTTGGGGCAGTGTGGAAAGCAAGCCCCAGCCAGTGGGGGTACACTTGGGTTATCATCTCAGAACTGGGTCAGATGGCTGTTTAAAATTTTAAATCCACTCTTAAATCTTGGGCCTCTGGCTGGCACTGGTTCAACTCAAGGGCACAGAAGAACAAGCTGTTTGCTGCTGCTGTGCAGGAGGATCAGATGAACGGGTCACCTCGTGCCCCATAATGGCCACACAATGTCAGCAGCCCTTCGTTCTGGCTCAGTGTCACAGCTGCTAGCCCTCACCACTTGGTTTCAGAACTGGAAATAGCATGCCCTCTTTAGGACCTGCAGTGACTCCCAAGAAGCTCAGCTCAAATGAAAACCCCCAACTGCATTTTGAGGACTTGCCAGGGTCTGTCCTGCAGATCTGCTTATTCGTGCTCACAAGCTACTCTGCCTGTTTCTCGCTTTGAGGCATCTACTCTCCAAAGCTAGACTCCACTGCCAATCCCTCCTCTGAAAGTAAGCTTTGCTGCCTCACCATCTTACTAGGATTTTGTTTTCATGAGGACAATGACACCATCTATTTTTACTTAACAGTGGTATCTCCAGTACATTGTCTACTGTATGAATGATGAGTGTTAAGAGGTCAAAGGTTAAGACAAATTCTTAAAGCAGTAATTAGAGCAGTGTGGGACTAATGCACAGATGAACAAGTCAATCCCAGGGGCAGATGAGATTCCCAAATACAAAGTACAGATACTCCTCCATATCAAGGGGGAGGTTTTCTCCAGGACCTGCATGAATACCAAAATCCAGGGATGCTCAAATCCCTCATATAAAATGAGGGAGTATTTACATATAGCTATCACATGCTTTAAATCACCCCTAAATTTCTTCTAATGACTAAGGAATGTGAATGATATATCAGTAGTTCTTATAGTATGTTTTTCAGGGAATAATGACAGGAAGAAAAGTCTGCACATGTTCAGTGCAGAAGTAATTGTCCCTCTGAATATTTTTTATCTGAGGTTAATCACATCTGCAGATGTGGAATCCATGGGTACAGAGGGACCAGTGTGTGTGTGTGTGTGTGTGTGTGTGCACTCGTGTGTGCGTGTGTGTGCATGTATGTATGTAATATGATACTTTATTCATCCTACAAATATTTACTGAGAAGTCTATGCACTATGCATGATAATAGATCCTAGAAAAATACTAGTGAATAAGTCAAAACCTATTGCCCTAATGGAGTGACTGGTGGGTGATGGGAAACATATACTTTTAATAAGTGCTCATGAGGACTGATTTTATGTTCCCATCTCAAGAACTTTGTACTCATTGCTTCCTCTGTTTAGAAGTCTCCTTTCTCCTTTACCGAGATAGTTGTATTGCTTATTGACTTATTTGATTCTGCTCTTACTGAAATGTCACACCCATAGAAAGGGCCCTTCACTGATTGTCTTTCCTAAATGTCAGTCCCCATCACTATCTACCCAGACTTTTTTTCTTGTTACACTTATAATTCCATAACAGTAGGTTATATAATATACATCTCTGTTTATTGCTTGTTTCTTCCACTAGAATGAAAGCTCTCTGAAAATAGGAACATTGTTCACATTTGTATCCTCAGTCCTTGGAACAGTGCCTACCTGGGTGCACCTGTCAAATCCACAGTAATGAATAAGTATTATCACATGTCAAGTTGCCTTTCCAATCATCAAGAAAAGCACCTATTAATCAATAAATAATTTTGGGATAAGTACCCCTACATTGGTCTATACTTATCAATAAAGGCTAAATTACTTAATAAATATATTCGTGAAACATATATGAAAAAAATGAAAGATGACAGATCTTAAGTGGTTTATCAAGAATGGCCTGCCCCAAAGTGACCACCATGTAACTGACACCCAGATGTAGGAAGAGGACATCAACAATCCAAAGAAAGCACCTCTGGAGGCCAAGCCAATTAGGGAAACCAACCATTCCAGTGTAGTCAGGATTAACCTGGTTTTACCACTCCTAAATCCTGTGTCATAGTAAACTCCTGCAGTTCTCTACCGAAGATACTCCTTTCATAATGTCTGACGCCATAGATTAGCTTTGTTTGTCATTAAACTTTAAGTAAATGAAATTGTGTGATTTCATTCAATGATATTTTCATGAGATTTATTTGTAGTTTTGTAAGTAGAGGGAACTCAGTCATTGTATTGCTATAAATTGCTCTATAATAAGGTGATTGAGTTCCTTCTTCCCAGTGTATTTATTCATTCAGTACCAATGGGCATTTGAATTGTTTCTAATTTGGGGGTATTAAAAGTAAAGGTTTGGGCTAGGTTTTGTGGCTCAGTGGTAGAGTGCTTGCCTAGCATGTGTGAGGCACTGGGTTCAATCCTTAGCACCACATAAAATAAATAAATAAATGAAGATATTGTGTTCATATACAACTAAAAATACTTTTCAAAAAGCTATCATAGGCGTAGTGAACTATGAATACATTTTTGTTGGATGTCGATAGTTCTCAGAATGGAACAGTAGGTCATGGAGTTTGAGGATGTTCACCTTTAGCAGACACTGCCAAAGAGTTTTCCAGAATGTCTTACATCAATTTATACTCTAATTAGGAGTGTATAATGATTTCAATTTCTCCACAATTGACCAACACTTGGTATGGTCATTCCTTTTAATTTTATCTATTTTTCTGAGTGGGTAAGCAATATCTTACCATGACTTCAATTTGCATTTTCCTGCAGATTGTTATGTCTTTTAAAGTGCCTGTTTAAATCTTTTGATTTTATATTGAATTATCTAGCTCTCCCTTATTCATATATTCTCTATATTTTGGATATGAATCTTTTGTTGGAAAAATGTGTGAAAATTTAAAAATATATTCTCCAAATCTGTGGCTTATAATTGCATTCTCTCAGTAGCGTAGAATGTGTCTAATTCTTCATAAATGGTAATGCTTATGTTTGCCTAAGAAATATTTGCTAGAGTGAATAGTTCTGAAGATATTCTTTTATATCTTCTATAATCATTTAAATATTGAGCTTCATATGTGAGTTGAATAGGATCATTTTGTTTGATTTTGTTTTGTTTTTGCACACAAATGCCAGTTGATCAAGCATTGCTTATCATTAAGAACATCCTTTTCTCCCTGTGTTCTGTATTATTTCTGTGATAAATCATGTCTCTGTGTATGGGTCTTTCTATTTCATTGGTGTACTTAACTATTCTTACACTAATTACAATATCTTTTAATTTCTCGAATCTTGGTGTTAGAAGTGTTTCAAATTTACCTTGACTGTTCTTGGACCTTTGCATTTCCATATAAATTTTAAAATTCAGATTGACAATTTCCACACACATACCCAAAGAAATCTTCTGGAACTTAGATCAACTTGGAAAAATCAACAAACATGGATCAAATCCTCCAATCCATATACAGGGTATGTCCCTCCACTTAATTCAGGTCTTATTTACATTCTTCCCATATTGTTATGTCTTTTTGTAGAAGCCTTGCATACTGGTGTATTTTTTAGGTATTTGAGAATATTTTGGGTATTGATTTACATGGTACCATTTGTTTAATTCATTTTTAATTGTTTGTTGCTGATACATAGGAATGCAACTCATTTTTTTAAAAAAGTTTTTTAGTTGCATGGACAATATACCTTTATTTTGTTTATTTATTTTTGTGTGGTGCTGAGGATGGAACCCAGTACCTCACACATGCAGGGCGAATGCTCAGCCCCCTACACACATTTTTGATATTGACCTTCTACCCAACAACTTTGCTAAATTCATTTACTAATTTTAATAGTTTATAGATCTTTTCTGTGTATACAAACATGTCATCTATGATTAATGACAGTTTTGTTTCTTTTTCTTCCTATATAATCCACACATATTTATTCTGCATGTACGTATTTTATTGAATGGTGTATTGCAGTGTTCGCAGTATCTAATACAATACTGAACAGGCCTGCAGATAGCAGGTATCACTGTCTTGTTCCTTTTCTCTATTAAACATTGTAATGTAAAATGTTTATGCTCAAACCAAGACAAGATCATTTTTGGAATACTCAAACTAAAATATCACTAACATTGCACATTAGATAATTTCAGGTAAAAGTGTTTACCTTCTACAGAGTGATTATTTCAGTTTCCTCTCCTATAGTCTCAGAAGGTTAAAGACCCTACTGAAAATGAGCTGCATATTACATCACATAGTTTCCATAGTTTATACTCTGCTGAGCAGGCTGATTTTCACAGGCTAGGGGTGGGGGAAAGGAATTGGGATAGAGAAGGCAATACTTAGTGAGATGTAATGTTTTGGGGACAGTCTTTAGTTTTGTAGGACTGGGAACATGTTTTCTCTTTTTATCCAGATCTGGCCAGGCTTTTGAGTTTGATTCATAATGATTAAATCCACAAGAAATTGACTTATAAACCAGATTCCAGTTTGTTACTTTGCATGAGGAAAAGTACTTATCATGGTACCCAGGACTGACTGATTATTGCTATTGGAGGTTTTTTTTTCCCTCCCTCAGTAAGGATAGACTGATGCAGGAGGCAGCACTGAAGTACTCAGAAATCTCTGAAGAGAACTTTGAGAACTGGATTGTTTTTAAATATATTTATACCATGGTCTTGTAGTCCTTTAGTACATTTTTACTTAAAGAACTTGAGCTCATTTAGACCAGGGGCAGCTATGGCCAGGTGTCTGGCCACCTAATTTTGTAAATAAAATCAGTCTTGCCCATTCATTTATGCTTTATCGATGGCTGCCTTTTGCAGAACAGATCCTATGATTAGCAAAGCTTACAAGATTCACTATCTGGCCCATTACAGGGGTTTGCTGACCTCTAATTTAGACTAATGTTTTTCAAGCTGTATGTGTGGCTATTAGTGGTTTTCAAATCAATTTAAGGACTTATGACCAGTAATTTATGTTAAGTAGATTAAAGAATAATAGAAGTAGCAGAGTACATTTTATTTTGAAAGAAAACATTATTATAGGAAAGCTTTGCTTTTCTAGGTATACAGATAGGCATATGAATATAGACTCTGAACCACAATGAAAAGGATATTTCTTGAGGGTCACATGACATAAAAAAACTTCAAAAACATTGATCTATAAAAGGTTCTTGTTCTTCAGATGATTTTGAGAAACACTAAACAAATCTTATTTTTAGACTCCCTGTTTTTTACTACCACTGTTATTATAATTTCAAATATTACTGTAAGCACAACATCGTTGTTTTCAAATGTCTTGTGTAAAACATCCATGAAAGCATCATACCAAACTTGTGAAAAAGTACCTATGACCTCTTGGTTTAGAGTTGAGCAAACCACAGCCCCCAGTGTTTAGTCACCTTGGCCATGACTGAAATTCTCAAGGACAAGGATTGTCCAGGAACATATATCTTCTGACTTGTCCAGTGCCTTTCCTTCCATGTGATGTCTTTCAAGATTCTCAGAAACCTCTTCCTGTCCTTAAAAAATGTTTCAGGGTATCTAGAATTGCCTTAATTGCCTTCTTAGTGCTCTATTTGATGCTGCTGGTTTTGGGATAAATGCCTTGTTGATGCCTGTCTCCAAGATCATCCCAGTAACTCTGAAAGGTTGAGAGGTGATAGCTTCATCGTCCCCCTGAGTACTCACTCCCACACAGATGAGAACCCTCTGCTCAAGACCAGGACTGGGAAGGGGAGTGACAGGACCCTTCCATGTGCCACCGTGCCTCTGCCCTTCCGTGCCTTCCCAAGGGTGGGGGAAATGAGTTATAAAATTATCAAGCATGGAAGGGCCAAGGGATCTTGAATTTTTGTGGAGTTGGGAAAATCCTTCTGGGAATCCATATTTGGGAATGGAAAATGCCTTCTGTCCCTGGATAATGAAGGGCATCTGGAAAGAGCAGCAGGAGTCGGCAGCTGGCCCCAATGCTGACCTTGAGGGATCCTGCTGCGCTGGAGGCCCTTACCCCCAGGACTCACTGCAGCCCCTGCAGCTCACATGACAGCTAGAGATGAAAGAAGCCAGTGGCCTGTGCCAAGTCTCACAGGTGCAGGGACAGATCTGGGCTTTGCTCTTAGGCAGGCTGGCTCCCCAGCCCATAGTTATCATCCCTGTGGACACTGTCTCTTTTTGAATGAAGTGAGTGATAAAGATCTTGGGGACTCGATCCTTCCAGGTTGTGCAGAACAACCCACCCAGAGAGAAAGGCATGAAGTCTTCTCAGGAACCAGGCCCCTGGCTGGCCAGACCCTTCTATGAGCTGTAACTATCCAGATAGCAGTACAGCTGGAGGGAAACTGAAGAAAGAGAACATTTGCCAAAGACAATCAAGCAGATAAGCTGAGCACTAATAGCATGGACAGAAAGCTCCTGCCAGCTTTTGAGAAATGGCCATGAGGGTTAAACTGTTTCTCAGGTAAAGACAGTTGGTTTGGATATTGTCTTAGTCCATTCAAGATGCTATGACAAAATACTGTAGCCTGGGTTCCCCAAACACAATACACATTTATTTCCCACACTTGTGGAGGCTGAACAGTCCAAGCTCAAGGTGCTGGAACATATGGTGTCTAATGAGGGCCCATAGTTGGTGTCTTGTCACTGTGTCCTCACATGGTGGAAGGGACAAATGAGATTTGTTGGGCCTCTTTCATAAAGAGGGCACTAATCCCTTTCATGAGGACAGAGCCTCCCAAAGCCCACCTCCTAATACTGTTGAACTGGGGATATGTGCTAATATGTGGGTTGGGGGAAGAGGGGCAGGCACATTCAAACCCATGGCAAAGACCATGGTTAGGAAGTTGACATCCCTGCCTTCTCTTTCTGTAAACCAACAGAATTGAGGGAGAGAATGAGCACTAAAAATGCCAACTCCATTTTTTGGCATCAGGACCCACCTCAGGATAAGGCAGCTGAAAGATGGCAGGGAGCACAGGGAAATTCCACAAGCACTGGATTCTGTCCCAAGCCCCAGTGTCCTGTCTGGCCAGGTCCAGTAGCTGCTGAGACAACAAGGACAATAGGGTCTGCCAATAACCCCCACGACCCCCTTGGCAGGCACAACTGAAGACGTTTTCTGAAAATCCCTTCTGGCCTGGTGGGTGGTTAAAGCTGATAACAATAAGCATTGATTTCAGAGGCTGGAGGTTCCTGGCTTACTTTTTTAAAAATTTTATTTATTTATTTATTTATTTTTAAATTTATTTTTTTAATGTTGGTTGTTCAAAACATTACATAGTTCTTGATATATCATTACTTTTTAAATGACTGTTGTAAACCAGTGAGCTCCAGGAAAACAGCTAATAAAAGGTGCAAGACATGAAGCAGTCGCTTGTATCTGGAAGGATTGGGCCACAGGAAAACTAAATCAGAGATTATGACTTCTTGAGGAAGAAATTCACCTGGGCCAGTGAAATTGCCAGGCAGCATATGGCTACCTCCTAGAGGCTGAGATGAGGTATCCAACAGGACTTCAGGACAAGGGAGAAGAGGAGCAGGGGGAGAAAGAAAGGAGTGACATGTAAACACTGTCAGGGAGCAGAAAGATGGGGAGAGGAGAAGTGAGAGTCAAAGTCCATGAACTGCACCTGTGCCATACTGTCTTACCATGTCAAAGGAGAGTTTTAAAGTAGCTAGACCCATTGCATATTTACATATTGATTAGGTAAGGTGCTCATTGGCAAATTTTCTGGTGCCTTCTGGGGACTCCTATGTCACAGATCATTTTGAGCTCCAACAGTCCAAAATAAGGCCAAGAGGGACATAGAAAAGTGGGGATGTTGGGGAAGGATAGTGGTATGGAGGCAGGGGCAGAAGACAGATGAGGCATCACCTCGAGGAAGAAGCTAGTATATATAAGGATGTGGTATTAGAAAACATTGATCATCTGCTACTAATTGCAAAAGACTCAACATAAACAAAGGACACAATCTGGGAATGGAGGATATAACACTTGACCATCTTTTTAAAAATAATTTAAAATCACATACATGGACATCTAACTTATTCTAATTAGGATCCCATTCTTGTGGCTGTACATGATGTAGAGTTTCACTGGTGGCATATTCATGCATAAACATTGGAAAGTCATGTCTGATTCAATCTAGGGTAAACACTTATTTAAAACAATTCTCCTCTAACTGCAGATCCCAAATAGTAAATGTTCCACTCACATATCCACCCACCTATGTATTGTCTGTCCATCCATTCATCCACCCATCATCAATTCATCCACTCTTCCACTTACATATCTATCCATCCATCCATCCATCCATCCATCCATCCATTCATCCATCCACCCACCTACCTGTCCACCTATGCACCTACTCATTCATTCACCCATCAACCAATCCATCCATTGATTCATTTGTCCATCAATCTATATAATCAGGTGTGTGTCAGAAGCTACACAATGGAGGCAGTGATAAAAATAGAAATAAATAAGTCATACTCTACGTGCACAGAAATCTAGTTCTGCACAGGAGGTGCTTGAATAATTACAATGAAACTCAATTAGCGATATGATCTAGTTAACCATCAAATACGTCAGAAGAGTTGGGTGTGGGTGTTATCCCTGAGGCATGGCAGATGTTCTTACCTCCATAGAGGCACAGAGCTGTGCATGGCATTCCATCTCTTGTTTGAGGGACTGAAACAAATCCTAAAGGGGCTCGTTATTTCTGTCAAAGGACTATGCTCTGTTTTTTTTTTTTTTTCTCATAGCAACTGGTGAACTGGGGCTACTGGTCCAATCCAGCCAGCACCGTTTAGGGACTGGTAACTAAGGGTCCCTGGGGAAACTTACCAGCAGGTGTGTTTACAATAACAAGACACAGTGATGTTAATTCAGTTTAGCAACGTTAATTCCTCACAGAGGAGGGACTGGAAATTAACACTGGAACCAAATACTCATCACACCTGGAATTAATTTGAGGTGGTGTACGTGTGTGCGTGTGTGTGTGTGTGTGTGTGTGTGTGTGTGTGTGTATGTGAGAGAAAGACAGAGGGAGAACTATATGTACACTCAGGTATATGTGTCTGGACATATGTATGATAAGTATATGCACACAAATATATTTTATGAAAATGTGTCTAAGCTGAAGTCAGCCATTTATCAAACCAAATTTAAGTTTGTACACTCAAAATAGTTTACAAAAATGGGTTCAGTTTTCTTAAAAACAATTTTTATTAAAATTTGGGAATTCAAAGAAGGAATGTTATATATAGCTATCATTTACTGAGTGCCTGCTGTAATACAGACTCATTTCATAGTTGCAATTGGTACTGTTGATCTCATTAAGAAAATAAACAGACCTTAAAAGAGGTTAAGCTCAGTACTTTGCCCACACAGATAGTAGTCACCAAAGGTGCTATTTGAACTCAGCTTATCTAATTTGGGGTCATTTCTCTTTCTCTCATACTGGGCTGCTTTATCCAGTTGGGGAGAGAGAGTTTTAGCCAAAGGATGCAACTCTGGGAGGTTTAGAATTCTGGTAGCTAGGATGAGTAGACCATGAGGCCCTGCAGAATAGATCTGAACCCACAGAAGGGCAACTTACATAAGCATCCTTTCTGTATTTAGACAACAATATCCACAAAGAGGAAGACATTGCTCCATCCTGGAGGTTGTCAGAGCCAACCAGATTAGCATCTAGGCCTTACAGAGTGTGGCTGTTTTATACCCTCTGGGAAAAATGAGTTTTAAAAATGACTCCTTTGCTCTCAAGGTCCTCATGTAATTTGAAAAGAAAGAAAATTTCAAGACAAATTCCCATGACAATAGATATACAAGAACCCATGAATATGCAAAGAAGAAAAATCCTCTTCATTATTGACAACTATAAAGTAGATATATAGGGTGAGATTGTTTGTGACCCAGATTATCATTTTGTTTAACAAGTATTTCCTACAGGATGATAGCAAGCTTCTCTAGTGTTTTTCAAATATGATTGGAAGGTAGATTGGCTTTCTACTCTCATTCAGGAGTATTAGTGTTTGATAATGCAAGGTGCACTTTGGTAAAGAGAGACCGGCTGACTCTAGCTGTGCATCCCTGCATGTTCAACAATAGGGGGTTAAAAAAGGAAATCCAGCCAGAGGGATCTGATCTTGGGCTGCTTCATTGTGGAGTGGGTTGCTTGTCTGCAATCTTCAGTAGGAGAGAGCATGTTCTATTGGAGATGCAGAGAGTAGGGCATGACATTTTGAGCAGGAAGGATGGCAAGGACTTTCCTCTATGGTGGAAATGAGCCAGCCTGAGAGAACAGAGGGGACACATATCATGTAGAGGAGGGTCAGGGAGACCAGAAGCTCAGAACTGTGGCCTCTGACTTCTGTCTGCACATCTCCTCATCATCCTTGTGTCAAAGCTCACATGTTCCTGGCAATCTCACCAGATCAGCTCAGGTATCCTCCTTTTTCCTTGTACTAGAAGTTCTTTTTCCTCTCCCCTATTATGCAAGTTCTTCTTCACTCCTCCACTGGGGTTCTTATCATAGGTGATCTAATATGGTAACAATTCCCACTTATGCCCTATTTTTTTCTACTTGATTATAAATACCATAAGGGAGTTCCTGATCTTTTTTTCCCATGATGCCTAGCACAACCCCTTGTCTTTGTCTTTCCACAGCAGAACATAGGTCTCTACACAGTATATGGTGGTACCAATTCTTAAAAGAATGGAAGAATGGTAGGTGTTCATCTTTGGTGATGTGCTGACTGACTGTGGAGCAAATTTCTATCAGTTTCTGTAAAATGTGATCTTATTCAAGCTTTGCTCCACCCAGTACTTGACGGGGTCAATGACCTCAGGCCTTCATAGTTTTGCTGATCCTTCCCCCTTGAGACCTGAAACCACAGGGACCCTCCTGAAGAATTAGCCTCTTCCCAGATCTGAGCATGGGGCCCTCGGATATACATTAGATTTTCCAGCTTCCAGCCAGGTTTGGTGTAGTTCCCTCTCAATCCTGAAATTCTGATCCAATGACTGATTACCTGGTCATCTTCCCAGTTTTCCAACCTGCCCTCCAGTCTCCAAATAGATGGGGCTCTAACCCTGAACATCAGCCTCCATGGCCTCTCCTGGACCTTATTGGAAAAGCTTTTCTGATTCCTTGAAACTGTCCAGGTGAATCTGATGCATCTGCTGGCCATTTCTTTTCCCCTGGTAGTCCCTTGCCTTTGCTTGGTCACAGCCCCTAACCTCTGCAAGGGTCCTGGACAAATGCCATGTTGTAGGCAATTTGAAACAGATTCCCACCCTGGCAGCTGCCAAGATCAAGCTGGGGGTTGGGTATGAGGATCATTGGTTTGCTGCTGAGGCATACTGTCAGCATGGAGCATTAATAATAAAAGGTCAGAATCTTCCATGAGGTCTGGAAGGTGAGAGTCTGAAACTTTGGCATGCACTCTTCTCTAGAGGAGTGACTCTTAGCCTGGGCCAACACTTGATCCCTAGTCTTCCATGTCGGATCATAGGAAAAATCACAGTTCTTTGAGGATCACCCCACCAAGATTCAAGTTTTCATTCTGTGTTTGTGACCTTGGAAGAGTTGTTTGGCCTCCTTGAGTCTCACAGTCTTTTCTATTGAGAGAATGTAGACTTTTGTATCTACCCAAAAGGTGATGGTAACAATGAAATGGGTTTCCTGTCCCTGGACAGACCTTATTTTTTTTTTTTCTTTCCAATTCACAAGTAGGAGAACTATCAATATAAGTTGGAGTTTGACCTGAAGGAGTTCTTTTCTTGGTAGCATATTTTCAGTTAGCTGATTGGTAATCTCCATCTCTAAACTGCAAACTTTGGGTGAGGTGTTACTCAGGGGCTTAGGTGAAGGGATGAGGGAGGAGGCAGTGGAAGAGATGGTCAGGGTTTCACGGAGGCCTGGGGGATGGCCCAGTATCCCACCTTGAGTTGTCCTGTCGCAGGGCCTTCACAGGTTGGGCAGGAGGAAAATGAAACCTTCCAACTGATGCCAACCCTGGCAGCCATGGAGATCCAGCCGGGTGCTCTGAGAATCCTTGGCGTGCTCTCGAGGTAGGGGGATGGTGTCAGCAGTAAGCATTAATAATAAAAGGCCAGAATCTTCCATGAGCTCTAGAGAGTGAGTGTCTGGAACTTGGCTCTATTTTTAATACCAATTTTCTCTCAGCATTAGTCCCCTTTCAAATATAAAGATGACCTCAAGTGCAAAAATACGATTCCACTAAAGTGAGGGAGAACCAAAGCATTTCTAGCTGATTAGACTTGGGAGTTTTTCCTGTTACTGCTACAGTTAAATAGATATTGGCAAATAGTGTAACCTGCAGGGAACCAAATAGAGTGTGGAAGAGTCTGGTTGGTTATAATTAGAAACATACATCATTCCCTTCCCCAGAGAGAAAGAGAGTGGTATTTAAGGGGACAGTGAGGCACCATCCGTGAACAGCCTTGACTCAGCAACAGTTGAGAGCCACCTTCCAAATTACTGCTCATGTGGCCAGTATACTTAACATTTTCCTCCCTAATTTTTAATAATGCACTTCAGTCTGATCTATGTGCATCTTAGAACTGAATCCAGAGGCATGTTAGCACAAGATGATTATATCTGAACAACAAATTACATTTGTAGTATGTAACTGTTCTATCTGCAGTTAGTAATGGGCCTGTATGTATTAATGAGAAAGATGATTATCCTGTCACTTAGGAAAATAATGAGATCAATATATTTAAAATCCATATGTATAAAAAAAACCTGTTCCTATCCCATGGTTCCAATGAAGGCAGTAGGAATATAATTTTCTTATTTATAAACAACTAGATCCAATTTAGTCATAATATAGGAACATTGATTAAGCATCCTCTCTGTGAGAGCAGAGGATGGAGGACTGGGGAGGCAGATTAACAGGTCAGGGCATTGCAGCCTAATAGCTAAGTACATGAACTTTGGGGTCTGACAGATGAGATTTAAATATCCTTTCCTCTTTTCTAATCTCATTACCTTGTGCAAGCTACCTAATCTTTCCCAGACTTGTTTTCCTTATTTGCAAAGTGGGGATAAAAATAATACCTTTTTTTTTTTTTTAGGTTGGATGATATAAGAGAATGTTCAGTTACCATTAGCCAAGCATTGAGTCTATCTTGGAGGAAAGCCCCTGTGGAGGGGGCAAGAGTACAAATACAGGTGGAGTCTTCCTGATCCAAAATGCCTGGGACCAGACATGTTTCAGATTTTAGAAGTTTCTTTGTTTGTTTTATGTGTATGTGTGTGTGTGGGGGGGGGTGTGGATTTTGGAATATTCATATAGACTATCAATTGAGCAACCCTAATCAAAAAATCCAAATCCAAAAGCTCCGAAAGCTGAAATTTTAAAAAAATTAATTTTTATTTGTTGTAATTAGTTATACATGACAACAGAATGCTTTTCAATTCATTGTACACAACTAGAACACAACTTTTCATTTGTCTGGTTGTGCACAATGGAGTCATACCACTCATGTAATCATATATGTACCTAAGGTAATGAAAACTGAAAAATTTAAAGAATCATGTTAGCACTCAAGTTTTTAATTTTGGTAATTTCAGATTTCAGAATTTTAGATTAGGGATGTGTTCAACCTATAAAACATTTCAATAGAATATAGGAAGACCTGGGATAGTATTCTTTCACATACAAGTCACTAATTGACCAACTTTCTGGAGCTGACACCTGACTGAGTTCTAATATGGGAAGAAGAAATAGTCAGAAGGAATGGGCATCATAGGTACAGAGTAGATCATGCACAAAAGCAGAGAGGCACACATCACTAGGTGAGCAAGGAGATGACCGGTGGCACCACCTACAGATTCTCCCAGGTGCTGCAAAGCAGCAAGAAGAGCAGGTGGGGTGGGGAAATAGAGTCAGGGTGGGCCAAGGTGAGCAAGAAGCCACAAAGTGACAACTATCTAAGCAAATTCACATTTGCTCAGCAAAGTCTCTGAAGGCCCAGAGATTTTTGAAAAGGAGAAACACTGCTCAATAAAGACAAGGAGAAAGAGGCTTTGGTTTTTTTCGAGTTTTGACACAAAGTTGTGTTAATGGTTCCCTGTGTTAGCTTTTCATTACTGTAACAAACACCTGAGATAATCAATTAATAAAGAGGAAAATTTCATTTGGCTCACAGTGTTGGGGGTTTCAGTTTCTGGTAAGTTGGTTCTATTACTTTGAATGGGTGTAAGGCAGTAACCATGGTTGGAACATCCAATAGAGGAAGCTGCTCACCTTACAACAGCCAAGAAGAAAAGAAAGAGAAGAAAAGGGTAAGAAAGAGGAGGAAGGGCCAGAGTCCCAGTATCCTGGGCACCTTCCCAATGACCTAACTTCCTCCAACTGGGCCCCACCACTTAAAGGCTCATCTTACCACCTTCTAGTTGTGCCACAGGCTGGGGACCAATCCTTCAACACATGGATCTTTGGGGGACATTCAGGAACTGAATTCTAGCATGCCATGTTTAACCATGAATTTATTCTATAATGTATTAGAAATTGGAACAGGTGTGGCATTAGTCACTGTCTCAGCAGAGTTGTGCAGAGCCTGGGCTGATGGCACCATGTTGGAACATAGGCAAAGAGACTAAGCTAGAAGCCTGTCTGGTGTTCTGATTGGACAAGGGAGATGACACGCTGCTTCCTAAGAGGCCCTGAGAGGTTTCTAGATTGTGGCTTCTTCTGTCTCTGTGGGGTGCGAGAACTACCTTCAGGTCCACTGGGACAGAGAGGACTGGGCATGTGAGTAATCTTAAGTCTTAAATCCCCATGCCTTATCAGCTGGATCACAACTGAGAAGGAAAACAGTAGAAAATTATTATATTACTTATCTCAATGTATCAGAAATTCTCAAAGAGAAGAAACTATAGAGGTATATGTATTTGGGAACACTTGATACTTTCTATGTAAACATCTGAATGGAAAGTCTTGGAAATGATTAAAATATCATATGTACTACAAATCACTGATTAAACCTCACTTGAACAAAGGGTGGTGTGTGAGTGTATCCTTGGGATGACCCAGAGTGGGAATGGAAAGGAATTCTAGTAGTTAGCTTGAAAAACAGCCTCCAATGAGCTCTGCCTTCTGGTGCTCAAGCTGGGTGTGGGCTGCATCCAGGAACTTGCTTTTAATGAGTAGAATATGGCATTGTGAGGAGACATCACTTCTGACACTGGATTACGAAAGGCCCAACCTTCGAAAGACGATGACTTCCACTGTCCGAGCTCTTTGCTCTCCTCTATCTCCCTCCTCCTCCCTTCTCCTTCCCTGTCTCCCGCCCCCCTCTATCCCTCCTGTCCCCTTCCTTCTCTCTCTCTGTATGTTTTGATTTCTTGTTTGCTCACTTTCATGAAGCCCACTGCCAGGCTGGAGAGACGGAAGTGGCAAGGAATACAGGATTCCCTCCAGCCAACAGCCAGTGGGGCACTGGGACCTCATTCCAACAGCCCACAGGAACCGAATTCTGCCAACAACCGTGTGAGTGAGTTTGGAAGCAGATACTTCCCCAGTCAGGTTTTAGGTAACTGTATCCTTGGCTAACAACTTGATTTCAGCCAGAGGACTCGGATGCCTTACACCCAGATTTCTGACCCTTAGATTCCATGAAATAACTCAAATATACTGCTACAAACAGCTAACTTTGTGGGTGATAGTTGTGCAGCAACAGATAACTAATATAGGAACTAACATTAATTGAGCAGTAGTCACCAATTTATCTTATTTAGTTCCCTATTTTACTTCTAAGAAATCTATTTAAGAATACAGAATGGTTAAGAAATTTCACTAGGTGTCAGGCAACTAGGAAGTAGCAGACAAAGTTTCCAACCAGGGTAGACCAATACCCAACATGTTTGCAAGTCTATGAAAGGAAAGAATTTCTCCAAATTACAGGTTGCCTGGGGGAATCAAGGGCACCCTGATATATGCATACACTGGAAAGACTAATGTGCCTCTAGATATCTTTCCTGCTTCTTTTTTAATGCATGAAACTCAGCTTTGGGTTGGACAGAAAAAAATAATCCACAAAATTTATTACATGCTTAAGTCATGAAGTACTTTTATTGAACATCTGGTGGGCACTCCGAAATGAAGATTTGAGATTTTTCTCCATGACAATAATGCTGTCATCAATCCCATGAAGACTGTCTCATTCACAAGTAGTGTAAGAATCACACACAGGATCTCACTGTGGAAAGGAATATGGCCTGCAAACAGAACAATGATTCCAAAGGGGATTTTAATGTCATTGCAATCTTCTCTGACATTGATTCTGGCATCCCAGGTAAGATAGAGCAGGTGAGGAAAAATAAAAAAGCCAGGTTGGATAACAATGGGCTAGGATGGCACTAGTCTCTGACAGCCTTTTAGCTATAAAGAGCATCACTTAACCAAGCCTCCAGCTGGTGGAAGAATTACTCTGAAAACACATAGCCCCAAACTGAACACTTTCAGCCAAGATAGAGCATCGCATTTTTTTTGTACTTCAATATTATTATAAAATATTTTAGGCACAGAGATATGCATGGAAATCATCATAGTAATAGTACTAAAAGTATGAACTCAGCACTCTGCTTGTAAACTGTACTATTTCTAATTTTCCATATGTGCTTCAGACTTTTATCAAGAAATAAAACATTACAGATAAGTGCCTTTTGAAACTGTTTTAATGCTACTGCTTATCCAACCCTCCAAAATAACCACTACTTTGATGTTTGAGATATAATTCTCTCGTGTATTTTTACATTTTATATTTTTATCATGTGTGTGTGTGTGTGTGTGTGTGTGTGTGTGTGTACGCACACGTGCATGCATGTAACTTAGTTTTCATGATTTTATGCTTTAGATCAAGGATATCATATTATATACAACATGTCATGATTTGCTTTTGCATTTTTATTTTTAAAAATTTGTTTAAGAATTTGTATTGAAGTTTGGATTTTCCATATTGACTCATGTAGCTCTATTTCATTAATTTCAGCTACTATTTACTTTCCTTTTTGTGGATATTATACATTTTGGGTAATCCATTCTTCCACTGAGAAGTTAGTTGTTTTTCTGATCCTTCTTTCTTTCCCCCCTTCTTCTTTCCTTGCTTCTTTAGGATTCTTTGCACTTCTGCTAGTGTACAATAATGTAATGATGAAATTCTTCTACTTGGTTGCTTGTACACATGGGAAAGAGTTTCTCTATGGAAAGGTAGAGTGCTGAATGGTAGAGAATGTATGTTTCCAGATTATTACATACCACCATAGTGCTCTTCAAAGTGGTACCAATTTGCACTCCTACTTTCTATTGAGACTTCTCTTCATCTCTGTTTCCTCTGTGGTTTTCTTTGCCTGCTGTGGTTTTCTGAAGCAAGCCCCACTGTGGTTCTTCTCCTGAGTGCTCTCTGGATGGTCAAGGTTCTTCTTACCTGTACCACTCAGGACTATATGAAATGAATTCAGATAGGGTTTGACCCGTGAAAAACTTGATGGGATTCTCTTATCCTTTGGTTTGGTAGTGAATTTCTTCTAAGGACACATTTTAAGCAACCACCTCCCCATAGCTCATAACATGCATTCTTTCACTGGCCCATTAAAGCACCAGTAACCTGCAGGCTGATAAAAAAGAGTTCTATGAATCTATGCCATTCATTCCTAACTTTCTGCAGAATTGAAAACTTCCTGAAAATGAAATGCTACACACGCACACACACACACACACACACACACACACACACACACGACTTTTTGGTAACTGAAGCAAATTCATTGATCTCAAGCTCATCCTGCACTGATCTATGTTGAATAATTCAGGAAGAAGGACTGAAGAACAGTTTGGTGTATTAAAATATTTCTGAACTTAGGACAATTGGATAATTGCCCCAATGTCCTATAAGTATATAGGAATTTTGATAAAACTTAATATGTTTTTATGGCTGCTAATAGTTTTGTCACTGTTGTTAATATTGCTTTCATATTAAATCCCAATTACATTTCATGATATAGTAGAACAGAATAGAAAGACAGTTTAGACTCAGGACTCAACCTAGTCAAGTTCTACTCTGCCATTTCTTTTTGGGATGGGATATATAACTTTTGCTAGCCTGAGTTTTCTTATCTCTCAAGTGGACTCATCTTTTTCGGGGGGACGGGTACCAGAGATTGAACTCAGGGACACTTGACCACTGGGGGTATGTGAGCCACATCCCTAGCCTTGTTTTGTATTTTATTTAGAGACAGGGTCTTACGAAGTTGCTTAGTGCTTTGCTTTTGCTGAGGCTTTGAACTCATGATTCTCCTGCCTTAGCCTCCCAAGCTGCTGGGATTACAGGTGTGTACCACCGCATCCAGCCAAGTGGACTCATCTTAAACAAAGGATTTTTCTCAGGGCTAATGAAATTTATCCCAATATTTGGAATGTGGTAAATATTTTATGTTCCTCCTGCTATACCTCTTGGATAGCAGATCTACACAAAGAATACAAATTTAGTGTTTCCCCCGGGCTGCCGTAGGGTTTCAGTGAGATTCCATATGTGGTATTTCAGGGGCAGAGCGGGTCATGCATACATGTTAAATGTCCTTAAAACCAATTTTTATTATTAATTAATTAATTAACTTTAGTTAGGAATGCATTTTGATTCATTGTATACACAATGTAGCGACACACCATATGTACAGTTATACATGAGCACCTAGGGTAATGATGTCCATTTCATTCCACCATCTTTTCTGCCTCTATACCCCCTCCCTCTCTGCCTTTGCCCAATCAAAAAGTTCCTCCATTTTTCCCATACCCCCCATGATGGATCAGCATCCACTTATCAGAGAGAACATTTGGCTTTTGTATTTTGGGATTGACTTGCTTTGCTTAGAATGATATTCTCCAACTCCATCCATTTACTTACAAATGCCCTAATTTTATTCTCTTTTAATGCTGAGTAATATTCCATTGTGTATATATACACAGTTTCTTTATCCATTCATCTATTGAAGGGCATCTAGATTGCTTCCACAATTTAGCTATTGTGAATTGAGCCGCTATAAACATTGATGTGGCTGGATCACTATAGTATGCTGATTTTATGTCCTTTGGGTATAGACTGAGGAGTGGGATAGCTGGGTTGAATGGTAGTTCCATTCCAAGTTTTCTAAGGAATCTCCAAACTGTTTTCCAGATCAGTTGCTCCAATTTGCAGTCCCACCAACAGTATATGAATGTGCCTCTCCCCCCACATCCTTGCCAACACTTATTGTTGTTTGTGTTCTTGATAACTGCCATTCTGACTGGAGTAAGATGAAATCTTAGAGTAGTTTTGATTTGCATTTCTCTAATTACTAGAGACATTGAACCTTTTTTTTCATATATTTGTTGGTCGATTGTATATCTTCTTCTGAGAAATGCCTGTTCAGCTCCTTAGCCCATTTATTAATTGGGTATTTGTTGAAAACCAATTTTTGAAGGCTGTGTTTGGAGATCAAGCCACAATTTTAATTTGGTCTATTTCAATTTTGAGTTTCTGTGTTCACAGGACTCTCTAGCTCCTCCATCAGCATTGGTTCCTGGACATCTTGCTATGATCCATTTGCTTTCTTTCCTCATCAGAGGTGCTGCTGCCTCTGAAGATCACAAGTGAATGCTTGACATTGACGAGTTGGGTTGCATACAGGTGGAAAAAATGTTATCCAGGGTGTTCTCTGGAGGGTTGGGGAAGCTCCTGAGTCTTCACTTGTCTTTTAAAGGCACATATTGTTTCAGACACCTGTAAAAATAATAGCCATGAATTATTTATAGACACAAATTAATGTGCAACCATATTGAAGCAAAGCACAAATTGAATAGCTTTATCTGCCTAAGGCCTCAAATAGATTTAATAGAAATTTCCTCCCAAGCCATACATTATTTACTCTTGATATCCAATAAAAATTCACACCAGTGAATATGATGCTTCTGACACCTTTCACTTACAAACATTAGAAAAGAGGTTTTGAGAGAGATTTGAAATGTGATTACTAAACCTGTTCCAATTCTGTCTCTGTCAACTCTGAAATTCCTGGTAAGAATTGCTTTTCTTAAGAAGAGAATCTCCATCCTGAAGGCATACATCTATGATGAGACACCATCTGTCTCCAACAAAAAATCCAAAAATGTCAGGGCTGAAGGGAACTTCAGTGTTAGTCATCCCAAGCTCCTCATTTCCTGGGTACCTGGAGAAGTGATGGAGTGACTGACCTCAGGTTGGTTCCTCAGGGAGTTACTGACGTAAGGTGATGGGGCAACAGGTGCTGTATGACTGCCCAACTTGTGGGCAACAGGTCGGATGGAAAATGAAGTCCAAGCTGTTTTGTTTAATGCATCATTATATCAAACATAAGATTTATTTATTTAATGTGAAGGGCATATGAAAAATATGTCATACCAAACAGAATTTCAGGCCAATGATTTTGAAACAATAAATATAGCAAAGGCAAGACATATATTCTGACCTTTGTTTGCATTGAATTAAGCCAGGTCATTCTGTGAGGTGGTATCTGGCTAGCTAGATAGCCAGGTAGATAGATAATAGATAGATAGATGATAGATAGATAGATAGATAGATAGATATAGGAGAGAGGGATATATATATATATATATATATATATATATATATTAATCCATCCACTGATCAATCAAATACCACCAAAGAGAAAGGAAGAAGGGGAAGGGAAAGACATGGATTAATTGTCAATTTGTAGATTTTTCAATGGCTTCTGATATTTTTTCTAAAATTGTAATGGAATTGTGGGTTTTTTATCATAGTCCCACTGAGGCATTTTAATGGAAAGAGATAAGGTTTTCCATCTTACTGACTTTACTGACTTTGCCTATGGGAAATCTGCCATTCATATAAGCGTGTTAGTGACATCAATAATAAAACCACTACCAGTCATTCAGCCTGGCAGATTGTATATCTGTCTGTGAGGCCAATGACATTATAAGTACCATTGACTCATTCTCTTATAAATCCCAGGAGAGGGAGGACAAAGTCCCTATTCCAGAGGAGTTAAATATTCAGTTTTTAGATTATGGAAAATCAGAAGGGGAGCAACCGCAATATTTAACAACCAAGATTCTAAATGATTTTGATGGGCTAGATTCTGAGCCAAAATAAAGCAGAGATACAAAAAATATGTGAAATTCTGTCCTCAGATACAAAAAACAAACAAAAAAAAATTAAGCATTACAAGATACAGAAGTCCTGAGTTTCAGGGAAGATCTTGAGGGGTATATTATTTTTCTAAGGCTGCTGCAACCAAATGCCATGCACTGAGTGGCTCAAACAACAGCAATTTATTGCCTCACACTTCTAGAGGCTAACGTGTGAGATCCAGGCATCTCCAGTTTTGGTTCCTTCTGAGTGCTGTGAGAGAGGATCTGTTCCACCCCTCTATTCAGCTTCTTGGGATTTGCAGACAACCATGATGTTCCTTGGCTTTTAGAAGCATCACCCTACTCTCTACGTCCATTAGCACACAGGTAAAACACCTTTCTCCAAATATCCCTATGTTACTTGTCATATTGGACCATCCCTAATAACCTCATCTTGAGTTAACTAATCACATCTGCAATGACCCTATTTGCAAATAGTTTCATATTCTGAGGAAATAGGGGTTAGAATGTCAACATATGAATTGTTTCAAGGGCCAAGAAGGACAGGATTCAACCAGTTAACAAGGGCCTTTCAAGACCTAAACCATAGCTTAGGTGATATTTATAACCTAATTAATAGAGGCTAAGTCTAGCAATATTTGACTGCATTTGTTAGAAAATGTCTGTAAATTCTGTGGAAGAATGATTCCATAAGACTCTGAACTTGGAATAAGGGGTAGACTTGCCCACTGGATAATGAAATGTGACCAGATAAGGACATGCCACATGGACTTTGAGGAAAGGCCTGGAGGTGTTTTGACCCCAAAGAAGAGAAAAAAGGGAGAAAATACCTTCAGCAGAACCATACAGAACAACTATGAAATGTTTTCACAGCTTGGAAGTAAGATTATTGCCAGAGTAAAAAGCCTGGAGGATGGGATTTGAGACAGCACAATGTGGGGATGAAGGGCCCAAGCTTTGGACCCAGCTCACCAGGATGGAAGCTCATGGATCCCTAGCAGCTATGTGGGCAGATTACCTATGTCTCTGTCCTTTTGTTTTCTTGTCTAGACAATGGGAATACCCATAGCCCAAACCTAATATTGACGTAGTGAGGGTCCCATGAATTAATACAGGTAAGGAGTTTAGAACAGAGACTGACATTAGTGTCATTTGTAGAAACTAGATTGCTGAGGAAAAAAGAAGGTGGCTGGGTAGAGTCAATGGAGTCAGGCCATGGGTCTGATTGTTATAACAAACAAAGCTGCTGCTTCCTGGTTGTGTGTAATCTTTAAAGAATGTGTTCACAGCAGGAGCATCTGCTTGGTCTTAGGAAAGGGAAGTGCAGACAGGGAGTAGGTGGGAACAGTGGCACCCAGCACTACAGAGGCAGAGGAGCTAAGCGTGGTGGCCAGAGGTGGCTCTTTTGTGAAGTCCCAATGAGGTGGCTCATCATCCCTCAGAATCCATTTATGACTCCATGCTCACCAAGAAAACTCCTATTAAACATTTCCTTTTATTTTAAATTCTTGTCAGAGAAATCTCCACATAACATAAAACTTCCCATTTTAACCGTTTTTTAGTGTACGGTTAAGTATATTCACACCATTGTACAATCAATCTCCAGACTGTTTTTTTTTTCCTTCTTCTTTTTTAAAATATGAAACTCATGGACAATAGATCCCCATTTTCTGCAGTAGCAACCATCCTGGGACTTTCTGTCTCTATGAATTTGACTACTCTAGATACCTCACATAAATGGAATCATTCATGTATTTTTGTGTCTGGTTATTTCGCTTAACATCATGTCTTCAAGGTTCAGCCGTTCTGTAGCAATGTCAGAGTTTCCTTTTGTAAGGCTGAATCATATTTCATGGTATGCATGTAGCAGCAAACTGCTATTAATTTTATCTCCTGAGCATCACAAAATTTGCCCAATATGGACAATGAACAGAACAGGACCATTTTGGTGGCTGGAGAGGGAAAAGAGGTCAGAGTTGATTTTAGCCTGGGTTCCCTAGTAACAGAGTGTGAGGGAAAGGCTGATGTGTGACTACTGGGTTTGGGGCAGGGGTCTCAGGAGTAAGGCAGAGAAAGAGACAGAGCCAATGCTAGGATAATGCACCGAATAGTGTTAGATGCCAAGTGCTGCTCCTTGCTGAACTCTGAGGACCTGAGAGACCCAGGGATAAAGGGGTGGACTTCTGAGAAATATTAAAATGTGTCTCAGGACTGTGGACAGGAGAAAGAGGGAAGGATTTATCCTGAGACCTATCTTCCATGGTTAAAGTTTCACCCTATAGTGTTAACTTCCCACACTTTAGGGTTGCATGCAGGTAGACTCTAGGAAGGTTTTTTTGCAGAGTCCACAGGATGTCTAGGGCGAAGAGACACAGGCACAAGCAGGAGGAAGCAGTGTTGGGGTAGATTGAAGGAGCCTGGAGCCCATGCTAAGCTGGTTGCTGCAGCCATAGTTGGAACAAGAAAGGTGAGGCCAAAAGCATCAGAAGGGGTTCAGGAGAAGTGTCTGGTATAGAAGATGAGGCAGGGTATCCTACATGGACTGGCAATGCTCCAGTCACATCATGGGTAATTGCTAATGCAACCCTTGCACCAACTACAGATGTTGATAACTACAGATGTTACCAAGTCTTAGAGAGGTTAATTAGCTTGCACAGAATCACACAATTAAGAAATGCAGGGGCCATGTTTGGATCCACAACAGATTCCAGCTTAGTACTTTTGTACTGAGAAACTGAAACCTTTTTACAAACACTAATCTCTATGATTAGACTGGACTTATCTTTGTCCACAACAAAGTCAGGGAAACAATGAGCTTTGTGAAAGAAAAGTTTTTCACTAGTTGGCTAAGTGTCAGGAGATGAGAAGCCCAGGGTTCAGGGATACTTAAGAATAAAGAAGCAGAGTGGTTTAAGAAGCATAGGAAAAGTGGTTGGAGGTGAGGCAAACAGTGGCCTGTACATGCATAACAGAACTCCATGGCTCTTCATAGGACATATGCAGCAAATGGCGATGTTAGCATGATTTGAGGGTGGAGTTTTTGCCTTTCACCCTAGGTCAAAATTTCACCCACTAGATATTTGCACAGTCCTAAGTGAAGGGTCAGTGGCTTCCACAAAGCAGCCTTCAAGTCCCTGGAAACTAACCTAGGTAACTATTGTAATCAGAGGAGATAGCAACAGGACTTTAGAGGTGTTATCTTCAACAGAACTAGTAGGATACCAATATATTGCTCAGCTACATGACCTCCAAAATTAGTGATTTCAAAAGTCAACTCAAAACAAGTGAAGTAGCTGTGTTTATTCACGTTTTTCCCTTGGTTTCCGTGTTTTGTGAATGCATTTGAACCAAACTTGTAAATTCTGGGTCCCTGGCTGAGTTGAGTTTCTAGACCAGAATCTGAAATAAAGTAACCTCATTGAGGGACAGTCCTGCTTGACTTCTCTCTGTGACATCTCTACCTCATCTGTCCCAGTCAGTCTTAAAATATTTGCAAGACTATCAAAGACCCGTTTTGAGTTCCTACAGAGGGTGTAGGTTACTGAAAGCAAATTGAGCTCTATATAAGGTTTCATAACCAGAGGCTATCTAAGGAAGTGAAACCATTGGTGTTAAAAGACCTGGGCAGGTCATGGCGGCACTAATTTCTATGAACAGAAGATCTTGTCACTGAGCTGGAACTCTTTAACTTATTTCATCAAGGAAAACCATATTCTCCTTTCTGATCATGAAACTCATTTCACCAAGGAAGATCTGAGTTGCTATGCCCCACAACCCTCCTATCTTTCATTTATCCTTCTTTTCCATCCCTCCACCCATTCTTTTCTTCTATCCATTCTTCCTTCTCTCTTTTCTTTCACCTTTCTACCAGCTATTATTTCATCTTTACTCCCCTCTTACAAAATTCCTTCTGTCATCCCTCTACCCCCCTCATCAGTTATGGCTTTTTGGTGGCAAGCAATAGACACACGCTCTAGCCCATTTGAGCCAGAGAATTTCAGGAAAGGATATTAGGAAGCACAAAGAATAAGTAATACAATTTTAAAAATCAGACTTGGAAGTAGGACATTTTAAAATAATGGAGCATCTGATTTCTTCAGATGGACTGAACAAAACCCAACAGATTGTTTTTCTTCTATCCATACATACTTCAATAGGAAACAAAGTTCCAGGAAAGTGTAAATGGTCCATTAACTTATGCATAATGCTCAACTGCCTGGTATGTGTAGATTAGTGAGAGGAAGGATTTGGTAGAACATCTCTGCAAGGAACTTTCAGCTTCTAGGACAGGGATGCAGATCTTTTCCCAGCACCCAAGTGGTGGGGTGGACAGGTGCATTCCCAAAGGAAATCAAGGAACAGTTATGAAAAATAAAAACGGATGCCTGGTGGCCAAGATATTATAAAAGGATTGTTCTATGGTGCTTTTAAAAACAATTTCCCCCCATTTATCCTCTTAACCTTACAATGAGAAGGCTCATCGTTACCGTGATCCAGTTTTTCCTGGTGGTGGGCTGAGGCAGTGAATTATATTTGCTTCTAATGACAATATATCATACAGCACCTTGTAATCTATCACACACTTATACATTCATTATCTCATTTATATTTGCTCTGTGTTATGAGCTGAATTGTGTACCTACCTCCATAAAAATATTCTTATGTTGAATTGTTAATCCCTGAACCTCAGTATGTGAATCTATTTGGATATATGGCATGAAAATATATGATTAAGTTAAAATGAAGCTGTAATGCTGAGCTCTAATCCAATCTGACTAGTGCCTTTTTATGAAAAGGAAATTTGGATGCACAAAAATCCAGGATGTGGACACAGAAAAAACTGTGTGAAGATACAGGGAGAGGAGAATCATCCATAAACTGAGGACAGATGCATCATAAGAAATTAACCCTTCCAATGCTGATCTTGGACTCCCAGCCTCCAGAACTATGAGAAAATAAATTTCTGTTGTTCAAGTCACTCAGTTTACAGTACTCTGTCATGGAGCCTAGCAAATTAATACTCTCTATATGTAATGACTACTAATGGTTGGTAGGGAAACCAAGAAGCAGAAAGGCCATGATATTTGTTAAAGTTCTACAGCAAATAAATAGCAGAGAAGCCACATCCTTGATTCCTATTCAGTTTTCTCTCAGTTACACCATCCTATTTCTTTCCTTTCAACTACAATCATCCTGTTGCAGGATATGAACTCTGACTTCCCCCAGTCCCACAACAATGTTCTTCCACATCAAACCCTAAGCTCATGGAAGCAGTAGAAAGAGCTAGTGGTCTTCTTGTATGTGTACACTGTTCAGGGCATTGATGTCCCTAATCATCAACCCAGTACATTCCTTTTTCAAGGTACTTCCTCTTTTCATTCCCTCTAGTGCAGATAAAATAAGACAAGCCTTGAACCCAGTGACTGCTATTGACAATCAGAACAGCTGATGTGGTAGTTACTCTAAAGGATTGGATTGCTCCCAAGTGTGCAATATGGAGCTTTAAGTGAATTTCATGTATTTCTGATTTTAACGAGGAATCTTATTTCAATAGTGATTAGCCATCTGGTTGAAAAAAAAATCATAGTAAATTTGATGATGTCTCTATTTAGATTATATACAACAAATAGTAACAGTAGATTAAAGGGGACCTTGGTCAGCCCAAACGATACTGGGTTTATAGTGTAAATCATATTACATCCTGTAATCTTATCCTCACTAGTTTAACCTCTTGCTCACATCCAAATTGTACATTTTTAATTGTGGCAGGCCAGGTGTATTTTATTTATACATAAAGAACCACTCTAGAAGGGGCTTTGAGATACCAGCTAATGAAATGAATCCCCTTTATGTTCCTAATCGTCTACTTGTGTATCCAACATCTCAGTGTTTCTTTTGGCTTTGACCTCTGTTGCAGCCAATTCTTTTTCCTAACAAGCTACCTCAAACAATAAATGTGAACTTCTCCCAATTTGGAAACTTATATTTCAGACTATAACGTTGATCCAGATGGATTGCTCCTCAGTTTTATTACGATGTGCAGGAACATATCCAGCAGGATAATTTGTCACTTGTCACACACACATGGTCCTGAGATGACTGGTGTGTTCCTGGACCTGGATGCTCTGGGTTGTATTTGCAGATGACTTCGTTAGGACTATAGCCCCACCAAAGCACAGAATTACAGAGATATATTTTAGAATCTGCTGAAGGATTCTTAGCACATTCATATTTTTCTTTCTTCCAGGGCAATGCCTAGTACATAATACTTCTCAACCAAAAAAATAATGCTTATTGATTCTGACACCAAGGAAGACAAATTGTCCCAACATTCAGAGATGCAATGCCATGAACCAAAGAAACAGTAATCTGAAGAGTAGAAGTCATAAAAACAAAGATTGATCTTAAGGAAAGGTGAGTATTTGTTTGAATTCAATAACATAATCCCCATTTTCTCCACTGACATCTGCCACATAAATCATGCTCTCTGGTACACTTAGTACAATTTTAACAAGAAAAAAATAGTTTTTGTGAAGATGTTCAGTGGATTAAGACATTGAAACAGAAAAGTTTGTTTGCATAGTTTTATCTAGCTGAGTACTAGCCAAATACTCAAGGCAAATGCTGGAAAGACACATAAAATATTTCTAAATCTTTAAAAGTATTCGTTAGACTCCCAATGTCAGGACAAGCATGTCACTGATGGTTTTGTTTAATAGTGTTCCTCTGTCTATGTAACTCTCATTACAAATTACCAATGTGAATTAAAAGGCTTCATGAGATATAAGCATATAAAAATATAAAAGACTTTGCTTTTGTATCTAATCCCATTTCCCTGACTGGAGGTGGAGTGTATACAGAGTTGAGAATTGACTCTTATTGTTTTTTTTTTTTTTTTTTTTTTTTTTTTTTTTTTTTTTTTATTGGTCGTTCATAACATTACATAGTTCTTAATACATCATATTACACGCTTTGATTCAAGTGGATTATGAACTCCCCCTTTTACCCCGTATACAAATTGCTGTATCACATCAGTTACCCTTCCATTGATTGACATATTGCCTTTCTAGTGTCTGATGTATTCTGCTGTCTGTCCTATTCTCTACTATCCCCCCTCCCCTCCCCTTCCCTCCCCTCCCCCCCTGCCCTTTTCTCTCTCTACCCCTTTTACTGTAAATCATTTCTTCCATTTGTATTATCTTGTCTTACCCCTCCATTCCTCTTATATGACATTTTGTATAACCCTGAGGATCGCCTTCCATTTCCATGCACTTTCCCTTCTCACTCCCTTTCCCTCCCACCTCTCATCCCTGTTTAATGTAAATATTCTTCTCAAGCTCTTCGTCCCTACCCTGTCCTTGTTAACTCCCCTTATATCAAAGGAGTCATTTGGTATTTGTTTTTTAAAGATTGACTAGCTTCACTTAGCATAATCTGCTCTAATGCCATCCATTTCCCTCCAAATTCTATGATTTTGTCATTTTTTAATGCAGAATAATACTCCATTGTATATAAATGCCACATTTTTCTTATCCATTCATCTATTGAAGGGCATCTAGGCTGGTTCCACAGTCTTGCTATCGTGAATTGAGCTGCTATGAACATCGATGTAGCAGTGTCCCTGTAGCATGCTCTTGTTAGGGCTTTAGGGAATAGACCGAGAAGGGGAATAGCTGGGTCAAATGGTGGTTCCATTCCCAGCTTTCCGAGAAATCTCCATACTGCTTTCCAAATTGGCTGCACCAATTTGCAGTCCCACCAGCAATGAACAAGAGTGCCCTTTTCCCCGCATCCTCTCCAGCACTTATTGTTGTTTGACTTCCTAATGGCTGCCAGACTTACTGGAGTGAGATGGTATCTTAGGGTAGTTTTGATTTGCATTTCTCTGACTGCTAGCGATGGTGAGCATTTTTTCATGTACTTGTTGATTGATTGTATGTCCTCCTCTGAGAAGTGTCTGTTCAGGTCTTGGCCCATTTATTGATTGGGTTATTTGTTATCTTATTGTCTAATTTTTTGAGTTCTTTGTATATTCTGGTTATTAGGGCTCTATCTGAAGTGTGTGGAGTAAAGATTTGTTCCCAGGATGTAGGCTCCCTGTTTATCTCTCTTATTGTTTCTTTTGCTGAGAAAAAACTTTTTAGTTTGAGTAAGTCCCATTTGTTGATTCTATTTGTTAACTCTAGCGCTATGGGTGTCCTATTGAGGAATTTGGAGCCCGATCCCACAGCGTGTAGATCATAACCAACTTTTTCTTCTATCAGATGCCGTGTCTCTGATTTAATATCAAGCTCCTTGATCCATTTTGAGTTAACTTTTGTGCACGGCGAGAGATAGGGATTCAGATTCATTTTGGTGCAAATGGATTTCCAGTTTTCCCAGCACCATTTGTTGAAGATGCTATCCTTCCTCCATTGCATGCTTTTAGCCCCTTTATCAAATATAAGATAGTTGTAGTTTTGTGGATTGGTTACTGTGTCCTCTATTCTGTACCATTGGTCCACCCGCCTGTTTTGGTACCAGTACCATGCTGTTTTTGTTACTATTGCTCTGTAGTATAGTTTGAAGTCTGGTATCGCTATACCGCCTGATTCACACTTCCTGCTTAGTATTGTTTTTGCTATTCTGGGTCTTTTATTATTCCATATGAATTTCATGATTCTTTTATCTATTTCTACAAGATATGCTGTTGGGATTTTGATTGGCATTGCATTGAACTTATAGAGAACTTTTGGTAATATCGCCATTTTGATGATGTTAGTTCTGCCTATCCATGAGCAGGGAATATTTTTCCATCTTCTAAGGTCTTCTTCTATGTCTTTCTTTAGGGTTCTGTAATTTTCATTGTATAAATCTTTCACCTCTTTTGTTAGGTTGATTCCCAAGTATTTTATTTTTTGGGGGGATATTGTGAATGGAGTAGTTGTCCTCATTTCCGTTTCAGAGGATTTGTCGCTGATATACAGGAATGCCTTTGATTTATGCGTGTTGATCTTATATCCTGCCACTTTGCTGAATTCATTTATTAGCTCTAATAGCTTCTTTGTAGACCCTTTTGGGTCTGCTAGGTATAGAATCATATCATCTGCAAATAGTGATAATTTAAGTTCTTCTTTTCCTATTTTTATGCCTTTAATTTCTTTTGTCTGTCTAATTGCTCTAGCCAGTGTTTCGAGGACTATGTTGAACAGAAGTGGTGAGAGAGGGCATCCCTGTCTTGTACCAGATCTTAGAGGGAATGCCTTCAATTTTTCTCCATTCAGAATGATGCTGGCCTGTGGCTTATCATAGATTGCTTTTACAATGTTGAGGTAAGATCCTGTTATCCCTAATTTTTCTAGCGTTTTGAACATAAAGGGATGCTGTACTTTGTCGAATGCTTTTTCTGCATCTATTGAGATGATCATATGGTTCTTATTTTTAAGTCTGTTGATGTGGTGAATAACATTTATTGATTTCCGTATATTAAACCAGCCTTGCATCCCAGGGATGAATCCTACTTGATCATGATGTATAATTTTTTTGATATGTATTTGAATCCGATTCGCCAGAATTTTATTGAGGATTTTTGCGTCAAGGTTCATTAGAGATATTGGTCTGTAGTTTTCCTTCTTTGACGTGTCTTTGTCTGGTTTCGGAATCAGGGTGATGTTGGCCTCGTAGAATGAATTTGGAAGTTCTCCCTCTTTTTCTATTTCCTGAAATAGCTTGAAAAGTATTGGTGTTAGTTCCTCTTTAAAGGTTTTGTAAAACTCTGCTGTATACCCATCCGGTCCTGGGCTTTTCTTAGTTGGTAGTCTTTTGATGGTTTCTTCTATTTCCTCTATTGTTATTGGTCTGTTTAGGTTGTCTATATCCTCCTGGCTCAATCTGGGCAGATCATAGGACTCAAGGAATTTATCTATGCCTTCAGTATCTTCTATTTTATTGGAGTATAAGGATTCAAAGTAATTTCTGATTATCTTCTGTATTTCTGAAGTGTCTGTTGTGATATTGCCTTTTTCATCCCGTATGCTAGTAATTTGGGTTCTCTCTCTTCTTCTCTTCGTTAGCATGGCTAAGGGTCTGTCAATTTTATTTATTTTTTCAAAGAACCAGCTTTTAGTTTTGTCAATTTTTTCAATTGTTTCTTTTGTTTCAATTTCATTAATTTCAGCTCTGATTTTAATTATTTCTTGCCTTCTACTTCTTTTGCTGTTGTTTTGCTCTTCTTTTTCTAGGATTTTGAGATGAAGTATGAGATCATTTATTTGTTGGTTTTTTCTTTTTTTGAGGAATGAACTCCAAGCAATGAATTTTCCTCTTAGAACTGCTTTCAATGTGTCCCATAGATTCCGATATGTTGTGTCTGTGTTTTCATTTAACTCTAGGAATTTTTTAATTTCCTCCTTGATGTCTTCTAAAACCCATTGATCACTCAGCAACCTATTGTTCATTCTCCAGGTGATGCTTGATTTTTCCTTTCTTCTTTTATCATTGATTTTCAGTTTCATTCCATTATGATCAGATAAGATGCATGGTATTATCTCTACCCCTTTGTATTGTCTAAGAGTTGCCCTGTGACATAGTATATGGTCTATTTTTGAGAAGGTTCCATGTGCTGCTGAGAAAAAAGTGTAGCTACTTGATGTTGGGTGGTATAGTCTATATATGTCAATTAAGTCTAGGTTGTTAATTGTGTTATTGAGTTCTATAGTTTCCTTATTTAACTTTTGTTTGGAAGATCTGTCCAGTGGTGAGAGAGGTGTGTTGAAGTCTCCCATGATTATTGTATGTTGGTCTATTAGACTCTTGAACTTGAGAAGAGTTTGCTTGATGAACACAGCTGCACCATTATTTGGGGCATATATATTTATGATTGTTATGTCTTGTTGGTGTATGGTTCCCTTGAGCAGTATGAAGTGTCCTTCTATATCCCTTTTGATTAGCTTTGGCTTGAAATCTATTTTATTATATATGAGTATGGACACTCCTGCTTGTTTCCGCGGTCCATATGAGTGATATGATTTTTCCCAACCTTTCACCTTCAGTCTATGTATATCTTTTCCTATCAAATGCGTCTCCTGTAGACAGCATATTGTTGGGTCTTGTTTTTTGATCCATTCTACTAGCCTGTGTCTCTTAATTGGTGAGTTTAAGCCATTAACATTTAGGGTTATTATTGAGATATGGTTTGTTCTTCTATCCATATTTGTTTATTGATGTTACTAAACCTGATTTGTTATCCTCTTTGACTACTTTCCCCCCTTTACTGTCCTACCTCCCATTGTTGGTTTTCAAAGTTATTTTCCATTTCCTCTTCCTGTAATGTTTTGCCAAGGATTTTTTGAAGAGATGGTTTTCTAGCTGCGAATTCTTTTAACTTTTGTTTATCGTGGAAGGTTTTAATTTCATCTTCTAATCTGAAGCTTAATTTCGCCGGATACACGATTCTTGGTTGGAACCCATTTTCTTTCAGTGTTTGAAATATGTTATTCCAGGATCTTCTAGATTTCAGAGTCTGTGTTGAGAGATCAGCTGTTATCCTGATTGGTTTACCCCTAAATGTAATCTGCTTTCTTTCTCTTGCAGCTTTTAAAATTCTCTCCTTATTCTGTATGTTGGACATTTTCATTATAATGTGTCTAGGTGTGGATCTCTTAAGATTTTGCACATTCGGCGTCCTGTAGGCTTCTAGGATTTGGGATTCTGTCTCATTCTTCAAGTCTGGGAAGTTTTCTCGTATTATTTCACTGAAAAGACTTTTTATTCCTTTGGTTTGGAGCTCTGTGCCTTCCTGTATCCCAATGACTCTTAAATTTGGTCTTTTGATATTATCCCATAATTCTTGGATGTTCTGCTCATGGTTTCTTAGCAGACTTGCTGAGCTGTCTATGTTCTTTTCCAGTTGAAATACTTTGTCTTCATTGTCTGATGTTCTCTCTTCTAAGTGATCTACTCTGCTGGTAGTATTCTCAATTGAGTTTTTAAGTTGGTTTATAGCTTCCTGCATTTCTAGAATTTCTATTTGTTTGTTTTTTATTACCTCTATCTCCCTGTGAAATTGATCTTTTACTTCCTGGATTTGTTTGTCAATGTGATCTTTCATTGTCTGATTTTGCTGTCTCATGTCTTCCTTGAGACTCCAGATCATCTGAAGCATATAAATCCTGATGTCTTTATCTGACATTCCATCTGTTGCAGCTATTACCTCTTCTAAAGTTGAGTTGACCTGCATTGCTTGTGGTCCTTTCTTTCCTTGTCTTTTCATACTGCTGACGTTTCTTTCTGCTTGGTGCCACTGTTGTGTTTTTGAAATTTACCCCCTATTTGTTTATGTTGCTCTTGTATAGTTGGGAAGTCTCCCTTGCAGGGCGGGTATTGGCTGTGCTCCTCCTCTAATTATGGTGGTCTGTCTACCCCGCTGATCGGTCGCAGGTCTGCCCCCGCTGCGGGCACGGGTGGTGGCTTTGCTCTGCCCCCACTCCAATTGTGGTAACTTAACTACCACGCCCTGGGATCCTTGGTCCTGATCTGGATGTGGGTGGCGGCTCAGCTGGGCCCCCCCGCTCCAATTGGTGTGACGAGTCTACCGCGCTGGCAGACCTCTAGGCCGGTGGGTCGCAGTTCTGCACAGCCCCCACTCCCAATGGGGGTACCTAACTACCTCTCCAACGGGTCGCTGAGCCCCCTCCGGACCCGGGCGGCGACCCTGCTCCACCCCCACTCCAACCAGTGTGACGCGACTGCCTCGGTGTTACGTGTCCACCCCGCTGGCAAGCTACCTGGCCTGTCTTGCCAGTTGGCGGCAGGTCTCCCTGCCCTGCTTGCTCGGATGGCAGCTCCGCACAGCCCCTACTCCAAATGAGGTTACTTGGCTGCTGCGCTGCGGAATCGCTGGTCCTATTCTATGCGTGGGCGGCTGCTCTCTTCAGCCCCAGCTGCGTTTGGGGTGTCATGGCACCACGCCGGCGGGTCACTTGGACTGCTCTGGGCGCAGGAGGAAGATCCACTCTGTCCCTACAACACCCCGCCGGACCCTGATTGAGAAGCAGTCACCACCGGTTCCCTAGCCTTGGGCCAAAGCAGCTTAGGTAGCCGGAACCCCGCCTCTCCGATCTGATACACTCTCCGCTGGGAGCTGGCTCCAGGGAGCGACGCCACGGGTTTCCCAGCCCCAGGCCAAAACTGTTCCGGGAGTCAGAACCCAGTCGCCCCAAGCTCAGCGCACGCTCCACTTGGAGCTGGCCTCCGCCGGCAGTCTCCGCAGTTTCCTCAGACCTGGGCCAGGTTAGCCCCGGGAACCCGAATCCAGCTGCTCAGTGCCCGGCGCACGCCTTGCCAGGCACAAGCCTCTAGGAGTATTCTCCACAAGAACCCCCGCCCCGAGCCTGAGCAGAAAATCTGTCTGCTAGAAGCAGGCAAATACCAGCCTGTTATCACCTGTTCGTAGTTGAATGGGCTGAGATCAGTAGAACACGGGGATGATTACATCATCTCTCCGAAATGGCGGCTGCTGTTCTCCACTGTGGTCCGACCGGTGTCTGGAGCCAAACTGGGCCTCTTCTCTCCTCTGTTTCAAAGCCGGAACTCAGCGCTAAGGGCTCCGATGTACCACAGGCGGGAGCCCCCCCCGGATCCGTATCGCTGTTCCCCGCTCCGGCACCCTGCCGCTCCCCGGCGTGCGCCACAGACTCCAGCCGCGGGGCGATCGCCTGTCAGGCTATGCGACCCTCCGTGCGGGGAAATGGAGCTCTCAGAGCCGAACTTCGCACGATGGAAATCTGTCCACTAGATTCTGGAGCACCTCAATTTCACTTGAACTTCCCAAAGATATCCTTCAGCCGTTTTGCATCGTCTTTCTCCCACTTAGTGACGCGGCGCCCTGGGGTGATGCAGTCCCTTCGCCGCCATGTTAGATCCGACTCTTATTGTTTAATGGTAACACATCATGTTTACTGAGATGTCGATTATAAGGGATCCGGCAGATGGGCTGCAGAATGTTCTTACACATAGTTCATGGTGCTTGAATCCATGGAGCTAGTATGGAATTATGTTCAAGAGAGAAGGGTTCCAAAGTCAAGGTTTTGAGGAAGAAACTTAGCAAGGCTTTGATGGGTATTCATGTTCAAATAATCAGAGGAAGAGTTTGATGAAAGCAAAAAACTATGTGTATAAATTCTTAGGTGCAAGGATGCTTTCCTGGTGAATAATCACAAAAAAGAACAGAGTACTATAGCTAAATATGTGTAAGATCTGACCAGTGAGGGTCTTGTGGAGAATAGTGTGGTGCCTGTTTGGGCCAAATCCTTCCAAAGGCTGTTCACCATCAGCAGGCCTCCTGTTGTAACATTTCCAAATATTTTCAAAACAGCATTTTTACCAAGTTATCTCAGCTAGGAAGTAATTTCGGGTAAATTAAAATAGGAAGTAAAAACCAAAACAGAGTTGATCCCTGTGCAATGGTAAAATATGTATTTGTGCACATGCACATCATCTGTTATTTTCAAAACGGAAACATGTAGTAATAATTTATGCACAGCTTTTTGGTCAAGGATATATTTCCCCAGTGTAATTTTAATTGTTCAGTAGTGTTCAGAACCATGAAGTGATTTATTCAACTAATTCTCTCTTGTTGGAAATCTACAATATTCCAGGGTTATGATAAATCATTCTGAATTGAACAACTTTACAACTAAATCTTGTGTGTATGTGTGTGTGTGTGTGTGTGTGTGTGTGTGTGTGTGTGTGTGTATGTGTGTATGTGAGATGCTGGGGACTGAAATAACAAATTCTTTGTGTTTACCCCAGGAAGGAATTTTTTTTAATGGAAATTCTGGAACAAAGTATATACATAGTTTTAAGTCCTACGATTGATACTGCCAAATTATCCTTCAGAAATATCTTATCAAAATTTATTCTCACCTGTAATGCGTGAGCACTCTTGTCTGCCAGTAGGAGTATTATAGTTTAAAAGTTACAGGTAATATAGTTATATTCTTCCACTTTGCATAATAGCCAAGAAATGGAAACAACTTAAACGCCCATCAACTGATGAATGGATAAAGAAAACGTGCCACATATATACAATGGAATGCCAATCAGACATAAAAAAGAATGAAATCTTGTCATTTGCAATAATGTAGATGGAACTGGATGGTCACTTATGTCAAGTGAAATAAACCAGGCATAGAAAGAGAAGTATGCATGATTTCACTCATACATGGAATATATATAAAAAAAAAAAAGTTGATGTCATAGAAGTTGAAAGTAGAATGATGGTTTACCAGAGTTTATAGAGCACAGAGAGGAAGGAGGGAGAGGTTGGTCAATGAAGATAGGAGTAAGAAGTTTGGTGAGCTATTGCATGTCAGGGTGACTGTAAATAACACTCATACACTGTACATTTCAAAAACCTACAAGAAGGGGTTTTGAATATTTTCACCATAAAGAAATGATAATGTTTGAGGAAATGATATGTCTGATCTAAATTAAACATGATATAAGGTACATGTGTTAACCAGCTTTTCATCTCTGTGACCAAAATACATGACAACAACTTAAGAGAAGGAAAACTTTATTTTAGCTCATGGTTTCAGAGGCTTAGTCCATAGTTGGCTGGTTCCATTGTTCTGGGCCTGAGGTAAGGCAGAGCATTTTGGCAGAAGGGTGGGGCAGAGGAGTGCTGCTCTACTGTGATCAGGTAAGAGAGATGGAAGGGGAATAGGGATACAGAGAAGGTGCATGCTTGTAGGGTGCACCCTTTTAAGGTCCACCCCTAGTGACCCACCTTCTCTAGCCATGCCCCACCTACCTAGAGGTGCTACCCAGTTAGTCCGTTCAAACTTGGATGAACTGATTAGACTACAGCTATCATAATCTAATCATGTCACCTCTGAATGTTCTTGCATTAACACAGGAGCTTTTGTGGGACACCTCATAGGCAAACCATTACTATATATATGTACTGAATTATCACATGGTACACCATTAACATGTATTTTTTTGTTTTTATGTTTCATTAAAATTAATTTACATCTAAATAAATAAAATACCACAATAATTCTGCCAGATAATTTCCATTGAATGTGCAGTTTCTGCATTTAAATAGAAACAATCCTGACAATTCTCTCCCTCAACAGACACACATACATGCACACAGAGGCATGGGTAACCACAACTAGAATAGACCAGACCAGCACTATTAGTGAGCTACAATATAGACTATTGCAGTGGTACTGAGCATGACCAGAGGGTTTATTATGATGTCTTTGCACACACACAGGAGTACAACAGTGGCAGGGCCTGATGACTCCTGACAGCAGTTCATATGAGCTATTTCAACAACTTCTGGGTGACGAGAATGCTTGCACTTCTCACTGATTTTTGTTTCTAGTTAATGTGCATGAAGATCATCAACTAGTTATCGGATCCCCATTTCCCATCATGGACATGTATCTGTGTGTGTGTGGGGGGGTATTTTCTGGGTGGGGTTCCCTGGAGGAGGGCAAGCGCTTATGCAGAATTGATGACAAGAATTCTAGAAAACAGTCTAGGATAAAAATTGAGAGAAAAGCTAGGAGTATAAGGTAAAGGAAAAAGAGAAGTGCTGGTGGACATGACGAGGAGAGGCAAACATCCCATTCTTCTCCTGGGTACCTGAATTGCCCATTTTCTTTCATTTTGATATAAGCATGTGACTATCTAACTAATGGACTGTAAGTGAAATTAGCACTACCTGGATGATGGATTTGGTTTTGTGTTGTTTTGTTTGCAGTGCTGGGGATTGAACTCAAGGTCTCATACATGCTAGACAAGCACTCAGCTGCTGAGTTACATTCCCAGCCCTCTTTAAATTTTATTTTGAGACAGAATATCACTATGTTGCCCAGGATGGCCTTAAAGTTGGGATCCTATTGCCTCAAGGCTGTCAATTTTGAATTGCCAAAGGGCAGCACCATCAGTGTCTTGGACCATGGACTATCTAAACGGAGATGTTGGAGCATCAGTCCACCTGGGCCCTCAGCATCTAGTAGAACAGAACTCTCTGCAACCTGTGTTGGTTATAAGTTGTTGTTTATGAATAAGCAACAAACCATATTGCCATAAGCCACTGAGATTTAGGGACTGATTTTTTTGTAGTTTACTTAGTCTAGTTTAACTCATGCAAAGGTCACAGGGAAGAAAAGGTAGGAAATTTATAAATATTGGTACAACCTTCCTTGGGAACACTATTTGTAAAAATGTTTGAGACAGAATGTCTTTGGGGAACCTTTCTCATGAGGCAGTCACTTCATTACCCCTAAATTATGGTTTGGAATCACTGGCCTGAACATAAACAATGACCATGTCTAGACTGGAAAGGCTATTGTGATGTAGGTAGATCAGACAACTTTAGGAGGCAACTACTCAAAGTAGAGCTACTGGTTCAGCTCAGAATAAATCAGGGGCTCTTAAGCTTCTAAACTCAAAGTATCACCAGTTTTCCAAGAATAAAAGGAAGAGATGACACCAGAATGAATTCAATATCCTAAAGGCATTAAGTAAGGTGCAAAAGAGAGTTTTCAGATGGACACTTCGAGACTTGAAAGTAAAGAAAAATACTAAATCTGAGTGTCTTTCTTTTCTGGGAAAAGGGTTTTGTGTTTGGATATTTGCAGAAGTTTCACATTCCTCACCCCCCACACACACACACAAGTGAAACTCCCTGGGGATTTCAAACAGCAGGAAGTTCAGTGGAAGGCTCCAATTAACCAATTAATATGAGTGAGTGCTGAGCAGAAACTAGTAGATTAGACCAAGAGAAAAATCACCACAACCCTGAATTAATGGGTTTACATAAATCAGGTTGGAGAAACAAAAACCAAATTTTGTTTTAGTTTTTGCTGTGTGGGCAGATGCACAGAAGCAGAGTTTTAATGAATTGTGTTTTATAAAGAACAACCACAGGCTGCCTTGGAAATTTAGCAAAGCCATGTCCTCAAATGTCAGGGTATTCTTCCTTTTGTTATCGGAACACTCAGAGCTTCTTGTTATAAGTCACAAATACTTGGATTCCTTCTGATAATGCTTTGTTAAATTATACTTTGTTGCATAAGAAATTAGGAGGTTAAGGAAATGCAAATCAGTTCTTCTAAACTAAATAGATGTCTTTCCTGATTTTAAACCTCGTGCAATCTGTTTAGGGTATAGTAATTATTTTCAGTATTGCAATTAGTAAAATTTTTGATCAAAAAACTCCCATGTAGAATACAACTGCTCATCATTATACTGGATTGGTTAAGTAGGTATGGTGGTAAATTTTATATGTCCACTTGATTAGGCCACAGGATGCCCAGATATTTGGTCATACATTCTTCTGTGTGTGTCAGTGAGGCTGGATGTTTCTGGATGAGATGAACATTTGAGTAAAGCAGAAGGCCCTCCCAAGGGTTCGACCCACTGACAGCCTGAAGGGAGCACAATAGCTGACCCTCTCTGGAGAACTCCTCCTGCCTGACTACCTTGAAGAGGACTGTCAGTCTTCCCTGCTTTTTGAACTTGAACCAAAACATTGGTTTCTATCTGAGTCTTGAGGCTGCCAGGAGCTAGCCTGTCACTTTGATTCTTCTGCTTCTCAGAGCTTTGGATGGAGATAGCAACTTAAACCATTGACTTTCCCTAGTCCCAAACTTTCTAATCACAGATCCTGGGACTTGCTAGCCTCCATAGTCACATGAGCCAATTCCTCAAAATACATTTCTTTCTTTTTTATATATCCATTTGCTTCTCGGTAGAGCCCTGAAAGAAACATAGGAAATAACACTGCATCACATGGAGGATCACAATGATCTTTAGTAATAAGCAAACAGAACATTTAAAATAAAGAGTACATTCTTGGACTTCCCACTCTTCATTGGACATTGGCGATACCAAGAAAGACTGCTTCCGGTTTTGCTTCAGAGCTTGTATGTTCTTTACTTAATGTTAATAATTCCCAGAGAATGTACTCAGTGTTAATTTGTTGTTCCAGAACAAAATAATAGCTAATGAGCAGAAACACCTGATGTTTTTCCTTTAACCAGCAGGTCCAATAAAATCAACTCCTCTCTGTAGTTAAGAAGTGTGAATTGGTTTTTGCTTGCCTGAGATTTTGAATTTTTGGTAATGAAAAGAAAATCATATTGCTAATTTATTTTGTTTGACTTATAGTGAGCAACCTTAGCCTACAGGATCTGGAGCATTTGAATTCCCCAAATTCATTCTTCTCTTGCACATATGTATCATTGCACAGTCTATTTCTTTAGCCTGAAAAAAAGTATAATAATAGAGATTTTACAATGTTGTCTATGTGGAAAATGCTTCTTGATATTCCAGCTCAAATGTATCTTCTCTGGGAAGTCTTTCCTTAAGAAACTTGGGAAAAGTCCTCTCAAGCTTCCTAATGCAAGAGGAATTATCCTATTTGTTTCATTTTTTTAAAACCTTTTTTTCCCCTCTGGACAGCAAGCTACTGGAGACAGGATTTTATTTTTGTCCTTTCCATATTGTGTTGCTATAATATGAATGCTAGCATTGATTGAGCACTTATGTTCTGAACACTTTATACAAATGAATGAATTCAATCTTCATGACAGTATTAGATCTTATAAGATGAAGAACCTGATGTGTGGGGCGGTCAAGTAACCTTCTTGCTCTTACACAAATCATTCTTCTTTTCCAGTTGGTGATCTAATATAGCTGTCAGTCTAGCAATTTTCTTTGTGGACAATTCTCCAGGAGTCTATGGCCAATAATTCTGAAATTTTCTTACTTACTCCTGAATAACTGGGATTAATTAGCTAGTGGTGGGCTACATCCCCAATGTGAATGTCGGGTTCATGATGGAATCCTCAAAGAGGGATCTTTCAAGTTCAGGGGAGGTTGGTAAAAGAGGCTACAAGTAATGATAATGTATGTCACTTTCATATCTTCTTTTCATTTTCTCTTTCACCACACACACACACACACACAAATCCACACATGCATAATTTTCTAATTCCCTGTTTAATGACAATGTTGAGGGGATAAAAGAAGAGACAGACAGAATTCTATTGTAGTTCTATTGTAGAGAGGAGAAAGCCATTGGAAGGCTTCATAGCAACCAGGCACCCCTTTTTCAGGGCTACTTTTCCTGCAACCTCCACTCTCCCAACCAAACACACCTTGACCCTTTTCTGAATGAACCTGCTCCTCACCTGATCTCCTGGAGCTCTACAAAAAGGTCTCTTTCCCTGGTGCCTGTAAAGCTGTAACTGAACATCTCCGAGAAACCCGTGAAGGGCCAATGAGATGTGTGGTTCCTCCTGATGCATCTGGATTCTGGTTGGGAGGTTAAATGCTGAAGGAAACACCTCCTTCGTACCATGAGGAGTTGTTGACCTGCTCATTGAATGACTCAAGGAGAAGGACAGGTGGTCAAAATAGGTGCTGGGTCAGACCTGGAAGAGATAATGCAAGGATGAATCTCATCTCTTTTCAGAGCCACATGTCTGTGGGGCTTCTGTGACCTGAGATGGTCAAGATCAGGCTGGAAGATTCCAATTTTGAAATAATTGGAGCAAAGAGAAATCAAATGCTTATCTGTGGCAAGGGACTTTCATGCCTATTTCCCCTGGAACATCACCCAGCAATCCTTAGATTTATATTATGTACCTCATCATTTTCTCTGTGTTTGTGGGAATAACGCTGCCTAAATGAAGGGCTCTGAGTAAATGATGAAATCGTGACTAAAACAGCTTGGAGGGGTCTGGTGGTCTAGAAACGGGATCTGCAAGTCCCCAGCAAATCTCTGGGATGCTCTTATTAGATAAGGATGCAAATTACATTTAGCAAGACTTCTCAGAAGAAGCCTCCTTTTGGAGCAGATGCAAAGCTACTTTCAGGCTCTTGAGGAAAGAGAAAATAAATACCTCTTTGAAGATGCTTTGTGCCAAATGTCCATATTGATTTACAGTCCTTCCCATGCTTTGGGAAAATAAGCAAGAGGCTCTTGTGTTGTTAGATTAACAGTGAAGCAGAAGACTGTTAAAGATATTTCTTTTTTTTCCCCATAGATAAGTGGGTCCCTGGTAGTCAACACCATTCACATAATGCCTGAATAATTGCTCAGTGATGCTAGGAATTAGAAATTGCTCAATAATGCTAGGAATTAGAAATTTTATTTAAACTCAAAGATATAATAAGAAAAGGAAACTTTAGTTTCATTCCAAATTTTCTTCTGTGACTACTTGTAGGCATCTCCCTGCCTTGTCCTATGGCTGGCTGCACATGCCCCATGCAGGTGACCTTCCTTGCTCCAGGAGATGAAAAGTCAATAGGGTTCTCCCCAGAGGTCTAGCTCTACCTTCACAGACCCTTATTACATCATGTTGCCTGTACTTCTTGCTAAATAATTTTCTCAAGTGGGCCCTTTTGTGTCTGGAAGAAAATGCGTTGCTGAAATTCCATGATGCATATTTTTCTACATGATAAAGTAAACTGGACTGGAAAATTAACGGTATTCAGTGCTTTCTAGTTGGAGGACCCATATTCCCAGGAGAAGGGCTGGGACTCTGCAGAAGGGTTCAAGTTCTAAAGAGAACACCATAGGTGTTTAGGTCCCAGCATGGGATGCTATGCTTAATGTCCACTCCAGGTGAAAGAGCTTTCTGCAAAGGGTACTGATGCCACCGCTTCCAGAGAGCACTTATAATCAGAAACTTTGTTCTTTGAGCCAATCTAGGCCACTGTGTTCCTGACATGGACACTTAGGGGTATCAGTGACTCCCTAACCTTTGTAGAAGGGTCACAGACCTACAGATGACCCTAGCGCACTTAAACTTGATATTTGGCACAGAGTTGGGAGCATCTCCCTATTATAATTTCATGCACAGCTATCACTGTGACCAGTATGAAATGAGAATTTGTGACAGGGGCTTATTTTAAATGTCCTTGCCAGTCAGCACAGAGCGTGGGCTGAGGAGATGTAGGGCTGCTATTTTCTTGTAAAATGTAGCTAATAAATATGTAAATCACACTATCTTTATTCATAACCTGGCAGGTATCAGACATGAGATAACAGTCAAAAAAACACTATGTTATCTATAATATTAAGTGATTTAATATCTCAAAACCTCAAACACTGGAAAAATAGCATGAAAAAATTATTTTTTCCTGGTCCACCTCTTGGTGAGCAATATTTAACATGCCTGTCAATTCTTTTTGTGCACAGACTTGGAACCTGAACTCATGTGTATGCATTTCTTCCTTTTGTAAGCCAACTTGTACTTCCAGTTGAACATACACTGCTCCTTTCTTTAAAGTCAGAAGCCTGAGTTACTCCCTTCTGATAATTACCTTGCTGTCAGACACTGTTCCTTCAACTATGGCCCCATCCTTCTTATTTTGTTATTAGGAGGCCTGGAAGTGGCAACAAAATCCTTCATCCTTTTGTTTTCTTTTTGGGTTCTAGGACCTTCCAAGGTAGAGGAAGCCCCTGGGGTCAAAACTTTCATCCCTCTCTCATCCATCTTCAATGCCCAACCTGCTAGTGTCTGTTTCTCCCCGAGTCTCATGTCATTGGAAGGGCTGAGAAATGACCTTTCTCTTTCCTTCAGATATGTGTTTTTCTCTGGGTCTCCCATTATTCTCACCCACAAGAATGATCACTGAGAAGCCGTGCACTCTTGAAACTGGAGGATCTTTAGAGGTTACCCAGCCAGATTGACATCTCAGATCCCTTGAGAAAGGAGTCCCAGAAAGATGGAGATGGATTCTCGGTCAAGTTCTGTCATCTCCCCAGCTCTGTGACCAGATCGCAGGAAGACACTTTTCTTTTGAGCCTTGCTTTTCTCTTACACAAAAGTGAGATAATGATGCCTACCTTAGAGAAAACAGAGGGTCCATGAGATGACATATTAACACTTAGGTGGCAAAAAGCTGGCACATAATTTGTAATTTCTCAAATTTCTGTAGCCATTGACTCATGTGGATGAAAAGATTCTTCCTCAAGGGGTAAACATTTATCTTATATCTCCTTTCTCATGTATCCTCATTTCACCTTTACAAGGAGAATGGAAGTGCATATCTACTTTGCAAATACCAGCACTTGGAGGTCTCAGAGAGGTCCAGCCAGTTCCCATCTTCTCTAGTAACATTGTGCTCTTTGATCCTGCTCTATGGTTTATTTTTCTACAATACTATTAATTTTCTAACTTATGTAATTAATATATTTATTATTCATTGTCTATTTGCTAGAACTTAAGTTCCACGAGGGCAGCCAACATTCTTCATTTGTTGCTTGATCTAACCTTTGCCCAGGCCCACACCTGGTATATAGCTCAGTCCAAATCTGATGAAGGAGTGACCAAGTTTATGCAATTAATGAGTGACAAAGAAGGGACCAAACCTAAACTCTTTTCTCTAAGTTCATTCACCAGCTAGCATAGGTGTGATATTGATTGATATTAAGTAGTATTGGAGGTGATCAAGGTAGAGAGGAAACAGAAGAAAGGAGGAAGGAAGGAGGAAAAACAAGTGAGCATTTAGGGAGGTTGTGTAAAGCAGGGAAGCTTGCATACACTCTCTGCTTCAATGCACGAAGCAGCTTCATGAGCCCAGGTCAAGCCTTCAAGGGGCTTTGTAGATAAATCCAGCTCTCTGACCAGACCTCAGGAAGATACAGATGATGAACAGAACAGAAAGAATCAGATGATGAACAGACAGGTAGCTTCCCCCAGCTCCCTCACAGATATAGACTCACACCTTCCAGGAATATTAGCTCATGGTATCCCCTGCAGAATGTCACTCCCACTCAGCTCCAGACATCAGCCTACAGGGACAAGTGGGGCAGCATGATTTTCTACCTGTGCAACTCCAGGATCACATTCCTGAGTGTATAGGCAGTGCTCAGGACTGGCCCCAGACATGGGTGTCTTCATTGGCCGGGATGGACACGAAACAGCGATCTTTAGGGACATTTAATACCTCTGTGAACTTAGAAGAAGAAAAAAGACACTGGGCAGTCTGACCCAGTGAGGGGGTGGAATGGCTTCCCAGAAGCTTCACCAGAGTTTCAGGGGGGAAAAAAGGGAAGAAAATTGGAATTTAAGCCATTTGGAGTCTTTTCAAAGGCAGCTTTCTGGAAAGGCGAGCTCATACACTACAATCCCAAACCCCAGAGCCAGTTCCCAGAAAACTTTTATTTCACTAGTTATAGAGATTTTTTGTGCCCAAGCCACTGCCGAATATTTCCTGTCTTCCTCAAGTCAGCAGATGAGAGAGCAAGGACCGTTTGTTTCTCACTAGAGGTTGGCACTTGAGAGTTTTGTTCCTTGCTCAGGGAGACTGAAGTTTCTGTGCACCGGTCTCTGTCAGAGAGTGTCACTTCATGGGCCTCTGTGTGTCATTTACTCCTTTGCACAGTCAATTCTCCTTATCCACAGTAGTTATAGTCCATGAATTCCCCCACAAACACTGAATTAGTGAATATTGAATATTTGCTCTGAGGTGAAATACAGGGTTAGGTTCCAGAGTCTCTGGTCATATTTTCATTCATCCATCAACACAATAGTCATATTTTAGCCTTGTTTTATGTTGTTTCTGTTTAAAGGCACCTTATATAATATGCTATTGATTCATTAACATAGTGCTGGCTAACAGCACTCATGTCTGAGCAAAGATAACTTAGCATTTGTATTTTCTCCATGAGTCTCACCAGAGCTGTCCTACGCTTAGGAACCAGTGACAGTACAACAGTGAAGCGCTTGGGGACAATTTTAAACAGCAAAACTACCAACAAAAAGCACAAAACTGGAAAAAACATGGTTCTAAATAGACTTCAAAAAGGACACTTACTTACACTTTGAGAAGGTAGAACATTGCTTCGTTCAGCTCCCTCTGGGGAACATGTGAGCATCCTGTGTATCAGGTTTTTTTTTCGCATCTCTCTGAGCATATCCATGAATAGTCACTGCAGAGCATGGCTATTGATTTTGGGATTACATATGAATTCCAGTGAATAGGTGAGTCATAAATACAGAATCTGTGAATAATGAGGATCAACTGTACTATCAGGGAGGGATTGGCAGGGTTCTGAGGTTTCTGGAGGAAAAGAGATCAATAAACCAATGAGCTTTCACCTGAAGTTCATAAACTCCTGACCTTGACCAGCTTTGGAATTTATGATGCAGTTGGCAGTGGGTGGTGGGGATCTGGACATCGTCTAGGGCAGGAATTGAAAGGTTTTGTTTTTTCCTACAAAGATCCAGATAGTGAATATTGTAGGCTTTGCCAGGAGATGGTGGTCTCCTAGGCTGCATTTCAGAACCCCACAAATTCACCAAACCCCACAAATGCCAAGCAGGATAATTTTAAAAGACAATAAATCATACTGTTGTATCATTATCAGATTATCCCACATGCCAGATATGGCAGTGGAAAGTGAGGGCCCAGTAAAATGGAAATCATCATCATCATTACTCTTACTAAACTACCACTGCCACTATCATTATCCCCACCACCACTACCCTATCACCATCCTCAACACTGCCACCTTCATCATCACCACCACCATCACCATCCCCAGCACTATCATCATCACCGTTACCACAGTCACTCTGGTCATTATCACCATTACTGCTATCTTATCAGTGTCATCATCTCTACTATCATCACTGTCACTGACACCCCTATTAAACACTTACTCTGTGACAGCACTGCACTCTACAGCATTGACCCTCATCACAACCTAGTAAAATAGATTTTATTAGAGTCCTCACATTAGCAATGAAGAAATAGAGCTAGAGAAGTTAACAGCTGGGCTAGTTTCAATAAAGGAAATGTTTTCAAATCCTGTGCATAAGAAATGGGTTTCTTTAAAACAAAAATAAGTGGTGAAGATTAATCTTGATTTTTCTCCTATTACCTGCAGAAGATGTGTACAACAATCTATATTCCTCCAAGAAATCACCTGGTTTAAAGCCTCTGGGCCTTTGCACTGCTGTTTCTTTCATTCAAATGTCTTTTTTCCCCAACGGTCTGCTTATTCACCATTGAAAACCTGCCAGGAACATTTCATATCTCTTATGAATTCTTTCCCTCACCTGTTTCCCTCACCTTCTTCATCTACTGAGTTCATCACTCCCTCCTCACAAGCAATTACAGACCATTTTATGTACTTTTGTTACTATACATAGGACATTAAATGCAAATATTTATTTATGTATTTTGTTGGTCCCACACATGTCTGTGCTCTTCATTGAAGTGTAGTTTCTGGCGTACAGCAAGTGCTTAAAAGATCCTCACTGGACACAGAGGAAAATTTTCACTGGCTTATTTACAATAATAGTGATCACCTCTGGAACTAGGATATCTAATAAAAAGAAAAATTGTGTTCCTAAAGGGGACTCAATGTTCCTCTGTAGCCCAGAGATCTATATAAAAGGGCCAATTGCTTTTAACTATCTGGGAGGCTAGATTGTACTTTGGAATGTCAATCTAAAAACCATCTAGGGATACCATCCATGACATTATCCAAACTTTCCTATAATAAAACTGATATGGTGTGACATTCTCATTTTACTTGGAGCTTTTTCATAAATAACTTTATTGCCCCCTCTCAACAGAGGCAGTTGAAGGTGGTGATCCCGGACAGAATGCCAACATCTGGGTTCTGGTCCCAAAGTTGCCACTGTGGTAGGAACACAACTGTTCTGATTCACAGTCTTTCTCTCTGTAATGTGAGATTTAAAATTCTTTCTTTCTAAACCAAGTTTCAAACAAGATGATACATGTTAAATGTATTTGAAATTTGTAAAGCATTTTGAAGTTAGAAAGTGTTTCTATACAGTCATGGTTATTAGTGCTTCCCCTACAGATCTGAGGATGTTCTATTTTTAAAAGGAACTGTCCTGGTAGAGATGGCACAGTATGTCACTGCCCTCCCACCCAACCCTAGTGCTAATGGTGGACCTTGTTAATCAGCCACAGTGGTATTTCTTGGTCTTCTGGTCCTTCTAAACACAATACCCAATCTAAGGCAATGTTTCTCAAGTTATCCTTCATGAAAGATCATTTTTCCCTATTTTAAAATCTCCAATTCATTTTAGGAGGAATATAAATGACTAGTACACAGCTCATGCTGCATAAGACTCACCAGATGAGTCTGACCACCCCTGAACTGGTCCGTGCCCCACTCAGTGAGACAAATCTACTGATCATGCTTGGATACCATTGCACCACTAAATTGCTTTAAGTTTCTCATAGCTTGTTTTCAGCTTCTGCTCATAGCCTGTATTTTGCATAGCACCACACTGGACAGCAGGTCTCAATTGATACGGCTTGGCTGGTGAGATTAACCCTCATTGCCTCTTCTGACCCTGGTTTCTTCCTCTGCAAAATGCAATGAATACCATCAGTCTTGGCAGAGTTCTTATGAGAATCAAAGGAGACAAGATGTGAGAAAGCTCTTTGTAAACTCCACCACATTATCCAAATGTTAGGTGATTACTTTGATCCCAATATCCATTTCCTAGTCTTTGAAAATTGTATAACAATACATGTAAAAGCCTTGCTCAACAAATGCAAACGATTTTCTCATTATTACAGTCTTTGTTTTCCTAGACCAAATATATTCATATAATTTTTTTTTTGTTCTGTACTTATTTGCCAGCAATTCAACCCTATTGTAAGAGAATGTTAAAATGTCAGTTACTGCATCTAAGGCTTTCCAGTAAGACCTAAGATCTTCAGAAGGTACCAAGTATCTCTGCATCCTTAACAAGCATGCTGAGAGATTGGAAAACAAGTCTTTCTAGCTTTAGCCCTTCACCCACTTCCAGGATTAAGGGAGGAGGTGGGGCTGAAAGAGGAGGCTTTCTTTAAACAGAGTTATCAGGATACTGCACTCTTCCTCCTATTCCCTAGGTGTGTGGAGAGAGTTTTTTATCTCACTCTGAGTCAACTGAGAGGATCTTGAGGGAACCACCCATAAAATCTAACAGGTATTCACTGACATTTAGGGCACATAGAAGCCCACGTTTTATCACTGTCAAGAGAATTCAATGAGGGAAAGACTCTGGCTGATGCTGCTCCTTGTCCGATTATAGAGAACAAAGGTGAATTCTCCAGGGACTCAATGTGAATTCAGTGTGTTATGATTTAGATATGAGGTGTCCCCCCAAAGTTCATGTGTGAGACAGTGAAAGACTTCTTAGGTGAAATGACCAGATTATGAGATTTGTGAATTAATCAGTGGATTAATGCACTGACATGGATTAAGTAGGTAGAAACTATAGGCAGGTAGGGTATGACTAGGGGAGGTAGGTTATTGGTGATACGCCTTTAGGATATATATTTTTCTCCCTTATGAGGGGAGCTTTATTTTTCTGTTTCCTGGTTGTTATATCCTGAGCTGCTTCTCTCTGACTTACCCTTCTACCATGATTTTCTGCCTTACCTTGGGCCCAGAGCTATGGAGTCAACTCTCTGTGGATTGAGACCTCTGAAACTGTGAGCCAAAATAAACTTTTCTACCTCTACATTGTTCTCGCCAGGTCTTTTGTTTGCAACAATGAAAAAGCTAACTAAAACATAGTGAAAGGAAATTTGCTGAAGTTTAAATCAGAAGTTTGCTGAAGGGGTGATATGATCCCAAGAGAGAGGTGGGGATCAGGGGCCCAGAGCTTGAAGAGGAGGCCTTACCAGTGTTCACAGAGCTGCCTGCAGAGCTGTGTGCATGTGTATCAGTGTGTTGGGGGAGCTTGAAGAAGGTTGAGTCAGTGAGAACCCTTCAAAAATGTCCATGAGTGAAAAACCCAGCAAACATATCATCCACCCTCCATCTGGAGGGAGCAGTGACAGGTGACAACAGTATCAGAGATAAGATTCTTTCCTTTCCCCAGGTTCCTTCATCCTCTTGGCCTTGCCTGCAATATTCAAAAACAATATCCTTGGGATTGCAGAGACCAGTCATCTAGCTGAAAGCAAGCTCAGATTGGGTGAGGAATTCACAGTGCATTGATTATTAGACTCTACTCCACCAGAATGATATAATATTGGACTCAATATTTTGATGCTCAATCAAGAATTATTTGTTTAATATCTAAAAATCCTTTTGTTAAAAAGAAGGTTTTATCCAATTTCTTCTCAGAATGGAAGAAAAATTGAATTTGAAGGAACAAAGGGAGAAAAAGTTAAATTGATTCTTCTAACCCTCTTTCAAGTCAAGCTCATTCAATAAGCAGCTTCCCTCATTGATTATTTTGTTTTCCCTTCCTGGACATCCTACAGCTATGGAAGTGTGCCGAGCTGAGGACATACAATGTAAGGTGCAGAGCTAGAACGCTGCTAAAGTCCTGTATGAAGAGATGATTTTTTCTTCTCGTGAGTGCCTTTTAAAACACCTGGTCTAGCTGATGACCAAACTAATAAGAGTTCTACTCTCTCTGAAGCAATCACCCTGACTTCAGTAGTAAATACAGTGTGGCCACCATCATTGCCCCATGCCATTAACCACCAAGGCTGCCAGCACTATACCTATTTCCATCAATATTGCCACTGTCCCCATCCACCATCCAGCACCACCATCACTATCACCATCACTGGGTACTATTAACATTATCACCTCCATTGCTGTTATCAACAGCACCACCATCTCTAATCACCTCCACACCATGCTCTCCACCACCTCTATCATGACTAATACCAAGACGGCCACCACCACCTCTACCATCACCACTATCACTGCTGCTACCATCTAACCACAGCAACCACCTCCAGCACCACCAGTTTATCTACCACAATTTCTTCACCAGAATCCCACAACTCTCACTACCCCTGCCGCCATGTCTCTGCCATCTCCACCATCACCCTCAGCATCAGGGCAACATTGCTACAGTGATGCCCTCCACCACCACCTCCACCACTGCCATCTTTGCTGTTGTTGCCGCCACTGCCACCACCACTATCACCTCTGCCACAGTTCATTATGCATTCACTTCTGCCAAGCCTGTTGCCAAATATTGCCCAAGTGACATCTTATTTAATCCTCAACTGTCTCTGAAGGTAAATACTATTATTATCTTTATTTTTCATGTGGAGAAACAGGCTCAGAGAGGTTAAATAACTTGCCCAGGGTTACAGAGCTGTATTTGAATCCTACGCTCTTACTTGGTAAAAGTAAATGAATTAATATGTGTTATTCTTAGCAGAATTCTCCTTTTATCAGCATCTTTTTATGAGATCTTCATGACAGATATTTTTCCCTCTCATGATTTATCATCTTAAAGATATTCTTAAGGAGTTTAAATTAACAGAACATACATAGCAAACAGAAAATTTCTAAAATTATATTACACGGCCAAAAATATCTCCAAACCCTGATCTCAAAATATGTATGAGTATTTTCAAATGTGTTCCCAGGGGAAAGGGCAACCAGTGGTGAGGGGTGGGCGGGACTACCCTGATCTTCTTAAAGAAAGAACTCTGCTTCTTGGTGGTTGCTCCATTTTGAATTGACTGATCGATTTACTTTGCCCTCGTGTCAACAGTTTTGCACTCCTTGGCTGAATCAGCCCATCAGTGAGTGAGTGTCGAAAAACCTTTATGATTGTTTAATGAGGAGGAGCATTATCCCAGTCTCAATGCCATCTATTAAAGCCTCTTTTCTGGGCTCTGGCTCCCTGACTGCTCCCTCTGCTGTACCAGCATGCTCCTCCCCTCTCCCTGGAGGCTGTTCCACTTCCTTTCTGCTATTCCCTGTGATTTTGATTAATAGAGAAGCAGTCATCCCATCCACCAGCGAGATGACCTGGAGTTTGAGCTGTTACTCTTTTGTTTTTCCCACTGTCATCTCTGTTCTCTTGTCTACACCCCTTTCAACAACAGAGCATGTTTGTGGTGACACAGATGTTAGTGTTGACAATGCAGTTGGCTAGGTTTAGAGGGATGGCATTGTTTGGCAGAGGCCTGGGAGCCATGGCTTCATCCTGTGAGTTGAAAGTGGAGGAGGTTTGACTCCTTGCCTGTACATGCCCCTTAGGCTCTGGCTAGCATATGCAATCATGGATGCCTGGTAAAACACAAAGGCTGCAGACTGGAACAGGGTGGTTTTCTAGAGGAGAAGCACTTGTGTAATCGTGTGAGCTGCAAGCTGAAGTGTCTGTGTGTTTAAAAATAATAAAATGCCATTTTTACTCAAAACAAGGACTGAGAAACAAACTTGAGTCATTCAGACTTAGGTATTTGGAAGACATATTCCAAAAAATTCAGGAAGTGAGATTATCACTTTAATGAAACCACTAATGATTTTTATTGCTAATGATAAAATTCAAGATTTCAAGTGAAAATTAAAACTTTCAAGAAATTTATATTTGCCACGGTGAGCTTGGGAGCTTCCCAATTATTGAATGCTTTTTTGATGAGATCATTGGTGTTATCAATAAATGAAAAATTTGATGTTGTATAATAAAATGTGATACTTAGAATATCTACATAAATTAATGAATTAATATTTTCCATCAAATTTGATGTTGTATAATAAAATGTGATACTTAGAATATCTACATAAATTAATGAATTAATATTTTCCATCGAAGCATGATGTTGCAAATGTATGCATTACTTAAGTATCCATTCAAAGTACAAAATGAACCAATAGATTTTAATGTAACTATGTATAAAAAGAGTTCATTTATGTTTCCATTTTTGTGTTTCAAGTAATTTTTAAGAAATTACCAGAAGAATGGGGTCTTAATTAGAATAAGATATATCCCATGCTTGTATAATTACATCAAAATATATTCTGCTGTTGTATATAACTAAAAAGAACCAATAAAAAAGAAAAAATACTGCTCGTTGAGTTTTGGTGTAGTAGTAAAGAAAATATTCATGATTACTGAAAAGGCTATTAAAATTTCTTCCACTTTTCAAATGCATAATTTTATGATGTCAAATTTTCTTCATATACTTCAAATGAAGTAACATATTGTAGGCATCGGAAGCAGATCAGGTTGGAGAACCCAGATGTCTTCTTCAAAGTATATATTAAATAAATTTTTAAAGAATATATAACAATGCCATTCTTCTAATTGAATATTTGTTTTAATATTGGGAGTATAATAATTTTTAATAAAGATGTTGATGAGATTGTTGGTGTTATTAATGGGTTTGCTATCACTTTAATAAATTAGTAGATGAGATATTTTTTTACTTTTTCAGTTTTAATCTTAAAATGATAAATATTTTAAGGGACTGCAAATTGGTGCAGCCAATATGGAAAAATCTTAAATGATAAATATTGATAAATAAAACCCATGTAAGCAGCAGTTTTGGGGTTCTAAATGAATTTTAATAGCATAAAGTTTCTTAAAACTAAAAATTTAAGATAGCTACTCTAACACAGAGACACAGTAAGAAAAGTACTATATTTATTGCTTTTTTAGTATGCATAAAAACATTGAACATTAACTGTGGGCATAGCACTATATCAGATCATGTAGGAGGAGATACTAAGAGAGATAAGACAAAGGTCCTGTTGTCAAGGGAGTTATAGTTTGGCATGATAGATGAACAATTATTAAGTAATACAAAGGAGTTTATATCAAAATGGGCCAAGGATTTAGGAATAAAATCAGAGATTGCATCTAATGAAAGAAAAAGTAGGCCCTAATCTCCATCATGTGCGATTAGGCCCCAACTTTCTTAATAAGACTACTTTGGAGCAAGAATTAAAATCAAGAATTAATAAATGGGATGGACTCAAACTAAAAAGTTTCTTCTCAGCAAAAGAAACAATCTGTGAGATGAATAGAGAGCCTACATCTTGGGAGCAAATCTTTACCCCTCACACATCAGATCAGGTAGAGCACTAATCTCTATGGTATATAAAGAACTCAAAAAGCTAAACAACAACACAACAACAATAATAAACAACCCAATCAATAAGTGGGCCAAGGACACGAACAGACACTTCTCAGAAGAGGATATTCGATCAGTCAACAAATATATGAAAAAATGCTCATCATCTGTAGCAATTAGAGAAATGCAAATTAAAACCACTCTAAGATATCATTTCACTCCAGTCAAAATGGCAGCTATTATGAAGACAAACAACAATAAGAGTTGCCGAGGATGTGGGGAAAAAGGTACACTCATACACTGCTGGTGGGATTGCAAATTGGTGCAGCCAATATGAAAAGCAGTATGGAGATTCCTCAGAAAATTTAGAATGGAACCACCATTTGACCCAGCTATCCCTCTCCTTGGTCTATACCCAAAGGACTTAAAAACAGCATACTACAGGGACACAGCCACATCAATGTTTATAGCAGCTCAATTCACAATAGCTAAACTGTGGAACCAACCTAGATGCCCTTCAATAGATGAGTGGATAATAAAAAGTGTGGCATATATACACAATGGAATATTACTCAGCAATAAAACAGAATAAAATCATGGTATTTGCAGCTAAATAGATAGAGATAGAGAAGACAATGCTAAGTGAAGTTAGCCAATCCCAAAAAAACAAATGCCAAATGTTTTCTTTGATATAAGGAGGCTGATTCATAATGGAATAAGGAGAGGGAGCATGGGAGGAATAGAGGAACTCTAGATAAAGCTGAGGGGTTGGAGGGAAAGGGAGGGAGTAGGGGGTTAGAAATGGTGGTGGAATGTGATGATCATTATTATCCAAAGTACATGTATGAAGACACGAATTGGTGTGAATATACTTTGTATACAACCAGAGACATGAAAAATTGTGCTCTATATGTGTAATATAAATTGCAATGTATTCTGCTGTCATATATAAATTTAAAATAAATGAATAAATAAATATTTAAAATAAAAAATAAATTAAAACAATTCAATACTATGGAAACAAATGCCCTGTTTTTTTAAAAAAAAAGTGGATATAGTTAATAATTCTCTATTGTACACTTGAAATTTCTCAACAGAGTAAATCTTAAATCTTCTTAACACACACACACACACACATGGTAACTATGTGAGGTAAAGGATATTTTATTTTGATTGTGGTACTCATTTAATCATATATAATTATATGAAACATCATGTTATATACCAGACATATGTATAATTTTAGTTTTAATTATATTTTAATAAATCTTGAAAAAAGATAATAAAAAATTTTGTATTTTTTCATTAAAAAGGGAGTTTATATCATCTTTCAGCAAATGTGCAAGATCCTATGCTGAGAGCTGGGCCTACTATGATGAATTTGACATTCCCACATGTCCTGGTCATTTAATTACTGAGTCACATTGTTGATAAGCAGTTCAAAGATGGAGAACCTGACACAGTTAGTTAGGAACATGGTTAATCTGTTAAGAACTGATGATCAGTTAAACAGGGAAGTTGTCCCAGAAAACGTCATATTAATCAGAGACCTCCAGGAAGAAGAGAACTGGGTCTGGAGAGCGGCTAGGCTAGGGTAAAAGTATTCCAAACAGAACAATGTGGGAAATGGACCTAACCAGGAAGACACTTCCTTCCTTGAAGCACCTAATGTGGTTGAAGAGAGGGAAATCAGCCCCTCTGTGATCAACATGTGTTCTTGGATCATGTTTTAAAATTCTCAGCCAAGACAGTCTTAATGTTTTACTGTCCTGGGCAAATACCATTATTCCTTTATAGAGTTTCAATGCTTTGCTCTCCTAGAAAATATTGTAATTATTTATTAATGCTAAATGCTTTACTGGACAAACACTTCCTTCAAATAAATGTTCTTAGAGCTCCCATATAAGTGATATTTGAAAGTTGGTAGCTTTGGACAAGGTCTTTTTCTCCTCCCTAGTGAGTATCACAGTGTCTCTTTTTCCCTGTGTCATGAATCCCTCTCTCTCACAGGGCAGTTCTTGGAGGGGGTCTTTATTGCATGAAGATCTAAAATAAACCTGTGATTCTGATATGTTAAAAATTGGGTTAAAGTAGTCCCTGACCTGTGGCTGGTAACGAGTGTCCTTCCTTCTTGCAATGTAGTTCTTATAGAAGGTGAAGAAGCTGTATTTTCAAATTCTAAGTCTGTCTTTTTATTTTTTTTCTCCCACAATATCGGACTACAGAAATCAAAGAGAAAAGCAGAATTAAATGAGGATGGTTAAAAAACAAACCAGAATAACAAGAAAACCCTACAAAAGTAAGCAAGAGGCCATATTGTTGGCGGGGTTTATAGATTTGGGTTTATAGATTTTTACTCTAAAAACAAAGGGGAACCATTGAAGGTTAAATTTGGGTAATGCATGGTCAAATGAATGTTTTCAAAATGATAAATTTGTCTGTAGAGACTTGACTGGAGAAAGAGAAGAACAAATGCAAAATGACCAATTGGAGTTATTGTTAGTCATCCATGTGAGAAATATCTTTACCTCAGAGAGTTCCTAAATATGAGCACTGCGGACAGATTTGAGAGATATTTTGCCAGGAGACACAATAGGGCTGATAATACATTGGATGCATGTGGGATGTTGGATGCGATCATGTCAAGCCAGGTCCCCTGTTTATGTAATACCACAGACATTGGTGTTGTTTACTAACATAGGAAACGGCAGGAGGACTGGATGTGGAGCAGAAATTCTGAGCTCTGGTTTGAACATACTGATTTTGAGTTGCCAATGAGTGATCAAGTTGGATGTGCTAAATGGACAAGTGGATATGCAGGTTTAAACTTCAGAGAAGAAGGCTGGGGTGTGAAATATATTCTTAGGGTTCTCACTGTACACATTGTAGTTGAAGCAGTGGTAGTAGATGAGCTTGATGAAGCAGAGCATATAGAGCAGGCAGGGAAGAATGCTGGGGTACAGTGTTTAGGATTACTCCTAACCCCAGAGTGAACTAAACAGGGAAGTATTTGCAGAAATGCACATTGATGCATGATTGCTATGATAAAGAAAGGGCTTCTTGAAGGAAATGGTTTTTAAATGTCTTTTTTCCTGTTTATAAAAAGACAGAAAAGTCTTTTGCAATTACTTGACAGGCTCAGGACTCTTAATGAGAAACTTGCATAACCTGGTGTCTTATTGGGTTATGAATCTACTTCACACCAACATAAAGGAACAGGAATTTTGGTCCATTTTGTCAATGCTTCCAGTTGGCTCAGCCTCAGCATAGCCCTGAGATCTGTTTGCTCAGCATAGTGACCATGGGTTACCATATTTAAGAGCACCACTTTGGGTCCTCAGATATGACATTGCATGAGTTGCTTTGCCAGATACCTCAAATGAGGAGCAGAAACAGAAGCAGCACTGGAAGACAAAACCATCCAGACCTTCCTTCTCTCCTCCACCCCTGTCAAGCAATAGAGCATGCTGAAGAGAAGGAGGGGACAGAAGTGCACCATGGTCCTTGACAAATTGACCAAAGACTTTGTGGTTCCAATGAAAGACGAGGTGGCAGAGCTCCCGAAGAAACATTGGATGTCCTTTTGGGAGGATAGGCTGGGGCCTGGTCAGCTACTCTGGCAACAACAGCAGCAAAAAATGGCTGGGGAAACAACCACAGCAGAAATTATTTTCAGAAGGGAAATCATACATACCCCAAAGCAAGGACTATTATAGCTTGAACAGCCCTGATCTGAAATCTGAAATCCTCCAAAATATGAAACGTTTAGAGCTCTGACAGGATGTCACACGTAGAGAATTCACACCACGAAACTGTTTCATGAACAAAATTATTAAAAATAGTGCAAAATTTTTCTTCAAGCTGAGTACATAGAATTGATACGAAACATCAGTGAATTTCATGTTTAGTATTTGGTCCTATTCCCATTATGTATACACAAATATTCCACCCCCCCAAAAAAAATAACAACAACAAAATGCTAGAATCTGAAACCCTTCCAGTTCCCAGCATTTTGGATAAGGGATACCCAGGCTATACTTGTATGATGACTATGAAGATGAGGAAGGTGAGAAATGGCCAAGATTGGGGCCAAAGAGCCTTTCCCCAGTTTGCAGAGATACATGCTGCGGTGGACCTCATGTGGACCCATGACAAGTTCAGGGGAGGAAGAGAAAACTGAAGAGACAAGAGTTGGGTGCAGAAACAAGAAGGATAATTTTCGCTCACAACTGAGTAGGAGCCACTCTTGACAGAAACCCTTGCCCAGGAGATGGAAGTTCTGGGTACAAGGAGGTGGGGAGATAAACTGGGGAACCTCAAGTAGATTCTTGAAATCTCACCCCAACCCCCACCAGCCACTGCAGCCCCAAATATTCTAGGTGCTGGGCCTCACTGGACAGAGGGAGGCATTCTGGGGGCTTGGGATGGGGCTCCACTCTCCAGCACAACATACAACCTTGAGCTTGAGCTGAGTTTCTCCTTCCATGTTGGTGTATGGTATGGGGACAGGAGCAGGGAGGGTAGAGCAGTGCTTGGATTTGGATTGTTCTGTATTAGAAACCTACACTTTTGATTTTAATTTCATTTAGACCTAAGAGGAGTAATCAGATGATTTTTAATCTCTTCTTCCCTATACAATTTAAAAGCTTATTTTAGGGGCATATGCACTAAGATTAAGAGGAAAATTTAACTTGGGCAACTTTGATTCTTAAAAACAGAAAACAGGGCTGGGATGTAGTTGAGTGTCAGAGGGTTTTCCTGGCATGTGTGAGGCCCTGGGTTCCCAGTGCAGCAATCAATCAATCAATCAAAAATTCAAAAATAAAGACAGAAAACAAGGCATGTGAGTAAATACTGTTTGCCTCATTTTTGAACTAAATTTCTTGGATCTTTGTAAAAATCAGTTGTATAGGCTCAGGAGGGGCTTAAGTCCTGTGTGACCACCCTGTCTCCTCCCTTTCCACATGGTTATATTTCATAATTCCTCACCATCTCCCATATTTTCTGATTTCTTCTGGGTTGGGCTTCCTACTAAGAAGCAGCCCTAGTGTTCTGAATTCTCTAGTCCTGTGGATTCTGTCAATAGCAGTCATAGAACCCAGGGGGCAGTTTCTGGTCTGTTTGCTAAGAAACTAATGAATTCCTTTATCCTTATAGACATAAGATGAGGAAACAATTTTTTTTCAATATTTTTCATTAATATTTTTATAAAATAGAAACTCTTGTGAACAAAATTAAGGAAGCTGTTAAAATTAAATGGTGTGTGTGTGTGTGTGTGTGTGTATGTGTGTTTAATTTTGTTTCCACCTTCTTTATGTAAAAAAAAAAAATTAAGCTTTAAGTTCATTCTAGGATGTTTGGGGAGAAAAATATCTTCTGAAAATAGGTCCCAAGCACATGGCACCTGTACATGTGTCATATGTGGATTGCACCCACCTCTTCTCCCCCAGCCTCTGCATCCTGGGTTGTTGAATGCTACCTTCCTCTTATTTTGCTGTGTATATTTCTGTAGTTAACTTGGTTTAATTTGGGTGATTCCTTTTTGAGGGGAGGGAAAAAAAGAGAAAATTTTCCTGAAATTTATTTCACTCCCTCCTGCAAAAAAATTTTTAGAATTAAAAAATTTAATGAATGTTGTGAGAGATGTAAAAAAAAGAAAGAACAAAAAAGTCAATCATCATTAGATAACTCAGAGATGATTATCATGAACATTTTATGTGCTTTTTTCTAGCTACTTAAATTATATTTTTATACTATATATTATGCACCAGTGAAATCATGGAACACACATTGTTTAATGTCTTGTTTATTTGCTTCTCATGATAGTACATGTGACTTGAAAACAGCATTTGTACACGTGCATGCTATTCTATCGTGCGGAAAGGGAATGCTTTTTACATTTTACCCTGATAACATGATTCATAAATAGGTTGTTCACTGAGTTCAAGAGATCTGACTAGATTTAGGTTCAATTTAGAAGGGGGAGGAGATCCCATTTTGAGCAATATTTGTGTATAAAATATCTTGTGTTGGATTACAACTTTTCTCAAATTATGATTACTTTACATGGATGTGGTACTTGTTTTCTTTTTTAAAATTGAAATGTTTCTTCTATTTTATTAAAAACCTGGCACCTTTATGAGGAAGTTTGCTTTTTTTTTTTTTTTTTTGGTACTGGGACTTTAATTTAACCCATGGGTGCTTTACCACTAAGCCACATCCCTAGCCCTTTCTATTTTTTTATTTTGAGACAGGGCCTTGTTAAATTGCTGAGACTGGCTTTGAACTTGTGATCCTCCTGCCTCAGCCTCCCGAATTGCTGAGATTATAGAAGCTGTGGGTTGGACTATAATATTGATTTCCAAAGACATTATTAAAATTATGTAGGATAAATAAAAGACTCACTAAATTATGGGCAAAAGAAGCTGTCTTCTGCCATTTTTAGTTTCTGTATAGAAAATTCCAGGGAGACACTGGGGTGAACACACATTTACAGAGTTGGATGTGGTTACCCAGTACAGTATGCATAAATGCCTTCTGCATTTATATTCACAAATAGTTTAGGACATTAGACTTGGAGAGGCTTTATAATGAATAGATATAGGGGAGGGCGTTAGAAACAACAAAAGAGCCGCCCTGAATTGGGAGGATGTAGGAGAGGGCAGAGACCAGTACTGTTTCTAAAGAGGCCTGCAAAGTGGGCACCTGTCCTTCCTGGATTAGTGATGCCCTTGAGAATCCAATGCCCTGGGAGCATAGTTGTTCTTTTAGAACCTTGTAAAGGGCTACTCAAACAAAACAGACCACTGAACAGTTGTTCCTTTTCTTCTGTAGCACTGAACAGGATGTTATCAGTGGCTAATTTTAGTTCCTTATCATTGAGACCAGATAGCCGTTTCCATTCCAGGTCTGAGCCTGGCCAAACAATTCATAACTGCACTGCAACTTCCTCACCAAGACATTCTGCTTCACTGAGTTCACCCTAACTATGGCACAAGATAATATGTGTTATGGCATTGTAAACTGTACAGGGCCACGTGAATGAGAGTGAAGACTCTTTCTAGCAATTTTACAAGTATAATAACAAAATGTGCAGGTATAGTAATGAGATTTTTACAAATATAAATAACCACAGATATGCTCCATTTCTGCCAGCTCTAAAAATAGGGTACAATGAGAAGGGGCAATTTGTTTAAATTCCATCTTTATCTCTTGTTTGTGACTTATATTCGATATTTAAGATAATGATTTTCGCTTGTTCTTAAATGAAATGACATTCTCACATAATCCAAGGTTGGTCTGATTTCCTTTGAGGTTTAATTGTTGAAAACATACAGAGAGGCACCTGTCAAAAGACTGGCAAGTAATTCCTGGGGAGTGGGGAGAGATGGTTTGTCAGATCAGGCATATATCCTTCCTCCCTGGGCTGTGACCCCAAGCCTTCCATTGCAGTGGCTCGGTGTTGGTGACGATGTAGGAAATGCCTATCATGGGCCTGTGAGACACTATGGGGCTTGGACTGGTGTTTAATGTGAATAGTGATCCCCGTTAGACTTCTCTTGCTTGAGATCATGTATCCCATAAGACCCACTTTAGTCAGTGCTTTCAGTACTTCTCAGTGATAATCGTCTTGGAGTATCCAACAAATGTGTAATTGGCAACCTACCAGACTGATCCCGCAATACAGTAGCTAATCACTCCAGGGCGCTTGTCATATTTCTTAACAAAACTTTTGCGTTTTTGCCAAGAATCATTACTGCATAGCTCATTTCTATGAGGTGGATTATTCATCCCATACATCTCTCTGCTAAAAACCAGAGAACACATCTAGGCTTTTCCATCTTTTGCATGAATTTCCTATGTTTGTCTAATTCTTCACTGGCTAATGTTCTTTGGAGCCCTCATCCTCAGTTCTGCTTTGACTCCCTTGAACATGCACTCCTTTGTGCAGTTGAACAATGGGCTTGCTTCCTTGTCTGTGGCTAAAAATATCCTTCCCATGTGCTTGTTCTTCCCTTAGGTTTTCAAACAGTTTTGTGTATAAGGCCATTTGGTGTGTGTTTACTGAATGGAATGGCCTCCCAGCCCACTCTATTTGAATTATTCATTCCTTATCTTGCTCTTATTTAGGAATTTCCTTTCTTCTTGTTTTGTTTGTTTGTTTGTTTTGTAACAGGGATTTAACTGAGCAGCATCCCCAGTATTATTTCTTACGTTGAGACAGGTTCTCACTGAGTTGCTAAGGTTGGCCTCAAACTTGGAATCCTCCTGTCTCAGCCTCTTGAGTAGCTAGTATTATAGGCATGCACCATTGCACCTGGCAGGAATTCTTCTTAATTTCCTGGGTTGTGTAGTTGAATTAAGGAGAGTGAGATGTATACAGGACACACTGTATAATCCTGTATACAGTGAGATGAATACAGGATTATTCAGGATTCACTCATGTGCTTGGTACATTGCTTCCATTACCTCAGCTCTAACAACACAATCCTCCCATTTCCTTTCTGCCCCAACTGTGGCCTGAGACAGCCAGGGCAGCCTTCTGGCTCTCCTGCTATGCTTCTGTGGGTCCCAGTACATACAGCCTGAATTATTGTGCATGAAATAAAGCTTATGGAGATTAAGCCACATTCTGACTGACTTGAACCGTGAGGTCAGGTGTGGAATTTTCTACCTGTGTAACATTATGTCAACGCTCTAAAATCTTTTGGATTTTGATGTATTTTGTATTTGGGATTTCTGAACGAAGGATGCTCAACATTGATATCTATAAAATGGAGCGGAGGTGTGAGCACACAAGGTCCTCCTTTACCTTTGCAGTTCCACTTTGCAGTGCATCTATTGGGAATGAGATCTCTACCAAATAGGCGGTTGGGTTCCTGGTTTCCCCTACACCTTTGTAAATATGTTTAATGTTTCCTTTGGAAAAGGATCTGTAGTCTTACACTGAAACTGCTGTTTCTGTGTTTTCTCAGGAGATTGTTTTCTCCTATTACCTATGCACATGTTTCTTACTGTTTTTGTAAAGAAAAAAATTCTTGAGGCTTAAAGAGAGAAAAGGGCTGAAAAAGGCATTCTTTGTGTTGCACATTGAACAGGTGGCTGCACTGTAGAGAATTCTCCCTTCCTTCCAACATTGATATGGAACTGGGAGCAGTTTGAGAAAAAAATGAATAGCAACAATTTGAGTTAACTAACAATCCAATGTTGTTGAGCAGATCTTTCTTGTCTTTTGAAAAATGGTTTCATTCCTAACCTTTGAGCTCTCATGTGCTCTGCTGGGGTGTTAGGCTATGTGTTGTGCTGCCCATGGAAGCACACATCAGCTTCCTGAGAATAAGCCATGGTGTGCTTGGGGAAATGTTGAGGCTGGAAGGTGGGGAAATCTAGATGTCCAAGAGACAATGTGACTCTGTACTTCTCAATCACATCACTTCTAACAGTGGAGCTCAAATGGACAGTTCTTTGGGGTTGTTAATAAAACAATGATTTGTGGTCCTGGCTTATCATGGTGGTTATGTCTATGAATTTCAGAAGCAGGGGTTCAATTAATATGCAATTATTAAGTGCCAACAGGATTGAAGAGGTGTGGGTGCAACTGGTGACTAGAGGAAATCCAGTTGTAATGGAGTATACAGCTCCCTGCATTTTGCTTTTTTTTTTTTTTGGTAATTATGCTTCTTCTCCTGTGTTTGCCGTGTCCATTTGCTATCCATATTGATTCTCCAGCACAATACATTGCAGTGGAGATAGATTTGAGAAATACATTAAAAATATTTGCCAAAGAGACCAATTTTTCAGGAAAATACAATGAATTTTCTCATGGTCTCAAATGATTTATCCCAGTGACTATTCATCAAGGCTGGTACAATAGATTTTTTCTTTATTCCTGTTTCTCTCTCTCTCTCTCTCTCTCTCTCTCTCCTCTCTCTCTCTCTCGTGTGAAATTGTAGATTTCAGCAAAAGATGATAAGACTTCTAACTTTGTGGATACATATAGAAAAACTCAACAACTGAAGTGGTAGTTAATGTTAGGGTCATTGGATTTATTAAATTGGTCTGTTAATAGCAAAGTCTCTAAAGTAATCTTTAAAAACTGGAGAAATAAGGAACTCCTTATGTCTTTCACCCCCTCCTCCTTATTTTCTCTATTCATTAGGCAGAAAGACAAAATTTCCTTGGTCTCTGATGAATGTTCCCCAATGGAAAGTACCCAGGGAGGTTCTGTCAAATACTACAGCTAAGAAGTAATCTAGTACAGAGGTCTGTTCCCTGTGTTTCCTCAATATTTAAAGGTTTCAAACAATTTACATTGTAACACTTTTAGATTTACAAAAAAGTTGCACAATGTGTACAGAGAATTCCCAGAAGGTGACCCAGCTTTGTACACGATCAGGGTATATTTGTAAAAACTAAGAAATTCACATTGCTACAAAATTATCAACTACAGGATTTATTTTGATAGTTTTTCTATCATTTTTGTTGTTGTTATTGCTCCAGGATTCAATCCAGGAAGCTACATTGCATTCCTTGTGTGTCCTTATTCTCCAATCTGTGACAATGTCTTAGCTTTTACTTGTTTTCTGTGACCTTGACAATTTCAAAGAGTGTTGCTCAGGTATTTTGTAGGAATGTTCTTCGGTTTGGATTTGTTTGAGGTTTTCTCCTGAGTGCACTGGGGTTAAGGGTTTTGGGAGAAGACACCACAGATGTGAGGTCCCCTCTTCAGGGTGCCTTGTTAGAGAACACTTGCTATCAATGCCACATTGCTGGTGACACTTAGTCAAGGTCCTGTGTTCCAGGTTTCTCCTAAAGTTACCGTATTCCATTTTCTATAAGCTATTTTGAGGATACAGGTAATGAAAGCCAGCCTGGACCCAAAGTGATGGGAATTAAGTTTCATCAATTGAGATAGGGAAAATATATAGATATCATTTGGTATTCTTCCGCAAGGAAGGTTAATTCCTTTCCCATGTGTTTATTATTTTGATTAACTATTTATATCAGTTTCGATTCGTATTTGTTTTATACTTTGAGTTACAACACAGTTTTTTCCCCACATTCTTCCTGTTAGCATCTGGATTTTTTTGCTCCCACAATTTTTATTAGCGCATCATAGTCATACTTCTTGATGGGATTTGTTGTTGTGTATTTGTACATGCACACAATATAATGATACAATTTGGTTAATATCACTCCCCAGCAATTCACCCCCTCCTTCTATAATCCCACCCCCTGGTCCCTTTCCTCTTTTGATCTCTCTTTGTTTTTCATGATCAATCCAATATTATTATTTATTTTTGTTGCTTAAATTGTTAGGATATTGTTCTAATGTTCTCTCAGGTGGCTCAGGTGTCCTTTTGACAAGTCTTAGCTATTTTCCTCCCTTCTTCCATTCCTCATTCCTTAATTTGTTCCTGCCTTCCTCTTCCCCTGGATAGAGGGGCACTTCCATAACTTGGAACTACACCATTTTTCTGGCTCATTTTCTAGTTTCCTAGTCCCAAACCCCAGAATCGCTCATTTCTCCAGGGAAGCACAGTTTCTTTAACACAGACAGTTTTGGCCAGAAAGTCTGAATTTTAGTCCCAGTTATGCCACAAGCTACATGATCACCTGGGGCAGGGTTCTAAATGCCCCAAGCATCACTTTCCACAGCTACAAAAAAAAAAATCAACATTAAGGGTCCCTATATCATGAGGTTCTGATGTGGAATAATCTACACGAAAGTCCAAATATGTGCTCTTGGGTTTTTTCTCATTGTCTTCCTTCCTTTGCTGTCAGAGGCTGTGTGAGGGATACGAAGAAAAGGGTGGAAATCCTACAAATCTGAATGGCAGTGTTGGAAGAATTGTTTTAGGAATGGAGGCAAATCTATATATGGAATATATATTTATTGCTTGGGAAAAAAATGGTTAATCTCTCCTTGATGTAAGCATCCCTAACATGGTAAGTCTACTGCCAGTTGACTGGCAGGTTCACAAGGGAGTGGTACTATGTTATAGTGGAGTATTGACAATCTGGGCTCTCAGCTGACATGCTGGCTAGTTGGTAGGTAGGAAGAACTCCAAATTTTCGAGCCCTGTGTTTTTTCAAACTTTTTTTTTTTTTTTTTTTTTACCACCATGGCCACTTTGTTCATAGGCCCTCTAAACAAATACTAGTATATATGGGAAAAAGATTGGCTGACATTTACAGGACATATAATCATATCTACTTGATTGTCACTGGCTTCCCCACTGTGAATATCTCTGGGACACATTTATGTGAGATACTAATATTTTTTGTACTCTGCTTTCACTTGCGTGGCTGGTCTTCCACCACCCATAGCACTATGTGGACGGTCTCACTCCCAAACCCTACAAGGCTGCACAGTGATTCTCCTGTTAGGGTTCACCAGGACTTTAAAAATGACTCTGTGTCTTCCCTAGATATTTTGACTCTCCTTGGGCTTGCTGAAACATAAGAGCCAAATGGGAACACAGAGCCATCAGGAAAGGGTAGCAGAGGGTCTCTAGGAGCAAACAGGGAATACTCAACAGAGGCTCCCCCAACCACCCCTTGGTGACTCTCCACCATGTACTTGCTTTATTTCCTTTATGGCACCTGCAATTTTAAAATTTATCTTGTTTATTTATATACTAGTTGACTGTCTCTTATACTACAATGTAAACTCCACCATCTGTCCATCTTGTTCATTTCTATACCCCAGTGTGTGGAATAATGCATGACACCTGATAGATCCTCAGTGAATATCAGCTGAATCCCTGATTCATTGTAAGATTTCTTCTAGCTCTAATATTCCATCTTTCACTGTGTCAATAAGCATTCAGAACTATGAACCATTCTTATGATGATAAATTTTGTTTCAAATCATCACATAGTCTGCATGGCTCAGTGGTTCTAGAAGACCATTATTTTCTGTCAGTCTAGGGAATCTCTCTTAATGAGACAGCCAGCTGTGGCATAGACTAGCTATGCACTTTGAATTCAGGCAGGCACATCTAAAAACTGTGACTCTGTTTGAGGCCCATAGGCATTTTCCAAATGTTTGGCATGTATTTGCATAAAATTGCAAGAAGGCACATGGATGCCACCTTCTGCCCCAGTAAGAATGGGCCTTTGTAACCAGGGAAAGGACCTGGTCCCAGTCCAGTGCAGCACTAGAAAATTCCTCAGCTAGACATCAAGAACAAGGGACATATTGTTCTCCTAGACCCTTGTGCACAAGTTATCTTAACTCCTCAGTTCCCATGTCCACTTGACCCCTATCAGTGCCACAGGGATAGCTGCCAATCTCCAAATTCTGGGAAGTTGGAGGTGCACTCAGTCATTTATATCCTCAAACCTCCTTGCTGGTTATCAACTGAAGCAATTGTATTCAAGGTTGAGTTGACCAAAAGCTCACTGGCTAGGAGCCATTTTGAGGAGGCAATATTCAATTTGTATTTTAACCAGAAAAAATGACCTAAACAAACAAATAAACAAAAATATAGGATTTGTATGGTCAGAAACTGTAGTTAGCTTTCTTTCTTTCTTTCTTTCTTTCTTTCTTTCTTTCTTTCTTTCTTTCTTTCTTTCTTTCCCTCTTGTCAATTGACACAGGACTCTGGGTTCCTTTTCTTGGCTACACCACGAGATCCAAATGGCAGGATGTGGAGCAATTGTATGGAGGTGAAATGAAAAAAAAAAAAGGATCATTTGAGGATATACTTATTATCTCTCACATTGGTCATATCCTGGAATCTCCACTTTGCAGAGAGTTGTGACCCTCCAATGCCCTCTCTGGGATCCTCCTAAGGGACCAAGGTGACTCAAGTCAATTCCTCCTGGCAATATGGTATTGTGGTTTTTCAGATGCACCAAAGCTCTTCCTCCCTCAGGCTGGCAGCTCATGGGAGGGAAATTCCTCCTGCTCTGACCCTTCCACCTCTATCAAGCTAACATATGGGCCCACATAAATTATTTGCTAACCCAAGGTGGAAATTTTCAGAAGGGAAATATAAGGCAAGAAAGGTAACAGAAGAAGTTGCAATGAATTTAGAACTTCTTTGCCTCACACAGGGAAGACCTGTCTAGGTTCAGACAAAGATGATAATGTTCTGGCAGAGATGTGTTCTCCAAAAATCTCATGAAGTTTTAATGTTAGGGCCCCCCTGCCTTGCGTGGCCTTTGAAGGTGATATAACAATTTAAGTTCAGGTGTTTGTAGGATTTGGTAATTTGTAAATGTAAGTAATTTTTAATAACAAGTGATTAATAATTAAGAATCATCATCTTTTATATTGCCATTCCATTTTATTCTCTGACTTATTGGTGCAGTCAAGGGGATTTGTGACATGGGAGAATGTTTTTAGGTTTAATGTAAAATGCTTGTGTGGTTCTTGTCACTGCCATGTATTGTCACTAGCAGCTGTCCTTGCCCCAGGAATAGCCATACTATTGTCTTAAAGATTATAAAATATACAATCATAGTGAAGAAAAATTATTTAACCTCTTAGCAGGGCTATGGATTTGCCCTTAGAGATTCCAATGTTTTCTTTAGAAGCATTGGGTTTCTTTCTGGCTTTGTTTATGATAGAGGTTGGGATGGTTGATGGCATCTCAGAATGACTGCACCGACTGAGCTTGTGCCAGCTTGAAGGAAAAGTAACTGATAAGTTCACAATTTAATACTGCTGATGGAAATCACCATTTTTGAATCAGTAGAATTGAATAAATCACCACTAGCCATGTGTTGTATTAAATCCCTTCACTTTATCTATTCAACAAATATTGGCTGAAAAATTGAGTGCCTATATGAAAACACACAAGAAGGTATAAACCCTTTAGGGATTTTCTACATTTGCATAAAATTGTAAGAAAAAAGTGAATAAAACAGAGAAATATCAGAATCACAAGACATTCAAAATAGCAATGATTATTGTTATGATTATTATTACGTGCAAAAAATAACTACAGCTAATTCAGTGCAGCTAACATTTCCTATTATTGCCGTATTTCAGACACTGGGTAACACTTTTCATATATTATTTCATTAACTCTAGTCTCCCCAATAAGCCTATGAAGTTGGTGCTCTTGTTATTCCATATTAAAAATGAGTATTCAGAAATGTTGAGAAGTGTCACAAAGTCACGTTCAAGTACAGCAGAGCCGTAATTCAAGCCCAGTGCAGCCATTGCTCCCCATCTCCACATTATGCCATGAAATCCTTCTCGTGTGTGGTACTGCCATCCCAATATGCTGTTATCAAAAGAAGGAACAATGAGACATGGCCCAATCTGATATCGACTTTAAGGATGAGGGTTGAAGTTCCTCTTTTGGTTATGATAAATAGCTTGTACCTGCCAGAAATAACCATAAAAAATGAATTTTCAAGAGCTATTGAATGTATTATGAAAAGAGCAAGACAATCAGGATTGGAGGGTCAAGATCCTAAAAGAAAAGGAAAAGATTAATGTAAGCTCTACATTTGCCACCATGTTTCCCCCACAGAGCGTCCAATAGTGCATGTCATAGAGCAGTGGATTGGTGGCCTTTGTTTTGCAATTCCAAAATAACTGACCAGAACAACTTAGAAGAGAAAAAATATTTATTTTGGTTTCTGGTTTCAGAGATTCAGTTGATGGTCAGCCAACTCCAGTGCTGCGAACCCAAGTTGAGGCAGCATATCGTGGTGAAAGAGTGTGTCACAGGAGCACTGCTCTGCTAATGGCAGCCAGGAAGCAGAGAGAGAGAGAGGGGGGGGGAAGGGACAGCAGGAAAGATGTACACTTCCAGGGCATATCACCAGGTGACCCACCTCCTCCAGCCACACCCACCTGTCTACAATTACCACCCAGTTAGTCCATTTAAATAACCGCGGACTGATGAGGTTACAGCTCCCACAATCCAATTCTTTTACCTCCAAAGATTCCTGCATTAATACGGGAGCTTTTGGGAGGCACCTCATATCCAATCCATAACAAGCAGAGAGCTCAAAGGCCTACAACTGGGGTAAAATTAATATATAGGGCTATGAAGTATTCAGGACTTGAAAAGCCAAGACCCCAGAGAAAAAGACTGCATAGGAATGATCCTAAATTTTGTCATGTGTAAAAAAGTAGAAGAATAAAGATCATTTCCAACCCGTTCCCAGTTTGATCTATGAGGGTAAATAGCCTTAATAACAAAATTGAACAAGGTTAATACAAGAAAAACATTATTTTCCATCTCTATCATGAACTTAGATCCTTAACCAAATGTTAGCAACAGGATGTAGTGATATATATAAAAAGGATAATACATTGCAACAAAGTTGGAAATATTCCAAGAATGCAAAGTTGGCTTAACATTTGAAGATCAAATGACACAATTCGCTGAATAAATGAGAAAATGAGAGCAAACCATGTGATTATCTCACTAAGCGCATTAAAATATGTCAAATCATTCATATTCATTCATGACAGAAACACTTATAAAAATAGAAATAGAAGGAGAAGTCTTTAATCTGTTAAAGTTTTTCTATAAAAGTCCTATCACAAATCTCATGTTTAATGATGAAATAATGAAAAGTCTTCCTTGAGATCAGAGAAAAGATATGAATCTCTACTATCACCATTTTCATTCATTGACCTGAATGTACCATCCGATGCAATAAGGTAAGCAAATAAAAGGCATCAGAACAGGAAGAAAGAAAGAAAGAAAGAAAGAAAGAAAGAAAGAAAGAAAGAAAGAAAGAAAGAAAGAAAGAAAGAAAGCTGTCTGTTATGTTTTAGATGTAAGGTCTCCCCATAAAGCTCCTGTGTCAGACAATGCAAGGAAGTTTAGAGGTGAAATGATTGAGTTGTGAGACCTTAACCTAATTGGTGGATTAATCCACTCATAGGGAGTAGCTGGGTGGTATTTGTAGTCGGGTAGGGTGTGGCTAGAGGAGGTAGGTCATTGGAGACATGCCTCTGGAGTATATATTTTGTCCCTAGTGAGTGGAACTCTTTCTCTGCTTCCTGGTTTTCATGTCCTGACCCACTTTCTTTCACCACACCTTTCTGCCACAATGTTCTGCCTCACACAGAGCAGTGGAGTAGGTCATCTATAGATTGAGACCTCTGAAACTGTGAGCACTAAATAAATTTTTCCTTCTTTAAAATTGTTTTTACTAGGTCTTTTGGTCACAGCAATGAAAAAATGAACTAAAACACTTTCTTTATTTGCAGATGACATGGTATGTGTGGAAAATGTATGTGAATAATAAAAATAGTGACCTACTATAATTAATAAATTAAATTAGCAAGGTTGCTGGGTATAATGCAGTATGCCAAAATAAATTTTATTTCTATGGACTAGGAAAGATCAATTAGGATAGAAAATTTCAAACATTTTAAAAAGTAACATTAAAAATAGTAATATATTGGACTAAATCTAATGAAAGATCTGCAAGAAAGATCAATAGAGGGAAGAGTGCAGGGAGTGGGGGGAAAGAAAGGGAAGGAGAGGTACTGGGGTCTGAATTAGAACAAGGTATATTGCATGCTTGTATAATTATGTCAATTGGATTCTACTGTAATGTAAAACTAAAAAGAACTAATAAAAAAGAAAAATAGAGAAAGATCCTCAATGTATTTATTTATAAAATTCTAAAACATTACTAAAATAGATTTTAAAAAGTAAGTGGAGGAAATACATAATGCCCATGAGTTAGAAGATTAAATATTGTAAATATGTCAAATCATCCCCAATTTTTCCATAAATCAAAATAACAGCAGATATTTCTGTGGAAACTAACAAGTCCATTCTAAAATGTTTGTGAATATATAAAGGATCAAGAATAGCATAGAAGAACTGGAAGAAGAACAAAGTCAAAGAACTTCCACTATCAAATTTCCAGGCCAACTATAAAGCTACAGTAATTAATGGAGTAGTGTTACTGTAGTACTAGACAAATATGCCCCCAAAACAAGATAGATCAGGAACAGACTCATATATATGGGCTTCTGATTTATAACAAAATTGTTACTACAATCCAGAATTTTTCAATAAATGTTGTGGTAGTAATTGGATATTTACATGGAGAAAAGAATCAATTCCAGATAGATCACAGATCAAAATGTGTTAAGGCAAAGCAGTAAAACTTCCAGAACAGCAAAGGGAAATTTTTTATGATTCTTAGATAGGCAATTTTTTAAAAAAATAAGACTTAAAAATGTCCTTAAGGCACCACTGAAAGACTACAAAGGCAAACCACAGAGGAAGAAAACATTTGCCTACAGAATATATAAAACTCTTCTAGATCAGAAAGGAAAATACTAGTAATGTTCAACAAGGGCAGCACACTTAAGGGAGAATTTCACAAGGGAGAATTTACAGATAAACAAACGCAAAGTGTACATTTGAAAACTGCTTATTTAAACTGGAATGATATGCATATCAACTGGAATGGGAAAAATTAAAAAGCCAAACAGTACTCAGAAGAAGTGAGCTCTCACAAATCATCTGAGGGTGTACATTGAAATGGTAGCCTTGGTGATCTATTTGGCAATGTCCACTAAAGGAGAGGGTGCACATTCCCTAACAACCAGAAATTATATGACAAGTTTGTGCACAACAGAGGAGGTATAAAAAATTGTTAGAAGCATTATTCTTAATAGCCTCAAACTGGAAGTAGCCCAAAGGGTAGATGTCAATCAATAAATTGTGGTTTATTTCTAGAATGGTTTATTTCTAAAATGTTTGTGAATATATCAAGGATCAAGAATAGCGTAGAAGAACTGAAAGAAGAATAAAGTCACAGAACTTTGTTCTTTGTAGCCCAAAGGGTAGATGTCAATCAATAAATTGTGGTTTATTTCTAAAGTGGTTTATTTCTAAATAAACAGGGAAAAACAATGAACTTCTGCATTATGAACAACAGTGTAAGAACATGTGTAAATTTTGAGTAATAAAAAGCAAGGAACAGAAGTCCATTTATGATTTCATTTGTATATAAACAGAATTAAACTGATGACAGCAGTTGGGATGATGGCTGTCTTTAGGGATGTGTAGGTAGGTCGGTGAGATAAAGGGGGGTTTCTGAACATTTGATGGATACATTTTATTCTGCAGTCATAAGGTGTGTGTAAAAGTTCTTAGATTTGTTCACTTAAGATTCATGTACGTTTTTGAATGAATGTATACTGTAGTGGAATTTTTTTTTAAGTTTAAAAAGAGAGATGTGACTTTTTTTTTTTTTAAATCCACTGAGAGCCGGCTCTTTTCCAGGCCTTATGCCAGGATCTAACCATATAAAAACAAATCAAGGAACTTACTGACTGGTGTTGAAATAAACAAATATAAAGTCTATATATGATAACGGATACAAGGGGCCATAGGAAGGCCGCATGCAGGGGAAATGTGTGTTTTGGCAGATGGTACAAGTGACTCCATTATCAACTCTGTATGGAATTGAGTCAGTGTGATTTTGTTTGGAACAGACTTGGACAAATCCAGAAGTCAACTGGTAGCCTCTTTAAAAAGTTAATTGTTATGGTTTGGATATGAAACGTTTTCCAAAGACCCGTGTATTGAAAGCTTGGTCCTCAATGCAGTGAAGTTTGGAGGTGGGGTTTGGGGAAGTGATTGCCTCATGAGGTTTCTGACCTCATCCATGAATCAATCCATCCATGGGACCATAGCTGAAAGTACTATTGGGAAGTGAAGGAGACTGCAGGATGTGGGACCTTAGTTAAAGGGGGTGATCCCTTGGGGACTACCTCTTGTCCCCATCCCTTTATTTTTTTATCCTCTCTGCTTCTTAGCTGCCAAGAGGTGAACAGCTTTGCTTTGGTGGAGCCTCCCTCCATGATGTTCTGCTTCATCACAGGCCTAGAAGCAGGGGAGTTGGTTGGCCATGGGCTGAAATCTTAGCAACCATGAAAATAAAGCTTTCCTCCTTTGAATTGACTTTCCAGGTATTTTGTCACAGTGATGAAAGCTGATTGACACATGGATTTCATGAGAAAATGAAGTCAATGGGCTCCTATTAAAAAAAGAAGTAGAAAAAGAGCTGAAAACGTGTAATGAGCAAATGCAATGTGAATTTTTGTTTCTGTAAATTTTAAGAAAAATGTTACATTTTTTTAAACTAATGGGGAATGTTTAAATATGGACTGGCAATTGGATGATATTATTTGACTTTCTAATACCTGATTTTGATGAATTGTAGCTTTTCATCTTTCTGTTGTATAAAAGTCTGCCTATTATAAGGCACGTGTGCTGCAGTGATTAAGAAAACAGTGTCATAAAACTTACTTTTAAATGTTTCAGAAAGAGATACAGACATAAGTGGGCAAAGTAAGTTTGGCAACATTATTAAAGTGAGGAAGTGAGTACACAAGTTATCACAGACCTACTCTTTTAAGTAGCTTGAACATTTTCATAAAATGTTGGAAAAATAAAGAAAGAGAAGTCTCTCAAGCCAGAATGGTACCTACTGACTGATATTGGTAAAATCACATAATTTCTCTGTATCTCCATTACTTCAAATGAATGATAATCATGGTACCAACCTTGCTGCCTTTTTTGTGAGGAATAAATAACTTAATATATGTGAAGTGTTCAGAAGAGTTTGTGGCTGGAGAATATTGCTTTCATGTCCCAACTCAGCAATCTTCACAGAATGTTTCTCTCACCAAAAGCTCTGGCTCTTCATTCATTTTTCTAATTAGGATTTATTTTTGTCCTTCACCATTTGCTTCACACTTAAGACTATTAAAACTCACCCTCCACTTCTCCATGCTGATATGCATATCCATAAGCCCTTTCTGTGATCCATCTCTTTCTATGTGGTTCCTTAGAAACCTGAGGAGTTTCCAGCTGCAGAAAAATCTTGCCTCTTTCTCTCTCAGTTGTTTTCTAGTCATTTAGGAAGATGAGAAAATAGGTAGGTGCTTTCTTATCTCCAAGAGATTCATAGTTCCACCTTTAAGGCACAGAAGAACAACAAACTCATAAAATGTGGCTGGTGAAAAGTCTAATGTGGGTCCCCAAACTTGACTGTCCACTTTAGGTATAGCCAAAGGAGCTCCCTTTCTTCCATCAGTCAAGTGGGGGTGGGGGGAAGGGTTGAGTCGAAGGTGTAGAGTTCCATAAGAAGTGGTCATGGGCTAATAGTGTGGGCATTTATGGGGGCTGGGAGTTCTGCTTTAGACAGCTTTGCATCACTGTGACAAAACTACCTGACAAAAACAATTTAGAGGAGGAAAAGTTTATTTTAGGCTCATGGTTTCAGAGGTCCAGTCCATGCTTGGACAACTCTGCCCCTCTGGACCTGAGTAAAAGGATATGACAAGGGCTTTATGGCAGTGGAGAAGCAGAGAAAGAGCAATGAATGAGGGGCAAGGTATAGTCTAAGGGCATGCCCCCAGCGACTGATTTCCTCCAGCCATTGGCCCACCTTCCTACAGTTAGTACCCAATAGTCCATTCAAATTATTCATCTATCAAGTGGATTAATTCACTTCTCTCATAATCTAATAATTTCGCCTCTGAACTTTTCTGCTTTAGGGATTATGATTTTAAATATGAGCTTTTCAGAGTGCACCTCTAGATCCAAACCATAACAGGCCCTTTCCCCTCTTTAAACCTTGTGACAACCCTTCTCCTGAAGTTGGGAAGACAGGCTAAAGTACTACTTGAAGATCAAAGGAAAGGAACTTAAGTCCCAATCTCCTCACTTTATTCATCTCCAGAAAGGGGAAAGTAGGGACATTCATTAGCACACTGTTCGGCTCTCCTAGTCCTGCCCACAAGGAAAGCCAGTAAGTCTTAGTGAGAACTTTGTATCTTGAATGCCTTTCTGCTCAGGCCTCTGGAGTCCTGGGGCTGCCCTGGCTCAGTGTTTCCATTGTTGATAAGAGGGACAAACATAAATCATCTAGGGGAGGAATCTGAGGGTAAATCAGAGAGTGGAGAGATTCACCACTGCACCTTGTGGGTGGAGGAAAAGGGAGTGCTGCCAAGTTTGGAGAATTATAGGAGCTGAGGATGAAGAAAAAAAGATGGAGTAGTGCTAATGATGTGTAGGATGGAATAAAAGGAAGTAGTGGAGGTGCTGTGATGGAACAAAGAATTTCTTCCCCTGGAGGGAGGGGTACTTGGAGGACAACCCAAAGACAAAGAGAGATGCTGAGTGGTCTACCTGCTGGACCAGCCTCTGCTGAAGATACCTGTTGCCATGCCAGCTCCAGGTCTCCTTCCCTTTTTCTTCCCTCACATGATTGTGCATGAAATAAGGTATATAAGCAAAGGACATTCCATGAGAAGTAGAAGATTTTGAGATTCTTGGTACAATAATATAATACATTAATTGTGATATTATGAAATATATATAGCTTTCAACCCTCTTTCTTAACCTATAGGTCCCCAAGCCTAGCAATCTCCAAACCCTTAAGAAAGTCTTTTATATGCTAATGAAATTACCTGTAGCTAATGGCCCCTAAGTAACTTCCAGAAGGGGGCTGGTCACCTGAAAGTCCAAGGTATGATTAGGAAATTAGGATTTTCAGCCCCACCTTCAAACTCTGGGGTGGATTGGGAACTGGAGATTGAGTTGATCACCAATGGACAGTGATGCGATCAGTCATGTTTATGTAATGAACATTCTTAAGATCCCCAAAGGACTGTGTTCTGGAAGTTTCCAGAGAGCTGAACACATGAAGGCTGCTGAAGGGTAGTGCTCCAGAGAGAATGTGGAAGATCCTGACCCCTTCCAACATGCCTTGCCTTGTGCCTCTTTTCCATCTGTTTGTTTATCTATGTCCTTTGTGATATCTTTAGAATAAATGTGCGAGCATGGGTTTCGTGAGCCTCTCTAGGAAATTAATTATACCCAAGGAGGTGTTCAACTCCAAATTTATAGCTGGCTGGTCAGAAACGTGGGCTCCAACCTGTGCTTGTGACTGGCATCTAAGGTGGGGGCCATCTTGGGGGACTGTGCCTTCAACCCGTGGGATCTGATGCTATTTCCAGGTAGATGGTGTCTGAATTCAATTGAATTAGAGGCTACCAGCTGGTGTCTGCTGCAGAATTTCTTCTTGCCTGGCGTGTGGGGAAACCTGCTGCACATCTATACTAAAATTAATAGGAGAGAGAATAGGAAAATCACATTGTTTGGAATTTTTTTCATCCTATATCCTTTAGATTGATTTAATTCTATTAATGTATATTTATATATTGCTTGTTGTGCTCCTTTACTGTCACTTCTGGGGAGCATACTATTTTTTAATGTGCCCCAGCATAATACATATCCTTGGATATGCTGAGAGTGAGACATTGGAAACAGAGCTTGGATTTCTTCAGATTCCTTGAAGAGCACTTCTTCAATGAACTAGTGATACAGACAGATGACAAAATAGAATCTTTCTGGCCCCTAGTGATCCATATCTTCATTGTATTCCTATTCTTCCAAAGAGTTGGACAGATTTATCTCTTCCCAAATTTTCAGCTAGTCTTGTAAGACTCTTTCAAGCCTGAGGAAAAAATTAAACAGTTTCACAGTGATAAAAATATCTTCAGTTTGCATCTTATGCATGGGATCTGATGGAACAATAAAACTAATCAAGATGGATTCATGGCTACTAGTAATTGAAACTAAGTAGGAGAACTACAGATTTGATTTTTGGATTGCTGGAAAAGAGGGTGGGAGATCTAATTTCTTATCATTTTATGAGGTGGTTTATTGCATATGTATATTGGCAAACTCAATATTCAGTCAGGTTTGTGTAAGACCTGGATTGAGTTTGCTATTCTGATCATGACTGGATTTTAGCCAAAACGTCTAGTGAGGAAGGATAGATGGGCTGGTGTTTAGTGTGTACTTGACCCTGAAGTTTGAGGCTCTGGGTCCACGAGGATTTTCCCTGTCATCTTGGGGCACAATCACTTCACATCTCAGTCCCACAAACTTGGCCATGTTTCACATACTTCCCTTTGTAACCATATTGGAAACTAATGGGTGAGTCAAGCATCGTGAATTCCCTGGAAGAAAATGCTTTATGATCTATCTATTATTTACTGTTAAGCAATGAGCTGAAGAACACAATGACCATGTTCCTTGTGACATAATTTATGATCCTCTGGCTGAGACCATATTACCTTTTCCTGTTTTGAAAACTGAGCTGCTTTCGAAATGCCCTTCCTAATTTAAAATATGATAATTTGCAAAAGTGTCAGAGACTGGCCTCTGAGCATCATTCAGAGTGGGCCAACATTGGCTTGGGGACCTTGAAAAGGCTTGTGTTGATCCTTTCCAGTAGTTGGTTACAGTTTTCCTTCCCTCTTACATAATTTCAAGGAGATACATAAATAAAATCCCACTTGATACCAGTCAGTCTCATTTTATCATTTTAAATTTAGAAGGGGAGTCACATGGAGTGCTATAATTTTGTTCGGTTGTGAATCCAGTATTCAGAGATATTAGCATTGGCATTGTTACTGATATTCTTGGCCATTTAGAGATGCCCCCTAGAGATAATGCCAGTCAAAATGTTTCTTTTTCAGATGGCCCAAAACAGGGTCTTAAGACCCAGTGAAAAGTGGTTTCTTGCTCTTTCTATTGTTCTAAAGCTTTGAGAGACAAGATGTTAAATGTGAACAGAGCCTAAAGCATTTCTTGTGAATATCCTTCATGGTGGTAAATCTTTGTCCTTTAAGACCAGCTTTTTTGGGAAATAGCCTGAAGTCATTTAGAACAAATCTGGTATGAAATAAGGAGGACAGACTTGCTGGTGGAGAATACCTTACTCTGGCTAAAAGTAAAGTAAGTAAATATCAAGTAATAAGATTGGCTTCTCATCTGCTCTTTCTCTCATCTTCTCCTTGAGGACCTGAGCAATAAGCTCTATAAATGACCAGGGCAGCTCAGAGAAGCAGGATCTATCCAGAAGATGCATTACCAAGTGCATTCTAAAATCAAAGCTCACTGGGTAGAGACAGCTTGCCGTGGTTGAAAGAACACTGGTTTTACAGTCAGGCCATCCTGATAATTAAATAATTGTGTGGCTCCAGACAAATCATTGAAACTCTCTGCTCTCAGTTACTCCATCTATACTATGGGGAGTCCTAACACCTGTCTCAAAAGTATCGTGAGCATTAAATGAGATTACCTATATGTTTAGAGGACCCAATAGAGTGAATAAAAACCTGCTGCATGGTTGGGGTCATTCGGCACTAAGGATTATTATTGTGAACCTGCAAGTCCCAATCTGCCCATTCTGACTTTTGAGAACAATTGTCAATCCTTCAGCTTCAATGTGTTGCTCTATATTTTTCTTTCTCTCTTAGTAGGTAGAAATCTCTCTAAGAATAGGCACTTTTCTTGTTTATGCCTAGGACTTAAATGTCTAAGCCAGTAGTTGAAAACGGATGCTTGAATAAACAATTGAAGAGATGAATGAAAAAATCGAAGGTATCTCTACGAATTAGCATAATGAACAAAGCTGTGGTAGCCAAGAAATACGATATAATGGCTTAAAGAACACTGCTTATTTCTTTCTTTTGTACTTGTTTCCAGATAAGCTGTCCCTGTCAGAGGAGGAAATCTCTGCTCTACATGGTCATTCAGGGAGCAGTTTCTTCCATGTATTGTTCCCCTTTCCCTAGGTATCACCACTGTCTTCTAGCAAATGCTGAATCCCCTCTCACAGTAGCCAATGGGTAAGAGAAAGGCTGTGGGGAGAGGCGTGCCCACTTATGTGAGAGCACATTAGGCTTTGAGAGGTTGCACATCATATCTCCTCATCACCCCAAGGAGAGAATGTATGTAGAAGGAAGCTCCAAATGACACAGCTCACTGTAAGGAAGACTGGGAAATGTAGTCTAGTTTTATACCCAGAATGCCTGGCTTATGCCCTGATCTCCATCCAAGGAAACTCCATTTCCCAAACTCTCTGTGTTTTGGTTAGGGTTAGCCAATGGGAAGCATGGTGAAAGACTGAATGGCAGGAACAGGAGAGAAGGCAGTGAAGTTTTTCCTCTCTTGTAGCTGTGTGCATTCCATTACTCTAACTCCTACCAGACAGTCATTCTTCTGTGATTTCAGATCACCCACAATATGCCCATCTTGATCCTGGCTTTCTGGACTGTGGTACCATTACCTACTTCTTTAATCCCTTTAACCCTAGAAGTAAGAGCAGTTTTCTGATGCTTCTCACTTCTAGGTTACCTCACCTCCTCCTATTGGCCTTTTCAGCTCTTTCATCCCCCTGTGAAATCACTTCCCCATGTTAATTCCCTCTCTTTGAAATACATCATGGCTTGCATTTTCCTGACAGGACCCTGTTGGAAATAAAAAAGAGGCAATGAGCTTTCAAGCTTAAAGATTAGTCTCCAACACAATAGACCCCTTTGTCTACCAAAAAGTACTTCTTCTCACACATAGAGCATGATCTCTGTAACTCAAGCCAGGAAATCCAAAGTACCACTCCTGAACCAAGCTCAAAATGAAGAACCTTGGACCTATAAAAAGGAGTTGATTTATCTGTACTTCCCTACCACACATACTTGGCACACCATAGTGAGGCAAGAACAAACAGGTAAACTGCAATAAATACTCTCAAACAGATAAAGGAAGATGGCAGAGCACCTAGCAGTTACTGGAACAGAACCAAGGACATCTTACAAGACAGACATTGTGAAGATTCCCTGTCCTGCAAGGGGAATGAGCTGGGCTTCAAAATCTTCAAAAGCAGCTCTAATCTGGGGGTCTCTGTTGCTGCTGACAAGAGTTCAAGAAATATCAGAAAAATGCTGCCAGTGTCAGCAACTCAAGTCTATGAAGATGACAATAGATAGGGGAACATGGGATCCAGCTGTCATACAGACCACCATCTGCTGGAGCCCAGTTGTTAGTTTTCACCCTCACCACGAGGTTGATGTCTTCCTTCCCAAATCTCATGCAAGAACGTCTCAGAGGGAGAACTTAAAGACACCCAGAACCTTTAAGGCAAGGGACTAGTAAATAAACATGGGGTGTGTCAATTAGGATCTTTCAAGGATCAAGCACCCACATGGAATTGGCTGTGCAAGATATTTCTTTCTTTCTTTCTTTCTTTCTTTCTTTCTTTCTTTCTTTCTTTCTTTCTTTCTTTCTTTCTTTCTTTCTTTATATTTTATTAGTTGCTCAAGACAATACAATGATCTTTACATGAGGAGAGTTACCTCTGAATGATAAAAGGAGAGAAAGCAGCAAATAGGCAGGGAAAGCCTTCACATCCCAATGCAGACCAGGTTTGTACAGGGAGAGAGGGAAGGAAGGACAAGGTAGGACAAGACTCAGGTGGCAGTACGGTTCCAAGAATGTCTTGGCCAGGCCGATGGGGAGTCCTCATGCAGTAGTTGCCCACTAGAGGATTCCCTCATGGGGGTTGGGGGACTAGGCTGCCTCTAGAACCCTTGCTGTACTCTGCAGTGGTTGTCAATGTTGTGGGGGACGTGTGGTCTTAGAGCCAAAGTAGTAAACGAAAATGACAGGCAACCAAAGCTCTCCACCAACCACCTTCCATGTACTAGATTCTTTTAGAGATATGAGTGGCATACTCCCTGGCCACCTAAAAGGGGCAGAACTGGGCAGAAACAGAAAAGGCATATTGTTGGTTTTAACAACAACTCTTGGCACAATTCCTCACTGGGTGTTCTTCTAATTATCCTTTCCTCACCTGTCCATGTGAAATAACTTGTGTAGCTTCTAGTAAGCAATAACCATTTTTCCCTTGTTCTTGTCTTATTGGAACTTTTAGGTTAGGGGAAAATCAGTAGCATTATGTGAAAATAAAACATTTTAATGAAAAGTGCTCTAATCTGATTAAAGAAGGCACAAAATGTCAGCTTAGATTAATATGCCAGGTCACCTTTCTACAGCCTGGAAAATTCTTGGAATACCAATGCAAGTTGGTGTGACTTGTTTTCTGAGTTTTGTGATTTTGTCCTAAGTCTGTGTCCTGCTGCTATGGCTAGCACTCAGGAGCCTTTTGCATGTATGGTTGGGTACTATTTTGCTTAGGTCATTTCTTTAGACCATGATACCTCATATAATATACCCAGTGATATCTGTGCTAGCACTCCATAATCCATGTAAATGCTTATGCAAAATGGGATGAATATAAAGAAATATTTATATCTCTGTGGGTTAGCTAGCTTTTTGCTGCTGTGATCAAAAATCCTAACCACAATAACTTAGAAGGTAAAAAGTTTATTTTGGTTCATGGTTTCAGAGGTTTAGTCCATGATTGGCCAACTCTGTGGCTCTGGGCCTGAGGTGAGGCAGAACAGCATGATGGAAAGGTGTGGCAGAGAGAAGCTGCTCAGCTCAGGGCAGACAGGAAGGAGAGAGAGAGAGAGAGAGAGAGAGAGAGGAGCCAGGGACAAGATATAGTCTCCAAGGGCATGTCCCCAGTGACCTACTTCCTCCAGTCATGCCTCACCTGAATACACTTACCACCCAAATTGTGAATTCATAGAAAGGATTAATCCACTGGTGAGGTTACAGCTCTCATAATCCAATCTTTTGACCTCTCACCTGCACTGGACTGACTCTGCTATCATTTGTTACCTCTGCAACAAAGACTGTGTGAGATTTTTTATACACCATTCCCACCTCATTAAATTCCTTCAACTGTCTTAGGAAATAAGAAACCAAGACTCAGAGATTGAATGATTTCCCTTTGGTCACAAGACTGTCATGTGACACAGGCAACATTTGAAGAAAGATTTGGTGGACTTCCAAATGCCACACCAACTTGGTAATAAAAATGAAAGCTCAATATCTTGAGGAGCTGATGAATGGTTAGTGCTTCCAGTCCTTCAGGATTAGCCACATCACCCACAGACCTGCTGCAGGGCAATTAGAGCTCGGTGGCCATGGTGCCCTGTCATATTCCTGGTGTCTCAGGCAATGTCTTTAGTTTGCTTTTCCTGATGCAAAGAGCAATTTGAGATCTAGCTGTGAGAAGCAGCAGGGTTGCTTTCATCTTCTTGTCTCTGTCTTTATGAAGAAATCCCAATGCATCAAATGGGATAATGCATTCACATCTGAGAGACTCAGAACGTTCACCACTGAGAGTTTTTGTACTTTCATCAGTTTTGCACCCTTTCCTGGTGTCTGCTGATAATAAGGGCAAAAAAACAGATCAGAGAACAGTTTGCCTGGTTTTTCCTTGGCCGAGCTGATAGACTGCTAAGGCCCAGAGAGGCCTGATTCAGGTTAAGTGCCACTGTAGGTCACCCTTAATTTTTTCCACTTTGCCATATAATTATGTCAACTTTAAGGCTGGAATTTTTATCATAATCCAAATTGATATCACTTGTATATTTTATAGAGCCTGAATTTAATGAATGGTTATTAGGCACTAGACACTGGGATAAACGTACATAAAAATGACCTCATTCAGTCTTCCCTATAATTTTAGATAAGGATCATTAAAGGATTACTAACCCATTTTATAGATGAGAAAAATAAGATTCAGAGAAACCAAATTCCCGTAGCTAAGGTGAGATTCCAGTCTAGGATTCAAACCCTGTCTCTCTGATCCTAAATAAACCCCTCCCTTCATCCCTGTACTGAGAGTCACATTCATTACCTCAGCAGTAATGCGCTTGCCAAACCACCTGCACGGGTTAGGGTATAGAAATTCTCAATTCCATGTATTTTGCAACTTTTGCTCTCTAGATATTCAGATGTTATTCTGATTTCCCTGAAAATTTGGCTTAATGATGCATAAAATATTCCCAAAAGTGTTGGTCAGTCAAATCACATTTACTAGCGAGCAGAGGAATATTGTATTCTGTTGCAATTAATTCTCTCCATCTCAAAAATATATGTGGAATTGAAACAGGTAATATTATTATTATCCCGTTGCAAACGAGAAAAAATGTAGTACAGAAAAGTTGAGGGATATATTCAAGCAAGTTTATTTATTCACTTAATTACTCTTATGGTTTACATTATGTCCTCCCCAAAATAAACAGATTGAAGTCCTAATTCCCAGTACCTGTGAATGTGCTTATTTGGAAATAGGATCTTCACAGAGGTAATCAGGTTTAAAAGAGATCATTAGAGTGGCTCTAATAATGACTGATGTCTTTATAAAGAGGGAAAATTTAAACAAAGAGAAAGACACACAGAGGGAAGATGGTATGAAGACACATAGGGAGAAGAGGGCTATGGAGCAGAGATGCATCTTTAAACCAAGGGACATCAAGGACTGCCAGAAACTACCAGGAGCCAGATTCTCCCCTGGATTTTCTGAAGGTGCATGGTCCTGCCAACACTTAGTCTCAGAACAATACACTTCTGTGGTTTTAAACCATTCAGTGTTTGGTACGTTGCTGGGGCAATTGTAGGAAATGAATGCCATCATTAGTTTTGAGTCTCCATTAAGTGCCAGGCGATGCACTAGGCTAGAGATAGAAAAAGGATTTACAATCAAACACTGACAACAGATGTTTGATCAACAATGACACAAGAAAATGCTCCAGGTTGTGATACGCACTGTGAAGGAGAAGAGGAACTTGAGATATCAACCTCATCTGGGGTCAGGAAAGGTTTCCATGAGAAGAGAAGAGGAGACTAAGAGGGAGTCAAGGAAAGGGGTTGGATGGGTATGAGTGGATTTTCCAGGAAGAGGGAGTGTCTTGTGAAGTCATACATAAAAGTACAAAAAGAAGAGGGCAGGAGAGAGGCAGAGGGTAGAGCTTGGGGCCTGATTTTGCTAATAATTGCAAGTGTTCAGCTTGAGTCCTGTGATTTCACAGTTTGTCCAATTCCCACCGTCCTTCTCACCCTAGCATTGGTCCTAAAGAAAACTGTATGGTGCAGGACCAGTTTTATCTAGAAAAGTTGTCAACTTGTACCCCACTGCCAGGTTTGCACTTGGTCGCTCAAGATCTCCAATACCTCTGCCTTGCCTAAGCCTCAGGCTGAAGAGTACCAGCTGGGAGGATTAATGCTTTCTTTAGGCTTAGCTGCCATTTACCCAGATGCAAAGGTCTTGAGGAGGTCTCCTTGGTTACAGTCAAGTGGTCTGTAACTTCAGTTTGTGGCTGTAAATATCTTTTTTCAATTTCTTAGATTTCATGAGTTTGAGCTGTGCTTGAACAAAGGAGTGTCCTGGTGCAATAGAAAAGGAAATGATTTATTGCCTCCATCACCAATGACATGGAAACTATCCTAGCATGAGGCTCAGTGTGCAGGACCTGGGGTTGCACACACCCTGGCTTTTCCACTTTCACCCTGTCATTTACCTCAGACTTGATGTGGTCCAGGTAGAGAGAAGAATAACAGTGTTTACCTCAAATTAAAATCTTTGTGAGGATTAAATAAAAACCCTTCACAGAGTAACTACCTGCACCTTGGTAAGTACTCAAGTGACGCCAAATAGTATTAATATTATTATTATTATTCCTCCCATTAATTAAAGCCTGCAACAATAGAAGCACACTTTTTTAGACTTTAAGGTGACTAAGTAGTTCACAGATTCTTTGTAATCAAGACTAAGCACGGGTAAGTGATTAGTGGCTGTGATGTTAATTAACTCTCTCTAGTAAAAAGGGACCTGGGAGAACTCTGCCCTTAAAGAGCTGACTGCAATAGAATAAGCTCTATTATGCAGAGGCTCTGGTTGGGGGCCCTCTGCTTTCCACTTGGAGGAAATAGAAGGTAAGAGAGCAAGAACACCACCAGTCCCCTCCTTTTTAATTAGAAAGCACTAAGAAAATGAAAATGCATAATAAGGCTCTGCAGTAGTTAAGTGTAATTCGAGTAATGTGTGCCTGGGGACTCTCTCCATCATTGCTCCAAGATGCAGAGCAGCACAGTTAGGAACTAGTATGTCAGAGCCCCGGTGACAGCTGGGCTTGTTTGAGTCTCAGCTCCATCACTCACTAGCTGTGGGACTTTTCAGGATACTTAACCCTTCCTGAGCCTCAGTTTCTACATTATAAATGTATTTGGTAAAAATATTGGTAAATAGTGACACCTACATCTCAGTGTAGTTGAAAGAGTGGAGGAGGGCAAGGTGACCAGTGATGGTACAGAGCACCTTCTGTTGAGAATTTAACATATCCCGGAACACCATAGGCAACCCATGGTATTGTTTTGAAGAAATTTAAGCATCCTGTGTATCATCTTGCAGGTGAGGGATTCCATGTTGGAAGTAGGTGGAAGTTTGCCTGTTTTCAGAATTAGAGATGGAAATTTTATAATCAAACAAACTATGAGAAATAAAGAGTAAGGACAGGTGAGGAGAGGGCTAGAGGATTTCAGAGTCTAGAGAATTCTTTATAAAGGGTTAAGTGAGTTACACTAGGTGCATCAACATTGCAAAATGATTAAGTTAAGAGCCTCTTCAATTCCTGTCTCTGCCATCATTAACCATAGTCCTGTTGCTGCCTCTAGACATTCATCTAGGTGTAAAATAGTGTGCCCCGCTGTTACAGAGCTGAGGCCTTCCGAGAAACTGAGGGGCAACTGAAGACCCCCCTTCAAGCCTGATTCTTTGGATCAAATCAGAAAGTTTTCAGATATGTTGCTCAGAGTAACAGGAATGAAGTGTATTGAAGGGATAGGAAAAGGGAAAGGGGACATTCTCAAGGGAAAGAGTGGGTCCTCTCAGAGAGGAGAGGGACAAAGTGCCTCACTCACACTCCAGTTTTATTGGGGATCCCAGAGAAGTTTCCAGAGAGTCCTGCCCAGGTCCACCTCTTGACTTTTGACTGACAGCAGGGTGATATCAAACTTTCAAGTCCCCACTGCTGTGACAACTCTGGGTCACCATGGCTGATGCTGACCAGTTTTAATTGGATTCTTAACCATAGATTCTTGCAAATTTCAGTGTTAGGAGGAATCATCCTTATCTCCCTGAGCTTCAGAATCTCTTCACAAAAGTTTCCTGGGTTCCTCTTGTTGAAATTATCTCAGGCTTGCATTTCTTCTGCAGAAAACAGGTAGATTGCTGAGGAATGTGACATTTTCTGTCCACTTAGGCCAGGAGGGCTGCAGATAAATTGCTTCTTGGAAAAGAAAGCATGTGGAGGTAAGCACTGTGGGCCCAATTTATAGCATTATTCTCTTAACCTCGTGTTCCCATCATCCTCATCTGTCTGTCCCCTAACACCTCCTTGAGTAGTTGGCACTGAGTCCAGCACCTAACATGTGGCAAGCATTTACAAATTATAGCTTCTAAGTAGACCTGAACTGACTTGATAAGTGAGCAACTAATCTGTTCTGAAATTAATTCAAGATTAAAACTTGACATCTTGTCATTCAAATATTAGGTCTGATTAAAGTTTTTCCCACTGTAATTTTGATTGAACTTCTTCATTGTTGATCCTAATGCTCCCTGAAATAGAACCATTTTATACAAAAATTTCAGGCAAGATAGTTGCTGCCGTGTGGAGTCAAGGAAAGAGCCTTCATTATGCACCCCCAGAATTTAAACAAGATTTCATACTGCAATCATACAGGTAGTATTTCTCATATTTCAGACACATAGAAGCCATAATAGAAAAAGTAACTTTAATTTTAATTTTTTTTCTGTTCAACAGTTAGGTCCTAGCTGCCCTCTGACCCAGGGAAGGCAGACAGAAAGTCAAAAATAAATGAATTTCTTGGCTTTTTCTAAAATTCTAAGCCTTAAGGGCAATGGGGTTAGTTCTGAGCTACTGAGAGGGGGAGGCAGTTGGGGTGATGAGTGGCAAGTGAGGGCAACGGTGAGATGAGTGGATTGTGGAGGGGGATTGCACTTGAATTTGAACTCTGCTTTCCAATCTTGGATTCCTGGGACTATCAAGACTGCAGACAGGGTTGCAAGATCATAATTTGTTTAAAGACTAGTCTACCTTCACAGGACTTGTAGAGAATATGCAGCTTTGAAATAAGAAACTCATGGCTGACTGAGGTCCAGGATCAACAGCAAGCATAGAAAAACTCATTGCTATAAATAGTCCCCATTGTCTGCCTTTCTCTAATTTGTCCTCTTCTCTATTTCTTGCTCAAGTCAGCTGATGACTTTTCACAAAAGGGAAACTCTCAGGCACTTTTGAGGAAAGCAGAAGGGTATGCCCCGTGACCCCCTTCTAAGAGTAAGAAGCTGGTGTTCCTGGAGTTCTGGAGTATTTGTAATTGCACGGCTTGAGGGCTGCTCCCTGATATCACTGACTGACTTCTGAGAAGTGTGACTGAGGTGATGGAATGGAATAATAATCTGGATTCACTGCATTCCTGGGAGGTGGTTTTTGCATTGTGTTTGCTCTGTATAGATCCAGGTTTCTGTCAATGCAGAGAGGGAAATTGTGTGAGGACCTCTTGCCACTACTGGGAGCTGTTATTGACCAATGGTAGCTAGTTGTTATATCAGAAATTCTGTGAGCCAGTTGTTAAACAGAACCATTAAAATTTAAAGTAAATGAACATGCACTTAAAGTATATTAAAATACTCAAAACACCACTTTTATTATTTTATCACATTTTTCCATTATCTATACTCTTGATATTAATTATATACATGTTAACTATAGGACAATACAATTAATTAATGGTATGCTACTGCCTCTCTCTCACATCAATTTGATCATCAGTGAAATTGACCAAGTTGGGATTATTTATGCACTACAGAAACAAGCAAAACCTACAAAATAGAACTTTGTCCCCACTAGAGAACTAGTTGAAAATAACCAGGAGGCTCAACCTAGTCTTGGGAGTTTGAAAAATCTTAAGGAAGACCAGTCCTGAATCCCAGTCTGTGAACTATGGTACAAAGGTAGATACTGGGGACTTGGGCTTGGAACTCCCAGGATCAGATGGGGACTGGAATGGCAACCCAATTGTGTCTTCCTGCTCCAGATTCATATGTTGAAGCTCTTCCCACCAATGAGATGGTATTTGAAAATGAGGCTTCTGGGAGGTATATAAGTTCTTTTATATTATCATGACAAAATACCTGAGACAGGCTAACTTTATGAGAGACACAGAGAGGGGGGGGGAGAATGTTCTAGCTTAGTTTTAGATGCCAGGAGTCCAAATGGCTGTGACGAGGGCTCAACTTTGGTTGCATCAGTTTACGGCTGATGGCAATGGTAGGAATGAGTGCGAAAGTGAGCAATTACATCTCAAACAGGAAGCAGAGAGACAAGGTAGGGCCTGGCTCAGGCTTATTTAACAATCCTCCCACAAGAACTAACCAGAATCCTATGAAAAATACCTCAATCCCTTCAAGGGCACACTCCCAGGAACCCATGGGCCTGCCACTAGGCCCTACCTCTTAGAGTCAAGTCTCCATCCCATAATGTTTTAGGTGACCAAACAAAACCCCAGCCATAATGGGAGATAATTAGGTTTAAATGAGACTCTGGGATGGTACGAGTGCCCTTAGAAGAAGAGACAATAGAGAGCTCACTTGCTCTTTCTTCACCATGTGAGGATAGACCAAGAAGGTGACTCTCTGTAATCAAGGGATCAAGCCCTCACCAGAAACCAGACACTTCAGGGTCTTGATCTGGGACTTTCTAGCCTTCCACACTGTGAGAAATAAGTTGGTAGTTTCACCATTCCGTCTGTGGTATTTTGTCATAGCAATCTGGCTCACTAAGTCTTTGGGTGAGGGGCATGAAGACACCATAGGGCGGGTGACCAGGCCAAACAGGGGAGTTCAGGGAGAGGCAAGGGGCCTGCCAATCAAGGCATCTGAACAAGAACACTGGCACCATACAGAACCCACAGGGGGGGAATAGGCAGCTAATATTTTCTGATTCCAGCCAGTGTCAGCGAGAGTCCAGTCAAGAGAAAGAAATCACACCATTTTGCTTACGGAGAGAGGATGTAACACCAAGAATTATTTTCTAGATATAAAGTTGCTATCCAGTTAAGTGAGAGGCAGATTATAATTCTAAGGTTTCAAGATGTCACAACTGTAGCATGACAATCTTTTCCAGGGTTGAGGGTACAGATGGAAGAGACTGGTATTTTTTAAACTTAGAGGAGGAGTCCTGTGAAAGTAAAACTCAGACCCTTTAGGCATGATCTTGTTTGATCGCAGCTGGAATCTCTCTGGACAGGGGAGAGCAATCAGTGGTATTTTTGTAAATACTGGAAAAACTGGATTCAGCTGTTGCCACAGGGTGAAGCTGCCAATGCCTAGTGAAGAAGCAAAGCTACCCAGGCTGCTAAGAGCCTGAAAGAAAACAGGAAACAAAGGAGTAAGTCCCTTCTATCATGGCAGCCCCACAATCTCCCTCCAGCGCCCCCTCTTGGCAAGGCCTAGCAAGACACCAAGTGGAAATGTGATTTGCTGACCACTCAGGCAATTGGAGCCCTTGGAAGGCTGCCCCCTAGAATGAGGGACATGGCCAGGTCCAGATGTGGGTGGGAGCCTGAAGCTGCATAACAGACAGGGCTTCCTTCCTGCCAAGTCTGAAACTGAAAGAAAAGTGGCCTCACTGCCACCTTGCCAAAGCACTGTGTCGACTCTTCCAACCTCAATTAAAAAAGAAGAGAAGAATGTTTCAGCTTTTTCAAAGGTTGAAATATTAAGGGATGGTGTTTGGAAGATAGGATTCTGGGGGAAAAAATACTGTGGATGTCTGTGACAGAAGGATCTGACACCAAGTGAAAACCTTGAGAGGAAGCCCATGTTCCATCAGCATCTATTTAATTGGTTCATTTAAAACAGGTATTTGTTAAGCTATTTTGCATTAGGCAGAAATTTAGTCATCTTATGTACTGGGCATTTTTACATGTATTTTAAGTTTCATACTTTTCTCTTATTTCTTAGATGACCTCCTTTCTAATAAGTGTTGAAAAATCCATCTCTCTGCCTTGGCATCCAGTGATTATCAATGAAAACTTAGGAGGTCACCTTTTCTGATGACAGTACCTCCTTCAGTAGAGAAAAAAAAAAGTATCCTCTTGGAAAGTGTCTTAGCAACTGAATCTCAACAGCTACAATCTGCTGCTCTCTTCTTTCAGGAGGACCAGTCTCCCAGGTTAAATGTTAAAGGATGAAATGGTGAGGCAGACACAGTCACTACCTAGAAGAGGTGATAATTTAATTGAGGAGGGAGGAACACAACAAAGACAGTACTGGGGGAAGGACTTGGAGAAGTACTTGTAGAAGTGGCAATTCTGCCTACAAGTATGTTAGGGGGCTGGAAATAGTTGAAGAGTGGGAAGTCTTCAGAGAGAAGGGAACATATATGGTAGGCCCTGAAGAATAAGTGGGAGCTTGCTAGGGAGAGCAGGGAGAATATTCCAGGCAAGGAGAGCTCTTGTTGTGAAAGAAGAGGAGTAACAGGGAGAGGCTGGAGAGACAGCTCTGCTGGTAAGAGGAGGCCAGGTCAGGAAAGCATCTTATGTGTCCTATTTGACATTTATTCTGGAAGTGATGCGGAATCATCAGAAGATGTATATGCAGCAGCTATGCAGGTTCCAGAATCTCAGCTGTCCATCTGCCAAATCATACTTGAAAACAAAACACTTCAGAAAAACTCCAAATCCTGACAAGCCCAGACCCCTGTATACCTGCATACCTCGGCTCTAGCTCATCTACTTTGCAGGCACCAGCTAGGGATTAACACATCTGCCTCTCATGCTATGGTTGGCTGGCAATGACCCACACCATCTTTTCTCTAAGAGCACACACTTCCTAGTCGGCAAGGCTCATTGAACAAAAACATTTGCAAAGGCTTAGAAACAAGAACTGCTGATAAGTGGAGAACCACATGGCTGTCACTGATACTGTTGTAAACACTATAAGCTGCAGCTCAGAGCGAGGCCCCCAACTAGCCTCCTCCTCCGTCTGCATTGAGTTGTATTAATTAATTACTGTATAACAAACAACTTAAATGCAAAAAGAGCTTAAAACCACCAAGAATTGTGATTTCTCAGGCATCTGCAGTGGGGTTGGGGTGGCTCTGATTCATGTGTTTCTGGTACTCTTTCTAGAACCAATGGGCTAGCCTGGACGTGTTCTTCTCAAAAATATGGCTTAAGAACAAGAGGGTGAGTAGAATACCCATAGGGTCTAGGCTTGAAACCACTCACTATCTCTTCCATTCATATGTTATGTGAAATCCAAAAGAAAATTATGATGAACAGCAACATTTAAAGAACATTTCAGAGTGGAGGGGGACACTTGGAGGTATGAAGACATCAAGTCTAGGAAATTGATCTGTTGAACTGGGCCTGAATGGAAACTTTTCAACTGGACTAAGTCTACAAACAGCCAGTAACATCTTTTAATGAATGTTACAGCAGCAACTGTCACAATTGACCTCTATGTGGACATCATAATTGGACATTACTATGCCTAGCTTAGTGATGCAGAGCCTAGTATTATAATGGCTTTTCTGCACCAATTACCTTCTTTTCCATGCATCTTGTGGCATTTCCTTTTTCTTCTCCATTCCTTCAACATCCTGTGCATTTGAAACTTCTTAAGTGCAGTCATTCAGACCTGAGTCTGTTTCCCAAATTGCATTTTCTTAAACTTGAGTAAAGTTTTTATAGTCTCTGAGCTTAAATTGATTGACAGTTATTGGCCAAAGTCATTTTTATGGCCCACCATGAGACCATCAAAGAGGTGGATTTATGGAGAGAAGAGGAATTAGAGCCAGTAATACAATCAATGATGATATTGTCTTCTTCTGACTCCTTCTTTGTCATTTTGATGGGTCACAACTGAGATGGAAACTCAGATTTCAAAAGTGAATTGATGGTTCTCTACAGTGTCAACCTGTTTGAACATATTTCCCAGAATTCCTATCCCTGTTCCTAGTGTTGTAGGAAACATGAAAGAAATTTGTTCTCATTTGGAAGGGCAGTGTAGGATCATGGGGCACTTGTGGATCATGATTTGGTTTGCATGGGGCAGCACCCAAGCCTTGTCTTTTCCAGCTTGTGTTAGATATCCTCCATCAACCTCTCTGAATCTTGTCCAAGTTATGCATGATAGAAAGCACCAGTATGACCTACTTTATTAAGTCTGGAAGCACAAGTGTGTACCGGTTCATTTTCATGGGTTCCAGTTTGTCTTTGCTCCCTCAGTTTATGTCCATCTTTCTTTCTGATTGACCACTGGAAGATAGATTATGGAGGCAAAATTCATTTATTTTTTCATTCATGTTTTCATTATTTATTCATAGATTTACTGAACATTGGCTATTTGATTATCTCCCTGCTCTGAATATAAATGTCTATAACATGACTTCTATACAGTAGGGTTGTGCCCTGGAGATGCTTATGGTCCACTGACAGGGAAGGAATAAATAAAGGATTATAGGGAAATACAGTGACTTTTATTATAAAGAAGCACTGAGTGCCTTACAGATAGAAATGCAGAGTACCTCAAGTTGCTTGGGGAAATTAAAGATTGTCCCAAGAGGTATCAGATGAACTGAGGTTTGAGGGATGAGTGGGTTTTCATCAGTTGGACAGATGGAGAAAGGCTTCAGGAATGTTATCATTATACCTGGGGATGGGGATCCATTGCTGATATGCTTTTAAGTGTTTGACTAATGGCAGGAAAATGATACCATGCTTCCTTGCAAAAGTCTTTATTCAAGTTATGACTTCCAGTGTCTTTGAAGAATGTTTGGGATGATTTAGCAAGAACATGTGTGCTTCTACACCCCCATTGTGTAGATAAATCCCTTTTTCTTCATTTCCTATTTACAATCTAGAGTGTCCTATGGGAACAGAAAGAAATGTCAGGTATTGAAACCACAATGGCGACAGTATCACAGTCATTGCGGATTATAGATCCAAGGGATCCTGATCCATATATCCCTTGGCCACCAGTGTGGAACAGTAGCAACTGTGAGACTTGTGCTACCTGACATCTGAGTACTTCCTTCAGAAAGCATGACTACCCTACTATCCTGGGACATGCTTTCTGGCAGGATACCAGAACCTCCATCTCCACACAACTGGTCATTCATTAATCAAGTTTTCTCTCTTATATTCAACAATTCTTGTCTATTTTGGCATTTTCCTCCACTCCTCACAGCTATCCTCCACCATGGATACTCTCACCATGCTATTAGAGTCAGCCCCCACCAAAGAATGCAGAGAATGCTCTGAGCCCATCTTGAAGACATACTCATGAATTTGTTTTGGCTTTTACTCCTGTTTTTCATTTTTTTCTCTCTTTCTGGCAGTATAATTTGGACAAATTATTTAAATTATTTGAATTTAAATTCAACTTTCTTATGTTAGGATATAATATTTGTATAACAATTATGCTTATATCATTGGTTTGTTGGTAGGATGATAAAAGTTAATAAACATAATGTGTTTAGAACAGGGTCTGGCTTATCTGGTGAAGTATTTATAAATATTAGTAGTTACTGTCAAACTCTTCTCATCGCCATCACTTTTTGTCCTCTTGTTTACTGTGTTCATTGACATCGCTGGCCCATAACAATGGAACACCACTGACAAAGCAGTAAATAACTATAGATATAAAAGAATGCAATCTCTTCTAGTCCTGAAATACAATCTGTCTGGTGAGAAAAAAAAGGACTAATTAACTTCAGGGAATAAGCTGTGATGCCATTCTAGTTTCCTGGGGAAGCACCTGTTATATTTTTTAATTGGTGACTTCTCTTATCTCCCTTGTCCTCTCCAAGATGTACTGCACTTGTAGAAGTTCTTAGAGACCAAATATTCTGTGAACATAAAATATTATGGCATCAATAATGGCTCTAACCTAGAAGGAAACAATCAATGTGAAAGCTAGTATTAAATCAGAGCTATGTGACTGAAGGTGAAACAGAAAAGAGTCTATAAACTGTCAACATAATGGGTTTAAGCAAAAGAGAAACCACACGATGATAAAGCTTATCATGATGCAGAGGTTGAACTGTGGAGAGACAGTAAGAGAGAGAGTTTAAGAAAAGAGAGAGAGAGAGAGAGAGAGAGAGAGAGAGAGAGTGAGTTTTACTGATGATGAGGCAAAGCATTTGCTAAGATGGATGGGGGGGAAGCAGGAGGAAGCAGCAAGAAGTGTTTAAGTGAGAACTGAAAATTTCAAAGTCATTTGTGGAAGTGTAAAAGGAGAAGGAAGCCATGGATTTCCTAGAACTCAAGCTGAGAGGAATGAGCAACAAAAGTACAGGCAAACAGAGGAAGGCAGAGAGGAGATCAGATTGGAGGCAGCCTCAGATCCACAGGGAGGTTTAAAAGTGAAAAGCGCAAAGTAAAATTAGCATAGACAGCCAGCTCTGAAATTTCAAAGGCTAAGGTGCTTCAGAGACAAAGGAAGATGGCTTTAAGAATCCATGAAAGAAAAAGCATATGGTGGAGAGAAGGATTTGTAAATAAATAAAGTTATGAAAAGAACTGAGAAATAATGGTTTCACTCAACAATATTTATTGAGTGCCGATATTGGGCCATATGTTGAGATCTATGCTGGAGCCGGAGAGATTAAACAGCAATGACACCCACCATCATCATCATGATTATGGTCCTCAAAGATGGGCTATGGCTAGTGATGCACAGCCAAAACCATCTACTTTTCCATTGGTTTTGCAAACAATATTTTATTTGATCTTCACAATAGCCCTGTGGGCATAGAGGGCAGATATTATTATTTTAATTTCACACACGAAGCAGTGCAAGCTCAAGGCGATGAGGCTAAGGTCCATTTGGCACCAAGGCCAAATGCACAGTAGGAGTGGAGACCCAGCCTCCTGAGTCCTGATCCTGTCTGGTCCACAAGGCTACACTGTAATGGGCTACATTTGTGCTGATTAAATCTGGACTATTTTCTGAGATGCTTATGAATCTGTATTTCTTTCTTTTTTTAACTTCTAAAATATTATTCTTCTAAGAAGCCTGAGGCATTTTACACATTTTACATTCTGATTCATTCAATCCTCCTTGGGAAACAAAGAATGACAGATAATTCCCAACTGGTAGGTGCTTAATGGAAAAAAAACAGAAATGCAACAATTTACATTTCCTTATAAGAAAAAGCTTCCTACCTCCTGGTAGGAAAGCAAATGTAAATTAGTAATGAAATGAGGTTAGAAACAATAATGAATCCAGAACATAATGAAAGAGTCCCCAAGAAAAACTGGAAATATTTGTTTTCAAAGCTATTTGCTCAAATGGTCCCAAGGACAAGAACATAAGCACCAGACCTGACCACAAGGAGAAGTCAAATAAACAGGATCAGGGGAACGGCCAGGCTGGACATCATTCTGAAAAACCGGTCTTCACAATATGGCCAGTGTTTTCTCTTCTTGTAATCGCATTTCTCATGTCATGTATAAATTAATTGATATGGTGTGTCACAAGCTCATATTTTCAAGGTTCTATGTTTGTGAGTGTTGCCCTCCTAAATGCATGTTTGTTTTCACATGATTTAGTCTGCAATTTGTTAGAAGAACTAGATGTTTTGTTTTCAGAAAAGAAAGCAACACAAACCTTAATATAAAATACCTTCATTTTCTAAAAGCTCCTGCTTTGGCTGTCTTCATTTACTTGCAGGGTCAGTATGATCTCAATTCCTTCTTCCCTCCTCTCCTTCACCAATCATCCATCCCTTCCTTTGTGGGGAGCCTGGGATCTTTGGATTTCTGCCCTGTTCTTCTGTGTCTGTGGAGAGGCATACGGTCTTGGATCAATGGACAGTTGGGAACATGGTTTAGTGGTAAGGGAAAAAGACATGAATTTAAGCTGGGCTCTTTAGTTTTAATTTTCAATGAATACATGGGAGTAAAGAAACTTCCAGATTTTCCTTCTGAATGACAGAGATTTCGGACAGTGAGGCTGAAAAGAACAAAAATTCCTTCGCTAACTTTATTTCCAAAGAGTCTGCCCAATTTCTAAGTGTCTCTGTGATTCTGGATTCCATCCAGGCCTCAATATGGCACCTCCAGGCTAAAAAAGAAAAAGGAAATTTCAGTGGCAGGCTTGTCCCAAAGGGGAAGGAGTTCCAGAAATGTGACAAGATTTCTGACAAGTTCCTTGGGAAGAATGTAAGAACTTTGAACATGTCTGTAATAAGCTTACAAAGGAAGGATTTGAATGTCTAATTGCTTTTGGCCTTGGTAGGGTTTAGGTCCAAATGTGCAGAGGCAGGTGGCAAAATCCCACCTTCACGACCTTCTCATTCCTTCACTGCAAAGGCTTGGTCGCTTTGGACAATTCCATAGCACTGTATCTCGGAGAGAAAGAGCAGCAGAGAAGGGGAGGGATGTGGAAGGGCTGGAGCCCTGGAAAAATAGAGTGTGTTGCTGAAAGCACTGTGGCCTCACTGACAGCTTATTCAGAACAAAGTGTTTATAAATAACTACACTTTGCCTAGTGCACATAATTGGTGGACAAAGATGGAGAGCCTGTCACTGCTGGAAACAATGCCACTTAGCTGAGTTGTCTGAACCTGATTGAGGGAGCACATGGACCCTTGAAAGAGACAGGTAACAAGCTTGACTCTCAGATATATGCTTCCTTCCCGTAGCCGCTCCGACTGGCCGGAGGGAGAATCTCAGTGACCACCTGGAGCTCTGGGAGTCTCCTGCCAGTCATTCTTCAACTTCAGCTGGGAACAAATGGTTCCTTCTAAAACTAGAAGGGTTCAAAGGGAGCAAGAATTTGGGCACACAGCACTGCTCAGAGCCACACAATTCTCCAATGGAAATCTATATTTATCGTTCTCTGATTTGAAAGGTAAAATAATCCATCTCTTCTTTTCCTTAGCGTGAGGGTTAATCTGGATTGTCAACTTGATTGGATTGAGAGACATCCAGGAAATGCTAAGATTAAGAGACCTCTGCCTGTGTCTATGAGGGTGACTCCAGAGAGGTTGGCGTGTAGAACAGCAAACTGAGGGGGGAGACCCATCCTGAACATAGGGGGCACAGTGAATAGGCTGGAGACCCAGATGGAACCAAAGGCAGAAGAAAGAAGCTGAGGCAGATGGGAATTCCATTCTCCTTGAGAATTGCTGCTCCCATTGCCAGAGAACACCAGACACAAACTCCTTCACTCTACCAACATGAACACTCACCAGCTCTTCTTCTGGAAGCTTCCAGGTCTTTTGTCTCAGATTCAGGCTGAATCTTTGGTCCCTGTGTTCTGAGGTTCCAGCTTCTTGGACTTGAACAGCTGTTGGTTCTTCTAGTTCTGCAGCCTGCAGACTCTGTTGTGGGACAATTTGGCTACTCAGGTGAGCCACTAACTCTTCTTTCATAATCACACATGCATAACCATTGGTTCTGTGCCTCTAGAGAACACTTGGGAAACACGTTTAATTCTTTCCTAGAGCAACAGGACATTTCTGTGTGTATTTACTCAATGGCCAGCATCTGGTGAAGATGAGAGAGGATCTAGGTTTGGGAAACAAATAGAGTCAAACATCATTACCTGCCTTCCCCAGACCACAAGTTAGGGCTACAGAGTTCAATTGAGTTATGTGGTGAAGTAGAAGGTGAGCAAAATCGTTGCCATTAACCAATACACTGGTATCTAGAAAATCCCCTTGACTGAGAAGAAAACCCAGGGATGAGCAGGAGAAGACAGGAAAAGAAAATGAGAAATACTGTGCCCATGATGTAGTAGATGCTTCTTGCTCCCCACAGACACAGCATTCTTTCCCCCTGCTGCCTGGAGTGTCTCCTGCTGACTGCTAACATCTGAATGGCTCTAGGGGAATTGCCCTCACACTAAGAAAGATGCCTCACCCAAGGCCAAACCTATTCTTGGGGCAGCCTCCATCTAGCAGCTACCAATGTGGGGGTCCAAGGCTAGCACCATTGCTTTCATTCAGATCAACCCTGGAGAGCCGATACAGCTCTAGGTCTCTATGCAACTGGCTGAGGACTTTATTGAGACTGCATTGCCATCCCCCTCCTCCCTCCAGGCAGTGACACCTCCAGCCTCTTGTGACTCTCACATGCACAGGCACAGGCCATCTTTGCTTCAGCTGAGCACCAGATGAAATAGTTGGCTTGAGGTAAGGATCCAATAATATAAGACACATAGTCATCTTCACTAGGGAAAGGTGTTTGTAGGAGCCCATCCTGATCCAAAGGACAAAATATTTCAATCTTCCAAATAATGCTGGCGTCTTGCACTACAAAATATAATATGTGTGATGTCTTCATGGCAGGGGAGTGGTATGGACAGGTATGTATACTTAAATTCATGGAACTTAAAAAGATATATGGTGTGATTCTAATATAGATTGTATTTCCAACATATGTGTGTGTCACCGTCACTGGACTGTGAAGTCAATGAGAGAAGGGATTGTGACTTATTTTATATCTTGGCATTCGTGTCTGAGATCAGGGTTGGGCACACACAGTTGTTCAATATTTGAAGTGAGGGCTGGGGATGTGGCTCAAGCGGTAGCGCGCTCGCCTGGCATGCGTGCGGCCCGGGTTCGATCCTCAGCACCACATACCAACAAAGATGTTGTGTCCGCCGAGAACTAAAAAATAAATATTAAAAATCTCTCTCTCTCTCTCTCTCTCTCTCTCTCTCTCTCTCTCTCTCTCCTCTCTCACTCTCTCTTTAAAAAAAAATATTTGAAGTGAACCTAAAGACAGCTCTTTTTCCTTGTTTATTCTTGAACCTCAGTGACCTTTCCAATTACCTTCCTTTGACCGAATCTTCTCCAGGTCAGGGACCATTCGCATCCTCCACGGGGCTATAGGCATTCATTATTTTAACAGTTACTTTTCAGGCATCTCTGATCTTTGTCTTCATGGAACTTACATCCTAGCAGAGACTACAGAAAAAGTATTGCTGTATAGTCACAGTAGTGGTAATCCCTCTAAATGTATGCAGCCCTTGTAAGGAGAGGTTAAAAGAGTGAGACTTGAGTGAATCTGGGAGCTCATCAAAGGCTTATCTTGAGGAATGACTCTTGAGGCTGAAGAGTGAGTAGCATCAGCCTGAGGGGAGGGGGAGAGGGGGAAAAAAAAGCATTCCAATCACGTGTGCACTTTGGGAACCTAGGTATGTGTCCAGGGCATAGGAAATACAGAGGATTCGGCTTCAGGATGCACTGAGATGGGAAAAAGACCACTCAAACAGATCATGCTTTTGGATTTTATTCCAAGGTCAGAGGTGAGTCACTGAAAGATCTTAAACAAGAGATAGGTTCTTAAAGTATTAGGGTTTTTTTTGCTCTTATATTAGCAGGGTCGAGAAGAGATCTGAAGACTAATTAACAGGCTACTGAAGTTGTCTTAAGAGAAAGCTGAAGTAACTTGAAAGAGAGTGGACTTTTTTAGAACTATTGAGAAGTATGTAAGTGAGGATTCGGAGCCTGATTGGACTGGAGAGGAATAATTTGAAGGTAAACACAACTGAATCCACTGTCCCTCAAGTAATTGTGAACTTCCAACACAGAAGTTCTTGTGGAAATGATACTATTTTACCATCCAAGGAACAAGCATACATTTTTTTTTCATCTGAAAAGCATTCTTTACAATGAGATAGACTTCAGATTTGGAGTGTCTTACAGGGCTTGGATTCACATAAGGGTGAACAACAACAACAACAATAGCCTGTTGGGTACAAGAATATTATTGTGTTGGCTTATGTTCTATTGAGGCATGGACCTTATGTGACATAGCTACATTTTTGCCATATAAAAGAGAGCGCAACCTCCTTCTCATATTACTGGCTAGAGCCACAGAAGTTAGCTGGAGAATGGCAAGCTTTCAGTTCTAATTTTTCATTTCAGAAATGATTCAGCTCTTGTCTTGCTTTGGTGTCACTTAAATTATGAAAGTCAAGAGGAGCAAGAATGAAATTCTACTCCCTGTCATTGAAATTCTTAACCCTTTACCACCCCAAATATACAACTTCCCTGGAAAGTGTTAGAAGCAGGTCCTGAAAGTTGCCACTCGATTTCTCTGTGACCACAGTGAGAGGAAACATATAGCACAAGATAAATATGAACAGGTTGACCACAGCTTCTTATTCCCAACCCTCTGCAATGAAGCTTTGACTTGGGTAATGCATATATTAATTTGACAAATGTTTATTGAACAAATTGTACACATGTGACAATTTATGAATCAGCACATAACATGTAGGAGTACAAGACTAAAAGGGAATAATCAATAACAACTGCAGGAACTTGCCTAGAGCTGCCCAGGAAAAGGGGGATAAAAATAAAAATAGCTGTAATTCTACAATCCTTCACTAAACAGCTGGCAATGTAAGAAGATGTTCAAAGGGAAATGCCCAAGTCCTGAAATGTAAGGCCTTGGAACCCTCAGCCTCAGTTTCTTCATCTGAAAACTGATCAAACTAATTGAATCGCCACAGCACATTCAAGTTCTATTTCTGGGATTCCTTATTTTACTGGGAGGTTTGTCTTTTTCTCATGACATATTAGGGCTCACATATTCCAGGGAATCTACCTCACTGAGAGGCAAAACTGCTTTGGGCCTTTTTTAACCCATTACCTCCAATCCCCAGAAGTTTTTGGTAAAGACTTCACAATAAATGAAATCACACTGCTCAAAGTAAAGAGAAAAAGTATTGTTTCTTTCTATTTTAATCAAAACACAACTTCATAAGGATATGGTTTAGAAACAATGACTTAAAGTTGAAGTCCTTGCAAGCAATCTTTTCGCAAGAGTACACACGATAAAGAGGTGATAATTGAGTCAAGGAAAAATTCTGTCATTCCTTCTGAGGACATTGCTGACACAGCTAGAGCAAACCTGGGAGGCACACAGTAAATGCCCATCAACCATGAAGAATGAAACTCTTCAGGAACAACAAGGAATGAACCTGCACTTCCTCTGCTGGCAAAACGTGGGGCGTGGCCTGGAGTGACCTACTCTCCCAGTGGGGTGGGGACCTGCCTAGAGAAAGTGCACATGGGACACCAAATCCAAGGGCAAGTCCCGGTTGTAATTGTTTCTTAGAGCAAGTTTCCAGAAAGGAGTTAAAAGAAAGCATTCCTGATTTTCCATTCCTCAGTGCTTTGGAATTGACTTTTCCTCATTTGCACCAGATGCTTAAACCCCAAGACTGATTTTCATGACATCATGTTAAATTAACCTCTCATGTAAGGAGACCACTTTCTGTAATGCAAAGATTGGAAGCAAACAAAACAGAACCAATATTTCTGTGGCTATATGTAGGCCAGGACTTAGCTTCCACCATAGGCCCATCTGCCTCAGGACTGAATCTTATCTGATCATTTCCATGGCAACAGCTGTGGGATTAGAATAGGATGAAGGTTTAGGAAGAGTCGCTGGAATTCAGGCCTAGACAGTGAGGATTATTTAACTACACACTTGTGTTGCCATGGAGACGAAAATTTACAAATCAGGCAGGATTTTTGTTGCTCAGTAGCGCAGTATTATATTCTTAGGGCTGCTTCAAATCCCTCAATTCCATCTTCTCTCCCTTCGGGGGGGAAATATCCCACTGGACACAATTTAATTATTCCCCAATACTTTCTATTTTCATTTTTAGGGCAGAAATATAGATAGGCTAAAACCTAAGTAATTGTTAGGACCTAAATACTAAGTAATTGTTCTTAGCATGCATTTCAGGTTTTTTTGTTTTTAAGTGAAATTTGGCTTAAAGAAAAAGAATCTCAAACGTGATAGGGAGCATACTCATGCAGAGTCAATTAAACCTCATACGAATCCAAACCAAAATTATGCTGATTAAAAATATTTATTATTATTATGATATTTAATATTTCTAGTAGCATCAAATATCCCCAGACTTCTAGTTCATTTTATAGCAAATTAATGTCAAGGAATCAGCAATAATTCGTGTTTAACCATGATTAGGATTAACAAACCACTTTCACCATTATGAATTCATTTCACACTTTAAATACATAAAATTTTTATGTAAAAATATTTAAAGAGTGGTTAAGAAAAGCAACAATCTTACATCACAGCTGAAGCCACATCCCTTCCAGTTATATCAGAGCATTTGCCATAAACAGAAAAACCCACAATATGATTCTAGCCATCTTTTTTGTTGTTTCCCTACAAACTCAAATACAGCCATTTAGGCCAGGGACGATGGTATACACTAGCAATCTCAGCAATTTGGGAGACTAAGCCAGGAGGATCACAAATTTGAGGCCAGCCTAGTGTTAGAAATATCCAGTTGCTCCAAAGTGGCTGGGAAAAGCAAGCTTTCACTCCCTCCAGAAGGAGCATGCTAGTAGAATCTGGCCAGCAAGGGGCCAGGGTGGGCAGTCCTCCTGTTTATATTTGTAAGGCAGCACTGCCCTTGACCCTGATTGGAGGAGCTCCGGGTTATAATCTATGCGATTAGGCTAATTTTAAAATTGAGGCAGGCAAAGGGAAGGGCTATAATTAAAATGGCTACAACTGGATACAATTAAGGCTCTACTCTGAAAATGGACCCCCAGACTTTTTATTTCTCCCACTGGGCCATTTAGTCAGACCCTCAGCAAGAACCCATCTCAAAATAAAAATAAATCGAACCGAGGATGTAGTTCATTCGTGAAGCACCCCTGGGTCAATCCTCAGTAGCACAAAAGAAAAAAAGTTATTTAATATTTTTCCCACCTGCACGTTCTCCCTCCCCACCTGGGTGCGTAAAAATACTCAAAGCCTCACACACAGCTACCACTGCCCTTTGAACTTATCATTCCACCAGCTACAGAAGTCAGTGCCTTCACAGGGAGTTGTCAGAAGTCAAGTGACTTTCCTCAAGGTGAAGCAGGAATACAAAGACAGACCTGGACCATCAGTCAGAGAATCATAAAGTCAGAACAGGAGCTGACATGGCCCTTTTTTGGTACACTGTTAATGGGCCATTTGCATTTTGATTGTGTCTCTGGCAGGAGTCATGGAGGCCTGGACTGCAGAGAACAAAGCAGAGCAAGCACCTTCTCCAGAGGAGCAAGGAATGCTGAGCCTGAAACAAGTCACTGCAGCATCTAGAGGACTTCAGCCTGAGCAGAGCTGGGGCATGGTCAGGGCTGGGGCGTGGTCAGGGGTGGGGCGTGGAGGTTTTGAAACATGCAGCTTTCTCAGCCCTGGAGAGTGGGCTTGGATGTGTGAGGGCATTATTTTGCAGGACTACCTGGTTGACCTTTATCAAGATTCAAGGGCACATGGCTTTTAATCCATGAAGGCTTCCTAATAATGATCCTGTGCCAATATGCAAAATTTTTAATTTTTTGTGTAGTTTGTAGTTGTGAAATATATAAAACAAAAACCACCCACATTTGGAGACAACCTGAGTATTTCTTAATAGGGAACTGGTGATAAAAAAATATGGCAGAAAATAGTCAACAAACATTGTGTTGCTATTATATAAATTAGAGTAGTCTATATATGCAAACATGAAATGATCTCCAAAATATAGCACTAAATGAGACGAATGAGATGCAGAATAGTGTGTGATCTAGTTTGTGCAAACATATAGACATCATAAAGACATAATATGTAAATAATTTCTAGAAGAATTCATAAAAAATGTTGACAGCAGTTACATCTAGAGAGAGACAGTGGTTCATAGAAAAGAGGGGAACATTTATTTGTCTTTTGACACTTTTTAGTACTCACACTTTTAAAAATGTGCAACATGTATTCTTTATTTGTAAAAATTAGTTTATTAGAAAATAATGGAAGGGAAGGGATTGAACAGGTGCAGCAGATGAAGAAAAGGTCAGGGAGGGTAAGGAAATAAAAGATAAAAAGGAAAGAGAAACAAAGGACTCTTCAATTGGCAGGAGTAAAATGATCTTTATAGGAAATTTTAAAAATTAAACAGCTTTGTTGACATATAATTTACATACCATAAAATTCCATACCATCTTAGAGTGTAGAGTTGCATGGTTTTTAAGTATATTTATAAAATTATGCAATCATCACCATAATCTAATTTGAGAACATTTGCATCACTTGGAAAGAAACCTCTTACCCATTAGCAGTCGCCCCTCATTCTCTGCTCCCTTTACACTTATTCCTTGGCAATAAGTAATTTGCCTTCTGTCTCTATAGATTTGCTTATTCTGTACATTTCATATAATAGGATTTATACAGTGTGCGGTCTGTTTTGACTGACCTTGTTCACATAGCATAATGTTTTAAAATTCACCCATGTCATTCATACCATGTATGAGTACTTCACTTCTTTTTATTGCTTAATAATATTCTACCATATAAACTTACCACCTTAGGCTCCATTCATAAATTGATAGACTTTGCATGGGTCCCATTTGTGTACTACCACAAATAATGAACATTCATATCAAATCAAATTTTTATTTATATGTTTTGTTTTGCTGTTTTTTTTTTCTCTTGGGTAGATACCTAGAAATGGCTAGATAAAAAGATGTCTATCCTGAATGAAGCAAGATGAAATCTTAGAGTAGTTTTGATTTGCATTTCTCTAATTGCTAGAGATGTTGAATATTTTTTTTCATATATTCAATTGTATTTCTTCTGTGAAGTGTCTGTTCAATTCCTTAGCCCATTTATTGATTGGGTTATTTGTTTTTGTTTTTTTTTTTTGATGTTGAGTTTTTATATGTCCTGGAGATTAATGCTGTATCTGAGGTGCATGTGTTAAAGATTTTCTCCAATTCTGTTTCCTTTGCTGAGAAGAACCTTTTTAGTTTGAGTCCATTCCATTTATTGGTTCTTGATTTCACTTCTTATGTTTAGGCAATTATCAAGAATACAAGCAACAATAAATGTTGGCGAGGATATGGGGGAAAAGGTATACTCATAAATTGCTGATGGAATTGCAAATTGGTGCAACCATTATGGAAAGCCATATGGAGATTCCTACGAAAACTTGGAATGGAAGCACCATTAGATCCAGCTATCCCACTCCTTGGTTTATACCCAAAGGACTTAAAACCAGCATACTATAGTGATGTAGCCACAAAAATGTTTATAGTAACTCAATTCACAACACCCAAACTATGGAACCAATTTAGATATCGTTCAATAGATGAATGGATAAAGAAAATGTGGTGTATATACAGAATGTAATATTACTTCAACCTTAAAGAAGAATGAAATTATGGCATTTGCAGGTAAATGGATGTAGCTAGAGAATATCATGCTAAGAGAAATAAGCCAATCCCCCAAACCCAAAGGCCAAATATTTTCTCTGATATGCAGGTGCTAATTCACAATGGGGGGGGATGCTAGAGAAAAATAGAGGCACTTTGGTTTAGGAAGGGGAAGTGAAGGGAGGGGATGGGGTATAGGGGTGGTAAGGATAATAGGACGAATCAGACATTATTACTCTATGTTCATACAGGACTATCCAACCAGTGTGATTCTACATCATATACAGAAGAATGAACAGTTATACTCCATTTATGTATGATATATCAAAATGCATTCTACTAATTAGGAGAAATAAAAAATCTTTAAAAAAACATAAAATCAAGTTTATCTTTCTTTGCAATAAAACATTACTCTATTGGGGTTGGGGAGGTGTCTATCTAGGACCTTAAAAACCTGCCACAAAGCTTTCCAAAGAGAATGTTTTTGTTACATTTCTACCAGGTTTGTATGAGTTCTGGTTCTTTTCATGTATTTATTAACCTTTTGAACATCTTTAAGTCTGTTCAGATCCTCTACTCATTTTTAAAATGGGTTACTAATCTTTTTATTATTGACTTGTAAGAGTCTCTACATAAAATATCTATGACTTGCAAGTATTTTCTCCCATTCTATAAGTTGTCTTTTCACCTTCTCAATGTCATTATTTCTGAAACTTTTTGGCTTTGATGAAGTCTATTTATCATTTTTTCTTTATTATTTGTACTTTTGTGTCTTATCTAAGAAAATATTGCCTACCAAAGTCGAGGATATTTATGCATATGTTTGCTTATTTTAGTGTGTTTAACTTTTACATTGAGGCTTATGATCCATTTTGAATTAATTTTTGTTTACAGAGTAGGAGAGGGATCTAACTTCATTATTTTGCATAGATATACAGTTGTCTTTGCACTATTTGTTGAAAAGTCTCTTTTCCTTCCATTTACTAGTGAAGTCATCTATTCTTGGCCTTTTCTTTGTGGGTATTTTTTGGTTATTAATTCAAATCTACTTATTGTAGATCTATTCTGATTTTTTCTTCTTGAGTAGGTATGTAGAATTTTTATATGTAATTGCTTTTACTTCAAATGTGAAGTACTAAGGGATTTGGGGAAGTGAGGAAGGAAGAAGATTGGAGACTCAAAAGAATCCTAAATCTATGTTACACATTTGGGGAAAAAATTTTATTTTCTCTGATGTGTATGTCCCCAATCCTGTGTGTATAAGAATGAGGTAGTTGAAGTCCCTCATTAAAGCTAAAATTCAAGAAAATAAGAAACATGGGTTCTTCATTGCGTTTGCAGCCAGATGTATAGAGATTGCTCTGAAAGAATCCCCTTAAGAATGGGGGTAGCATTTAGAGAAGAAGGTTTTATTTACCTACTAAAAAGCAGGGAAACATATAAAAGCCCTCTACTTGCAGGAAGGCGGAAAAGAAGCAATCTTATTACAGATGTTTGGTAGATCAAACATTCATGAAAGCTAGCTGCTCTCAACTTCTTGCAGTTTTGCAGTCTTGAGAAATAGCCTCAGGAATATAAATAGTTATCCATACAGAAATATTTTTGATGAAACCCTGCTGTCATGAACAGCTTTGTGCAACTAACTACTAATATAGAGACTGAGAATACTTTTTAAGTGGTGCAGGAGCTGTGATTCAAAGAAAGTGATCTATTGTGAATCAATTTGCAATGTGGAATCTCATGGAATGCTGGATGAAATCGAAAGGCAGCTTGCATCTTGTTGGCAAGATAGAATAATGAGATTCGGCTATAGTCAGAGGCATTTCCCTGTCAGTTCCTTGAATAAGTGCTTGCTCATGCCCCTGTGGGGGCATTTGTCATGAGAGCCAGGCTCAGGCTACAATGACATCTATGTGTAGTTTGCTGGGGACATATCATGCCATACAACGGAAGATTCCATTTCATAATGGCTTATACATTTTCTCAACAAAACATTTTGGATATCATTATGAAGCCTAGAGAAAAGGCCCTCCTTAGATGTAGATGAGTGAACATTGCTGTCAATATTACAGTTTCCAGATCCCATCCAGATTAACAGCTGATGACATCATGTATCCCGTGGCTGACCCAGGGCACTCAGCAATAACAGGAAGGTACCTCTAGAAGACCTGGCATAGGGAAATTCCTTTTAACTGATCGGTTCCTGGTGCCATTTGAATAAAATAAAATGAAATTACATTTCCTTTTCTTCATTTCTTGTTCCATTTTCTTTGATCAGTCACTGTTGATCTCCCTTGTAAGTAAACACACTCTGAGTGTGGTAAGAAAAGCTTGTTGACCTCCCTTTGTGTGGTATAATTTGGTACCATACCACGGCGAATATTTTTAAAGAAAGTTTTATATGTGGTAGGGGGAGTGTTGGATGCCATGCAAAATTTTAGTAAGACCAGAGAAATAAATTCAAGCCATTTATTGTACAACACTGTGACTATAGTTAATCACAATGTGCTGTAATTCGGAAAATAACTAGTAGAGTAGATTTTAAGTATTCTCACTACCAAACAAAATGCAACTATGTTTAGCCATTCCACAGTTATTTTAAAACATCGTTGTGTACACAAAAAAGTAATAATTTTTTATTTGTCAATTAAATGAATAAATTTTTAAAAACATGCACTTGACTAAGCTGAGTGATCACCAACCAAGGTCTGTGGGAGCCTCAGAAAGATGGGATTATATTTTTCAGACAACAGCCTTCACCAGATGTCCATGACCCTGAGTGATTTCCATTGACTTAATTGTTAGGGAATCAGAGGGCACTGCTAGATCCCTAATTACTCTTCAGTATGGTTTCCATTAGTAATGCTTGTTTGTGGGTGCGTGTGTGTGTGTTTGTGTGTGTGTGTGTCTCAGAAAACAGGATAGGGAGAAAGACATCTGCTATAATTTGAGCTCTGTCCCCAAATTTATATTTTGGTGGAAGTGGTGATGCAGCCCAGTGGCAGGATGCTTTCCTGGCATGGGAGAAGGCCTGGATTCAATCTCCAGTGCTGCAAAAAAAAAAAAAAAAATTTAAATGTCTTATTTTGAGTCTAATCCCCAGTACCCCAGGATGGATTTCATTTGGAAAGAGGGTCATTGCAGATATAATAATTAAATGAGATAATTAAGGGGGCTTTAATCCATTGTAGCAAATGTTCTTCTTCAAGAAGAGGATATTTATTCACAGAGATAGGCACACCGAGATAGGAAAATGCTGTGAAGAGATGCAAAGACAGTCATCTACAAGCAAAGGCAGGATCTGGCTTCAGTTCTTTCCTTTAGCCCCCAGAAACAATCAACCTGTTGAAACGTTGATTTTGAATTTCCAGCTTCCTGGGCTGTGAGACTGAATTCCAATGGGGAGGCAGCCAGAGGCTTGTTTGGGGATTCTTCTTCCTGCCAAGGAGGGTGAAAGCCACCTGAGAAATTAAAGACTAGAAAAATTAGTGAAGAAGAACAACAACAAAAAAAAGAGTCAGAAAGGATAGATTCAAAAAGGTGGAGCCCCTGATAGTCCAATCCATGCAGGAGCTGGAGCTAGACAATTAGAAAATGGCTCCTGTGGTTTATTTAAGGAGGTACATCAAAGGCAGGGATAAAATTTCAGGGGTGGAGTCCTGCTCCCTGGTGTCTTGCAGTCAGCAGGTTGATTGGCATCTTGGTAGGTCACACCTGTCTCAGAGGGGCTGTGTGGTTACAGCAGGTCACCCCATCTCTGGTGCTGTGTGGGACAAGGCAGAGTGGAATAGAAATTCACAATGTGCCTGGGCAGTCAATCAGAGGAAATGTCCACTGGAAGTTCCCAGACACCAGATTATCCTGTTCACTAGGCTATGATGCACAACACAGCCCACACCCAGCCCATGGACGGCTTTCAAAAAATATATGGTTATTTTTTCCTCAGGTTGTGGTACTTTCTCAGGTTATGGCATCTCTCTGGAACTAATGTAACTTCTGGCGCCTTCTGTGCCCTGGTGTCCTTGTCTCTCACAGGAGAGAAGTATGGGAGCTAGCTCTCCTAGAAAAAAAAACTTTTCTTCTGGGAAAAATGGTTTGAATGCCAGCCACCATTTTCTGTACAAAACAAAGCACAGTATCTCTTGCCTCAAGCTGTCTGAGGACTGAAGTTCCATCTTTTTTGAAGCATGAAATCTATTTTCTCATTTTCCCAAAGTGTACTTGTGGCCTATCAGCCTCATGCAACACTGTGGAAAAGGAAAGCAGCAATTCCATGGTTACACGATCTTGGGAAATATTGCACAGGCGTTGTGGAGACCGAAGGCTCTGCGAAGTTCCACTGAAAAGAAACCTGCTAAGCCTTGTTAAATTCAGTGTTTCCCTATCATATTATAGTTCATGTCCAGGATAAAGATGGCCCCTCTCCCTGTTCTGAAAACAGAGGATGTCGCAAATAGGAGCCTCACAGCTAATTATAGAGATGGACATGCAGAGCTGAACCCATGAATCACACAAAGTTCACTTCCTTAACTTCCCAAAGAAGGCAAGACTTCCAGGGGTCAATGGCTATTTTCCAGTATTCCTAAACTATATCTCCACTGGTAAGCACACTGTGTGCTCTCTGCTGAGCCTGCTGAGTTTTGAACACCTAACTGGTGTTGCTATCAGCATCTTCACAGAGACAGTTCCTAGACAAATTCTGGAAGTCTTTTGGAACCCAAGACAAGCCAAGCTAAGCCACGCCTTTTGCATTCTTTGGTTGGTTGAACTGCAGAGATGTGCTCTTTGGCACATCCATTACAATACCTGTCAATTGATCTTTTGGCTAAAGTGGTATAATGTAGAGTATCTGAATTCTAGGGGAAGAATTTTCTAGTCTAGACCTAAAACTAATCAAAGCAATGGGTTTGGGATTTTGCCTGGTGGAGGGTCAATGGAATTTCCTTCCTTATACGTGGCTTTGTACCATCACCTGCTAGAGATTGAAGTCAAGTCATTTTTCCTTGGATAAAGAGCAGTTCAAGGGCCATGTCTTATACCTCCCTTTTGCTCTGATTATTCTTCATGCATGGTGACAGCCATTGTACACGCTCAAAAATTACAGAATCATAGACTTCAGAGATGATCTTTGGGAGAATCCAGTGTGGGAGGTGGGGCAGCGTATGGATGACTTAAACTTTGGATGTATTATTCTTAGGCTTCCTTGACGTCATGACTAGTCATGCTATGGTGTTCTTAATTTTAGCCTCTGTGATTTCTGCTGAGATCCTTAGCATTCATGCCCCAGGCATCATACTGGTGGTATCTACTGCAGAGATGGATGAGGCACATTCCTTCCCTTATGAGGCTTGTGCCTCCATGAAGGAGAAAAATGACCACACATTGTGTAAGACACAGGTGAGTATCAGGAGCCTGAGACCACCATGGGGAAACCCATGACCAAGATGGAGAGGGTATAGGAGGACTTCTTAGGACATGTCATGCAACATTCAAGAAGAGCCCTGAAGGACAGTTAATCCTAATGCAAAGAAGAGGGGAGAGGGGTTTTCCAGGAAGAGAGGAGTGTGGGAGGGAAGGCTTAAAAGCATGAAACAATGTAGGGCCATTGAGGACCCGTGCACCAAATGGCTGCTGCTGGAGCACAGCACTGGAAACTGGGGGGAGGGGGGCGGGGAGTGCGTGTGCTTGCTTCCACTTGCAGCCAGTGGTGCTTTTGGTGATAAAAACATCTCATTTTGGACATTTTCTAAAAAACAATTGTTTAAAAATGTGCTTACACCCTGTCTTCTCACAGGATTATTATAGGTTTTAAGTCCCCGTAGAGAATTCCTGAACTGGCCATATGTGCCATCTGTAAGTACGTGCTAATTTTAATTATTAATTTCAAGACATGCTAGTGAGCTATATTGGGTACTTCTTTAGGAAAGAACACTCTGAAGCTGTTTGCCTAGATCCTATTTACTTTTTCTTTCTTTCTTTCTTTTTTTTTTTGCCAAAATATAAATTCATTCCATATAAATGTTTTATTTTTTCTCAAAAGGTATATAAACATTTAAACAGTGTAAGTATTTAATCAAAATATTATTTCTGTCAAGACTGGCTGATTGATTTATCCAGGCATGAAAAAGATCTCAATAAAGCATCTCTCTGATGAGTCATTTTTCCCCCTTGTCTTCCACAAAAATACCTGTTTTAGGAGGAGAGGAGGAGAAATCAAGGCAACAGAGCTGTGTCAACAAATGCTGTCAGTAGTTCTCTAATGAGATTGCAGGTGAAGCTTTGGCTTTGGAGTCAGACAGCTCCAAGTTCAAATCCCAGCTCCGCACTAACAGGCTGTGAGAGCTTGAATAATTCATCTCTGAACTTCCTTGATCTCATTGATAAAATGATGCTAAAGCTGTTGGGGTTGTTCTGAGAATTAAATAAGTTACCCCAAAGCACTTACCATTTGTCTGGCACATTTAAGCTTTAAATAAATAATACTTGTTATTATCAATAGTATTGTAACTCAACCTGTCTTTGTTGAGATGGAATAAACACAGCAAAATCTAGAGCTACACATCTCCTAAGGCTCATACTTCAGAGAAAAGATAGATGTGTTGTCAGGGACCTGTCAGCCAATTCATTTGGAGTCATCCATTCTTGAGCATTTATTGAGCACCTACTATATACAAGGTACTTTTCCAAATATTGGGGATGTAGTAATGAACAAAACAAGCAATAATTACTACTCTCATAAACCTTGCATTTTAGTGCAGGAAGAAATACAATAAAAACTTGAGTAAGTAAAGCATGTAGTATGCCAGATGGTCATAAGTACTATACTGAAAAATAAAGCAAAGAGGGAGGAGTGTGCATGCCAGAGTTTGGAGGAGGGTGTGTAATTTTAAACAGAATGGTCAGTGCCAAAAAAGCTCTGTGAAGGTGACTTGGCATTTGTACCCATTCACAGAATATCCTGCTGGGAACCCAAAGTGACACCTATAGCTTGGAGCAGACATTAGGAGCCAGAGGATGGTTATGGGTGATACTCTAGGAACCGTCCTTATAAGGTGCTCAGTTGCTGTTTCCCATAGTGCTCTTTTGTTGTGTATTGGAGGTCAGTCCCTTTAGATGTGGGCATTGTCACATGCAAGTCATAAATGCCAATCAAACATGTTTGAGACTTCAGACAATCAAACATGTCCTTGCTGCCATTTGGAGCACATCTGGAAAGGAAGCACCAAATAATAGAGCCAGCACCACAGTGCCAGGGAGCAGCCAGGCACAACACCCTGTGCTGCGGAATTTAGTCTTCCACCCAAATCACTCTTCTCTTGTTCCTAAAGTCTGTAGTATTCAGTGATACAGCCTCACAACAGAACTGGGAAAGGAGGAGCACTAGGCTCTGTTGTGAATTTGTTGGTGGGACTTTTATTTGTGCAAATTTCCCCCTTTCTGAATGGGGAGAAGGTAAAGCAAATGGTCATGCCAGGGAGATGCACTGTGGTCCCTTGCTTTCCAGCCTCACACACAGAAGTGACTTCATCCAATAAGAAATAGCTTTATAACATTCAAAACTGCTTTCTTTGCCCAAGATATTAATATATAGAATGTTACTCAAAACTGTGATCTCTGTAGGAACAAAATGTTTAGCAGAAATCTCTGTTCCACGAGAAGGTTAAATTAACAGGCCACGGATTGTTTTCTGGCTTTGCCAAGGGACACTATTATTTATGATCTCCTACTAGGTTCCAAGTATAAAACTTGACACAGCTATCAGTTACTAATTCTTTCAACTACCAGTAACAGAAAGACCAGTTGCCTGTGCATTGAATGATTCATTTATTTAATCATGAATGGGTAGAGAGTCCACTCTGGAATCAGGCAAACAATATCAAGAACATGGACTCTTATAGCTCTCTACCCAGCCATCTTTAACCTGTTGGAATATTCAGTCCTCATTTTACTGTTTATTAGGTGCTGTGTCAATCACAATACTGGGCAAGATGAAGGAAAATGTACAGCTTCAGCATCTTCTGTCCTCTTGATCAGGAAAGCAAAGATTTCCTACAAGTACCCTAGGCAGACTTCTCCCTATGTCTCCTTGGCCAGGGCTGGTATCATAGTCCTCCCTAACTGTGGAGGGTTAACTTTAGATTCAAGCATTAGGTTGCAAATTTGAGCATGAGAATCATTTAGAGAGTATGCCCGACATTCTGATTCAATAAGTCTGGGGCAGGGCTGAGAATATTCATTTCTGGCAAATTCCCAGGGGATGCTTCTGCTGCTACTACAAGGACCTACTTTGAGTACCACTGGTGTAAAGGAAGTCTTTTATATCTTTACTGACACTCTGTATAGGCCTTTGCCTGAACTTTTCAATATCTTCTTATCTGTTCTTCCTGTCTTTCATGCTATGCATGATTGCTAGTTTGAATTTCCTAATCCCATCCCCGATTATATTATCTACTTAAAAACTGCCAGGGGTTGGCATTGCTTAATATTCTTGGAATCTGAGGTTTTTCCTTATGGAATACCAAAGTGCATGTTTCCAGATATTCAGTGTTAATCATCTATGGTTCATTTATATGTGACCATTAAATAGGACCTTGTAATGACTCAGTTGTATCAGACCAATCATCTTTTGAGGATACTTATCAAAACTGGCTAAAACACACAAAAATGAGCTGTGTGAAAATATCATACAGTATCAAAAATAGACAGGACATCACAAGTCAAAATCCAAGGAAAAAATGGGAAATGCATGGATAAATTCTTCCAAACATTAAGGAAGATAGATTCCCAATGTTATGCAAACTTCCAGAGAATAGTAAAAGAAAAGGGAGGGCTTCCTGACATGTTTAATAAAACTAGTGTAACTTTGATACCAAATCTGATGAGGACATTTTAAGAGAAGAAAATTGTCTGACAATCTCTCTCATGAATGTGTTGGTCAGTTTTGATTTATTGTAACACATATATGAGACAATCACCTTATAAGGAGGAAAGGTTTATTTTGGCTTATGGTTTCAGAGGTCCCAGTCCATGGTCATTTGGCCCCAATTCTTTGGGTCTGTGGTAAGGCAGCATATAATGGCAATAGTGTGTGGCGGAGCAAGATGCTCACTCACCTCAGGGTTCCTGGCAAGCAAAGAGAGAAATAGAAAGGGGCGAAGTCCCAATATCCCCTTCAAGATTACATCCTCAATAACTTAACTTCCTTCTCCCAGGACCTGCCTCCTAGATGTTAAACCAGCTCCCAGTTGGGGATTAAGTCTTCAACACATGAACCTTTGGGGGACATTTAAGATGCAAACTATAATGAACAAAGATGAAAAATACTAGGCAAAAAAATTAACAAGTTGAACCTAAAAGTGTATCAAAAGGACAATATATCACACTAAGGTGGAATTCAGTAATGCAAGGTTAGTTTAATATTAACAGAAAAAAGATTTTAAAAAATCACTAGATCATATTAGCAGATGCCCTAAAGGTCATCCATGAAAAATTACTTTTAACAAATTAATGAATAGAAGAACACTTAGTTAATTTGATGAAGTAGATCTACAAAAAATCTTGCACAAACATCTTATGTAATTTAGACATGGTGAAAGCGGAATTTGGGTATCAAAGAGGATGCCTCAAAACCATTTATGTTTGACATCACACTGGAGATCTTAAGAAGTGCAAGAAGGAAGTTCAACATGCCAACTGGCAGACCACATTTAGGCCCCAGCCCAAGACTGCCTTGCTGACCTGCACAGGAGCCCAGGCCCAGGGTAGCCCAAGGTAGGGCCAGGTTCACCCTGACTACCAGTAGACCCACACTGGAGCCAAGCCTCGGCCATCACCCTAGCCCTCCCCATGCTGTAGCCTCCATCTTGTGACAACAGACAGGGCCTAGAAGCAGCTGCATCTCGGAACAGGCATCCCAAAGCCAGTGTAAGGTCCACCCTTTCAGCCCCATCTCTGAAAGAGGTTGCATCCATCTTGGGACACCCCCACTGCTATCTCAAGTTATCTCTGCTATTGCTGCCATCAACTTTAGTTGCAGTAGCACCCATTGTAGGACACCCGCGGGGTCTGGAAGCCAGGCACCAAGGTGGGGTACAGATAATCTGCACGGATACTACAAGATTATAGTGTAGAAATTGTAATACCTCAGGTCCACGTTGCAAGAAAGGAAGAGACAACATGAAAAAACAAGGAAGGAAAGTTTTCGACCCAAACAAACAAGGATACTACAATAATAGAATCCATGGACAGTGCAGTTGATGAAATGTTAGAGCAAGAGTTAAGAATATACATAATTAAAATGATCTGTGAATTAAAGAATGACCTAAATGACCAAAGACAGTCAACCATTGATCACACCAACGAAGAGATAAGGGAGCAAATACAGGTAGCAAAAGATTACTTTAAGAAAGAGATTCTGAAAATAAAACAATCAAAACCCCTTGAAATGAGAGAAATAATAAACTAAAAAAAACTTAATAGAAAGTATCACCAACAGACTAGATCACTTGGAAGACAGAACATTAGATAATGAAGACAAAGTATACAATCTGGAAAATAAAGTTGACCACACAGTGAAGACGGTAAGAAACCATGAACAGAACATTCAAGAATTATGTGATAGCATCAAAAGACCAAATGTAAGATTTATCAGGATAGAGGAAGGTACAGAGATTCAAATTAAAGGAATGGACATTCTCTTCAATGAAATAGTATTGGAACACTTCCCAAATATGAAGATTGAATTGGAAAATTCAAGAGGCTTAAAGGTCATCAAATGTACAAAATCACAACAGATCCACACCAAGGCACATTATAATGAAAATGACTAGCATACAGAATAAGGATAGAATCTTAAAGGCCACAAGAGAGAGGAATAGATAATATAAGGGAGAGACCAATACATATCTCAGCAGACTTTTCAACCCAGACCCTCAAAGTCAGGAGATCCTGGAACAACATATACCAAGTTCCGGAAAAAAAACAACCAAGAATCTTATATCCAGCAAAATTAAGCTTCGGATTTGATAACAAAATAAAACCTTTCATGATAAACAAAAGTTAAAAGAATTTACAGTGAGAAAGCTTGCACTACAGAACATCCTCAGAAAAATATTCCAGGAGGATTAAATGAAAAACAACAATAAAAATCAACAAAGTGAGAAACTACACTAAAGCAAAGGCCAATCAAAAGAGAAACCAGGTCAAGTTAAAAACCAAAAATAAACTAAAATGTCCAGGAATACAAATCATATTTCAATGATTATCCTGAATATGAATGTCCTAAACTCATCAATTAAAATACATAGACTGATAAATTGGATTAAAAAAGAAGACCTAACAATATGCTGCCTTCAAGAGACTGATCTTACAGGAAAAGACATCCACAGACTAAAGGTGGGGGAAAAATACGTACATGGTTCACATAAACAAGCAAGGGTTTCCATCCTCATATCAGATAAAATGGGCTTCAAAACCAAAGCTAGTGAAAAGGAATAACAAAGGACATTTTATTCTGTTTGAAGGATTCATACATCAACAAGACATAACAATCATAAATATTTATGTCCCAAACAATGGCACATCTATGTATGTCAAACAAACCCTTCTAAAATAGAAGAACCAAATAGACCACAACATAATAATACTGGGTGACTTTAATACACCTCTCACCACTGGATAGATCTTTCGAACGAAAACTAGACAAACTAGAACTCGATAATACAATCAATAATGGACTTAACAGACATATGCAGAATATTCTATGCATCAATGAGTGAATACAATTTCTTCTCAGCAGCACATAGATCCTTCTCCAAAAGAGACCATATGTTATGCCACAAAGCAAGTATTAGCAAATACAAAAAAAATAGATACTACCCCATATTCTATCTGACCATAATGGAATGAAACTAGAAATCAATGATTAAATTAAAAAGAGAAAGTACTCCAACATTTGGAGACTAAACAATACACCATGGAATGACACATGGATAACAGAAGACATCATGGAAGAGATAAAAATATTCTTAGACATAAATGAGAACTCTGAAATGATACAACTTATTAAAATCTCTGGGATACTATGAAGGCAATGTTATGAGAAAAGTTAATTGCATTAAGTTCATTCATTAAAAGAAGAAAAAAGCAACATATAAATGACCTTACATTACATCCCAAAGTCCTAGAAAAAGAAGAATAAACTAACACCAAAGGTAGTAGAAGACAGGAAATAATTAAAATCAGGATAGAAATCAATAAAATTGAAACAAAAGAAACAATTCAAAAAATGACAAAACAAAAGCTGGTTCTTTGAAAAAAATACATAAAATTGACAAACCCTTAGCCACCCTAATGAAAAGGAGGGTGAAAACTCAAATTACTAAAATTTGTGATTAAGAAGGAAATATCACAGCAGACACTACTGAAATACAGAAGACAGAAACTATTTTGAAATTTTATAATCCAGTAAAATAGAAAACCTCGAAGACACTAACAAATTTCTAGAGGCATATGATCAACCCAGACTGAGTCAAGAGGATATACACAATTTAAACAGATCAATTTTAAGCAAGGATATAGTTGACACCATCAAAAAACTAACAACCAAGAAAAGCCTGGGACCAGAGGGACTCATAGCTGAGTTCTACAAGACCTACAAAGAAGAATTAATACCAATACTTCTCAAAATATTTCATGAAATTGAAAAGAAGGGAACCCTTTCAAACTCATTCTCAAAAGCTAGTATCATCCTGATACCAAAACCAGGCAGAGATGCATCAAGGAAAAAAAATTTCAGACCAATATCCTGATGAGCATTGATGCAAAAATTCTTAATAAAATTCTGGCAAATTGCATAGAAAAACATTAAGAATCAGTGTACCATGATTAAGTAGGGTGCAAGGTTGGTTCAATATATGGAAATCAATAAATATAATTAATAATCACATCAATAGACTTAAAGATAAGAATCATATGTCAATTGATGCAGTGAAAGCATTTGACAAAATACAGCACCCTTTCATGTTCAAAACACTAGAAAAACTAGGCATAGTAGGAACACACCTCAACATTGTAAAATCTATCTATGCTAAACCCAAGGTCAACATCATTCTAAGTGGAGAAAAATTAGAAGCATTCCTTCTAAAAACTGGAACAAGACATGGATGCTCTCTTTCACCACTTCTATTCAATATAGTCCTTGAGATTCTAGCCAGAGCAATTAGATAGACAATAGAAATTAAAGGGATACAAATAGGAAAAAAAGAACTCAAACTGTCATTATTTGCTGATGACATGATTCTTGCTTAGAGGATCCAAAAACTCCACCAGAAAACTTAATAAATGAATTCAGCAAAGTAGCAGGATATAAAATCAATACCAATAAATCAAATGCATTTCTATACATCAGTGATTAATCCTCTGAATGAGAAATTAGGGAAATTAGCCCATTCACAATAACCTCAAAAAATTAAAATAATTAGGAATCAACTTAAGAGGTGAAAGACCTGTATAATGAAAACTATAGAATATTAAAGAAAGAAATTAAAGAAGACCTTAGAAGATGGAAAAATTTCTCATGCTCTTGAATAGGCAAAATTAATATTGTCAAAATGGCCATATTTCCCAAAGTGTTACACAGATTCAATGCGATTCCAATTAAAATCCCAATGTCATTCCTTATAGATTTAGAAAAAGCAATAATAAAATTCATTTAGAAAAATAAGAGACCAGAATAACCAAAGCAAAACTGAGCAAGAAGGATGAAGCAGAGGCATCACAATACCAGACCTTAAACTATATTACAAAGTTATAGTAACAAAAATGGCATAGTATTGGCACCAAAATAGACACAGAGACCAATGGTACAGAATAGAGGACACAGAGACAAAACCACATAAATACAATTATCTCATAGTAGACAAAGGTGCCAAAAACATACACTGGAGAAAAGATAATATCTTCCACAAATGGTGCTGGGAGAACTAAAAATCCGTATGTAGCGAAATGAAAACAAACCCCTATCTCTTGCTATTCACAAAACTCAACTCAAAATGGATCAAGGACCTAAGAATTAGTCCAGAGACCCTGCACCTAATAAAGAAAAAAATAGGCCCAAAGCTTCATCATGTCAGATTAGGACCCGATTTCCTTAACAAGACTCCTAAAGCACAAAAAATAAAATCAAGAATTAATAAATGGAATCAATTCAAACTAAAAAGCTTCTCACCAAAAGAAACAATCAGTTAGGTGAAGAAACAGCCTATATTTTGGGAGCATATTTTTTGCCACACACATGTCAGATAGAGCACTAATCTCCAGGATATATAAAGAACTCAAATACTTAATACCAAAATAACAACACAATCAGGGTTGAGGAGCTGAAGAGACACTTCTCATAAAAAGATAAATATTCAATCAACAAATATATGAAAAAATGTTCAACATCTCTAGTAGATAGAGAAATGCAAATCAAACTACTCTAATATTTCATCTCATGGCAGTCAGAATGGCAGTTATCCAGAATACAACAATGAATGTTGGCAAGGATGTCGGGGGGAAAAGGCACACTCATACATTGCTGGTGGGACTGCAAATTAGTGCACCCAATCTGGAAAGCAGTATGGAGATTTGTTAAAAAACTTGTAATGGAACCACCATTTGACTGAGCTATCCCATTCCTCAGTCTATACCCAAAGAACTTAAAATCAGCATACTATAGTGATGCAGCCACATCAATGTTTATAGCAGTTCAATTCACAATAGATAAATTGTGGAAGCAACCTAGATGCCCTTCAATAGATGAGTGGATAAAGAAACTGTGGTATATATACACAATGAAATATTACTCAGCATTAAAAGAGAATAAAATTAGGGCATTTGCAAGTAAATGGATGGTGCTAGAGAATATCATGTTAAGCGAAATAAGCCAATCACAAAAAAACAAAGGCCGAATGTTCTCTCTGATGAGTGGGTGCTGATCCATAATGGGGTGGGGGGAGGCTTGGGAAAAATAGAGAAACTTTTACTGGGCAAAGGGAAGAGAGCGGTGGGAGGGGACATCATTGCCTTAGGTACATGTATGAGACTGCACATATGGTGCGATGCTACATCGCATGCAACAAGATAAATGAAAAGTTGTGCTGTAATTGTGTACAATGAATCAAAATACATTCTGCTGTCATATATACCTAATAAAAATTAATTAATTAATTAAAAAAAGAATTACAAGAAGGCAAGAGTAAGCACTAAAAGGAATAATAATTACATTAAAACAATAATTATTCACAGATGACCTGACTTTATGTATCAAGTGAGAGTGAGATTAAATATTTACATTGATTAGCAAAAGATGCATTTCAAGAATATATAAAGAAACCAGTTGCAGTGTTACACTCCTATAATCTTGGTGACTCAGGGTTGAGGCAGGAACATCACAAATTTGAGGCTGACCCCAGAAACTCTGTCTGAAAATAAAAGGTTTGGAGGTGTAGCTCAGTGATATAGCACCCCTGTGATCAATCCCCAGTATCACCCCTGCCTCAATAATTCATAAAGAAAATCTAAAAATCAATACAAAGGAGACCGAGATCACATTGAAAAAAAATGAGGAAAAAAGTGAGGGGATAGAGGCAAAGACTTATTGGCAAGTGTTAATAAGGATTTAAGCAACAGCTGTTTGGAATATATATTGGTGCTAAGTTTTTGGAAAATTGAACACAGGAATGATGCAGAAATTGTACACCCATGTATATCCAACAGAAATATGTTCATGCATGAGTTATAACAGGACTGTCAGAAGCAGACCCTGAGATGAGTGTTTGTGTATCCTCAATTTATTGAGAACAGGCTATCAGGAGGGAGTCAGGGATAGGGCCAAGAGAGGAGGAAGTTGGTCAAGGGTGTGATTTCAGGCAAAGACTAGGAAGGGCAGATTTGGCCTCACCTTTGAAGGGAACCATAGGATATAAAAATGCCTCAGAATATAGTCTCACTTGAGGTAGCAGAGCTGCAACCCCACATACTTGCAAGGGGCCGGTTTTTGGCTAAGGGAAGTGAAGATCAGAGAAAAAGACAAACTTTTATGCACTTCTCTCTTTCTTCTTCTGTGGAAAAGTGGCTATTGGGCTTGAGATTTATAGGTATGGTCTCTGTCCAAGCCCAGATAAGCTGGAGGGTACACAGGTGGCTGGGCAGAGCACCCATGATGTCTGCTACAATATTATTTTAGTTGGCTATTTCGCTGCTGTGACCAAAGACCTGTCAAGAACAATTACAGGAGGGAGAAGTGTATTTGGGGCTCATGGTTTCAGAGGTCTCAGTCCATAGACAGCCAACCCTATTTCTTGGGGCTTGAAGTGCGGCAGAACATCATGGCTAAAGTATGTGGCAGAGGAAAGCAGCTGAGAATATGGCACCATATTGTATATATGACAAAATATGTACTCCAAAGGCGCATCCCCAATGATCCACCTTCTCCAGCCATACCCTACCTGCCTACAGTTACCAGTGAATCCTTATTAGGGGATTGATGCACTGATTAAGTTAAGGTGCTCATAACTCAATCACTTCACCTCTGTACCTTCTTGCATTGTCTTACACGTGAGCTTTTGGGGGACACCTGATATCTAAACCATAAAAAAATACTTACCAAAAATCAGACAGAATAATTATACAGCAATATTGTTGCAATTGGCAAAACCCTTAAATAACCTATGAGTCCATCAATAATAGAATGAATAAATAAATGTGAAACAATCATATGACCAAATGCTACGTAAGGAGGAAAACAGATGATAGTGATCATCCATGGATAAAGATGTTGCACAAAGGAAGCCAGACACAAAAGAGTTAGTGCTTGCCATATGATTTCATGGACACAGAATATAGAAGTAAACAAACTAATTTATGGTGAGAGAAGTCTGGACAGAATTTAATTCTGGTGGCTGTGACTCCATGACTAGGAAGGAGCAGGAGGAGCCTCTGTGATCTTGGACATGCTCTTTCTTGGTCTGGCTCCTGTCACAAAGCACGTATTTACTTCAAAGACATTCTTCAGTGGGACATTTGATATTTGTGCACTCACTGTTCTTTATCTTACATTTTGATAAAATACCTTCTTTAAACAAAACCTGAATCAACAAGAGAAACAAACAAAACTCTCTCTTATTATCTTCCTAAAATTCTGTTAATTTATTTATTGGGGACCACTGATTGGGACAGAGCTCCTGCAGTAGATCTCAACAGGCCAAACCAAGCTGGAGTCATCTGTGTCACCAAACTACAATTCAGTTGTTCATCTGATCTTCTGAGAAATTAGGAGAGAGATGATAGCTAAATCTCCAAACAGGCCAGTCTTTGCTGCCATAATAAAGAAGTTTTGCATGCTTTAAAACTTACAACCTGAAGTAACCCAACATTAATCAATCTGTTTTTCATATATTACACTGTTTTCTTACTCCTGCTCAAACAGGAGTATATAAAACCTGACTGATCCACTATGTTCAAATAGAGCTCTTTTTTTTTAAATAGATAGCAATGCATGCCATTGCTAATAAAATACAATTAGATACTTAAACTCAGTTTATTGGTGTTGTATCTTTTGGTAATTCTGTTTTGTCTAGAATGCCCTTCTCTTTTTCTGCTGTTTACATTCATCCAACACTAAAGGCTCAAGTCAAAAACCTAAACACAATCTCCAAGTTAGAACTTAGACATCTTTTGTGATCCCATAGAACTTTCTTGCCATCTTAATTGCAGCTTTTCCATCTTTCCTAATAGTTCTGTGTGCCCATGTATTTTCTCCTAGGAAGGTTGTCAGCCTGTGAATGCAAGGGTGATACAAGAACCTGCTATAGTTTTTGACCTGTAGAAAAAACAAATGTTGCTAATGGAGGTCTTAAGGTCTCACAAAGAGAAAATATTTGCCTATATGGAAGTGAGGGAAAGAAATAAAAACAAAAAAGACACTAAATTGAAATAAGTTTACCCAAAGCTATTTGCATACATATATATTTTTTATTTAATTGATTTTATTTTTTAAATACACAACAGCAGAATGCATTATAATTTTTATTACACATATAGAGAACAATTTTCATATCTTTGTATATAAAGTTTGTTCATGCCAATTCATCTACTCTTTTTTTACAATTCTTATTACCCATATGTACCACATTTTTTCATATCTCTGTTTGTATATAAAGTAGGCTGACACCCAATTTGTGTCTTCATACACGTACTTTGCATGGGAGGAATAGATGAATTATAGATAGGGAAGAGGGGTGGGAGGGGAAGGGAGGAGGCAGGGAATTAGCAAGGATGGTGGAATGTGATGGGCATCATTATTTGCATATATATTGAAGTTTGACCTAAAGTTTCTCCATATATGGTAGAATGGAAACTCACTTGATACGTAATGAGCAGGTGGTCAACTATTCAAATCATGTTCAACTAAGACAGACAGGAGCTATAACCCATCAAGCTGTCCCCACTTCATTTTATCACTATAAATATAACCTGGAGATTTCTGAGCCATTTTTGTTCTAATGACCAATTCTAAAATTGCAAGTAAAGCCAATTATATTATTGTGATAGTTTTCTCTTTTAACATACGGAATTGAGGTAAAGAAGTGTTAATGTACATATTATGGTTTGGATATGAGGTGTCCCCTAAAGGCTTCTGTAAATGCAGGATTATTCAGAATATTCAGAGGTGAAATGATATTACTGAGACTTGTAATCTAATCAACGCATCCTAGTTTGAATGGACTGAATGGGTGGTAACTATAAATAGGTAGGGTATGGCTGGAGGAGATGAGTCACTATGGGCTTGCTCTGGAAGGGAGAATCTTTCTGTGGCCCCTTCTCTCTCTGTGTTTCCTGACCTGACCATGAGCTGAGCAGCTCTCCTCCACTGGGCCCTTTTGTCCTAATGTGCTGTCTCAACTTGGGCCCAGAGCAATGGAGTTGTGCATCTGTGGATGGAGACCTCTGAAATCATGAGGTGTTCAAGAAAACACCTCCATCTCTAAGATGTTCTTGATGAGTATTTTGGTCACAGTGACAGAAAATCTGACTAAAACAGAAAATGGTTAAAAGGGGGTAGGGGTAGGGGATATTGCTGTGACTTATGTGATAATGTGGTTCAGATGCTTTTGGAAATGGGTTGCAAGAATTTGGAAAAAATTGGAAGTGTAAGTTTGAAAAACCTATGAATATTGTAAACAAAGCTACATGGGCAATTCTTGTGGGAGCTCAGAAGACCAGAATGGTGATAGAAATGCAGACTGTGATCGTGAAGTTTCAAAGAGAAACAAGGACTCTATTGGGAATTGGACTACAGGCCATTCGGATTATATTCTAGCAAAGAACTTAGCCAGGACATTTTGGCCATTTTCAGAGCCTTTATGTGAGGCTGAATTTAAAAGCCTATGAATCTGGCAGAGGAAATTTCAGTGAAGCACAGAATTCAGTCTGTGGCATAGATATTGCTGGAAGATTTTAGTCTGGTTTACTGTAAAAATTAGGAGCAAAAAGCAGAACTAAAGGATTTCAAAAATTGCAATTTGGCCAGAAACATACAGGCAAAGCTGGGAATAGGGAAGGTGTTCTTGTTAAAGAGATTGTAGCCCCTAAAGACAAGGTAAGTACTTTGTACTGAGACAGCATATAAGATGCCTCAGGGTCATTGCAGGAATTTGAAAGACCATACCCACTACAGGTTCAAGGATGTAGAGGGGAAATTCCTTTGAGAAGAGATTATCAGGCCTTCTGATCACACAGGGAACCTAGAAAGTTATTTACCATGTTGAGTCACACAGGCACACAGAGACCACTGCAGCCATAATTCCGGGGTGTCCAGGTATTGTGCAAGATGTTAGAAGATCTGGGCATCATCCATGTGGTGTTTTTCTGCAGAAATACAGGATTCTGTAATTAGGGGGTCAAGAGGGCTTCTACCAAGATTTATGAGAAAGGCCTGGGAGATCAGACAAAGTGTAGCAAAGTTGGAGTCCCTTAAGGCAGTTCTGGAATGAAGAACACAGGTATTAAGACATGCCAGTTATGTGGACAGTCTGCCCAAACAACTGTTGGCTGTGGAGAGAGTCAGGCTAAATAAAAGAGCTCATGTGCACTTCAACCAGCAAGATCAAAGTGTTGGGGCTACCCAAACCGTTTGGAGAAAAAAAGTCTCCCAGTTGAGTTCTGGATCCTGAATGCAGAGTTACCAGATCTGTTGCCAACTGGTCTTACTTTGGCCCCATTCCTTATTTCTCTGCCCCTATTTCTCCTTTTTGGAATAGAAATGTTCACCCTGTGCTACTGTATATTGGCTTTATATAATTCATTTATTTGTTTTCTGGGGCTCACAACCAAGAGTTTGCCTTGTGTCTCAGAGATGACTTTGACATGGACTGAACTCTTGGGTAATGCTAAAACTGTTAACACTATTGAACTCTTAGAAATAAATTAAAAGCACTTTTTTTTTTTTTGATGAGATGGACACAAGATTTTGAGGGCTAGGGGCTGAGTGTTGTGTTTTGTATATGAGGTGTCCCCCTAAAGCTCCTATTAATACAGGAATATTCAGAGGGGAAATGATTGAATTGTGAGAGCTGTAACCTAATCAGTTCATTCTAGTTTGAATGGACTGAGTGGTCACTGTATGCAGGTAGGGCACGGCTGGTGGAAGTGAATCATTGGAGACATGTTCTGGAAGGGTGTGCCTCTTCCCTGTGGTTCCTTCCTCCTTCGCTCTTTGCTTCCTGATCCTGCTGCAAACTGAGAAACTTTTCTCCACTGGGCCCTTCTGCCATAATGTGTGGCCTCAACTTGGGCCCAGAGCAATGATACCAGTTGTTTATGGATTGAAATCTCTGAAACCGAGCCCCAAATAAAACTTTCCTCCTCTTAAGTTTTTATTTTCGGGCATTTTGTTTTCACAGATGGACTAAAAAGTTGGCTAAAACAACATACATAACACAGAAACTAAATGTTATGGGTTGGCAAATCCTGATGTTCACATGAAAAATCTGTGTAAAAGTCGAGTGGGTCCTGAAATACAAATGCAGGTTTCTGATCAACATGACCAGTGGTTCTGAGTTATGCCGATTGCTGCTTTAATATCGGAAAAATATTTCACACTCCACTCAGTCAATAAAAAGAAAAGCAGCCTAGTTTAGTGGTTAAGAACACAGATTCTTGGCCTAGACACTATTCTACTCAAATTGAGGTCCCTAAACTATTAGAAATGCAGAATCTCAGGCCTTACCCAGAACAGCTGAATTGGAGATTTGGGGAAGTGGTTCAGACCTTTGGTTTGTAGCAAGGCCTCCCACTGACCATTATGTGTCCTAACTCTGAGAAACACTGATCCTGACCACCTGGGTTTAAACCCTGGTCAATCTCTTAGTTCTTACCTTTCAGTCACTTAAATTTCTCAAACTCTCAGTGTCCCCGTTTCTGCATATGAAAATGCAAGACGATAAGAGTTTGTTGGATAGTGCCATGTTTGGCATTCAATAAATGTTATTATGGAGTGCCTGCTGCAAACTCAGCACCATGAAGCTAAAGGAGGCAGCAAAGGTCATGGTTTCTGCCTTTTAGGAACATGACTTCTGGTTACGGAGATAATGTATAACCCATCTGATTCTGTGTGACTTGTATTCACTTGTTCTGCAATTCAAGTGTATGTGGGCTCCAAGCCTGAGTTTCCTCATCTGCAAAATAGAGATAAGAACACTGTTTTCCTCATGGGATTGTTATATGAAGGATTGGGAGAATAGGTCTCAAGCTCTTGGCACAGTGCCTAGTAAATTTTAAGTTCTCAATAATATTAGCCACAATTATTTCTGTGGACATAGATTATTGGAATAGGAACATGGATTGTAAGGTTAGAAGGAGAGCTCAAAAGGGAATTTAAAAGAGAACACATATTCTTGAAAGTCGTGTCTAAGCTATTGCTGTGCTTAAGGCACAATATTTTTCTTGGCCAAAACCCCTTAATATAGAAGGAAACCACTAGTTAAATAAATTTTGCTCTATTTAAATAGCAATATTTAGTTATTTTTACTTAAGGCCAACTAACTTTTAATATTAAGTTTAAAAAATAGGTTTCATCATAAACTTGTTGTTATCTGTGAAATTATTACTTATTACTTGCTATTGTGGTTCAAATACAAAGTGTGCCCTAAAAGTTCACACGAGAGACAATGTAAGAACATACAAAGTGAAATAATTAGATCGTGAAAGTTGTAACCTAATCAGTTGGATTAATCCCCTGATATGAATTAACTGGGTGGTCATGTAGGCAGGTCGGGTGTGGCTGGAAGAGAGAGGTCACTGGGGGCATGCTTTTGGTGTGTATGTTTCGCCTGGTGAGCCGAGTTCTCTCTCTGCTTCCTAGTCACCATGTCCTGACAGCCTTCTTCTGTCATGGCCTTCCACAGTGGCTGCCTCACTTCATACCCAGAGCTACAAAGTTGGATGACCTTGGATTAAACCTCTAACACATGAGCCCAAATAAACTTTTCCTTCCCTGCATTGTTCTTGTCAGGTCTTTTGATCACAGTGGTGAAAAAGCTGATACTTGTTCATAATTTTTAATTCTTTCACTCCATGATAAAACCCATGGTAGCAGAGATAGTCTTTTGTCCATTATTTGGTCCCTAATATCTAACCAAAGCAGTTACTATTTGTTGAAAAGAGAATGAATGAGTGAATGAAACAGATGCCATCCACAGATGCCATATGCTACTCAATATAGTAAACCTGGATTTGAGATGGAGAGTGGGGTAGGGATGGGAACTATCACATAAGTATTTCAAGAGAACAAGTATTTGGAGATTTCAGAAGTCACCAGCTCATATACACCACCTGCTTGGGGAGCCCCAAAACAATGGAGTGGTTGTGAGAAGCTTCATAAACATCAATGCATGGAGTGATGGGGTCTGGTCAAAGAGGGAAAGGATTTGCTGGTACATACAGTGAGTGATCCAGAAGCCAAGTTTGAGGCAGGGAGTCAAGTTCAACTCTAAGGGGGGAAAAAAAAGAAAAGAAAAATAAAAGAAAGAACACAGGAAGTCTAATAATCAGGGAGTGAAAATTACTTCTGGGTACTAGAAAAAAAGGCTACATAGCCAGTCACTGGGCTTACTTTAATGGGCCTTTGCTCCAGGTGGAATAAGACTGGCCAGGTTCTATCCAAGCATTTTTAATAAAATTTATTTATTTATTTATTTTTATTTATTTATTTTTAGAGCAATTTTAGACTCACAGCAAAACTCAGTGAAAGGTACTGAAATTTCTCCCATTTTCTTCCCTGTCCCCCAACCTACTCCTCATTATCATCTCCCACTAGAGTGGTTTGTTAAAATGGATGAACTTGGACACAAGAGTATCATGCAAAGTCTGCCGTATATACTATGGTTCACTGTTAATGTTGCACATTCTGTGTGTTTGGCCATATCTATAACGATATGTATTCACTATTGTAGAGTCATATAGAGTAGTTCCACATCCCTAAAAATCCTCTGTGATTCATCTATTCATTCCTTGTTCTGAACCCCTGGCAACCACTGATCTTTTTTAGTGTCTCCACAGTTTTACCATTTCCAGGATGTCATGTGGTTGGAATCATACAGTATGTAACTTTATCAGACTGGATTCTTTTACTCAGTAATGTGCATTTAAGTTTCTTCCATGTCTTTTCATGACTTGATAGCTCATTTCTTTTTTGGAATGGGATAATGTCTCCATTGTCAGGATGTACCATAGCTTATTTATCCATTCATCTACTGAAGGACGTCTTAGTTGTTTCTAAGTTTTGGCAATGAGAAAAAAGCTGCTATAAACATCCATGTGCAGGTTTTGTGTGGACATAAGTTTTCAATCCATTTGGGTAAATATCAAGGACCATGATGGCTGGATTGTTTGGTAAGAGTATGATTAATTTTGTAAGAGACTGCCAAACTGGCTTCCAAATTGGCTAGTCCATTATTTTTCCTTCCCACCAGCAATGAATGAGAGTTCCTGTTGCTCCGCATTCTTGCCAGAATTTGGTGTTGTCAGTTTTCTGGATTTTGGCCATTTTAATAGGCATGTGGTGGTATGTTACTGTTTTAATTTGCATTTCATGATGACATATGATGTGGAGCATCTTTTCATATGCTTCTTTGCCATCTGTGTATTTTCTTTAGTGAGGTATCTATTCAGGTCTCTGGCCCAATTTTTAATCAGGTGATTTGTTTTTCTCATTCTTGCATTTTAAGAGTTCTTTATGTATTTTGGATAATAGTCTTCTATGATATATGTCTTTTGCAAATATTTTCTTCCTGTATGTGGCTTGTCTTTGCATTCTCTTGATGTTTAATAATTTTTCAGCCTTGGGAAACCTACCTCACACTTTTAAAACTGTTTCTTCCAGTAATGCTTCTAACCATTGCCTAAAGTAGGACCAACTTAAGGTTTAATGAAATAATTCATGGAAAGAGCCTAGGATTGTATATCACTCAACAACAAGTAAGTGTTCAGTAGGATTGGCTAGCATTGCCACTTTTACTTTTTTACGTAAATAAGGCCATACTATCTAGTGCTATGCTGCAATATTACCTAGGCTGAGCATCAGGCTCATCACAGTACTGCCCTTTTCCAACATTTCCCCCAACCTTTCTCTATATACTCCACACTGATTTCTTCTCAAACATGCACCTTTTTTTTCATGTAAGATTACTCAAGCATTAGACTTTGATAGAACTTTAAATTTATCAGTTAAAAGTTGATAATTCCATTTTTATGGCTAAAAATGTAAGGATTTCACTTTCATCTTTGAAGAATATGTTTTCTGGGCATGGAATTCTTTCTTGACTTTTTCTCTTTAGTTCTTTAAATGTATTACCCTATCATTTTCTTGTTTGTATAATTTCTATAATTTTTTTATCTTTGTTATCTTTTACCTAATATGTCATTTTCCCCCAAGTGGTTTTTAATATTCTTTTTGTCACTAGTTTTCAGCATTTTGATTATGAAGTTCTTTGGTGTAATTTTATTTGTAGTTACCCTGCTTGGGTTTCATTGAGTTTCTTGGATATGAATTTTTAAAATAAAATTTGGAAAACTTTCAAATATTGGGACTTTGTACATTTTCCAATAATATTCATTTCCTTCTTCTAGGAACACATATGTTGGAGAAATTGATATTGTCCTACAGATTATTAAGGCTCGGAACATTTTTAAGCCTTCTATTGCATATATTTTTGTTTAGATAGTTTCTAGTACTCTCTGTAAGACTGACCTTTTCTTCTGCCATGTTTAATCTGTTAGACTTATTAGACTGTTTACATTGCAGCAGTGTGTTTTCTGTTCAAAATTTCTATTTAATTCTTTTCACATGTGGTTTCTTTTTATCTACTTGGATTATCTATTTGTTTCTTTTCTCATTATGTCCATCTTTACTTCCAAATTTTTTAATATGTGTACCATATCTTAACATTCTTGTCAGTTACATCCATTATTTCTGTTATTTGAATTTATTTTTATTAATTGATTTTTCTCCTGTCCATGAATTGCCAGTTCTTGCTTCTTCATGGACCCAGTAACTTTGTTTTATGCCAGGCAGTGTGATGCCATATTGCTGAGTATCTGCATTCAGTTGTCCTAGTAGTATAATGTGTTTTCTTCTCATAGTCAGGTAATTTACTTACAAGGCAGCTTGCTCCTTCAAGGACTTGTTAAGATGGGTCAAAGGTAGCTTTTATTTTGGGCTAGATTAGCCCGTCTGCTAAATCACCAGTTTTCTGACATTGCTAATGAATGCTACAGATGTTCAACAGTTTCACTATTGTTGGCTATTTAGAATTTAAGTGTCTCTCATTCTTCTGTGAACTTCCTTAGTGATTCAGATCACAGTTTATTATCAGACTTTTCTCTTTAGATCTTGGACTTGTCTCATAGAGTCTCTGTACATGTCCAGTGCATTATTTGGCTAAAGACTTGAGGAAACTGTTATGTAGTTCTTATAGCTTTTTATATGCATATATTCCTTCTCTTTGGCCCCTGTCCTGAAAATTCCTGCTGCCTCAGTCGCCCCAAATTCTGTTTGGAGCTTCTCTTCCCAATGTCTTAGTATGGAAAATACTCAGTATGACAGAAATGCAGGGTGATATTGGGTCTTAACTATTTCTTTTTGCTCCAAGATCAGGGTCCTGTACTGCTTGTTTTTAATATTTTTTAAAAGTTCATTTCATACTTTTTTTAGTTTTATAAATAATAGAAGAATTAATCTCAGTCATTTCCAAAAATAGAGTTTATGACTTACATATTTAAAAGACCATCCTGGCTGCTATGTGAACAATGAAGTAAAGATAGAAAGGGAGAAAGCAGGTTGACCAGGTTAGAGGCTACTCCAGAAGTCCAGGTAAGAGATGATGCAAGTTTGGGGTATAGAAATTGAGTTTTACTGGAGAGCTGAGGAGGTGGAGATTGATCATTGACATTCTTACTCTCAACTCATGTGATTTATTGGTTATTTCTTAAACTTTTTATATGGAGAGACTTGGGGAGTTGCTTGAAATTCTAACAAGGAAGTTTGCAAGATAACACATACATTTAGTTTTATCTACACAAATATCTGGATGTACGTCAGTAGATTTTCATGTGGTTATTGAGAGATAAAATTTTCATTTTCATATTTTTGGACAAATATAGTGAATGACATTTTGAAAACTGATTTTATCAACACCACTTTTAGTTACTTCATATCTTAATACATACTAGTATACAAGAGAAATGGTATTTTTAGTTGTTCCTTATAGCACACCAAAAAAGGAACTTGCTACCTTCCTTTCAGTCTTACAGAGTATACAATCAGTAAGTCAATATGTTTTATTAAATGCCCACTGTGCATAGGACTCTGAAATAGGCATTGTGGGAAGGTAGGAATCAAAAGGGAAGGTATTTTTGTCTGATCTAAAGGAATCATGCTACAACAGTAGAGAAAAGATGGGCCACAAGAAGCAGGAACAAACTGCACTCTTGATGCTGGCAAGGGGACTTGAGTGAGAATCAGGAAAACTGGATTTAGTCCTCCATGTCTGTTACCTTTAGGAAAAAAAATGGGATTCAAAGTGTTCAGCTTCCTTATTTATAAACTATATGCTGTTCTTCTAAGTATAGAATTTTTATTCATTCAGTCTGGGAGCAACCTGGGCATGAAAATTTCTCAAAGCTTCCCCAGGTGGTTCTAGTTTGCACCCATGGTTGAGAACCACTGACTGGGCTATGCAAAAGGAGAGAGGAAGCTGGAATCCAACACTATGTAGCAAGCAAAAGTCCAACCACGTGGGTCTAAGAAAATATAGAAAAATTCAGCAAACCCCTACATTTCCTAAGGACTGGTGAAGCAAGTGGTGGAATTTCTATGGACCCGAAGAACCTTGAATAGATAATAACTGGTCATGTTAAGTTCAAGGCTCTGTGTCATTCAGGATTCCATAAAAAAGAGAGATACACATTCAAATTGTATAAAGTTAACAGAGTTTTAAGATGTGGGCAGGGCATAGGAGACTTCAATGGATAGTGTGGTATCTAGAACTAATAAGGTTGGGTCTTGTCATTATCCCTAGATGGAAAAAGTTGAGGGACAGAACAGCTACAGAGTCTAAGAGGACTCTGGAGAGGGACCCTCACAGAGCCAGCACCACCTTCAGTTGAGAAATGCATTTCCCATGGCAACCCTGGGAAATGATCTGGAGAAATAAATACCCCGGCCTTTCTACTGCTACCCTCCCTTTATCCCACCTTCAGGTCGTGCTCCCTCTTGGTGGAACCTCCCCAGAAGCCAGAGGGCATGGCCCATTCTTGCAGCCCAGGTTGTCTGGTCTCCTGGGTTCAGCGAATGGAAAGCACTCAGCACAAGTCGTTTTCAGCAGCCAGCACTAAGAGTCCCAGAAAATCAAAAACAACAACACTCCTTCACCCTCAAGGCTAGGTCTAGGGTGCTGAAGATACCGGAATGGAGAGAAAGTTAAGTATACATAATTAGTCTCTTCACACTGCATGGTGGTTCTAACAGAGCATATTTACAAAATAGCCTAGAGTGTTACACTCAGCTATCCTGGCAGCCCTACTCCAGGGAGTCTGTGCCAGAATAAGAGGCTATAATTCTACAAAGCCGTCTGGAAGCAAGGAATGTCACTAGATATCCTTCCAAAGGTGGGGTGCCAAGCACCCTGTGGACTCCTCAGAGTCTAAAATGTCCAAAGGAAAGCTGTTTCTCCACTTCAGGAAAATGCAACAAGAGCAGAAAGCACCTCCAAGATTGGGCATCAGCAATGACTGCAGAAATGGCAAGTGGCATTTGAGAAGTCATTTGTGACCTCTTAGCACACAGGTGAGGTACACTCGCTCTTAGTCACCTCCCTTCTAACATCAAGTAATAGAAATCCAATCAGAAGAGAGTAATTCAAAAAGGAAAGATTTTAAAAATGCTTTTGGTTAGTGCATTTCAGTTATACATGGTAAAGGGGTTCACTTTGACATCATCAGACGTGCATGGAATGTAATTTGCTCCATTTCAATCCCCAGTGCTTCCTCTTTAAATCTACTCCTCCATGCTTATTCCCCTTCCTCTATTGATCTTCCTTCTGTTTATTTATTTACTGCTTTTTACAAAATAATCGTTGCTTTATAGATATACATAAAGCTGGAATTCGCTATGGTATATTCCTATATGTACACGCACAATTTTGTCAACCTTTTTTCCACATTTCCTCCCATTTCCCATCCCTCACCCCCATCCCCCTTTCTCTACTGATCTCTCCTTTATTTTCATGGTTTCTGGTTCCCCTTTTCCTCCTTATTTTGCTCTAACTCCCTCATATGAGAGAAATATTTGACCCTTGACTTTCTGAGTCTGGTCTATTTCACTTAGCTTCATGTACTCCAGTTCTATGGATTTGTCAGCAAATGTCATAATTTTATTCTTCTTTATGGCCGAGTAAAACTCAATTATGTACATACACATTTTCTCTATCCATTTATTTGTGGGAATCTGGGCTGGTTTCATAACTTGGCTACTCCTCCAACAGGGGATTAACACCCAGAATATATAAAGAACTAAAAAAAATCTTAATATAAAAAAATGAGTAAAAGGAGTAAACTGAAATTTTTCAAAAGAAGAAACACAAATGACTAACAAATACATTAAAATATGTTCAACATCAGAGAAATGTAAATCAAAATTCCTTTGAGATTTCTTGTCACTCTAGTCAGAGTGGCAATCATCAAGAAAATAAGCAACAATAAATGTTGGTGAGGATGTGGGGAAAAAGGAACACACATACATTGCTGGTAGGAATGCAGATTGATGCAACCATTATGAAAAGAAGTATAGAGATTACTAAGAAAACTTGGAATGGAACCACAATTAGACCCACCTATCCCACTCCTTGGTTTATATCCAAATGACTTAAAATAAGCATACTGCAATGATGCAGCCACAAAAATGTTTATAGCAGCTCAATTCACAACACCTAAACTATGGAACCAAACTAGGTGCTCTTCAACTTCAATTATATATATATATATATATATATATATATATATATATATATATATATATAATGTTGACATATGTTCCTACTATTGCTAGTTTTTCTAGTGTTTTGAACATAAAAGTGTACTGTATTTTGTCAAATGCTTTTTCAGCATATATTGACATGATCAAATGGGAGTTCATAACCCACTTGAATCTAATGTATGAAATATGATATGTCAAGAGCTTTGTAATGTTTTGAACAACCAATAAAAAATTAAAAATAATAAAAGCAATACATGTTAAACCCAAGGCTAGGATCATTCTAAATGGAGAAAAATTGAAAGCATTCCATATAAAAACTGGAAGAAGATAAGGATGTCCTCTTTCACCACTTATAATCAACATCATCCTTGAAACTCTAGCCAGAGCAATTAGACAAAAGAAAGAAATTAAAGGGATACAAATAGGCAAAGAAGAACTCAAATTGTCACTCTTTGGTGATGACATGATTCTATATCTAAAAGATCCAAAAAATTCCACCAGAAATCTTCCAGAACTAATAAATGAATTCAGCAAAGCAGCAGGATATAAAATCAACACCCATAAATCAAACACATTCCTAAACATCAGTGATGAATTCACTGAAAGAAATTAGGAAAACTGCCCCATTCATGATAGCCTCAAAAAGAAAACAAAACAAAACAAAACAACAGCAACAACAACAACAACAACAAAACAACTTGGAATCAATCTAACAAAAGAGGTAAAAGACCTCTACAATGAAAACCACAGAACACTAAAGAAAGAAATTGAAGAAAACCTCAGAAGATGGAAAGATCTCCCGTGCTCCTCGATAGGCAGAATTAATATGTCAAAATGTCTGTACTATCAAAAGTGTTATACAAATTTAATGCAATTACTATTAAAATCCCAATGACATTCTTCATAGAAATAGAAAAAACAATCATAAAATTTATTTGTAAAAATAAGAGACCCAGAATAGCTAAAGCAATCCTTAGCAAGAAAAGTGAAGCAGGAGGCATCACAATGCCAGACCTTAAATTATACTACAGAGCTATAGTAACAAAAATGGCATGATATTGGCAACACCATAGACTTGTAGACCAATAGTATAGAATAGAGGACACAGAGACAAACACACATAAATATGGTTATGGCATACTAGACAAAGTTGCCAAAAACATTCACTGGAAAAAATACAGCCTGTTCAACAAATGGTGCTGGCAAAACTGGAAATCCATATGTAGCAAAATGAAATCAAACCTCTATCTCTTACCCTGCACAAAAATCAGCTCAAAGTGGATAAAAGATTTGGGCACTAGAACAGAGACCCTGTGTCTAATAAAAGAAAAAATAGGCTCAAATCTTCACCATGTCAGCCTAGGATCTGACTTCCTTAACAAGACTCCTAAAGTGCAAGAAGTAAAATCAAGAATTAATAAATGGGATGGATTCAAATTAAAAAGCTTCTTCTCAGCAAAGAAAACAATTGATACCATGAGGACACAGCCTACAGACTGGGAGAAAATCCTTACCATATGTACCTCTGATAAAGCATTAATCTCTTTTTAATTGATTTTTAAAAATGACAACAGAATGCATTACAATTCTTATTACACATATATACCACAATTTTTAATATCTCTGTTTGTATATAAAGTATGTTGACACCCAATTTGTGTCTTCATACATGTACTTTGGATAATGATGTCTATCACATTCCACCATCCTTGCTAATTCCCTGCCTCCTTCCTTTCCCTCCCACCCCTCTTCCCTATCTAGCTAGAATTCATCTATGCTCCCCCTCCCTATCCCACTATGAGTCAGCCTCCGTATATCAGAGAAAACATTCAGCATTTGTTTTTTTGGAAGGCAGCTATGCTCACCATCAGCATTTGTTTTTTTGGGATTGGCTAACTTCACTTAGCATTATCTTCTCCATGGCTATCTATTTACCTGCAAATGCCATGATATCTTTTATTGCTGAGTGAAATTTCACCACTTCTATTCAACATAATTCTTGAAACATTGGCTAGAGCAATTAGACAGATGAAGGAAATTAAAGGGATATGTATAGGCAAAGAAGAACTTAAATTAGCTCTATTTGCTGATGATATGATTCTACACCTAGAAGACCCTCCCCCCCACGAAAAAACCTCCACCAGAAAACTTCTAGAACTAGTAGATGAATTCAGCAAAGTGGCAGGATATAAAATCAACACCCATAAATCAAAAACATTTCTGTATCAGTGACAAATCCTCTGAGAAGGAAATGAGGAAAACTACCCCATTCACAATTACCTAAAAAAACATAAGATACTTGGGAATCAACTTAATGAAAGAGGTGAAAGATCTATGCAATGAAAACTACATTACCCTAAAGGCAGAAATCAAAGAAGACCTTAGAAGATGGAAAGATATACCTTGCTGTTGGATAGGCAGAATTAATATTATCAAAATGACCATGCTCCCCAAAGCACTATACAGATTTAATGCAATACTGATCAAAATTCCAATGGCATTCCTCATAGAAATAGAAAAGGCAATCATGAAATTCATCTGGAAAAATAAGAGACCCAGAATAGCTAAAGCAATCCTTAGCAGAAAGAGTGAAGCAGGTGGCATCACTATACTAGACCCTAAACTATACTACAGAGCAATAGTAACAAATACAGCATGGTATTAGCACCAAAACAGACTGGTAGATCAATGGTACAGAAGAGAGGACACAGAGACTAACTCACAAAATTAAAATTATCTTATGTTAGACAAAGTGCCAAAATCATGCACTGGAGTAAAGATAGCACCTTCAACAAATGGTGCTGGGGAAACTGGAAACTCATATGCAACAAAATGAAATTAAACTCCTATCTCTCACCATCCACAAAGCTTAACTCAAAATGGATCAAGGACCTAGGAATTAAACCAGAGACTTTATGTCTAATAGAAGAAAAAGTAGGCCCTACTCTTCATCATGTGGGATTAAAGCATTAATCACTAGGATATATAAAGAACTCAAAAAACTCAACACCAATATAACAAATAACCCAATCAATAAATGGGCTAAGGAACTGAACAGACTCTTCACAGAAGAAGAAATACAATCGATCAACAAATATATGAAAAAATGTTCAATATCTGTAGCAATTAGAGAAATGCAAATCAAAACTACACTAAGATTTCATCTCTCTCCTGTCAGAATAGCAATCATCAGGAATACAGGCAACAATAAATGTTGGTGAGGATGTGGAAAAAAAGGTACACTTATACGCGGCTGATGGGACTGCAAATTGGTGCAACCACAATGGAAAGCAGTATGGAGATTCTTCAGAAAACTGGGAATGGAATCACCATTTGACCCAGCTATCCCACTCCTTGGTCTATACCTAAAGGACTTAAAATCAGCATACTACAGTAATGTAGCCATGTCAATGTTTAATAGCAGCTCAATTCACAATAACTAAACTATGGAACCAACCTAGGTGTCCCTCAATAGAATAAGATGAATGGATAAAGAAAATGTGGTATATATCCTCAATGGAATATTACTCAACTTTAAAGAAGAGTGAAATTATGGTATTTGAAGGTAAATGGATAGAATTGGAGAACCTCATGCTAAGCAAAATAAGCCAATCCCACAAAACCAAAGGCAGAGTGTTTTCTCTAATATGTGGTTGTTAATTCACGATAAGGCAGGGGGCACTAGAGAAGAATACTGTTACTTTAGATTAGGTAGAGGGAAGTGATGAGAGGGAAGGGGATATAGGGATAGGAAAGACAGTAGAATGAAACAGACATTATTACTTTGTGTATATATGTGAGTACATGACCAATATAATTCTGCAACATGTACACTCAGGAAAATGAGAAATTATATCCTATCTATGTATATCAAAGTGCATGATTGCATTTTACAGTCATGTATAACTAACTCAAACAAATAAAAAATTAATAAAAAAGAAAAATAACCATAACCCCACCAACTCAGAGACAATATTATTTCAGTCTACTCTTCTTTCTTTGCATTTATAGGGCAATAATAGAGACAGATATGGCTTAACATGTAGTGATAAAACTTAAAGAATATTACTAAACCAAATACCTATTTAAACACTAATTTTTCCTTCATTCATGTCAGGAAATACAGTACTGTAGGAACCCTAGAAAACACCCATGTGCCCATTGTGATCTCAACCTTCCTTTCCCCTTGGGTAATCATCATCATCATCATCATCATAATTATTATTTAATTTTTCTGTATAGTATTAAGTACCTTTTCACACACAAATGCACACACACACACATATCCGGTTACCTAGTATCTTAGTATTATATATTTCTTACAATTGTGAACTAATACTGCTACATTATTATTAACTAAAGTCCACAGTTGATTCAGATTTCCTACAGTTTTTATCTCAAATCTCTTTTTTTGCTGCAGAATTCCATTCAGAACACCACATTGTATTTAAACATCATGTCTCCGTTTCTCTTGGCTGTGACACTTTTTATAAGCTTACCTTATATGTGATGACTTTGACAGGGTTGAGGAGTACTGGTGAGGTATTTTGCAGGATATTCTTCTATTGGAATTTATTTGGTGTTTAGTGCCACTTTCTTCTAATCATCTAAAAGGTAAACACCATGAATGTGACTTGTGGATTTTGGTGTTGACCTTGATCACCAAGCTAAGGTGGCATCTGTCAGGTTTTTCCATTGTACACTTATTCTTTTCTTTGGGGACATAATGTATTCTTTGGAAGAAAGACACTGTATATGCAGCCCACACTCAGCAGGTGAGGGGTTGGGCTGGGGGTATAGCTCAGTGGTAGAGCACTTGCTTAGCATGAGTGAAATCCTGGGTTGGATCCCCAGCACTGCAAGAGAAAACAAGAAAACAATGATGAGTAGGCTGCGCCTCCTTTAGGAAAGATAATGTACATAAATTATTTACAGTTCTTCTCTATGTGAGATTTCTCCATTTATTAATTTTGTTATGGATTTATATCCATATTGACTCATGGATATTTATTTTATATTTTGGGTTATAATCCAATATTAATTTTATTGCTCAAAAATTTTCACCTCTGGCTACTGAGAGCTCTTTTAATTGACTCTTGTGCCCTTTGACATAATCTTTCTAGTGTGTGAATATGTATGTGTGTGTGTGAACATACTCTTGAACACTTTCCTTTTTTATTATTTTACTTGTTTTTATTTTCCTTTTTAATTTTTTATTTATATATGACATCGGAATGAATTATAATTCTTATTACACATATAGAGCACAATTTTTCAAATCTCTGGTTGTATGCATAGTATATTCACACCAATTCGTGTCTTCATATCTGTACTTTGGATAATAATGGTCATCACATTCCACCATCATTAATAACCCCGTGCCCCCTCCTTTTCCCTCCAACCCCTATGCTCTATCAAGAGTTCGCCTATTCCTCTCAAGCTCCCTCTCCTATCCCAACATGAATCAGCCTCCTTATATCAAAGAAAACATTTGGCGTTTTATTTTGGTGGATTGGCTAACTTCACTTAGCATTATCTTTTCTAACTCCATCCATTTACTTAAATGCCATGATTTTATTCTCTTTTATTGCTGAGTAATATTCCATTATGTATATATACCACATTTTCTTTATCCATTCATCTATTGAAGGGCATCTAGGTTGGTTCCACAGTTTAGCTATTGTGAATTGTGCTGCTATAAACATCGATGTGGCTTTGTCCCTGTAGTATGTTGTTTTTAGGTCCTTTAGGTATAGACCGAGGAGAGGGATAGCTGGGTCAAAAGGTGGTTCCATTACCAGTTTTCCAAGAAATATCCATATTGCTTTCCATATTGGCCGCACCAATTTGCAGTCCCACCAGCAGTGTATGAGTGTGCCTTTTCCCCCACATCCTTGCCAACACTTAGTGTTGTTTGTAAGCATAATAGCTGCCATTCTGATTGGAGTGAGGTGAAATCTTAGAGTGGTTTTGATTTGCATTTCTCTAATTGCTAGTGGATGATTTTTTTCATTTATTTGTTGATTTATTGTCATCTTCTGAGAAGTGTCTGTTCAGGTCTGTGGCCCATTTACTGATTAGGTGTTTTAGGCCCTCTTAACTGACAGAACAAAGAAATGTATGTTTGTGTTCTGACTGGTAGGCATGTACATATAAATTATTATGCAACCATATGTATCAATATTAAGCTTCATGTGAGTTCTTAGTAAGTTTTCAACTTCAATTCATTACTATATGGATAGTTGTAGCCTTCTGTCTTGATTATCTTGAAATTCTTACTCCAACAAGAAGAAACCATCTGCAAGCCATTTACTTAACTGCTCAGCTCCTGTTTATACATATAACAGTAGCAGAACTGTCAAGCTGGACAATATATTTTCATTATATTATTTTTTCTTGACTTGGTCAGTAGTTACCATAGAGGTGACAACATGCATATCTAACTTGTTAAAAAATCAAAATTTAATAAAATTCTATAGCCCCCTTCTTGATAAATCTCTGAATATTTCAATTTGGTTATCCTTTCCCCATCTTATTGTTAAATGGTAATTTGGCTTTGTCTATGTATGTGCTTGTGTGTTTGCATAAGTGTGTATACATGTGCATATGTTGTTAGACATTATTTAGTTTACTTTTACTATCTTTTTATTATATATATTAAAATCTGGAAGTTATGTTTGATTTTTTTCAGAATGACCATGTCATTTTTTTAGATTTCATTAACATTGGATATCTTCTGCCTTTTATCTCTGTAGACATGGTAATCAAGGTTGTTTTATAGTTCGTAATTCAGCTGTCTATTATTTCTTACTGTTTGTTTTCTTTCATGTTTTCTTGCTTCCTTGTACCTCTGGTTACCTTTGATAACGTGAATGTGATTGACTTGAAAAATTATTTGTTTAGATTTCCTGAGGGCAAGGATGAATGTATTTTCCTCCAGAATGCCTTAGAAAATTGAGGTTTCCTATCCTGTTTTAGGCTTTGCATGTGTGTGAATGGAAGGATCATTGATGGCTTTTGTCTCTGTCTGTAGGGGTCATGCTTACTGAGGGAAAGGATTCCTGTGATAATTCCAATCTGGGGCAGGCTTTGGGCCTGAAATTTTGCCCTCTTGCTTTTCAGAGACTCAGAACAGATTCTAATCAGGTGGCATTGGCAGATAGCTTCAGAGAAAATGCCCCAGTCATTACAGTTTTGATTATGCATTACATAATAATCTTCATCCCAATACTATTCTCTTACAATTATAACATAATTGAGTCCCATTCTGATAAAAATTTCTTTTCTTCATGTATTTTCAATCACATTCATAATGTGTACACATTGTTTTCAATATAATTCTCTACAACTAGTAAATTCGGATTACTCTTTTAGATATTTTATGATGAAGAAATGAAAATATTAAAATTTAAAAATTTCAATTTAGGAATGTACAACCGATTTATTGAACTCAGTTGAACTTATTAAATATATCCAATGAACAACAAAAACAACAGAATGTCCATTACAGGTCATCAGTTAGTGGAGAAGTGAAATTGTGAGAAAGCATGTTAAAATCTGCTTATGTCAGTAGCTGGGTTTTTATTTCTGGACCATCTATTAGCATATAATTCCTGCACAAATAAGAAATATAAAAGTCCCCTGGCCAGTCCTCTTTCACTTCTAGGAGTGTAAATTTGTACAACTATTCTGCAGATCAACTCAAAAACATTTATTACAATTAAGTGTGCAGATGCTTTGCAACCTAGCATTTTTCACTTCTAAATGGTGTTTCCAGAGAAACTCTCACATAGGCAGATAAAGATATGTACATGGAAATGTTTGTAGAGCAAAAATCTGGAGGCAGCCCAACTGTTCATCCCTAGAAGAATAGATAAGTAAAATGTGACATGTGCATATGACAGAATGCCATATAGCAGCCAGGAGGAGTGAAACCGATCTATGAATAGTGACATCTCAAATCTATAATACTAGATGGAAAAAATCAAGAAATCGAATGAGATCTATAGATTATTATCTACTGCTACAGAAAAAAACCCCAAACTTATTGGCTTACAATAATTGTTTATTATCTCAACATTTTGTTCTGGGCTAAGCAGAGCAATTTTCTTGGTTTCTTCTGGGCTCACACATGCCCTTGAAGTTGACTGACAGTGTGTCAACTCTTATAGGTTGTCTAAAATGACTTTACCCACTCATCTAGCCATTGGCATTGGCTCCTTATGGCCTCATGCCTGTAGCAACTGGCAGGAGGCTCTCTCAGGTTTTCTCACATTGTGGTGAAAAAGTTGCTGGTAGCAAGAGAGGGAAAGCCCCAGTACACAAGATGCTATTAAGTCTTTCTTGGATCATGTTTGCTAATGTCCTACTGTCTAGAGCAACTGTGTGCCGATCTTGAAGTCTGTGACAGAGAGGAAAACAGGAGGCCAAGGTCCTAGGATGTGTGTGGTTCATTGGGTTCTATGATTACAACAATCTACAATAGCTGAATCGTGCCCCCATCCACCCAAATTCGTATGTTGCAACCCTAACCCCCAGTATCTCAGAACATAATTATATTTGGAAATAGGGGCTTTAAAAATTAAGCTAAAATGAGGACTTTAGGGTGGATTAAATATTAAGCTTTAATCCAGTGCAAAATAAGATACACAGAGAGATACCTGTGGATACACAGAGGGATACACAGAGAGACACCCGGGTTGTGCACACACAGAGGAAAGACCAGGAGGATACAGGAAGAAGCCAGGAGAGAGGCCCCAGGGGAAATCAATCCTGCCAACACAGTGATCTTGAACTTCAAGCTTCCAGAATGGGAGAAAATAAAAGTAGGTTGTTAAAGTATCACCATGTGACATTGTGTTATGAGAGTGCTAGAGAACTAATACAACACTACATACATGAATTTAAAAAGTTCACTCAGAAGCCATAATGTGTCTTTTCCATGATATAAAGGTGATTGAATAAACATGTAGTTTAGAAACGTGCCTACTAAACCCTGGAGAGAAAGTGCTTATGAGGGGGAAGAGAATAGTATTGTAGTGAGAAATAAAGTGGACAACAATTTTAAAAGAGTGCCACAGATAAATAGATGATCATAGCTTACTATGTACTGAGGAAGGTGATCAACTTGAATCTATATGTCTAAGCTTTAAAGGTAGGCTATGGTAAAATAAAAATTATCTTTCCTGATTGAGGAAGGGTTGACTTTCCTACCAGTAATAAGACCAATTTTTAAAACCTATTATTATTAAATACTAGCAGTGATAGATTCTCATGTTATTTAATTATTCATATAAAGATACCATTGATCTAATTTATAGGAGAGGAAATTGAGGCAAAAAAAATGAAATAAACTTCCCAAAGGTGCTCAGTGAGGAAGGGGCTGGGCAAGGGATCGAACTCCAACCTGTCTGCTTCCCAATCCTCACTTGGCAATTCCAGCCAATCATTCTTTGCTCGGCTGCTTTGTCTCTGCAGTTGCTTAGGTCTGCTCCCTTGGTTCTTGGCTGCTGATTGGTCCTGTTTCTCCATCATGATTTTTGTGTCTCTGCCTTGCTTTCTGCTGTTTCAGATTCTGATGCACAGTCTGGATCTTTTAGGTGGTGGTCTGGCACCTCCAACTTGCTCCTACATCGCATGGTAGGCTCCCAGGTTGCATCCACAAGGCCTGAGAAAGTCAAGGAGGCTGAGAGAAAAAGAGCAGAGTCAATAATAGGCAGAGAGAGGTGTAGGATCCAGTGTATAGGATCATTTCTTCAGTTGTGGGCACTTGGAAATATGGGTGACCATATTTCAAGTATAAAGGCTAGTGAAAACTGATTGTTAAGTGTAGAAAACTTTTGCAAGCCATTGTTTTAGCAGTTTGAAATCAGCCATGATGAGGGTATTTACACCACAGAAATTGGCAAATGTGACTAATATAAACTTGTTCTTTGAAGAGTTCGTTTATCAGAATACCAGTGGATGGATGATCCATGGGCTCTAAAATTCAATATGTAAAAAGGACAAAACATTGTATGATGTTGTGGAATCAGAAGTCCTGGACTCAAGTAAAAATCTTCACAACTTTTTGCTCAGGTGATGGAGGGCACATTATTTTATTTTACTTTAACTTTGGTTTTCTCAGCTTTAAAATAGAAAGAATAATATTAACATCAGTGAAATGCTGTGAGAAATAAAAAGTGTTCATAAAGAATTTAGCATTGTGTTCAAAATAGATGCCTGAAAAATATTAGTTGAATTTTCCCAAAGAGCTGAGTCTAGCTAGCTAATCCATCTGTAATTCTTTCAGAAAATGCAAATAATAATAATAATAATATTCACAAATGTTCAAAGTATACCAGATGTTATATTTTTCAGTGGTCTCCTATAATAACTTGAAATAGAGACTATTCTTTGTTACCATTTTGAAGATAATTAAAATCATGAGGCGATTTTTGACAGGGCTTGGGTCTGTTCATTTCAGGGCCAGCCCTCTTAACTGTAATACATTGCTGGTAAAGAATGATACACACTAAATGACAATAATGCATGTAATAAACATGACTACATATGGTATGTAAGTCTGCTTCACTCAATTAGCTGTGAGATCATCTGGAAAACAGCATCCTTTGTATCAATTAATGTGAAATCACAGCTTGGTTGACCCCTTGGGGGCTGCCTCAGATCTTCACCAAAAAGTGTGCCATAAATTGTGGGTTGTGCTTTATGCAGAGCAGTCTCTTCTTTCATCCAGTGGGGATTAGTGTCTTCCTGGAAGAGGTTCTTACAGTCTTACAGCTAAACCAACTCAAAAACCAATTCTCATTCCAAGATTCTATTAACAGACCTTTGATATGACATGGATAACTGCCTATCACTCTGCAATTAATCTCTTTGTCATCTTCCAAGAGTGTCCAGTTCCTTTAAAGAATATAAAGTGAAGTTATTAATTTCATCCCAGTCTCTGCACTTAATCAATTATGCTGTATGTGAGCCATTAGAAGATCCTATCCACACTGCATTTCAAATAAGGATAAAAATATTTTTTCTCTTCTGGCATTTTCTCTCCTGTTTGGTATCCTGCAGAGCAGAGGCCATGCGAGAAGCTTCCGGTCTCCTTTATGTGGAGAAGAAATCTGGAAAATAAATTTTATTTTACTGTTGCTTACTTTATTTTTTCACCAACCACACTTATTACTGTTAGAAGAGAATAATATCCTCCCCATTTTCCTCCCTCCTCCCTTCCTCTCACCTTTATAAAATGACTTAAATAATAGGTCATGTTAAGATAGTGTTTGGCAAGCAAACTTCCCTAATTTCCTCTGTGGTAAGTTACCAAAGTAGTATTCTGACTCTACTGAGAATGAAACTAAGACAATCTGTTTCTATAGCAGAGTTTATCAGATTTTGAAAGCAAATTTGAAGTCTTGCTTCAGAATTTTAGTCTTGAAATATTGCATTATCCTCTAATTTCTGAATAGTGGTCCAAATCACCCTTCACAGATATAAATCAGGTGATTGTTGGATAGCTTTCTTCGGAGCATCTTGCATGAGTGTGTGTGTGTGTGTGTGTGTGTGCGCGCGCACGCGCATTGTGCACAGCTACACTCTTGGAGATTCTATGAACTGATTTGGAATGAATGACAAGTTCTTGAAGCAGTGCAAGGTGATTCTCAGTGGAACCACACCTTTTTTTTTTTAAAGAAAGTTTGAAAGAATCAATGGAGAGTGAGAAAAGAAGCTGATGCACATCATTCTAATTAGAGAATATTATGGTTTAGATATGAAATGTCCCCCCAAAACTATGTGCAAGACAATGCAAAAAAGTTTAGAGGTGAAGTGATTGGGTTGAGAGCTTTAACCGAATCAATGCATAATCCAATGGTAAAGATTAACTGGGTGCTAACTGTAGGCAGGTAGGGTGTGGCTGGAGGAGGTGGGTACCAAGGGCATGCTCTTGGGGTATATATTTTGTTCCTGGTGAGCAGAACTCTCTCTGCTTCCTAGTGGCTATGCCCTGAGCGGCTTTTCTCCACCACACCCTTATGCCATGATGTTCTGCCTCACCTAGGGCCCAGAGCTATGGAGTCAGCCATCTATGGACTGAGACCTCTGAAACTGTGAACCACAAATAAACTTTCCTTTCTCTTTGTTCTTGTCAGGTCTTTTGGTCACAATGAAACAGAGGGAGACAGACCCTGCAACTCCCCAAATATGGAAGGATAAATGGGAGTTTTTGGGTAAAGTGAGCAAGTAACTGGCCTGGGACATGTGGTAGTGCTTGTTACTCCTCAAAGATGACTTCACATCTCTTCCTGAAGACTACTTTGTCCTCGCTAGGGTTGTTTTCACAAGAGAATACATGGCATGTGGGGAAGAATCCATGATTTGACTCTTTCCCACTATCATAGGAAGCTTTATTATTTTAAATGCTAGGTTGAGTCTGGGAATTAGATAGCTGGAATCCTGGATTTGCCACTTGTTACCTGTGCAAATTCTTATCTTCAGAAGCCTCAGTCTCTGCATCTGGAATATGAGACTCCTTGTTATCCACCTATGAAGATTACATGAAATGATGCCTAAAGAGCCTTTTGTATAAGGAACAGGCACTAAATAGGTGTAATTTTTAAAATTTTAGTTATTTTTACTAATTCACATTTTAGAAAATGTTTAAGCCACACTTTTTTCCCCCCAAGTTCTTACTCAAGTCTCTTTTCTGAGAGCCTTTTCCTGGCCTGTTAAGGAAGGGGTCAGGCAATAATTACTTCATGTCTTCATTGAAGCAGAAAACCTGTTGCCTTGCAATTTATCTGTTTTCTTGTCTGTCATTTTTAGTAGATAGAATCCTCTTGACCAATGGAGATGTTGTGATTATTGTTCACCTTGGTATCTGTTATTGTTTGGATGTCAGGTATCACCTGAAAAGCTCACGTATTAAGCAATGCAGGAATGTATGCAAAATAGTTAGATTATGAGAGCTATAACCACATCAGTAGATTGACCCATTTAGGATTAATATTTTGAATGAACTACCGGGTGGTAACTGTAGACAGGTTAAGGAAACAGGTCACAGGGGTGCCCTTGAACATTATATTTTGTTTCTGGCTCCTTGCTGGCTTTATCTCTCTGCTTCCTGATCTGATTGGCTTTGCGTCACCACACCCTTCTGCCATGATGTTCTGACTGAGGGCCTGGAACAATGGAGTCAGCCAACCATGGACTGAACCTCCAAAAGAGTGAGCCCCAAATAAGCTTTTCCTTCTCTAAGTTGTTCTTGACAGGTGTTTTGTCATTTTTGTTAATTCTCATTAACATAGTATATGACCATAAGTACCTATATCAGTATCTATTCATTACCGTTTCTATTTATTCATCAGATATTTATTGAGTGTCTGTTTATGCTAGATATTGGGATAAGGATGAAGCATAAACATACAGTAGTATATAGCTTCTATCTTTCAGAAGTTTACTATTGAGTGAGGAATATAAATAAATAGTCAATTAAAATAATATGACAACATTGAAGTCTGGGTTCTATTTTTACACTTAGAAGAGGTCCAAAGAGGCATCCTGGAGAAAGTTATACCTAAAATAATACATGGGTATGTATGAGAATTAAGGATTCTTATTTTAAATTTTCTCCAGAACAGAACCTGAATAAAGGACAGGGCATAAGTAATTTATTTGTGCAGTGTTCCCAGGAGGCAGGATTAAGAGAGTGGAAAGAGTGAGGGAGAGAGGAAGAAAATCTAAAAATGTGTGCATTGTTCAACTGGGTGTTGCTGTGGGCAAATGGGATGTAAAGTACCCTTTAGATTTTCCCTTTGAAGTGCTAGAGACTGGGGCATTTACCTATTGACTGACTCCTCTCTTGTATGTGGGTTGTCTCCAGGGGCATTGACTCGCCTGCATTTCTGACTCTTCACAAAGGCCAAGCAAGCTGCCCTGGGTTCAGAATCAATGAAAGGAAGAGAGTGGGAAAGGTGTGTGGGAATTGGGAGGTTGCAATGGGAACTGTCCAGCACAACTTTAGCTGAAATCATATTCAGGGTGTTGATGCACAACACAGAAGGCTTTGGTCATCTCCGCACTGGAGTTAACAAAACACCTCATGGGTGGATTAGCAGACTCCCAGGATTCAAGGCATCTTAAAGGCCATGCAAACTACTTCAGAAATCCCTGCAGGTCCCCACAACTGCATAATGTCAGTTCTCAGTTCGGCTTCTTTCTGTAATTACCCAAAATTGTAGTCGGGAGATAAAGATTGTAAAACAAATAAATAATGTATTAACTGGGAGTGTGCTTGATTTAAAAATTTCCAGGATAAATTCTAACATTTTTAAAAATTCTTACTTGTCCTCTAGTCTCTCGAAGCCTGATTCATCTCTTATCCTTACCATGTCTTAGCAAATCATCAACCCCCTGAGGAAACAGCTGATATTGCTTCCTGAAAAAGTAGACACTATTTTCTTAGCAGGAAGACAAGTAGTGGAAAGAGAAGAATAGAGTGCATATCAATTCCACACAGCATGTGCAATATTTGAACAATAATGTGACGGCCAGTTTCCTCTTGAAGAGGAGAAAGTGTGCTTCTGAAGATCTCTAATGATTAGATTTCAGAAAAGATTGAGCATAATCTTTAGCTCCCCAAATAATTACCTCTGAAAGAATGGCCGCCATTCATTACTCTTAAGGTTTGTGAACTTCCCCAAATAGCAGCCTTCTCCTTAAATGACTTTATCTTTGAGGATTATGATTCTCCTGTGTGGAGGAAAGTGCTTGTGCTTTGGGAGCAGACAGACTATCCAAATTCTGGCTCTGCCAATTATAGGTTCTATGATCTCAAACTAGACATTTAATCTCTCTGAGTCTCCATTTCCTTATCCTCAAAGGAGGAAATAATACTATTTCACAGTTTGGTTGCAAGGATTAGATGAGGTGATATCCATTAAACTCTGGGTGGAAGGTCAATGTTTAAGAATGCTAATTCCTTCTCTATTCCCTTAGCCACAGGGCATAAAGCAGTGTTGATTCCCTCTACAGGCAAAGGACCACATTCCTGAGGATATCTCTCATCTGTAGTACAGCTGTCCTTGTTGATTTCCCAAAGCTCTGAGAAACAGACATGAATTAATTTAATTTCTTATCAGGCTTTTAAAATTATGTTATTTACTAGACTTATTTTATTTATTCTTTATGTACTAGATTTTTATTTCAGCTTTCAATGAATGCCATTCTCTTTTAAAATGCATAGAATATACAGATTATTGGAAGCAGACTTTTTAAATGGCCATTCAGAAGAAAAGAAATCAAAGGATACAGAAACGACATTGATACGTGAAAAACAAATGGTCAACAAACAGAAGATACTTAATCTTACAATAAACATTATGAGACGTCATGTCATTTCAATCTTTCAACTGGCAAAAATTTGAAAGATAGTACTAAAAGTGAAGTGGTAAATATTCACCTACAGTGCTGGTGGTTGTGCAAATGAATAAAGCTAAAGAGTAAGTTGGCAGAGTGTAGCAAAGTTGGAAGTATGCCCATCCTTTGATTAGGCCATTGTAGTTCTAGCTATATATTCTGGAGAAGTACTCCCCATGTCCAAGAGGACATAAACACTGCTATTAATAGCACAGAGCAAAGAGAGGGACAATATAAATCTCCAGTAACAACCTTGTTTCAATATATTTCAGTTCTTTCACATGTTAAAATGCTACTCAAGTGTTAAGAGCACATTATAGCAACATGTAATAGCACAAAAAGTTATCTAACCATACTGTTTTATATATGTGCAAGAAGACAAGTTTAGTCCATGGATGTCTGTAGGTATTTACTTCAGCAGTATTATAATAGTGCAAGGTATGAAATGACTTAAATATACACCACCAGGAGAACAGGTCAATAACATTCATGTAATGAAGAATTAAATGGCAGCTACTTAAACTAGGCAGTCATATTATATGGATAAATATCAAATGCAGAAGGATATATATGTATATGTATTATATATAATATATATGGTTATATATATGTGTATGTAGACATATATATGGATATATATGTATGTTTATACATATATATATTGCTATTGTGACTAAACAGTTTTAGGGGAGGTAAAATTTATTGAGGGGCTCACAATTTCAGAGGACTCAGTCTATACCCAGCCATCTCCATTCCTGAGGCTGAACATCAGGGAGGAATAGTGTGGTGGAGAGAAGTGGCTTACATGATTAGGAAGGAGAGAGAGAGAGAGAGAGAGAGAGAGAGAGAGAGAGAGAGAGATCTCCCCTTGCCAGATACAAATATATACCCCCAAACCAAGCCCCCAATGACGCACCTCTTCTAGCCACATCTAACCACCTTCAGTTATTACTCAGTTAATCCCACCAGGAGATTCATTCACTGGTTGAGTTAAGGCTGTCATAACCCAATCATTTCTCCTCTAAACTTTTTTCACCTTCTCTCACATGAGCTTTTGGGGTACACCTCACATCCAAACCATAACAATGTATATGTAGAGAAGGATATATGTTTACAAGATTGAAAGCAAAATAATATGAGATGTTGCTTAGTAATATATATGTATGTATATGTGTAAAGAGAGAGAGAGAGAGAGAGAGAGAGAGAGAGAGAGAGAGAGAGAGAGAGGAGTTAAACACCAAACTTGTAGAAATTGTCATGGGGGAGGAACATAGAGAGGGAAGGGGATATAATGAGTTGGGGCAGGGGCACTTCACTATCTGAAATAGTTCATAATGAAAAGTAGAAAAAGGACCTTAGCGGGAGAGAAATTTACCTTTTCCAATTTTGATAATATTTTATTTATAAAAGAAAACTAAACAATCAAAAAAATAACTTCTCCTATATTTTCCCTTCCATAAACTATAAGATCTAGGGAGGAAATGGCTAACTTGTTCTTCACTTGTTCTTTCTCCAGCATCTCTGTCCCTGATTCAGCCACAGGCAAGTTTTAATGATAAGAAATAAGACAAGACTGGATGCTCAAAAAAGAGAAAAAAATAAATCGAAAGCAGCATAAACACCTCTCTTGTCTATCCTGATAATTCAATCCCCTACTTCCCCATAAGACCCTTCCCCTCCTTCTGCATCCCCAGGACATCCCCTGGCTCCTCCATCTCCACACTTCCTACTGAGGCCTAGGAAATTGACAAATTTTGTCATCATATTCAGCTCTTGGGATCAGAGCTTTATGGCACCCAACTCTGAAACAGTCCTGCAGTCCTTGTCATTGTGACGAATGAGCTCTCCTACCATGTGCTTTGTTTTAAACTATAGTGGATCCAAACACTGGTCTCCCTGGGTGGAAAAGGAAAGACATAAGCATTTACTTTATGGGTTGTTCACAGACCTTTATAAAACACCCATTGATGAGGTATGTTTTCAATGGACAAAGTCTTGCTCATATCATGCCGAATCTTTGCTCCTAGAATGAGCCCTGACATGGGATCTTTTATTTTTATCTTTAGGGATTTCTCGCCAGTGGAAAAGTATGCAGAATGCCAGCCAGGTCATGGATGGGTTTGCAATTTGCTTTCTTGACAGTCTAAATTATGGTGGTTGCTTTGAGTTCATCCCACTGTGTTGACATCCTGTCCGCGGCTAAGCACATGTTGATGCCATGAGAGGGCAGCTACATAAATGGGTACAGGAGAATCCAGTTCAGGACCTGAATAACTTTTCCACCTTGATTTTCAGCCATGTTATTTTTAGGAACGGGGTTTTGTTTGAGCCTCGTGAGATTTAAAAGTATAGTGTGGCATTTTTATGCTGATGAGTTTTCCCCTTGCCTTAAAGACAGAACGCAGGAGGTTAGTTGGGGAAGTTTGTTTTGGATGGGTCTGGACATAGCTATTCATATTCTTGGTTCTCATAAGTGGGGAGTCCAGGGGCTTCAAATACTTTCTGTTCCTGCTGGTACAATTTTGTTTGAATATTAAAGCTCAGAGGAAAGCCACCAGGAAGAAGAAAAAACCCTGCCGAGTGTGATTTATCAGTTTGTTTGATGAAGTGATCCTGCTGTGGAATTAGTTTAACTCTGTGAGGTCTGGCCATTCACATCCCGGACCCTGGCTTTATAATTCAATCAACTTCTTAACCATCTACAATAAAATGGAGATTGGAACAGAAAAAGAACCCAACCCTACTAATAACCTCATAATAAGCCTAATATATTGAATACATCCTTGCATGCACTCTTTGAATAAGCATTGACATTCTGTGCTACAGGAAGTCTGTGTTGTTCTCAGGGCAGAGGAATTTAGCCAGGGGAATTGAGGTTGAAATGATCAAACTTTCAGCCTTAACTTTATAATAATTTTCTGAAGTCATGTTTATAAGTAGGAACATAACTGTTCCTATGGAGAAGTCTCATTCTTTTTAATTGCCATGTGGTTTGCCATTCAAGTCTGACATTCAGCCGGTATCAATCATTGTGGCCATGCTAGATGTTTTACAACCAGCTTCTGTTTTTCTTAGTTGTGTATATTCTATTTTGTGACAGTTTCATGTAGGTTGCTAAATATAGTCACTTGTCACCCATCATTCCATTGTTCCATGGATATATCATTATTTGATGGTCTCACATTGGTGGACACTTGTTTTTTTTTTTTTCTCTTCCAGTCGTTTGCTATTATATTGATTGCTTTGATAAATATCATTGTCCATATAACATTTCACACATGTGCAAAAAGTCTTTACACTGAACAAATCTCTGGAATTCAAACTTTTTGACCAAGTACATTTTTGATTTTGGAAAATATTTCTGAATTGCTCTCCACAGAGGGTGCATAAATGAGGAGGTGAAAACAGAAGAAGGAGGTTATGATATGTACCTATGTATGGCAAATCCTTTTATTGTTGTGGAACACATTCTGGAGGTCCACTCTAAATTTCAGCTATGGCTGTGTAAGACAGTTGAACATCAGCTATTGCACCCAATTTTACAGGCACTGATAATCTCTTTTCATTTTCTGCTGCAGAGCTTTCTTCCAGGCTGCTGGAGCTGGCTCAACCTGTGCATGGTTGACAGCCTCAAAGTGGAGCAGCTACCACTCCAGGACAGCCCTTTCCTTGAGGGGAGAGGAGCAGTGCTTATTCAAAAGAATGCATGGAAGATATATTCAATATATTAGGCTTATTATGAAGTTATTAGTAGAGTTGGGTTCTTTTTCTGTTCCAATCTCCATTTTAATCTAGATAGTTAAGAAGTTGGTTGAATTACAAATATCCCAGTGTTCAGTAGTGGGGGGATTAGGTACATACCTAGAGCAACTCTTAGAGCCCAGCCCTGCTGCTTTCTGCAGCAACTTTGCATATACACCCTTTGTTGGCTTTCCTTTTTCCTGTGTCACTTCCTCTATTTCCTCATTTGTGTATACTGTCATCACCTACTGTCAGTCAGCTTTTCATCACTGTATCAAAATACACAAGATAATCAACTTATGAAGAGAAAAGGTTTATTTTGGCTCATAGTTTTGTAGTTTTCTGTCCATGATAGATAGCTACACTGCTTTCAGGTCTATTGGAGGTAGCACTTCATGGAGGTATCTGTGTGTTGGGGTACAAAATCAACGCATGGCCAAGAAAGAAAAGAGATAAAGAAGAAGAGCCAGGGTCCCACAATCCCCTTCACAGGCACACTCCTCTCCCCAATGACCTAAAGACCTCCCAATAGGCCCCTCCTCAACTTTCCACCATGTCCCAATAGCACCACCCTGGGGAACCAAACTTTAAATTATGGGCCTTTGGAAGACATTCACATTCCAAACTAGAGCATTTTCCAAGAATTTGACTCTGATTTTGTTTTGGGGAAAATCCAAAATAAGACACTAAATAAAGTGCTAACCACTTGGTTACATGAAGAAAGAAATGATAGATGTTTTTAAATTTAAAATCTCAAAATTATGTTGGGCTAATAAATCAAAACCACTGGCAAATCCATACTATTGCTCTATACTTTGAATTCTTGCTTCATTGACCTCTGTGACCCAGGACCTGGCCTGTCGTGAATCAGCATTCGTAATTCATGGAGTAAAGATTCATTTAAGGATAATGAAAGATCCAACCTTTTCCCATCATAGGCTCTCAGTTTGGGATAGATTAGGGGAGGTGTTTGAAGTGGAGGAGAAAGTCTCTACACACAATAACTCAGAAGAGAGATTTAATCAGTTACTTTACTAGGCCTCCTCCATTAGCCCCTTTTCTGGTTTGGATCTGGAATGTGTTGAGGCTGGGTCTGTCGTGCAGCAATGTTCAGAGGTGGTGCCTGTGGCAAGTGATTGGACCACGAGGCCTCTGCCCTCACCAGTGGGTTAATCCATTGACAAATTCATAGCTTGATGAGCTGTTGGGAGGTGGTGGGAAATTTAGAGGTGGGTTCTAGTTAGAGCAAGTAGGTCACTAGGGGCACAACCTTGAAGGGGACATTTTGTCCCCAGCCCCTTCCTCTGTCTGTCATTGCTCTCTGGATGACTTGAGGTGAGCAACTTTGCTCATGGTCCCCGTCGTGATGTGCTGCCTTGCCACAGGCCCAAAGGCAGTGGGTCCAAGTGCCCATAGACTCATATCTCTGAAACCATGAGCCAACATCTTTTTTTTCTTTTTTTATTGTTGGTTGTTCAAAACATTACATAGTTCTTGATATGTCATATTTCACACTTTGATTCAAGTGGGTATTGAAGTTAGTTTGTCTCAGATATTTTTTTCATAGAGATGGAAAACTGACTCATAAAGCTCCTCTCTTGCTTTTTCTCTCAGGGATGTTCTGTTATCTGTACATATTTGAAACTTTGGGGTTGATCCTCCGTTTTCAACATGGCCATAAACCAAAAAAACAAAAAGCAAAACCAAACCAAACCAAACCAAACCAAACCAAAAACAGGACAACGTTTCCAAAGCAGTCGCGAACTTTACATTTGCCAACTTGCACATTTCCTTTTGGATAGTCTACTCTGGGAAGTTGTGGACCTGGAGGCTGTTCCCTGTGAGAAAGAACACTCTGTAATATGGAGTATTAACATATTCAAGACACATTTTTAATTCCTTGGCAAGAAAATGGATGTTAGGTTGAAAAATAACTTCAAATCAAAATTTATGGCAGCAAAGGAGCATGAGAGGTCTGGTCTACTCTTCAAAGAATTTCCTGCAATAAGAATTTAGGATTCAAAAAATTGTGCCTCTGGTGTTTTTCAAAATAGTGGATGTATTTTTCCGAAATTATTATCCACAATTTAGTAATTTAGTTTTTACACACACACACACACACACACACACGAATTCAAAAGAATGGAAGGAAAAAGGAAGAAGGAGAGGAAATAGGAATGACAAGAGAGAAGAAAATCAACTGGGGAGAGAAGAGAAACCATGAGCAGAATCAAGTTTCATGTTTTCCTTTGTGCTGGGGGAAACAAGATAAATGTTGGAAGGTTCTGGAGAATTCATCCAAAAGTGATGATTCCCATTGCTGTGGGAATGTCCCAATCAGTTGACTTTCCTCCTGCTCCTGAATACGTCCAGGAGCACAGAGCTCGATACTCACAGTGGAGGTCCACGTTATCATGAGGCAGGGGCCACACTGTTTCCGTCCTGCTCCAATAGTGAAAAGGCTTCAGCCTGTTCTGGCTTCTGTTTTTGCTCTGTTGATCAGGGCTTGGTTCTATGACCCTTGGTAAGACCCTGCCTTACCTCTGCTGCCAGCTTTGGTCCTCCAGCTATTAGTAACAGTTAGTGGACACTGTTTTTGATAAGAGGCAGGAGGCAGGGCAGGAGTTTCTCATCTTTCTGAGGATGTGTATCTTAGGTGTGTGCATGTGTGTGCAGGAGCGTGTGCTTGGGTTCACTCCTGAGATTCTATGATCTAAAGGCAGACCAAAAAAAGGTGCCACAGGGGTGGCCTGTGATTTAGGATCACCCTCATGTCAGGCTCCCTCTCTCAGGATGCTGGGAAGAGGACATGTTTCACAGCTCCCTACGGAGAACTTCTCGTTTGGGCCTGGAGGGATGGGCCAACCAGTCAGGGCACAGCCACACTTCAAAGTCCTCTTTGCCAGTCGAGAAAAGAGAAAGGGAAAAATGGCTCTGTAGCAAGCCAAGGCAATGCTCTGATGATTCATGCATCCCCAGCAATCCCCTTCAAATGAGAACAAGGAACTCAAGAATGATGGAGGCTGACTATTTCTCTTGGGAAATAACCGAGAGCAATTTCCCTCTAAGAATAATATTTAACATGGTCAAGTCATTTTCATAAGTATTATTTTGTTTGTTCAACTCAATGGTCATGAAAAGTAAGTAGCATTAACCCCATTTTACAGATGAAGATACATGATTAGAAAAGTTAATTAGGCTTGCTGCCGGGTGCACATGGAAGCCAGTATTATGGGACTGGGTTTTGCAAAAAGAGCTTTATTGAGGACACTGGCAAGGAGATAGGAGGCATGCTGATTCAGATCTGTTTCCCCTAGAAGGAATGTAAGTGGCCCAGATTAAAGACAAGTAGAGGACTTGTTGGCTGTTGTTATGGTTTAGATGTGGTGTTCCCCAAAAGCTCAGGTGTGAGAGAATGCAAGAAGGTTTGGATATAGCCTTAACCTAATCAGTGAATTAATTCCGGATGGGATTAATTAAGTGGTAACTGGAGGTAGGTGGGGTGTGGCTCGAGGGAGTGGTTTATTGGGCACGTGGCTATGGGGTATATATTTTGTATCTGGAATGTGAAGTCTCTCTCTCACTCTCACTCTCTCTCCCTCTCTCTCTCCCTCTCTCTCCCTCTCTCTCCCTCTCTCCCTCTCTCCCTCTCTCCCTCTCCCCCTCTCCCCCTCTCCCCCTCTCCCCCTAATCATCATGTCAGCTGCTTCCCTCTGCCACACTCTTACTCCATAATGTGCCTAATCTGGAGCCCTGAGGAATGGAGCCTGATGTCTATGGATTGACACCTCTGAAACCATGAGTCCCTGAATGGATTTTCTTCCCCTAAAATTGTTCTGGTTGGGTTCTTTAGTAACAGTAGTGAAAAAGCTGACTAAAAACAGCTGTATGAGTCTCAGTGGAATACTCTGCACCTAGCAGGAGGGTCCAGGTGGAGATGTCGGATCATTCTGGCCCATTTTGCAAGAGTTGATGGGACCCCTTACTTCTAATCTAGGTCTGAGAACCACAGCTCTCATTTTGTAGATTCTGCTTATTGGAGACTTCTGTTTCCACCAGGCTTTCAAGGTTATCTTAGGTCAGGTCTCAGGATTCTGCACCTGTGTTCTAAAAAACAGTTTGAACAGTTTTTAGGAGCAGGGTAGCTGCCATTTTGTAGTTTGGTTTCAGTAGCTTTTCCCAAGTTTCCAGGGTGCATTTGTGATTTGGGTGCAAATTTAGGCTATGTGATAAAGATTATGGAGGATTTTGGAAGATTTCATCAGATTATCAGCACCTTCCCGAGGGGGCGTGGCTATGATCAGAGGCTGGAGGGACCCTTAAGGAACTAGAGTTACTTTAAGAATTAGCCTAGGGACTGCAGGGGTAGCTCTGTAGTACAACACTTACCTAGCCTGTGAGAGGTCTTGGTATTCTATCCCTGGCATTGAAAAAGGAATAAAAAAAGAAAAGAAAAAGAAAACTCTCATGACCTTCCCATGCTGCTCATGAGTATTCTGTTGAACCATCTGTACAAGCTAAAATGACGGGGTGATAGGGCTTATATTTTAAACAATAACAACACAACTTTCTCATCCTCGCTTTCTCTTTTCCACCGTCTTTTTTCAAATTTTGTGCTCTGATTGGTGCCGAATCTCTTCCTTCTACCAAAGGATTCGCATTGATACAAAAATGTAGGTTTGTACCTTTGCCTCTGCCTTGGAAACTGACAAGCCATGTCACTTCAGTTCTGGGTCCAATAGGGATTCACAGTTCTATCTTCCATAAGAGAATTGGAGAGACAACGGTGCTCATGCATTTAGAGTTCTCAGCACAGCGCCTGGGACAAAACAGTAGTTGCTATTAGTCATAAGTGTTATCAGTGCAATTTTAAACTAGCTATGATTACAAAAGCATCACCTGGTCTTAAACGTCACAACTGGTTGCCAATATACCTGCACCAATCCCAGCTCCAAAGCTCATTATTTCTAAAGCATCTGATGTCAAGGTTTTACAATGTGAGGATTGCTCATTTCTTCCTCTGAATTTGTCTCTGCTTCCTTTCCCCTGGCTGCTGATACATTTAAAATAAACTAATATAAAAATGCAAAGCACTCTTGCCTCAAAAGTGCTGTAAGTGTAAAATAATCTTGCCAGGGTCATCTCAGAAGTCTCACTGTACTCTCTTTAAAGTCAAATATCTGCTTATTCAGGTCCAACCCTCTACAGCGATGCAATGAAAGTTAAGCCCTGTGCCCATGTTTGGAGCCTGTTCAATCTTGGAGGAGAAACTTATCCCTGGGATTCCTGTGGTGGACAGTGCTTAATTAATTCTAATGAACATGGAACCATCAGCCCCTGCTCTTCCTGAGATGCGGCCCAGGGGGTTAATCTCCCATCTCCTGGTTAATGGGTTTCATTCTTGGGCTGAATTAAGACTCAATTTTCAGTTTTGATTGAATCTGTCTTTGCTGACAGAAGTTTTCTGGGTGACCCGGAAAGTCCTCAGCATGAACAAATGTGATGGAAGCTGCAGTGAATCTATAACACCTCTGCTGGAATTGTCTTCCAGAGAGAGCCTTTGAGATGCTGGTGTTGAAATGTCACTCAGGAAGTCACTGGGCTGGTAGACAACTGGAGCGATGGCCGTGAAGGTGGTGCCTAGCTGGCTCCAAGAGTGTCCTGCCCCTTTTAAGAGGTAACTTAGGGAAGAGGAGCCTTAGCCCCGAATTTGCATTCCGAATTCACCTACCAGCTCTACTACTCTTGCTATGGAGATTATATTAACATATTAGTATCCATAATAGTCATGATTTTTTTTTTGTATTAGGGATTGAATCCAGGGGTGCTTAACCACTGAGCCACATCCCCAGCCCATTTTCATTTCGAGACAGGGTCTTGCTAAGTTGCTGAGTCTGGCTTTGAACTTGTGATCCTCCTACCTTACCCCCTATGTCACTGGGATTATAGGTGAGTGCCACCATGCCAGCCACAAATGGTTTCTGTCTTTCATAACTTCACTACCATAAGTGTGATCCTTGGGCATCAGCATTTCCTGGAAGCTTGCTAGAAATGCAGACTGTCAGGCTACACCTCAGTCTTAGGAAACAAAATCTATATTTCAACAAAATCCCTCAATAATTTGTATACTCAGGAAATTCTGAAAAGTACTTGCAAGGAGTTTACATCTTCATTATGACACTGCAGAATACTCATTATGTCTGTTTCACCTCCTGATGATACTGACAGCTACTCTGATTTACATGAGGGGAAACTGAGGCTCAGAGAGATCAAACAGCTCACTCAGCATCAAATGAACAGAAGTGGGGTTGTTGAACATAGGCTTTCAAAGGAGCAGATGCTCTTAATCACTGTGCAATTGGGAGGCTTAAATGAGATACCAAGTACCTGCCACTCAGCACAGCACCTGGCCTGCAAGAGATGGACAATACAGCAGGCCTTCTATAACCAAGGGTTCTGCATCCTTGGGTTCAACCAATCATGGAGCAAATATATTTGGAAAAAACACTGAGATTGTAAAGACTTTTCTTGCCATTATTCCTTATATGATGCAGTGTAACAGTTATTTATGTACTGTTTACTTTGTATTAGGGATTATAAATCATCTAGAGATAATTGAACTTATGTGAGAGCATTGTGTGGCTCTATGGAGCCAATCTCTATGGATACTGAGGACAGCTGTATGTGCTGGCAATTTTCTTTGTTCCTTTAATTCTCTTTCTCTGTTCTTGTTATTTCCGGATTCTCCCTTGCTATAACATTTTTGTTGGGTGGGTCCATCCCAAATTCCTGACTCTCCTTTGCAACTGTACCTTGGAGGGAGTGATGTTCATTGTACCCAGGGCATCCTGAAGCTTATTCTGGAGTGTTACTGGCATTGCTTCACCCTCATCTCCTCTGCAAAGGACCTGATGCAGCCAGGTTGGGGCCATCACTATAGGACAGCATCTTATTCTCTTCTTGATGAGTGTCATAGATTTTCCTAGGGCAAAGATGAAGTGAGTTTAGAATTTTCATATTTATTTCCCTTTTACAAGAGTATGCATGCATGGAACAGTCTGTGTGGGGAAGTCTTTCTCTTTGGAAAAACATGTGTCCCTGTTTTATAAATACTTTTAAAAAAAATAGGATAAGCATTTTGTAGCTAACAACCAGCTTCTATGGTTTTAGTTTCTCAGTAATAAGGATGATAAATCATAAAAGATAAGAGGATGATAGAAGGGTTTAAAAAAGAGAGAAACATGGAACCTGGATTAAATAAACAAGAATATGCTTGAGTACTATGAGCCCATCATTTCTGGATCCAATTTTTTTAACCAGATGCATCTCAGATCCTATTAGGTGATGTTCAGAGGAGAGATCAGATAGAGAACATGTGACATTCATGCTACCTTGTCAACCTTATCTCAGATGTTAGACATGAGTATTCCTTAAGAAATTGTTTGGGGACAACATATAAAACTTCTGGGGTCACTGGGTGAGGGCCATACAGAATCAGATTATTAAAGTAACTTTTCTCCTTTGGTTCTTGTCCCTTGAATATGAATTTAGGAAACTGCTAAAAAGTGGATTTATGACTATATTAGGAAGAGAAGCCTGAAATTCAGGAAAAGAAAGGAAAATGTGCCTAAACCTAGGAATACCAGTCTGCTGACCAGACTGGAAAGTATATTAGTTCTTTGTTGCTACATAACAATTATCTCAAAGCTAAGTGACTTAAACCACACAAAATGTTTGTTATAGCACATAATCTTTGTGTGTCAGGAAGTTAGGAGTGAGTTAGTTGGGTGGTCTGGCTCAGGGTCTCTTACCAGGTTATGGTCAAGGCTTTGGCAGAGGCTGAAGGCTTCATTTCCATAAAGGCCCACTCACTTAGCTAGAGAGTTGACATGATGTCTCTGTTCCCTGCCACGTGGAATCTGAGTGGCTTCACAATGTGGTGGTGGGCTGTCCTCAGAACCTGTGATCTAAGAAAACAAGACAAAAGCCATGATGTCTCTTAAGACCGAGCCTCAGAAGTCATCTATTGTCATTTCCACAGTTTCTTGTTGGTGTACCAGCCAACACTTTTCAGTGTGGAGCAGGCTACACAAGACTGTGAATACCACTAGGCAGGGATCATTGAGGTGCCACCTCTGAGGTTGAATGTCACAGGAGATAAAATATAAGTGTCCATCAACCCGGGGGTACAGTTGAGTTCTGAGTTCTGGTCCTGGATACATTCCTAACTTTCTTTTAATTTTTTTTTTTTTGTGGTTCTGAGGAGTGAACCCAGGGCTTCAATCATGCCAGGCAAATGCTATAACACGGCCATATCCAGCCCTTACCTTTCTTCTTAATTGTGTTATCTCACATTGGTCATTTGTAATCTCTTGGTCTCAGCTTTATAATCTCTAAAGATGTCAGAAGAGATCATCTCAAATGTTCTAATGAAATGGGCTCTTGGTATGAAGGAAAGATTAGGAATCAAGGATCTCAGTTCAAAGTCTAATTTCCTCTCAATTTGCTGGAAGGTCTGAGGCAAGTCATTTCCACTTCTGAAGAATGGATGCCAGAATTGCTAAGTGGAGGAAGTCCTGAGGATTAAAAGAGAGAGTGGGTATGGAAGTGTTTTGCAAATCTAAGTTCCATGCACTTGTAAAATGTTATTTTATTTCCCTATAAAGAAATTGAAGCGGAGGAAGCCAGAAGGCAGTATCATTATCATGAAAATAGAATTACCTGCTACTCTTCAATGCACTATGAGCCCTCAAACAGGTTTTTCTATCCACTAGGACAGGTTGTGATATTTTGAGCTTTGCCAGCTGGTTATTATAATAGAAACGAAAAGCCATATTATTTCCCATGTATGCTTTGAAATTTATAAAGAGGTTTTTACTGACATTAAGTTATTTGGGCCTCATCTTTTTGCCAGTATAAAATATCTTATTTATGAAAGTGCTTTTTAAACTAGTACTTCTTAGAAATGTGGCTGTATACAATTCATGCTGGTTATTTTTATGATTACTTATCACCCCCTCCTATGAAGTAAAGTCAGTCAGTTAGCTCTCATCCTTAACTTCTAACATAAGGAATTTGCATCTCAGAAAAGTTAAGTGGCTTAACTCTGGGCACAGAGCTAACAAAGGATAAATCTGAAAAAGCATATCTTATGCCAATGGCTACCACTGAGATAAAGGAACAATAAAACTAAACTATTGCCATTCAATGCTGTACACTTACATTCTTTCCTTGTGTCAAGTACTGGAGTCATTAAGATGAAGAAAATGGGGTTCTTACCTTTGTGCCATTCACTTACTTATGGAGGTGGTGGGTCAGACTAGAGTACAGGTAAATAAGTTCAAGGTAGTAAGACATGTTTCACTGCAGAAGTTTGTGAAAGTATGTGCTTTGGGAGCACTTGATGACTAGGACATAGTTTTCTGACTGAGGCTGTGGGAAAAGGGGAGAGGCCCTTGGGCTGGATGTCAGAGGCTTCAGGGAGATGGGAAGAATGTAGTGTGGGGGCTGGAGAGCAGGATGCTCTCTCAGAAGTGATGGGGAGGCAGAGGCTCGATTTGAAAGGATGGGACTGGAGAGCATTATGCCAAGTGAGGTGAGCCAGACTCAGAAAGTCAAGGGTTCTATGTTTACTTTCGTATGCAGAAGTGAGACAGAAGCAAGAAAAGAAATAGAAAGTTCAGTGGTCCATTTTCAGAATACAGTATTTAGCATTAAGTGTAAAATTGCTTGGGATGTAAGTAATTTTACTTACAGCTAGACAGGCAAACAGAATGAAAAGTTACAAGCAGTTAACACCAGAGTATAAAAATTCACAGCCCCTTGATAAACAGGAGGTGAGAGGGAAGGGGCCTGACCTGACCACTAGACATAAACTGAGTCCATGCCAAAATGTACCCACAACCCAAGAAGGCCTTCCTGCCACAGGAGAACAAAGGAAGGTGGGGACAACTAAAGGTCCCTTTCTTTCAATAACCCTATGGGAGATAGTAAAACCTAGGCAGTGTTCAGAAAGACTGTATACCTCGTGGTATTCAGCCAATGAGGAACCAGGGGAGGGACCTTGCTCACTAGGGAATAAAACGAAGATTGTAACTGCTCTGGGTGTGCCTGCTCACCCAGACACCCGATCTGGCAAGACTGTCATTAAAAGCCCCACTTTCTCTGTGCCTTTAATTGCTCAGTCCATTCTTTGGGTTTGGACAGGTGAGCTTGTTTCTCGCAAAGGAACCTCATGAAAATATAAAAGAGATCAGTGCAGTAGAGAAAGGATATCAGCGGGGGACAAAGGAAAGGGGAGGTATCGGGGAATGAAATAGACAAATTTATGCTATGTACATGTACAAATATGTCACGATGAATCCCACTGTTATGCATAATTATAGTTTGCAATACAAATTTTTAAAAATATATTTCATAAGCACCTAGGAAAGAAGAGCTCAAAGGGGCCAAACACAAGTAAATGAGAGAAGGAAGTGCCAATTGTTCTGATTTGACTACTATACATTGTGTACATGTATTGAGATATCACACTGTACCCTTTAAATATATACAATTATTATATGTTAATTAAAAAGAAAAAAAATAAAAATAGAAAGGTACTGTTTTTGATTATGAAGTTATAAAGTTTTTGAATAGAGATGGTATGAAGGGAGTCATGAAAAATGTGTTTAAAAAATAGGCAGCAATGAGACAGTGCACTCCCAGAAGACTAAGGAGATAGGTTAGGTTGGAATGAATGAAAGGTCAGGCTGGCCCACAATGAGGGATAAGGAGTCCTGTAGCCTTTGCACAGTCATGTCAGTAAACATTTTCTGCAAAGAGCCAGACTGTACATATCTCAGGCTTTGTTGTTGATATGGTCCCTATTGCATCTATTCATATCTGCTGTTGGAGCAGGAAGGCAGCCACAGACAAATGACTGTCCATGGATGACTGGGGCCACGTTTCAGTAACACTATAGACACTATATTTGACTTTCATATTAGTTGCATATATCATAAAATGTTATCCTTCTTTTGAATTTTTTGAACTTTTTAAAAGTGGAAATATTTTACATTCATGAACCTTCTAAAACCAGGTTGTGGGACAATTTGGATATACAACCCTAGTTTGTTGATCCTCATGGGGGCTCCACTGCCATGTCTGACTTGACAAGTTTCACATGTCTCTGTAGCAAATGGAAACATCACAGAGTAGTCTCTGCTCCATAGCATTGTTCTCCAGACCATCTCTGGAGTGGAAACACACTTAAAAGTAGTACAACTTAAGCATTATCTGGGGGAGGCAGGCATGCCTTCTCACACTATGTGTTTTAGTCATCTCTTTTGCTCCTGTGACCCAAATATCTTGACAAAAAATTTTTGAGAGGAGGAAAAGTTTATTTGGGGGCTCATGGTTTCAGAGGGATCATCAGTTCATAGATGGCCGACTTCATTGCTCTGGGCCAAAGGTGAGGCAGAACATCATGCAGAAGAGTGTAGTAGAGAAAAGTGGCTCAGGACATGGCCACCAGGAGGCAGAGAGAGAGAGAGAGAGAGAGAGAGAGAGAGAGAGAGAGAGAGTAATCTTAGCTCACAGAATATACACCCTAAAGGCACAGCCCCAATTATCCCCTTCCCTACCTGCCTATAGTTACCACCCAATTAATCCCTACTAGGGGATTAATGCACTGATTAGATTCAAATTCTCATAACCCAATTATTTCACCTCTAAACTTTCTTGCATCGTCTCACACATGGGCTTTTGGGGGACACCTAACATAGAAACCATGACACCATCTTTCCCCAACAGGCTGCTGAGGGAGTTTGCAGACAGGTGAGGGCCTCTCTCAATTCCTGACTCAGACTCTGTTCTTGAGCTTCTGCACTGGCTGCCCAAGACAGGGCTTGTGACTACAGTCAGGACAGTGGCTGAAGTTACTTGGCTCAGAAGGAAGACAAACATGCCTGCTTGTAAAGTAGTAATAGAAAAGCCAAATCAAAGAAAAAAACATGGGAATCTGGCAAGGGGAATCAAGCAGTTTGAAATAATATCTTTTAAATTATGCTTCCAGGACTCTTGTTTATGCAGGTTAATGAGTCTTCACAGAAATGTACAGAGTATTTGCATTATCTTGTTGACTCATAACCTTATTGCATACATGAAAAATAGGATGCCAATTATCAAGAACACAAGCATAGTAAGTGTTGGCGAGGATGTGGAGAAAAGGTACACTCATACATTGTTGTGGCATTGCAAATTGGTACAATCACTATAGAAAGCAGTATGGAAATTCCTTAGAAGACTTGGGAAATGGAACCACCATTTGACCCAGTTATCCCACTCCTTGGTCTATACCCAAAGGACTTAAAATCAGCATACTATAGTGATGCAGCCACATCAGTGTTTATAGCAGCTCAATTCACAATAGTTAAACTGTGAAATCAACCTGGATGCTCTTCTACAGATGAGTGAATAAAGAATCTGTGGTATATATACATAATGGATTACTCATCATTAAAAGAGACAAATTATGGCATTTTCAAATAAATGGATGGAGTTGGAGAATATCATGCTAAGCGAAGTAAGCCAGTCCTCAAAACCCAAAGGCTGAATGTTCTCTCTGATAAGTGAATGCTGATCCATAATGGGGTGGGGTAGGGCGAATGGAAGAACTTTGATTGGCCAAAGGGGAGGGAGGGATGGGGCGGGGCATGCGAGCAGGAACAATGGTGGAATGAGATGAGCATCATTACCCTAGGAAAACATATGACTGCACATCTGGTGCGACTCTATATCATGTACATTCAGAGAAATGAAAAGTTGTGCTCTATTTGTGTACAATGAATGGAAATGCATTCTGCTATCATGTATAACTAATTAGAACAAATGAAAAAATAAAAAAAAAAGAAGTAGGGATGCTAAAAGGGATAGGCTTCCATCTAGAATCGTACAACCAATGGCAAAATTTAGGGGATCACAATAGGTCTATTGATTTCAAATGCCTTTATCTCTCTCCCACTCACCTGGCCTGTTATTTGGTACATTTTGAATGAGAGTGTGGGAGACATAGGGAGGAACATAAGGGTGAATGAATCCTCTAGGAGACATCTCCATCAAAGGAGGCATGGCACAGACACATTTATTCAGTCTCCTAAGGAGAGAAATCAACATCCTTGATCTGTTTTCACTCCCCGTTCTCCTCTGCCTTCCTCTTGACCCTTGCTTCTCCCTTCCATCTCTCTCATACTAGCAGGTATAAGCAATTATTGCTATGTCCAGGCCAAGAGACATAAAAGCAAGTAATATCTTAGCAAATATGATCTTAAGACACAACAATTCAAGTATTTGAACTCTAGTAGACAGGTGTTAATACAGACTCAGTCTCTTAACTGTTATATTTTTGGCAAACAGAGAAGGACAGTTAAGGGAACTTCAAGATTTTTCAGTGTGCTCTAAGGAAACCCCTGGTTTCTCTGAAATTAGAATGGTAAAACCAACCCAAACATGAACAATAAGGAAAATTCTCCAGTTTACTTCTTGCCTCTTCCTTTCTCAGTTATCCATGTCCCTTCAAGGTTATCAGAGGCTGCATCTGTATGTGATCCTCTCCTAGGCTTTGTGATAGGATGCCTGGCTGGCTGGCTCTCTGAATGAAGGATGTGGGTCCCCACTATAAGTCAGACAAAGAATGGCATCTTGGAAGACAAAGCTGCTTGCTATGTTTTCTCAGAATGTGTAGAATTTTGTCTGAGCTGATTGTATCAGAACTGCTAAGTCACCTGTGCAGAGTTATTGAGCCAACAGGGGACAGAGTAAGGATCTGAATTTGAGAAGGGAATGTTCTATGCACAAAAGGACACATTACAGGTGGTATCTGGCCCAGGCAAAAGCTCACACCTGTTGGCTCATGGATTCAGTGGCTCTAGATTAAATTAAATGCTTTCTTTTAGCCTATTGAGAGGTATTGTGTGAATTTCTCCAAAACCCAAGAGAACTAAAACACACTCGTTATTTTGGCCTTATTAGTATTTATGCTATGAATTAAATATATCCCATGGAATCATGAATGTTAGGGTAGTGACTTTGTAAAGAGGCCAGATTTAGGAGCCGGGCAAGCCACTTAAGCTTTGTCATCCTCCAATTTCCCACAGGTATTTTTGTAATTTGGATGTGTAAGAGAACCTATGGTGGAAGCAGGGCTCCAAAGGGATGGCATGTATAGAATATTTAACAGATGGCCTGGCATGTAGCAGTCATTCAACACATCTTTTCCATTAATGACAACCATGATAATAATGAAATAACAATGATTTGATAAAAACATAACTCTGAAAATCCAAGTAAGTTTTGATCCTGCCTCTCTCCACCATTTAGGGGCTGCCTGATTTTTATGGTCTCTATTGCTTGTGGTTTAGAGTTGGCAGGTAGGAGTTTTGATATACATGTTATAGAATGGGGAGACATGAGACTTGGATTTCGTCATGGTTGTGCAAAACTTTTTTTTTGTGAGCTTGTGCAATTTACTTTTTCTGTGTTAATATCATTTGTAAAAATAATAATGAAAATACCTGCCCTCCCTCCCACGCCCCGTAACAATAAGGTTCCATTGATTGTTATGGGGTTTTATAAACTCCAAAGTACTTCATGCATGTTGGTTTGGTCTCCTTTCCTTTGAGAGTGGTGTTTTTCTGCTCTCTTTCAATTGACCCAACAGTGTACTTCTGGTTAATAAATACATATGTGCATGAATGTTTAGCTAATGATGGGAACTGTATTTACAATCGATGTTTTTCCCTTGACAGCAAAGTAAGCCACTGTGAGCTAAACTGTAGCAGTGACATTTACAATAATAAGTTTATAAGAGCAATTGCTACCTTGCCTACTCTGCTAGTATGGTGTAATAGAGACTATTTAGGGTGATTACATCAGTAAACTGGCAATTCAATAGAGCAGTTGGGGAAAAGAGCAAAAAGAAACAAAGGCCCGGGCTTCTGAATTTGCAGTTTGAGAGTACACCATACACCAGTCACTTGCTAGGAGCCTTTTCTAATGCTTTCAACAACATTGTGATATAGGTCTTTTTATCCCCCATTTTACAGATGAAGAAAATGAGTTTCAGAAGTTAGGGTCAGCAGACTTGAATTCTGTCTTTCAGAGGCTGGTACCAGCACCAATCCAATTATATAAGCCCAAATCCTACCAGTTAGCTTTGATATATCCCCCTTTGCCCCACTTCCCATGTCAATGTATCATTCAGGCTTGTTTATTTTAGCTGTCAAATATCCTCTAGATTCTGTTTATCCATTCCAGCTACATGAGCATTGTGGATTTTGTGTGGATCACCATTCTGGCCTTCTACCTGTAACCTGTGTCCACATGGCCTCCTAGTCTATTTTCCACATTCTGCTCTGCATGCCTTGTAGCTCACAACCCACCTTATTGTGGCCATGAGGCTTTCTCCGTTTCTCTGACCTCACCATATGCTCCCTTTCTCAGCTCCACACTGCACAAACTTAGTTCCTTGAGTCCCTTGGATTGGACATGGTCCCACAGCACTGCATCTTTGTCCCGGGGTACTGACTTCTCCTCCTCATTTTACCTACTTATTGCACATCATTCTTTTGATCTCAAATCCAGTTATCCTTTTGGGGAAGCCATTCCTGACCTCTGTACCTCAGACAAACCCTCCTTCTGGATACACTCATAGTTCCAGGGACTTCCTCCACAGCACTCATTACAGTTATGACTTGGGTAATAGATGTGTTAGAGTCTGGTGCTTCCTCTGAGGAGTGAAATGAGGACAAACAGAGCCTTGGGCCCAGAATACTAAGTAAGATAGCCCTTAATGCATGAATGAATTGGGCAAGGCATCATGGCTAGAAAGATGGATTTGGGATTCAAATTAATTTCTTTCTGGTTCTAAAAGCTTTGCTCTTAACACCATTCACTTTTGGACAGTACCATTTTAGCAGTAGGACTTATAAGTCTACTTTTTGCTAAGATCAAACATATTTTGGTTTCATCAGATGAAGCTGAATAAAAATGGGTTATTATGAACAGATTTGATAAGCAGAGCTGCCTGAACAAGGTTTCTGGATTATGCATCAAAGAGAGATGTATGAACATGGATTTACCTGGGCTAATGGGGGAGACCAGGGGCTGGAGAGTGGGAGAGGGGCTCCTTCTATAGGGATCTGGACCTAGCCTCTGTTTATCACTCTGGCTGCCAGGTGTGAGATCTCTGTTGGACTCGTGTGAGTGTTTCTATGTGCATGTTGGGCTATGTATGAGTGGGACAGCTTCTGTGAATGAATGAAGCTGTGTGGTTAATGAATTTGCAGTGTGCTTCGGGGGCTTGGTACTTCTCTCCAAAGCCACATTTTCCTGAAGTTACTGGCAGCAGGATGGAGGGGAGAAAGACTTAGATTTAGCCTCTGCTCCAAAACACTAAACTCACTTTGGTCAAACTTCTTAACTTCTCTGAAAAAAAAAAATCAGTTTTCTTCTCTGACACAATCAGGGTGATGCCCCTAATTGAATTCCTTTTACATCTTGACATTCCATTCTCTCTCTCCTTCCACTGATGAAGCACTGGAAGCCATTGTTCTCTCTTTCCTGGACTTTATGGCTTCTGAATTACAAAGGTGCCATCTCCAACCTAAATAACCCTTGGAGGAAATTAAGTCTTTAATCATTTCCACCTGGTAAGTGAAAAAGCAAGCGGAAGAAGCTAGTCGTCAATAGCTATGTGGATGGCGTATTAATTCAGCGGAATGGGATTCATGCAAACACGTGCTTACCCAGCCATCATTGCCTTTCATTTTCTTTTGCAACTCAGAAGAAAGTGAGTAATTTCTGATGAACCTCTCATTTGAACATATTGAAAAAACATGTCATTATCAAAAGGGGCATTCATTTGCTTGATTACCGTATATCACTGTGTATACGGAGACATCATTTTTTTTTCAGTTGCGTTTAATTTGCTGAGTAGAAAGCCGCACATCTTAGGGGCAGAAGAATTCATTAAGCCTTCTGTGGTTATTGAGAAAGAGAAGTGAAAGGGAGCATCTAAGATCATTAAATTACTAAAGGGTCAGCTGTATTTCCACTTGTTTGTTACCCAGATGTGAATTCTTAAAACTGTGGAGGAAAAACTATGGTGAGAATGTGTTTGTTGGGTCTAATTATTCTACCCAAGAAAAGTGCAAAAGAGAAAGGGCTCAACAAAGTGTTAAGTAAGATTCATTATTTTATGTGCTTTTCTGCCCTTGAATTCTTCTTGCCACCACTTTGATATTTTCTCACCCTGCCTAAGGCCAACCTGGCTTACCACCTACAATCATGACCTTGGTAACTTGTTTAAACTCTTCTCCTCATTTTCTGCTTTTGTGGAAATAATCCCTGATTTTTCTGCCTTGTGCCATTGCTGTTCATATCTCATGAGATAATTGGTTGCATATATGCTTTATAAAGTGTTATTCAACATACATCAGAGACAACCTCAGCTGTGGGAGTTACAGCATCTGTTTCTTTGAATTTGTCTGTTACTAACAGGGGTAAAGAAAAGACAAGTGTAAAATTTCTTTAGATCTTTTTTTCCCCCCTCTCAAGGAAATGACATTGCTTTTATAATTAAGGACACCTATTGGCCTAGGATAGTGGAAATGGTAAGGTCATCCGGGCTTTGCAGAGCTTCAAGATTGCTAGTACAGAGCCATCATTTTATGTCATAGATTTAAGCAAGGGGGCTGGCCATGCCTCCCTGATGTGTACGGATCTTGCAGAGGGTGGGCATCAGCAGCCTGGAGTCGCATCTTCCATCTTTTAGACTGGACAGTCTCATGAGAGCAATGTTGAAGATTTAATTGGAACGTATATCAGAAGTAATAAGGAATTCATCTCCTTAAAGGCTTTCTAGGAGATTTCCTGAAGATTTATAAAAGATGCTTCATTGATTAACTGACTCTGATGGTTCCCACTCCACTCTGTGGCAACAATTCAGATCCCTGGGCCACTCCCAACCATTGTTTCCCCATTTCTCAATAACCTCCACTCATAGAATTTATTTATGGAACTGCTTATGCTGTTGAACTTCATATTTTTATTAGCAGAGACAGAATGCACAAAATATCAATAAAATTGCAATATCATGAGATTTCATTTAAAAATGACTAAACTTTGTTTAAAAATACAGATATTGTTGGTAGCAGTTTATTATTAAGAAAATAAACATTTTATAATGCTGCAAAATTATTTGAATTTCTTTTCATTTAAAAAACTCAACTTTCACAAATACTTTATTTTCCCACTATAGAAGGATTGGTGTTTAGATTTATAAATATCATATATAAAGACAAATCACCCATAAGCTCAACTGCAAAAGTCAACAACTATTAATATCTTGGTCTATTTTTCTTGCTTTTTCTATATTTTATGTAGTTTCATCTTATATGATGATGAAGTATATATATATATATATATATATATATATATATATTGACTTTTACATAACACATGTTATTGCTGTAAATGAAATATATTCAATATAGAACAATTAGAACATACAAAAGTGTGAAAAGGAAGATTAAAGTCACTTAGAATCTTAACAGTTAGAGACATTAAATATTAAAATTTGGTGTTTTTTAGAGTACTCTTTCCTATGACTTTTCTTATAATTAACAACATATAGAAAAGACAGAGAATACTATAACAAACATATATGTACGTACTACAGAAAAATTTTAAAATGTTGATTTTTTTCTACATATTCTTCAGAGTCTTTAATTTTTCTTTCTCTTTTTAAACATTTTTATTGTTGGTTGTTCAAAACATTACATAGTTCTTGACATATCATATTTCACACTTTGATTCAAGTGGGTTATAAACTCCCATTTTTACCCCATATACAGATTGCAGAATCACATCGGTTACACATCCACTGATTTACATATTGCCATACTAGTGTCTGTTGTATGCTGCTGCCTTTCCTATCCTCTACTATCCCCCCTCCCCTCCCCTCCCCTCCCCTCTTCTCTCTCTACCCCATCTACTGTAATTCATTTCTCCCACTTGTTTTTTTTTCCCTTTCCCCTCACTTCTTCTTGTATGTAATTTTGTATAACCCTGAGGGTCTCCTTCCATTTCCATGCAATTTCCCTTCTCTCTCCCTTTCCCTCCCACCTCTCATCCCTGTTTAATGTTAATCTTCTTCTCATGCTCTTCATCCCTATTCTGTTCTTAGTTACTCTCCTTATATCAAAGATGACATTTGGCATTTGTTCTTTAGGGATTGGCTAGCTTCACTTAGCATAATCTGCTCTAATGCCATCCATTTCCCTGCAAATTCTATGATTTTGTCATTTTTTAATGCAGAGTAATATTCCATTGTGTATAAATGCCACTTTTTTATCCATTCATCTATTGAAGGGCATCTAGGTTGGTTCCACAGTCTGCTGTTGTGAATTGTGCTGCTATGAACATCGATGTAGCAGTGTCCCTGTAGTATGCTCTTTTTATTTTTATTTTATTTTTTTATGCTACCCAAATGTTTTATTTTTTTCTTTTAATTTTTATTGTTGGTTGTTCAAAACATTACATAGTTCTTGACATATCATATTTCACACTTTGATTCAAGTGGGTTATGAACTCCCATTTTTATCCCGTATACTGATTGCAGCATCACATCAGTTACACATCCACTGTTTTACATATTGCTATACTAGTGTCTGTTGTATTCTGCTGCCTTTCCTATCCTCTACTATCCCCCATCTCCTCCCCTCCCATCTTCTCTCTCTACCCCATCTACTGTAATTCATTTCTCCCACTTGTTTTTTTTTTTCCCTTTCCCCTCACTTCCTCTTGTATGTAATTTTGTATAACCATGAGGGTCTCCTTTCATTTCCATGCAATTTCCCTTCTCTTTCCTTTTCCCTCCCACCTCTCACCCCTGTTTAATATTCTTCTTCTTCTCATGCTCTTCCTCCCAACTCTGTTCTTAGTTACTCTCCTTATATCAAAGGAAACATTTGGCATTTGTTTTTTAGGGATTGGCTAGCTTCACTTAGCATAATCTGTTCTAATGCCATCCATTTCCCTGCAAATTCTATGATTTTGTCATTTTTTAATGCAGAGTAGTACTCCATTGTGTATAAATGCCACATTTTTTTTTATCCATTCGTCTATTGAAGGGCATCTAGGTTTGTTCCACAGTCTTGCTATTGTGAATTGTGCTGCTATGAACATTGATGTAGCAGTGTCCCTGTAGCATGCTCTTTTTAGGTCTTTAGGGAATAGACCGAGAAGGGGAATAGCTGGGTCAAATGGTGGTTCCATTCCCAGCTTTCCAAGAAATCTCCATACTGCTTTCCAAATTGGCCGCACCAATTTGAAGTCCCACCAGCAATGTACAAGTGTACCCTTTTCCCCACATCCTTGCCAGCACTTGTTGTTGTTTGACTTCATAATGGCTGACAATCTTACTGGAGTGAGATGGTATCTTAGGGTGGTTTTAATTTGCATTTCTCTGACTGCTAGAGATGGTGAGCATTTTTTCATGTACTTGTTGATTGATTGTATGTCCTCCTCTGAGAAGTGTCTGTTCAGGTCCTTGGCCCATTTGTTGATTGGGTTATTTGTTTTCTTATTGTCTAATTTTTTGAGTTCTTTGTATACTCTGGATATTAGGGCTCTATCTGAAGTGTGAGGAGTAAAGATTTGTTCCCAGGATGTAGGCTCCCTATTTACCTCTCTTATTGTTTCTTTTGCTGAGAAAAAACTTTTTAGTTTGAGTAAGTCCCATTTGTTGATTCTAGCTATTAACTCTTGTGCTATGGGTGTCCTATTGAGGAATTTGGAGCCTGACCCCACAGCGTGTAGATCGTAGCCAACTTTTTCTTCAATCAGATGCCGTGTCTCTGATTTAATATCAAGCTCCTTGATCCATTTTGAGTTAACTTTTGTGCATGGCGAGAGGAGGGGATTCAGATTCATTTTGATGCAAATGGATTTCCAGTTTTCCCAGCACCATTTGTTGAAGATGCTATCCTTCCTCCACTGCATGCTTTTAGCCCCTTTATCAAAAATAAGATAGTTGTAATTTTGTGGATTGGTCTCTGTGTCCTCTATTCTGTACCATTGGTCCACCCGCCTGTTTTGGTACCAGTACCATGCTGTTTTTGTTACTACTGCTCTGTAGTATAGTTTATTCTTTGTCGTCTCCTCCTCCTCCTCTTCTTCCTCCTCCTCCTCCTTTTTCTTCTCTTCTTCCTTCTTGTCCTTCTCTTCTTTCTTTCCTTCTCCTTGTTTTTCCTTTTTTTTGTTTTGTATTGGGAATTGAACCCATCGACACTTAACCACCCACATCTCCAGCCCTTTTTTTTTTTTATATATTATTGAGTGACAGGGTCTTGTTGAGTTGCTTAGGGCCTCACTAGGTTGCTGGGGCTGAACTTGTACTTTAAATTCTCCTGCCTCTTCCTTCTGAGCTGCTGGGATTGCAGGTGTATATCACCACACCTGACTCTCCTTCTTCTTAATAAAAACAAAACACTACAGATATGGTTGAAATTCCCTAAGCTCAATTTCATTTTTTCAGGATTCATCCATATTGAGTCATGCATCTCTGGTCTACTTAATTTGCCTGCTGAATAAGTTTAATATTGCCCTATACCTTCCTGTATGCTATCCCCATCCCCCTTTTATCTTCAGGGGATACTTTCCAACACCCTGTGTTGAGAAACCCTGGGTAGTCACTGTGTATGCTATGCTTTTTCCAGTGCATACAAATCTATAGTGAATCTTTTTTTTTTTAAATTTTAATTGATTTTTTTAAAAATAAATGACAGTGGAATGCATTACACTTCTTATTACACATATACAGCACAATTTTTCATATCTCTGGTTGTATATAATCTTAATTATAAATTAGGCACAGTAAGAGATAAACAATAATAAGACAAAACAATTGTAACATCTACTACAATAAAAGTTACTTAAAAGTTATAAATTGTTTATAACTTTTAATCTTCCATTTCAATTTTTGGACTGCAGTGAACTAAAACATGGAAGGTGATCATGAATAAGCAAGGACTGGTGCACAGGTGAAGAACCTCTCTTACTATGGCCCTCGAAGCAGGATTCCTAAATTGTTGGAAGCCTTGTCTTCAATTTTCCTAGGATATGACAGTTTGCTTAAAGTAATAAAAATGTGTATTCCCACAAGCAATACTGAAAAGCTTGTTTTTAAAAATATATATATTGAAAATTAGCAAAAATAAAATACACACACACAAACACATACATACGTCTATGTATATAAATATATATATATATATATATATATATATATATATATATATATATAATTTTTTGGTAACCTTATTTTGCAAAGCTAGTTTTTATTTTTGCTAATTTTATGAATATAAAACAGCATCTTTTATATTTTGCATTTACTTATTAGCAATAAATGCATATTTTATTTCTAATTCACAATTGTCATGGATTTGCTTTCAGCTCCACTTAAAAATGCAAGGTTTCCTGAGGTTGCCTCCAATTCTAGTGTTTTCCTTTGTCAGCATCTGGACAGTTCATAGTTGTAGAAGTCATTTGCTGTAATGGGAAGGATTTTATCAAGGAAACCTTATCATCTTCTTACCTTCCTTCCATGTGTGAATAACACAAAGCATAATTATGAGCAATATTGACATACCCCCCCCCTTATTTTTGGGGGTTACTTTCCAAGACCCCCATGGAAGGAAATCTTGGGCAGTAACACACTCTATGCATATGATGCTTTTTCAAATGCATACAAGTATATAGTCAATCTTAATTTGTAAATTAAGCACAATAAGAGCAGTATTTAAAATGTATTTGTGAAAATTATCAAGTTATACATACAATACCAAAGTGTATAAGAAGTTCAAGTCCCCCTTTATTTTTTTCCTCCTCTCCTAATATATAACCATTTGTACAGAATCTCTACATTTTACTTAATATTTGTGTTTATGCAAAAATGCACTGAACATTCTTGAACATGTCTCCTTGGGCTGTGAGCAGAAGTTGCATGTTATTTTTTTTTAACTCTGTTATTTGTCAACATTAGCACAGTTTTCTATATGATGAAAGTATCATAACTAATCTAACTTGTATAATTACGGACACTTAGGTTGCTTCTAATTTTCTATTATGCCCAACAACATTGTGAAAAACATTCTTGTAAATCTCTTTGGACATCAGGGTGAGAATGGCCTTAGGACTGATTACTAAAAGTGTTATTTACTTGCTAATTTTTATATTCCTCAGGGAGTAGTAAATTCTATGGGGGTGTAAGATACAGTACCTCAATTCTCTAAGCTTTAAGTCTGTATAAAATGGGGGAATTCATAACTACCTGAAAAAGTGGTTTTGAGAAATAATTGAGGTAATGTGTATAAAGTCTATAGCATGGAGTTTGGATCACAGCAGAGATTAGAAAGTTCAATTGTGTTCCTTTCCAGTCAATCTTTGCTCTTATACCCTAGGATATTTTTCCAGCATAGATTTTAGATACTGCATAAATAGGACCATACTGTGATCACTCTTTGTTATAGGGCTCCTTTCAGTCAGCACAACGTTTTCAGTGTTCAACATGTTGTTGCACATATCAGTAGTTCTTCAGCTATTTTCTTCCTATCTCACCTCCTAGAAAAGGAAGCTAGGAAAAAAGGGAAATGGAACAACACTTCTTCTCATATCAGGCTTCTGTATAGAGCTGCACTTGTTATCAAATAGCTCTAATATATTCCCATGGTGAGAAAAATCTAATTCTCTATAGAATTCTCTATAGAACATAACAGGAAACAACAGAGGCAAGAAAAACCTCCCAATTATCTTTGTAAAAAGCTGTCATGTTGACTACATTTCTCAAATGGTAAACAGAGGCATAGAAACAGCTTTCCATCTTTATTTTTTCTCTTTACTTTTTCACCTGGGAATAAAACAATGGTTGCAGTAATACTGAGAACAGTCAACAAGAACAGAATAAAAATTTTATTGCATGTGCTGGATGTGGTAGGCAGGGGCAATCAAAAATGGATTGTTTTTTCTCAAGTTTCTGTGGACTCATTCTTACCCATACACTGGATGAAGTCTTTCTCATTCCATATTTCTCAGAACCACTGGAATTGTTATGAAATCTTGTCCAGTTTAATTTCAAAATCCAAAAATATCATCCAATTTAAAACTTCATCCTTATTTGTATACTTTCATACATAATAGAGGTATCTCTAAAACGTTAATGGATTAATCAGTGGAGAGAGGAATAGATATATGAATAATATGTGATAAAGCAAACATCTATTTGGTGGGTGGTACACAGATGTTCATTGTAAGAATTTTCAATTTTGCTGTATGTTTGAAAAATTTCATAATAAAATACAGACAAGTCCCTGAACTTAAATTTTTTTTTTTTAGCTTTACCATGGTATTTTTTATGCATCCCACAGAAACCCTATTTGGCATTTTGAACTTTGATCTCTTCCTAGGCTGTCAGGCTAAGGTGTGGTCCTTTCTCAGGATGCTGGGCAGTGACAGAGAGCACAGCTCCTAGTCACGAGTGGCAACACATACTCTTCTGTGTGGCTAAGCTGTGACGTTTGGTAGGTGTGTGTTGTAAATGCATTTTTGATTTATGGTGTTTTCCACTTACAATGAATTTATCAGGACCTGACCCCTGGTAGTCAAGGAACATCTGTGTCAGCAAAATAGTCTCTGCATCTCCCTGACAGCCTCAGCCTGGAAGCCTGCGGTGGGAAAGGGAGAGGTGGGAAGTGGGTTTGGCATTTTTCTCGACTCTTTCTTCTTAGTAGTCATTTCTAGTCTCTCTAGTGCTGGTAGGAGGAGGGAAGAGAGAGAAGGGGATAGCCATGGTCTTCTTGAATGGATCAGCCAGATTTTGGCCTCGTGTTCTGGGTGCAGGGTGCTTGGCTGGCCCTTTCTTATGGGGACATTTTGTGGGATCCTCAGAGATTTCCCTGACAGGGGTTTGTAACTGCAGTCCACTAGCTCAGGCAATACATTTTCTAGATGTCCATTCACCACTGCCTCTGAGGGCCCAGGGTAGCCTCTCCCTGTTGAAGTTGGGCTGCCTGAGGCAGGAAACTTACTAGGGCAGAATCTTCTTCAAGATCCATAGCTGGTTCCCTGTTGTGGAGTCCACGTTTGGTCCATAGAAAACACACAATACTTTGCCCAGCTTAACTTGAAATACGGGTCATTCTCAACTTAAATATTTCTATTTTCTCTCTGCCCTCTTATTGCAGTTCAGCCACAGACTGTTGTCTTTGGGCTTTATTCAGGTGTGAAGAGTGAATGGCATTTCCAGAGCTCCTCAGACTTCTGAAGCACCTGCTAATTTGTCTGGCGATGTTTGAAGTTCCTCTTCATGCAGTTCACTTGCCTTAAGAGAAAGCATGGGTTGGGAATATGGATCAGTGGGAGAGTGTTTGCCCAGCATGGGTGAGACCCTGGGTTCGACCCCCAGCATTACAAAGCCAACAAACAAAAATCCATGAGGGGGCTGAGAGGTAGCTCTGTGGTAAAATGCTTGCCTCAAATGTGCCAAGCCCTGGCTTGTTCATCAGTTAATAAAAAATAAAAAATAAACACACACAAAAACTATGAGGGTGAAGACTTTTCCCACCCATGAGAAGGAGGTAAGGAGAGGATACGTAATAGCACGTAGACCTTTCAAAGAAGTCCTTAGTGGAAGCCTCCAGTGAAACTTTGTTTTGTTCTCTCAAGTTTGGAGGTAGATAACAGTCTGTCCTGGCAAAATTTATTTTTGACTGTACCTTTTACACGTCTTGCATAGCAGCTCTAGAATCTGACTTTGCACGACAGGATTGTTGATAACTGTTGTTTGGCATTTAATGTCTGGCTCCAAAGACAATCTTGGACAAGATAGCATTTCCATTATCCTGAAACAACAGCTAATCTGTGTTTCCTTTTGCTGTTTCTCCTAGTGTGGCATATTTATGAGATACAGATGTTTGCAGAGAAGCGGTTTTGCAAGTAGCAGTTAGAACCCTACCATAGAAAGGGGCCTTGGAGACCCACTAATCCTACTTTTTCTCTTCACAGAGGAGACTTAGATATGCGAGGTGTTTTCTCTGGGGGAACATGAGTAAGTATCAGAAGAGATTAACTAATTTTTGGTTCACTGCTCAGAAATCAGCTTTTTATAACCTCCCCTCTGCCAGAAAGATAAGAATTAAAGCAGCAATTTTCCTCCCACTTCTCTGCTGTGACGGGGACGATACTTCACTGTTCCACATGTTGAGTCTGTGAGCTGTGAATGACTGAGGGCAGAGGGCTTTCTCTGAGTAGCCTCATAGGACCCCTGGGCCACCTGAAATGGATTGTGCTGCCTTTTCTTTGAGCAACAACCTCAGTAAAAGAGGATGTGGTCTGGAGGGCTTTATTGAGCTTTGTGAGTTAGCTAGAAGGATATGAGGCCAGCTCTGAATCAGGGTTGTAGCGCACAGGGGCCATTTGTCTGATGGCCTGGAGAAGCAGAGCCATGGAGTTTCAGTTACCAGTTGAGTAACTGCTTATGTCTGATCACAAAGTCTGCCTCCATTAAATGTGGGAATGCTTTTATTTTCTATATTTCAGGGAGAGTATCTTTGCCACTTGCTCTTCTGAAGGGGAGGATGGACATTGCATGTAGACTCTTTGCTGTTCAGGGGTAGGTATTATTGGTAGAGTCAGGTGGCAGTGAGTGACCCAAAGACAGAGCCGCCATTGGCAAAGACTCCATTTGTGTGAAATGCACCTTGTGTTTGTCCTGCTGACCAGGGCTGTGGTGGTCTTTGGGTCTGTCATGTGTTATTTATGACAGAGAAATAATTAGGTTATTTATTCAATGCCTCTGTGAGTATAGTGCTCACGTTAGGATCCTTATGTTTATTAATTCATTCAGTTTCATGGTAGCCTTCCCATACTGTAGTTTTGTTCACAGATGAGAGTGGTGAGTAACTTGCCCATCATCATGCATCCTACATAGACGGGCCCAGTTCTTGAAGCAATCTATGAGAGGATCTCCTCCCACAAACCTACTGGTAAAGGAAATAATGTTGTCTTCATGAAGAAACTTATCAAATTGATGTTAATGAAAAGCAGTAGTTACCTCCTGTAGCTCCAGGAAGAGCCACTTGACTGTAGCTAATCAGTGACACAAATGCTTCTATCAAAGGAATATGTGACTAGTTTCACATGCAGCAATGGAACACAGGGATGTGGAAAAGAGGAGAGAGCTCCTGGGATATTGGAGGGGCCTTGTCCTCCCAGGGCACCCATCCTTGTTCAATAGAGATGCAAGCCCACTCTGTCGGGTTTTGCTGCTCTGCCCTAGGAAGGTCATCACATCACATCTTTCTGGTTTTTGTATACTCATCAGTGTCCAGACCTTTAATGAAGGACAGAACAGAAGTCAGATTGTCTTCTCAGATTTGTTGGAATGTGGGAGAGAGAAATCCAGTTTATGGTGTTTTGGAGTGAAAAGGCTTTGGCTGTGAAGGAGTGCTGGGGTGGAGTTGGGATGGTCCCAAATACACTTTCCTGTGGCTACACCCTCCTGCCAGACAAGGGTGTTGGGTGAGAAGGGCAGAGCGGTGTGGTGACAAGTGCCTCATCAATGGCAGTCAGTCATTTCCAGTTTCTAGGGTTAGTAGCCCTGTACCTGTCAATCATGTAGTCTACTAGTCGGCCATGTGGCCTTTGTGGTATGAATTGCACAAGAGATGAACATCCTCTCTTCCTTTACGGTGACCTTCAGTGTCAGGCCTGCTCCTCCTACAGAGCATTAATCAAGTAAGCAGGTGAACCCTGACTGAAATGAGACTCACAATAGAAATGGTTGGGAAACACTATTCTGATGAGAGGATTGGGGAGGGACAGTTCACACAAAAAACAATAATTGTTGTAGGCAATGTTAGAAGCATAAGAGTTATTCTTTGCAATCTAACAAAAGAAGTGAAAGACCTCTACAATGAAAACTACAGAACACTAAAGAAAGAAATTGAAGAAGACCTTAGAAGACAGAAAGATCACCCATGTTCTTGGATAGGAATAATTAATATTTTCAAAATGGCCATACTACCAAAAGCATTATAGAGATTTAATGCAATTCTAATTAAAATCACAACATTCTGCATAGAAATAGAAAAAGAAATCATGAAATTCATTTGGAAAAATAGGAGACCCAGAATAGACAAAGCAATCCTTAGCAAGAAGCATGAAGCAGGAGGCATCACAATACCAGACTTTAAACTATACTACAGAGCTATGGTAACAAAAACAACATGGTATTAACACCAAAATAAACATGTAGACCAATGGTACAGAATAGAAGACACAGAGACAAACACACATAAATAAAGTTATCTCATATTAGACAAAGGAGCCAAAAACATACATTGGAGAAAAGATAGTCTCTTCAACAAATGGTGCCGGGAAAACTAGAAGTCCATATGCAGTAAAATGAAATCAAATCACTATCTCTCACCATTCACAAAGCTCAAAGTAGATCAAGGATCTATGAATTAGACCAGAGACCCTGCACCTAAGAGAAGAAAATGTAGGACCAAATTTTCATCATGTTGGATTAGATCCTATCTTCCTTAACCAGACTCCTAAAGAATAAGAAATAAAATTAAGAATCAATCATTTGGATGGATTCAAACTAAAATGCTTCTTCTCAACAAAGTAATGATCAATAACATGAAGAGAGAGCCCACAGAGTGGGAGAACATCTTTGCTACACAAACATCAGATAGAGCACTAATTTCCAGGATATATAAAAAACTCAAAAAACTTAACATCAAAAACCCAAATAACCCAATTAATAAATGGGCTAAGGAACTGAACAGATACTTCTTAGAAGAAGAAATATAATTGATCAAGAAATATATGAAAAGTATTCAACATCTCTAGCAATTAGAGAGGTGCAAATCAAAACTACTCTAACATTTCATTTCACTCTAGTCAGAATGGCAGCTATCAAGAATACAAGCAACAATAAGTGTTGGTGAGGGAGTGAGGGGAAAAGATACACTCAAACATTACTGGTGGCACTACAAATTGGTGCAACCATTCTGGAAAGCAGTATGGAGATCCCTTAGAAAACTTGGAATGGAACTACCATTCAACCTAGCTATCTCACTCCTCGGTCTATATCCAAAGGACTTAAAATCAACATATTATAGTGATGCAGCCACATCAATGTTTATAGCAGCTCAATTCATAGTAGCTAAACTGTGTAAGCAACATAGATGCCATTCAATAGATGAATGAATAAAGAAACTGTAGTACATATACACAATGGAATATTACTCAGCATTAAAAGAAAATAAAATTACAGCATTTGCCAGTAAATGGATGGAGTTGGAGAATATTATGCTAAGCAAAGTAAGCCAATCCCCAAAAAACAAAGGTCCAGTGTTCTCTTGGATAAATGGATGCTGGTCCATAATGGGGGGAGGGAGCATGGGAAGAATGGAGGAACTTTGATTGGGCAAAGGGAAGGGAGGGGGCATAAGGGGTAGGTTAGATGGTGGAATGAGATGGACATCATTACCCTAGGTAAATGTACGATTGCACAAATGATGTGACTACATTGTGTACAACCAGAGAAATGAAAAATTTTGCTCTATTTGTGTACAATGAAATGAAATTCATTCTGCTATCATGTATAACTAATTACAAAATATAAAAAGTTAATATAAAAAACATTGATTCTTTGACATTTCCTTCTCATTTGTGAGTTCAATCACTCATCTTTCCCTAAAACTTTCTTATTTTTAGCTAATTCTTTCAATTTCCTCATCTCTGTCTGTCTTTGCTTTGTCTTATGTCATGTATGTATGTGATGTGGTGATTTTGAAACATTGACTTTTAAGTCCAGAAATTCCACATATGCTTATTTTGAAGCCTAGCATTTTCTTGTCTCTAGTTCTCCTATTTTTTTTTTTTTTGCCCTTTAGAGGCAATTACTTTCAGTGCTTACAGTTGCTTTTTTGAGCAGTTCCCTTCATACCTCTGGATAATGTGCTTATCCAGTAGCTTCTCCATTTGGAGGGATGTGAGTGTTCTCTGATTTCTCCTTTCACCACTTTTCTGTGCAGAGGCATGCTTCTCACCCTCCTCTCCACCTTCAGCTTCCCCCAGAGCTGGATCATTTTGATCAGTCAATATTCAGTATTTGCATTTTTATGACTATATAAAATGCTATTTATAGCAGAGCCATATATGTATATGATGATACATTTTTCCTTTGGCACAATATTTGCTTTCTCTGGAATTAGTAATTTTTTTCTAAGTTGTTTTCATTTTCTATATAGCTATTATTTTGGTAGATCCTGGGGATTAAATCCACAGGTGCTCTAGTATGGAGTTATATCCAAAGTCCTTTAAATTTTTTATTTCCAGACAGGGCTTTTCTAAGTTGCCTAGTCAGGCCTCAAACTTGTGATCCTCCTCCCTCAGACTCCCAAGTCATTGGGATTACAGGCATGCACCATGGTGTTCAGTCTCTATATAGTTTTTACTACTCTATTCTCAACCTCTCCCTGTTGTGGTTCCTCTAATATTAAGGCATGACAAATATTCTATGAATTCCATCTGTGTGGAGAGCTCTCTTCTAGAATTTTTTTCCTTGCCCCAATATGAAGGATGTTCCCTAGATACCTGCCCTCCTGTCATACTGTGGTCCCCTTTGACTGTCAGCTTGGGGTTTACTTTGCCTCTTTCTATTTCTTAGATCTTCTGGTTTTTAGATTCTTCTTTTATTCTCATTTTGCTGGAGTATATCCTCTAGTAACTTCCTAAAGAAAGGGTATATTGAAACAAAATTTTCTAAAAAGGGACTTTATTCATCATTACACAAAGAACTGGTTGGTTATGAATTTCTTGGTGGGAAATAATTTCCCTTTCAAATTTTGAAACTATTACTTCATTATTATTTCACTTCTGGTGCTGCTGATGTGAACCCTGAAAACATTCCAGTTCTTGATTCTTTGTTAAGAATATTTTATTTTTAGTTTCTGGAAACTTTGTGAACTTTTCTTCATCCAGTCTTCCAAATTCTTTAAAAGACAGTGTACTAATATGTAACAAAAAATTCTACCATTATGTACAACTATTATGTACCAATAATTTTTTTTTTCAAAAAAATACAAATTGTGCCTTTCAACTTTAGGAAACTATTTTCTTTCTCTTTGTTTGTTCTTCTCTCTCTCTCTCTCTCTCTCTCTCTCTCTCTCTCTCTCAATTCTGATCATTTAGATATTGAATTTCTTTTAGTTTTCTTATCTATTTTCTTTTGTGTTAGAACCCTTTAGTTTCGGCTTTATTTCTAGGGAAAATAAGGGGCATGCACAATGGTGCATGGTGCAAAGTTGAGTAGAAACGTAACTTTGTCTCCCTACCCTCCTAATAAGGGTATTCTTAGAAAATCTGGGGTTATATTTTCAATTTTTAAGAGCTTTCTTATTTTTAGAGTTGGGTTCTTGTTTCATGGAATGGATATCTACCTTTGTTTCTTTGAGGACACACAGGATATGGTTTTGAAGGCTTTATCTCCTAGCAAGTTCTTTTCCATACAGGTTGTTTTTGTCTATTTGCTCAGGCCTGAGCCATTCATGTTAGAAGATTTGCTCAGCAGTCTGATGACCTTTAGCTGCAAGTTCCTGTTGAAAATATGGAGCACTGAAAAGCTAAAATGGATAAAAGCTCTGCTTGTTGTCTTCCTTGAAAGGTGATCTGGCTGGGCCAGTTTTTGGAAACTGTCCTCCTTCCTTCCTACCATGTCTTCCGACCTTTTCACTTGACCTGGTGGGATTCTCTCTAGAAGAATGTTAGTCAATTTTCTGTCATGGTGACCAAAATACCTGACAAGAACAACTTAGAGGAGAAAAGGTTTTATTTTGGCTCATGGTTTCAGAGACTCATCCCATGATCAACCAGCTCTGAGGAGAAATATGGTGGAAAGTTTGATTGAAGAAAAGCTGCTCAGCTCATGGCATTCAGAAAACGAGAGAAAGAGAAAGGAGAGGGAGGATGAGAGAGAGAAAGCAGCAGGGACAGATATAGTCCAGGCCAGGCCCCTGATGACTGACCTTCTAGCCTACAGTTGCCACCCAGTGGTCCATTCAGATTATTAGTCCGTCAAATGGATTAATCCACTGATGAAGTTATAACCCTAATCACTGGCTAAAAGGCCTGCCTCTTAACCTTGCTATATTGGGGATAATCAGCTTTTGGAAGGACATTTCTACATCTAAACCACACAGCAGAGTTCTTTCTTCCTGCCTGTGTGCTTATTGCCCTCCTTGGAACCAAGTGGAAAGAATCCCGGAGGCCCTCATTATTCAATACATACATATTTACATGTGCTTCCTGCTTTCAGCACCCTGTGTATGGAGAGGTCCAGCCCAGAGATGCCACATTTTACTCTGCAAGGAGGAAGCCTCTAGGCTGTCACCATTTGGGTGGTACAGTCACCTGGCTCAGAGAAAGGATCTGGGATCCAGCTGTTATTTAGAATATAACCCCGTTTTCATTCTTACTTTTGCCTCTGCCTCCAGAGGTCAATCATGCTGCCCACTCTTGAATTCTTAGGAATCCTTATTGCTTTTCCATTGATGACTTAGGATTCAGCATTCCTGGGTCCCTTATTCCATGTACCACTCTAATCTTCTACTTTCCCACCCTCTTAATTGCTACAGGTATTGTCTTTTATCTCTTCTTACTCTTGTGAGTTTATTTATTTTTAAAAAAGTATTCTTATGTTACTTTAATGTAGTTAAATGAAGGAATGGCATGTTTGTATTTATTCGATCCCTCTTCTAAACTGAAGTCTATATATTTCTCCTTGAGGAAAATCTTAATCATTCAATGCTTTAGTTAATCAGAAATTTACATATTTTTTTTTTGCTTTGGAGAGGGGGGAAAAGGGGGAAGCATGTTATTGTGACAAATTAATCCTCTAGTCTATGTGTTTGGAAGTCAGTAGCAATTCAACCCCATTTTCCGTTTAAAAAGACATAATGTTCAGAAAATGGTCCTGAATCAATCTAAGAATCCGTGGGACAGTGGGGCAAATTCAGTTGTGTTCAGGTTGAAAGGGAGAGTATTATAAAACATCTTTGGAAAAGTCAGAGTTCTTTAAGATTTTCTTTGCCATTCACGTCTGGGAAGGAGTATATATTCCCCAAAGATAAATTCAAGGTCGCAGGTTCGGTCCCTGTACGGGCCACCAAATGCTGCAGTCTGGCTGGGCACAATTCAGGAGCCACTTATCAAAAGAAATGGACTTTATTTTTAGAACACACACACCACACCACACAGCTCCTCAGGAAAAACCCTCAGAGCCCAACTGCCACCACAGGCTTCCCACAAGCCTCTCAACCTCCCACACTCCTTCTGCTCTTGAGGCCGATTGGCTGGGTTGCGTGGGCGGAGCCAAAAAAGTCCCCCAATGAGCAGCTCCGTAGTCTGAAAGGGCGGGGAAACAGCCCAATGAGCATCACCGCAGAGGAGCCAATCAGCTAGAAGTTGTTGGGGCTGCTGTGAGCCAATCATCAGCTGGCAGCTGGAAGTTTGCTGGCAGCTGGAAGTTTGCTGGGGCCCCTTTAGCTGTGGCTCTCAACATACATCCTTTCTCTTCAGTTTAAATCAAAGAGAGAAACAAGGAAGGCAGGATAGGTGAAATAAAAGGAATGGATCACTCCCTCTCCTTCCCACCCAAAGACAATCATAGTTAACAACTTGCTATATTCTCTTTCTGTACTTTATTATAAGCAGTTTTTTTCAAAGATATTCTTGACCAACAATTGTCTTAGTAAATAAGGTGTCAGAGAGAACCACCCAAGGTCCTCTCTCTATACTTCAGTTTCTGCAGCATGAAGGTAGTTGACTTGGGTAGTTGACATATCTTAACTTTATAATGTCAATATTATGTCTTTTTGGTCTGGCTATTTTGTGGTATTCTCTCCTGATCATCCTCTCCTTTGTTTCCTCTATTCCTGATCCATACTCCCATACAGATGCAGGCACACACAGACACAATGGGTCAGAGCAGGTCATGAAGAAAAATAGTGCTATCACTCTCCAAAAGGAGGGAGGGGCAGCCACAATGGATACAACCATCTCTATTCATAAAAAGGATTTTCTCTTAGGCTCGGCAAGAAGCAGAAAGGTTTCTCCCTCTGTCCAACTGGGGTGTGTGTGTGTGTGTGTGTGTGTGTGTGTGTGTGTGTGTGTGTGACAGAGAGAGAGAGAGAGAGAGAGAGAGAGAGAGAGAGAGAGAGATTAAAGAACAAATGCATTGTGGGAAGCTCATCCTGGATGAACCGGGAGCAGGCAGCTGCAGGGCTGTGATAGGAGCTTGGAATGCTTCATGGTGCCAAGACTGTCAGAAACTGCTCCTGGGGTCTGAAAGACGACAGCAGGATTCAGCGTTCCTCTGACAACCACTCAGAAAATAGAATGTGAAGAAATAGGAGGAAGGGAAGATGTGCAGGCAAGCCATCAACACAAGCCCTGCTTCCCCATGCCTAGGAAATGCTGGCCTCGTAAAGGGCACAGGTGAGGGGATTTGGACGGGTGGTAACAGTGTTGCTGCCAAGACACGTGACCTGCTCTTCCAACAGAGTGAATTTTCTTAGGTTAAGTAGTTGGGGGGATTGCTCCCTCATTGATGTAGGCTGAGCTCATCCTGGATTCGTGTTTCTGTTTTCTCAAGTCATCACTTGCTTGACTGTCTAGGTCATGGATCAGCAATCGTTCTCCTGTGCAGATCTAGATAGTAAACACTTTAGGCTTGGTGGCACATATGGTCTCTGTCACAACCACTCCATTCTGCTGTTGCAGTGTGAAAGCAACCTGGAAATACATATTAAGTGAGTGTGGCTGAATTCCAGTGTAACTTTATTTTTGGACACTAAAAATTGACTTTAAGATAATTTTGACATGTCAAGAAATATTATTTTGAATTTTCCCAACCATTTTGAAATGTAGAAGCTGTTCTTAGATTATACAAATTATACAAAAACAGACCACAGGCAGCCTTTGGCCCAGGGGCCATAATTGCCAAACCCTGATCTACATTCCAATCATAGGACTGTAGAAGGAGAAGAGATTTCTGGCCCCTCCTTTTATCCTTCTTCTTCCTTTCTCTTCTGCCTTCCACTGTGCTTATTTGAAAATCAGAAATCAAAGCAGGAAAGTAAAGCATTTCTTATTTAATGCATTAGCAGCATATCAGTATAACCCCCCTCATCTCAAAGAAAAGTCTTTATAGCCCAGACCAACTGGTCTGTTTGTGTTAGTCCAATGGGCAGGCCAGCTACATACATGATCTCCTTGGGGTTAAACTGCATCTGAAACTTGCTTCTTTATTATTTTCTATGATTATTACTGTTATTATGATTATATTCTATGATTCTTTAACACACGATTTGTTTATTCATCAGTTACTGTGTTTAACAGGGTATGGATATAAATGAGGTCCACCCCTCTCTCCAGGAACTTACTTCTTCAGGGCACCATTTTGAATAATCCAAACTTATATAATTGTATATAAGTAATATACAATTACTGGTAACATACAAGAAATTAAAGAACAAATGCATTGTGGGTAACTCATTTTATACAATATGATTGTAATTATCTGTTTTTGAATTCTGCTTTTGAAACAAGAAAACAAAGGGAATTAAAAAGAAAATGACTGAATCAACTTTTTTACTGTGCTTCAGGTATAGACATAATCAGACTATTATTTTCAATGAGCACACAAGAGATTTTGCTTCTGAATGAATATGATTCCTAACAAGTGATACTTTGAGTCCACTGGTTTCAGACATTTCTAGAAGTCTGTTTATTATCTGTGTTACTTTCTTCTGTGAAGCTCTGTTGGTTAAGTCTTTATTCTTTGTGGCAGGATTTTTGCTTTTGGAAATGAAAACCTTACTTATGCAGACATATATTTGTAAACTAGATGAGGAATTCTGCTGGATGATAATGTTTTAGTCAAAAACTTTGTGAAAAGCACATTGTACACAGGTGAGTTGCCATGGCAAAGATCACAACCGTTGGGTTGAGATATAATCAACAAGGACACAGATTTAGGAGTAAGGCAGTCATAAATTTAGATCCCACCTCTGTCATGCATTGAATATGTAATGTTAGAGAAGACACTTTTCTTTTTCGAGCCTCAGTTTTCCTGTCTGCAAAGTGGGACCGTGAATACTTTTCTTGCACCATAGTTGTGAGGATCAGAGATGATGTATATAAAATACTCTTGAGTATGTGAGGTATTCAATGTTCATTAGATACTCTTATCTGGGTAGTTCATTGCAAGGAACAATTTATATCAGTCAGAATTTTTTTTCCTTCAAATTAGGCCTTTTGGGATAAACTCTTGGATCAATGTTAAATAAATGAATCAAGATATTTAAATTCCTGTTTTCTAAGTATGTGACTTCTTAGGTTTGGGAAATGTTGAAATTTTCCACAGAAAAATTTGGCACTTCACTTCTGAATCATACTAGAAACATCGTGTTTGAACACTAGTTACTGTTTTAAATTTTTTTTAAAGAGTCTTATTTGTCCAAGTTCCCTTGAAAGATCAACTAAATGTCTCATTATTCCTACTTCTGCGAATCTTCTAAATTTCTCACCCTCATCATAACCACCTCTTAATGCTCAAGTTTATTTAAGAAGTGTTCTAAATATGCTATTATTGAATTTTTATCGAATAAACAATGTTTTTCCCATACGAAATATAGATTCATTATGAAACATCTTGAGAACACAGAAAGGTAGGTCTAAAAAAATTCTCTTAGAGCACATGTGAGTAGCCACAGTTAAACCACTGCTTCCATTTTGTTATACTTTATTCAAGTTTTTTTTTGCCAATTCTACTATCTCTCCCTGCACCTGTGATGACATGATGTATATTTGAATGTCTAGATATACATGTATGCAAAACGAGCTGAAAATACTAAAAGCTGTAGGAGTCCTGAGAAGTACTCTATAATCTCATCGTGCTCAAGTAATTTTCTTAACATTTAAAAAAATTATTGGTGCATTATAATTTTAAATAACACTGGTATTCATTGTGCCATATTCATACATGCACATAATAACATCATTTAGATTGCAGTTTTAGAGTACTGAGTTCCTACTACATATTCTGATGTTTAAGTATTGTTATCACAGATACACCCACCAGAATAAGTGATTTTGGGAAAGAACTGGTGATAGATATTTTCTTTCAGGGAGTAGTGGTATGTTGGCCTTTTCCATTGAGAAAGAGATCACTGCCAATGACGCAGATGATTTCATAGGGACTTGAAAGACAGGTTCCTGAGCATGAAAGTAGACACTGTGTTTCTGTCAGGAGCTTAGTTTTTTTTTAACTTTTAATTTTTTTTAGAGCAGGTTTAGACTGATAGCACCATAGAGAAGAAAGTATAGAGTTCCCATGTGCCCCATCCTCACCACTATCCACATCCCCAACAAGAATGGTACATTTATTACGAATGAACCGACACTAACACTGCCATGTCATCATCACCCAAGGTTCATAGTTTACATCAGTGCCCATTCTTGGAATTGCACATTTATGGGTTTTGACTAGTGGATAATGACTGGTACCCTCCATTATGGTATCACTGCCCTAAAAGTCCTCTGCAGTCTGTTTTTTCATCCCCCTATCTGAGCCCCAGCAAATACAGATCTCTTTATTGGCTCCATCGTACGGCCTTTCCAAGAATGTCAGAGTATTTTTTTTTTTTTGAGATTGGTTTCTTTCATTTAATTCTTCTCTGTGTCTTTCCATGGCTTTGTAGCTCATTTATTTTTATTCATGAATATTGCATTGTATGAATATACCAGTTTATTTATTCATTCACCTACTAAGAACAACTTGGTTGCTTCCCACTTTTGAATTGCTATGAATAAAGCCTCTATAGAGATGTGTGTGTGGGTGGGTGGGGCTTTGTGTGTAATATAAGTTTTCCACTTCTTAGAGTAAATACTGAGGAGTAGATTGCTGGATCACATGGTAGAAGTATGTTTAGTTTTGTAGGAAATTGCCAAACTGTCTTCCAAAGAGACTGTCAGTTTTGCATTCCTACCAGCAATGAATGAGAGTTTCTCTCCCACGCTCAACAATTTTTGCCAGCCTTTGGTGTTGTCAAGGTCTTGGATTTTGGCCAGTCTAATAATGTATTGGTGTCTTGTTGTTTTAATTTGCACTTTCTCAGTGACTTATGATGTAAAGCATCTTTTAATGTTTATTTGCCATTTCTACATCTTCTTTGGTGAAGTGTCTGTTCTGGTCTTTTGCTCATTTTTAAATTGGATTGTTCTTTTTCTTATTGTTGAATTTTAAGTGCTATTGCTATATATTTTTTTCTTTTTTAGTTATGCCTTTTTTTATTAGTCACTCAGTTTTTTTTTAATCAGATGTGTCTTTTGAAAGTATTCATTTTTTAAGTCTACAGCTTGTCTTCTGATTTCCTTGACATTGTCTTTATAGAGCAAAGAGCAAAGTTTTTTTTAATTTTAATAAGGCCCAGCTTATCAATTATTTCTCCCGTGGATTATACATTTTATATTGTATTTAAAAAGGTGTCACCACCCACATGGCTACCTACATTTGTTCTATCTTATCTTTTAAGATTTTGAAGGTTTGATGTTCTAGTTTAGGTCTATGATCTCTTTTGAGTTATTAATTATGAAGGATATAAGGTCTGTGCTTAAATTTACTTATTTATTTATTTTTGCGTGTGTATGCCCAGTTATTCCATCACCATTTGCTAAAACACTCTCTTTTCTTCTTTGAATTGCCTTTTATCCATTGTCAAATTTCAGCTAATTGTATTTATGTGAGATACATTTCTGTGGTCTGTTCTGTACCATTGATCTAATTGTCTATTCTATTATCAATACCACATTATTGTTGATTATAATAAACCTTGAAATTGTTTAGTGTCAATCTCCAGCTTTGTTCTTCTCTTTCAGTATTGGGTTGACTGGGTCCTTTTCACATTCCTATATAATTTAAAATCAGTTTAGTATAAAAAAACTTGCTGGGATTTTGATTGAGATTGCATTGAATCTATGAATCAAATTGGGAAGAACTGACTTCTTGAGAATATTGAGTCTTCCCGTTCATGAACATAAAATACCTTTCCTTTTATTTAGTTTTTCTTTGATTTCTTTCCTTGGGGTTTTATAGTTTTATACCCAAGTACTTTAATTTTGGGGGGTGTTAAAATACACTCTTCTTTTTAAAATTTCGAATTATACTTGTTCATTACAGGTATATAGGAAAGCAACCAAATAAATTCTTCAGTTTCTTACTGTTAAGTGTATTATTAGCTGTAAATTTTTGTAGATGTTTGTTTGCAAGTTGAGGAAGTATCACTCTAATCCTAATTTACTGAGAGTGTTTTTTTTTTTTTAATCTGGAATGGGTGTTGGACTTTATAAATGCTTTTTCTGCATTACTATGGTTTTGCTGTAGTTCATCTCTGCAGTGTTCATGTGCTGGAAGCTTGATCCCCAGTGTGGAAGAGTTAAGAGGTGATGGGGGAAAGTGCTGAGGAGTGATACTGACCAAGTTATATACTTATATTTTGTGCATGTATGAATATGTAGCAACAAATCCCACCATTAAGTACAACTATAATGCACCAATAAAAATGTGAAAAAAAGAGGTGATGGGCCCCTTAAGAGATGGGTCCCAGTGGGAAGTCCCTACATCTCTTCCCTTGGAAGAGATTAAGGTAGTTCTCTTGGGAACTTGTGTTAGGTTTTCTAAGAGGGCTGTTATCTGAGTGAGTCTGGCCTCGCCCTTCACTTTTGTTTCTTAGTACCAAGGATTAAACTCAGAGGCACTTGACCACTGAGCTACATACCTAGCCCTATTTTGTATTTTATTTAGAGACAGGGTCTCACTGAGTTAATTAATACCTCACTTTTGCTGAGGCTGGCTTTGAACTCTGGATCCTTCTGCCTGGGATTACAGGCATGGGCCACTGCACCTGGCTCACCCTTCACTCTTCATTTCTGTTTTGCCTTATGCTTTCTTTATGTGCTCCCCACATGTTTCCATTCATCATTAGGCCTTCACCAGAGACTGAACCAATGGGGCAACCTAGTCTTGGACTTTCTGATTCCAAAACTGTGAGTTAAATAAAGCTCTTTTCTTCATGAGCACCCAGATTCAAGCATTTGTTATAGTAAAGGCAAATGGACTAATACATGCATCTATTGATGTGGTTATATGATTCTTTTCAACCTGTTGAGGTGATGGAATACATTAGTTTGTGTGATAGGTTATGTTACTGATTTTAATATATAAAAAGAGATTTAAAGCACAATCACATGTGCTTTACCCCATGCATACCTGGAATAATTTCCACTGGGTTATAGTGTAAAACTATGTATTGTATTTGGTTCACTAATATTTTGTTGACCATTTTTGTATCTGTTCATGAGATATACTAGCCTGTAACTTTCTTTCTTTCTTTTTTTTAAATAACATTGTTGTCTGGTTTTCATATTAGGATAATGGTATCTCATTAGAATGAGTCTAAAATATTTCCTCTGCTTCTCTTCTAGAGAACTGATGTAATTCCTTCCTTACATGTTTGGTAGAATTAACCCATTTGGGTGATAGCTCAAATTTAGTAGTAGACAAACAAAAGAGATGTTTGGAATAGTAATTCTTTCAGCACAGTTTCCCAACCTCATGTTTGGTTCTTTTATTTTTAGTAAGTATGTGTAAAAGAAAAAAAATCTTATTTATTTAGGTAGTTTTTTTAAAAGATAAATTTTTTAAAGCATAGTTTAGGATTAACAGTTAAATTGATAGAAAAACGTAGACATTTCCCATATACTCTCTCCCCTTTCACATGTATAAGCTCCTCCATTGTCAACATTCCCTAAAAGAGGGGTGCATTTGTTTCAGCTGATAAGCCTGCATGATAATTGCCCCAGTCTGACATTTACATTGGGATTCACTCTTGGTATTGTATATTCTATGGCTTTTATCAGATGTTTAATGACACATGTCCCTCACTATAGTATCATATGGAGCATTTTCACTGCCCTAATTTCTGGATATTCCTCCTGTTCATTTCTTTCCCCCATTCCAAGACCTGGAAACACTGATCTTTTCACTGTTTCCATCATTTTGCCTTTTCCAGAATATCATATAGTTGGTATTACATAGTGTAGCCTTTTTGGATTCACCTCCTTCACTTAGTGTCATGTGGCTGAAGCTTCTCCATGTCTCTTCATAGCTTGACAGCTCATTTCCTTTTAGCACTGAAGAACCACTTATTTTTAATGAAGTCATCAGAAATTGTAAGAGATTCCATCTGAAAGTAGGATACAGGATATGGCTCAGGGAAAAAAAAAAGTTCCTGATAGTGAGAAATTGCATTTGGATGCTCTGCAGGACTAAGCTTTCAAGAACCTTCTTACCACCTTACCCATCTGCATTTCTAAGTTCTAGAAGTATTTTCCTTGAATAACCCATTTTTGGAGTCATAATTTATGATCACTTATCAGTCAGTGTGGTTTTTAAAATGTTTCTCAAGGAGGGTCTACATATGGAAGGCTTTCCGAAATTACATATATGAAGATTGACTTCTTTTGTTGCTTTCACACATAAAAGAAAAAAGTCATATTCTTAAGGCACAACTATTTCTATTCAAGTTTATATATTTTCTTTATTACTAATTAGCCTTTAGTGTTAGACAGTTATGCCTTTTCTTTATTATTAGTGAGCCATTAGTGTTCAATAGTAACATTTCTGAGAACAATCACTTTTTTGGGTCTTAGGTTGCTCATGAGATTATTCTTTCTTCATATTTCTAAAAAAGTGCAAATGATGGGACAAGTGTTTCTTTCAACTACTTTTGTCTGGAAGACAATGAATCCTCTTAATGTACATGTTTGAAACAATGGGAAAATTTCCTTCAATTCCAACTACTTTTGTCTCTATTCCAGTTCCTATTATTACCAGAGTTGTTCTTTATCTTAGGCTATAAACTTGTTTTACTCAAATTGATCAGTTTCAACAATTTAAAATTTTTCCACGTTTTAGCACAGTTTCCCAAGCTTGTCCTTCAAAACCCAATTTAATTTTCATAGCATGACATCAATCTATCTTTATTATTATCATTATACACTGTGGAATTCTAACTGTTGAAAAAATTTTTTTCAGTCTTATTCCTTTATATTCACACCTCATTTTTGTTCTCCTTGTGGCTCTTTGTTTCTTTCTCATGGAAATTCTACATTTGCATTGTATTCATTTCTAGATCTTACATTCTACCCTCCCACCCCCGCTGCCATCCTAGAATTACTAATATAATGGGATTGAAAATTAAATTTCAGTTACTTCTCAGCATGCAAAAAGTTGTTGCTTATTTGTTTTCTGTGGCAGATCTAATCCCTGTCATGGAGCACTACCTCCATGGGTACAATGGATTGGGTGGAGGATGTATAGCAAACATGAATGCTGTTAATGAACATTTCAATCAGTTTAGCCAAGTTTTTTTGGATGATTCACTCTCTTTGGCGTAATGCTCAGTCTTTTAGATTCTTCTCATGCCCTACCTAGTATGTCTTTGCGACTTGGGCAACAGGGGATTTTGGATCCACAAGATGTACTCTGAATCTTCACTGTTCTCCATTGTACATGGGTAAGTCTGGTCTGATTCAACCTGGACTTGTGTCCAGCCCCAATCATAGGCCTTCCCTGGCCCTCTTGGGCATGATATGCTGGTGTCTACAGTGACATTTTGGTCATCTATCTCTAGTTTGATGTTCCTCTTTGTGCTGACTGAACATCTCTGCTGATCAATGAGTCCTGTTATTGGCAGTTCTTTCTTTTCTCCCTAAGTCACATGGAAACTTATGTGTGCCTTGAACCAGTCTTGGGGCATAGGGACTCAGGTACATGTCTCTAACCAACTTTCTTCATAGGTCTAACCTGTCATGTTGTTTTGATGACTAGCTAAATGCCAGACTTTCAAATAAAGTCATAAAATCTTCCAGTTTGTGTCTAAGAGTGTGAGGGGGAAAGTTCCACTATTCTGGAGTCTCTCAACTTAGTTGGCTGTGATATGCTTAGCCCCTCTGGGATTTTGCCCGGGTCAGGGGACCAGATCTGCATATCTGCTCCTGTGCTTACTCTTCTCATATGCACCATTCTTTTGTCCTAGAACTTCTCCACTTCCTCTGTAGGCAACTTGAGCTTTTCCTTATCATAGGCAGAGTACCCTGCCCATTATGGGAAAACTATAAGTTTGTTCTCAAAACTTACATGAGTTCAGATCTCACTCATATGTTGCATTTGATTAGTAAAAGTCATTTTTCTTTTGATTTTAATTTCATTTTTTTTGCTCTTGACAAAGAATGACTGTTAATTAATGTCTAGTTTTTTTTTCTAAATATTTTCTGGCTATCCTTTCCCAAGAGAGAAAATTCTATGGGTGAGAAGCCACATGCCAATAATATTTATGACATTTAAAGATATATCTGAAACTATTTATTAAATATCACTTTTTTGTGGTCCATTTTCAAATATATTTGGTCACTGGCTGTGGGCCAGTGACATCCTAAGAGATGCCAATGTTCTGTGGAAAATAATTTAAAAATGATGATTTTCCTAAAGGTTGAGAGTTTTGGTTGTGAAACCAGTGGAGATGGTTGGATGGCTCCGATGGGTGGTATCCCTGGGGTTGATGTGATCCACACATTGTAAAATTGCAATGTAATTCAGGATCTTAAATTAGATCCTGACAAATTCTTTTCTTTTCTTCAATACATTCCCATAGTGCTTTTTACTCCAGTGGCTCAAGTGTCTGGGGAGTAAAGAACCAGAACACAGAAGGATCTTGAGCAGGGAACAAAAATCTCCCCAACTTCTAGACTTCCTCAGAGACTGCAGTTTATTAGTGAGACTTTGTCTTGATTTCTGAGACTTAACAATCATATAGTGAGTAATTATTTTTTTACAGCTCAGTTGTTTTATCTCAGCCATAAGGCTGTGATAGTAAAAGCTGTTGTTCAGTTGTTTAGGACATAACAGACAATTTCTCTGAAAGAGACATGGTCTTGATGTAATTCAGGCACTGTGTTTAAAGCATCTTCTCTAACTGGTATTTGTTTCTTAATGGTCGAATGTGTCTACCTCCCAGCCTCTCTCCTACCCTTAACTGTCCAGTTTCTCCTACTGATGATTTCAACATCTATTTAATATAGACTGTTGAGTTGGTCAGACTCTATCGCACATTAAACCTCTACTCTGACAGTTTAATCCTTAAAATATCCTCAAAATATATGCTCTTAGTCTGTTCCAGAACCCCAACGAGGACCCACCAATTCCAGAATTCTATTATCTCTACTTCAGCTCTGTGGAATGATTGGTTTAGCTGAAGTTAAATACAAATATGATGCGACAATGGATTTAAACAAATTTTTATTAATGTACAAATTATGCATTAATGAGGAGCATATTTCCATACACACATATGGCATGCAATGATAAAGTCTAATCATCCTTATTCCATATCTGTACCCTTCCCAAACGCTAATAATCACCATTCTACTATCAGAAGGTTGACAGTTTTAGCTTCTGCCTGTTTCCCTCATCATAAGCATTTCTATCCATTTTGCTGAAAATGACAGGATTTCAGTCTCCTTAATGTCTGAATAATATTCCATTGTGTATGTATAGCACATTGTTTGAATCTGTTCACTTGTCAGTAGGCACCTAGGCTGGTTCCACATCTCAGCTATTGAAAATAGGGCCACAGTAAACATGAGCATCCAGGTATTTCATTGCCAGTCTGAGTTTATTTCTTTGGAGATATATATATATATATATATATATATATATATATATATATATATATATATGATAATTTAATCATATGGTAGGTATACTTTTAATTTGGGGGGAACCTCCATACTGTTCTCCCCAGTGGCTATACTAATTCACATTCCCACCAACAGTGTATGAAATTCCTTTTTATCCACATCTCATCATTTTTTATTTGTTTTAATTAGTTACAAATGACAGTACAATGATCTTGACATATCTTACATTTGAATCAGATGGGATATAATTTCTCATTTTTCTGAGTATACAGGTTGCAGATCACATTGGTCATGCGATTTTACAATAGCCATTCTAACTAGGGGTAAAATGATAATCTCATTGTGGTTTGATTTGCATTTCCCTGATTATGAAAGAGTCTTTTTTATATACTTTTTTGGTCATTTGTATTTCTTCTTTGGAGAAATGTGTAAGAGTGAACTGAACCTACATAAATATTTTCTTTTTTTTGGGGGGGGTAAACCTAGTCTAGCATTAAGTGGTTCATATGAATGACAGCTGTGTCCCCAAAGTCCTCCAAGATTCAGACTCATCTAGTTACCACTCAACCCTTCCTATATATCACCTGCATTTTTTAGACTTCAGCAAATTTTTATTCTAAATTGCAGTAAAAAGAGGAAGGAATAACAAGGGCGTGTCCAGGGTGTTTGATGGGTGTCCCTTCAAGGGGGGTGGTCCCAGAAGCTGCCACGGGACATGCCCCCTGACATGTTCTTGGCCAGAATATAGTCACATGGCCACTCCAAGCTACAAGGAAGTCATGTATCCAGGCAAAATTTCTTTTTATGGAAGAGGGAAGAACTAGTTTGGCGGTCATATCCATTTTGGGGTAACTAAAAGCAAGAAGTTATTTTTTTTTTGCATACCTTACAATCTACTGTAAAACTAGACCCACATTTTTTTTAAATAAAGGCAGCACCCCTGAGGCATGTTTCTGACTTAACTGGTTTTGGAAGGAATTTTTTATTTGGATATGAGTCTTATTTGTATGCTCTTAAAAGCTATATTAGTATTATTAAAGTTATATTAACATTACTATTTTAGTTGTGCTCTTTTCTGAACCGTATTATTTTTTCACTTGACATGTGACGTTATTCTGTTTTCAAGATAGAAAAACTCTAAAATCAATTTTGCAAACCTTTCACAGAATAACAGTAGTAACACTTCCACAGAAAATGGACTCCTAAAATATTTAGGTCTGAAATAATAATCTTGGAGTGTGTCCAATTCAGACCAAGGAATGGTTGACCTAGAGGAATTCAGGGCATGTGTCTGGGTTGGTGGCTATTGCTGCTGCTCCCACAGCTCTGCTAAGAAGCTCTGTCACACAAAGGGACATCTTGAATGGGCAATAGAGCTCTGCAACCTAAGTTGGGACTCTTCCCCCATTTTTTTAATTGCTTCTAAACTAACAGTAGGACCAAATTTTCCTAAGATAAAAATTCCACTATTTAACTGCTTCCATTTGCACCCATAGTACAGCCTGATCAGAATAAATTGTTCCTCATTCATTTGACAGAATTTCTAGGGCCCATTGTGTGCTAGAAACTGTCTTGGAATTTGGAAGACAACAGTGAGGCAGCATGCCAGTCCTTTGCCATTTCTATTGCTGACCCATTTTCTAATGTTCTCCTCCAATGCTGCAAACCACATTTCTCAAGATTCTTTGCCAACGGTTCCTGGTTAGGTTTGACTAATGGGAGAAAATCCGTGGTGGGAGGAGTGGAGAAGCCTGTGTATTTCTTATCTATCCCTGGGCCTTAAATGGCATGTCCATCAGTGGCTGTGTCTTCTTAGTGGTTTCAAATATATTAGAAAACATCACTTCATGGTTCCAGGCATTCCCTCCAAGATTTCACATTCCTCTCTGTGGCCCAAGGTTCAAGTCTCTAGTAATAGCAGTTTCTCTTTACCTCTCCAGACTCAGCGATAGGCTTCTCTTTCTCATCATTTGCTATCTGATTTTTGTGGGACCTTTGTGTGTGTGTGTGTGTGTGTGTGTGTGTGTGTGTGTGTGTGTGTGTTTATCTGGAAGCTTTCTTTGTTCTTTTTTTTAATTGACTCTTTTTAATTATGTATGACTGCAGAATCCATTTTGACATAATTATAGAAGCATGGAATATATCTTCTTTTATTTAGAGTCCCATTCTTATGGTTTAATACCTTTGTTAATAGTTCCCATTATTAAATGTTGCCTGTTGCATGGAGGCTTTGACAAGCTGTAACAGGACAATGACAAGTAGACCTTTCAGTATATACATCTCTCTTCTGTTGATAGCTGTTTTATCTGAGACAGTTTCAGGTGGAGATAAGTTGTTTGACCTTTCAAAATGAGATGACTGTAAGGCTTCACCAGTCAATTGTGAGTTGGATGCTACCTGACCTAAGTCATGAGATTGCTTGTGTACATCACTATGTGATCAAAGTGAACCTGTTTAACATGGAATCATATTCTGGAAGTTCAAGAAGATACAAATAATATGTATGATCAGGTGACTCAAATTTGGGGGGGGGCATCTATTTCTGCAGCTTTGCTCCCCATCTTTCAAGCTTCTCCTATGCCTCCTGGAGACTTGACCTATGACTACTTGATGGAGAAGGAACTAACTTGGATCTGATAAATGATGGATTTCCATGATCAGCTGGCAATAGGTGGAAGTAGACTGCCTCGGTTGTACAGTTCCTTAAAGGAGTGATGAAGAGAATCCTCCAAGTGAGAATTTCTGGCAAAAGATCTAGTGGGGTACTTCATAAGAAAAGAGATGTGGCTGTAAGTATGCATCTTCACTGATGTATGGTAGTAGCTTAATGTTTGCCTGGCAAGAGATTGGAAATGGCTTTGACTGGAAGACTGGTAGCAAGCAAGTATCCAGAAGTAAATGGGTGGGCCTCATGGAAAGAGCACCAAGTTTAAATATATTGAACTCATGAATATGGTCACCAAAGGGAACTCACTGAAGTGGAGATCCTCAATAATCAGGAGAACAAGGGAGTGTATTCTTTGGATACCCGTCAGTCTCTTCCTGAACTACCTCAAACTTGCTCAGTGGTCTCATGGACAGAGTGATCAAAACAGTAGTGATAAAGGCCATTCATAGGCTCAACTAAATGCATGATTCTTCACCAAGGCTGCTTTGGCTACTGCCCTCAGTGCCTAAATTGCCTTCTGTAGGATCAGTGCTGTGTGATATGATATCAGGTTGATTGCACTGAACTCCTTCATATGAAGAAAGCAGAGATGTATCCTTTCTGAAAAAAACATCTATTCTGTAAATTGTTTTGCCTTCCTGCCCCCGAGTTTCTGCCAGATGCCATATTTACCCTCACAGTATCCCATTTAACTTTGCCATTGTCCACAGTATTCATTTTTATGATGGGACCAGTTGACATCAGATTCAGCACAGATTTCAATGTCTTACCAAATAACTCTGTTGTCTTACAGATAAAGCATATGATTTAACTGCATTGAAAAAATGGTGTTCTTTCCTCCTTACCAGAATACATAGGTTCTTGGAATAAAGAGTGGAAGTGGGAGTAATTCTCACTATTAACTTTAATAACCCACTTACAAAACTTTTTTCAGCCTCTATCAGTAACTGTGGTGTAGAGGTCTCAATTCCCAAAGGAGGGATGCTTTTACCAAGGACTCAGTTTTGTTGAACTATTGAGAATGCAATAGGGATATTTTAGGATCTCTGTGCCATTGAATCAGCAGCTGAAAAGGGACTCCATATTTTACCAGGAAAAAAATGAGTTCAATGCAGGCAGGGAGGACTGTATTGGACCGAGGAGGGTCACTAAGGTGTTTCTAATATTACCACATTCAATGGCAAAATTGATAGAAGTCTAGAGCAGCCTTATAAATGCAAGACCACCAAGAACTCAGGTCTCCCAGGAATGAAGTTTTGTTACCCACAAGAAAAAGAACCTTACTTGTATCTCTCTCTCCCTCTCTTCCTTCCCCCTTTCACACACACACACACACACACACACACACACACACACACACACACACACCTCCCTCCTCCTCTCACTCACTCATAGAAATATCTATTATTTCGTTTTCTTCCTTTCCTTTTCTACTACTATTTTTATAAGAAATGTTGGTGCTGCACTTTGCAGTTCAGTGTTTAGGCTACAGAGTATCAGGTGACAGGAGTAAAAGAGGACGTAACACTGCCAGTGTTACAGGACAGAGAGCTGCTGCACAGCTGAGAATCCACAGAGGTCCTCTCTCCACCAGGTCTTGCAATCACTCCAGAACAATGTCAGATGTGTTGCTCAGAGTGGCAATCATGAGTGGCAATTTATTAGAAGGGGTAGGAAAAGGGAAAAGGGGACAGACACTCTCAAAGGAGAGAGTGGGTCTTCTCAGAGAGATGGACAGTGGGCACCTTCTGCTTTCCAGTATTATTGGGGTCCCAGGGAAGCTTCCAGAGTCCCTCCCAGATCTACCTGACAGCAGGATGACTTCAGACATCTAAATCCACATTATGCATGACAACTCTGGGTCACTTTGGCCCATGTTGAGTGAGTGTGATGGTGCAGGCCTGTAATCCCAGTGACTCGGGAGGCTGATGCAGGAGGATCACAAGTTCAAAGCCAGCCTCAACAATTTAGTGAGGCTGATCAGTAACTTTGTATTTACATTTCTCCTGCAGATAACAGGTTATTTACTGAGTAATGTAACATATCCTGTTAACTAAAGCCAGGCAGGGCTACAGGTAAAATCCTTTTTAAAAGAAAGTTTCTGGGGGTCAGCACAGTGGGCCCATAGAAAGTGAGAAGCAAGGGTAACTTCAGCAAAGAAACTGCAGGCACTTCCTTGTAGAGAGGATGGTTTGGTGTTCAGAGATGGAGTTTCTAAGGAAATTGAGTCCTCTTGTTTTTGCCTTAACTTCCTGTTCCCTTAATTTGTCTATTACCCTTTGAATATTTCTCAGAAAACTTTCTTTGTGATTGCCAGGGTGATGGGGGTTTGTGACATAGTTTCAGTGATATGAAGGGCCCAGGCCACCTGGGAGGCTGTGACTTGATCTTGAAACAATAATTTTTCTTAAGGATGTCATTAATTATGGCTGGGGGAGTTTTGAACATAATAGCCTCCCATCTTCCAGGTGCTAGTCTGTTGGATAAAGCTCCCTTGGTTTTCAGTCACCTGTCTTCCTAATACCTGGAGATGGGGATATGTGGCTCCCCTTTTTTTGAAAGATAATGAGGGAGTCTGTAGAAAGGCATGGGTCTGCTGCTGTATGAGAGAATGGACAGCCTCTGCTCATTGATGTCAGGGATGATGCCTGTAAATGCTATTTCCCAGACTTGTTTGTCACCTGTGTTTTGGTCGGATTTGGCCTTGGGGACCCATTGGTGGTGATTGGAGAGTAATAGAAAGGAAGAAAACAGACTATTTCTCTAGCCTCTCCCCTGTTTTGAGTGGAGAATCCTGTTCCCCCTGCTCCTGGGCTCTGGCAGGACCACCTCCCTTTCAGTTTCCCACCACAGGGAGGGTTGTGGTTTACTGCAGATGCTAACATCTGTTTTGCCTGTCCTCTTCCTGTTTGCTCATTCAGCTTTTCCAACAACTTTGAAAACCATTCCCTACTTTAAATTCCCGCCACTGAACTATTTGGCATGGCCTTGAATTTTTTCACAGTTTAACGGGGGAGATCCTGACAGATGGACAATTGCAAAGCAGTGTGATAACTGATAGGAACATAAATTGTTTTATAGGGGTACAGTGGAAAGATGTCTAATCTCTTCTTAGGCATTAAGCAAATGAAATTCGAGAAAGGAGGCTCCCTGGAGGTGGTGGCATCTAAGGTAATTTCTAAAGGGCTGATAAATCATTTCAGATCAGGGGAGGTGAGTTTCTCGGTGCACGAGTTGGCGGGGGATTAGAGTGAAATTCAGAGAAATGTCTGAGACTGGAAGCTTTGCCTTTCACCTTTGTATTGCATAAGATTTTCTTTACTTTGCATAAAGCTAAGAAATAATATTCATGGTTTAAAGTTGCCTAGATTGTGTTTGGTCATCAGAAAAATAGATTGAAGTCAAATTCAGCAAATATCTTTTTTTCCGATTCACTTTCTCCCCTTCCCAGGGGAGGTAAACTTGACAACCAAAAAGTGTATATGTTAAGGTATACGATGTTTTGATATACATATGCATTGGGGAAAGTATTACCACTGTTAAGCTAATTAAAATACCTCATACCTTTTCTTTTGTATGTGGTGATAACAAATCTATTCTCTTAGCAAATTTTGAGTATACAATACAGTATTACTAACGATATTGTGCTGTGCACTGGGCCTCCAGAACTTATTCATTCCATGTAGCTGAACCTTTGTAGCATTTGACTAAAATCTGCCCACCCCTTCCCTCTTCCAGCCCCAGAAAACACCATTCTACTCTGATTCTATGAGTTTGGCTGTAGATTCTAGAATATAGGCTGGATAGCAGTTGTCTTTCTGTGTGGCTTATTTCATGTAACATAATGTCCTCCAACACTACCCACAAGGTTGTGAATGACAGGAATTCCTTCTTTTTAAAGGATGAACAATACTACATTGTGGATACACACCACAGTTTCTTATCCATTCATCCATTCATGGACACTTAGCCTGTTTCTTGACTGTTGTAATTGATGCTGGCATGAATATGGAAGTGCAGATATCTCATAGAGATGTTGATTTTGTTTCTTTGGATGTATTCCCAGAGTGGTAATATATGGTACTTCTATTTTTAACTTTTTGAGAAAACTTCATACTATTTTCCATAATTGCTGTGCTGTTTTACATTCCTAACCAATAGTGCACAAGTTTTTCCTTTTCATCCTGCCTTTGCCAACATTTGTCATCTTTGTTTTTTTTTTGATAAATAGCCATCTGATAGGTGTGAAATGAAGTCTTATTGTTGTTTTGATCTGCATTTCCATGATGATTCATAAGGTATAGAAATTTTCCATATACCTATTGGATTTTTAAAAATACATTTATTTATTTTTATGTGGTGCTAAGAATTGAACCTAGTGCCTCACACATGCCAGGCAAGAGCTCTGCCACTGAGCCACAACCCTAGCCCCACCTATTGGAGTTTTGATATATGTCTGCTTAAGTCTTTTGCCCATGTTTTAATTGGGTTGTTTTCTTGCTATTGAGTTATTTATATGTTTTGGATATTAAATGTTCACCACAAGTATGTTTCAAATGTTTTCTCCCATTCTGTAGTAAAGGTTGTCTTCTCACCCTGTTGATTGTTTCCTTTGCTGTGCAGAAGCTTTTGTTTGGTACAATCACATCTGTCTGTTTTTGCTTTTATTGTGTAGGTGTTTGGGGGTCATACCCCAAGAAATCACTGTTTCAAGCAATACCTAGAAGGTTTTTTTATCCATTTTCTTCTAATAGTTTTGCAATTAAAGTCTTACATTTAAGGCTTTAATCCATTTTAAGTTGTTTTTTTAATATATTATGTAAGATAAGGTTCCATTTTCATTCATCTGCATGTGAATATTCAATTTTCCTACCACCATTGATTTTTGAGAGTATTCTTTACTTATTTGGTCTTCTTGATACATTTGTTGAAGATTAATTTGACCATTGTATCAGACTGATTTTCATTACTATAATAAAATGTTCAAGCTGGGTAACTTTATACAGAAAAGTGGTTAATTTAACTCATAGTTCTGCAGGTTTAAAGGCGTGCATCTTACTGACAGAATCAGGAGGCAGCTTAGTATCACAGCAAGTGTGCTTCTTCATGTGTATATATTTTTCTGGTTTCTCCCCTTCTTCTATTGAATCCATCAGGATTCCATCATGAGGGTTTTACCATAATGACCTTATCTAGTCCTAATTCCCTCCCCCAAACTCCACATCTAAACACATAGTCAAATGAAGTATCTTCCCACATCCATGTCTCACATTGGGGTTAACTTCTAATAAATGACCTCTGGGGGGAAACGCCCACTATATCCAACCACAGTATTTCTCCCCTGATTCCCAAAGTTCATGTCTTTTAAATAACACAAAATATAATCCTAAAAGTCTCATCCATAATTGTTCCAAAGTTTTAACTTTAATTCAATAATCCAAAGCCCCAGGTCTCATCCAAGACTCAAGGCAAACTCCTGTGAGCCTATTAAAAAAAAAAAAAAAAAAACAAAAACAAATGACATACTTCCAAGATAAAGTGGCAGTACAGTCACAAAACGAACACTACTATTTCAAAGGGAGAAATAGGTAGCTAGAAAGGAATAATCAATCCAAAGCAAGACTGAAATCCAGCAGGGCAGACATTAAGTCCTAAAGCTCCAAATCTGGGACCCTGTGCACTCTGTGGCCAGAGTCGGGCCCCCCAAGGACTCAGACTGTCCTGCTCATGTGACTTTGTGGGTTGCAGGCTGTGCCACACCACCCAGGCTAAGGGAGTGGTGATGCAGGTAATAGAAAAGTGTCCTATCTACCCTCCTCTGTGCACCTTTTCTTATTTTTATGCTCTGCCAAAATGCTATAATCTTTTACCTGGATTCTTTAGCTATTATGAAGGTATTTTCACACATGAATGATGCTTAAATTGATGTTTATGTAAGGTGACAAGTGACAAAATCTCCTATTCTGCCATTTGGATAAATTCACTCTCAGCTTTTGACCTAATTTTTTTTTTTTACTGGATTTTCTTGAATAATAGATTGCTGAAAATTATCAGACACTTAATTGTAGAAGTTCCTCCTTTACAGATAATTGTGATAGTTTTATGGAAATAATCTTTTGTGTGTAAAATTGAAGGACATATATTATGATTAACACCCACCTGCCCCACAAAAAATACACACAGACAGACAGACACAAACACACACATGTGTAGTGGGCAGTATTCATGAGAAGATCTGTTGTGTTTGAGAAAGGAAACGTATCAGGGTAATTTAGGAGAAATAAAATGACTTGAGAAAATTTAAGGGAAAATGTACAGTTTATGAGCTCTTATGGAAAAAAAGATGATAAAAAGAAGAGGTAAATGGTAGGATGGTTACATTTTTGGAATGAAGAGAGTGATGGAGGATGGGAGAATAGTGGTGTTGGACCAAATCAAGAAGAGGTTTGAGGTGAGACTGAGCTGACAATGCTCCATCCTGTTTACCTGAAACTGCCCTGTCTTCTACTCATAGTACTCTAGTGAGAAGAACCTGTCAAAAAGAGCCAGAAGAGGCCGAGTTATCTGTGGTCCAGGCTAGCTGAAGGTCTGAGGAAGGGCTCAGGAAGAACCGTGCTGCCAGCAGTGGATGACATAACGGTGGGACATTTTTACCTCTGTATAAAAGGACACCTAGAACTCATGGTTATGAATTTTTGGATACTTTGGCATGCTATATTTCCTGATAAATTTTATCCAGGTTCATGTGAAGAATAAACTTTGATTATCATGGTTATCACTTGCCCTGGGTATCTATTATTTTCCAGAAACTATAAGCAGAAATTTTATTTACAACATTAAATTATATATTTCCAAATTGCATATGAATTAGGCATTATGATAATCATTTTGTAGAAGAACAAAATTAGACTGAGAACAATTAATTAATTGCCCAAGGTCAGATAGCAAATAAGTAGCAGAAATAAAATCCAGATCAAACTAATTTCCCAGCCCCTGTTCTTTCAATTATAGTTCAGAACTGATAGCAAAAGGAATCACTCTATTTATTTAGATTGAGTTATTACCTCCTAGATTTACCTCTGAGACAATAAAATAAGCTATGTAGAAATATGTGGTTAGGAAAGACTGAAGGAAAAAAATAAATTAAAATAGCAATCAGAATATTCCATTAGTGTTTTAAAAATGTATGCGAGAAGAAAATTAGTACTGACATAAAATTTGATTATATAAAAATTCATATTCTACTTATACAATTTTGGAAATAGCTGCTGATAGAAAATCTATTTGTGTAGAAACATCTGGGGTGGTTACCCTGCATATAACCATTCCATGGGTGAATATTTTTTTTCCTGGGTCTCTGGTCAATTTCTCCAAGGGGCAGAGATACCTCATCTCAAAATATTTTCTTTCATAAGCATTGGAAACTCATGCAGAGATCACAGGCTAGTAGAGCTGAATTATATTTATGGTAACCATCTAGAACTCCATGGCTTAGAGATTCTTAAAGGAACTACTACTATACACAATACCAGTTGAGACCATAAAAGCCTAGACTGATCAGGAATAAAATATTGGGTAATTTCAAAAGGCAAAGAATACTGACTAGCTGAGTTATTAGTTAAAGGCAAGAATAATGTGGAGGTCAGAAATACTAACAAAACCTTGCTATGGTCTGAACACTTGTGCACTCCTCAAATTCATATGTTGAAACCTGTTCAACGTGGTGGTACTAGAGACCTTGGAAGGTGATTATGTCACAAGGATGGAGCCTTCATGAATGGTATCTGCTATAATAAGAGATCCCAGAGAGTTAGCTCTTTCCTTCCACCATGTGAGGGCCCAGTCAGAGGGCCATGTATGAGCCACAAACAGGTCCTCACCAGATACCAAATCTGATGGCACCTTGATCTTGGACTTTTCAGCTTCCAGAACTATGAAAAATAAATTTCTGTTGTTTATAAGCCATTCAGTTTATGACATTTTGTTACAGTAACCCATAATAGATGAATACAAACCTGAAGACAGATTTCAGCAACAAATGAAAAACTTTGACTTGCATTTATTCACTTATTGTATCTATACTATGTCTGTTTATTAATACTGAGCTCTCTAACTTTCCTCTCCTTTATAGGCTGTGTTATTACAGAATATCGAGATGGAATTACTACAAATCTTAATACAAATGGATATTAGCTGGAGAACCTAGTTTCAAAAATATGTGGTCTTATGATATCATACCTTGCTTATAGCTGGAAATGAATTTGGATTGCTTCCCGTTGAAGAAGGTGAGAGTGTTAGTTATTATATAGGGAATAATTGCTTTTAGTTGGAATGAGGTGTTTATGGATATATGGGGGAAAGGATATATGTATTAGACATATTTTTGTGTTTGTGAGTTTACATCCCAAGCAGAGATGAAATGCAGGAGACACAAATTGGGATATTTAATCAGTTTTGTGTAATTTCCCAAATGCCATGTTTGTATGATCTACCCTGTCCCCTGTGCATAGCAATTTGTTCTGAGAAGAGGAATATATGACACAAATTGGGTTAATGACATTCACTCTTCTAACAACTTGAAATCCTGAATTGAGATACAAAGAAATGGAAGGTGGTTAGAGCTACATCAAACCAATGATGTAGAAGGCTTGTCTTCAGTCTTAACCTTCTGGAGAGCTGGGAACTTATCTCTTTTAGTTTTTCCCAAAGTTTAATTGGTAAGTTTTCCTTTATTCTGTGATCTTCTCCAGAGTTTCATAATATATGCCTTTATTGAAACAAATAATATGAAAAATAATGCATGGAGTCTAATTTTAAAATTTCCTGAGAGAGCTGATAAAATGTACTTATTTGGTTTTTGGCATGTGTTCATATATCACAGAAAGAGAAGAATAATCACTATGGGATTATTTCAGCTGCAGCTAGTCTGAGATCATCCTTCTGAAATGGATTGCTTCCTTATCTTCCATATTGCTCGAAGACATTCTGCTTCTCTGAAACACCTGTTTTAACTTGACTCATTTATATCACTAACAGTTCATCTTATATGATAACTGTTCATTTTATATTATTTAGAAAACATAATAGAATGGCTTAAGCCAATAGGGAATTTGTTTTTCTCATGGAACAAGAAGTACAGAGGTCCATCTGAGGTGGCAGTTCATAGATACTGTTGAAGCACAAACACTTTCCATCTTTCTGCTCCACTGTCCTGGGGCATTTGACTTTCATCCTCATGGTCACAAAACAGATCTCAGAGCTCTGGACATCCACATGAAAGACATAAGGAAGGCTAAGTGGTGGCACCAACAGCTTTTTACTTCTTTCTCAAGGACTGTTCTCTGTCATATAGCTACTTTTACCTATAAAGGCAGCTAGAAAATTAATTTTTAAGTAGAAAATTAAGGAAGATACTGGAATGGTACTGAATGAACCAACTATATCTTCCATAGTTTTCCAGAACTATCAATCCTAATGAATTTTGTTAAGTATGATGATAGTAGAGGATAGGAAAGGTAGCAGAATACAACAGTTACTAATAGGGCATTATGTAAAAATGTGGATGTGTAACCCATGTGATTCTGCAATCTGTATACGGGGTAAAAATGGGAGTTCATAACCCACTTGCATCTAAAGTATGAAATATAATATGTCAAGAGCTATGTAATGTTTTGAACAACCAATAAAAAAAGAAATAAAAATCAAAGAAGTTTTTTGAAAACTAGCACACTTTTCTGGTTTTCTAGACAGAAACTCATTCTCTTGGTGAAGTTGGCCCTCACTCACTCCTGTTCCCAAAAGACTATTGTTGTAAATCTATGTCTAATCCACTCAGTAATTCAGTTGTATCTGTGTGTTCATGTGCAACTGTGTATGCATGAGTGTAATTCCATTTGAAGATAAGTAGCATGCTAATATGGAAAAGAATTAACCTATGCAAAATTTTTCCTCCTATCCCTGTCCCCTACCTATTAAGTGCTCCATCTGGATGTCATCAGTGTTATTAACTTACCAAGGATCTTTCCAGAGAAAGTTTGTACATTTATATGGATTGTAAATTCTCTCTTAAAACTGCCAGCTTCCTCTTTTCACGTTTTGCAAGCAGATGACTATGCCAAGGTCTTTACCAAAGGAAGTGGAAGGGCAAGTTCACCTTCACTCAGCTGTTAAGGGCCAGCAGGACACACTCTCATTTACTCCTCACACTGCCTCTGAGGTAGGTGTAGTCTGCATGTTCAGGTTGGAAATCCAAAGCTCGGAGTAGTTAGATGTCGTATATTAGGCCAAAGAGCTGGTAAAGGGTTGGAGCTGGAATTCAAATCCCAATGTGCTGATCTGTTTGTCTTTGAAGCATTTATTTCTGAGCTCCTCTAGCCATGTGTATCTGAGCTCTTGATCCAGGATATTTCTGCTGGATTCTTGGCTCTCTGCCACAATCGGCTATACAGGTCTTCTTTCTCTGCTGCCCTCGCTTCTGGCTGATTCTTTAACAATGTGTGCTCAAGTTATGAACACTTGGCCTCTTTCCTTGAACCACCTAGAGCAGTGACTTGCATTGAGTTGATAGTCAATAAATGTCTGTTAATTAAATTACCAGGCACTTCCTCTGATCTCAGCCTCCAGCCCTTGCTATTGCTTTCTCTGCTTTCAGTTCCTGCAGCATTACCCAGTTGTTTTCCTCTTAGAATTTCTCCTCTTAGTATGCTAGTCTCCCTAGACCCTTGCTACTTGAACTTATGATGGTGGACCAGCAAGACCAGCATCACTAGGAACTGAATAGAGATGCAGATTCCCAGGTCCCACCTTAGACCTACTGAACCAGAATCTACATTTTCATAATAGCATTTGGTGGTTACTATTGGTATCGATGCTTGAAAGGCACTGTTCTAGATACACCCACACGTCAAATCTGGTCAGCTGCCTGTGGTCACTTTTGAAATGGTTATATAAACACCTAAATCATGTACACAATTTCTCCTCCAGTTCTGAACAGCCTATACTACTTACTACTTTAAGAAAAAGTTTTCTGACCTCTGCTTTAGCACACATGCCTTATGGTACTTAAATTCTAGGTGGATTGTAGTTTTTTTTTTTTTTTCTATCTTGCTTTTACTCATTTACCTTTGGAGTTCTGCCGTGTTTCTTCATCTCTTTGCAAGTCCATTGTTTCGTACTGTAGCACTTATGACTTGACGTTATGATTGATATGTTTGTGCTTGGTGTGTTTATGGGTGTGGTTCTATACTAGGCCAAAAGCTCCAGAAGACAGGATAAGGTCAGTCTCCTTCAAAGCATAGCTGGAATAGACATTCAACAAGACATTCAACAAGAGTGGCTAATTGAAGGGGTGCTCCTAGTAGGACCTGTAAGGAAGAGAGGGAAGCAAATGGGAAGACGTTAAGCAGAGATGTGCTGCTCTGGCTCTGTCCTCACTTTGATTCCCTGTGGAGCTCTGAAAGGTGAATAGCACCACAGAATTTTCCCACCTTGAGGCAAGGGACTGGGGTTTTTGTACCCACGTGCCACTCGTTGCCTGGCTGCCCTGGGGGGAGGCGCACCTCTCAGCCTTGGCTCAAGTCAACAGTGAACACTTGGAAGCCACTACTTGGGCAGCTGGTAAAGGAGGCAGTCGGTTGCATGGTAGGCTTTTATTTTCATTTCTGTTCTAGTACGATTTCTGGCACTCAGTAAGCAAGAAATAAATCTTTGTTACATGGATGAGTATCTTCCTAATATAAGACTGACTTGTTAATTAAAATACAGTTCCCATTGTCTTTGTTTATGTTCATCCAATTAATAATGCAAATTATCTTCTAACTAGTGAGTTGAACAAGACCAAATGAGATATTCAGATGAAGCTGCCTAGAAGACCGCCTGATCTATAATAAGCAACAATAAATGTTGGTTTATTTCCCTTTAAGTTTAACTAGGCTATGTACATTTTATTAGGGAGAGTGTCAAATTTCCCGTTATGGCTCGTAACATATTCAAATGGATCAAGAGAGATTTCGGCTGCTGTTATCTGTATGGTTTCCACTTGAGGCTAACCAAGAACATCACCCTCAGCTGTGATGAGGTGGATGAGAGAATGGCATAATAGTAATCCACATCCTCCAGCCACACCCCCACTTGCTCACCTACCACCTAGTTAATACATATACGTGGATTAATCCACTGATTAGGTTATAACTCTCCTAACCCAGCCGTTTCACCCCTGAACATTCCTGCATTATCTCACACATGAGCTTTTGGGGGACACCCTTTATAGCTAGAAAGTGGTACAGCCAAGCTATACCATACTTCCTTCTATAGAATGCCTATGTTTAATTGCAAAACTCTACTAGAGAGATATTCACTTCACTTGAAAATTCATGTTTGAGTTCATATAGTTCACTTTATTTGAAAATTCATGTTTTTTAAGACTGAAAACATGTTAATTTGTTCTCTGATTCTGGCTCTTTATTAAACTTTGAATATGATCTTTCAAAAGAGAAGAGAGATTTTTCTCATATGGGTGACTTTATGAATACTGGCACTGGCCTTGAAATTTTAGCATTTTGGAACCCTGCTGGGATCTTCTGTTGCTACTCATTATGGCATTTTTTTCATGCCCCAGAAAGAGCATGTTTGCAACTGAAATAGCAATTTATATTCCTATTTACAATGTCTCAGTCATTTCATAGCAATTTTAAAAATGTGTTTATAGCCAAGTGGCATTGGGTTTTTCCATTGCTGATGCCCTTTCAATTATGATAATTTATCAAAACTGAATTAGGAGATAGTAGAATAGATAAAATAAAATTCCCATTAATGGGGAGTTCATGCCCTAAATGACACCTAAAATGGGATAATATCTTTGATTTCTCTAGCAAACACTTTTCCTGAGAGAAAAATTTGAACTTAGGTTGTATAGTTTCTTTTCTTTTTAGAGATGCCAATTCTGTATTTAACCCAAAGACTTGAAGACAGAGGAAGGGCATGAAGGAAGGTAAACTTTCTATGATAGTGTTTTCCTGGGATGATCACTAAGTTAGCCAAACATTTTTCCTAATTTCTAACATTGGTTTTCTTTTTCTTTGCTATAGCAGTAATGGTGGGAGGCGATGTGGTCACGAGAGTACCTGTTATCTAACAAAGAAGAACAGGAATTGTCTACAAAATCCTTCTCATTGCCTACTAAATTAACCAGGAATTAACAGCACAATATTTAAGGCTATTAAATAATTGATCGTGTACTTCCTTTCTAATCTTGTGAACATTTACAACTCCCGTCTGCTACAGCTTCAAGTTATTTGTTATGTAAAGCAATTCTTTTTAATTAAACAAAGTATTAAATAGAGCTGCAAAATGAAACACAGGTAAAGGAGAATTGTTTTAGTTAAAAATAATGGTGGATTCAGAACCCTTTGTACTTAGTACATTTCTTCCAAATCTCAGACTGCTCTGGTCAATCTAAATGTTTTATCTTTCTCTATTGCTTTGACTATTAATTGATATGTTAGATTTTTCTTTTCCTATGCAAATCCATCTCCAGCCTAAATTTTACGTCTTTCAGGAAGCTTTGCTCCATGTGAAAGCAACCTAGACCTCCTGTGCTTCTGGAGGCTGTATTCAGGGAAGGTCATCAGGGAAGGTCGCCATGCTATGTTTATGCTATATTAACTGTAAGTATCTTGTCATCTCAAACATATCAAGTACTCAATAATTAGATTACTTTATAAAGAGGAGGGCATTTACCCTCATATAGGTCTTTGATAGTTTTCTCTCTTTATATAGGTTAAAATTTTAAAAATTTGTTTCCCTATCTTGCCACAGGGAATTATTTTTCCTTTCCATCAAGGTTCTGCTCAGATGTCACACCATAAATAAAACCTTTCCTGAATCTTCCCATATGGAAGCAACATTAAGTTCCTCTAAAAGCCCAAGAGCACACTTTCCTGCCCTCTCCGAAAACAGTGGGTCTTCTCTCTTGTGATAAAGCCACACAGAAATCTTATACTCTACGCAATATTGTAAGTTACTTATGAAAAGTCCATGTTAAACATGATTATGAAATCTGTAGTGAACACAAACATGGCCTAAAACTATGGATGACATTGAGCAAAGGACTTGACTTCTTTGCGTTTCAATTTCCTCATTGTTAAATGAGATTAATAATGTCTCTTTCAGAGACTTTTTGTTGAAGATCAAATTTGATATAAGATTGAAGCAACTTACAAATATTGGGCATTCAACATGATACTTGCCTTCTCCCAGATTCATTTCTGATAGTCTCTTGTATGAAGTATATCCTCAACTAGTGTTTATCTGGTGGCTGAACTGAATTAGGCCTGGAATTACTATCCCAGTGGATGTTAATGAGGGTTATGTGGGGAGAAATTTGGGAAGCATTGAGTTGTATCTGAGTAGTTTTTTAAAAACAGGATGTAACAACTTTCAGTATAATGCCCCGCCCTGCCCCTGCTCATCCATAGTTTTGCTTTCTGAGCTTTCCGTTACCTGCAGTAAATTGGCATCTACATGGACTGAAGATTTTCCTTCTGATGTATTGTTAGAAGGAAAATAGTGGCCGAATGCTGTGTCATAAAGCCACACCATTCACCTCACTTCATCTCATCATGTCTGCACTGTATCATCTCACACTAATGCCAGAAGAGGGCTGAGAATAGTGTGATAATATATTTTGAGATAGAGAGGCCACATTCATGTAAATTTTATTACAATGTGTTCTAATTGTTCTTTTTATTATTAGTTATTGTTACTGTGCCTAACTTATAAATTCAGTTCTATCCTAGGTTTATACGTTTAGGAAAAACACTTTCTACATAGGGTTTAGCACTATTAGTTGTTCCACTGGGGTCTTGGAATGTATTCCTCATGGATAAGGATAATAGCATGTTCTATAGTATGCTATTTGATTACATATCTCTTTCTGCACAGAGAATCTATCAGAGCTACTTTTCTTTGCAGCAGAGATTTAGAAAGTACAGAAATGGGCTACTGGCCCTACAGGGAGTAAAGGAAAGCCTGTCTTTCCTCAGTGAGTCTTTTCCAGTAAGGCAGTCTGACAGCAATTCTTAAAATCTGCCTAGAGCCAAATGGCTTTGAATTTTTCCATTGCCAGTGCCCTTTTTAATCATAATCATGTCTTAAAGAATACTGAATTAAACACCAGGGATACTAGAATAGATGATAAAATTGCTGTAAATTGGGAGCTCATCCTTTAATATTTGATCCAAACAGAGTCAGTTTCCATCAGTTCTCTAGCAAATGCTCTTCTACAAGAGACCCTGAAGGTAGGCATTACCCATGTAGATTTACTGTGGCCCACAGTCTGCTCTAGTAAGCTCTTAAAGGTAGCTTGTCATCCCAATGATGTGGGCCATCCCTCATGGACTGATGCACACAAATCAAGTGTAGAGATTAATGAATAAACAAACATTAAGGTGAATTGGTTAATTTACAACCCATGTACTTATTTAAGGTGGAATACATCATCTGAATTGACCTGATTACATAGTTTCTTCTCCCCATAGGCTCATCTACAGAGAAAGTCAAATTATAATTCAAAGGCTTTTTGATAAGCCTGAATCAGAAAAAGTAGATAATCGCTTCATTGATGTTAAAAAGGGCCCCTCAGCTAAGCCCTCCATCCTTTCTTCTCTCTTCTTCTTCTATCCACCCAACGAAGGCTTCTTGAAAACCAACTTTGTAAGGCAGTATCGCAAAGAGCTCTGGGGCAAAGTTTCCTATTTTTCAAATCAGATTTTCTGCTTGCTGTCCATGTGACTGGGGAAGTTATTTAACTTTTAAGTGCTGCAGAGCCCTCCTGGGCAATAGCACCTATCTCAACCAGATTAAAAAGTGGCTGCAAGTAGATGGTCTCCTAGGACGTCTGGCATTAATGATTTGCATATCTCTTTAACAGGTGTATTTTTTTCCCTCTCATCCATGAGGTTAGGCAGGTTGTGAATTTACTTTCTTTCTTTTGCACATAGGGAAATTGAATTTCAAAGTGATTAATTGTTTTGCCCTTGGTGTCACACGGTTAGTAAGTGGCAGAATTTGATCAGGACCAAAGAATAAAATCTATTTGTTTATTTTAGAAAAATCACAAAGTTTGGCACCCCAGGAGGGAGAAATAAAGCATGATAGTTATGTGTGCTCTCATTTTCCTTAAAAAAATTCCAAGCCTTTAGCAATGAAGGGTAGACAATATAGTTGCTTTGTTTATTATCAACTTTTGATTGATTTTGTCACTTTCCATATTTATCTCCTGTAATTTGGACCTTCCTGAAATGATGCCTTAACAAATGAGATCAATTTTCCTCTGAAATGTGTTTTTAAGAGAAATTGCAGCCATCCCAGACTCATGTTCTTAGGGAGGAATCAGTACATTTGGCAATTTCCATTGCTTCTGGTTGTGATCAGATTGGATTTCAGGCAGTCATCTTCAAGCTATGCCCTAATTAAGATGAACAGATATTGTTAGCTGGCCTGTTTAATCAGTTTCCCATCTGGCATAATCATGTTTATGAACAGGATCTGCTTTTTCTCCGCTTGGGCTGTAGCTAAAATCAACAGAACAAGGCAATCACATCTCCTAAGAACCAGGGGCCATGCTTCATCTCTAATCCTAGCTGGACAATCACATTTTCAGAACCTGCAGAATAAGCATACAGGATGCATGTCCTGCTGGAGCCCCCCCTTGGGCTCTGGGCTCATGGCATCCACCCATCTAGTCATGCTTGCTTGTATTCATTTCATTCCACTCAACACCCCCTGACCGCCTCATTTGTGCTGGACTCTCTCTGACCCAGGGCATGCTATTATGAAAAAGACTATCCCTGCTCTCAAGAAGCTCTTGGTGCAAAGGAAAAAGTCTCCAAAGCATATGGATCTAAAAAATGAAGCCTAATGCTGCTTAGGGTAGAGTATGAGCAATTGGGGCATTGGAATAATCATCTGTTCAGTTTTGTATTCTGTCTCTCAGAATGGCAATTGTCTCCAGGGGAAGGTGTGCAGCTGCCCTTTGTTACACCATTTCCTCAAAGGAACATGACATTGATAAACTATTTGTATCTCTATGATGGATGGTACTTTATGGATCTCCTGATTAAACAAAGGGCAGCCAATACTGGGAGAACTATTTCAGGTTAACACAGGTGTGAGTGAACTGAAACATCACTACTTTCTATCAGGAGAGTAATTGGGGTGCCAGAAAAAAAATATCTCTGGGAATAATGCCACTTACCCAGTTCAGCCCATTCAGAGCTCAGCCAGTGTGGTGGCTCTTGCAATGTAAAAGGCACAGCAAGATGCTAAAATGTTTCTCAGTTCAATGATGCTCATGGTGTTGTGTTCACTCTGGGGGTTAGTCAAGGTCGTGTTAATGGGAGATTCAGGAGACTAGACTCTATTATTTTAGGGAAAAAATGAATTTTTGTGAAGACAAGATGTATATTAAGTGAGGAAATTTTGCTGGACACAGGTCACAAGCCTTGCCGGAGGGGACCATGAGGTGCAATGGGAGGACCCTCCTTCTTTCTCCCATTCTCAGGGTCCAAGATTTTTTCTGAACTTGTCAAGCTAGGGCAGTGGGAACCCTCCATCAGCACGTGGAGAAATCCTGACTCTCCAGAGAGGAGGTCTTCATTCCCTTCTTCAGTAAAGAAGGGTGGAATGTCACACAGGAAGCAAGTGGTGACACTCAGGGGAAGAGGTGTGGCTATAAGAGGAAGACAGAGAACCAGAAAAAGCAAGAGGGTCACTGATAAGAAAGAAAATAGGACCTAGAGAACATTTACATGCACAACCAAGGGAGGCCAGGCCTTAAACCCTTCAGCATTTCTCTGAAAGGTGTGAGGTATTGTTAAGTTCCTGTTAGGTCTCTGTTGCTTTGGTGGTTGCCTGAATCATCAGTAAAAGAACGACTTAAACTTTTGGGTCAGTTTCTTCCAGGGAAGAGAGTTGGGGAATTATTCACAAACGAAGCAGTTCCAAATAGGATGTGGGGCTACCTGGTGAGGTTCTGGGGGAGGCATGGAAGGTAGAAGACCTCAGATCACTAGGTGCCTTCCCTGGGACACTGTGCTCAGTATGGCAGACTCTCCTAGAGCCTCCTCTTTACTTGAGGAGAGATGGAGGACCCTGACATACTCTGGTTATATAAAATAGCATGTCAAAGTAATCCAAGTTCTTTAAATAGAAATTGGACCCTGGAGGTAAGAAGTGTTTTGACACATGCTGATCAATGAAAGAACTGGAAGGGTATTTGAGGTGGAATTGAAGCATTGTTCTGGTAACCAGAGGTTCCCAAGCTTAATTACCTATCAAGATTCAGCTAATGAGTTTTTAAAAACACAAATATTTGGGCCCCATCTCAAATTGGCCAAATTAGAATATACTGAAAAGAATCTATATAGTATTTTACACAATGATTCTAAAACACAGTCATGTTTTAGAGGCAGCAGTTCAGATGATCTTTTAGATAGAAATCAAATTCTAAGATTTTATGACTCATGTGAGTTGCAACTAGAGTCCTAGGAATTTTCATAAATTTTGGTGCCACCCTATATATTGGATTAGTTTATAAGCTCTGGTTTTTCCAAATTGTGTGCAAACTGGATCAGTTTTTATCATGTGCTAAGAGCGGTTACATTTCAGTTGCTACCTGCTGGGATTGGCAGGTAGAGCGGTGGATGATGACCTGGCTGGCGTGTCAGCTCCCAGAGACTGGCAAATAAGCTGAAAGAGGATTCTAGAACCTTTCCTGGGACAGTGAGTATCATGGACCTAACAACGCCATCTGCTACCCATGTTCTTCCTTCCTTGCGTAGGCTGAGGTCAACAGTGAGAGAAACATAATGATGAAAGGGAAGGTGTACAAGGCAAGTGTGGTGTGATACAAGCATTCTCAACACCTAGTTTCCCAGATAGGTGTGAGGCAAGCAGGGGTCATGGTGCATGTTCATTGGTCATTTTTATTATAAAGGGCTCTGGCAAAAACTCTTCTGAGGCTCGATTTTATGCTCATCACCTGTTAACCAAGGAAAGGCTATTAAAGATAGGCTCGATATTGAGCTCAAAGTGACAGAATATAAAACTGGGAATCCAGCTTGTAGAGGTCAATACTTGAGCCTAAGGGCTTGTTTTTGGATTTGTCCATACTTCTATATTATGCACCTTAGTGATCTGGTTACAGGTCCACTTGTTTGTCATACTCTTGCTCCATGGAACCTTCTCTCCAAGCTAGCCGCCACCTTTCTGCTATGCCCACTCCTTCCTTCCTAAAATTTTAGTGGCTCTATGCTGCAGACAGAACAAAGCATGGCACACAAACTTTCCCCACCTCCATCTGTCTCTCTACCTTGACCTTTGGCCACTCCACATTTTAATGCCCTATCTTTGAGCTGTAACTACTTACCTACCTTTGAACAAACTTTGTTGAACTTTGCCCTCTTGCCTTTGCCCATTGTGCCCGTGACCCCACCTACATCCCTTGATCACTCCATGGTCCTTCAGACGATAGGTGACACTTCTTCACAATCCTCCCCCACAATTACTTACCACCAAATGGAGTTTATCTCCATACTTGGGTCCACCACTATACCTAGAACACAAATTTTTACAGCATTTATTTTTGTCTTGCAATTGATGGTTTTTAAGTCTGTTTTTTTCTCTTCTAATAGACCGCAGTGTGTTGAGTGAAGGCATGGTTTATTATCTTGTTCCAAGCTATATCCCCATTTCTTGCTCATACAAGCTACCACACGTGTGTGTGTGTGTGTGTGTGTGTGTGTGTGTGTGTGTGTGTGATGAATATTTGACAATTAGAATCAATATTTAGGGGATTTTTCTTTTCTTTGTGAGACAGTGAGTTCTAGGAACTTTGGGATGTAGTCATGTATCAGGAACATTGCTTTCTCCACCTGTGATTGCCCACCTGTGATTCAGATCAACCTGGGTATATCTTGAAGAAAAGATAAATAGAATACTAGGTATTACTAGAAAATAGTTTATATCATTGAAAGAATCACAGCTTTATCTTAAGGAAATCAGGCAAGTCAAACAGGAAGAAGGATTTTAAATGCAGTACAGTGCATGTTATTCTAAGAATTGCTGAGCGAGTCCTCATGCATTGACTATTGAGACCTGAGAGAAAGGGCTACAATAATTTTTTATGGAGCAAATAATAACAGACTGGAATGTATGTGCGATCAGAGGCATTTTCTAGCAAAGAGAAGCCCTAGTAGGGGTGGAAAAATATTTGTTTCAGTTGGGATGACATTGTTGAAACACATATTGATGTAGAGTAGACATATAAGCCTACCAGGAAGCCAGACAAGGCTAAAACTGGGGTTAGGGGAAGCCATATAGGCAGAAGAGAGGAGCAACATGGTGGGCACATGGTGACTAAACCCGTAACAGTATACTTCAGGAGTCCCTGAATTATTTGTGAAAAAAGGTTCTGTTCTTCAAAATGGGGAAAGCCAGAAACAGTGAAATTCTATTTTTTATTGAATATGTTTCTACATTTGGGGTGATCTTGCAAAAAGGAGGACATCAATTTCTGCCTATATGTAGACCAGGACATGCATGAAGAGGTAACCATGAAGAAACATGTTAGCAGTTATTTCTTCTTTCTAGCTTGAACTTTCTGGTCAATAACTTTTAGTTATTTAGTTATTAAAATAACTTTTAATATTGCCAAAGGTTTGAACTGCTATTTTGTCCTAAGAAAAACTCAAGATGAGAAAAAATTTATTCTTTCCCAGTAAGCTAAACTTGGCATCAGTATATGTTACTGTTGGCATCTGAAAAGTGGCTAATTTGAAAGGATAGGCTTAAAAAATAGGTAATTTAATTTTATTTCCTTTGAAAAGTTCATGTGAGTGAGAGATAGCCCAGCAGTTGGTATAAATATGTGAGCCAAAGGGCAGTTCTTAATGACATAGAAGTGAAGGCTCCACTTACACCGTCAATGTAAGAGAATGTCACAAGAGTTCTATTTGGGAGCTGCTTGCCTGTGGATGAAACAGTGACTTTGGCCTCAGAATTTTAACTGAAATGACAAAGTAGGGATTAACCTGAAAGGTTCTCTTTGGTTTAATCATTCTGGCCACACTACTGGGTGCTCAGTTAGAAGGTGAAAAGAATATAATGGCATTATCTGGCATCTTCATTTACAGCACATAAAATGAAAAGTCAGGGAATTTAGTTAGCATTAATTTTAAGGAACCAAACAACAACTACCTGATCATCACCACCATTATCAGTAAGACCTGGAGCAGGCACCTGAAATGCAGACCCTATCTGACGGGTCAAGAAGTCACAGCATCATGATCATCATGAGAAGGGAGAAGCTGCCAAGATCATCTGATCCAGTGCCCTCATCCTGTAAATGGATAGGTTATTGATTGAAAGAATTAAACAGGTTGTTTTCTAATTCTTGATCTGAACATAGTGTAGCTCCCAAGAAAATGGTCTTAAGACTTGGGTTAGAGCCGGATAGGAAAATTTGTGCAGGAATGCTGTTGATTTCCCCAGAATACAAGGCATTTATTTAGAATAGTAATACTATGCTCAATTTTTATCAGTATCAATTTTTCTCAGATGATTCAGATCATTCATGTTTCCTGATAATTTTTATTTATTTACCCATTTGAGATGAATTAATCCTGTAAAAATTTGAACAACAGTTATTCTCCTTGTAGTGAGTATTTATTATTTTGTCTGACCTGAACCTAAATCCATTTTACACTTGAGGGCCTCTTTCTTATCTCTAACATGGAGGTTCTGGTGAGGGCTATGAATTATAGTGATGGCAGAGCATCAGTGGATCTAAGCAGGTGAATCCTAATATTCTTTTGCTGTCACTTCATTGAACAGCTCAGTGATGGGCATAGGACGCAGTCCTGGCCAATCATGGAGATTATGGAAGATTTTTCTTCCTGGAACTAGAGGGAAGCTATATATATATAACTTTTTTTTTTTCTCCCCGTTCACAAAGCTGAGAGTGCAAACTTGGTTCTGCTTTTGTGGATGTTGCATCCTTGAGAAGCAGATCACTGGCAGCAAGATGCAGAAAAGAGAGACAAAAAATAAAAGTCAGATGGCTGTGAGTGTTGAAGTTCCATATTATACACCCTAATTGTCCCCACCCTCTCCTTTTTGGAGGCTTGCTTGTGTGTACCCATAAATTCCCTTCTCTTTCTTTCACTGTCCACTGCAAGTGTCCTGATACTTTCTGGTCTTCTTTGTCCTTGATTCTCCCCTAACATTGATAATAGTGCTAGGTAAGGAGTGAGTGTGAAATTCAGCAATACAGCGAATTGGGAGATGTGAGGACCTGGAACAAATGAATACTGAAGTAGGTAGCTGGGAAGAAGTCAAGTTCACTTGGCAATATGTGGACCAGGGGGGCAGGAAGAAGTAATCTGGGCAGGTATTCAGTATTGGGAAGGTTCCAGAAAATATAAGAAGTATGTGTTAGAAATCAGAGAGATGAATGAAGCACAAGGGCAAATCTGGGAGCGTTACTCTCTAGACTGGGTGAGATACTGCACAAATAGGGAAGACAACAAGATGGCATGACCTTCAGCTCAGTTTTTAAGATAGGCATAGGCAGCAATATAGAAGTCCAATTACAGAATCAAGACTTGAGGTGCAAGGGATGAGTCTTGTGCGATTAGGGTGGAGGACCAATAGTTAGAGATGCAAGATTAGTCCAGAATGAAGGTGAACAAAGGCAGCCACTTATTTTGAGTCCTATAAGGTCCAGGGCTTCCTAATTCCTATTGCCATAGTATTGGCTCCAAAACCTTGAGAGCAAAGAGGAGTGTGGGAACAGAGGAAGAGGTTGAGCTCATACATGCAGATCATCTGCTTCCAATTTGGGGGAGAGAAGGGAGGTCAGTAAAAGATAGGTCCTTTGATATAAACAGCATCCATCTTTCTTAAGACTAAACAAGAACAAAGCATTGGGATCATACATTCCTGAAGGGCAGCAACTCCAAATTGTAGAACGTCAGTCCTGAGTTAGACCAGAGAGACCATATGTGCAACTCCTTCTTCTTTTCAGCTAGTGTTCCTTAACAATTGTTTCCTGGACCACTAGCTTTACCTTCATTAAAATGGAAATTAGTGGTCTCTAATCCAGTGTCCTAAATCAGACTCTGGAGATAGGAGAAAGAGGTAGAAATTTTTATTTAAACCACCCCTGGGGTGATTAGGAATCCCAGGTGTCTGTTCTTAACCCTGACTGCCTATTTTAATCACCTAGGGTTGATGTTCCAACCATAGAGCAAATGAGCTGAGTTTTGGGGGAAGTCACTGGCATCCTAATGAGCACCTAATGGAGAGACGCTGGTGCAGAAGGTGATAAAGTGACTTTCTAAGGTAGAGTCAATAGAAGAATGGTAGAGCTGGAGCCAGAATTTAGTCTTTGCTGAAAAGAAAGAAAAAAGTCTGTCTGGTTTTCAAAAGGAAGTGGACAAGCATCAGAATCCGAGGAATGGACTCAGTAATTTGAGAGAAAGGGCAATAGGTCTAGTGAAAGAAGCAGGGATTTGGGCCTATCGGTTGTGTTTGTATACCACCCATTACCTGGTGTGCGATGGGTGAATTGCATTTAATCAGGAGTGCACTGACAGAAATGAAATGAAATTGCTGCAAGAAAAAGCCGCAGCTTAAACAGCACCCAATGAGTGGTCAATGCATTAACTTGTCTTGCTACCAACAAATCTCATAGCCCCAGGCAGCCATCCAAATCGATGAGCAGGAACACACAAAGCTGGCTGTGGAGTTGAGGTGGAGAACTGAAAAGAATAGGACTCCATTGATGCCAGAGGAGAGATAAGGAATTAAATCATGCGCTATGTCCTCCTCCTTTTCTAAGAGTCTGATTTTGTATTGGGAAGGCAGGTCTGTCTCAGACCTTCACTAATCTCTCAGTGCTTTGGCTCCAGACACAAATTAAATTTCTAGGCTGCAAGAGTTGAAGAATTTAATCTGCTGCACATTCTGGGGGTGATGTACTGCCTTCTGGGTTTCTTTTTTTTTTCTGCAATGTGATTCTGATTCCAGCAAGAACTCTCAGTGCACCTGAAGTAGTGAAGACCCCTTTCTGAAGAGGGCTGCTCCAGCCTTCACTTCCATTCCTGGGTTAGCTGTGAGCATTCCATGATGCTGCCCCTCTACAGATAAGACCTAAATAGCTGCAGGTATGGTTTAGGAATTTAGTCGAATACAGTGGTGCTTATGGTAGGATGACTCACTAAAGAGTTAATGTATTCTTCTCTGCCGGATAGGCCTTTGAAGGAAACCACTTAGGATGCAAGATGGGGTTGCATCCCTGGAAGAGGTGGGCTGGGAAGGATTGCAGAACCTTCTGAAGGTGGACCATTATCATTATGGTGGCCAAATTCAGAGTATTTCTACTGAAGGTGTTGAGAGCCACAGCCAAAGGGGCCCCAGCAAACTTCCAGCTGCCGGCTGATGATTGGCTCACAGTGGCCCCAGCAACATCTAGCTGATTGGCTCCTCTGTGGTGATGTTCATTGGGCTGTTTCCCTGCCCTTCAGACTGCCAGCTGATGATTGGCTCACAGTGGCCCCAGCAACATCTAGCTGATTGGCTCCTCTGCAGTGATGTTCATTGGGCTGTTTCCCTGCCCTTCAGACTACGGAACTGCTCATTGGGGGACTTCTTTGGCTCCGCCCACGCGACCCAGCCAATCGGCCTCAAGAGCAGGAGGATTGTGGGAGGTGGTTTTGGTGTGTGTGTGGAGAGGCTTGTGGAAGCCGGTGGTGGCGGTTGGGCTCTGAGGGTTTTCTCCTTTGGAGCTGTTTTGCTTGGCATTTGTAGTTCTAAAAATAAAGTTAGTTTCTTTTGATAAGTGGCTCCTGAATTGTGCCCAGCCAGACTGCGGCAGAAGGGAAGGAAAAGAATAAGATGTCTAGTCTTGTCAGTGTCTGAGGATCTTAAAGACAACCTGTGGAGCAATCCTGAAACAGATGTACAGCAGCCTCATCTTAAGAAGATCCACATGAGATACTAAGGCAGAACAGCAACTTGAGGGAGGTGAGTGAGGGACCCATTGGATGCCAAGTAATTGGTTCAGTAATTAAAGTAAGTAATATCTTAATGCAATGTTTTACAATCAAACTTCACACAAAAATACACGCTAAACAAATAGCAAAAATTTGAGTAAGGGAAAGATCTGTAATAGCCATGTTGAGCTATACTGAAATCTGACACAAAAAGAAAAATTAAAAAAAAATAATAATGGTTTTAAATTATAAGGAATACAGCAAATAAATAATAACAAGGATCTCAGTGAATCAATTACAGATGAATTACAGAGCTAAATGTGAATAGTAAACAAGAAAGACTCTTGAAGGAAAATAAGCATCCTAATAAACTGCAAATAGTTTTTTTTTTTTAAGTAGGACTCCAAAACACTAAACACACAGGAAAAATCATAAGAAATTGAATTACAATAAGATTAGTTATTTGTGTTCTTCAAAAGTCACCATTAGGAGGATGAAGAGGCCTTTCAAAAGGAGATGGTATTTGCAATGAAAAATAATCTGACATAAGAATCAATTTTCAGTCTGTTAATAATGCCTTCAAAGGAAAATGAAAAGTTAACCAAATGAAAACACATACAAAAGACTAAAACAAGATACATCTCCAGGCCCTTTTATTCTTTTTAAATTTCTTGATAGTCTCTTGTTAAGTTGCCCCAGGGTCTTGTTAAGACTAGGCTTGAACTTGTGATCCTCCTGCCTCAGCCTCACAGTAGCTGGGATGTGAGGTGTGTTCCACCCTACCCAGCCAGAGAAAATATATATTTAAAAAAATCCAAGTGTTGGAAGGCACTGGAGAGAATTCAAAAGGAAGCAGAAACTCGAGGGAATTAGATGCTTGAGAGAAGGAACAAAACTAAGGAAAAACCCTCCATTTACACAACTTTTCCCATGAAGACATTCACGAGTCCATGACCCAGGGGTATCTAGAACTCAAAGAAAGCTGTAGTTTTATGGGCTTGATGATTCAGGAATAGAATTTAGGGATGCCAGGACAGTTACAAATTAAGGAGAGAAAGTCCTGAAAAGGAGGGGCCTCTGGAGAGTCCCTAAATATGTGTAAAAACTCTCTTCAAATCTCTGAGGGTGCATTCATGGGGGAGGCCTCAGGTAACAAAGTGAAAAACAAAAGCTGGGAGTTTGGAAAAACAGAACATAGATTTTAACTGCAGCCCATTACCAGGGAGACAGTTTGAAGTTTGAATCTGTACAAATAAAAAGCTTTGGTAAATTCCTTAGACTTTCTGTTGAAACCCCAGAAAGGAAATGCCTGATTCTTTCTAAAACTATGGAGAAATCCCTGCCACTAGAGCAACATAAAATACCAGCAACCACAAGTTCAAGGTTTTAATCTAGTAGTTAAATTGTTGGCTTGATAGATACTCCACAACATGCAGTATACCACAAGGATAATAAATTATATTTACAAAGAAACTGAAAATTGGGACCCATAATCAAGAGATAAAACAGTCAAAAGGAACAGAAATTAAGATGGCCAACATACTGGAATCAGTGAACAAAGTTCTTGAGACGTTTTTATAAATATACTTAAGGACTTAAGTGATTACACTATCCTAATAAGTGAACAAGTGGGAAATTTCAGCATAAAAACTAATTTAAAAACACAAGCTAATACTTTAGAACTGAAAAGTACAATATGGAAAATTAAGTTTATCAGATGAATCTGAGCCTTACAACCCCAGAGGGAAGCACAGTCCTGTAGACACAGGAATGTTAGGCCAGTGGCATTCATTTCTTCTGATTTAGAGAACAACAAGGTAATAAATTTGTGGTGCTTTAAGCTACTAATTTTATGATAGTTTGTTAAAACTAATTCATAGGTTATTTATGCTGAAGGAATTCACAAGAGACAGAATCTTGGATCTATGAGGAAAAATTAAGGGTACAGGAAATGTTTAATTAATGAGTAAATATAAATGAGTATCCTTTTATCCCTCTATTAACTTCTTTGAGATGCAAAATTGAATGCAAAAGTCACAATATCCTTTTATAGTTAAATTCTAACGTGAATGTGAACTGTGTGATGAGCACACAGTAGGGTGTCAGATAAATGATACTGTTGCGTATATTTCCTTTTTATTTGATGTGGTACAATATAAACTCTATCAGACTGTAATGATACACACACAACAAAGCAATAAGTAAAACATAAAAAGGGGGCAGCTAAAATAAAGCTTAGCTAGAATTAAAATGAAATGCTTGGAAAAAATCTGTTTAGCTCAAAAGAAGGCAAGGAGAAATGAGTAAACCAGAAAGAATTTTTAAAAAGAAGGAAAAACAGAAAACAAATATCAAATAGGTAGACTTTAAAGACAAAATATATGCAAAATTATCATAACTGGTAATTTTGGACTATGCATTCCAATTAAAAGGCATGCATTGTCAAACTGTATAGCAAAGCAAAATCTAAGCACATGCTGGATTTTAACAAACTACTAAAAGAGTTGCATTTTAATTCAAACAAGGTTGACAGTAAATGGATTAAAAAAGATATGCCTTGCAAACATTAACCATAAGAAAAGTATATTAATATCAGAAAAAAATGGGCACAAGGAATATCACCAAAAGGGTAGACAAAGAAAAGACCAATTCATCAAGGAAGACAAAGCAGTTACAAATATGTGTTAAAATAATCACCAAATTTCAACACACATTAAGCTCAAACTGGCAGACTTTCAAGGAGAAATAGACACTTCTATAATTATAGCTGAAGATTTTAACACAATTCTTAATAATTAAAGAAGCAAACAGAGAAAAAAGTAAGGATATAGAATATTTGAACAATACTCTCAGCTAAAACAAATGGATTGTCTTTTATAGAACAGTTACCCACCCAAAGGACAATGTGCCTTTTATTTTCAAGTACACATGAAACAGATATCTAAACAGATCATATGCTGGAAGTTAAATGTCTCAATGAAATTCAAAATATTAAAATCATATAGAGCATGTTCTGTAATCACAAAGAAAATAATTTAGAAGCCAATCATAATAAGATATCTAGAAAAGTCCAATATTTGGAAATTAAACAACACTTTGAAATTACCTTAAAAAGAAGAAGAACATTAGAAGTGCTTTTGAATTGGATGAAAATGAAAATAAAGTATGTATAATCATGGGATTCCGATAAAAGAGCAGTTAGCATGAGGAAGTTTATAGCTTTAAATGCTTAGAAGTTTTAAATCAATAACCTCAATTTCCAGTCAGGTAATTTCAAAAAGATTAGCAAATCGAATCAAAGGAAAGTAAGAGAAAGAAAAAAACAAATAAAATGGAAGGAAACAATAGAAATAAAACATAACAAAGACACAGTTCTTTGAAAAGATTTATCAAATTGATAAAATTCTATTGAACAAAATAGAGGGAACACAAAATACCAATAACAAGAATAATGGTAAGATATAGGCACTAGGAGGCTGTTGAGAAGGACTTTGGTACTATTTTTATGCCAATGTATTAAACTTAGGTGAAATCAACAAATACCTTGCAAGATTAATATTACCCAAACTGATATAAGAGTTAATAAAAAATATGAAAACCCTCATAACTATTTCAGAAATTGAATTTTGGTTGAAAACCACACAAAGAAGTATCCAAGTCACATGGTTCATTGGTGTGTAGTAACAAAGTTAAAGAAGAAGTAAAAAAAAATAAATAAATAAAAAGAAAGAAAAGGTATAAAAATAGAAAGGAACTGTCTTTACAGATGGCACGATCAAATTTTAAGGAGTTTTCAAAAAGTTACTAGAAACAATCTGTGCTTTTAGCAGTGTCATTAGCTATAAGCTCAATATATTTTAAAAACTCTATTTTTATGCATTAGCAACAAAAATATTAGAAGAAAAAATAATGAGGATTTATTTATCCCATTTAAGTAAGATAAAAATAAAAAAATGATTAGAAATTTTTATTATATTTGTAAGACTTTAAAAATTAGAAAACATTACAGAAGACTAAAAGAAATTAGAAAACATTACTTGAAGAATAAGAATAAGCAAAAAAAAGATGAATGGAAGAATAAATATTGGTACTATTCTTTTCTAAATTGATTTATAAATTAAAATAACCTAATCTAAAATACCAATAGGCTTTTAAAATACTTTGTAGAATTGACAATTTAATTTCAAAATTTACATGGAATTCAAAACAACCTAAATTGGCCAGGAAAACTTTGGAAGAAGAAATGGTGGTCTCAAGACTCCTTTGATGGTCAAGGTATAAATGAAGGATGACTCCTTTTCATTTTCAAAGTGAGACTGTTGGGTGCAATTTCAAAGACTTTGATGATTTTCATCTCTACAGGTAAAAGGAGGCTTGAAAGTGAATTGCATCATGGGTAAATTGTGCAACAACTGGCAATGCTTGCCATTTTTAGCTTTTCTTTTTTTAAGGGAAATATTCTATCCTTTGCAACATGATTGTCTATATGTTTAACAGACCTGAAGCTATCACTGTATAAAGTGAAAAGACCTACAATAAACAAATTCAATTATTCTTCTTGCTATTGACTCTACTGTCATGCTATTCAAGATATTTGTTAATCACCTACAATAATGTCAGTCACTATGTTGGGTATAGGAAATACAGAAATGAATGTCCTAGCCCACAATTTCAAAAATTGAAAAGAAAATTTATGATGTAATAGAGTATTATAACTTTTATTATAGAAACATATTAGTCAGGGAGGTTAGGATGTGCTGCAGTAATGAATAGCTCCAGTATTTCACTGACCAAATAAAGAAAAGGCTTATTTCTCACTCACACAAAATCCTTTAGCCATTTTCCATTATAAAATTCTACATATAATACCTTGGCAAACCAGGGTACTGGAACATTTGATATCACAGAGCTTTATTATCTGGAAAATGTGACCTTAGCTGATAGTAGAGGGAAAGAGAAGAGTGGAAAATTACCTACATTCCTTAAATGCTTTGGACTGAAAGTGACACAAATGATTTCCACTCACATGTCACTGACCAAAGTCACATAGCCATGCTTAATTTCAACGGAGTGGAAAAGTACAGTCTTTCTGTGACTAGAAGGAGAGTTGAATTGGCTAAAATATTGATTATTAGTAATGTTTATCTTACAGATACAGTATTCTGTTGAAGCACACAGGCAAAGGTACCTAAGAGATTATGTGAGTGGTGACACATACTAAAAAATGAAGAAGATGCATGTTAAAAATGAAGCGGGGCTATCTTTTGATGTAAGGGCCAAGAGGGAGTCACATGTGCCAAAGTTTGAATATATTGGGGAAATTGTCAGTTTCTTGGTATCTGTGGAAAGAGGGATAGAGAAAGGAGTTGTCTGCAGATGCAGCCAGGATGAAAGTATTCCTTTAACTAACACAATGGCAGCTGGGTTGTCAGTAGTATCCATTACAAGAAAATAAAGGGTTTTGACACAATATTCTTACTTAGTATGAGAGCAGTGATTCAAAGAGTTCTTGAAGTAAATTAGGACTAGAGAGATAGCTTCCCAACATGTAAAGACTTGCCAGAAAAGTTAAAGGAGCATTTGGAAAAAAAGGTGCTTATCCATAATGTAATTCTCAGACTTCAGATTACACACTTCACTTGGAAAGAAATCATTCTTGCTGTGTTCTGGGGAAAAATAGATTCATCCTCTTTCTCTTGTTATTAGAGAATGAGCAGGATGACCTGGGTTTCATTTCTGACTTTTTTTCTTTTAAAGATTTCCTAGCAATGGCAGCAGGTGTCTCCGGTTCTGAGTGGCCCCTGGAGGGTTTCACTCCAGCACAGATTGATGGAACATGTGAAATGACTGGAGGGCAGGTTGTGCTCTTGGCACACCAGCATTCTGTAAGCACTCATCAAGGTAGTGTTCCCTGGCATGCCATCGGTATAAATCTTGTGGCTCAATCAGGAGATTTCAAGGAGCATTAGCCCCAATATTCTTTGTAAGACAAGAACAATGCATGCAGTTCAATAGCCAAATATTTATCCCAAAGGGGAAATGTGTTTGGTTCCATTGAAATCATTATATGGATTATTCTAAGGGAGAAGGTGACCAGTAAGAAGCACAGTAAATTTTCAAAGAAAACTTTGTTCAACTCTGAACAAATGGGAATTTATTCAAAGTCACATAGCTGGTTATACTAACACTACAATGAAGGTTTATTGACTCCAATGATCTTTCTTATATTATAGTGAATCTTAATTTATATTATAGTGAATCTTAATTTTTACTAATACCTCATCCAAATCCAAATTAGTCACATTCTTGTTATTGTTATCTTATTATTCTCATTTTTTGGTTATTACTTTTTTGCATGTCACTCATAAATTCTCGGTTCAATTCCTTCTGAACCAAGCATATCCTTCCATTAGAGCTCTATCAAGGAGGATCTACTAATAGTAAACCTTTCTAAAAAAATCTTTATTTTACTTTACTTACTAAAAAACTATTTGATTGAAATAGAATCTCAGTATAGAAGTTTTTAGGTGAGTATAGAAGATAGATTTTTATTCTCAGCATTACAATAATGCTGAGAATAATGTTTTATTGCCCTCTGGTCTTCATTGGCATTGATGAGACTCTGCTGTCATTTTAATTATATACCTTTTGCATGAAAATATCTTTTCTCCTCAGTTATTCTTAATATTTCATCTTTATCTTGAGATTCTGCAATTTATCTATTGTATGTCCAGTTAAAAATGTTTTTTCTTTGTTTAGCTTGGGATTCAATGTACTCTATTTAAAAAATAAATATTCATTCTTTCACCATTTCTGTAAAATTCCAAGATATTACTTCAAAAGATCATGGTTTTGTTATCCTATCTACACTTGCTTTCTGTTACTTATTTTAGATATGTGTTGAAATTTTTCATTCCATTTTCCATGTCTCTCTAAATTTTCATGTTATGTTTCTTTACTTTCTTTTCAGTTTTAGCTTCTAGTTCAGTAATTCTCTCTTTAGTTGCATTTAACATGCCGTTTTATTTCTTTACTAAGCTTAATCTCAATAACTATGTTTTCATTTATAGAAATTCCATTTATTTCATTTTCCAATTGAATTGATCACTTCTCATATATTCTAGTCTTCCAGTGTGATTTGTCCTTTTTTTTCAAATAACACTTATAAACATATATATGTTATCATTATTGTTAATTTAGCATCTTATTGTTCTATAAATTTGGATTCTTGGAACACAGATCTTGTCTGATATTGTACCTACAATCTTCCTGGTGTTTTTTAAAATTTTTCTTTATGTAACTTGTAACTTTTCTTATGAGCTCACTTTCGGTGGGGATTATTAACTCTGGTGGAATTTGCACATAATCCTTTGATAAAACATTGCCAAAGAGTGGTTCCACATTTGTGTGTGCCAGAAACTCTGGGAATTTTCCTATCTACATGACCAGTTTTTATGTTGAACTATCAATACTGGTATTCTTCCATCAAGGAGATTAGAAAAATTCCATGTAGGCTCTGTTCTATAAAAGGACTAAAGCTAAAGAGGGAGGGTAGATGGGGTTCTTGGAAAGATATGTAGATCCACCAGATGCCATTTCTGGTGCTTTTACATGGAGAGCTGAGCCTATTAGTATCTGGCATGTTAAATTCTCAAGAATCTGGAAGGAAGACAATCTCATCTTTGCCAAAATGAATCTTCATTCCAATACAGACAACAAGTAGCAGCTTGCATTCCAAAGGACACAGAGCTGGAAAATCCACATTCTGTACCTAACACCCCGCAAAATGTTCAAGCTGCTTTTCCCATCATTGAAAACCGAGTGCACAAGAGATTCTTAAATATGGCTAGCATCTTAAAATTCTGAGTTCCTGCTACAACACATGTTGGCCTCCTGCAGGTACACATGGCTTCCTGGCAATACTTCTCAGTATTTTCTAAGATGCAGATATATTGTGGCTCTCACAGTAAGGGATTGATTTAAAAGTTTAGACTAGGTTCAACTGATACTCATTTTATATTAAGCATGGTAACAATGACTAATATCATGTGGGCCAGGCAGCAAGTAAATGCTTTATATTAATTATGCCGTTTAGTCATTTCTAACCTCCTGGCTCTCTATTTTACAAATCAAGAAAGCATGACCTGGAGAATTTAGTAACTTACATATGGCCATGAATGTAGGGAATTTCAATTTGAATTTGAGCAATATGATTTCTACATCACACTCTTAAACTCAATGTATATTGCTGCAACTGGAATTGTTATTTCTTCTTCTGGAAAATAATGGAGATAAAGATTTTTTTTTAGAAAAACAATAGACATCTACTTTCAAAGTCATTTCAGCATTGTAAGTACAATTTTCGACAAGACTGACCCATGGAGCTGAAGTGACCACAGGGGTCCTCAGTGACTGGTTCTTGTGATCCTACAGGAAGGATTTCAATCAAGCCACACAGAGTAACAAGCAGGAGTTTATTAGAGAAACTGAGATGAGTGCCAATACGGTGTGGTATGTCTCCAGAGAGAACAGTGTGGCTCTAATGGAGTCTGCACTTTCAAAGGGCTTTGAATCCCCTTGTTTCTCACACCCTATTAAGTGAGTTATTACCCTTTTGACAGCCCTTAGCAAAATTTCATTTTGAGAGTCATGATGACCTGGTCACAAGGGATAGACATGACATGATTTAGATGGCCTGGTTACAGGGTTGGTTGTGACAGCCTGGTTGCAAGAGATAAGGTCTTGAAACAATACTTCCCTTTAAGGAGTTACAATTAAAGTGGTCGGGGGAGGTTTGAAATAACCAATTTCCATTTTCCAGATGTTTGTCTGCTTTGATAAAGTTCCCTGTGATTCCCGGTCCTGTGATCTATGGACTCTCTTGGATGCATATGTCTGATGTTCTCCTGGCACGTATCACCCTTCATTGTCCTTCTTCCATTGACCTGCTCCTGGCTGCCTAGCTACCTAACACAGTGTCCTGTAACCACTTTGATATTAACTCTTGCCCTAGTTCTCAACGAACCATCTAGATGTTCCCTAAATATCACTAATTTGGCAAATCTGTATATATACCCATTAGTTTATGTGTGTGATATATAAATTTCTCTTAGACATAGCTCAGAAAGACACTTGTTCATATTGTGTCCTGAAAGTTTCACTTTGAGAAGAATGGTTACCATAATGCTTTTCAGGTATTATACAACTTAAAATAAGACTTAAAAGAGATTGGCAAGTTATACTCCATGCATATATAATATGTCAAAATACACTCTACTGTCATGCATATCTAAAAAGAACAAATTTTTAAAAATGTTAAAAAGAGAGAGAGATTAAGTTAGCAGTTATTGGTGCCCCTGCCGCTTGCCGGTGCTCAGTGACTAAATGATAACTAGCTTGTTTTACTCATTTTCCCCCAAGTCTCAGCCTCCCCTCCCCATCCACCAAGGTTCCTTCATCTGTTCCATCTCGTGCTTGGCCTGGGTGACAGAAAGCCAGGAAGAGCAGCTGAGGTGATTCTGAAGAGGAAAATAATGTGCTTTCCAGAGAAAGACAAAGAAAACTAAGAAAATTGCCTCTTTTTTTTAAGTAAGTTTTCCCCATAGTTAAAGCACATGATCACTCAAGAAAATTGGGAGCATACAGAAAAAAAGAAAGCTCCACTCACAGTTCTATCAGCCAAGAAAATCACCATTAGTAGATCTGCTTATCTCCTAGTCTTTTATTGATGCAGTTTTGTGCTTTTGGTTTTTGATAGTTACAATCATATTGTGGAATCAAATCTGTTTAGGGTTTTGTTTTGCCTAATTGTATAGCAAGTGGTTCCCCAAATACTGTTTATAGGGACACTCTCCGTGCTTGGCCCAGGGTTGCATTCTCCTGAACATACTAGTTGGTGCTAAACATTCAGTGCTGTCTGAGGTCATTAAACAGTGGACCTCAGCAGAGGTGTGATTCCCAGCAGCTGATGCTGGCAGCCACCTATCCCTTCTCTTCACACCCCTTCCTGGAGCCTTAAGATGTCTCCTGCCAAGGTTTCTTCCAGTTGCTATTTATTCAAATTTTTATTAATCCTGACAACAGTGGTGATATATAATATTGCCCTTTATAATGGCAAAGGACTCCCACCAACTTTTAATTGCCTGCTAATCTTTTGTAAATCAGTTCTTTGAAGGTATCTTGAGTTGCTGTGAAATGAATATTTTTTTTGCATCCTGTGTAACATGCTTATTTTTTTTCCTTCCATCCCCACCTTCCTGGCCTCAGCCCTAGCACTTAATCACATTTCACCAGGCATAATGGATTAAACTCTAACAAGAGCCCAAATTAAATGTCGAAAAAAGAGGCCACTGCAGAATAAGCCAAATGCCTTTGGCAATCACTCAAACTGGGGAAAGGACAGTCATTGGTCGGGATCTCATCTGCTTGGATTGATTTATTAGCAATTAAACCATAAGGGGATTATATAGTAACAGTGCGAGAGAGAGAAAGAGAGAGAGAGAGAGAGAGAGAGAGAGAGAGAGAGAGAGAGAGAGAGAGAGAGATGTTAAACTAGAAGAGACATCAGTGGAATGGAGGATGGGGATTGAGGGGGACCAATGAGGAATGAGAAAAGGGAAGAATGGTGGAAAAAAAAAGAAAAATATTTCAGAAACTTATGCCTGTTGATTAATAACTTTCAATTTCTCCATCCATCCAGTCCCATTCCAGTTTTTAATTTTATAAAATTGACTATTCAATAAGTGAAATCAGGCGGTATTTGTCTTTCTGTGGCTGACTTATTTCACTTAGCACAATATCCTCAAGGTCCATCTATGCTGTTGCATATTACAAAATTTTATGCTTTTTGTGACTGAATATCCTTCCATTGTATGAATGTACCATGTTTTTTTTATCCATGTCTGTCAGTGGATATTCATGTTGTGTCCATATCTTGACTATTGTGAATTTCTCATTTACCGCAAGCAAACATGGGATAACTAACTTCTGAGATCCTGATTTCCATTCTTTTAGATAGATGCCTCAAAGTGAGACTGCTCAATCTCATGATAGTTTTATCTTTGAGGAGCCTCTACATTGTTTTCCACAGTGGTGTGCATGGATGATTTTGCATTACTATAAAACAGTGGGCAACTGTTCTAATTTTTCCATATATTTGCCAACTCTTTTTTGTTTGTACTGATGATTGAACCCAGGTGAGCTTTACCACTACACTATATCCCCAAAATCGATCTCCTGAACATATTCCTTCTGCCTAACTGAAAGTCTGGGTGTCTGACCTACAGCTCCTGGACCTCCCATTCCCCACCCCTGGTAACCACCATTCTACTCTGTTTCTATGACTTGGACTGTTTTAGATTCTGCATGCAAGTGAGATCATGTGGTATTTGTCATTCTATGCCTGGTACAGGTTCATCTCTGCTGTCACAAATGACAAAATTATCATTGTTATTATAATTATCATTGTTACTATTGAGAGCAGCCATGGTAGTAGTTTTTGTATGGTATCTCATATTTTACACTTCAAAAATTTTAAGAGGGTAGATATCATGTTGAATTACCATAATAAGAAAAAAAGGAAGAAAAATATTTCTGAAAAACATAACATTATAATACACCGCCCTCCAATATTGTAGCATGAAACAACTTTAGTCTTGTATGTTAGAGTCTGTAAACAAGTCAGGATGGTGCCTGGCATTTTGCAGAGGGAGTGGTTTGTGAAGTAACTCCAGCGAGCCATTAAGTGTGGAGATTCCTTATTGGTTGACTGCTGTATCGAGTTTATGTTAATTAGATAAGCTGTGTAGAATGTATAAATACCGATCCTGTCCTACAATAAATGGCTCCTACTCCTGCTGTATCAATGTACACAAGTTGTTTGTCACCCCCCGGTTATTTTGCTGCAGCGGGACTGTGGCACTTGTATCTTTAGTCTTGTAACTTTACCCTGATATCTTTTAAAAAGGGTTCTTGCATCAGATTCTAAGATTTTTTTTCAGTATTTTTCACAGTATTGAGAAGGATGCCTTTCCTACATAGAAATCCAATAAGTGTTTCCTTCTCCCTCTTCCTTTAAAAGTTCTGTATGTGAATCCCTCATGTCTTATAGAGGCTGCTGCAAAGTAAAATGTGTCCATCTAAAGAAAGACTCAGGAAAGAGTATCTTGTTAAGAGAAAGGATTGGAATGTCAAATGCACCTGGACCAAAATTCTGACTTTGACACATACTTGCTGTATGACTTTGGCAAGTAATATAACCTCTCTGAAACTTTCTATGAAATTTAGGCAATTGGGGATTGTTGTCAGGATTATAAGAGTTAACCACACATAAATTCCTTTATATTAGATTGATGTTTATTTTCTGCATATATACCTCCTTTTGGTTTGGGTATAATAAGGGGCTTTAGTTCTTCACCATTATACATAATATTATCGAGTGTTCTGTGATGAGATTGCACATACCTTTGGGTGTGGTTAGCTAGGAGCTAATAACTTATTCCAAGGACACATACAGGGTGTCCAGGGAGTACTTAGTGGCATCTCCCGTCTCATTATTACCTGTCCTTGCAATTTCAGCAGGCTGAGGGTAGCTTCACACTTGTGAAAATCACACCTGCATAATCTCCTTGCCCATTTATCATTGCTTACAGTCCCGTGTCCAGAAGATAAATGCCCATGAAATGTGTAAACAGAAACAGCCGAGACGACTGTAGCCAAGGAGGATGTTAATGCAGAACAATAAATTAGCCATGCATGAGCTGGTAGCAGGTAATATGCTACCTAGAATTGCTCTGTCTCCTACCCAGGATATAACATGGTAAGAAAAAAGCATATGTAGTGGGTGTCACTGGTTAATTGAAGAGTCTTGTTTCACTGAAGTGTAGACATAATTTTTTCCCTCCCTGAAATGTCCCAAACTACTTTCAAAATCCTTTCTCCCCCTGGGTTGCAGAGATGCAACCACAACACAGAGATGCAACCACACAACTTTTCTCTCACTTGAAGTTTCTCAGTCTCAGCTTCTTACGACCTTACCGTCCTTCTTTCCTGCTCCCCAAATTCCTGTTCTCCCCTGCCCTGGGTGGCAATGGAAGCCAGGACTCTCATAGTCACATGCTTCCGTTCACACCAGTCACTCCTCCTTCCAGCTTCCCCAGATCATGTGACCAAGGATTGGGGTGGGTCAAAGAGGAAGGGAAGGGCTGTGAAGTGGAGCCCTTGTCTCCTGATTCCCACTGCTCCCCTGAGTATCAGTGGCCTGTGGTTCCTCCCTAAAGCAGCCTTGTCTTGAGTTTCTGTATGATGCTGGTCTGCTGAGCATGCTATAACAAAACACCTCAGGCCGGACAGCTTAAACAGTGTAAACTTTTTTCTCACAGTTCTGAAGGCTGAAAGTCCAATATGACAGTGTTGGCAGGGCTGTTCTCTTCTGAGGCCTCTCTCCCTGGTGGGTAGATGGCTGCCGTCTCTCTGTGGCCTCACATGTATATTTCCCTGGTCTGTACACCTCTGGTGTCTCCCTTGTGTCCTAGTCCCCTTTTCTTATGAGGACAACAATCAGATTGGATTTGGGCCCACCCTCCTGGCCTCATTTTAATTTATTCACTTTATTAAAGGTCCTATCTCCAAGGACTGCTGCATTCTGAGGTACTGGGGGTTAGGACATCAACTAATGCATTTCAGGGAGAAACAATCCAGTCCGTAATGTGTGTGTGTGTGTGTGTGTGTGTGTGTGTGTGTGTGTAAATGTATGCATGTGTGTATGTGTGTACAATTAGGACGTTGGACTTATAAAGACACCTGCTAGGACCAGAATCCTCTCTCAGCACCTTCAGAGGAAAGGTTGTGTGAGGATGAAGTGAGAAGTTCACCACCTACAAGCCAGGAAGGGAAGAGCTATCCTAATCTTGGACTTCTAGTCTCCAGAACTTTGATAAAAAGGAACATCTGTTGTTTTGGCCACCCAGACTGTGATATTTTGTTACAACAGCTTCTGCAGACTAATACAAACACCTTGCATGAAAAGCTCCTGGAAGACTTTTTATGTTTTTTTGTTTGGTTTCCCCCAAGTTAGATGCACATTCCAGAGTGTGGTGCAGCTGCTAGGATGACTGTCAAAGCCATGGCCTGCACCATTGGTGTTGTTCCCATCCAGGGAGAGGACAGCCACCCTGCATGCTGTACTTCTCCAACCACATGTGTATACACCTGGTACCACATTTCAGGACAATGGATACACGCAAGATGTCTGTGCTAATAATGGAGAGAGCTGCACTGTGTGTGTAGAAAAATTCAAGGAGCTAAGGGTCTCCAACACTGGGAAAAGGAAGCTGGGATTGGACAGGGATGACCTCTGGGATTGAAATGGTAGTGCTAATACCCAGGACGGGAATTTTCAAGCAGTCAGATGTTGTCTGAACATGAAAGACCTTGCCAGCAGAATTATTTAAAACAGGAAAACATGCCCTCAGAAAGAAGTAATCTTATTTCTGGAAGTGACAACCCCAGGCTAGGAAAATATTTGTAAAGGTACCCAGTTCAGTGGATTGATTGCTTGTTGCTTAAGGAGACAGTCACCCTTCAATGAACACACATGGACAGATATAAACCAAAAAAAAAAAAAACAGAAAAATAGATTGTTTAAAGAGGCTAGGCACTAAGGTCAAATTATGGAGATACCAATAAACATCTTAATATTATGTGAAGTCAAAGTACACTGCCAGGCTCCAAATCCGATGTGTTCTTTTTTCATTTGTGCATCTCTTGATTTGGAAAGTTTGCCCTCAGGCAAACAAATGCTCACATTATCGATTTTGATGTTGTTCTTCGTGTCTGTGAAATAATGAGTCTATTCCTTTTTCAATATGGAACTCCCTTTAGAAGCAGAATGCAAACAAATGAAATTTCACAGACAAAATAACGTTGTTTTTGTAAGCATAATGGATGTTTATGGTGGAAAATACAGAAAGGGATATGGAATGACAATAGGTACCCAGATTCTTAGCTCTCAAAGATCACCAGGATTAATAATTTAGTGTATTTAATGCCAGTCTTTTGACTATACAAATGGGCTCACGTGCACAGCTACAATTATAGGTATATACACACACACCACTTTCAAATTGAAATTAGGTTACATCCTTCTCACAATATCTGACACATTATCAACAATAATATGCCCTATGCCATTAATAAATTTGAAAATGTGATTTTTAAATAACAGGGTCATATTGCATGCACGGGTTTGCCATAATTGACAGTAAATTTCAATTTTTACCCATTGAATATTTACAATGTGGCCAGTGTTTCACTGTTAAAATTAATATTATGTTGAACACCCTTGTATACATATCATTACATACAGCTTTGATTATTTTCTTCAGATAATTATTAAGTATGGGATTAATGGGTCAATGCCTTAGTATCTATAAATCTCTTGATAGAAATTGCTGATCAAGTTGCCTTCCAGGAAGATGATAGCAGTTTATATTCCCATGATCGGTAATAAGGCTGCTGGGTTTTAGCACTCTACTAGTGCTAAGCATAGTCTCTAAAAACAATTTTTTATTTTTTGCCAATTTGATGAACAAGAATGGATCTGCAGCTTTGTTATGATGTTTCATTAGCAAAATGGACCTCTTTTATTTCATATGGTGTTATGTAATTTAAGTGGTTTCTGTTTTGGATTGTCTATTTATAGTCTTTGATAATTTTTCTATTGGCTTTTATCTTTTGTTAATTTGTAGGGAAATTCACAATAGAAAGAAATAAACTGTAACATAAACAGTTCTTTCTTAATAGTTTGCCACTTTTCACTCAATTTGTTTTCCATCATCATTGACTTGTAGAAGATTTTACAGAAATTAAGTTAATACCATGTAGTTTTTCTTTTATAATTGTTTTCCCATTACATTTACACGTAGACATGCTGTGGGTCATGCCTGTAATCTTGGGAAGCTGAGGCAGGAGGATTGCAAATTCAAAGCCAGCCTCAGCAACTTAGTGAAACCCTAAGCAACTTAGTGAGATCTTGTCTCCAAAAAAAAGTAAAAAGGGCTGAGGATGTAACTCAGTGGTAAAGTGTCCCTGGGTTCAATCCCTGGTACCACCCTTCCCCCAAGAAATTACATTTAGAAAGCTTTTTCTACCTTAAAATTAGATCAACATTCAGGTCTATTTTTATTTACTTTTAAGAAGCACTAGAATCCTTTTTGCCCAGTATGTCTCTTAAATGCAGTATGAGGTAGGAATCTAGTTTCCCCACACTGTTTACTGGATATTTCCCCTCCTCAATTGTTTAATTCAGCTTTTTTTTTTCACCACTGTGACAAAAAGACCTGACAAGAATAATTAGAGGCAAAAAAAATTATTTTGAGGCTCATGGTTTCAGAGGTCTCAGTGCATAGATGACTGATTCCTTTCCTTGAGGCCTGAGGTGAGGCAGAACATCAAAGTGGAAGAGTGTGGTATTGGAAAGAGGCTCAGGACATGGTCGCAGGAAGCAGAGAGTAAAATCACCTCTCATCACAACAGAATATAAGGGCACACCTTCATCCACCCACCTCCTCCAGCCTCATGCTACCTGTCTACAGTTACTACCCAGTTAATCCCCATTAACTAATGCACTGATTGGGTTAAGGGTCTTATAACTCAATCATTTTACCTCTAAATTTTCTTGCATTGTCTCACACATGAGCTTTTGGGAGACACTTCACATCTAAACATCAATTATCTGAGATATCATCAAGAGTCTGTCCATTCATACATTGTAACTACTTATATAATGATTGAAGTTTTATGAGTTAAATTTTGGATTGGTATTTATATGAGAGTAATAAAATATTGACCATTATTGAAGCTGGGTAATGGGAACATCAGGGTTTATCATTATATTATTTTTCCTTTGTACTTAACAATGTCATAAAATGACTTTTATTACAGTTGTGGTTATAGGAAGTCTGAGCCTTCATATTAAACCTCCTGTCTCTTCATTGAATTCAAAATGAAGTCATTGGTCATCAGATCCTAATACCGACTTTACTGCATCATCGCTGCCACTTCTTCCATCCAGATGATTCCCTCCTCTTCCCTGATCTCTTGCCTTCAGGTTCACTGGTTCAGCCATCTGCCCACTGGCCCATGTAGTTGTGCCATTTCTTCTGCACGGGGCTGTGGCTTTGCACACCGATTGCTCTACCCTGAACCCACTCTGCTACATCCCATCTTGGTTCATTTGCTCCCTGCTCCCTGCCTGCAGAGTGCCCACTCTTTTTGTCCACCTGGAAAACTTGCATGGCCCCTTCAATCCTCAAATGGAGCACCAGCCTTAGGAAGATTTTCTGGGGTCCCAGGGCACCTCCAGCCCATTGCTAAGTATGGCCCTTTGCTTTCTCCCTGGGATTCCCACCATTGGACACATTCTAGTGTATTTGTTTTATGTGACGCAGAGGGAACAAATAATCACACTTATTCATATAACTTCAGTGTCTAGGAAAGAGCCAGTGAATGGTTGATATGTAAATAAAAGGAAAATCTGCCTTTTCAACCCACATGGAAGAAACAATTATCCTAAATTGGAATTTAATTGGGGTAATCTTTCTGTCTCTTATTTCTTAAGTATGGTTGCACCTCCAGGTTCTATCCAAATGAGACACAGATTTACAATGAAACTAATGGAGCCTGAGCCTCAGGGCCCCTCATTGTGCACACCCTTTCCCAGCCCTGAAAAAAGACTGGGTGATATGATCACATGCTTATACAATATTGCAATATTTGCAAGATACTTAGCTCCTCCTTTCTACTTCTTTCTGTCAGATGATGCAGGAGTGAACAAGGACACATCTAGGATTTATCCAAGGGGAGGATGTGCTGGAAATGTAATCATTTGAATTCAGTCAGATCCATGTACAGAGTTTGCAATTACTTTCAATTATTGGTAAGTTACTGTCAGCTGTCTTGATGCAAGAGAGGTCACTTCTTTTCCATCTTGGCTGACTCATCTGATCTCTTGACCCAGAGGTGCAGGGCACAAAACCCTCAGTGATGTAAATTTGTCCCATGGCACCTAGCACCGGAAGTAAATGAATATTGGAGAAGCTGCATGGTTTGTCGTTCACAATGCTAAAAGTTGGTTGATGAGATAGCCTTAGAGTCCCAGTGGATCTGGTCAAAACAGATGATCTGCTTGTCAAGTTATGTTTAAAATCTAATGCAAGCAATCATATTTTTTAAAAAGTTCTTGATGGGAACTGAGTAAAGAAGAACTTTTGTATTTTTTATCAGAATTTCTGAATTTATCAGAGACTAGTGAGCATCTTTGGGTGACATTCCAGGATTGACTGAACTTGATATTACAAAGAATAATCATGAAGGATGACCTTGAAGGAAATATTTCCAAACCATCAGTAGAAAAATAAAATTTGATCAGCCATGCTACCTATAAGACAATTATCTTTCTATTTTATCAATAAAAATGATATTAGTACAAAATTCTTGTCTTGGTAAGAGTTGGTACAAGAGTGTGCAGCTAAAAATATCAAAATACAGAAAATATACACAAAGTAAGCATTATAAGATGTATCAGAAAGTTCATCCTAAAAAGAGGATGGAATTTTAAAAACTCTTGTGGTGCAGGTAGCAATGACCAACTGTTTAAAATGAATAATGTGTTTTTTTTCCCTGTAGAGATTCATAGATTTATTTTCTTGAACTATGTCTGACATTTAGCTTAGCTTGGGAAAGGTAAATAAAATAGTACCTTATTAACAGAGGAAATTATACTTTATGCAGGTTATAATTGTGAGTGTTCATTAAATGTATAGTAATCAAAAATTTAAAAAAGAAAAACTGAACTTAGTACTTTTTAAAATTTTCTTTTTAATTAATTAATTCTAATTAGGTTTATAGGACAGCAGAATGCATTTTGATTCATTGTACACAATTGCAGCACAACTTTTCATTTCTCTGATTGTACACAATGTAGCATTGCACCATATGTACAGTCATACAATGTCCATCTCATTCCACCATTTTTCCTAACCCCACACCCCCTCTCCTCCCTTCCCCCACCCTTTGTCCAATTACAATTCCACCATTTTTCCCATGTCTACCCCATTATGGATCAGCATTCACTTATCAGAGAGAACATTCTGCCTTTGTTTTTTAGGGTATTAGCTTAATTCCCTTAGCATGATATTCACCAACACCATTCATTTATCTGAAAATGCCCTAATATTATTGTCTTTCAATGCTGAGTAATATTCCATTGTGTATATATACCATATTTTCTTTATACATTCATCTATTGAAGAGCATCTAGGTTGGTTCCACAGTTTAGCTATTGTGAATTGAGCTGCTACAACATTGATGTGGCTGCACTACTATAGTATGCTGTTTTTAAGTCCTTTGGGTATAGACCGAGGAATAGGATAGCTGGGTCAAATAGTGGTTCCTTTCCAATTTTTCTAAGGAATCTCCTTACTGCTTTCCATATTCGTTGCACCAATTTGCAGTCCCACCAGCAATTTTCCCCCCACATCATTGCCAACACTTATTGTTGTCTATATTCTTGATAGCTGCCATTCTGACTGGAGTGAGATGAAATCTTAGAGTTTTGATTTTCATTTCTCTAATTACTAGAGATTTTGAACATTTTTTCATATATTTGTTGATCGATTGTATGATTGTATATCTTCTTCTGAGAAGTTTCTGTTCAGTTCCTTAGCCTTTTATTGATTGGGTTTTGTGTGTGTGTGTGTGTGTGTGTGTGTGTGTGTGTGTGTGTGTTAAGTTTTTTTGAGTTCTTTATATATCCTGGAGATTAGTGCTCTATCTAATGTACATGTGGCAAAAATTTGCTCCCCAAATGTAGGCTCTCTCTTCACCTGATTGGTTGTTTCTTTTGCTGAGAAGAAGCGTTTTAGTTTGAGTCCATCCTATTTATTAATTCTTGATTTTATTTCTTTCACTTTAGGAGTTGGTATAATGTGTTTTGATTTAAAGGAAATATTCACATTTTTACTTAATTTTTATTTGCATAATTTTTTTTTAAAAGATGACCCTTCACACCACAATGAAAAAATCTTCAAGCACAATTTAAAAATAATCAAAATCCCTCCCTCCATAAGCTTTGGATCTATTTTTAGTCCTTCTCCTCTCTGAGCCCTCACCAGTTTGTGCTTTCACTATTGCAATGCCTTCTTGTGTCCACTCCCCAACTCCCTTTCGTTTTGAGCTCCTGTGTGCCAGTTGGATGTTGACTCTTGGCTGCCCTCTTTCTATTCACCTTCTCACCCCATATCAAGGTGGCCTTTGTTCTCCCAATTTACTTCTTTGATATCATCACTTCGCTTCCTCCTCAACTTCTTTTACCACATGGCTCACACTGAATCCATCAGATGCACTCAAATATTCTTCCTGATGTTTCTTCCATTGGCATGCCTTGAAGTTAAGACCTCCATTGTGTTGGGCATGGTGGTGCACACCTGTAATCCCAGCTGCTTGGGAGGATGAGACAGGAGGATCACTAGTTCATAACCAGCCTCAGCAACTTAGCGAGGCACTAAGCAACTCAGTGAGACCCTATTTCTAAATAAAATATGGCTCAGTGGTTAAATGCCCCTGAGTTCAATCCCCAGTACCAAACAAACAAAAGAAAGACCTCCATTGACTCATACGTAGACTATTGTAGCCTTTTGAATTATTGGGTTCCTGACTCCTGTTCTTCTGTAAATAGTCCATTTCATTGTATTTTACTTTGTATTTCTGGTACATGAAACTGTTGGGATTCGGAAAAAAATAATCAAAGTCTCTGCTCCGTGGTATGGATTCTTCTCTACTTCTTGGGTGAAATCTCAAGCACACCCCATAGTTTACCCACATGTTCTTAGCTAATTAAAAATATCCTCTCGTCACTACTTGTCACAGAAGTGTCAGTTCTGTAATTAATACACAGGGAACATAATAATTATAAGAGTTAGGACTCTACAAAGAAAGAGAAATGATTGGAGGAGATCTTTATCTATATCTTTATCATCTGTCATCTGTCTATGTGTGTGTGTGTGTGTGTGTGTGTGTGTGTGTGTGTGTGAGTGTGTATGAGTGAGGGGAGAAGAGAAAGAGATGTTAAATGATTGGCTCACCTGGTTGTGTAGGCTGGCAAGTACAAAATCTTCATAGCAGACCAGTGAGCTGTAAACCTAGGTTCCTGACAGTCTGGAAGCAGAATTCCCTCCTTCCCAGGAGACTCCAATCTTCTCTTAAGCCTTTCAGCTGATCAGATGCAGCCCACTGGATTATGGAGGACACTCTGCTTTACTTAAAATCCACTGATTTAAATGTTAATGTCATCTAAATAAAAGTTACCTCCTAGCCACATCGTGTCTGGCCAAGGTCCCACACCCCAGACAAGCGAACATGTAACATTGCTATCGCAATCACTAAACTTCCATCCTCATACAAAGCTGAGGTCAGGCTCTGCACCTGTCAGGCTCTGCACCAGGTTACACTGGCACACCTGCCCACTCCCTGGCTCCACGTGAGGGAGGGAATGGGGTAGACAAGGGGCAGGAAGACCCACTCAGCTCTCCTGTGCTAGGGCTTTCCAGACTTGGAGGTGTGGTTGAAGACATGCAGAGGCCTGCAGAGAACCCTTGTGTGTGGTGGAGCACCCTCTTTCTCCATTCTTCCTGCAGCACAAAGGCGACACTCCCACACGTTCAAATGAGGAATGAAAACATGCAACTCAATAGCTGTGGCAACCCAGCCCATTTTATCTGTGACTCTGGTAACCTAGTACACTTCTTGGAATTAGTTTTCTTTGTGGTTGGGTCTTTTTTCTAAGAAATGTTTTGTGCCGTGTGGTCACAGGCAGGCATCTGAGGCAGGAGGAAATGTGGACAGGGCAGATCCACTGCCTTTTGACAAGGGGGAGGCTAAGTGGAACCTATTTTTAGGTTCTCTCCCTAAAATTTACTTCCTTTATATTTTTCCTTTCACTTATATCGTGGCTTTTGTAAATTATATATATATATATATATATATATATATATATATATATATATATATATAAATCTAGCTGGATTGTAATCGTTCTAAGAAAAGGACTCTATATATGTGGCATAACCCAGGCAGCAGCCATGGACTGCATGGTCACCTAGTTTCCAGGAACAACATACATCACCATATCATCTTGCAAGCTGCTCCTAGGTACATGTCTGAAAGAATTGAAAGCAGGAACTCAAGCAAATATTTGCACATCCATGTTCATAGTAGCATGATTTATAATACAAAAAAGTGGAAGCAACACAAGTATCTATTGATGTATGAATTGATAAACAAAATGTGATGTATATAAAACGTATCAATTCTGACAACATGGATGAAACTTGGAGACATTATGTTAAGTTACCACCACCTGCCTGATGTTTATTCAATTTCCCTGAACTAAGGTAGCCAGTCAGGGAAAAGTGGGCACATGATTGTGGCATGATCCAGCTCTGGTGGAGACTGGATCTAACAACAAAATGGAGCCCACACACTTATTTAAATGGGTAGGAACACCAATGGGATTCAGTGTGAAGAACTTCCCAAGGAAAACAGGATGAAGATGGCAAAAACAACTTGGTTGGGACTTAGCAGGTTACCCACCTCCTCTCCTTCCAGGCTGCTGCTGCATTGAACCTAGGGCTGTCTGAGCCAAGGGGCAGGGTGTCAGCATAAACGGAGTGGTCTCACATCAGTGGGATTCCATGAAGAGTTCTCAGAATAGCAACCCCCCTGCCTTGAGATGGCTCAAACAAACCCATAATTCATTCACGCCCCCAACATTAAGTGAAATAAGCCAGTTGCAAAAGAAAAATACCTTATGATTCCACTTATATGAAGTCTCCAGAGGAGTAAATTAATATAGAAAGTAGGATGGCACCTGTCAGGGAATAAAGGGAAGAGAATAGAGAATTAGAGTTTAGTTGGTGAGGAGGTTCATTGTGGGAAAATGGAAAAAATTTCTGGAGATAGAGAGTGTTAGTTGTTGCACAAAAAATGTGAATATACTTAATGTCAGGGAACTGATAAATTTTGTTAAGAATATTTTACCAGAAAAATATGTAAGAGATCTTTTTCCCATCTTTTCATGTTTTTATAAAAGCCATCAAAAACTTCTGGATAAAATCAGAATCATTAACTGAGTCAGCTGGGCTTTGTATTATCTGCCCTGGGCATACTTCCTATCCAACACAGCCAGGGAACCTCCTTGCCTCTGGAGTTCCATGCTCCAGCCACTGGCTGCCTTTAGCTCCTCAAGCAGAATTGCTTCCTCTTAGCTGGAGCCTCTCTCTGCTTGAGCTGCCCTTCCCGTAGACATAGCCATAATGTGGCTTATTGCTACACATGACTATGATCCTAAAACAATTTAAGTTTTTCCCTGAAAAACTTGATTTGCCAAAGCTGTGGAGAATGTTGTTGTGTCTGCCTCCTACCAGACAGTTACATTTCAGATTTTAGTTTCCAGCACTAGGCCTTTATTTTTGTGTTTCTGCTACATTAGTAAACATACTATCAAAAATTAGATTCTTACCTATAGCTAAATATTTAATAGGAAAAAATAACACAGAAAACAAAAAATAAAAAATGGAAATCTGTGGTTATTGGACAGAAAAAATATAAATCAACCAGCGTTTTATGTTAAGGGCAAGTTGATGAAATAAAAAAAAAAACTGCTGCAAATTTTTTAATAGAACTGAATAATTTTGTAGAAGAGTGATTTATAAATCTAAAGGTGTGATTTTAATAAATTTAAAGATATAAACTATAACAATTTTTAAATTACCATATGGTATTTTTGGTTTGTGCTGGATGAAGAGTTCTGAGAGTTTTATCACATGTATAGAGTGGTGTAACCACAATCTTCACCATCATCAGAATAGAGAATGGTTTAATCATTCCTCAAAAACTGGTTTATTTTCCTTTACCATAGTTTTATTTTTCCTGGGATGTCATAGAAGTAGAACATAACAGTATGTAATCTTTTGAGACTGTCTTATTTTCCTCACCAAAATGCAACATTTATCCAGATTGTTCTATTTATCTAGCTTGTTCATATTGTTCCCAAGGAAAGCAAATAAGGAAAGAGCTGCTATAAACATTCACATATAAGTCTTTGCATATATGTAGGTGGAATTGGTGGGTCATATAGTAAGTATATTTGTAGCTTTATAAGAAACTACCGAATTATTTTTCCAGAGTGTCTGTGCCATTTTACATTTCCTCTAGCAACGTGTGAGTTCAGATTGTTCCACATCCTCAATAGCACTTGATACATTCAGCTTTTTTTTTATTATAAATTTTAGCCATTTGGATAGGTGTGTAGTGATAACTATTCATGGTGTTAATTTCATTATCCTTATGACTAATATTTCTGAGCATCTTTGCATATGTTTATTTATCATCCTTAAATCCTGTTTTAGTCAGTGTTTTCCCTGCTGTGACCAAAAGACCTGAAGAAAACTTACACGTGGAAAAGTTTATTTGGGGCCTCATGGTTTCAGAGGTCTCAGTCTATAGATGGCTAGTTCTATTGCTGTTGATCTTAGGTAAGGTAGCACATCATGGTGAAAGAGTGTGGTGGAGGAAAGTGGCTCAGAACATGGCACCAGGAAGCCAGAGAGATGTTTCTCTCACCACAGACAAAATATGTACCCCAAAGGCATATCCTCAGTGACCCACTTCCTGTAGCCAAACCTTACCCATAGGACAGTTAATCCCTATCAGTGGATTAATGTAATGGTTAGGTTAAGATTCTCTTAACCCAATGATTTCACTTCTAAACTTTCTTGCATTGCCTCACACATGAGTTTTTTGGGGGGACACCTTATATTTAAACCATTATATTTCATCCTTGCCCCTTAAAGCTCATGCTTATATCACAATGATAAATAGATTTAATTCATTTCCAAGAGTCCCCATAGTCTCAACAGATTTCCAAAAAGTACAAGTGCAAAGTCTCCTCTGAAACTGAAGGCAAACTCTCAGCATGAGCCTCAAGCAAGTTATATATATAATATATGTAAAGGCAAAGAGTGAATATTCCCATTCCATAAGGAAGAATTAGGAGCATAGAAGGAATGGGACCAAAACAAAACTGAAATCCAACTGGGCAAACAAGTCCTGTAGTTTTATGTTCAGCATCTGGGGCATATGGCAACCTGAAGTTCTCTCCAAAGGGCTTGTGCAGTTCTGCTTGATAAAATGTCTCTTTAAGTCTTTTTCCCATGTTTTATTTCATTTTATTTTATAGGTGCTGGGAATTGAGCTCAGGGCCTGATGCATGCTAGGCAAATGTTCTGCTACTGAGCTATATCCCCACACTCAGTATGTTTTAAATTGAGTTGTTTGTTTTCCTTCTGTTGAGTTCTGAGAGTTTTTTCTTTTTAAATACCCTACTCTAAATATGAATCTTTTATTGGGTATGTGGTTTGGAAATATTTTCTCCTATTGTGTAGGTTGTCTTTTCATTCTTTTAACACTATCTTAAACAGAGCAAAGTGTTTTGCTTTTTTTAAAATCTAATCTATTGATTATTCTTTTCTTATAGATTTCTTTACCATTGTATCTAAGAATGATTAATAACTGAAGCAGGAGTATTGAACTCTCCAGTCATAATTATGGAGTTATTCATGCATTTCTCATTTCCAGTCTGTCAAACTTCTGCTTCATAGATTTTGGGGTTTATTTTTAGGTACATACACATTTAGGATTACTATGAGTTCACAGTGAATTCATTTTTTTTAAATCATTATCTTATGTTCTTTTTAGTCCTAGGGATTTTTTTAAATTTTGAAATATACTTTGCCTGATATTAATGTCAGCACTCCCTCTTTATTTGATTTATGCAGGCATGGTATATCCTTATCTATCCTTTTACTTTTAACCTACATAAAAAGGGTTTCTTAAAGACAAATATATTTGGGTGTTTTTCCCCTTTGTTATTCTGACATTCTACACCTATAATTTGCTATGTTTAGGACGTATAAAAACTTTGGGAACATGTCATACCTGCTTTAAGTCTTTGATGATTCTAATATCTCTGTGACCTCAGGATTGTTACCTGTTAATCGTCTTTTACATTGTGAGTTAAGATTTTCTTGGTGTTATGGTTTGGATATGAGGTATCCCCCAAAAGCTCCTGTGTTAATGCAAGAATGTTTGGAGAGGAAATCACTAGATTATGAGAGCTGTAACCTAATCAGTCCATCAGATGAGATCTGTGAGCTCATCAGTGAATTAATCCACTTGTTGGATTAATGGAGTAACTGTAGGTAGGTGGGGCATGGCTGGAGGATGTGGGTCTCTGGGGAAAGACATGGAAGGGTGCATCTTCCTTGCAGCCTTTCCTCCTTTCTCTCTTTGCTTCCTGACTGCCATGAATGGAGTGGTGCTCTTCCATCATGCCCTTCTGCCATGATGTTCTGTCTCAGCTTGGGCCCAGAGCAATGCACAGGGCCAACCATGAACTACACCTCTGAAACTATGAACCAAAATGAACCTACTCCAAGTTCTCGTTGGGTATTTTGGTCACAGTGACAGAATAGCAACTAATGCACCTGGTTCTTTGCATACTGATTAATTTCAGATTATATCCTGGGCATTCTGTTACATCATGAATTTCTATGTCTTATTGAAATTCTAATGGGAATGTTGATTTGTAGTTGTTGTTTTGACAAGCAATCATCCAAATCAGATTTAGGCCACAAATTCTGACCTGTGTTATTCTCTCGGTTCTGATTCCAACATAATTCTATTTTCAAAGCATTTTCAGTGTTGCTCAGACCAGTTCCATTGGCCAGTCTGTGACCCTGGATCTCAGTTCTCAAAGCCTGTGAAATGTTTATTAGGGCCAGATTCACACTTGCACAGGTAAAAGTGGTTCTCTAGAATTTATACACAACTTTATTGGGATCACTCTCTTGATCTCCTTCCTCTCTATCATTCCAGCATGCTCTTGTTATCAGGGCCTCCCTTCCCAGTCCTTTGGCCAGAAACCTGGAATATTCATCAACCCAATATTCTGTGAACTTTCTATAACTGTGCCTGTGTCCAAAATCAAATGCAGGAGAAGACAAATACATGCAATATGTATTCACTCTTGGGACCACAGTTCCTTTGATCAGAGAGAAAGTTCTCCAGAGTTTTAGGTGCCCACCTGCTGCCATTTAGGTAACTGTGCCACTACCAGGGTCACCAGAGTATTGGGTGAGTGTTGCTGTGGGAGAGAAGGAAAAAGAAGGCTTCCTGATGCTTGTTCTGTCAACATCTGGTGTGTGTTTCTGGGCTTCAAGCTGCCTTCCTGTCCAGGTTGGATGATACTGAGGGGAAAATGGTAAAGCAACCACTGGTTTTCTGGGACTCAAAATCTGGTCTCCTTTTCCATGCTACTTGCTATCATCCATGTGTTAGAATCCTCAGATGGCTCCTCTGTAGCCTATGCAAACTTTATAAGTACGTAAGTATAAGATGGAGTGTGTTTCTATATTCTCCCCAAATAGGGCCATAATATACATTCTAAAGATCTTTTTCATAATTATAACACTAATACCTATTCCTCATAGGTAATGGAGAATGTGTAGCTAAGAAGAAGGTCAAGATTACAGCTTAATTTCTTTTCTTTGCAGCTTAATTTATTTTGATTTTTATGTTAAGATCATGTTGTATATGAAGCTTTGTACTGGGTTTTACTTTCTCCTTAATGTGTCATCAACCTATTTCCATGGTAACATACATTCTTCTCCAAAATTCTTCACTGTAATATACATTCTTCACTGTTCCAAATTGCATGGTGAGCATTCCTTTACATGATGTACCCTAATTCTTTAAAAACCAAATTTATTATCATTAAGCATTCAAGTTGCAAAGCTTTTAAATTGGTTGCTGTCAATGGGTAAGTAGCTGGAGAAAGCAATTAAACTCTCCTAAACCCTTGAGTCCCTATTTGAATTTTCAAAACAAAATTGTGTTATTTTATACCACACCTTCCCCTCATTATCAAACTTCATGCTCTAGAAAGAGAACTACACGTTACCAAGCAATGGCCAGGATTCTTAGAACCCTTAAGGAGGAGCCATGCAATGAAAATAGCACCTTACATTCAAGCACAGAGGGAACTCCATCTGGGGTTAGGTGCATGAAAGAGGAGCAGTGTTGTGCTTTTTAAAAATAAGTGTTCCACCTTTATTTTTATGTGTCTCTGCTCCTCAGCCCCTGCCACACATGATAAAGATTCCACTGTGCCTGCACGATAGCGATAAGACACTGTGGGGAAGTGTCTGCAGATGGCTACGGTTGGAGGGGGGAAAAGCCACAAAGAACACTTTAATTAAATCTTCTTTTCGCTCTTATTAACATTCCGTAAAGATTGCCATGGAATTTCCACTCTATCTCAGAAACAAATCATAACAATTTCATAAGGCTACCCCAGGCTGCCTGGAGTACAATTTATTATTTCACTAAGGTTTGATAAATGGGAAAATGTATATGAAGACCTTCAACACACTAATGGAAAGTCCATAGCCAATTCTGCCTGTCCTGCTGAAACTATTAGAGAACCGGCTGTAAACCTGCCACTTAAAATAATACCAAAAGTTGAGGTTCAGAAAATACATACCTGCACATACACCCCCAGATATGCATCTATGTGTATGAAGTTGCCTGTCAGTATCTGTGAGGGATTGGTCCAGGATCCCCTGTATATATCAAAATCCAAAGATGATCAATTCCCTTATAAAAATGGCATAGTATTTGTATGTAGACTATGCACATTCACCTATATACTTTAACCCATCTCTACATTATTTATAATACTTAATACAATGTAAATTCTATAAAAATATTTGTTGTACTATATTTTTCAACAAATAATGACAAAAATGTACATGTGCATGAGAGATGATATAGGTCAGGGCATTAATATGAAGCACCCCCCAAAGCTCCAGTGTTAATTCAGGAATGTTTGGAGGTGAAATGATTGGATTATAAGAGCTGTAACTTATTCAGTCCATCCTAGTTTTAATGGATTGACTGGGTGGTACCTGTAGGCAGGTGGCTGTGGCTGTAGGAGGTGGATATCTGGGGATGTGGCCTGGAAGGGTTTCTCTTCCCTTTGGTCACTTTCCCTTCTCTCTCTGTCTCTCTGCTTGCTGACCACCATGAGATGATCATTGCTCTTCTGCCATGCCCTTCTGTCATAATATTCTGCCTCACCTTGGGCCCAGAAGTATGAACTTGGCCAACCATAGACTAAATCTCTGAAGCCATGAACCAAAATAAACTTTTCCTCCTCTAAGTTGTTCTAGTCAGATATTTTGATCAGATAACAACACACACACACACACACACACAGATTCACGTATATAATCTTTTAAAGAATATTTTTCATCTGTGGTTGGATAAGTCCATGGATACAGAATCTGTACATACAGAGGGCTAACTATATTATGCATACATATGTTTGTGTATGTCCGTATAAAAAAGACTACATCTACAACTGGATGGCAACTTGAAATTCTCAAAGTGTTTTAAGGCTTATTAAAAACTCTATTTTCACCCTAAATATAAATCAATAGAGAAAAATAAGAAATTTTATAAAAAATTTAGAGTCTCAAAGATATATGAAATACTCTATGAGGTAAATCCATTAAAATAAATTCTGATGTCCTAGAAATAAACAGTCCTGGGGTTGAGGTCTGGAGTAGTAATACACATGATCATTGCAGTAACTAACACTCATTAACCTTTAAGGAATACTGAGCATTGATCTCCTTGCTAATCACTCTCTCTTTTGCAGAGTATGATTAATCTTATCGCTTTTTCAGTAAGGAAGGAAACAGAATTTCAGAACCATTTGATGACACGCCTAAAGTCTCACAGTTGTTAAGTCTTGGTTTCAGAATTCAAAATGGAGTGTCCCTGCCCTCAGGGCCTTATTACTTTTAAATTTTATTTTATACAAGGGGTTGAACTTGGGGCACTCAATCACTGAGCTACATCCCCAGCCCTTTTTATTTTTAAATTTGAGAGAGTATCTCACTAAATTACTTAGAACTTTGTTAAGTTGCTGAGACTGGCTTTGAACTTTCAATCCTCCTACCTTTATCCTCCAGGGCCACTGGGTTTACAGGCATGTGCCACCACACCCATCTTAGGGCCTTGTGTTTTAACTACCTATTTTCTTTTCTTGGCTTCAATTCTAGGCCCAGAATATACCTGACTCGGTGTTCATTTGCTCTTGCACTGATATTTGGTTTCTGGATTCTGTTCTAGTTATCTCTCACAGCCACGTGGGGAGTGACGGTGTCTTTAGAATGGCATTTCTGGAGTTTACCTTCCTTTTGCTATAGATGGCAGAATAATTTCAATATGTTAAACAACTTTGCACAGGTGATAAAGGTGAAGGAAAAAGTTTGATGGAAGTGCTATCCTCTTCACTCTTCTCTTCACAGTGGAGAGACTCCTGCTTGAACCTCAAAGCCCATCTTCCTCTATGTCTGCCAAGGTGCCCCTGAACCTTGCAGTCTGTTCTCTGGGTTTTGGTTATAATCATCAGAGCAACAGAGAAATAATGACAAAATTGGAAATGTGAGGGCGAGTATGTCTTTTGGAAAGAAATAAAAAGCATCTGTAGGAAAGCAAAACGGGAATAAAGCACGTAAGAAAACTGCAGGTGGAAGGTACTGGTGGTTGGAGGTGGGGGCAGCCTGGGAGAAGTGGGGAAACTTTGGTGTCACTGAGCAAGGAAACACTGATGGAAGGAAGAGGTAAGAAGAGGCAGAATACTGATGGGCTCTGCTGTGGTTATTCACTATATCACCCTCTAGATTCATTTAAGCATGGAAAAGGTGCTTGGCAGTGATTTGGTTATTTTCCAAGGTTGTTCTGAAAAGGCCAATGCTGGGCTGCCTGAACCTCTGTTGCAGATGTATAATACAAACTTCGTGTTTTTTCAAATATGTGCTTTATTTTGTACCATTGTTTAATTTTTACTATTTGTCATTCTGTTTCATCTCTTTTTTATTGGATCTAAAATCTTGGTTGTTAGCTCAAACCCTCCCACTGGGAGCTCTGTGGTTTCAAAGTACAGATTTGTATGTAAGCAGGGGAGAGAAGTCATGGGTAAAATAAATAAATCCTGCAGGGATCAGAAAATTTTGTTTTTATGTAATTTTCTTGAAAGTAGAGTGGTTGCCTAAAATGATTTATAGAACTCGTTTGGTGTACAATATACAGTCTTGCATCACTTAACAATAGGGATACACTGTGAGAAATTAGTTGCTAGGTGTTTTCATGGTTCTGTGAACATTATAGCATGTACTTAATGCAAACCTAGATGGGTTAGCCTACTTCATACCTAGGCTACCAGTCATATTGTATGTTACTCTACTGAATACTGCAGGTAATTGTAACACAATTTGTGTATAGAAATTTTTTTTTGCATCTAAACATATCTAAACATAAAAAGGGACAGTGGAACTATTAGACAACATGAATTTTTCAGCTTCGTTATAAGCTTATGAGATCACCATTGCATATGCTGCCCATAGTTAATTGAAACATTGTTATGCAGTGCATGACTGTATTTAATATTAACAAAATTGAGCAGCCACATGGAAATGATGAATTATCACAACAGAAGTAGTAAACTCCTTACTATTGCATGCTAATTGTTGATCAGCTACCACGTCCCAGGCATCAGGCTTCATGCCTGAAATTTGATGATCAACTTGAAAAACAATCTCTATTCTCAGGCTTGCAGTCTGGTAGGGGAATGGGCATGAAATGACATGCATTGCAGCTCCACTTACTTGGTCCTAAAATAGACTCATGTGCACAGTGTTCTTTATTCTGCTCTATAGTGATGGTTCCAGTCCTAATATACTCCACAACTGTAACATTAAGGGTTTTGGTGAAGAGCGAGGAGTTGGCAGAGGGTTTCAGATTTGCAAGTACAAATTCCCAAAGAATTTCAGTATGAAAAAGAATTCTCATAGCCATAACTGCAGTGTTATCAACCTAACCACCAGGCAGAAAATTCAATTCTTTGTATATTTGAAGTCACGAAAATAAGCACAAGGACTTAAAATGAGGCCCATCCCAATCTGGCCCTTTCTCACCTTGATGTCTTGTCCCTTACCACCTGATACTCCAGGTCACCAGAGGCATGCCATGCCTTGCATAATGGAATGTATTATGTCTTCATTCAAATCCTCTAGAAGTGAACTACAAGTGGACGGGGAGGGGGCTTTTTATCTATGGGTTTACTGCTAAAATCTTGCCATTTAGAACAGTGCCAAGCATATAGCAGATATTTAATAACAACATGCATAGTAACCACTCCATGAATATATAAGCACAAGTCTCAGGTTTAAATACTTCCTTCTCGGTGAAGCCACATGTAACCTCCTCTGGATGTGAAAGTTGCTCCTTCCCCTGTTTTCCCATTGTACTGGATATATCCATGGTGTAGCACTGATGGGCTAATATGTTGAATATTATATAACTGCATGGCAATCTGCTCAGGCTGCTATAACAATATACTGCAGACCCGGTAACTAAAACATTTATTTTCCCATAGTTCTGGAGACTGGGAGTCCAAAGACAGGATGCCAGTACAGTTGGGTTCTTGGTGAGGGGTCCCTTCCTGGAATATAGATCACCACCTTCTAGATGTACCTTCATGTCATAGGGCAGGGAGAGAGCTCTGGTCTCTTATGAGGGCACTATTTTATCATGGGGGTCCCACTCTCATGTCCTCTTCTAATTTAATACCCCAAATGTCCCACCTCCAAATACCATCATGTGAGGTTTAGGGCTTCAGTATATGAATCTAGGGGAACACAAACATTCTCTCAGTCCATGGTAACTTGTTTCCATTACTGTTTGGTCAATTCTTCATATACAGTGGGTGTTTTTCATTCATCTCTGAATTCCAGGCAATTATCCTGCCCAAATAATATTAGCTCACTTACAAAAAGTAAGGACCTCGTTGCTCCTTATGAATTTTCAAATAAATGTGATCTCAATTTTATAAACGCTCAACTAGATATGGCCTCATCTACCCTACAAATCAATTGCGAGAAAATAAAACATGAAGGCATGATAAGATTTTGACTTCAGACTGAAAACATTTAGTGTTTTTATTGTACAAATTAAGTGCTCATAAAGTAAATTTCAAATTAGTCTGCTGCAAATGCCACCAGCTTGATTTCTGCAGCTTTCCTAAGGCCCTTGACATCTGTAAAAATGCTTTATATTTGATAAGTTCGACCTCACAAAAGTCCCCAGCATGTTTGTTGGTGGCATTATCTCAGATCACCTTTGAGGGATGAAGCACAGAGGAGTTGCGTCAATGAACCAAGAGGAGCACAGAGATTTAACCACCAGGTGGAGATTAGAAGGGATCATTCTAAGTGTTTACTTCCCTCTCTTCCCTTCAGCTTCAGAGAGCTGAGGACAGTTTGGGAAAGATTTCAACAATAAGGAAGCAGGGAGAGGCAGATTAAGCTGAGCCATCCTGCCACCCTCAGATCTTCAAATAAAAGCACTAGCCTCCTGGGAGGCTAGACCACCAGAGGGTCTTTAGTGGATATGAACACTGGGGACTCTGGCCACCACTCAATGGGAAAAGCTGGGGTATGGATGGCAGGCATGCTCCTTGCCCTGGAGAAGTAATGGTCACGTCTTCTATCTGTGTAGCACTTCATGGATCACATCTGGCATCCTTACACATTTTTTTAAAATTTATCCTCACTATGGCCTGACCACACAGATAGTACCCTCTGGCTGGGAGAGAGGGTGGGGAATTTAAGGAAAGGACCATAAATAGAGAGTGAGACATTGAACCCAGAGGTTCTGGCTCATGGTACCATGGACTGGACTTTGCCCATAGATGTGCTAAGCTTCAGTAGGCTGTGCCTTATAAGATGCTGTTCCATTTGTCCCACTTGCAACTCAAGAAGGTTGGGGTCTGATGCTCATGAGACCTTCCATTCGAATTACAGCTGGCTTTATACCCATGGGTTCTGCCTCTGTGGATTCAACTAACTGCAGATTGAAAATATTTGGAAAAAATAATTGTGTCTGTGCCGAATCTGTACAGAACTTTTTTTCTTGTTGTTATTTCCTAAATAATACAGTACGACAACTAATGACATATCCTGTACATCATCTGAGGTTTTATAAGAAGTGTCTCTATGAGGAAGTACACAGGTTCATATCATTTTATATTAGGGATGTGAATATCTTCAGGTTTTGGTATCCACAGGGAGGGAATTCAGGGACCCTACTCTGTGAAGACGGATGACCTGTCTAAGAGATGTATGCTGGTCACAGTCATAGGTGCTGGGGGTGCAACCACTGAAGCAGATAGATGAATCAGTGTGGCAATCACAGTGCAGAAGAATATGGTGAGCTGCTGCAGGCACGGGACTATCTTTGTCCCTAAACTTCAGAGGAAAAAAATATTTGGTCTGAAGCTGCTGAGCTTGGAATGGCTGAGTCCTATGATAGCAAATGGACCCCTTCCCTCGGGAGCTGGAGGGGAAGCGGTCTGAAAGCGCTGCTTCCCCACAGTGGTACAGTCCTCACAGAGCATGGGGCGCAGGGGAGGCTCTCCTTGGCTTTTTGTCAAAAAAAAAAAAGACAACAAAAAAACAAAAACCTGAGGCTACCTGCTGGAGCGAATGGCTTTGCCATGGCTGGGGAGCAGGATGAGTGATGCCTGGTGATCCTGCAGTTCACAGGCGGCCATCTGGCTTCCCGGGACTGGATGCGCTCTAATTTCAGAAGTGTAGGATGAAATCAGAAAGCTGTCTCCGCGTTGCTGCTTCTCAGCTTTGCCAGGCACTAACATTCTAGTCGCCAAAAAGCGGTGCCAACTTTCTTGTTGACATTTTTCTAAGTTGTAAGAAAAAAAAAAAGTTAAAAATGAGTGTGTGCACACGCGTGTGTATACACAGTCATCCTCCATGCATTGAAAGCCCTCAAAGGAAATCTTAAGCTGAAGATAGCAAATCCTATATATACTGCTTTTCCCCCCCATTGTGTACATTCCTATGATAAAGTTTGATTCATAAATTAGGCAAATTCTCATGCTCTTTTATATTCCATTGTTTTTTCAAAATATGGTTACTTTATTCTTTGTTTCCTACTGTTATTCAAATAGATCATGAATCATCTCAAGTTCTTAAAACTTGGCTGTTTACTGCTATTATGTATAAACATAATGCAGTAATTAAAAATTAATTAAAATAGTGGGGAAAATTGGCAGTTAATTCTCTATGTACAGTCACCCATCACTTTACAATAGGGATATTTTCTGAGGTATGTGTCATTAGGGGATTGTCATTGTGCAAACATCATAGAGTATAATTATACAAACCTAGATAGCATAGGTTGGTCTCTAGATGTGGCCTCTTGCTACGACTAAGATATAAGGTAAACATGAGATGTATGAAGTTGCTGCTGGTATATATGGCACACTGTCTTAAAGTAAGTTTCCATGAGTATATATGGAAGAAGTATTTTCATATAGCAATAGAAAGTGCAATAAATACATAAACCAGTGTCATAGTCATTTATTCTCCATATCAATTATTAGGTACTGCCCATGATTGTATATGCCATACTTCTATATGACTGGCAGCACAGTAGATTTATTTACACCAGCCTTGCCACAAGCACTGAGTAGTTCATTCCACTACAACATGACAGTGGTTACTATGTTTCTAGATTATAGGAATTTTTCAGCTCCATTAAAATCTTGTGAGATCCCCATGATATTTGTGGTCTGCAATCCACTGAAAGATGGATATGTGGAATATGACTACAAGTAGTTAATCTACCTGTCCTCTGGATTTGCCATACTGTGATTCAGTCAGTTAACTCCTTTTCTCATTGCTCATGATTAATAGAGTTAAGACTTACTGTTTTTATTTCCAAATGTCCTTTTAAATTAATTATATATTACTAAAAATTGTAAAAACTATTTCAGAGAGTTTGTGTATACTCATCACCCAGCACCTCAAAAATTCCCCTGCATAGCCTATTGTAGTCAACCCCTCACCCACTCCAATAGCTGGCAACAACTGATCTGTTTCCCATACAACTGTTATGCCTTTTCCAGAATATTCTATCAGTGGAATTGCATTATATGTAGCCATTTATGCCTAGCTTTTCAGACTTACCAAAATGTGTTTCAGGTCTTCCACTTGGATATACTTAATATATCAATGTGTATTGATGGTTGACTCCTTTGCTACTAATCGTATACACCAGAGTTCATTTGTTCATTAACCCACTGAACAACTTCTGGGTTATTTTCAAGTTATGGTCATTATGAATAAATCCACCATAAACGTTTGAATACAAATGTTAGTGTGGATATAAGTTTTAAATTCATTTGAATAAATACCTAAGAGAAGCATTTCTGGGTTGTATGGTGAGTGTATGTTTTACTTTATAAGCCACTGCCAAGCTGTTTTTCCATGTGGCTGTGCCCATTTTCATTGCCCCCAGCACTGAAGGAGAGTTTCATGAGCTCTGCATGCTCCCCAGTACTCAGAATTGTCAGTTTTCTTTGTTTTGGTGACTATGATAGGTACATGGTAGTATCTCCTGTGGTTTTGAATTACATTTCCCTGATGCTTAAGATGATGAGCGTATTATCATATGCTTACTTGTCATCTTTATATCATCCTCGGTGAAGCATCTATTGAAGTATCTTCCCTATTTTCTTATTATTGAGTTTAAAGAGTTATTTATGTATTCTATGTACAAGCCTTTTGTCAGAGTTGTGACTTGGAGATACTTTCTCACCGTGTATGGATTGTTTTTTGTTCTCATAATAGTGTCTTTTGTAAAGATATAATTTTGGTAAATCCTAAATTTATAATTCTTTTCTTTTATGAATCATGCTTGTGGTGTTCTATTTAAATGGTCATTGCCTAGACAAAGTACATAGAGATTTTTTGCTTATGTTTTCTTATAAAAATTGTCTAGTCTTACATTTGACATTTAGGTATATGATCTATTTTGGGTTAATTTCTGTAAAATTGTGAGGTATGTATTGAAGTTTATATTTTGCATCTAGGTGTCTAACTGTCCCATCCCTACTTGCTCAAAAACCTATCTATTCTCCATTCAATTGCCTTTGCACTTTTAAAACCAATTGACCCAGGATGGGATTTAGCTTAATGATAACAACACTAATATAGGGTAGATAGGGTAGAATCCAGGGAAAATTCCGTGTGACCTCCCCATATATGGTGCTTGTTAGGGAGGAAAACAGCACAAGCCCTGCAAAATCCACCCAGACCCATCCCAACACTCTCCTACAGATGAGAGGCTTAATCTTCATGGGAAGTCAATGAAGTTTGCAGGCAGGGGTCTGGAAGAATCTTATTGCAGTTTGGCTGGGGGCAGGATAGAGGCAATCACCAAACCTATACTCAAATCCATTTCTCTATTACCCTTAAAAAAAAGGCTCAATCTGTCATGGAAAGGTGTTAATACTGTAGCCTAAGGACAGAGGTGGATACCAGCCATAGCCAAAGGCAGGGAGGGGAGGGGAAGAAGAGGTTAAAAAAAAATTCTTTCTCTGGAGAAAGGACAGTAAACCTAGAGCCCCCTAGCACCAGGTTCTCAGTACCAGTACATGTCCAAGTCTGATGTTTAGTCAGAATACCAGGCCTTTCTCTTCTCCATACACACACACACACACACACACACACACACACTCACACACACACACTGTAAGACTAGCAATGCTAAGTAGCTCACATGAAAATAATAATGGGGGCTTCATCTGGATAGCTGTAAGGGGCGAATTCTTTCTCAGGAATAGTACAAAGAAATAAACTAAAGTCAGTCAGAGAGATAAAAATAAAAATATCATTTGAAGAACTGAAAATCTCTTGTGTCCAATATCAATAATAAACAGCAACTCTGGTAGCCATAGCAACAACAGACCACAAAACCAGCTCAATGCCTGACGAGATAAGCAGAAACACTCATATTAAAGGCCTAGTATGAGGAAATGCACGCTCATCCCCAATTATGAAATGTGCTTAATTCAGTATCTACTGTCATATATAAAATATCTAACTCTAAATAGAAACTTATAAGGCATACCTAATGGCACAAAAAATATTGTCTTACAAGATAAACCATCATCAAAACGAGGCTCACATATGCACAGACAATTGAACTAATAGGGAATTTAAGATAACTGTAATTAGTAAGTTCAAGGCTCTGATAGAAAAGATATAGAATATGCAAGATCAGACTGGTAATTTCAGTGTATGGAAGCTATAACAGCATCAATAACAAAATGCTAGAAATTAAAAGCAAAAGAGTAAACAATGCTTTCAACATAGCCTTAGTAAACCTGAAGATAGGTGAATAGAAATTACACCAAAGGAAATGCCAAGAGAAAAATAGTAGGAAAATACAAAACAAAAGAAAAAAAATCATTCAAGAGATGTAGGATAATACCATGCTTTCTAATGTATACATATTTGAAATACTAGAGGGAAAAGACAAAGAAAATGGAACATAAAAAATATCTGAAGAAATAATGGCTGCGACTTGTCTAAAATTAGTGACAGATATCAAACCACAAACATGGAAATCTAAGAGAACGCCCTACAGGAGAATACAAAAGTGAAACAACAGGAAATGAATGTAGTCATAACTGAACTGCTGTAACCAAGACAAAAAGAAAACCTTGAATACAGCAGAAGATGGGGGCTGTGGGAGCAAATGTAGCTAATGTGTTATTAAAATAAGAATTACAGCAGACCTCCCATTAGAAGCCATGCAAGCCAGAGTCAATGGAGCAGTGTTTTAATGTACTGATAGAAAACAGTTCTCAAATCAAAATTCTATGTCTAGAATAATACCCTTCAAATGTGAAGAAGAAATAAACACTTTCTTGGAAAATCAAAAGCTGAAGGAACTGGATGCCAGCAGGTCTACTCTGTAAGAATTGTTAAAAGAAGATCTTTAAGCAGAAAGAATTTGATATCAATCCAGGAACACACATCTGCACAAATGACATCAATGAAGAGAAATTATAATATTTTATCCTATTTAATTTCTATAAGATATAACTTGGCTGTTTAAAGCAATAATAATATGTTTACAACCTATGTAAGAATGAGTGAAATGATAATCATGGTACAAGGGATGGAAGGAGAACATGTGATATGCTGTTACAAGATTTTACACTATACATAAGCAGCACTACACTATACAAAAGTGGACTTGGATTATTAAAAATTGTAAACCCTAGGGAAACTCCTAAAATGTTGGGGGGGGGAGAGAAAAGGATAGGGAATAAACAGAGAAAAAAAGCCAATTGATTATAGTTGGGTGGGTCCATTTCTGGGTTTTCTGCTGATTTTTTAAAATATTTATTTCCTTTTCTGTAATGTTGAGATGAACCCAGGTCTTGGGCATCTTAAGCAAGTTCTCTATCACTGAGCTATTAGTCTCTTTCATTCATTCATTGATGTGTCCATTCTTAACTCTACCACTGAGCCCTTTTTTATTTTTATTTTGAGACAAGGTCTCATTAAGTTGCCCAGGCTGGTCTTGAACTTGCAGTCCTCTTGCCTCAACCTCTGTGACTGCTGGGATTACAGTGGTGCAACACTGTGTAGGCATTACTTCTTCTTTTCTGATCTCTATTCCATTTCTTACTGTGCTGGTTCAAAGTAGAGTCATAGTGGTAGAGTAGCATTTTTCTGGTCATAGATTCCTGCCCATGTCCCACACAGGTGGTGGGAATGGGGTTCCCCTGGGTGGAATGGGCTAGCGGGAGAAATAAAAGCTAGGAAAATTAGAATGGCCAAAAAAACCCACAGAGCACAGAAAGTAGTTTTAAAAGCAGGGGCAGGACAGGCAAGCTGACCAGACAGATTGAGCTTCTGACAAAATGGAGCCCGTGCCTACTTTATTTATATTTGAGAGATATCAAAGAGATTCTATAGAATATTCTTTTCCAAAAAAAAAAAAGTGTTCTGGGACAGGCTATAGGACAATGACTAAACAGACTCCATTTTACCCTGAGACTCCATATCATGTGAGAAATGCTTCTCCTGTGGGAAAGCACCACCTCTGTACCCATTAATAGTTACCTAGCATAACATACTTGGCAAAACAAAATAGCAATTCTTATACAATGTAAGATTGTTCTCTTTGCTTTCCATTTTTCTTGGGCAATGTACCTTGTCAGAGATTGTCTAGATGTTGGTAACCATTCTCTAACTTGTACTCAACTAGGGTCATTTTGACCCACTTCCCTTCTGATTGTTTGCTTGCTGCTATGCCAACCTGGAAAGTCCTGTGGGAAATACCAATGTACCCATTGCATTGTCTCATTAACTGCCCAATTCAGCTTCTGTACTTGCTTGCTTACATTGGCTAAACCCCCAAATGCCCCTTTTGTGGCTTTTTGGCTTAAATATGAGGCCAACTGAAGGTGGGTGTGCCACTCTGACTATCTCGTTCTTTGGAGAGTAGAGTGAGTGACCACTGCTGGCCAGCAATAAAGGCTTAATTTAAATGGCAATGTGTGGTCTGAGAATCATTTGAGTCTCTCCGTATAACAAAAGGTTAAAGGTGGGCTGTTCAGTTCCTAATGGGTTGCATCCATCTTCGGTGCTACTATGAGGAGTCTTTCTAGCAGAGTGGAGGGGAAGGTCAAGTGCATTGGGAGGCCTGTCATCATGGGAAAGCCACTGGAAGTTCCCAAGGCCAGGCCTATCCCTCCCTGGCTTCCATGCTGAGAGCAGGTCCTCATGTATTTCAGGAATGGCTTCCTGCAATGGATCATTGGTCTTTCAATGAATTCTGATCCTGATAAGAGAATCTAGAACTCCTTTCTTGCTTTATGGAGATAGACAATCTGCTATATCTGCATATAAACAACAATTTTCAGCTCCAGAGAGCTATGTGACCTGTTCAGATTCTCAGGTATTCCTCCAAGTAGGTTTCCAACATAGACTCCTAAATTTACTCTATAACATGGATCCTAAAACTCCTATTAGATAAAAATGTCTTTGAAAATAAGAACAGATTTATTTTCCCACACTATCCTCCATTGTTAATAAATTATTTTATGTTCAAACACAACTTTTTTCTGTAGCTAAATATTTAGAGAGAATGGTTACTAACATCTAGACAATTAGTCTGTTAAATGATTCATAAGCTCATCTTTTCCCCAAGTCTTCCCAGAAACAGCTATTCCTAAGTTATCCAAGTCTGTGAACTTGCTACTCTCACCCCTACTTTATCTCTTTGGTCTCCCCCACAGATTTCCCCTATTCAGTTGGGCAAAGTCAAAGTTCCCCTTGGAAGGAGATTGTGTAGTTCATTAGCTATTGGGAGATACCTCCTTCTTTTGTCTTGGGAATTCCCCAGTTAAGACCTTGTTGGGAGGCAGAATTTCCCTCCACTCTCTATCCAAATGACAGATGACAATTTTTTCAGCCCAGGCAGGCAGTTAAGATAGTGAGCAAGACTCTGGTTTGATAATAACACACACTCACACAAGAGTTTGAAGAGGGACTGGCTGATGTCACATAGAAACTCTGACCATGGATAATTCATTGTGGTGATGGCCCCAGTGACACTGGGACATAGTCAGCATGCAGGTGCAGCAGATGCAGCAGAGGAAATGTAATTCAAAGTTCAATGGCAATGGTGGTGGGCTCCTTGGATGGGCCTTGCCTGTTACCCAGATTCTGATGCCTGTTTGGCATACCTGCATCTCCTGCCTTCCTGACAGCTTCATATCAAGAACAGAGAAAAGACACTTCCTTTGGTTGGGTTTGGGAGGTTTGATGGGAATTCCTCCTACTGATGAGCAATTCTGCCCAAATCTCCTGGCTAAGTATAGACCGAGTCAAGTGGATGTCTGTCCTTTTTGCTCTCATTCCCATCACATTTGCTTCTAGCTGGCCTCCAGTTTGGAGACCAGAGGCTTTGCATAACTCTTCTACTTAGTCCGAACTATTGTTAATTTTTTTAGCCACAAGATCTCTTTCAGATGAAGTTTTGAGTTGATGTTTGCAATATTGCAATTAAGAATCTCAAAGTAGTTTGGTGAAAGGCACTGATTTTTTTATTTATTCATTTTTTTATTATTCTTGGCTGATGTCATTGCAATGACTATGTCATCCTGTGTTTTAAGAGGAAAAGTTGTTTTGTGAGCCTTTCCTGGATGAAAGCATCAGCCTGCCTTCCTCTAGCAATTTGAACCCTATCACTCAAAGTCAGTGGGGCAATATAAAACTTCTCGACAGTTCCCCTGCTTTTCCCCATCCAAATAAATAAGCAGAATATATGGCATTTCTACCCAAGCCAGCAGGACAAGACATCCCATTTCATGCTTCAGCAATCTGACTAAGGAAACAAATATAGATTTTTCTTCCAAATGCCTTTAGGTTATAAGGCAAGTTGATTAAGGCCTTCCTTTAAGCCCCACCAGAGAAATAAATGGATGATGGAGTGTGCCTACCCTTAAAGAGAAAGAGGTTATGTCTAATATTGACTCTCCTAATCAGTTTGACATAAAGCACATTTCTCACAGATGTGGCACTCCAGCCCATCTCGGGTGCAGGAGAGATGAAAGCCATATGGATTTTAGTTTCCTGTTAGCCGAGAATAAATTAAATCATGTTCTTTTCTCCTCTTTACCACTCCTTTGTGGATTCAATTTCCATGTGGACATGTCAGATATATTTTTTAGGGAAGAGTTAATAAATTGCTTTTTCCTTTTATCATACTGATATGATTCTTGCCTTTCCTTCCTTCCTTTTCCCCACCACCAATGAAATAAAAACCGAGGACAGAGAAAGAGAAGAGAGTCATGGGTTGTGACATTGATGTGACCTTTGAGAGGCCACTGAAGAATGGATCATAAATTCTGATGGTTCACAGAGCAGCGCTGCTCCTAAAAATTTCCCAAGCATAGTGATGCTTTTGACAAAGGGACTCAGACCCCCAGATCTTGAGCAGGATCTTATGTTAGTTGAGGTGAGGCCAGCCAATGTAGCATTCAGACCCACTGTCTCAGAGGCTTAGCAGGAAAAGAAGTTTACTCATGTAAAGCTCAGCCAGGACAGAGAGATGGGTGAAGTCTGCATCGTGTGGTCAATTAGGAACCGAGAATGGCAAGGGGCCTGCCATCTCCCACTTGTGGTTTCTGGAGCTGCCTGGGGTGTTCCCTTCCAGTCTGAGATGGAGGAAGAGGGACCAGAGAATCGCAGGAGAAGCTTTGTGGGGAGCCCTGGAAGCAGGATGTACACCTCTGTGGCATTTTTCTCATCAGCCACTCTCTTACGACCCGGAGAGCTGGGAAGTGTCTTGTTGCTGTGGGCCCTGGAAGAAAGGGCTTGTCAGTCTCTTGTTTCTTTGGAGAAACTGGGATTTTCGTCTGAGGTCATTTGGCAATTTGGGACCCAGATAATCATGATCACACTATAATATTTATATTATATGTTTTATCATTCATTAGGTTTATTGGCTTCATTTTGCAGTCACATTTTTAATTTTGTGATTTACATCTATTTTAAACCTGTTAAGATACAAACTACTGGTTCTTTCCCACTGACTGCAGCACGTGGGTACTCCTTAGGTAGATTAACCTTCCCCTCAGATGTATTCTGTCCTGAAGTTTCTTTCTTTCTCCAGGGTGAGTACTTGGGTACATTTTCTAAGCCTCTGCATACCTGAGAATGCTTTTCTACTGTCTTGACAACTTGACTGTGAGAGCTGTAAAAGCAGGGATGACAGCTAATTATCACATATGGTCAATCTGCAGCATGCATTTATTCCAAGAACTAGCAAGAATAAAGAAACAGCCAGATTCCCTCCTTTTAGTGTCCATTATCACAGTTTCTCCAATCAGAAGAATATCTGAGAGAGAAAAAGAATTTCACCAGGGAAGAGCTATTTACATAACACAGACCTGTTCTCTTTGCTTTGAATATTACAGAAATCCTGCAATTTATAGTAATCTCAAAACCATGATGCTGATTATTAAGAAATTGTTATTCTTAGGGCTGGGGATGAAGCTCAGTGGTAGAGTGGTTGCCTAGCAGGTGTAAGGGCCTGGGTTCAATACCCAGCCCTGCAAAAACAAAATATTATTCACTATCCTAAGAGTCTGGCAGATGCTAATATACCTTGCAGGAACTTCTGATTAAAAGACTCGTTCAGCAGTAAAAATATTCACCCAAAGAGAGACTTTCTCACATCTGAGGGAATAAATTATTTTAAGATGTTCCTGTTATCACATATTTTTTAAGAGGGAGGGAGGGAGGGAGAGAGAGAGAGAGAGAGAGAGAGAGAGAGAGAGAGAGAGAGAGAGAATTTTTAAATATTTACTTTTTAGTTTTCGGCGGACACAACATCTTTGTTGGTATGTGGTGCTGAGGATCAAACCCAGGCCGCATGCATGCCAGGCGAGCGCGCTACCGCTTGAGCCACCTCCCCAGCCCCCTGTTATCACATATTTTTTAAAAAATTATATGTGTATATAATATACATACACATAGTACATATATATGTATATAGATACTCAATATATAATATATATACTATCTAATGTATATACTATGCATTAAATGTATATATAATGCATATATAATGTACTACATATACATTACATAGTACATATATATATATATACTTATAAACACATGCTATAGTATGTATACATACATATTATACACACATATACACACATTTTATTTAAAAAAAAACTATGCTTTGGGGGTTGGATATACACACATAATACACACATATATATTTATTAAAGAAGCTTTATTTTGTTTTGGGGATTGAAAAGGTTAACTAGTGGTGTGAAAGTCTCAAATTTAGTGAAAAAGAGTGAAAGAAGTCAGGCTCACCTGATTTTTTAAATTTTTTTCACTTGAACAGATGTCTTACCTATTGCAGAAATTGAAGAGCATATAGATAAGGAAAAAAGTTTTTCACTTATTTTGAAGTTACTTTTCCATTGTATTTCGTGATCAGGCTTTCAGCATTATCTCTGAAATATGTACAGTTTGGCGCCTTTAGTCATACTTTAACAGAATAAGTTTAACTTTGTATTTGACAATGTGAGATCAGGCTTTTCAGCTGTGCTGTTTAAAACCTCTTGGTGTCTTATCTAGAACCATTAATAGAAATTCTGCAAAACTCAGATTGCTTTGAGTTATATAACTTGAAAGATAAATGAATCTTCTAAGTTTTCTGAAAATGTCTACTATGTAGCTAATTACTTTCTATGGCCCCACCTGACCTTGGTTAATGAGGTCAACAGAAGTCTTGGAGGAATGATGGATTTGAATTCAATTGAGGAGTCCGTGATGGCAACATCTGGAAGGTACAGACCCTTGGCTTAAACAGCTTGCTTCTATCTCTCTTCTGATTCTACTTTCATCAGTTTGTTCTAATCCTTTTCATTGAACTCCTGTTCCTTTATTGGTTCCTTTGATTTTAGGGTTTCTCAGAGGTGAGTCCAGGCTTACTTGTCGTGGCATCTTCTGGGACTCTTACCCACCTTCATGGCTTCAAACACTACCTGGGACAGAAGGGCCCCTCCAGTCACCACCCACTTCTAGCTCTCTCTTTTGACTTACTTAAGATTGTCTCTGAGATCAGCACTTTACTTACCTTTCTTTTCTTTTTAATTATATTTTTCATTAAAAAAATCATAGATAGTCATGGCATAATGTAATGCTTGCTCTATGTATACCTTGTGGAACATGGATGAATCTGGCAGAGGCCATTATGTTAAGTGAACTAAGTAAGACAGGCACAGAAAGACAAATACCACATTGTTTTAGTCAGCTTTGCATCACTGGGTTCAAAAGACCGGACGAGAGCAACGTAGAAAAGGAACAGTTCATTTAGACTCAGAGTTTGACAGGTTCCGTCCACAGTCAGCCAACTCTATAGCTCTGGGTCCAAGGTGAGGTAGAATAACGTGGTGGAAGGGTGGTGGAGGAAAGCATCTCAGGACATGTTAACCAGGAAACAGAGTTCTGCTCACCAGGGACAAAATATAGTCTGAAGGCACACCCCTGTGACCTACCTCCTCCAGCCACATGCTACCCATGTATAGTTACCAGCCGTTTATAGTTAATCCACATCAGTGAGTTAATTCCCTGATTAAGTTATTCTTCTCACAACCTAATCATTTCACCTCTAAATGGTCTTGTGTTGTCTCACAGATTAGCTTCTGTGGGACACCTCACATCTAAACCATAACACACATTATTTCACTTACATATGGAATCTTAAAAAGTACAACTCATAGAAATGGAGTAGAGGGTGAAAGATTAGAGACAGGCAAATGAGGGAAAGAAAAATACTGATCAAAGAGGGCAATGTTTCTGTTAGAAAAAATAAATTCTGTTGAATAGCATGTTGAGTACAGTTGATCATTATGTATATTTCAAAATGGCTAAAAGTGGATTTTAAATGCTCTCACCACAAAGAAATAAGTAGGCCTACCCTTATTATCAAAAATCAATGCTTCAAGCTAGTATTGATAAAGATGATAGACTCAGGGAGAAGATTAGCATTCTTTCATATTTTGGGAGGGTGGTGGTAAGTTGGTAAGTACATTTGAAGGACAATGTGGCATGCTTATCTAATTTAAATAGGCATTTTATTCAAACCAGAAACTCCACTGTGAATTGGAGTTTGGGAAATTATCCTAAGGAAATAATTTGACACGTGAACATACTGTATTTATAAGGGTCTTGCTATATTGCTGGAAATATCAAAACAAGGGAGACTCCTTTTTTTACAGGGTATGTGTATGATGGAATAGGTGTATGGTCATAGGATATGTGCACAATAATTATAAGGCCACCACTGGAATGTTTATGTGCATTTATTTATAGTGCCATTGACAGTTGTATCTGATAAATTGCTAGCAGAAAAAGGCAGGACAGAAAACATTATTGGTATTTTGACCAAATTTTATAAAAATATCTCGATTTCATCATAAAATTTTATGTTATACAGCAGAAGTTTAACAATAGTTATTTTAGCATGATGAAATAGAATACTGATAATTTTTTCATTGTTCTCCATTATTTACTGAGTATCTATACATGAGCGCGCATGCACATACAATAGGCTGTTTTCTAATTAACAAGTCACTTTTATTTAAAAAATAGAGTTATTGCTTTGAAAAATATCCACAGATACTTGTTTAAAAGAAGAAGGAGGAGGAGGAGGAGGAGGAGGAGGAGGAGGAGGAGGAGGAGGAGGAGGAGAAGGAGAAGAAGAAGAAGGAGGAGGAGGAGAAGGAGAAGGAGGAGAAGGAGAAGGAGAAGAAGAAGAAGGAGGAGGAGGAGAAGGAGGAGGAGGAGGAGGAGGAGGAGGAGGAGGAGGAGGAGGAGGAGGAGGAGGAGGAGGAGGAGGAGGAGCAGAAGAAGAAGAAGAGGAAGAAGAAGAAGAAGAAGAAGAAGAAGAAGAAGAAGAAGAAGAAGAAGAAGAAGAAGAATCTGTCCCTGAACTTTTTTTTTTTTTTTTTTTTTTTTTTGTACGAGGGGGTCAGTTAAACCTAGGGGCACTTTACCATTAAGCTACATCTTCAGACCTTTTTATTTTGAAACAGGAGAGCTAAGTTGCTTAGATCCTCACTAAGTTGCTGAGGCTGGCCGCAAACTCTTGATCCTCCTGCCTCAGCCTCCCAAGTCCCTGGAATTACAGGCATGTGCCCACATGACTGGCCCATGCATTAGCATATCTCTGTAAATATTGAAATATGTAAAAACTCTAAAACCAATTAGTGGACATGCATTTCTAAACATTCATCATTTCAGAATTCTGCAAGTATTCAAGATACCTTGTTCAAAGGAATCAGGTCAAATCCACACTCAGTCCTATCTTTTAATGGTCTTCTAAATTCTTCCTTCCTTTGAATCACTACCTCCCCAACCCACTGGTCTTCTTTATCATGTGTGGCCTAGTATGCTTCATACAGTGTTCCTCTCTGTCTCCTCCTTGTCCCATGGGTGAGGTTCATCCTGTTGCCCACAGTCTCCCAACAGAGGTCGCCATCCTTCCTTGCTCATCCCATCCTGGCCTCTCCATTCCAATGGTCACCATCCCAGCTGCTCCCCAAGCACCACAAGCTCCCTCTGCTGCGTATGCCTTCCATTTTTTACTTGGTCTTCAAGATCCAACTTCTTCAAGGAATTGCCTCCCTTAAGTTCTGCACTTTCGCCTTTGTGTTCCCATAGAAATCAGGAGCTAATTTAGTTTTTATTTTCTTCTTAGCATCTTGTTGTCTAGAGCTTTTCCAACTTTAATGCTGTATACATGAATCACCTAGAGATCTCGTAAAATGCACATCTGACTCAGGTCTGAAGTCGGCCGAATCAGGATTTATAATAAACTTCCAGTGGATTACCAATACCATGAACTGCCGCAGTCTGGCTGGGCACAAATCACAAGCCACTCAAGCAGGAACAAACTTTATTTCTGAACTCCACCAGCACACTCCACACACACTCCCCGGGAACTCTCCCGAACGCCACCCACGGGGCTCCTCCAGGAACACACACACCAACCGGAACTCCCACCACCGGAATTTCACCAACCAATGTGAACTCTTCAGGAATCCCCGCGAGAGCTCAACCGGAACTCAACAGGAACTCTGTGAGAACTCAAAAAGTCATCATCTTAATGGCTCACCTCTCAACCAATACTATTGGCAAAATGCCCGGGGCCATTCCGACTTGGCTGTGGCTCTCAGCAATGAACTCTGGGTCACACATAGAATGGCAGGGATATATATTTTAGGGAATTAATAATGTTTTTATTGAATAAATAAATGCAAAAGTTAAACATATTAACAAACAATGTTCTACTTTATTTTAATTAGTCTTTTAAGCAAGTGGTTAACATGTTCGTTTGATCTATATATCACCCTAGGAGTCATTACATTTTTATAGTTGTAACATCTTCCCACATTTAAATATTATTGAACTTTGTCTGTGCTGGGGATGTACTTCACTGACAGAGCACCGACCTGGCATGTGAAATGTCCTGGGTTCAAATCCCAGCACTGAAAAAAAAATCGTCTTCTTTAATTTCCTCCTTCCTTTAGGTTATTTCAACTGGGACCTATCAAACTGCACAAATTGGCAATTATATCTTGAAATATGTCTATATAAATTTATATCTCAAAATATAATTAAAATATTTTTTAATATACGGTATGCCCTGTTTTAGTCACAGCCAAGACTGCATATGATTGCAATACAATGGGGCAAAAATGGTTCTTCACAAGTTAGCTCCTATGGACAGGTAATCCATTGGGAATCTTCCTAGTTATGTTTTTGAACAATTGTGTTTGAAACGGTTCATCTGAACTTTAAGATGGGCTGCTTGTTTTTTTCAGTCACTTTCTGTTCAGATGAGTAGTCCCTTACTGGTGTGTCACATAAAGTAATTAGTTCACTACAGTTTGGCTTATTTATGCCCAAGCTTTGCTTTTCTCCATTCTTCTCTATGAATATGAAAAGGTGACATTCAGGATTTCATAGCAGGAAAAGGCCCAGGGACATTTTCCATACACAGAATACTTTACCTCTCTGTCAGTGTCTCTACCTTGGAAAATCAGAATGTATCCATGAATCAACAGCATCATAAAAAAATTCAGACCAATAGCCAAGCAATTAATGGCAACATCTGGTTATTTTGATGTTCTTAATGACCAAATCAGAAGGCTCTGATGCAACCCAATTAACATTGCAAATCTGATCCAACAGTAACAGCACTAAAAGGCAGACTCAAGAAAACGCAGAGCCACTGCCTGGAGGTCTCAGGTTTACCTTTATGAGGTTGCTTAGGCACCATCACAATCAGACTTTCCAAGTTTTCATTTGGGAACCACATAATCATAAAGACCCTTCTGGTTCCGAACCTTTGCTATCTGATGAATAAGGTTATTATCTCTACTACAAGGTTTCCATCTCCTATTTAGACGTCATACTCTGTTTTTGCTGCAATTTATGGGCACTTTTAATTTCAAACATGTGAAATCTCTCATTTTAAGGAGACACGCATTATATATTTGTTTTAGTGTACCTCAGGGAGTGAAGCCAATGTTCATTGAAGATTCAATTAGCAAGAGTGAGGATGGTGATTAAAGAGCTAGAATCATCTGGATGATGATTCATTTCAATTCTTTTCATCTCATTTCTTAGGAAATAAATGTAGCTTGAAATAAAGTTTTATTTTAAATTAGCATTCAATGCTACCCAGTCAAGAAATTCTGTTTTTCTTTCTTTTTTTTTAATGTTTCCTTTTGCATACAATGAGATTCAAAATCAGCTCCCCACTGTACACAAACTGCTCAGCTCATTTGAAAGACTTGTTAAGCTGGAGTGTAGAAAGATGAAAGTTGGTTATATTACTAGAAAATTACCTTTCACCTTCTCACTTGAAAGTAGAAACAACAAATCAGTGACATGCGAATTAGATGTTTAGAAACCTTTTGAATTAGTTGACAACATTAATAGGAGAAGTATAACAAAGTCTAGACTTCTGGCATCAAGTGGCAAAGATTTAGTTGGGTGTACCCCTTTTCCCAGAGCATGTTGGTGTTTGGGTTTGCAGAGTTCCTAGCTGATGAATGTAGCTGACTTCTGTGACTTCTGGCACCTAGAGGCAACTCCTGTTCTGAAGTTTTAGGCTGTGCAAGTCTTCACTACTCCATAACAGCAAAGCAGAGGTGGTGGGTAGAGAACAGAGTGTGCGCTGGTGATGGAACTTACCCAGATTTGGACAGGGGCCAGTGGCACTTTAAAGTGGCAGCCATGTACATTAGACCAAGGTCTAAGGCACATCGGTGTTGGGGAGTGCTGCAGTAATGATATGGTGAGACCACTCTGGATAGGAGAATGCAGAGGGGACCTGAGGTGGGGAGTCATTATTGGAGAGGATTTCTAAAGAGGAGCAAGGCTTTTTTTTTTTTTTTTTTTCTGTAAGTAAGGGCTCAGGGCCTCATCTGCAGGGAAGGCAGAAGGAACCATCTAGAGAACTGAGGCCCCTCATCATAACCACCACCAATTCAGGGCCCTGCTTTGGCTGGGAAAGCATCATGGCAGCTGAGCAGTACAGCAGACACACCAGCTTGCTAATGCTGAGTTCCAGTCACAGCAGGCTACGGAGAGAAGGCAGCACCTCATCAGGGGGTTCTTCTTCCTGTCCAGGAGGGTGGAAGCCACCTAAGAAATTAAAGTCTAGGATAATTAGTGAAGAACAAAAGACAAAGTAGGAAAGACAGTTGCAAAAAGGTGGAGCCCTTGATAGGTCCAGTCCACACAGGAGCTGGAGCTAGACAACTGGGAAATGGCTCCCGTGGTTTATTTAAGGGGATACATCAGAGGCAGGGATAAGGTTCCAGGGGTAAAGTCTTGCTTCTTAACGTCTTGCGGTCAGCAGGTGGGTTGACATCTTGGCAGGTCACCTCATCTCTGGTGCTGTGTGGGACCTTTGGTAGAGTTGAGGGGGAAGTTCACCTGCAGCAGGCGGCCTATCCCTGTGGGGGTGCCACGAGAAGTTCCCAATGCCAGCCCTGTCCCCTCACTGGCTGTGACGGTGATAGTCCACAGACAGCCCACAGATGGCTCTCGACAACAGGCTGAGTTATGAATTCCTTCTTCAATTCAAGAACAGAGCCTGAACCAGAGCTGGATACAACCAAAAGGTAGGAGGGGTCTTTGAATTTGCCTTTTAAGACCTGGGGAAACAGAAGCAGAAAAAATATGCTGAAAGAAGAGTGACGATCTCCATTGCCTGCTTCAATTAGATCTAAGCAATCATTTGCTACTTCATTTCCTTTGTGACCATGAAGTATTGGAATTATATCATTTATTCTTTTTTAAAGAAATTTAAAGGTATAAATATCTGTGAACATGTCTAGCAAAACTATGTGCCTATAAAGTATATCTTCCTTTGTTTACCAATGTCTATTTAGTTGTATGGAACACGTTTCTGCTACCCTCTTAAGTAGAAAAGTGTTTTAGAATTTAAGCCCACAGTTCTTGTCCTAATCATCCAATGTGGTCTCTTCCCATAAGAGAAATGGCCTTTTGCATTACCTGTGGATTAACTAGCCAAGAATGAGGTTGCTGCTTAGGGAGGAGGGGGGTTAGACAGAGAATAATAAATGCACAGCTTTTGATGGCTAGACTTCTGGTCACCTCCCCTGGTGATCACCAATTGATTATAGCACTCTTTCCTGTGGAACTAGGATGAGGCCTCAGAATCTTTCCCAATAACGTGCTTTGGGAGCCAATCAATTAAGTTTGACACTGGAAGTGAAATGCATCTGCCTTCCTTTGATTAGTTTTTATCGCCAAGTGTGCAAAGGACAGGGCCACTGAGAGGAGGCAGAACATCCATGTCCAGGTTGGAAGCAGGCCAATGGCCAGCCAGGGAGTTATACTGGAATATATTAGAGTATTAATTTGTATTGATTCCTCCTTCTCTCCTCACCTCTTCAGAGTGGGTAGTCAAACCACTTATAATTCCCTGCCTGTGGGATTTTTGCTGAGCAAAAACACAAGGTGCAATGGCACCTGTGTCCCTTAAAAAGATGAAACTAATTGCAGAGATTCTTTGCTGTGTGCTCCAAAAACAGAAGGGAGGAGGGAGACACTTAGGATAATGTGAGTGATAGTTCTGCAGGAATGTGGGGATGGGCAGAGAATATAGAACACCTGTAGCAGACAAGGTCTCAGCAAAAAGGAAATGATGCCCTCAATTTAGGATGGTGGAATCCCTGAGGAAAAGAGAAACATCCTGAGTCTAATTACAGCAGAGCTGTTAGCACCAACTGGCCAGAAGAGATGAAGGAGGCAGTGGTTTGCAGAGCAAGGAGAGACTGGTATAGAGGCTGACCAAGAAAGCCATGGCCCTTAGAGGGAGGAAGCCAGACTTTAGAAGCCCAATGTGTGCGTGTGTGTTGCAGGGAAAATCAGGAAAATGAGTCCCCCTCACCCTTCTTCACTCTTCTCTCTCCTCTCTCCTGCTGCATGGGGTTCCCTGTGGCTCAAACAAAACCAAAGGGCAAAGGAACCTGTTGTCATTCATGTAGGTCTTTGGCCATAGGTTTAAAGCTTGTAGCATATTCTGCAGGATGGTGCCTCAGTCTTGAAAGGAGTTGTCTCCCACATAACCAAGTCTTAATCAGAACATTCTACTGTCTATCAAGTAAGCTGTTTCTGGATATTAATCATATGATAAGACAGTATATTATGAGCTTATCACTGCATTTCTTGGGCTATAAAATATAGTCCCTGAAAGGAGGCAGTGCTGCATTGTAATCCAGAACAATAGATAAGGTATTTTGTTAACCCATAGATGACAGTACTGATAGAGGGTTTTGAGGAGTATCTGCTGAATGGATCAGAGAAGCATGAAAAAATATAGTATATATACCAGCCAAAATACAACACAGTTGGTATCTTTCTTAATTGTGGTGAAGCAAGTTTCAGTACCCTATCTTTTAACTCTAAGAGGAAAATTTTAACATTCCAGAGACTTTATCATCCTGACAGGCCCCTAAATTTTCTTCAAGTTTATCTCCCATCTTCAGGCATTCATATACTTAATTAAAACATCTGTAGTACTTGATACCTTTTGCCCACCAGTTCTACTTAGCATTATATATATAAAATCATTATCATGTTCTGTGAGCTATTGGAAAGAGCAAGTTTCCTCTGGATCCTATGGGGAAAGAGAATGAGGGAGTTTACACAGGGGTGAGACAATGCAGTCAAGTGTTATTAAAATAACACTTCAATAAACCGCTGTTCTTGCTACATGGATATAAACTCCTTTTGTTTGGAGTGGGAGAATACAGCATTGACCTGATCATTCATTGTGCATCAGGTATCAGAAGCTGGGTGGATTTTCCCAGCAAAACCCCTGTGTCTGACACTTACTGTGATTGGCCGTAGTGCCTGATTAGGCTTGTAATGATCTGCGGTCATTTTCTACAATCCATCTGGCGTTTGCATCAGTAATCTAGACAAAACGATTTATGACAAGAATCACCCTCTGCATTCTCAAGTTTTTGATGGCTGTGCTAAATATGACTCTCCCCAGAGATGAATTTCAGCTTTTGGCTTTGGTTGAGTCAGCTCTTTCACTGCTGTGACCAAAAGGCCTGACAAGAACAATTTCAAGGAGGAAAAGTTGATTTTAGGCTCGCAGTTTCTGAGGTCTCAGTCCATAGATGGCCAACCCCATTCCTCACAGCACGAGGTGAGGCAGAGCATCATGGCAGAAGGGTGTGGCAGGGGAAAGCAGCTGGGGACATGGTTCCAGGAAGCATAGAGACTCCATTCACCAGATACAAAATATATACCTCCAGCTATATCCTATCTGCCTGCAGTTACTACCCAGTTAATCCCTATCAGGGGATTAATTCACTGATGGGGTCAAGACTTTCATCACCTGAGCATTTCACCTCTAAACCTCCTTGCATCGTATCACACATGAGCTTTTGGGGAACATTCCATATGTAAACCATAACAGGTTTACTAGCTTCACAGCAGAGGAAGATTCAGTAATATACATTTGGTCCTTCCAACCAGAATATCCCTCATTCCACATGTCAGAAAACCATTGTGGACATTCTATCAGTTACTAAGTATATCTATTACCACTATTTGTTCTGACCCTTCAGTTCCATTAGGATGAGGCTAAATCTTCACTTACCATCTGACGTCCACTCTGACTGGTGAATTACCATGTCTTTCATGTCTCTGAGGATAAGCACAAGTTCAGGACCCGTTTCTAACAGATCTTTATGTTTCCCTTTCTTGGTGCCTGGTAATTGGTCATGGGTTCCTCTGGGAAGGAGCTGATAAGAGGCCCTAAGTCCCTACTAAAGTGACTCATGCTAGGTTTCTTCCTACTCCCTCAAAATTTTCACCTATATGCATCTATTGACATCTCTTTTACTTCTTGAGATTTCATAATCAATACACTGTTACCACATATCCATGAGAATCAAAACACTCTGGCAAGACTATCAGGTGTAAGGAATATGCAGTTACAACTGTACATATATCCTTCTGGAGAATTGAGAAAGAGTATAGACTCTTTGATTCATTTTGTTGAAGCTAGAATAAATGTGACACTAAAACAAAAAAAAGATCTGTATGAGAAAGGAAAATTAGACCAATATTGTCATGAGTATATTTACAAAACTCCTAAATAAAATATTAGTAAGCCAAATCCACTTGTGTATAAATGGGTTAATATTTTACAACTTAGAAAGTGTGACATGGGCTGGGGCTGGGGTTCAGCGGTAGAGAAAGCCCTGGGTTCCATCCTCAGCACCACATAAATATAAATAAAAAAATAAAGGTATTGTGTCCAACTACAACTAAAAAATAAAATATTAAAAAAAGAATGTATGATATAACGGGCAGGGGTTGTAGCTCAGTGGTAGAGTGCTCACCTAGCACATGTGAGGCACTGGGTTTGATCTTCAACACCACATAAAGATAAATAAACAAAGGCATTGTGTCCATCTACAACTAAACAATATTTTAAAAGAAGAATGTGTGACATAAACAAGGTATTTGATTTTTGCCCCTGGTTTCTGGCAAAGAGCTCCTAAAACCCTCGTAAATTCCTAAGAGTTCTAAGGGCTTTAGGCATATCTTCTGTTCTAATAATTGGTCTTTGACTCCCTTTCCTGACAGAGTTCCTAATCGCTTGGAAATTCCTTGGTGATAGAAGCATCTTTTGTTGTAATGAGGCTATTCTTGGCAGGATCCTGGTTGGACACTGATCACCAGAAAGACCAAGCCTGATTGAAAGATTGAGACGTTCAGGGCTGCTCCCTATCAGGAAGGGGAGAGGGGCTGAGTTAATGGAGCATGCCTGCATTAGGAGGCCCCTATTAAAATCCCTGCGCTACCAGGCTTGGAAAGCTTCCAAGTTGGTGAACACATCCCCATGCCAGGAGGAGGTCACCTGAACTCCACAGGGACACAAGTTCTGCTCTCAGGACCCGTCAAGACATTGCCCTAGGCATTTCTTTATCTGGCTGTTTTATTTATAACCCTTAAAATATCCTTTGTAATAAATTGGCAATTATTGGTAAACTGTTATCCTGGGTTCTGTAAGCTGCTGTCGCGAATTATCAAACCAGAGAAAGGGATCATGGGAACTTCTGATTTGTAGTCACGTTAGACAGAAGTTGTGGGTAACCTGGGAACTTACTACTTGTGATTGGTATCTGAAGTTGGGGGAGAGTCTTGTGGGACAATCTTGTGGGACTATGTCCTAAACATCTGAGTTCTGTGAAACGCTGATGAGTGTCAGAATTGAACTGAATTATCAGACACCCAACTGGTATTGCAAAATTGTTGGTCAGTCAGAGAAAATAAACAATTATTTTGATAGATATATACAAAAAGTTCTTTATAAAATTCAAAATCCACCTATAATTAGAAATGTGAATATAAAATTAAAATGTATTTTGAACTAAATGGCTCACCAGATTGAATTAGTGAGGAACATGTGATCTTTTCAATGATTTGTGCTGAGTTAATTGAAAATCTATATTTAAAAGTGTACTTTGATCCCTACCCTTCACCATATAGAAAACATTCTCTTGAGATAGAGCATGTATTGTGACCTAAAGCAATCAGACTTTAGAAGCAAACAAAAAAATTTTTTTTCATGATATTTGATAAGCTAACGTTTTTAAAATTTTACTTTATTTTCCAAGCCAAAGTCTTATTAAAGATACTTTTCATAAACAATAATGGCATTCTAGGCAGGACATGGGCAGATAATTGCTAGCAGTGTATAGAAACTCTCAAACTCCCTTCTTGGATGGGCTACCAAAATCAGAAAGCCACTATAAAACCCAATGAAATCTTCATCTTATGCTCTGCATGTGGGGAGTTTAGAGCAACCATTGACATTTCACATCTAGCATGTTGTTTATTAACTTTTCATGAGCGTATCCTGATTTTCAGGATATTAAATGAGAATGGTAGGATTACCAGCCTGAAGATCCACAATCTAGAAAAGGAACTACTGTTCCTTTGAGGAACACTATCTCACGGGAAAGTCCAGATTGCCTGAAACACCAGTAAAACCAATTTGTCAGGAGTCGGGTCCCAACAGGTCTCCGGGATTAGGTAAATCAAGTCTATGCCAATGACAGAGAGGGAGAGATGAGTTTGAGTTTTTCCATACCACAAAGTATTTGTGCCAAGGTGGCTGTGTGTGCCAACCTGAGGGAATCCCTCCTCCTGGGAGCCCAGAGGAAGTCCCTCAAAACCAGAAGGAAAAGGCGTTTCCCCACAGCAGTCTAGCTTTGGAGACATTCTGCTGGTGATATACTCTACTTTCCCCAAAACAACAGTGAAGTCTTCTGTGTGCTAACAACATTGTCTTTTTATTTTAAGTAAAACAAAATTCTGTGTTTTATAAAGCTTGATAAAAATACTATTTCAGTTTGTACAGTCACCAGAAGCACACAGCTATCAAACACACTCACAGCGCCCTTGGCATCTCCAGCACCTTCCACTTCTGTGCCTGGTCGGTCCTGGCCTCTCCACTTTGGGCAAGGCTATTCCATCCTTACCAGCTCAGCTTTCCCCTTTGGGTCCCTTCTCCTCCTTCTTTGCAGGGGTCCTTTTCAGGCGTGGGCTCTGGTTTGGAGGAGCAGGTTTAACAGACAGCCTGGCGGATCTCCTCTGTGACTCCTCCTTCACCGTGGCTCTATCTCCTTCAGCATCCCCTTCAGCTTTCCCTTGGACTTGGTGCCACAGCAGCAGGAGGCAGGGCCATGTGGTTGGTTGCTCCAGGGGTTGTTCTGGCCTCTTCTTCTTCACTCTGCTCCTAGATAGAGGTTTTTAAACAGGATATAAAATTCACTAATAATTTTTAAAAATAATAAATTAGACTTAATTTAAGTGTATTAAAACCTTTTTAATGAAGGCAATTCTATACACTATAAAATGGCAATTTTCATGAAAAGAGATTTATAACATAAACCTGAGAAAGGGCCCATGTCCAAAAAATTTTTGTCCAAAATGAAAAAAAAAATCTGCAACTTAACTGTAAAATGATAGACTTCAATAATGAGCAAAAGACTTGAACAGATTTCATAAAATAGGATATTTAAATGGCCCCCCAATTACATAGAAGACTACAGAAAGTAAAAATTGAAACCACAATGTGTCACTGACACATATTTACCAGAGAAGCTGACATCCAAGAACAGATATTATCTAGGTTTGATGAGGTTGTAGAAAAACCAACACACTCACACTATCAACGGGGGTGCTCAACTGGAACAGCTGCTTCACAAAACTGTTTTTCAGAACCTGTCAATGATGCACGCATTTCTACCCCACCACTCAGTGATCCTACTCAGCAAAAATGAGTACTTACATTTACCCAAAGACATCTTCCAGAATGATCAGAACAGCTTTACACCTAATTGTCCCAAGCTGGAAATGACCCAACCATCCCTCAAAGCTGTACTGGAAAAGTGACTTGTATTCATATCATACAAGCATACACAGCAATGCAAAAAGACCACTGGTCAAATACCATGGACAGATCTCTCAGGCATAATGTTCAGTAAAATAAGAGACAAAAGATGGCATAGTGTTTGATGCTGCCTATGAATTTTAAATACAACCCAACATCAGTGATAGAATTCAGAAGAGTCATTACCTATGAGGGCAGGACACTGAGAGTACAGGAGCAGGAGGAAAACTATAACTATACTAGGGATGATCTGTGTTCGTATTTGTATGGTGGTTAAAATCTATCAGGCTCAGCACTTAAGATTCGTAAATTTTGCTGTTAAAATTTCCTGAAGTTTTAACTCAAGTTTTAAAATCAATTTCAAATGCAGAGGGAGGGGATGTGCAGGAGGCCTGGTAATTGGGGCCATAGACACTGATTAGATCCAGAGACATTCACACAGGATCAGTTAGCTTTTAATTTCCCTTGCCTAATGGATGGGCTCCTACCTCATGCAGACAACAGAAAGGTGCAATGCTGACTTCCCCTCTCTTGCTCCTCTTTGTTAGTTTCACAGCTTCTAAGTATTAAAACAGATTTGAACCTAGGCAGTTTGGCTCCAGTAACTGTGTAGTAAGTCACTGTGCAAAGACTATTACTCATGTATCATTTACAATTTTCTGAATATAAGATTCTTTTGTTGATCCTAGTAGATAGGGTTACATGATGTGCTCCACTTCCTCAAGTTTTCTTTATGAAACAAGAAGTTAATGGAGTTATTTCAAGTATTAGTAAATAAGAGGTGGCTTGAACTGTGAGACCTGTTCTGATATTAGCAATTATGCAGTCCAGTTTAGGCAGACCAAGAGACTCCTCCTTCCTCTTTTTGGAGAAGCAAATATTCTTGTGCCACAATCTAAAATGACATCCACTCTCTGTGAAAGAAAAGCTAGTTCTTTGGCCATAAGCTATTCAAATTACGCTGCTTCTGAAATATTGTTTTTCCCCCATCCTCCAATATTCCCAAGAGTCTTTCCTTAAACTGAAAAAAAAAATATATAAACTGAAACTCAATATACAATGGGCCTAGCCATCCAGGTTACTAAGTACCAAATATATTCCCATTGGGGTTTGCTCGGGACAGCTCTCCTCCCTTCCTACCACACGCTCCTTTTTCAGGGATATTCTGGATCAATGGTACCATCTGGTGCCTGGAGTGAGAAACTGTTCTCATCACTGTCTTTTCTCTACCACCTTCTTTCTTATCCTCCAGGAAGATGAAGCCCAGATGAGTATCTTCTCATCCCCCTTAGTCTCTGGTCATCTGCAACTTGCCAATTCAGCAAATTCAACTTCTAGTAATCCTTTCTGTACATTTGCCCATTATATCCGGATCATAGGTATGTGTTATATAGTGGAATGTGGGTTTAATGACATACCCCATCCCTGTCTTTATCTTGCTCTCTTTTTTTTAGACTTTGCATAGTGACTTTTTAAAATGGTTCTGTCTTCACCTTGAAGTCACAGGACTAAGGAACAGAGAGGTTAATAGGCCTCACACAGAAGCATCACTAGGGAGCCATGATTGTTCCAAACTGTCTTAGATGTCAATTGGGAAAGTTAAGAACAAACATAAACCAAGACTTTTAAATCATCTGCACATTCCTAGAGAATTTGCTAATACTTTTAAATAACAAGCACTTTTGGTTAGAATTATATTGGATAGTGTTTCCTAACAAGTGGGCTTATTTGATCTGTCTACATCTTTCTGTATGGAACCTTCTCTGTTGACCAAAGAAGCAGACAATCTTTGTCTATTAACTCATACCAGGTCTTTGAATTTTCCCCACAAGCATATCTATGCTCCAGTGACTTTTCTCTGTAGGCCAGAATAACATACCAGCCTCTATAGGCTTACAAATCATGCATGAGATGTATGCTTGAGCAAGATGATGTATAGATATTTAAGTACTACATAAATGACACACAAGACACAGAGTTGATTGAAGTTAAGTCTACTGTGATTGTGCTAAATTTATCAAATTTATAAGGTTAACTGGACAGTTTGTCTACGACTCTCTTTTTATTCTTTACTTGGTCATGACTTGGCAAGTTTATGGAAAATGGATTTCTGGGTTGCTTGGTTTTGGGCATGCATATATTAATTTATTCAGTAACCATTTGAAGTATACTTACTCTGGCTAGGTACCAAGGATATAAAGTGAGGAGCATACAGTTTTCCATGGGCTCAATGGAAGAGACAGATTTGTGAATAGGTAATTAAAGAAATATGGTTACTTAAATGTAGTTATAAATGAATAAAGTTTTATGGTATATAGACAAGGAAAAGAGTTTAGCTCTACCCAGTAAATTTAGGGGAGACTCTGGAGCCTGAGCCTTGGTATATGAAAGATCAGTTGGAGCTATCTATGTGAACAGAGAAGGTAGAGAGGGTTAAGGTGAGGAGGGACCCCAGATAAAGGCAGCTAAATCTTTGATCACCTGAGATCTTTTTACAGTGCAAATATATATGCACTACAATATGTTGGCTATTATTCATGAGAATGGAAATATAGGAAGGACCACCTAAAACAAATGAATGATTTTTCTTCTATTAAGTTCAAGTTACTAAAGAGAATCAGGATCGTGCTTTGGAGAAAACTTACCAATCAAAATGAAGATGAGAACAGGTGGGAACAGTAGGGTCAGTGAAAAACTGTTTATATTGAAAAGTCTCCAGGTCACAGCAAACCCAAAACTTTTTTACTTCAGTATGAGTTGCTTTGTTCTGTTTTCCTCCTTCAGAATGTTACCTCTGGCTCATTTTTCTAGACTGTTGCTGTGTGCTCCTTTTGCTTACACCCAGGTAAAGTGATGCACCAAGCAGGTATAATTCCATGCATGCTAATGTCCCTCCAGGATTGGGAATTGGTTTCATCCACCTGTGAAGGGTCACATAGGTTCTGGCACACCTTTAATGTCACATTATATCAGCAACTTTTTCTGAATACTTTGTAGACCTCAGGTTTCTTCCCAGATGCTGGACTACTAAATTTTTCACTTTCCTCCATGGGCTTAACACCAAAAATGACATCCCAAATAACAACCCCGGTGGCCATTTGGAGAATCATAGTCTGCTTTAGTCCTATCAACCCCAGCCCCAAAAGCTTTCTCCCACATAACTATTTGACAACGCTTGATATTGGGTAAGCAATGCTTCATCGATAACCTCATACTAATAAATGCTTGAAGCATTCACATTTACCTTGGGAGCACTAAGTCTGCACAGCGTAGAAGCCACTCACCATACTCCTCTCTACACCTGGGATTTCTTCTTAGCTCCTGTTTCAATTTGACACCCTCACACTCTTCAAAACACTCTTTATTTTTTCCAGTTCCACCTGGTCTCTTGCTATAACTTTGCTGCTCTGTCATGGTCTATTTCTTTGCTGGTCCCTCTCTTTTAGGTAACCACTCTTTTAAACAACACCTCCAATTTAACCTGATCCTTGGAAATTTCTCTGGGTGTAGGCCACTGTGAGGGACATCTCCATTAGGTCTGTCCTAGTTCTGGCTGCAAGGGTCTGCTCTATGTGCTGATGGTGGTGGTGATGACGATGATGATAAACATTCTGTGTGAGGGCGTTATATACATCATCACATTCAATATTCTTACTTTAAAAAGAATCCTCACTTTTTGCACAAAGAACCTACAGGACACAGATAAACATACTCTGCCCAAGGTCAAATAGTGAGCAGATGGTCACTTAGATTGATCTGACTCTTAAGGTCCTGCTATTAGTTATTAAGTACTCTGCATCATGGTGTAAAAATCTGTTAGGGTTTTGGTTATTGGCTTCAGCCCTGTACCCTGTTGGTTCTTGTCAACTGCCCCTTCATTGGACGTGTCTTCATCTCAGGCCCATGTCCAACAGCACATGCCAACCCCTCTGGGGACTAATTTTGCAAAGCTATTTTCAAAGCAGTGAAGGGCTGAGCAGCTTAGTTCAAGGTGCTTTAAATAGAGAAAGAGGAAAAAAAGAAAAGAAAAAGAAAACAATGAAGTTCTTGGGGAATATTCTGAGACCCCCATTATAAGTTTTTCACATTTTTAAGGGAAAAATTCAAGACTTAGAGCCAAGTGTACATTTGTCTCCTTTTCTAGTTGGAGCACACAGATTTGCTTATTTAAAAAAAAATATAGAGGAAGAATAAACTAAAAACAAACAAAATTGATACTCTTGGTGGAATAGGGAAACCATGGCAAGGAGTCTGCTTTGGTTTATGGCTTTGACTTTGGAACCATGAAAATTTTCTACACTATTTTAAATTTAAAATGTTCAGTATCTCCAGAATTACAAAACAAATCAACATAGTTGAACACGATGTTGATGGCAAAATGCAGAGAAAAATTTGTACCAGTGACCTTTGCACAAAGTAATATGAGTAACTTGACCAATCATCGTGGTAAAATAATCCTCAAATATAAGGAGTGACTAAGAAAATTCAAACTACTTTTTGTAATAATAATATCAGTATTTTGAAAGTGTGAGATTTGTATTAAAGAATAAAAACAATAAGATCACTAATGTAGTTAGGGAAAAGGGTCCTGAGAATAAGACAAAATCAAGGAAGTTAAGTAAAATGCTACAATATTTTATTTGAGTTGTAAATATCCATACAAATATAGAATACTTTTTATATATACAACATGCATTTTATATATACACACATGCATTTCATATCTCTGTCTGAAAAAAGATCTAGAACTGAAAAAACTCAGTAATAATTGTAACATAGCACTCAGATTATGTCTCTAAATATCATTTCTCATCAACAGGAATCAGACTTCTTAAAAAAAAAGAAAGAAAAGGAAAAAGCTAATTTCATGTCTGGGCAGGAATACCTTGTACTTCAAGGGAGACTGCTGGGATTTTGGTATAAAGCTATAAGAGCTGAGTTGAATGAGATCCCAATACCAAATATGGCACAATTTAAACAACAAAAAGGATCCTGACCTTATAAAGTAGATTAAATATATAACAATCCAAGAATTTAAAAAAGTATGCTGCCTGAATTTGTCACCTATCTGGATTACTATGACACCAAGACATTTATATAGAACTCGGCAAGTAAAAGTAAACAATCAAGTACATTTCCTGCTTTCTTTTACAAATTATACTTCAGGTAATCAAATAGTTGATGAGAGACTGTTCTTTAGAAGGGGTTTCCAGCTGATAAATGCAGAAGGAAGAATGGAATACAATTTCACTATTTTACAATCTGTAATAAAGCAGCATTTTGGAGTTAACACTCATCATTGGCCACCAAAGCCATTAAATGAAAGAGTGACAGTGAATTTTATAATTCTATAATGGATTAGTGTGAATAAGACATAATGGGTGTTTTGAGATAAGGCAATATGAAGCACAGATCCCATGAGATACTTTTGGGGAAAAAAAGAAAAGCAAAAAGAAAGCTGAATCGAATCAATCTTTAAATCCAATTATCAATTTTCAAGAATGGTGGTGATAAGTGTTACTCCAAATCACAAAGATGCAATTGACCAAAACTGTCACATGGGTAACTTTTCAACACCAGTGATCTGATTTATTCAACAAATACTTAGCTATCAGGAGGGAGGAGCCCTTAAAACTAAGTAACCATGTTAGTTGGCTTCTCATGGTGGGAACACTTGGTGGAGTGAACCCATTCATCTCATGGCTGGGAAGTGAAAAACAGAAGAAGAGATGGGGTCCCACAATCCCCTTCAAGGGTGCACCCCTAGGGATCTGAAGACCTTAAACTAGGCCCCACCTACTGATGTTTCCACTAACTCTCAATTGCACCATGCCAGGGACCAAGCCTATAACACAGAGCCCATGGGGAGACACATCAAATCCAATGTAGAGGGGGGATCCAAGATGGCGGGTGACACAGAGGCAGTATTCTGTGTCATTCCATGACCTAGGATTCTAGTAGTGAGAATACTGCTTCTCTGTGAGCGATATTCCTATCCCTGTGCAGGAATGCCTGTCCAGGCCTCCAGGCCTCAGTGTCAGAGTAGGTCTCCCAACTACTCGCTCATGCACGACTACCCAGTACCAGAGCGAGATCATCGTGGCAGCAGCCCTCAAGAAGAAATTTAGGCCACCCACCCAAACAGATACCATGGATGCCATTTCTGTGCAGGACACCAGCAGCTTCCCCCACACAAGAACTCCAGCTGCACCCTCATGTGAACCTCTATCTACCAACAGGGGGCTCCTTTAGTTACTGCCATCTTGGGACTCTGCAGCACCAGAGATAGTCCCCTACACGCAGTAACCTGCGGGCATCCTAGAACATCATACAGGCTTTAAAGTCAGCCGACAGCCACACACACTGCATGCCACAGATCTCGTCTCTGAACTCATTATCCAAAGCCAGCGCCTTGCTTCCCCAACCTGATTCGATACCCCTTCATTGAAAGTAGGCACCTTCATCTGGGTCCACCTTCATTACCATCTTCAGTGGGGGCAACTCCCAAGTTGGAACTCCGGCTGGCCCGGTACCTAGTTTCTAACTCCACCCTGGCACAGTGGCAACAGGGTTACCTCCACTATCCTGAGGGTGTTGATACCAGCTAACAAGAGAGGACCCACCTATTGGATGAGAAAGGAAGCAGGAACGATACTGATCTCCAACCAAAACCATCTCTGTTTCTTCCTTCAAGATTTCCCCCCTCCCTCTCTCTTCTCCTGCCCTCACATCTCTAACATATGTGAAACCAAGAACTTTGCATGAATTAGGATTTTGAGGACTGGGACATCTGAATAGTATATTACAGTTGTGTTGTATATTCTTTTTCTTTTTTCCACCAATTTCTACTATTTTAACATTTTTAATTTTTCTTAATATATATGTGTGTTTGTTTTATGTACTCTACCACCTTCCCACTTGTCTACCCCAAATTACTTTTTCTTTCTTCTCCTGCTACTAATCTTCCTCTTTAGATTTCTCTTACACTCTTTCTAAGATATAATAACTCTATAGTCTCACCTCCTATCTACTCAGCATATCATCCTACTCCTCACAACCCTGGTTCTTTGTCTACCATCAGAAACTGTAAACCCTTTTACAAACCTACTGAGTATATTGTAGTTAATAATCAAATTCACCATTTCTGTACATTGTGACCAAACTGTAAATGTCATAATAGCAAACAGTTGGTTTTTAGGGTGTATATTATTTATATTGGGATCTGTTAACATTGTCCTTTACCTCAAAGGAAAGGTATTGGATCCCTTCAGGGGCACTATAAGCCTATTGGATAAAAAAAAGGTAATGCCTCGGATCCATAGTGCTCAAAGGGAAGACACACAAGCAACATGAAAAGACAAAACAAAACAAGATACCATATTATTAGAATCCATGGCCAGCACAGCAGAAGAAAGGACAGAGAAGGAGTTCAGGATGCACATAATTAAAATATTCTGTGAATTAAAGGATGATATAAGAGAGCAAATACAGGCGGCAAAAGATCATTTTGACAAAGAATTACATAAACAAATAGAGGAAGCAAAAGATTACTTCAATCGGGAGATAGGGGTTCTACAAAAACAAACAAACAAACAAACAACAAATAGAAATCCTTGAAATGAAAGAAACAATAAACCAAATTAAAAGTTAAATTGAAAGCATCACCAACAGATTAGACCACTTGGAAGACAGGACCTCAGACAATGAAGACAAAATATATAATGTTAAAAAGAACGTAGATCACACAGTGAAAATGGTAAGAAACCATGAGCAGAACATTCAAGAAATATGGATTAGCATGAAAAGACCAAATTTAAGCGTTATTGGGATAGAGGAAGGAATAGAGTTCCAAACCAAAGGAATGAACAATCTATTCAATGAAATAATATCAGAAAAATTTCCAAACATGAAGAATGAATTGGAAAACCAAATTTAGAAGGCTTACAGAACTCCAAATGTACAAAAATCACAACAGATCCACACCAAGGCACATTATAATGAAAATGCCTAACATACTGAATAAGGAGAGAATATTAAAAGCCACAGAGAAAGGAATCAGATTATATATAGGTGGAAACCATTTAGATTATGTGCAGATTTTTCAACCCAGACCCTGAAAGCTAGAAGATCCTGGAACAACATATATCAAACACTGAAAGTAAATGGATGCTAACCGAGAATCTTGTATCCAGCAAAATTAAGCTTTACATTTGATGATGAAATAAAACCTTCCATGATAAACAAAAGTTAGAAGAATTTACAACTCGAAAGCCTGCACTATAGAACCATATATAACAGCAAAATATTCCTTGAAGAGGAATTGAAAAACAACAATGAAAATCAGCAACGAGAGGTATTATACTAAAGGAAAAACTAATCAAAGGAGAAACCAAGTCAAGTTAAATACAAAAAATAAACAAAAATGGCTGGGAAAACTAATCATGTCTCAATAATAAACCTGAATGTTAATGGCCTAAACTCACCAATCAAAAGACATAGACTGGCAGATTTAATTTTAAAAAATGACCCAAAAATATGCTGACTCCAAGAGACTCATCTCATAAGAAAAGATATCCACAGATTGAAGGTGAAAGGATGAGAAAAATCATACCACTCACATGGACTGCAGAAGCAAGCAGGGTTTCCATCCTCATATCAAATAAAGTAGACTTCAAGGCAAAGTTAATCAAAATGGATAAAGAAGGATATTTCATACTGCTTAAGGGAAACATTCATCAACAAGACATAACAATAATAGATTCATATGCCCCAAACAATGCAACATCTACATTTATCAAACTCTTCTCAAGTTCAAGAGTCAAATAGACCACAACACAATAATTCTGGGTGACTTTAACACACCTCTTTCACCACTGGACAGATAGTCCAAACAAAAGCTGAAAATAATACAATAGAACTCAATAATACAATCAATAACTTAGACTTAACTGATATATATAGAATATGCCATCCTTCAATGAATGAATATGCTTTCTTCTCAGCAGCACATGGATCCTTCTATAAAATAGACCATATATTAGGCCACAATGCAACTCTTAGCAAATATAAAAAAATAGAAATACTATCCTGCATTCTATCAGATCATAATGGAATGAAATGAGAAATCAATGATAAAATAAAAAATAAAAGCTACTCCAACACCTGGAGACTAAATAATATGCTACTGAATGAACAATGGGTTACAAAAGACATCAAGGAGAATGTTAAAAAATTCTTAGAGTGAAAGAGAATACAGATACAATGTACACAAATCTCTTGAACACTATGAAAGCATATTAAGAGGAAAGTTCATTGCAAGGAGTTCATCCCTTAAAAGAAGAAAAAGTCAACAAATAAATGACTTAACACTATATCTCAAATCCCTAGAAAATAAGAACAAATCAACACCAAAAGCAGTAGAAGATGGGAAATAATTAAAGTCAGAGCTGAAATCAATGAAATTGAAACAATTAAAACATTGACAAAGCAAAATTTGGTTCTTTAAAAAATGAATAAAACTGATAAGCCCTTACCCATGCTAACAAAGAGAAGAAGAAAGAAAACTCAAATTACTAACATACATGATGAAAAAGGAAATGTGATCACAACAGAAACTACAGAAATACAGAAGATAATTAGAAATTATTTTGAAAACTTGTACTCCAATAAAATAGAAAATATTGAAGGTATTGACAAATTTCCAGGGTCATATGATTTGCCCAGATTGATTCAGGATGATGTACACAATTTAAACAGATCAATTTCAAGCAATGAAATAGAAGACACCATCAGAAACCTATCAACCAAGAAAAGCCCAGGACCAGATGGATACACAGCTGAGTTCTACAAGACTTTGAGGAAGAACTAATACCAATACTCTTCAATTAATTTCAGGAAGTAGAAAAAGAGGGAGCACTTCCAAACTCATTCTATGAAGTCAATATCACCCTGATCCCCAAACCAGGCAAAGACACATCAAAGAAAGAAAACTTCAGACCAATATCTCTAATGAACATAGATGGAAAAATTCTCAATAAAATTATGGCAAATGGCATACAAAAACTTATCAAAAAGATCGTGCACCCTGACCAAGTGGGATTCATCCAAGGGATACAAGGTTGGTTCAACATATGGAAATCAATAAATGTAATTCATCACATCAATAGACTTAAAGATAAGAATCATATGATCATTTCAGTAGATGCAGAAAAAGTGTTTGACAAAATACAGCACCCCTTTATGTTCAAAACACTAGAAAAACTAGGGATAACACGAACATATCTCAACATTATAAAGGCAATCTATGCTAAGCCCCAGGCCAACATCATTCTAAATGAAGAAAAATTAAAGGTATTCCCTCCAAAAACTGGTACAAGACAGGGATGCCCTCTTTCACCACTTCTATTTAATATAGTTCTTGAAACACTGGCCAGAGCAATTAGACAGAAGAAAGAAACTAAAGGGATACACATAGGAAAAGAAGAACTCAAATTGGCATTATTTGCTGATGATATGATTCTATACCTAGAAGACCCTAAAAGTTCTACCAGAAAACTTCTAGAACTAGTAAATGAATTCAGCAAAGTAGCAGGAAATAAAATTAACACCCATAAATCAAAGGCATTTCTGTATGACAAATCCTCATAAAGTGAAATGAGGAAAATTATCCCATTTACAGTAGCCTCAAAAAAAAAAAAAAAAACCTTGGGAATCAACCTAACAAAAGAGGTGAAAGACCTCTACAATGAAAACTACAGAACACTAAAGAAATAAATTAAAGAAGACCTTAGAACATGAAAAGATCTCCCTTGTCTTTAGATAGGCAGAATTAAAAATGTCAAAATGACCATACTACCAAAAGCACTATTCAGATTTAATGCAATTCCAATCAAAATCCCAGTGATGTTCCTCATAGAAATAGAAAAATAAGTCATTAAATGCATCTGGAAAAATAAGAGACCCATAATAGCTAAATCAATCTTTAGCAGGAAGAATGAAGCAGGTGACATAACTATACCAGACCAAACCTATACTACAGAGCAACAGTAACAAAAACAGAACAGTATTGGCACCAAAACACACTGGTAAACCAATGGTACAGAATAGAGACACAGAGACTAACCCACATAATTACAGTTATCTTATATTAGACAAAGTTGCCAAAAACATGCATTGGAGAAAAGATAGCCTCTTCAACAAATGGTGCTGGGATAATTGGAAATCCATATGCAATACAATAAATGCACAAAACTCAACTCAAAATGAATCAAGGACCTAGAAATTAAACCAGAGACCTGCATCTAATAAAAGAAAAAGTAGGCCCAAATCTCAATCATATCGGATTATGTCCCTATTTCCTTAATAAGACTCTTACAGCTCAAAAATTAAAATAAGGAATTAATAAATGTGATGGATTCAAACTAAAAAGCTTCTTCTCAACAAAAGAAACAATTAGTGAAGTGAGTAGAGAGCCTACATCTTGGGAGCAAATTTTTACCACTTGCACATCAGATAGAGCACTAATCTCTAGGGTACATGAAGATCTCAAAAAGCTAAACACCAAAAAACAAATAACCCAATCAATAAATGTGTCAAGAAATTGAACAGATACTTCTCAGAAGGTGATATACAATCAATCAACAAATATATAAAAAAAGTTTCAACATCTCTAGCAATTATCAAAATTGCTAGATTTTATCTCACTCCAGTCAGAATGGTGGCTATTAAGAATATAAACAACAATAAGTATTGGTGAGAATGTAAAGAAAAAGACACACTCATACATTCCTGGTGGGACTGCAAATTGGTGCAGCCAATATGGAAAGCAGTATGGAGATTCCTTGGAAAAATGGGAATAGAACCACCATTTGACCCAGCTATCCCACTTCTTGGTCTATACCCAAAGGACTTAAAAACAGCATACTACAGGGACACAGCCACATCAATGTTTATAGCAGCACAATTCACAATAGCTAAACTGTGGAACCAATCTAGATGCCCTTCAGTAGATGAATAGTTAAAAAAAATGTGGTATATATACACAATCAAATATTACTCAGCAATAAAAGAAAATAAAATCATGGCATTTTCAGGTAAATGGACAGAGTTGGAGAATATTATGCTAAGTGAAGTTAGCCAATTCCAAAAAACCAAATTCCAAATTTTATCTCTGATATAAGGAGGCTGATTCATAGTGGAGTTGGAAGGGGGAGCAAAGGATTATTAGACAAACTCTAATAGGGCAAAGGGGTCGAAGGGGAAGGGAAGGGACATGGGAGTAGGAAAGACAGTGGAATGACATGGACATCATTACCCTAAGTACATGTATGAAGACACAAATGGTGTAAGTATACTTTGTATACAACCAGAGACACGAAAAATTCTGCTCTATATATGTAATATAAACTGTAATGTGTTCTGCTGTCATATACAACAAATTACAATTAAAAATTAAAATAAAAAATCCAAAGTAGAGCATAAACATACTTACTGTATGTAATATGTGGACTTTATGGATTCGAATTTGTAAAAACCAAAGTCTAAAAACATATTTCTGAGACTACTAGATGGTGTTAAAGAATTTTAATGAATTTTTAGGTGTAATAATAGTATAACTGTTGTGCTAAAAAGGAAGAAATAAAGCCTATTAACAATATGTACTGAAAAAAATATAGATAAAATAGATGCTTTGCTTTTCCTGATAACATGCCGAGTCTTGGTAGGTTCTCAGAATCAGTCCCCAAGATGAGGATCTGAGCACAAGGATGTACTCTGGAAGTGCTTCATGAGACTGGTAGTGGGCATGGGCCAGGGCTACAGGTAGTTCCAGAAAAGGTGGCTTCAGCTTTGATTCCTAGAGGAACTCTGCAGATATGTTGCACCTCAGAATTGCTTTGCCCTGAAACAAGGGAGCCTGGCTCTCCTGCTTCCATGTGTGCCATCACGGGCTGAAGATGATTTCTTAAGATGTAAACTCCCAGGCACTTGTAGAGCAAATCAGTGCCAGAGCTCAGGGGCAGGGCTCAGGAGAGGAAGTAGAGCAGCAGATGTTTGGAGATTAAAAACACACTAAAGCCTGGAGAAGGGTACCCAGAAATGGCCAAAGGAGCTGAGTGGCCCTGGGTGGAGCACCGACGATACCCACTGAGAACACTCCAGCAGAGAAGTTGTGTCTGTAGTGGAGGAGGAACAAGGTGCAGATGGTGTTGAGAGGTATCAAAGCACGGGTATGGGCACAGACTGCTCCTTCAGCTCTCTTATTTTTGTGTCTGTTGCCAATTCCCATAAAAACATGAAAAACCTAAGCAATCATGACCCCCTCACCTGACAGATATGTTCTAGTATAAACAAGTATATCCCAAAAGGATTAACTTGGCCTGAAATTTTGTGTCTACTTCATTTGCAGAGAACTTGGAGAGGATTTATGTATGGAAATGCTGTCATATGGTGGTGGTGTTCTCAGTACCATCCATAGGAGACAGGGGACACCACCATATGCGGGGGGGGGCACCATATGCTCACAGGGAAATACCATAGAAAGTACCATAAGAGGAGATACCTCAGTGCGAACCCAGTTCTTTCAATAACCCTGTTGACCTGGAACATAAAGGTTGGGTATGTTATTTGTGGCGCAGTCTCTTTCCCTTCGGCATGCATCTTTGATCTGCCATGCACACTGTGTCCCAGATCTCCCCATAAAGCTGCTCTGGCTTTACCCTGTGTCTCTGAGCCTCTGGTTCTGTTAGCTTCCTTCTCAGGTGTGGGTTTTCTCATTATATCCTCATCACAAGTTTCCACTACCAAAATTCACATCCAGTGGCTCATCAAAAGACCTGACCCTCTTGGTTAGCTCCAAGTATATTTTAAGACAATGTGCTTCGAGGGGTTGAAGATTTCAAATGTTTTGCAAGTTTTCTGTCTCTTCAAATTCTCATTAAATTGGATGCTCTTCCATGAATGTACTTATGACTCATATTATTGCTGTGAGCAAACTTTGATGCCTTTCTCTACTCCAGTCTATTTCGTATCTGAGCAGTAGAACATAATCATGCATACGATTTGATTCAGTGCCCATAATAACAGTTGGCCCCTTTGATAGATGTTCAAAAAGATGGTATAACTTTCCAAAAGGCAGTGCTATGGTTTGTCCCCCCTACAAACTCGTGTGTAGGGACCTAGGTCCCCAGGAAGGTGATATTGGGAGATGGTGGAGCCATCTCTTAAGAGGTGGAGCCTCATCAGAGGTCCTTGGAGCCTGCTGCCCTCTGAGGGAATTAGGTATTTCTCATGGGACCCTGGTTATTTCTTATGGAAGAGTTATTATAAAAGCCTGCCAGGCATGGTGTCATATGCATGCAGTATCAGTGTCTTAGGAGACCAAGCAGGAGGATCATGAGTTCAAAGCCAGCCACAGCAACTTAGTGAGATTCTGTCTCAAAATAAAAAAATGAAAATATCTAGAACATGGCTTGGTATTTAAGCATCCCTGGGTTCAGTCCCCTAGTTCCAGAATCTTTGATTTCCTATTTTGAATGTGATACCATCTGCCACAAGATTCTTCCTGGAGCTGAGTTAAATTGGCACCATGTCCTTGAATCTCCAGAACTGTGAGCTACATAGACCTCTTTTCATTATAAAGTTAGCTTGACTCAGTTATTTCATGATGGTAATGTAAGATAGACCAATTCAATTATAACAATGTAAGATGGGTAAGGAGTAGGTCAAGGATGTAACATAAGTCTTCTGACTCTACCATCCACATTCTTTTTTTTTAACCTGCCACAAGATGAGCTGGGAGAGGTGGCATTGTCCCTGGTTCCTTCTGATAATTCACAGGGTATCTCATGGAAAAGCTGTCACCATTTTACCAACAAGTACGATAACTTTTTTGTCATCTAAAGAAGTAATCAGATTAATGAGTAAAAATAATTAACTTTTTTGCTACATATAATGTATACTCATAAATTTCTTCAAAACAGTCCTGAGCTGGGTGCAGTGGCGCATGCCTGTACTTCCAGCAGGTGAGGCAGGAGGATCAAGAGTTCAAAGCCAGCCTCAGCAAAAAAGCAAGGTGCTAAGCAACTCCGTGAGACCCTGTCTCTAAATAAATTATAAAACAGGGCTGGGGACATGCTTCATGCGTTAAGTGGCCTTAAATTCAATCCCTGGTACCCCCTACCAAAAAAAAGTCCTATGAGTGATGTACAATTACTATTCCTATTTCATAGATAAGAACTGAATCCCAGGAGTTAAATTATTTGCTTAAAGTTACATGAGTAAGTAAGTGGCCTAGTGGCTTTTGGATATAAAAACGAATGCCCTTGAAGCCTTAACCAGTGTGTTTTCCAGTCTACCAAGCTTTGGGGTTCAGCTCAATGGTGAAACATGCCTGGGGTGGACTATAGTAAGTCTATATTTTTACATTTACTTTCAGGTAAATGGCTTGTGTGGCAGATTGTATTTTCCAAAGAGAATAACAATATTTGCTGTCTCATGTGATCTTAAAATCTGAATTTGGAGCTCTTCCTATTGAGTAATGGGATGATCCCCTCCATCTTGGACAATCCAAATCAAGTGCCACAGTGTGACTTGTAGAGCTAAGTTGCAAAATTACTTGTACTCTTTCTTTTTTCTCTCAGAGTGCTTCTTCTTGAAGACCCCACCTCCTGCCATGCTCTAAGATAGCCCACGTAGAAAGGGAACAAGTCCCTAGACCCTGGGTCCTGGTTGAGCTCCCAGTCAATAACAGGCACCAACTTGCATCCACATGGGGACACCACCTTGAAAACAGACCTTCTCTTCGTGGCTCCGGTTAATCCTCCCTACTCAGCAGCCACCCACTCACAGGCAGAGTAACAGTGAGCTATTTCTGCTGAACCCTACTCAAAGCAGGCATTTTGAGAAAAGTAAATAACTATTATTGCCCTAAGTGAGTTTTGCAGCAATGAGTAACCAAAACAATTCCAAAGGAATCATCCTCTCAAAGTAGTATTTGGTGCCTAAAAGTGGGAGACAAAAGGAGTGGTGATGTCAGCAGGAAGTGAGGAAGGGCCTCACATGTGTAGGTCAGGCACCATGCCACTGCTGTACACTTACCTGGTCTGTTGCCTAAGTGAATCCTGTAAAGAAAGCACTGCTATTGCACACTTACACCTGGGAGGGACAGAAGGCCTGAGAGGCAGATGACTTACTCATTTGATAGCCAGAGCATCAGCAGGTAAGTGGTGGAACTAGGATCTAGCTGAATGTCTTTCTTAACGTAAGCACATGTCTCATCCCTAATATTTCATCTCTGCATTGAATCCTGGTAATTAAAAATGGGAGTTAAAATTGGTAAACTAAAGGATGCCCAGGACTAAAGAAGTTAACGAAAAGGTTAAGTTTCTCTCAAATCTAGGATAGTAGAGTGCCTCATTGAGACAACCACAAATAAGTCTATGATTTCCAACTGGAAAATAATGACCATGGAATGGTGAGAAGGAGCATGATTAGATCCTTATTGAGTTAATAATATTAAAAATATAAAGAATAATTTAAAAACAAGCCAGGTACTATGTCAGATGCTTTGGAAATATAACCTCACAGACTGTTCTCTAGTACAGGCAATATTAACCCCAATTCCAGAGGAGGACAGAGATTCACTCAGGCCAAATGGCTTTCTGAAAGTTGACAGAAAGTAACTCAATCTAGAGGTAAGGCATTGGCTCATAACCATGTCATACCAACTCCAAGATGGAGCTAAGGAAAACATATGCATAATCCCAGGGAACACTTGACTATCCATGTGTGAACAAGGTGGGAAGGGTGGACAAAACATCCATCAAAAGCTAGACATTGGTTAGTACATTAATGAAAGCAGTGGGGATTGACCACTAGGGCATCTCAGAGGGCACGGGGCTGCTTTGGAGCATTTATGGTACAGTTGTGATTTCAAGTTCGCATCTGCTGGGACCCATTCTTCCTGACCTTTGGTGACATTTGCAACCCAAGAGCACACTTGTTAGCATCCTAATACTTGGAACTACCAGTTCTTAAGGCCTCATGCTCTTGGAAAAGAGTGGAAGACATTAAAGGATTGCATTTAATGCTATTTATACATTCTTTTTGAAATGTGACATCTCTCTGTCCACCATGTTCCAGAGAATCCGTGTTCTTTGTCCTGGATAATCAATAAGGAGGTCAAACAACCCTAAAGAACTCTTCTATCCTATCCCAAAGGAAAATATAGACCTGTAGCTGGGCAGTCTTAAGCCCAGACCCTCCTGGCAAGACATCAGGCCAACTGCTAATTGTCCCCATGGTATCTGCAGATTCAAGGATCCCTTGCTTATCCACAGATGCTCAAGTCCCTTAGAGAAAATGGTGTGGTATTTGCACATAACCTATGCATATCCTTCCACATCGCTTTAAGTCATCCCTGGATTACTTATAATATCTAATATAAAGTAAAATTGCTATGTAAATAGCTGTTACAGGGAATAATGACAATAAAGAAGTCTGTACACGTTTAGTACAGATGAAATTTTTATTGTGAATCTTTTTGATCCATGCTTGGATGAATCCACAATTGCAGAACCCACAGATCTGGAAGGCTGACTATATTTTAGTATAAAATTGAAGGCAAGGGAAGGCGAGGTCTTGAAGAACATTTCTTCTAACTTGATGACAACAGACTATTTGTGGAAGGAAACATACTTTAAAAATAGAGTCACCTGTTTCCACTGTTTATTCCAATTTTGAAGAAAAGGATATCTGTTTGTATTTTTAAAAAGGAGGGGACAGGGAACAAAATGCTTGTTGCCATAGAAATGAAGAATTCTCTTCCAATCAGAGACATATGAATCCAAGTGAAAAATTGGAATCAGGAGAAGGTGAAGTATTTCAAAGGAACAATTGTTTATCATCCTGCAAAAATCTACAGCCTAACAAGAAAAATAAATATTAGAAGATACATATAATATAGAATTACAAATTTCTCCGTAATTTGCTCTTTAGACAGGCACTGGAGATCTTTGGCTAATATGATTTGAAGATTTAAAATCCATATTAAAATTAATTTCCATCCATTTCATTTATGTTGCAGAAATGACTGGGGTCCTCACAGACATTTAAAAGCCTTATAGAAGGATATAGTTTTTGAAACCATGACTGAGTACTTTTTGATTCTTTATTTCTTTGCAATAGCTGAGAACAAGATATTAAGTTTATGAGATTTGGTGTCAGACAATAAAATGGTTGAATCCTGTTTCCATTGCAAGTAACCTTGGGGCCATTCATTCACTTCTCTTAGAAAAGAGAGGACAACAATACCTACTTTGAGGGGCTGAGCAGCACAATGTACTTTAAAACTTAAACAATACCTAGCACATAAGAGAGACATTTGATCAGCTTTTTTTTTTAATTTGTAATAATCATATGCTATTTGGTATGGTTGATGGGGGCTTCTTAATTTTTTAATTCATTTCACATTGCATATTCAGGAATCAAATCTCCTGGATTTGAATTATGTGAGTTATCAAATAAGTTATCAGATTAGGATACTGGTGACATGTGACAGACACCCCCCCCCTATATAAAAAAAAGTTCCTGCTTTCTTTCATATGAATTAAGTCCCAGGATATGGAACAAGAGACTGGGGCTAGCATAAGGGGCCTGGGATTTCATGGCTGAAGATTCTACACATAAGGCTCATCAGTAGGCAGAGAGCAATCTCAGCCATGTATGGATCAGCTGATGCCTCCTCCTCCTCGTAACTCTTTATGGAATTCAGCCTTCTGCCCTCTCCCATTGGAATCAAAGAGAGAAACTTCCAAATTGTCCTCACCTAATATAAATACTTGTGTCCCTATTTTGACCTAATCAGGTTTCAATGGAAACTATGTACTTCAATGGAAATAATTCATCATCACTGCCCTAAATGCATTGATTATTACCAATATTGATATGTTGTACAAACACAATCATATCACCAATGGTTTTCATCTTCACTAGCAGTTCTGTTTCTTTGTAAGAATGGAGTAAGATTAGGGCTAGTTATTCCCACCAGTCCAGCCATGATGTCTCTGAATCCAACTAGCTAAATAAGCTGTGAAATGTACCAATAGCCCTTGGGTCCTCTTAATCATCAGTCTGTGAACTGGGTTGCTCTGTTTTGCAAGTCACTTGGAAAAAGTTGGGGAGCTTAAGATCATGGAATCTGACTTCCTAAGAAACATTCACTTGACAATAGGCTACTGAATGCTCTTCTGCTCTTTGACCACGAAGAGGGAACAAGCAAGAATATATTCTAAGTTGGTGAGACTGATATTATCAGAATCCTAGGCCAGAGGCTGGGAATCCCAACAAATCAGGTCTGTCTAGTTGTCCTAAAAATCAAACAGAAAAGGCCATGGTGAAAATCAGGGGAGGAAATTTAATCTCTGTGCTCACATTGGGAAAACAAAGTGAGATCAAACATCTTAACCCTGTCTTAGGGCACTGACGAGAACTTTAGGTTGAAATAGGTGGAGAATCAGGACAAGAGGTGAGAGGTGAGAGGTCTGTATAACTCAATAGTCCTGGTCACACTGTGATCTGGTTGGTCATTATCCTAGTTCTTGTTCTGTGAGGTGGCTCTGGAGAAGTCCTTATTTTTTTTAAGGCTCAGTCTCCAGTTGCTGCTCCGTAGGTTTGTCTCTCAGACCTGTGATCCTGAATGGGCAATTAGGTTCCAATGAGATGATTACTCCTGCTTAGGGGACAGTGTCCTCTTGAGGTGATGTGCCTGCAAGTTTCTGCTGTTCCTGCAAGATGTAGGACAATGACTTATGACTTCTAGGCCCCACTCTAGGGAGCTGGAAAGCTGACCATTGAATGTCCTTGTGTCTTGAAAATACCTTTGTTACTCTTATCATGGTGTTCTTGTCTGGAATGGGGATGAGATAGATTAGGTAAAGTTAGTGCTAGTAAACCATGTATTACTAGTTTTTAGATGAAAACTCCTTAAATGATTAATATGCTACATGCAGAGCAGAGCAGAATCTGAAGACACAAAATAAAGACAGAGATGCCAAGCTTTATTATGCTTTTACTTACCGGTTTAGCATCTGCTGGCCCAAATGAAAAGTCACTGCTTTTTAGCAAAAGCAACTTCTAATTCTCTGTTACAGTAAATGCAATAAGAACAAACCAATCCCTACGTAAGGATTGGAAGTGAGAAGGAAAGTACTAAGATTTTATGATTACTTAATAAATATCAACTATTTTATGCTGCAAATGGAGTATTGTCTATCATCTTTCACCTGAAAGGTGAAGAAATGAGGTTTAACAAGGTTAAGTGATGTCCCCGTAATCGCTCGCACCAAGGTGACTGGTAACACCTTTATTTAAACATAGCTTTGTTTGCCTCCAAGACCTATGCATTTTCTTTTATTAAAAAAAAAATGGCTACCTAAGCATTTTGGAAAAAATAAATAAATATGGTCATGGAACAAATTAAAAAACAGGTATAGGAAAAAGTAAATTGTGATATTTTACTTATAATATAGGCCATAATTGTGTACAAAGTGCAGCAAAAAGACTGAAAATAAAGTAAGCCATTTTCTTTACAAGGGTTCCTTGTTAGAGATAGGCTTAGACTGGGGTTTGCTAGAACCGATGAGCAAAGGCCTAATGTCAAATATTCAGGAATTTTGAGAGCTAGTAGTTAAACTGTTGTTAGCGTGATCATGACCATGATTTTGACTGGGGAGTTTGCAACATGGGAATTGGCAAAGGCTCTCCCCGACCACCACCAAAGCCATTTCAACAGCACAATTTTCAGTGCTCAAGTCTTCCCTGCTTTTGCATATTGTGTTTTTAGTTCAGCCTTTTCTACAATAGCATAAATTATCCTATGACCAAGAAAAAATGAATATGAAGAAGAGTTAATAAAGGATAAAATTAAATTAAACCAAACCCAAACTAACCCAAAGTAGAAAGTCTGTGATGATCTGGATATGGTTTTCCTTCATTCTGGTTGCTATGGTCTGAATGCTGTGTCCCCGCAAAGTTTATATGTTGAGATTCTAACTCCCAAGGTGATTGGTCATTGGGGCCCTTGGGAGGTGTTGGTGATGGGGTCAATCCTTTGTGAATAGGATTGGTTCGCTTATAAAAGAGGCCTAGGGGAGGGCTGAGGTTGTAGCTCAGTGGTAGAGTGCTCTCCTGGCATGTGTGAGGCACTGAGTTCAATTCTCAGCCCCACATATAAATAAATAAAACAAAGGTCTATCAACAACTAAAAAATATCTTTTTTTAAAAAAAGAGGCCTGGAGGAGAACCCTTTCCCCTTCTGCCATGAGGACATAGCTAGAAGATGCCATCTGTGAACCAGAAAACAGGTTCTTACCAGACACTTAATCTCCAGGTCCATGAGAAATAAATGTTTGCTGTTTTTTGGCCATCCAATCAATTGTATTTTGTTGTAGCAGCCCGAATGAATCAAGATACTTGCTAACGTCTTTAAAGTCAGGGTTGGTCATGGGTTTAAAGAGAGAGATGGAGCCTCATGTGGGTTCTCAGGGTGCAGCTCCCAGCTCAGCTCTGCCCTGTTCCCTGCAGAATGTGCATGTCATCAACCTAAATAAAGGAGAACAGCTGTGTGCTGGGCTGTGGGTCACAGGTCATACTTTTCCAAAAAGTTATCCTTGGAAATTTATGTACCCTCTGGCCACAGGTGGTCTTCCAATACCTCGTATGGCTTAGGAAATTTTTGTGCTTTATTTCATTGTATAAATCTAACTCCAAGAAGAAAAAATGCTTGATTTAATAGTATCTGTAAGAGATAACTGACCTCCTCTGCCTCTACATAGAAGATGCAGAGTGAGGAAGTTGAATCCTTCTGCCTAAGCAGCAAAGCCACACTAAGGTCACTCTCCATCCCCCAACCCGTACATACATGGTTATGCTTGGCAGGTGCACACGGCACATGCTGCCAGGCGCATGAACAGAGAGATGCACTCAACAAAGTGCTCCATCCATCTGCCACAGACTTGACATTGACATTCTTATGTGCACATGGCAAATGCCATTATAGCTTTGGTGGGAGATGAGCCAAGGCTGTAACAGGATGCCAGTTGCAATTGTGGAGTAATACGATAAGGAGGCCAGATAAAATAAAACAGGCAGCCTTCCATCCAAAGTCCAGAAGGGCACACAGAGACTTTTCTTTTCAGACCATTGCCTGCCTGGTTTGCTGAGTCACAGCCCCAGCTTCTGTTTTTGGGAAAGGGAGCTTGTATCAAATTATCCTCAACTGGAGAGGCAAAGCAGCTCCATTTGTCCTGGCAACCTTTCTCCTGTTTTACTCATGGGAATTAAAGATTGAAAAGAGCCATTATTTCCTCCTTCCATCCTCTGGGAACTGATGTAAAACAGATTCTTACATTCAATGTTTCTTCTTCCATCTGATTCTAATTAAAAAAGCTAAGAAAATATCTATGGCCCAATTTGGAATCAGCAGAGCATAGAGTGATGGTGGATGGCATCAAATCAAATCACTAATACTTATTGAATAACTACTTTTCATTGAAGCTCTTCTTAGCAGTCCTTTTCTTAGTGGTTCTAGTTCTTTAGCTAACTCAGGATCTAACAAATGGTAGCTCATTGATTTGAGTAAATAAAAAATGAATTTGTAATAACTAATAGTTACTGATAATATGCAGTATATCTGATATTATGTTGTTAATGTTATGATGTCATTTAATTTCCACCACCTGAAGCATAGATATTATCCTCCCATTTTATAAATGAGGACACAGAGAAGCCGAGAAGTAACTTGATAATTTACACCAGGCCCCTTCACTGCTTTTTCAAAACTGGAATTCACAAAAGCTATGCTTTTAAATCCATGCCATGATGCCTATCCACAATATCTTTATTAAGATTTTTTGACCCACCTCCCCTCAATATTAGTTTCAAAAAATAAATGTGCATTCTTAATAAAAGGAAGAAAGGAAATTATAGAAATTTCTAGAGGAAGAAGCAATTTGTAAAGCATACACTCTGGCTCACACTAAGGATCATAAAAGAGAAGCCCCCTGCCTTCACTGAAAAGGCCTGGAGGATTTAGATACAAGCCTTTTAAGTCTATAATGCTAACCCAATAACACATTGACAGAGCTCATAATACCAGCCATTTTTTACTGGAAGTGAATACGATGTTTTGCCCCTTACATGAAATTTCTGCTTTGATAGCACAGTGTTTAAAGCAGAGCTCCACACTTTAAATGCTTTGTTTACACCCCTAGCAACAGAAATTCATCCCAGACATTAGCTTCTTTGTTCTTCCCATTAAACACACGTTTTACAGCAGATTCTTCATGTATAATGTTTTTCTCCAACATGCAGGTCAATAAATGCTATCATTACAGAATTAATCATAAGATGATTTGTGAGGACATTAATCCAATTCTATAGAGTCTCCTGAACAAAATTCTGATCTTCAGAGACTCTACTTAATTTTTTAAATTCTGCCATCAAAAGAGTGTAGCAAATGCTGCACATTTATTATGCTCTTTCTCTATGTGTATTGAAGGTTAATCACATAGTAAGTTTGAAGGCTCCACTTCCCTTATTTCTTTCAACTTTATGAGTTATTATGTTGGCCTTAGAGGTTTAAATCAACCTGTGTCAATTGGAATTACAACCTGAATTCCATTTGAGCTTTCTGATTGCACGGGTTTTCTGCTGTAATCAATGACAAGCATGATCTCTAGATGAGATATAAAGAACTCTCTAGGAAAGATTGGTCAAGAGGCTCCTCAAAGTAAAACATCTTCAAATTTAAATTCTATGAACTAAACACCTACTAGGAACACTCTATTGAGTACTTTCTTATGCTCCAAATATTCTGAAGATCTCTCATCATCTGTATAATTTCTATTTATACGTAATGCATTATTATGCCTCATTTTTCAGAAAACAAAGTTATATTTAAAAGTTTATATGAGAGAAAGAGTTGGAATATAAAATAAGTGTTATCTTGCCTATGGTCTTCCAACCATTCTACATTGGAAAGTAAAGTTAGCAAACTCTGGACCTGGGGCTTGCCACCTGTTTTTATAAATAAAGTTTTATTGTAACATAGCCATACCCATTTGTTTATGAGTGTCTTTATTAAAAGTTATCTATGACAACTTTTGCAATACAGTGAGAGCTGAGTAGTGTGACCAAAACCATATGTCCCACAGAGATAAAATATTTATAATGTGGATCTTGAAGAAGTTTGTTGACATCCGTAAAGAATTGTAGCATATTCCAGAATATTCCAGATGAGTCATCATGGTTCCCATTTTCCAGTAACTCAAATCATAGTTGAGAAGATCAACAGACTCTTTAATTCTTCAGCTGATATATTCTACCTCAACAGATCAATTGTAAAACAAGACAATGTCTTTTCATTTTTCTGATTAGTGGCTCAAGCCTCGTATCATTTTGGCAGGAGCATAATTTTTTTTTATCTCTAGGATTCTCTCTGCTTCTATGAAAATTTCAGCTCTCCCAGAACCTCCACAGTCTGGTGCATGAATCCTAGATATAATCACTTGGTTGAAAGAAAACTGGGGTAGCTACTCAGTACCTCAAGAACTCTATCCTTGATTTCCATTGTGACCATTGCTGTCTTAAAATGTCACTGCTGAAATGTAGCTTTCTAGTCCAGAATGGGAAAGGGGCAAATTTTTCTGTGAAACCAAGTGACTTCTTATCTAATAATGCTCCTCATTGACATAAGCCATTCTGAGGTGAGGATCTTTCCTTGTGTTGTCCCCAACTCTCCCAGGAAAAGACCTCTTGTTTCCTTGATTCTAGATACATCCCAAGGACATCCAGTGCTGCATCTTAGACTCAGACCTTGTGTCACATTTAAAGCCCATGGCCTGGGTTAACTAGGTCTTCAGTATGAGGTGTCTACCATGCAGGCTTCTAGCTCTGCCTTACTCTACATGCTCTCCATGAGGTTTGGTGTCTTTCAGAATTTTCCCCTGAAGGTTAATTTGAATGTCTGGGAGGGTTTAAATGCCCTGATGTCCGTTTTTTTAACTTAATGGCAGAAAGCTATCCTTTCCCTCTAGAATCCTAAGGAGAATGAACAATTTCTCTGAATCCTTTGACTTAGCCATATTCAAGTATTCTCAGCCAGTTTGTTATAGTATCCCCTGTGGTTAAACCATTTAATGGGAGCCATTTTTAGGTGGACAGATACTTTGTGTTTACCGGGGATGCCCACATTGATCACATCCCTTGATACCTGTTTTGCAGTTCTTGTCTTCGAGCACATACATCACACTTATATATCACTATTAAGAGAAGCAGAGATGTAGCTCTGGAAGACTTGTTGGATTTCCCATTTTTTCTTCTGACTTTATAGTGGGAGAGATTTTCCCAACTTCCAATTCCCTCTCACATCTCAAAGTAGAGATCAATGAATAACCACTTCTCTTCTCATATGTGGAACACCTATTTTGAATCATAAATGATGAAAACTACATGCTGATCTTTATTCTTATTTTTAAAATAGTTTTCTATGGCTAGAGTGCCCTTAGCCAAATTTTATTAGGTGAATGTTTCACTTTAAGGCCTTTCAAAGGGGATAGTGTATAGTCCAGGACTTATATATTTCCTGGCTAAATGGGAGACTTCATTAAGTGATCCACTCTCAACATCTTACCAGGATCAGAGCAGATGCCAAGAGGAAATGGGAAGATTGAGGAGTATTCATTTCAATATGTTTTGAATTTTTGTTTGCCTTCTAGTTCTAAGTCTCTAGTCCTAAGATGAGATTCTGCAGAACCACTGAAGTGAACGAATTAGTGCATCAAGATTCCAACACACCCAAGGTTGCAGCTCTCAGGCTAAAAGGACAAAGAGGTTTTCCACATTTAACAAGATGTTCATTGTTCTGTGTTACTTCTACATCAGTTTTCCAAGTAAGAAAGTTTTTCTGCTAGGTGCTTTGAGATCCTGCTTCACAGTTAGAATCAATATCTTAAAATCTCGTAGTCAGCCCTCTCCTACATTCAATCACAAACAACAACAACAAAAAATCTACAATGCTTGTTTGTTCTTTTCCTCTTCTGAAGACCAACCTAATCGTGGTCTACTCTTGGGGGCTTGAGATGACTTTCTTTTGCTACCTCCCCAGCCTGGGTGGACAAATATGGGAGAGGTAGAGTGCAGAAGACTACAGCCCTTACAGAGAATTTGAATTGAATTGAAATCCTAAACAGACTGAATGATGACCCCCAAAGAGACAATTTTAAACTAGAAGGGACTTAGTCACCTCCAGTGGAGACTCCAGAATTACTATATTTACAGGTTAGAGATAGAAATCATACTGGGAGGGAGGAGTAGAGTACAATGAAGTTGATTTATATGGAATTATAACCATTCCATTTAAATTTCAAGATTAAGAAATGCTAAACATCAGTGGAAATGGTAGCACTAAAAACCAACATGATGTAGTAAACATCATTAGCACCTATGAAAATGGTATCTGCTCTTTTGAGACACATGTTCCTGTAAAGTTTTGGGCTAAGCCATGCCACTTGCTTTGGACATTGAAAAATGACTAGGAATGATATATATCACAAGTAGGTAGAAGCATTCAGGGGCTGTAGCACAATTCTCCTGCTGTCTTTGTCCATCAGTGCAAACTCTGAAGATTTATATTCAGATGGTATTGTCATAAGATGATTGAGATTTACCACCTTGGGATTGTGAGTGATTACAACAGAGTCACACTGCACACACATGATGAGTGGAACATAAACCTTTGTTATTTTGACCCATTGAGTGGGGATTCTTTAGGATGATAGCATATACTGGTTGATAAAGGTGTTCAGTTACAGACACATAAAGTTACAATCTTGAACATATAATTTTATGACTGTAAATTTCTAACTGGCTACACATCTATTTAACTTCTATGAATTGAACTATATCTGCTCAGTGAGAGAAATAATAATTTCAACACGTGGCTGATTAACCCTGATATCTTTTAAGAAACACCCATCCCAAACTGGGATGTCAACTTGCTGTTTCTCTCTGGGTATCAGTTGTCCTGGGCTGCACACACTTGTAAAAATCTTGCACAGTGAGGGACTCTAGCTTTTAGAGATAGAAATTATTTCATATAGGATAACCCAAATGTAAACCAATTACTTCATATGAAGTTTTGCCAATGAAATACCAGCTCTTCCCCTGATGAAGCAAGATACAGATTGTGCAACTGATTCCTCATGCTGTAGCAAATAGTTTGTAGATGGGACAGCAAGTCTCACAGGGATTTGAACCCAGAGGTGCTCAACCTTTAACCCACATGCCACATCCCCTGCCTTTTTTATATTTTATTTTGAGATAGGATCTCATTAAGTTGTTCAGAGCCTTGCAACATTGCTGAGGCTGGTTTTAGAACTTGCAATCCCTCTGTCTCAGCCTCCAAAGTTACTGGGATTACAGTGACTCCGTTACCCCTGGCAGGGATGAGCTTTTAAAAAAGGATAATTTAGGAAAGGACTTAATTTTTATAAATTGAGTATCCTTTGGGTGGCAGAAATGGAGTGGGGCATTTCACATATTCCTAGCAGGGTGGTCAGTAACTACAGTACTCCTAGTTCATCATAGAATCACAGATTATGAAATAATGCAAAAATGTGTGAGCTGGATTTTAAAAATTTAAATTTTGGTTCCTTTTTGTTCTTGGGCAGGGGATTTGCGGTGCTTTCCCCAACTTGTATTAGTCAATTCATGTCAAAATATTTATCCTTCCAACCTAAACTCTTAGAGCATATTTATTCCAGGACAGCTTATTTCTTTTCTCTACTTGTTTATGTATTTTAGTGCACAATAAGAGGTTGTAAAACTTTTAATTAAAAATTTGTTTTGCAGTGCTGGGGACTGAACTCAGGGCCTTGCAATTGCTAGATAAATATTCTACTATGATATTCTTAGCCCTTATTAGAATATGTCTCAAATAAACACATCATAACATTTGAATTGATGGTATTGCCTTCAATATGGTTCATATCAGATACCATGTATTTGTTCTAGTGATGTTTCCAGGGCTGAGAAGCACTAGGCTGTGGATTTCCTTCTGGAAATCAACTTGGAGTTATTATAACTTGGGATAGTTTCAGAACCAGCAAATGATCCACTATAAAGAAGTAGTCTGGAACATACCCAAAAGTTCAATTGACACTATTATTACATGTTAAAGGGATGAAGTAATTCCTTCTGAGGAATCAGAATAGGTGGTCAGGATTGGCATTTTTGGTTGGAGTTCAGCATGCCAGCTGTGCTAGTTAGGGAAGAAGGGCTAATGTCACATGAGAACTGGAGTCACAAAGGTAAGCTGGGGAAGAACATAAAAGGACTGCAGGAACTTGAGTCCTCTGAGGAGCAGATACAAGGTGAGATTCGGTGGGTTAAGCAATTTGTGAGGGGAAATACTCACATGAGATAAAATGGGTAGGGTGACTGGGAGGGTCCTCAGACCTCCATGCAAGTCTAATCCCGAGTGAGGGAGAGAAGAGGAGAATGGGTGAAAGCTTCCTAGATTCCCATGCAATCCAGGGGAGGTTAGGCAAGGTCACTAGGAGCCCTCAAGCCAAAGTTCCACATCTCTGGAAATGTTACTTGCCTTGGTCCACTGTGGGCTGGGAACACTCGGTGGCAGAGGCTTGACCTCCATGAGTAGCACAGTAGTTAAAGACTTTGTCAATTATGCTGCTGGTTAATTACCCTTATTGGAGGTCTGCAAAGTACACTTCCATGACTTGTTGGTGAAAGTGGGAGTCCATTGAGAAGAACTCTGAGGGGCTGGACTACAGCCCCCAAATATCAATGCCTGAAGAATTTACTGAGTAAGAATTAGGCTGTAAAGACAGAATCCTCACGGGCTCACTGATGGAGCAGGAGGTGGGAGATCTCAGGCCTGGGGGTCACTGACACTAGGCAATTAAGACAGAGGACCCTGTGGGGTGCTGGCTCCTCTGCTGTTGCCCACCCTCTGAGCCCAGCTCCAGGCCAGGGCCTTTTTACTTCCCAAGCAAGCTCTTGAAAGGTGTCTGATGGATTCTGAAGCTGTACAGAGTTGGTTTCAATTGTGAAAAATGAGATGCAATCCATATAGTGAGGCTCTTTGCTGGTGGAACTAGTAAACAGCCTTGAAAGATAATGTTCCAGTTCCGGAAATAGTTTGATCTGTGGCAGCGTTGTTAAAATAACTGTTTATTTTCCCAAAGGGACTATTTGGAAAGGAGTGCTGCTCATTTGATCACATAAGTTCTAGTGGCTGTGTTTTAAAATATGACTTATTATTACTTCATTAGTGCCTTATTACCTTTTAGGTGTACCTCACAACTGATTTTCTCTCTCCACTTATTTAACTCTTATATACTCCTGTTTATAATATATTGGACTACTTCTGATTATTCTCAGGAGGTGGCTTCAAACAGACAACACCTTCTCCCTCATCCCAGCCCCAAGGGAGAGGTCCTGATGCTAAGTGTTAGGAGGTCAAGCCTTACTTTCCTCCTTGGGCAGGATGGTGCTGAGAGACAGCCTTTCCTCGGTGGCTTCCCTTCTTTCTCTCACGCTGCTTAGTTGAACCAAGCAAAATTCTCTGGTTCTGCTCACTGTCCTTCAGAGATTGCACCAAGTTAGAGCAAACCTCCATGAGGTTGGCCCAGGATACAGGGGAAAGGTAAAGACTGCCCACTGCCCTTCCTGGTATGTAAAATCTAGCATATAGAATTTTGAGGTGTTGGTATAAGGCACTAGGGAGTCTGGCCTATTTGGGATACCAGAGGATGAGTACCAACTTCCTCAATCAAATCTTCCCACTGTCACATAAATGGCATAGAATTATGCTGGGCAGGGGCCAAATAGGAAGATGGGGATTCAGGAATTCTAGTCTATAGAATGGTTACGAAAGCACTTCTCTGTGCTTGTTTTGTTCTCTCTGTGCTTTGTTCTTGCACATGATTTGGAGTGAGGAGCATGGAGTCCTTGCCCACCCTGATAGAATGAGGTGTTTTAAGTGGCCAATAAAATCTCCTAAGATTCTGCATGAAAAAAAATCTGTCATAAGTCACTGTATGTCATAACTATAGGAGTGGTGTGACAATGGAGGTGATGTCCAATCAAAATCAGTATTCAGGATTCTATGTCTAGGAGAGGAGGACATGATAAGGATGCTCAGCCTAACATCATAGAGGTAATAGCAACCTCTTCAAAGTGGAAAATTCTAGACTAAGCGCAAGTTTTCCTTCTCTTGAGGGAGGACTAACTTGGGTGATCTAACATTCAGAAAACTGTTAAGAGACTGGCAAAGGTGAAATGTTGGCAGGAGGAAAGGTCCTAGAGACAACTTCAGTCATTCCTCACAAATCAAGCTTCCTGGTCACACATCATAGTTGTGTAGACTCTTAGCACTGGGCAAAGTATTTCAGAAGATGCTCAGATTTGACCAAGATTTGACCAGATTTACTCTTCTCCTTCAGCATTTTGGCACAAGTGAAAAAACAAATGTATTCCTCTAGCAAAGGTGTTTATGGTTGGAACCTGGATCCTGTTTTGAACTGACAGTCATCTCTGAGGAACCTCTAGGGTCCTAGGAACCCACCTGTACATGCTATTGCCTGATGCTCTTATTGCTACTCGTTAAGGTTTGAAGAATGTTAAGGTTGAAGAATTCATAAGAATGCCCTCTGCAAAACTCACTTTGGAATCTAAATCCCAGAGTGTATTAAGAGGTGGGGCCTTTATGAAGTAATTAAGCCATGAGGGTGGAGCCTTCATGAATGCTGGAGGGAACTGTCTGGGCCTCTTTCTGCCTTTCCATCTGAAAGGTTAATAAAATAGGTACTTGTCACTCTGTTTTTCTATATGCTTAACAAAACACTGTTGAAATCTTGTTCCCAGGATGTGTTGTCCCCAACTGTGAACTGTTTGCTAATCTTGTTCCCAGAATGTGCTGTCCCAAACTGCCAAACTGCAGGATACACTCCCTCACTCGGTTGCAGGCAAACTGCTCACTCGCCCTTCCCTCCCTGCCCTCTCCAAGAAAAGTATATAAGCTCTGCTCAAGCTGTTCTCAGGGCTCCATCTCTCTTTGCTATAGAGAGCTCTGGGCCCTAGCATGCTGGTCTCCAAATAAACCCTCCCTTCTGCTGTTGCATAAGACAGTCTCTTGTGGTCTCTTTCTCCGACGTTTCGCCGGACCCTTACACATCCCCTCTGCCATGTGAGGACACAGGGTTTGTTCCATCTGGAGGATGCACCATCTTGGGAACAGAGAGCAGCCCTAGCCAGACACCAAACCTGCTGCTGCCTTAATCTTGGGTTCCAGAACTTCTGTTCTCCAAAAATTACCCAGCCTCAGGTATTTTGTTAAAGCAGCACAAGTGGACTAAGATATTATCTAATACTTTGGTAGAGATTGGAGCTGAAATCCGAGCTCAGGTCAGATGGATCCCCTGCCCTTGCCATTTCCAACAGGGTCTTCTTATTAAGTTTTCTGTGCCTGCTTCACAGAGAGCTTCCTGACTTCACACTCTACAGAAACAGCGGAGCTCTGGTGCCTGCCCCAGCACCCTGTCTTGGTTGGCTGTCTTTATTTCCATTGCATCACTAACCACCACCAGAAGCTATCTTCTTTATTTTTTACTTATTTATCATCAACCTTCAACTTCTAGAAACTTGAAGAAAACAAGGACTATATATCTGTCTTGTTCAGTGCTGTGTTTGCTTGACATGTCAGGTAGTGTTTGCTCAGTGATGGTTGAACTCAACACTCAGAATCTGCTTATGTCAGGGAGTTAGTTGTTAAGTGGAAACTTAAGCTCTGGATTCTGAAATCCAGTCGTCCAGGGCTTTATGTTTATTTTTTATCTGTTTATTTTTCCAAAATAAGTTTTTGAGAAAGACTGGTATCACATTTCCATTTCAGAGACCAGAAAATCAAGGGCCACAGGAAGAGTGCTGGCTGTTTACATCGTCACACACATGCTTTGTGGTGTGTTATCAGTATGATCTCTTCTGTTGTGCACAAACTTTTCCACTAGTAGGTTTTCTTTAAGAGAAACTAAACTTTACTCTTTCCTTATCCCTCATACCAATCATAGTCTGTACTACAAAGTAGACTTATTATAGAAGGAGTCGAGGGACGACATGGTGTTAATTCTGCTAGTTAGTCTTCTCTGTAATTCCTCTGAGATTCAGGAAAATATTTTTAAAAATATTTCCCCAAACATAGTATTGTGTATGTTCCTGTTTTGCTAATCTGCTTCCTAAACTGTCTGTCACCTAAATATCTTGACCTTCTCCCAGTGGAGGTTTCCCACTCTAGCCATCCTGGGCTGTGAAATAGCAGATGAGAAAGAGCTGGACTTGGTCTCACAGTCACACGTATGGAACATTTGGCCTCCAGCACTAAAAATGACCTGGGCTAATTTCCAGAGTGCTTTTCTTCCCATCTCTTTAGCACTATGCTGTCATACGACCCTTGCAGCTTTATGAGCACTTCAAAGAGTGACAATGGACACCTCTCTATCTCTCTGTCTCTCTCTCTCTCTGTCTCTCTCTGTCTCTCTCTCTGTCACACACACACACACACACACACACACACACCACTTGTGGGGAGTCCAATATGTACTACTGACGTCAGTGTTTGTCAGGTGCCAGCAGCTCCACATGATCTCCCTGAGCCAAACATGAAAGCAATTGCAGTAATGATGGTGGTAGCAGTATCAACATCAGTAATCAAAACAAAATGGAGAATTTAATATAGTCATGCTCAGATTTAGGTTCTGAAGTGTATCCTTTCCTCATGCAACCCCCAAATCAGGTCCTCTGATTTCTCAAGGTACAGTTGGTCCTCCATATTTATAGACTCCACATCCATGGAATTAACCTAACCCAGATCAAACTATTCAGAAAAAAAATGCACTTATACTAGCCTGTACATACTTTTTCCTTGCCATTGTTCCCTAAACAATACAGTGTAACAATAATTTACTTAGCATTTAAAATGTGTCAGATGTTACAATCATCTGGAGATGATTCAAAGCAAACAGGAGGAGGTTCAAATGCAAATGACATACCATTTTACATAAGGTTCTTGAGTGCCTGTGGATTTTAGTGTTCTGAGGGGGTCTTGAAACCAATGCCCAGAGGGTACCCAGGGACAAGTGTATTTTATTTTACTAGACTCTTAGGGCAGCAGACAAGAGTCACATTTTTTTTTTGTCCCATTGCAGGAGAATATGGCTCCAGAATCATTGACTGCAATGTGGTGCTAGCAGGTCACAAACACTCCAGTCTAGTACAATGCACACAGGAAACATGGTACAATTTATTGACAGATCTTACATGAAATATAAAGATTTTGCACATGTTAATTTAAAGGATGTTCAAATATGAATACGATATCTTGAAAAAGAGGTTTTCAGTTCTTAATGTGACTCTCCTTTACATGTACTATCAGAAAAATAAACTAGCATATGAATAGAGGACAAGGTTTATCTGCTGCAAGTCATTAATGATGTGGTCATTGAAACTGAGTGTTACCTCCTAATCCTGCCCTCTACCAAGAGTGCAATATCTATTTCTGAAATCTATGATGGGCTAAAAGGCAGAGGGCAATTATGCAATATTTCACTTAAATAGGCATTAATGAAGCATTGACGTGTTAACAACTAAAATACAATACTGAGTCATTCATGCACAGAGAAAAATATATTACAGTACTTGCCTGGGGAAGTTTATAGCTTAGATCAGGAGTCAAGCATTTGAAATGCTTACAGAGCCAGAGAGAAAATATCAATGTCTAAATCTAGGCAATGCATAATAGGGACTGGTAGAGACTGTGGTAAACTAGAAGCTCTTGGCCTGACTAAAAGAGGCCATCTGGGTTCAGCTCCAGTTGGGAGTTATCCTGCAATCATGTTGGCCCAATGTTGACAGAGCTCCCAATTTTGCAAGAGAAGTTGGGATCTGATGTGTGCCCGTAGAGTCCTTAGACATTATAGGTATAGGAGGATCTTTGGCACAACCTTCAATTCATCACATACACTTATAACACCACTGAAATGTTCATAAACACTCTTTGAAAATGACTTCTTGAATACCATCACAGAGGAGCAACGGTTATCTTTTGAAGCAGGAAATCAATTTACAGGGCAGGAAGTTTTCCCTTATGTCAAATCCTTTCTGATCTTCATAAGAAGAAACAGTGTTGATTCAGGTTCTGAATTCTGTAGCAACTAGGAAGAACAGTCCTTGTCGTCTTCAATGATATGAAGGCCCTTACATGCCCCATCAAATACCTTCTCCAATCTAAATGAAGTCAGCTCCTATAATCTTTACCATCATGGCTTGGATTTAGTTCCTCTTACCATGTTGGACAGATTTTTCTGGATTTATTTGCCTTTTAGGGTTCTTCTCTGAATAAAATGTCAGAAGCAAATCCATCCTGAACACAGAACTGAAGGGACATCTACCCTGTAGCCCTTTTGACGGATAATGCCATCCCATTCCTGATCCCTAAAGAGCTTGAAATCTATTGAGAACTCATCTCTCCCAGTCTGTTCTGTGTGTCAGAGGAGTCTGTAGTCAGTATCTTTTACCCCCCTGCTTCCTGTCCTGCATAGTTATTGTGGGCAACTCCATTAATTGATGCAGATTATCCCAGGGGATTGTGTGACCACTCTCTCCCTGTGTCTTCCAGGTGAGGAAGTGAAACTATGTATCTGTTTTTGCTTGTCCCTGGGTATTCCCTCCTAGCTGTTCTTTTAATTAAACTTTCCTTAATTTCCAAGTTTGAGTGTTTGCTTTTTTTCTTGCCCAAAATATGATTGATAGAAATACGTAGGCTGTTTCCTCATAAAATCGACCTAATAATGCCCTCATCATACTGTGTATGAGGTTAAATGAGATCATGATGACCTTTTCTCTTTTTTCTCCCTACACTTTTGGAGATAGGAAGTCAACATACTCTAGGATATGAATCAAACATTGGTGTCCCACAGACTGGAGTCAAAATGTACACATGTTTTGTAAGGTAACACACACTTTAAGTTCTCAGAAAGTCCCACATAAAATCCGGGCTCCAGGGTCTTTTGCAAAATTAGAAGGTCTATTAACAGTTGGGAAATATGACCATGAGATAAGTCCCAGCTGGATCTGAATTCAGTTGGCCTCTTTGAGACAGAACAAGGGCTCTGTGGCTGGCCACTCTCCACCATTCCCTATTGTGTGTGGACTGACCTGACACATCACCTGCCTGGTCCTGTAAGCATCACAGGTGTTTACATTCTTATCTAAATTATGAGCTCCTAGAGGGCAAATATCACAATGTATCCTGCTCTGTGCATGGCTGACTCAGGAGGGTATTTTATTTGAATAACCACTTCATTTTCACTCTTTGGTCCCCAGACATCTCTATCACTGCCGCCTCCCACTCCTACTCTAACCATCTGCTGTTCTAACAATCACAGTATCCATTTGTCCGGGGAATGAAGGTGGAGACAATAGAAAGGGTCTTGGCAGAGGCAAGGAGGCAGGATCAGGGTAAGAAAAGGCTGATAAAACAGGCTACAGGTGAAACTGGTGGGTTACAGAATGCCATACTGCCCTGGAGAAATCATTTGTTTGTTTGGTTTTGGTTCTATAGGATGTCTCCCTAATTGTCTTAATAAGATGAGCCCTGATTTCCTCATTCCTGTTGCTAAATATTCAGATTCGAACATTCTTCAGGTTTGAGCAGTTAATGCTCCTCAAGCTGCAATCACAGTCCTTCTGCTGTGCTCCCCAGAGTTAATTACCCTCTCTGTACCACCCTGGAGTCGGCCAGCACCAGCGTGGCTAGCGCCTCTGACAGTTCTGGCAGTATCCAGGGCCCAGCTCCTGATTCTGTTAGCTAATGGGGAGGTAATGACCCGGCAGCTGCAGATCACTCTCCCCCTCTGCCCTGCTTTAAAAAAAATATACAAACAACAACAACAAAAAGCCCCACTCAGGCCAGCATTCTATTATTCCCTTCTTAATAAGGGCCTGGAAATGTCAGCCTCAGTGATTATGCCGGCAGGTGCCCAGACTTCAAAGTGGGCACCTGTCAGCGGAGGGATAATTGACTTTATTCAACCAATTGTCTCCCGGTTGTAATCAAGCCATTTCAAACAGATTTTTCAAACTGTTCTTTGGAGCCATGGGGGAGGCAGTGGTGCTGATAGATGGCAATTACCACCGATGGGGGAGAAGCTGAGGCCCTGAGCAGAGCTGTCTGCCAGAGTGTGGTGTCTGGCCCAGGGGAGGTTTGTAGGTGCGGTTAGGGAGAGGTGGAGCCTCCAGCTCCCTGGATCAGCCTTCTGCTGGTTTCTTTAGTTTGCCTCTGGCTGTGGTTAGACTCTGCCCAGTCTGCACAGGGTTTTGAACAGCAGATGCCCTGAGGGAACAACAGCAGGGTAGACCTCTGAACCAAAGCCTCCCTTGAGGACCCAGGTGTGATGTGAACTTCAAACAGGCCAGCAGAGCTCTGAACTGAGATGGTTTAAGGGTCTCTGCACTCCTCAAAGGGGCTAAATCCTTCTTAGTCACAAGGCATCTCGCGGGATTTGACGGATCTGGTCCTCCACGGTGCAGAAGGCTGAGGATTTGAACCAAAAGGATCCTCAGGCAGTAAAGGCATTCAGTGGTCCTCCAATTCCCCGCAGTGTAGACGAAACAAGTGCTGGCTTTTCTGATGGGCTCTGGGAAGGTGGGGATACTGTGTGTTTAAACGAAAAATGAATTTGTTCAGTTTGGCCACAACTGGAAAGGCAGTAAATCTGCCTTCTGCCTGTCCTACAGGAAAATCACAGTTTATAGGAACAAAAGCTGGGAAATATACCTATGTAGATTTAGCCTGGCTGTGCTAGCCTGGCTGTGCAGCAGCTTTTTGATTTCCATTCTCAGCATGAGGAAGATGGGATGGAGAAATTCAGGTTCTCAGGAAATTGGGGAGCCAAAAACAATATGGGGCTTTTAATTTCAAGGTTGCTCTGTTAGGGAAGAAGTGATCTTCATCTATCACTCGGGAGCGACCACAGGGCTGGGTTTTAGATTTTAGATTTTAAAGCATAAATTCAGGGCGAGGGCTGTTCAGTGGGACAAAGTCCTGTTCCCAAATGAGAAATCTTATATTTTGTAGATGTGCCTGGTTTGGGTTCCTGGCTCAGCCACTGTCTGACTTTGAGCAGGTTAGTTAAGGTCTCACTTCCATTATCTCAATGACAAAATGGGACAAAATTATTGTGAAAATGAATGAAACACTCAGCTGTGTAGCCCAGTGACTCGAATACCTAGCACCCTTTCGTTGCTCAGTGAAGTGCAGATTTCTCCTCTCACTAGGCATAGGGTGGGACAGACCCAGAGTCCTGACCGTCCTGCCAGCTCCCACTGTACTCAGGTACACTGAGACCTAAATCCTCGAGCACCATCAGGGTCTGTGCCCACCAAATAGGTCCATGCCCCTGCCCATGGAGCTCATGCTAAATGGGACGTTTCACCTGACCTCACCAACATAAGGAATCTTTTCCAAGTCTAATTCTAATTTCTTTGAAAGAGAGGCCTTTTTGGGTCTCTCTTCTGGCACTTGCTACTTTCAGCCTTCTATAATTTTTTTTTAATTGTTAGTTGTAAGTGGACACAATACCTTCATTCATTCATTTATTTATTTATATGTGGTGCTGAGGATTGAACCCAGTGCCTCCCATGTGCCAGGCAAGTGCTCTACCACTGAGCCATAACCCCAGCCCCAGCCTTCTATAATTTTCATTTACTTATTAAACATTCTATCTCCAGAGAGTTCAGTTTCTCCAGAAGAAACCATCCTTATGTCAACACCTATATTCAGTGGTGTTTTATGCACAGTAAATTAATTAATTAAGTTAAAAGTATATATGCACACATATACATATATGTATGAATGTTTTTATATGCATATATTTGTATAGATGGATTTTTAAAATATATATTCTATCAATTATTAATGTCAACAAGTCACAATGAATTAAATATGAGTATTACTAAATAAACACATTGCTAAGCCTGGGCCTCCTACAGTATATTTTAAATGCTTGGGGAGCCAACTCCATTATTCTTTGTCACCAAGAATGTCTGACTTTTAGTGAAGAAAAAATATTCAATAAAATAACAGCTGGTACTGACCAAACCGTGACAAGAGGACATCAGTGAATCCATTCATCTTCCATTATTGAGGCATTAGTCCTGATTGGGTGGAAGGCAAGGATCAAAAGGAAAATCTTTTATCCAAGAGGAAGAGGGAAAAAAAGGCATCAAGGAAAGCCTGTGTGAGGAATTAAGCTAATGACTCTGTACAGGTCAGCCAGACGATGGGGAAAAAAAAAGAAAGGCAAAGAAAGTGAGGATATATTGGGATAGCTTTCACCCACTAATCACTCAAGTGAGGGTGATCCAGAGCTTCAACTCCAAAGAGTTTTGGGGTGCTAGGTTCTAAATTATATGAGTTATGTAAAGTCTTATAAGCCTATCAAATAGCAAGTGGTGTAGAAGTTTTAGCTATTTTTAATGTTACTATCGAAGTGTGGTTTTTCTCACTAACTCTGGTGACACTATTATAAATAATCATAGATTTTTATGTCCCCATTGTATCACAATTTATCACTGCTGGAAGGACACAGCAAAGACCTAAAAATGGCGGCCATCCTGCTCACCAGGGTTGGCTTTTTGGGCACATGGCCCACACAGTCACAGGGAGCTCTGCTCTCAGTAGGCCCACATGTGGGGATTTATGGGCTGTCTATACAGTGTTGAAGTTGATAACAATTTTATCACTGAATTTGTTTTGTAAGTACAGTTCAATGGGACAATGGAGCATGCGTCAGAGGCTTGGAGGCCAAGTTCAGGAGCAATCCTGCCTCCCACCTCTCCCTGAAATGGACCAGTCTCCACCCAGCATCTGCAGCTGCCTTCTCTGGGGGCGATTTGAGGGGGGTGGAGTGTGCTCTGAGATACAGGTGAGGCCTTGGATAGCTATGAGGATCAGCACTCAGCCCTGAAGGATCCCTGGGCCCAACAGGGGTGAAAATTTAACTAGCAAATACAAAATACTAGGAGGGGTTGAGAGAAAGAAGAAAGAAATAAGGAAAAAAAAATTTTTTTCTCCTGCTTTTTGAACAAAATCCCTAATGTTTTCCTTTTGCATAGGGCCCCTAAAACTATGGAGCTATTCTAAAGCTCAGCCTCTGGGTGCCACGTGCTGCTACTCAGAGCAGTTCCTCTCGTGGACCCACAGCCACTCCACCCTGTGGGCTCATGACAGGCACAAGTGGAGAGTGGAGGTCACAGGCTGCAGTGGTTGCCACTAACATTTATTATGACACACTTATATTTCAGATAGAGGATATTCATGCTTTTCAGGGGCTGGATAGTGTTCTGTATAAACAAAAAACCTGGCAAACACTTGGTCAGAGTTGACTGAATGCTTTGACTTGAGATTATGACCTTGTAATCTCATTTCCCCTAGATCTATAACTCCATTAACTCAGGTGACAGGGAGGTTTCCAGAGATAGATTTTCTTGAGGTTTTACACTGAGTGTCACTCCTTACATCACAATACTGTGCTGTGTGTTTTAGTTAAATCTTCTTTGAACTTAGCTGTCTTCCTTGCAAGCCTTCCACAGGACAGAAAACAGTCCTTTCACTGCCTGGGTCACAGGTACACTCCTCCTGCCCAGCATTTGCAGCATAATATCATGTTGCTTATATTTTAGTTGAAGTACTTTAAATCAGGGATACACACTCCAGGGGTAACTAGGATTTTAATGAATTTAATCACAAGCCTGCATTCTAAGAGAAGCTACTATTAGACCTGACTATTTTTAGAATATTTGCTTATTTGCATGAAAAATGTTACAGGTGATTTTTTATTGGTGAAGTGAGTGGTTATATTAGACAGCCTAGAAATAATTATAAAGAAGTAGCTTTCTTTCCACGTTTGGGTTCCAAGGGTCCCACCAGGCTACACTTGTCAGAGTGTCTTAGACCAGTGGACTCCATTATATATCCGGTGGCCAGTTCCACTGAGGACAGAATTTTTGCTTTTCATTTGTTTTTACATCACAGTGATGACTATAGTTTACACCATGGCCTTAGGGGACACACGCACACAAACACACAGGAAAAATTTCCAGAGAAAGTGCTACATTAACTTATGTAATATCTTTTGTTATTTTCTGTCCAACTCAATTCTACTGCATTTCATTTTGTCAATTGTTGGTTGCAACCCCTGAGTTCATTTCAGAACACACTAGTGAGATGCAAACTGCAGTTTGAAAATTCATAAAATAGAGGCATACTAATCAGCTTTTCATTACCATAATGAAATATGTGAGACAGACTAACTTGATAAGAAAAAGGTTTATTTAGTTCCTGGTTGTGTTGGCTGAAAGTACTCATGACAAAGTGCAGGCTTGGGGGCCAGAACTGTTCCTTGACTGCATCACATCACGGCAGGAGCATGTATGGGAGCAAGTGGTCACATCACAGAGTCAGACAGCAGACAGGGGACAGGTATGCCCTTTTATCTTGTGAAAGCTAGCAAGGCCACATGACAGCTACCTCACACCTCCAGGGTCCTAATTTTCCACTAGGCTTCATCTTTTAAAGACTCTACCACCACCTAAGGCCACCACTCTGGGGACCAAACCTCCAATTACATGAACCTTTGGGGGACACCTAAAATATATCCAAACTGTAGCCAGAGGATTAGCAGAATCTTACTACTAGAATATTGTTGCATATTCCATGAATAAGTTTGTCCTGCAAGATGTTGTGTAGAGGGGCCAACACGGCAAAGAATGAGTGATTCATTGAGTTTCAGGAGCAACAGAACCACATGCTTTTGTGTCACAGAGCTAATAAATGTGTTGTGGACCAGAATTTGGTCTGGGACTTACTTCCATTTTAACACGCCATCAGGTATTGAAGAGATAGGAGAAGAGATCTGTAATCACTGTGCCAACCACTGGACATTAATAACTGCCCTCCCAACCTAATAATTATGAATAAACATGTTGGTTTAGGCCAATTTGTAATTAGTATAGTTTTTAAAATAAAAACACCAACAGGCATTGTGGTGGGTTGAATGGTGCCATTCCAAAAGTCAGGCCTACCCAAAACCTGTAAATATGATCTTATTCAGAAAAAAAGGGTCTTTGCTGATATAACTAGATAGTGAATATCATGCTTTTCTGGGGCTGGACAGTGTTTTATGTAAACAAAATCCTAGAGTCCACTTGGTGAGATTTGACTGAATGTTTTGATTTGAAATTATGTCCTTGTAATGCCACATTTTCTGGGTGGGCCCCAAATCTCAAGTTGAATGTTCTTATAAAAGGAAAAAAGAGGAGGATTTGGGAAGGAAGAGGACAGATAAGGGCATGTGTAGATGGAGACCGGGCCTGGTGATGCAGCCACAAGCCAACAAATGCTGGCAACCACCAGCAGGTGGCAGAAGTCAAGAATGGATCCTTCTCTAGAGGCAAGATGTTCCTACTGACATCTGGAGTTTGGACTTCTGATCTCTGTTGCTGTGAGAGAATCAAATGTCTGTGGTTTTAGTAATATGTTTTGGCAGCCTTAGGAAACTAAACCAAGTATTACGTGGACAAAACCCACAGATTCAGAATTCTGATAACCACACCCATCGCTCAGTCTCAACCAGTGTGATCTGTATAATCTCATTCTGAATAAAGGACTGATGATTTTTTGTGTGTGTGTGTGATGGGAATTGAACCCAGGGGTACTCTACCATTGAGAGACATCCCCAACCCTTTATAAAATTATTATTATTAGGGCTTTAAAGTTATACATAATAGTAGGGTTCTTCCTGACAAACTCATAAATGTATGGAAATTGATTTCAGTTCACGATCCCCCTTTCCTTCTCCTCCTCCTTCTCCTATCCCATTTTCCTTCCTCTACTCTACCCGACTTCCTTCTACTCATCTATTTATTTATATTTGATTGGTTCTTTCTACTTATGCATAAAGGTGAAGTTCCCTGTGGTATATTTATATATGTACATAATATGGTTTTTAAAGAATTCATTACCCATCCTTTTCATTCTGCCTCTTGATCTCCCTCTTCTACATTACTGATCTTCCTTTTATCTTTATGTTATCTTATCCCCCCTTTCCTTTTTTTTTTTAACTGTAGCATCTGCATATGAGAAAAGATATTTGACCTTTGAGTTTCTGAGTTTGGCTCATTTCACTTAGAAGAAATTCTCTATTTCTATCCATTTACCCTCAAATGTCATAATTTTGTTCTTTTTTATGAATAAATAGAATATCATTGCATTTATATACCACAATTTCTAATCCATTCATCTATTGACGAAAACCTGGGTTGATTCCATAATTTAGCTATTGCGAATTGCGCTGCTATAAACATTAAAGTGGCTACATTGCTGTAGCATGCCGTGGTGGCTGTATTGCCGTGGTATGTCAATTTTAAATCTTTTATCTCTGACCCTTTTTATTTCTTATTTTGAGTCAGGGTCTTATTAAGTTGCCCAAGCTGGCCTTGAACTTGCAGTCCTCCTGCCTCAGCCTCCCAAGTAGCTGGAATTATAGGCATGTGCCATTGTACTGAGCTAGGACTAAAGATATATTATAGTTCTCTTCATTTTGCCAACTTTTTTATAGTTGTCTTTTGGGAAAGAACTATTTCTTGTTTGATTCAAAATATTTCATAATTTACAATCTCTGTTAATATTAATGGCTCAGTATTCCTTAGGGCAACAGGACAAACACTCACTTAGAATAATTTTTCAGAAATTGTGAGTTGTATGCTTATTACATGCAAACAAAGATGAACCAAACTTTTTCAAGAAGGAATAAGCAGATGTGTATGACCAGAGCAATGATTCCAAGAGATTTTATTTCCTTAACAAAAGTCTTGGCGTGGGCATTGCTAAAAGATTGAAGTGCTATCTTTGTGCTAGTAAGGAAAAAGTGACAGCTTATCCATTCAGGGTTTGGCATTTAAGATGGGTCCCATGATAAGACAGGCAGCATCTTTATAAGAAACACAACAGAAAAATAGAACAGGAATATAAAATCAAAACCTCATATTTACCTTAACCAGACCAAATGAGAAAATTACAGACCCTCACATAGATCTTGTTAACTTTTTGAAACGGGTTTATCTCCAATAACACTCCTAAAAAAACAAGTATTTAAAATTTTTCTTTTGAAGCAATTCCTTCCCTCCCACAAACCACTTAACTAAGCAAGCGTCTCTGTTTTAACTTCAAACCTAATGTGACACAGGTGTATATTTCAAGGCCAAATGATAATGGAAAAATAGATTATTTTATTTATTTTCAATGGTTACTGTGACAGGATAATTTGATCATTTCCACAAAATCATTAAATCAGAAAGGTTTCAAGTATCATGTAAATTGTATATGCAAATTGCCTTTGATAACACCAACATTTAATTGCCTCTGGAATCTAATAAAGCAAATGTTTTCAGTTTGCCCAGCAGCATTTATTTATCAGGGCCAACATGAAAGTGACATTTGGGAAGAACTTAAATGACATAAAAGCCATTATAAAATGACAGTCTCATGATGATCTTGTTAACTGCTGTGGACATTTATGAGTGCTCTGTTTATTAGACAATTCCATATCACTTTATGTTTCCAATCCTTCCTTTTAAATTTTTAAAAACTATTTTAATATGCTAATTTATTTTTAAGGTTTAAAAATAGATCTGAACTCCTATTATTCCATTTTAGCAACCCATGTCAAAAGATGTACCTCCTCCATTACAAGGACTTATGCAATTTCTGGGGCCCCACTTATAGACTGGTCTGGGTTGGGTCACATGAACATCTCTGGACCAATCACTGCAGTGGCAGGAGTGAGGTTCTTCTATTAGCACCCCTTCTTTCCAGTGGGGAAAGATTATCTCCAGAGGAAAGGGTGGCTGTATTGTCAATGGAAGGGAGTAAAGGATGGAGCTGTTCAGAAAAGCCTTCAGGTGCATGCACATACATACACTTAGACACGCACAACCACACAAACCTATAGAGGTACTTGGACACACTGAAAACATAGTGGAAGACGGTAACACACATCTATGGGTATGTGTTAACAACATTTCTAGATGGTGGGATTAGTCGGGATATATAAACACACATTTTTCCTTGGTCTTGCCCAGATTCCAGTTATTTTGTCTTTTATATACACAAATGTGTTTAGGCTTTGCTGACACTGGTTTATTATTGTCAATGTGGAGATTTAAATCTTTGGCTCAACTTTCGCAGAGAGAATTTCAGGTAGTCAGAGAATAGAGGAGACAGTGTGTTTCTCACAGAACTTCTATTGGCCAGAAACACATTCCTTTAATGGTATAAATGAATGGCCAGTGATCAGAACAGTTTGCGGACAGGGCTTAAGGGCTACCAAACTGTTGCTGCTTCTTGTTCGTCTTCTGTGCATCCCAAGTAGAAGCACATCTTTGTCTGTTTTGCTCTCTTCATTCTCACACCTGGATTGCACATCAATTGTGAACTAATTCCATTCAAGCTCAGTTGAGAAGGTTTGAAACTTCTCCCCTTGAAGAATTCTTTTATTCAAACATTCCTCCTACCCATGAGAAACAAAATATTATCCAATTATAAATTATTCTAAAATCTCTCATTTTCTAAGCATTTATCATGTGCACACATTATTTCATTTAATTCAGTAAATTCTGGGTCACCATTCCATATTTTAGACAGGAAAGAAAGACATGGTTATTTAATTGGTGCAAATTCACACAATGTGAAAGTGACTGGACAAAGATTTGAAAGCAGATTACAAGCCTGTAATCTTGAAAAGGGAGAGCCTAATGCTGTCACATCCTAGCTATGTGATTTTCTCAACTATATGGTCAGAGTATTTGTAAATCCTGCCCAGCCTATTCATGGACTCCTGGCAAGTTCTATAAGTTGACACACAGGAGAGAGGTCTGCCCATAATGGATCATGCATGCATACATGTGGTGTTCTTCCATAGACTGAGCCTCTAGGAGAATGACCAGAGAGGGTAGAAGCTTGTCTAGTGAGATTCAGGGACTAGGAACTTCAGGGGGTTGCACCATGAGTAGAGAAGGATAAAATGATGATATAGCATAGCAAGTCTGCAACTGTGGACTGGCAAGAGCCCAGGCAGGGTCTGGGTAAATTCAGGTAACTAACTGTCCTAGTTTGCCTGGGACAGAGGGATTTCCCATGATGTGGAAATTTTTTTTTTGCTAAATCTGGGGAAGTCTTGAGCAAGTCCAGATGAATCAGCTGCCCTGGTTAAGGTGAAAAATGTCTAGTCATCTCAGTAGCAATAAAAGGCATCTGCCTGAGGAATATGAATTGGGAAACAATCATTTGAAAGTAGAGAGGAAAATAAACTCGTGGTGGAATTACCAGCTGCTTAGGGGCAACTTGAGGACTGGAGCGTTCCACTGGGACATTACTCATGGTTCACAGTTTCCAGCTCTCTCTCCAGCCCTCTTGGAAATGTAGAAGGAAAGGATTCACTTCCAGCAATCATGGAAGATCAGTGAACCACTCAGAACTGTAGAGGTTCTCCTACAAACTCCCAGCACTCTGGAAGCGAACTCTTCCCTGGGCTGTAAGCCTGTGGTCATTCATTTGGATTATGACACTCAGTCACCTCCAGGGAGAAAGGGAGAGCTTGACCAAGCATCAGGAGCCAAGAGTGCAAGCATCTCAAATTTGCATGTAGCCTTGCTTTCCAGTGTGATTCCTAATGTACCCTTTCCTTAGAAGACCCCCTCTTCTAAAAGATTCTTCAGTCCTCTGTCTGTGGAATTCTTGAGCTCTCTCCACTAGAGTCATTAAGTTCAGACAGGACTGAATAGTCAAAATGGATCTGATACGGAAAAGCAAGCCTCCTATCCCATTCCACATCATTCCTCTATGGAAAACTCTCCAGGGTTATTCTGCACTCTCAGTCCTGCACTTCAGATATGTTCAGCCCAGAGCCAAATGGCCAAGGTTCAGCTCCTGGGGGCAACATATTCTATCAGCTGCATCCCCTTCAGAAAATGAAATAAGGATTAATTTGCTTGGAGAATTAAACAAGTTAACACATGCAAAGTGCTCAGAACAGTGCCAGGAAGCTGTATGTGCTCAATAAGGATAAGTGCTTATCAGTTTTATCCACCTATCTGCTTGTTACACTAAAGTGCTATTTTATTGCTTTCTTTGGAAAGTGAGGTTTGAAAGTTCCCCTTCCTTGGTGTGGTAGGAGGAGCATGATTTTTTAAAAGTGCATGATTTTTCTCCAACATAATGGAATTCCTGAAAGTTTTGGTTTTCTAGTCTGCTAATCTGGATTAAGAGACCCTGAAAGAGGATTGAACAAGATAAATGCTTGACCAGTCCTTCCTAGGGACATCCAAAGAGCTTACATTATGGAGTATAAGTATAGTATTAATCACTGTGTTAGGCAGTGTTCTATAAATGTAACAAAATACCTGAGACAATCAATGTAAAAAGAAGAAAGGTTTATTTTGGCTCATGGTTTTGGAGGTTTCAGTCCATGGTTGGTTGGTGTCATTGCATTTTGGCCTGTGGCAAGGCCACATGCATATCATAGCAGGGGTGTACGGTAGAGGAGGTCAATTCCTGAAATGAAAATCAGGAAGAAGAGAGAGAGAGGAAGGGACTGGGGTTCCAATATCTTTTAGAGCATGACCCCATTGACGTAACTTCCTCCTACTAGGTCCCACTTCCTAAAGGTTCCACCACCTCTCATTAGCGCCTTGGACTGGGAAACAAGCCTTCGACATGTAGGCTTTTGGGGGATACTTATCCAAATCACAGCAATCACTGTGGCAGACTCTGTTCCCCGACTGTGAGTCATTTTCAGAGGTTTATTCAGCACTTGGCATAAAGGGAGAATCAAGTCAATACCTGTCTGCTGAAGTCATGCCACCTGGCAGGATCCTCATCTGCTATTAGCGATCAATGAATTGCGGTTTTGTTCCTACGTTACTGAGTCAGTTAGTAGCAGAGGAGGGCTAATCTTGACATTTTTTTCTTTAAACCGATTAGTAAATCTGTCTTACAAGGAAGATTATTGAGAAAATGATTATAAAATGCCTTTAGTTCATGAGCAAAAATAGCACTTAAGTAGAGGTTACATTACACAGTTGAGCTACCTTTCTGTTTTCCAAATTAGGCTTTCTGTAAAACATCCATTGTATTTCCTATTCAGTCTTCAGTTTCAATACATTTTAGACAAGGTAGGAGCTTTCAGGACACTGCCATCAATATTTCTCAGTGAGAATCCCGACTCTTCTGTAATTAAATTGCCTTCTCATGCTAATTTGTGTGCCTCCCTATAATCTCCCTTTCCTCCAATTAAAAACATCACTCATTGACACTGCTTAAATAAAATTCAAAGCCAAGGTGAAGAAGTGAAAAGGGACAGAGCACAGAAGCCTTCCAACTGGACTCTTTGCATAGTTAAGATATTTTCTTCCTTTAGGTCTCAGCACATGGTCACTTGGGATACAGCTGAACTCTGGGAAAGTATATGACAGAAAACTCTTTTACATTGGCACCAGTCACTTATACATCTTGAAAACACTTTTTAAAATTGGAAAAAGAGGAGCAGGAAGTGGCACGTGCCTGTAATCTCAGTGACTTGGGAGGATGAGGCAGGAGGCTCATGAGTTCAAAGCCAGCCTCTGCAACTTAGTAAGGCTTTAAACAGCTTATCAAGATCTAGTCTCAAAACTAAAACTTAAAAAGGTCTGGGGATGTGGTTCAGTGGTTAGGTACCCCTGGGCTAAATCCCTGGTACAAAAAACAAAGCAACAAAACAATACTGGAAAAAAAGTATAAATAGTAGGGTTTCTCATCACAAATTTATGGTCTAAAGCACTTCATCTCAGGTAAAACAGACTTTCCTCAGCAACTCAGTACAGAGATGAGATAATCCTTGGCTAATTACTGTATATCCTGTTTTAGTCAGCTTTTATGGGGGGCTGCGACCAAAAGACCTGACAAAAACAATTTTAAGGAGGAAATGTTTATTTGGGGCTCATGGTTTCCAGAGGTTTAAGTCAATAAATGGCCTGCTCCATTCTCACTCAAGGTGAGAACATCATGGCAGAAAAGTGTGGTAGAGGAAATCAGCTGGGGACGTGGCCACCAGGAAGCAGAGACACACAGAGAGCTCGGCTCTTCAGGGACAAATTATATACTCCAAAGACACAGCCCAAGTGACCCACCTCCTCCATCTCCACCCTACATGCCTCCACTTACCACTTAGTAATCCCTGTCAGGGGATTCATTCGGAGATTGTGCTAAGGTCCTCATAACCCAATCATTTCACTCTAAGCTTTCTTTCATTGTCTCACACACGAGCTTTTGGGGGACATTAATTTCTAAACCACGACATATCCCATTGATGTTACAGGACCAGAAGAAGTAGAATCCACTAGAATAGTAACACAAAATATAAACCCTCACATCTTCTCATATGATTTTAGAAACTCAAACACCCAAATCCAAAATAATGAAATAATGTTTTACATTCAAAACTTAAGATGGAAGGGAATAGGAAGAGGAGACGTTTTCCAAAATGTTTTGAAATAGCACGATGTCTCATGCTTTTGATTGAGATTTTAAATGTTGGTAAATCCTAGGCAATTGATTCTTATCCGCCTTCTCCATCCTTTGGTTTATTTTCCCACCCTGACCCTCTTGGTGATTCTGTTCCCCCTATAATGAAGACAGACTTCCTAATTCTTTCATTAATGTTGGCCTCTCGAGCCTGATTTAGCCAGAATGGCTGTTGTAATATGCACAATTTAATAAGGAAGGGAAATAGCTAATTATACATGTTATCAAAGGAAGCCAGGGAGTGCCTGGAGAAAAGGTACAGTTCTATATTTCAGAATCCCATATTGTAGCACAGAGTCTCAGGCCTATGACGATGAACTGTATGGCTAATGTCAGTCTTGCCCTAGCCAGAAAACCTTCCATAGCCAGCCCCCTGACTTTTGCTTGCCTTGCATTTGTTGTGGATGCGATAGGAAATGGGTCCCAAGAAATCACAAAGGGCACTCAACTATTCCAGTTAGTTCCCAAATTGTCACGACTTCTGAAAAAAAGTAATGACACAAGTCCTTATATTGACATGATATAAGGAGGACTGTGTAATCATGGAACCAGCTAGAACTCTTAACAGTGCCCATGATGTTGGCCAAAGGAAGAGCCAACTCCAGGCAGGCATTCTGCATTCCTGCCTTCTCTCTGCCCTCCCACTAAAGTTCTCTCATAATCCTTTCTTCACACTCTTGGCCAAATCCTCTTACTAGATATGAGGCATCATTGGACATTAAGGACGCCTTAGCCATTAAGGATGCCTGAGGCTGGAGTTCATTCATTTATAATGGAGCATACAACTAGTAATGGCAGAACTGATTGATTGATTTTTTTTTCTCTCTAATAAGTGTCAGCAGTTTTAAAAGTTATTATTATTTTCATCATTAGCCAAAACTTGTTTTAGGAGGACAGAATCACAATCAACAGACCAGCCTGAGCTAGTCATCCCGTGTCAAGGGTGAATCGATGCCGACAGGGAGAAAAGCAGGAGCTCAGAAGCAACAAGGTCCATTTGAGTGAGGTAACTGGAGGACAGCAGAACAAACACCAGGCTTACCTTTTTCTTGGTGGTAAATGCTATGCATGGGTGTCTCCTCCTGTTTGTAGTTACTTCATACTTCTGCAAGGGAAGCCAGTGGTTGCTAGAGCTATGGAAGATGTAAACAGTTGGTGTGTTAAACTCAGAGCACTTCGGTAGACTAAAATTTCAAGAAAAACCCAATTATACTTCTTCTTTTTTTTTTGTGGTGCTGGGGTTTGAACCCAGGGCCTAGTGCATGCGAGGCAAGCACTCTACAAACTGAGCTATATCCCCAGATCCCTTCCTTTACTTTATCATCGCCTCATGAAATTCACAGCTGTCTTCTATTCTAATAAATGGAAGACATTGTTTTCCATTTATTCTGCTATTTCTTAGTTCACCAAGTGGTAGAACCAAGGTGGTGATATAAAATAAAGGAGTGATGACCCCTATCCAAGGTTGTGGCATCCTTCTTAAGATTTTCTCCATCTGACAGCTGCTTAATGATTATTATTCCCATTTCTGGTGTTTGAAATTTTACCATGAGCTTAACTCCTCAAGCATGAGCATCAAAAGGCTTTTGTAGCACGGTGGATGAAAAGGGAAGAGGGTGACAAAACCCATAAAGGGCACTTAACTATTCTAGTTAGGCTCATCCATCTGTAAAGCACACTTCTGGGCCCACATGGACCAGCAGAGCCTGGAAAATTCAGATCTAGAATTACATTGTGGTTTCATCATAGAATAGTGGGAACCTGATGTTCATTTTACTTCTTGGGACTACCTCGTTTTTCTCATTTGTAAAATAGGGACGATAATACATTAGAGTTCCTGACACATGAAATTGCTTAATAAATCCCAACTATTGTCAATACATGTGCAAAATGGGATAAAGATACCTACTGTAGTGATGAATACTAACCAATACAACAGGACACTCTAAGTCTTGTGGCTTAACACAAGGAAAGCTTATTTCTTATGTCATAGTCCAGTACCAGTGTGGGGGAAGGGCTCTGTTCCACATGGTCATTCAAGGATCCAGGCAACTTACAGGGTGTGTCTCCACCATCTTCTAGAACGTCACCATTCTCTGAATTTAAACCAAAGATGCGGAAAGATGGCCAGAAAAAGAGACAGAATAGGTCAAAAGCGATCTAGTCTTGAGCACCTTTGCTCAGAGGTGACAAGCCTCATTGCTGCAGGATTTCTCTTGCCTCATCACCCCGAAATGCAAGGAGGCTGGAGAGGTATCTAGTGGTATGCCTAGGAAGAGAAGGAGAATACAGATTCTGTAAAGCTTTTGCAGTCTCAACTAAATGCATCTTGAAGAATTGTGCTGAGAAGTAGATTAGATGTCTTGTATTAAACAAACAGATGACATCCTGTCCAAGTGTCAGCCTCCATGAATGGAGCCATGGCTGCTATGAACCTCAAATCTCGGGGCCAAGGAAGTGAGGTGTTTACAGCACATTGGGCAAGAAGAGCAAAGTTTCAAGCTACCTTTTTAGTTTATACTGATCTTAAAGTCTTCACAGACCCCAAGGTGGGACAAGCTTTCTGCTCCTTTTTATAGTGGGCATCCAGAGACCCGAGACCCAGCAAAACAATGTCAAGGCTGCCTCAGAGCTTCAGGGCTCTTAGAGAAGAGAAACAACCAAACAAAATAAAGAAAAACAATACTGATGTGCACTGTAAGGTCTAAGGGAGTTCCAAATGCTAACTTTTTTTTGTATTATGAAAATATTTTATCCTGCTTCCCTTGCTTTCTGGCTATGAAACCTTGACACATTATTTGAATTCCTGAAGTTTCCAACTTTTCCACTTGTAAAGAGAGGGTGATGGTGGTTGTAAGGATGAAATGAGTAGAAGGAACTGTTGGTGAGCAGCAACAATCTGTCAATCTTAGATGCAGGGCTGTCCTCCCCCTCCTTCTCTTTCTCCTTCTCCTTTTTCTATTCCTAACCTGATTATTATCCTGTTACCATCTATGCATGAAATTGATGCCTACATTAAGTATGCATTGTACAGTGGATCCCTTTATGGAGGACATGCTCCAAGTCCCCTTGTGGGAACTGGAAACCAAACATAGTACTGAATTGTAGACGTACCATGACTTTTCCTATGCACATACATCTATGGAAAAGCTTGATTTATAAATCAGGCTCAGAAAGACACCAACAATAACTAATGAGAGAATAGAACAATTATAAGCAACATTCTGCAATAAAACTTATGGGAAACCATGGAAAGTGAAACCTCAGCTAAAAGGAGACTACGGTGATTACCTCAGTGATTTTTCTCTTTGGCCATTTTATAATATGGGTGTTTCTTTGCTAGCTGATATGGTCAGAAAAGCCTGAACTGGCTTCAGGGAAGGCTCATTCAACACTGGTTCTGGCCCGTGCTAACTGTGGTGGACCCTCCCGCAATTCTCTCTTTGTATTTCCTCATCAGCAAAAAACCCTCATAATAACATTCATTCCTAGCAATAAAGGGTTGTGAAGATTTGTGGTGAATCATTTGTTGCTGCACTTGGGATAAAGACGAATGCTAATTTCCTTGCCCTTTATGAATTTTTAGGTGCCCTAAAAATATAGTCAGTGGCAAAATCCTAGAACCTCAGAGGAATTAAGAAACAGAATAAATTGAAATTTTTATTGATCAATGCAGTTCCATGGTGTTTTATCTGCCTTTATTTTAAGCCAAGTAATTACATATGAATGATCCAGGAAACCCTTGGAACATATGCAATGCATGTAATTCCTGGTTGACCCAGTGAAAGAGAAATGAGGAATGAATGAATGAATGAATGAAGCTCTTGATATTGTGAACAAACATGGCACATGGTGACAAATCACAAGTTATCAAGAAAACTAAATAATTCTACTTATTTTCTTTATTCTGAATTTCTAATCCTTTTCTTGAACAATAATTTACCTCCTGCAAAACACAAATTGATTTATTCAGTGTATTTTTACCATGGTAAAATATATATAGAATACAATTTGCCATTTCAACCATAATATATATATGTAATTTATATATGACAGTGGAATGCATTACAATTCTTATTACACATATACAGCACAATTTTTCATATCTCTGGTTATATACAAAGTATATTCATACCAATTCATTTCGTTATGCATGTACTTTAGATAATAATCATCATCACATTCCACCATCATTTATAACCCTATGCCTCCTCCCTTTCCCACCAACCCCTCTGCCCTATCTACAGTCCCTCTATTCCTCCCATGTTCCCTCTCCCTATCTCACTATGAATCAGCCTCCTTATATCAAAGAAAACATTCAGCATTTGTTTTTGGGGGATTGGCTAACTTCACTTAGCATTATCTTCTCTAACTCCATCCATTTACCTGCAAATGCCATGATTTTATTCTCTTTTATTGCTGAGTAATATTCCATTGTGTATATATGCCACATTTTTTTATTCATCTACTGAAGGGCATCTAGGTTGGTTCCACAGTTTAACTATTGTGAATTGTGCTGCTATAAACATTGATGTGGCTGTGTCCCTGTAGTGTGCTGTTTTTAAGTCCTTTGAGTATAGACCGAGGACAGGGATAGATGGGTCAAATGTTGGTTCCATTCCCAATTTTCCAAGAAACCTCCATGCTGCTTTCCATATTGGCTGCACCAATTTGCAGTCCCACCTGCAGTGTATGAGTGTACCTTTTTCCCCACATCCTCACCAACACTTATTGTTGTTTGTATTCATAATAGTTGCCATTCTGACTAAAGTGAGAAGAAGTCTCAGAGTGGTTGGTTTGTTTCTTTTTAAAGATAGAGAGAAGAGAGAGAGAGAGACAGAGAGAAAGAATTTTTTAATATTTATTTTTCAGTTTTTGGTGGCCACAACATCTTTATTTTATTTTTATGTGGTGCTGAGAATTGAACCCAGCGCCCTGTGCATGCCAGGCAAGCACGTTACCGCTTGAGCCACATCCCCAGCCCAACAGAGTGGTTTTGATTTGCATTTCTCTAATTGCTAGTGATGATGAACATTTTTTCATGTATTTGTTGATTGATTGTATATCATCTTCTGAGAAGTGTTTGTTCAACCATTTTTTAATTTAACAATTTAGTGACATTAAGTATCCTCACAATGTTGTACAATCATCATTATTATTTCTAAAACTGTGTCCTCCTAAATAGAAACTCTGTACCTATTAAGCACAAGTTCTCCATTTTCCCCTTCTCCCTCCTCTGGTAATATCCAATTTGCTTCCTCCCTCTATATAATTTACCTTGTTGAGATATATCATGAAAGTAGAACTGTAAAGTCTATTTTTGGTTGGTATATTTCACTTAGCATAATCTTTTTAGGGTTCTCCTATGTTGTAGCTTCTGTCAAAATGTCATTCCTCTTTATGGCCAAATAATACTTTATTATATGTATTACATTCTGTTCCATTCATCTGTTGGTGACACTGAGTTGCTTCTATCTTTCAGCTGTTGTGGATAATGCTATAATGAACATTGTTATAAAAAATATCTTTTGGGTCCTTGTTTTTAATTCTTTGTGGTTCACTTCTACCTAGAGGTGAAATTTCTAGATCATATGGTTACTTTGCTTATCTTTTTTGAAAACCTGGCTATTATCATTTGGATCTGGAATGTTCTAGAAAGGCTCATGTGTCCCTGGTGCAGCAATGTTCAGAGTGGGGCTTTTGGAAAGCCACTGGACATTAATGAGTTCCTAGCTGAATGGGCTATTAAGGAGGAGAGGCACAGTAGGAGATAGTAAGTCACTGGAAGTATAGCTTCAAATGATATATTTGGTCCCTGGACTCTTCTTTCTCTCCATGTGCTTCCCAGCTGCCATGAAATGAGTAGCTGTGCTCCACCACATGCTCCCCACCATGACGTTCTGCCTTGCCAAAGGCCAAAGCAATGGGGCCAAGTTACCATCAAACTAAAACCTTCAAAACCATGAGCCAAAACAAAACATTTCTCCTCTCAGTTGATTTTCTCAGGTATTTTGTCACAGTGACAAAAGCTGACTAACACATTGGCAAACTGTCTTCCCTAATGGCCGCACCATTTTACATTCCCACCATTCCCACAATGTACTCCGATTCTCCACATCCCTGTTAACATGTTACTATTCACAGATTTTTTTTATAGTCACACTTTTAGTGTAAATGCAATTTCATTGCAGTTTCAATTGGCTTTTCTCCAATGACTAATGACATTAAACATTATTTTGTGTGGTGTTTGTATATCTTCTTCAGAGAAGTATGTGTTCAACTTCTTTACTCATTTCTAGTTCGGGTCATTTATTTTTATTTTTTGTTATTGAAGGCAATTTGGTTTTAAATACGTTTTCAGTGCATGGTAACTGGTTCTAAATGAAGTATATCATCAAACATTTAAGTTGTTTACTAATCTGTAAAATTTAGAGTGACGGATGTTCAAACTCTTTGTAGCTTTGTCAAATTTTTGTTTTTCTATTAGTTTTGCTTTACACATTTTGATGCCAGGTGGTTTGATACTTCAGTGTTCATTGTTGATTTGATTTCTTGGTGTACTAATCTATCATTTTATCAATATAAAATATTACTTTTTTCCCTTTTAAACTGAGTTTGCTTAAACTTTCCTTTGCCTATAACTGTATCCTGATTTTTGTGTATATTTGTTTGGTATATTTTGGCCAACCATTCTTCTCAAAGTTTGTATTGTTTTACTTTATGTATATCTCCATGTACAGTTTATAAACAGGATTTTAAATTGTTATCTAATCTAAGAGAACTTTTTTTTTTACTCTTCCCTGTCACCATCATTGATGTATTTGCAGGAATTCCTGCCATTTGTAATGTTTTATTTCTGAAGTCTTATATTTCTTCCTCTTTCTATTTCTTTGTTAAATGCTTAAGTTTTCTGTTTTAGTTTTAGTTTTTCTCTCTTTTGCAGCTTTTAAAGTTAACATCTCATTTCTTTTTATTCTGCTAGGGGTTACCCTAATTTGTTTACAAACTCAAGATGAGGAACTTATTTGGGACTGATGATTTCCAGTTTGAAGGAGTTAGACATGGTGTTTGTCCCTGACCTCCATGTGAGTGGTATCTGTCATCTCAAGATCTTAACTGACATTGTTCTCTCTCCTGGGAAGTGGGACGCATTCCCCTGATTGCAAACTGATACCTAACCATCCTTTAGCCTCGGCTTATATATTCCTTCCTTGGGAAGCCTTTCCTGGCTCTGATGCCTCAGCAAAGTGCCTCCTATGTCCTCCCAAAGTGCTCTGTCCTTAGCCTGTTGCAGCAGATGCCTCAGTGATCCATAGCTGGTTCTCCCTTGCTGTTCCTGAGGCAGAGGATACTATGCTTTGTTTGCTGATCCATCTCAGCATCTTGCTGCATTGCATGGAAGGCCCACCAGTCTGCATTTTAAACTTATCCCCTGTGCAGTACTGTTTTGAGGGCTGGAGTCAAGGACTCACACTAACAAGGTGAATTTGGTAGAGACAGCTGGAGTTCAACCCTTGGGCAATATTTCTATATTTCAGAGAAAGACAGTTTTACTAAAAGAATGTTACTTCAGTTCCTCCCAGGTTTTTCATGCCCTAACTAGTGAGTCTGCCTTGCTCTTGGTCCATTTGTAGACAATTGCTGGAGGCAAATTAGAAAATAGGTAACTCCCAGGCCTGCCTGGCCCCAGGGCGGCATGAAAGACCTGGGGGAGAAAACCTGCCTCTGTGTTCCTACTGCAGCTAAGTGCTATGGCTTAAGCTCAGTGAAGGCATCTAAATTTCCAGAAAGTACATCTGGGGTCAGACATCATGTGGCCGTTCATCCTCACCAATCTCTGACATAGACAAAGCGTGTTCACATGCTCTAGTCCTCCTGCCTGTCCTTAGTCACCTCCTGCACTGAGAGGTAGAGCAGGACACCTGGGGGATGGGTTGTGGGAAGATCTGGGCTCTGCTTCATGTGTGCAGCCTTCTGAGAGCTACACTCTCAGTTACCTAACCACAGCGATAAAGAGAATGTGTAGCAGGGATCAGTGAAATCCGGACGTCCTATGGATGATTCTCACACTGAGAGTTCTACTTATGCTTCAAAAGTGCCACAGAGACTGTGTATAGGTAGGTGAAAGTGAAGGTGGACATACAGGAGAAGCCAGGGGCGTTAAAGACAATCTCACCTGCTTCAAAAAATCGCTAGTGAAATTCTAATTTACACCAGAAGACTTAATGTCTTTTCCTGATTTGAAAGCCTTTTGCTACCTATGTGTTCTTTTTGTTAAAAAATAAAGATGAAAAATAAAAAATGAAAAAATTTATAAAAATGTGACTCAAGTGGTTAATTAATTCCCAGTGTTGGAAATTATGGTGTTTATATTCAGAACTACTGTCTTTTCAATATTAGGTTTGGAGCTTGTTGGGTGTAACTACCTACCAGTGTAGTGTAGTACTTTTGTATTTTCTTTTAATTCCGAATCCTAGAATCAGATTATTTTACCTCTTTGGGGAAATTTTATTTGTGTAGGAATAGTGGTTTCAGTCCCCTTCCCTTCACTCCGATGGTGAAGAGTGGGGTTCATTCTAGGTCAAACACAGGACACCTGATGCTGGACAGATGAGAGGGACAGCAATTTGCTAGTCATACACACAGCCTAGCGAGAGGCATGCTATGCCATGTGGGTCACATTGGGATTGCACTCAGGAACAGAAGGAATAAAGGATTGTGGGAAGCAGGATTTGAAGTATCAAAAGGGTGGATGGAGGAGCCACGGGTTCCCAAGGGAGGCTGGATTGGCTTATTTGAATAATTCCTCAGGCTGGCAGAGAACTAGGACCCTACTAAAGGATAAGCAGGAACTGTGCCTGCTGTCTATGATAAGGAGCATTTGGCTGGAAGACTTTCCCACAAGTAGAGTAGGGAGGGGAACTTGCTATTAGACCATTCAGGGCATTCCTAATTTTAGCAGATGACATGCAGCATATATCACAGAGTCTTACTTTCAGGTGTTACACCACAGTATAGAACAACTGTGCAACTCCAGAAAACATGATTACCCCCTTGTTCTATGAGGTAGAACCCAGGCAGTCTTAAGCATCCTAACTGCAGAACATAGAGGCAGGAGGATTGAAATTTTGAGGCCAGCCTAAGCGATTTAACAAAATCCTGTTTCAAAATAAACTTTTAAAAAAGTGATCGGGATGTAGCTCAATGAGAAAATGTTTATCTAGCATGGAAGAGGCTCTGTATTCTGAAAAAAAAAATGAAAAAGAGATGTAAATTCTTGCTCTCCCTCCAGGAAACATTGCATTCAAATCACAAGAAAAGGCATAGGAATCTGAGTTTCAATAAGCCTTTCCAATGATTCTCATACTTGCTAAAGATTGCAAATTGCTTTGGAGGACATTGTGATAGTTGCTCTCAATCTAAGTTATGCAGAAAGAAGAGAGTAGTTAGGAGAAAAAAGGTGGCTAAATGCCAAACAATTCTTCATTTCCCATACCTCACCCACAGGTAGATTTTAAGCCTGTTCCTTTAAGTAAAATCCTTCATATAATGGAAAATATAAATATGAAATATAATATAAATATGAATGGAAACTCTATTGGCAGTATGGTTGCAAAGTGGTAGGAAAAGAAGTGAGATTAATTTTCAAGGAAAACATTTTTTTTTTCATAAAAGAAATCAAACTGATGATACATGTCAAACTGATGATACCAAAGTAGAGGAAGAGAGATAAAGTAAATACAATAAAATAAGGTTTGTTTTAAGCTGATAAGTCTAACCTGTTGAGCCATTTCTGCGTGAGGAAGAACACCACCATGGCTGTCTTAGCAGTGTCTAAAATAGGAGAAACTACAGGAAGTAAAGTAGTCCCTCCTGATCCATGGGTTCTCCTTCCATAGTTTCAGTTAGCTGAGGTCAACTACAATCCAAAAATATTAAATGGAAAATCAAATAAATAAGCAAAAAATTTTTAAGTTTTAGATTGTATTCTATTCTGAGTACTGCAATGATCCTGTCTGCTCTGACCTGCCTTGGATGTGAATCATTCTTTTGTCCAGAGATTCCATGTTGGATATGCTACACACACATTTGTCACTCAGCAGCCTCGGACATCAGATTGACTGTTGCAGTATTATAGCACTTGTGTAGTCGTGACCCTTATTTCATTTAATGATGGTCCCAAAGTACAAAAGCAGTGAGCAGTGATGCTGGCAATTGGGAGATGCTAAAGAGAAGCCATAAATTATTTCCTTTAAGTGATAAAATGAAAGTTTATCATAGATATGTATGCATAGGAAAATGCATAGTTTGAGAGTGTGTGTGTGTGTGTATATATTTTTTAAGGTTTTTTTTTTTTTTTTTTTTTTTGTAGTTTCAGATACCCATTGTGGTCTTGGAATGTATCCTTTGGGATACATCTTGGGATAAGATGAGCCTACTATACTTTCAAGTTTATAGAGCCTGTGCTTGATACCATTAAAGTAGGTTTGGGGACAGAGAACTGGTTGGAACTAGCATTGTTTAATGACAACAATTTTCTTTGAACTGGTAGGCACAGCGAGGTGACCTGAAGTGAACGTGTTGTAAGTCTTGGTAAGAAATACAAATAAAATTCAGGAACTCGTTTACAAAAGGTTCCCTAATATTTTAGATCACCTAGTTTTATTTTAAAAATAGATCTTCAAATGTTCAAACATTTCTAAAACCTGATTTATGATGAGCATCAAAGAGCACAACTGTGATGATGACATACTTTTCAATTCAATATCAGCTTTATCCCCCAAATCCCATAGTTTTGTTACCTTGAATATATATAAACAATTTATAAATTTTGTGAACTCTGATTTGCTTTGAATTGATAGAATATTGCAATTTATTTGGAAGCAATTATGCATTATTTTGTCCCAGGCAATTGAAGAATAGTTATGTTCATAGGTATCTGAAATTAGGACAGTATTTTTTCATGATGCTAATTTGTATTTGTATCATGTTTTAGTCAACTTTGCATCACGGAGACCAAAAGACCCAACAGGAAGAAAGAATCTAGAGGAGGAAAATTTATTTTGGATCACAGTTTCAAAGGTTATTCCATGGTCAACCGATTGCATTGCTTTGGGCTGGGGGTGAGGCAGAGCCCTTCCTGGGTGGAAGGGCATAGCAGAAGAAGGCCAGGAAACAGAGAGAGAGAAAGCACTTGAGGGCAAGGAGCTAAGAATGACATAGTCCCCAAGGGCACCTGTTAATCCATTCAAATTATTAATCAATCAAATGGAGCAATCACTGATGAGGTTACAACTTTCATAATATTGGAATTTTTCTCTCTGAAGATTCCTGCATTGAGCTTTTGGAGGACACCTCATATTCAAACCATAAAATATTATTGTCTCAAAAACAAAGTACTACCTTCAATATTGAACTTTCGAAGTTGGTATTTCATTTTCAATAATGTCTGATGTAGTATTTTTGATAATATGAGGTTTAAAAAGTTGTGCTATGATTATATAAATCATATGGAAAAATGGAACCACTTATGGAATCAACCTAACTCCTTATCTATTTGAAGCATCTCAGGCTTGAGAGGTTCTTCTGACAATCAACAGATGTGACCTTCCTTTGTTTACAGGTACAAAAAAAATAGGCATAACAGTAATAAAAATGATTTTAGAAGTGTCCAAATGACTAAATCTTATTATTTTCATTTGATCTGAATGATAGGTCATGCCTTAGAGTGTTATATAAATACACTTTCAGCAGAACTGTTTGTATTTAAACAACCTCCAGGCTTGATCTCTTATAAATACAATTTTCAATCCTTCTTCTAAGGTTCATACATGTTGCATCTGGAAAATAGGTAGATGTAATCATTTGCACCTGTGTGTCACATCTTCCTAGAGGCCATGAGTGAAGGTGATAATACAAAGTGAAAAATCTGTAAAGCCCAGCCCAGCAGCTACACCTGTTAATCAGATTACTTTACTAGAAAATGAAAAGTCTAGGACAAACAACAAATGTCCACAAGACCTGAGGACCACAGAGATAAACTGGAGCTGTCCTAGGCCACCTCTACCTTCACCTATACCTACATTCATCTTTTTATACATAAAGGTCTTTCCATTTGCTAATGGTCCAACTAAGATAGGCTCATCCCCTGGCCTTGTAAAAACCCAATGCTCTCTCCAAAATGTCTGTGAAACCATTGCCTTGCATTTTCCTGGTCACCGCTAGCCCAAACTTTCTGAATCTTCTAACTTGTTCATCATACTTCTGTTTTGGTTTTGGTTTTGGTTTTTTGATCACACTTTGGCATGAAATGAAATCCAACTCCTTTCCTGATTCCTACACAATAAAAAACTTTTTGTGTAGATATTACTGATAAATTTGGATATTAAAGGGTAAAGCAAACCACTTATGTTTCAAGCAACTTAAAATTAAATATTTTTATATCCTTGTTTCTCAACTTCCTGGTGTTTTGCTACACTTCCTGTTGCCCTTTCCAAAACAAGGGATATGAGTCCAGCACAGTGGTGTGTCCTCCTAGAAGCAGGGCAAGGGCTCTTCTCCCAACTCTTGTTCTGCTTCCTGACCTGGACACCTAAGCTACACTCCTCTAGCCTCGCTCATCCTTCTCTTGACTCTGATGTCTGGCAACTGCCCAACAAATGTCTCCAGGTAGCTTCTCTCTGTACACCCACAGCACATGGTGAGCCCTGGCCTTATGCACAGACAGGTATAAATCTCAGTTTAGGTTTGCATGGAGACACAGCCCTTGCACCTATTTTGTTTTCTCCAAGATTCTTAGCTAACAGTGAATGTGAGATATAGCATGGGTGTAGCGGGAACTTTTGGAGAATACACTATCACATTAAACATACATTTGATTCTGATATCCTTCAATCTTGGAAACTTCCATCCATGAAAAAAAGAACCATAATATTGAAGCAGGAGGTATAATTTAGTAGGCTTTTTCTTGGATTTCATTTTAGTATTTTACGTTTGATGTTTTTTATTAAAAATACTTATCTTACACTTTGTCACAAACACTTGTGTATTTGCAATATCTCTGAGGCAAAATTCAATAGATAGCTATGAAACAGAATTTTAGAGCTAGAAAAAGTAAGTCACCTTATTTAAAATTTGGGACGCAGATGAGTGATGTGTCAAAGGAACAAAACCTTTGGTGACTGAATGGGTGATGTTTGGTCCTCCTGCCTTGCCATCCTCACTGTTTGGTCCAAAGGAAGATAATGCACAATGAAGTAGTCATCTTATCACAAAAAGCCTCCTTACAGCTGGTTCCACAGTTATCATATTTATTGAAAGAAAGGAAACATCCACTTATTAATTCCTTGGAAGGCCGACCATCTGCAATTTGGCAAACATAGTTAGGGAATATTTTTATCTTCCTAATTTAGTAGGACAGCTGTAACTAGAAGCATTCGTTTATAAATATTGAGTGTGTCTTACTAACAATGTGGAATTGTTTTTAATAAAATAAACACATAAGCTTTGGGATATATTTTGCCTAATAAGATAAATATGAAGTTATATGAAAATCATAGACTACTTCAGTCAGGTTTATAGAAGAAATTAAAAATATGAGTATATAACTATGTGGACTTTCCCTTTTCCTCTCACTTTTCTAGTGGGTTGTAAGAGAAATATAATCCAAGGGAATTCACTGCAAAATTGTTAGTATGAATAAGAGACTGTGTGAGGTTAAATGGATTAAAAACAATAATTAAAGACTATAGATAATGAACATGTTTTTTTTTTAAATGGTTGTTAGAAATAGTAGGGGGAAAGGCCTAACTAATAGTAGCAACAAAAACTAACTAGAATGAATGTTATAAGATAGTTATTTCGATAAACTATAAGCAGAGACTTGGAGTAAGAGTAACTTAATACAGGAAGTGATGTTCTGTGAAGGCTAAAGCGGTGGTTCCTGGGCCCCCTTCGCCTTTCCCCTACTCTACTCCACCATCTTGGCTGTAGGTTCATCTTCCCATTTATGTCATGGGCCAGGACGGTTGCTCCAGTTTTCCCCATCACATCACATTCGTGTTCATCAATTTTTGATTGTGGAAAACTGAATTCACTGTGGCTGGTTTAGACTTATATAACTAGGTTCTGGCATATGAAAGGGTTTATAAAATCAGAGGCCAGGCTAATAAAACAAGCTCTGGGTTAAGATTTCAGGACCAATTCCCAAAGTCACCTGAAGGAACTGAGCCACCATGGGAACTATCACCCTTTCTGGGATAAAGAAGCTGTTTACCTGATTGGGAAGCTGCCCCTCTACTTGCTGGCTACTGCACAGACTGTCTCCAATCACATATCCTCACAGTCCTGCAATAATTGGGAAGCTTGTGCCACTGTTGCTGTCTTAAAAACCAAATGGTTTTGCTTCAGTCTCCACCCATGACTCTTAACAGAAAGTCGTTGGGTAATTCTTCCACACAAGCACAAGGGGCTTGCCAGCAAAAACAGCTGGAACAACACTTCTGCATTCTGTGTTATGCACACCTGCCTGCCAAATCGCCCGCTTATGCACCTGGTGGGTCAAACACTCACCACACAGAAATCCACAGCTGTCAGAAAACTGGGCAAGATCCTTTCTAGCTTTGAAATATAGGAAGACACACAAGAAGGAGATTAGAAGCAACAAGTACCAGTTTGCCACTGCACCAAAATCTTTCAGACAAAAGGAAGGAGAAAGGAAAGGGAAGGGGGAAAGGACATTCTTTCTCAGGAGATCAGCTGCCTGCAGAGACTTCTCCAGAGGCCCCACCCGGTGATTTTCATTTGCTTTTCATTATCCTCTCCTGGCTTCAAGGGAGACAAAGAAATAGAATTTTATCTGCATGCATTGCCTTTCAGAGAAGAACTTGTGTTGGTTTTAGTTAGAAAGAAGCAGATAAAGGAGACAACGGCTATTTGGCAGGATATTGATCGACCGAGCTGAAGTCTACTCTTTTGCTTCTTAACATCAATTCTCATTCTTCTTTTCTTACAGAAAACTCTTCAGCCCTTTCCCAAGAAGATATTCTAAGGTCTCATCCAGGTAATACGCCAGCTCCTGGTTCAGGATCTCTGGGTGAAATGGAACCCCTATGGGGTCTGGATGTGGCTTCTTGTGAACCAGTGAAATTTTTTTTTTCTAAATAGAAAAAAAAAAAATTGCTGCCAGAGCTTGATGATGGAGAAACAGTGGGATGGTGATGACTGAACTCTTCCTTTCAGAGAGGGATAATGAGAGCATTCATCAGTCACTGTTCCATAGCAATTATGAAATCCTGCTGGGGAGGATTAGCCAGGCCCCCTGCTCAGGCAGAGCAGTTTGCTCATCTGAAGTTCTTTGCTCCAGGAGGTTTCTCCCCTGCTGGCTTCCTTCTGAGTTTGTCTCTTTCACAGGAGGCCATTAAAGTGAATAGCCAACATATGCCAACAGCTACAATCTTCCTACATTTACCCTACAGCGCCTTGCAGCCTGCCTTCCAAAGTACAACAGGTGAGAGTTTGACCATGAGTTTGCCACTGCATTATCTGAGTCAATAACTGACCAGATGGTAGCAGGTGGCTTCTGAGTGCCCATAGCTCAATTGCTCTTCAAAGACTAATGACAAGTGTTTACCAACATGAAAAAAGTCTCTGAGCTTTACCACAAAATGTAAAAGACATAAGTAAATAAAAATAAGTTCCCAGAGGAAAAAAATTGCAGTGGATAAACATATTCCCCGCCCATATGGATTTAATGCAATTTGAATTCCAGGACTAACATTCTAGCTTGATTCTTTGAAAACTCACAAGGTTATTCTAAAGTTATGTGAAAAAAAAATGTATGAGAACAAAAAAGTCATTTGAAAAGAAGAAAAAAAAATGTTCACAGAAACTCACGCATGAATATTTATAGCAGCATTATTCATAAGAGCCAAAAGGTGTCTAAACAGCCTAGGTGCCTATCAAGAGGTGAATGGAGAGCAGCATGTGGCACATCCATACAATGGGCCATTATTCAGCCATGAAAAGAAATGAAGTACTGACATATGCTACAAACTTGGATGATCCTCAAAAATATTATGTTATGTGAAAGAGGTCAGACACAAAGGTTTACATATGGTTCCTTTTACAGGATATGATGAGGAGAGGCAAATTCACAGAAACAGAAAACAGATTAAAGATCACCAGAGCCTGAGGAAAAATGGAAGTGGAGTATGATTACTTAAGGGGTTTAGGATGTTTTATGGGATGATAAAAACTTCGATACTAGAAAGAGCTGGTAGTTGTAAAATATTGTGATACTACAGAATTCTGAAGTTAAAATGGCTGATTGCATGTTATATGATTTCACCTCAATAAAATAAAATAGAAGCCATATGGGAAAATGTTTGATGGTTCCTGGAAAAATTAAAAATAGAACTACCATATGATCCAGCAACCTTACTACTGGGTATATCTCCAAAGGAAAGGAAATCAATATGTTAAAGAAATATCTGCTCTTCCATGTTTATTACCACACTATTCACAGTAGCCAAGATATGGAAACTACCTAAAAGTCCCCAGATGAACAGATAAAGAAAATATGATACATACACACAATGGAATATTGTTCAACCACAAAAAGAAAGACAGACTGTCATTTATGGCAACATGGATAAGACAGGAGGACATTATGTTAAATGAAATAAGCCAGGCTCAGAAAGACAAATATCACATAATCTCACTCATTGGTACAATTTAAGAAAGCTGATCTCGTAGCAGAGCAGAAGAGCAGAAGAGTAATTACCAGAGGCTGGGGAGGGTACCAGATAGGGGAACTGGAGAAAGGTTGGTGAGAGGGTAAAAATTATAGTTAAACAGTAGAAATGATAATTTCTGGTTCTACTGCACATTAGAGTTGCCAAGTAACAATATTGCACTGTCTATTTCAAAATAACTAAAAGGGAGAACTTTGAATGTTCTCATCCCAGAGAAATGACAAATGTATGAGATGATGGGTATGCTAATTACCCTGATATTGTCATTATACAATATATACACATATTAAAACATCACACAGTACTGCATACATGCATACAAGTATTATGAGTAAACAAAAATTTTAAAAAATTGGGAATGAGAATGTTATAAATGGATATGTGGTTTCCCCAATAGCTAATATGTGAGACAAAGCAAGAATATTCTGATGTGAAATGATTAAATCAGGAAAGTTACAACCTGATCAGTGAATTAACCCACTGATATGGATTTATCAATTCTTGAAGTTTTCCGGTGGAATGTTTTGTTGGCAGGTAGGGCCTGTAGCTGGAGGAAGTAGGTCACTGGGGATGTGACTTTGGAGTTTATATTTTGTCCCTGGTGAACAGAGTGTGCTCCCTCTGTCTCTCTCCCTGCTCCTGCTCTCTCTCTCTCTCTCTCTCTCTCTCTCTCTCTCTCTCTCTCTCTCTCTGCCATGTCCCGGGCTGCTTTCCTCTGCTATGCCCATCTGCCATGATGTTCTCCATCTCCTCAGGCCTAGAGCTACGGAATTGGCCAACAATGGACTGAAATTCTGGAACTGTGAGCCAAAATAAACATTTTCTCCTCTAAGTTGTTCTTGTCAGGTCTTTTGGTCACAACAATGCCAGGCTGACTAGACAGAAGACAAGCCACATGTCCTGACATGGACACAACTCTAACATGAATGGTTGTGGAAAAGGCAAGGTACACAACAGTGTATATGGTGTGTTTCATTTTTGTGGATGGAAGGGGGAAAATAAAAATAACCTTCAGATTTACTTTCTTTGTGCATAAAAAATACTGGATAAACCAAGGCACCAGCAACAGTGGTTTCCTAAATAAGGAGTGAGATAGGACTGATGGAGAATGTGATGGGAGCAACATTTCTTAATGGGTGCCTTTTTATGTTGTGATCTTTTTATCCCTCGTGACTATAGTTCCTATTCGGATGCAGTAGATTTTCAAATAAAACTATGATAAAGAAGTCTGAGTAAGGTGGTGGTGTTCTCAAGCACCATCTTTGAATATGTCTATTTCATATCATATTGTGTTAAAGGTTTCAACCGGTTCTTTAAAAGTATCTTTTTTTTTTTTTACCAAGTTATTATTTCCACCCTGTTTTTTCCCAGCATTTGTCTACTTCTAGACAAATGCTTTGCCACTGAGCTACACCCCAAACCCCTCCATCTATGTTTTCTTTTATTTTTTGGTACTAGGGATTAAATCCAGAAGCATGTTACCACTGAACTACAGCCTCAATCCTTTTTCATTTTTTTTTTTTTTGAGACAAAATCTCACTAAGTTGTTTATGGCCTATTTGCTGAAGTTGGCCTCTAACTTGTGATCCTCCAGCCTCAGTTTCCCAAATTGTTGGGATTATAGGCATGCACCACTGTACCTGGCTCCAACTGTGTTGATTCAACTCAAAGTTGACTAGATTTACTCAGTTTTATAAGGAAGCTCAATACCCAGCAAACAATGAAATGTTTTAATTGTTTTTGAAACTGGGTCTCACTAAATTGCCTAGTCTGACCTAGAACTCTTGATCCTCTTGTCTCAGCCTCCAAAGTAGTGGGGATTACAAGCATGAACCACCAACCGTAGCTAAACAGTGAATTCTCATTTACTTTTGAGTGTCTGTGTTGTTGGTAATTTTATTTCACTTTAATTGAAGGACAGCCAGGCTGTTTACACTTCTTTACTGTTATCTGTCATACTATTTTTGGTGAAGAAGTATGAAGTCAACTTGCATTTCTTTTCCCTGATTTATTTTGTTTTATCCTTGAAGTTCAGCAACTTCAAGAGGCTATGACTTGGTATTTATCTTTCTGTATCAATTTTTCTTGGGAAGTGCATGCCCTTTTGGTCCCCAGATTCAATCATGTTTCATGCTTTGTGGTTTGTGATTGTACTTATTTCCTTGTTTGTGTGTGTGTGTGTGTGTGTGTGAAAAATGCTTATTTTCTATTTTTTGTACTTCAGTGTTTTTCAGTGGAGTTCCCCCCCCCCAATATCTTATTATGAAAATTTCAATACATAGAGAAAAGTTGAAAGATTTCTGCAATGAAGAATCATTTAACTACTGACTAGATTGTACAATTAATATTTTATAATATTTTCTTTCTTATGTATCTGTTCATCTTTTGATCCTTTCCACTGATGGATCTTATTTTATTGATAAATTTTAATGTAACCATATTTCCAATAAATACTTCAGCATGCATTTCACTAACTATAATCCAATATTTGTTTATAGCTCTCTTTTTCTTTGGCAGTAAAATTAAATAGCAAAATGTATGAGTCTTAGGTCTGTGCATATACTTCTGCAACCTGACCCCTCACAAAGACAGAAGATGATGACCCTGTGCTCACTAGAAGAAAGAGTAGGTCCAACTCTCCATCATGTCAGCTTAGGAACTGACTTCCTCAATAAGGCTCCTAAAGCACAAGAGTAAAATCAAGAATCAACAAATGGGAAGGAATCAAACTAAAAATCTTCATCACTGCAAGGGAAACAATCAAGAATGTATACAGAGAGCCTACCGAATGGGAGAAAATCTTTGCCATCTGCACCTCAGATAAAGCATTAATCTTCAGGTTATACAAAGAACTCAAGAAACTTAACACCCAAAAAACAAATAACCCAATCAATAAATGGGCAAAGGAAAAGAACAAGCACTTCATAGGACAGTTACACAGAATATATCACATTCAATCTGTATAGCACTTTGTGCAGTATGGCTATTTTGTCAATATAATTTTGCCTATCCAAGAGCATGGAAGATTTTTCCATCTTCTAAGTTCTTCTCCAGTTTCTTTCTTTAGTATTCTGTGGTTTTCATTGTAGAGGTATTTCACCTCTTTTGTTAAATTGATTCCCAAGTATTTTATTTATTTATTTTTGAGGTTATTGTGAAAGGGGTGATTTTCCTAATTTCTCTTTCAGAGGACTCATCACTGATGTATAGAAACACATTTGATCTATCAGCATTGGTTTTTATATTCTGCTACCTTGCTGAATTAATTTATCAATTCTTGAAGTTTTCCGGTGGAGTTTTTTGGATCCTCTAAGTATAGAATCATGACATCAACAAATATTTACACTTTGAGTTTTCTTTTCCTATTTGTCTAATGTTTAATTTCTTTCATCTGTCTAATTGCTCTGGCTAGAGTTTCAAGGGTGACGTTGAATAAAAGTGGTGAAAGAGGGCATCCCTGTCTTGTCCCAGTTTTTAGAGGGAATGCTTCTAATTTTTCTCTATTTAGAATGATGTTGGCCTTGGGTTTAGCATAGGTTTTACAATGTTGAGGTATGTTCCTACTATCCCTAGTTTTTAAGTAGGACCAAATTTTCATCACATTGGATTAGGCCCCAACTTCCTTAACAAGATTCCTAAAATACAAGAAATAAAATCAAGAATCAATAAATGGGATGGATTGAAACTAAAAAGCTTTTTCCTCAGCAAAAGAAACAATCAACAAGGTGAACAGAAAGCCTACATTTGGGGAACATATTTTTGCCACACACATGTCAGATATAGAACTAATCCCCAGGATATATAAAGAACTTAAAATACTTAACACCAAAGGGGGGGGGGAAAGCCCAATCAATAAATGGGCTAAGGAGCTAAAGAGACACTTCTCAGAAAAAGATACACATTAATCAACAAATACATGAAAAAATGTTCAACATCTCTAGTAATTAGAGAAATGCAAATCAAAACTACTCTAGGATTTCTTCTCACACCAGTCAGAATGGCAATTATCAAGAATACAAACAAAAATAAGTGTAGGTGAGGATGTAGGGGGAAAAGTCACACTCATACATTCCTGTTGGGACTGCAAATCGGTGCAACCAATTTGGAAAGCAGTATGGAGATTCTTTAGAAAACTTGGAGTGGAATCACCATTTGACCCAGCTATCCCACTCCTCCGTCTATACCCAAAGAACTTAAAATCAGCATACTATAATGATGCATCAATGTTTATAGCAGGCTCAATTCAACAATTCACTGTGGAATCAACCTAGATGTCCTTCAATAGATGAATGGATAAAGAAAATGTGGTATATATACACAATGGAATATAGCTCAGCATTAAAAGAGAACAAAATGGTGGCATTTGCAGATAAATGGATGGAGTTGGAGAATATCATGCTAAGCAAAGTAAACCAATCCCAAAAAACCAAAGGTTGACTGTTCTCTCTGATGAGTAGATGCTGATCCACAGTGGAGAGGGGAAAGCATGGGAAGAATGGAGAAACTTTGATAGTCAAAGGGGAGGGAGTAGAAGGGAGAGAGTATGGGGGCAGGAAAGATGGTGGAGTAAGAGACATCATTACCCTAGGTACATGTATGAAGACAAAAATGGTGTGACTCTACTTTGTGTACAACCAGAGAAATGAAAAATTGTGCTCTATACATAATCTATGAATTGAAATGCATTCTGCTGACATGTCTAACAAATTAAAGTAAATAAGTAAATAGATAGATAAATAAGACGAATTAATGGTTTTATGTCATGGGCCAGGACGGTTGCTCCAGTTTTCCCCATCACATCACATTCGTGTTCATCAATTTTTGATTGTGGAAAACTGAATTCACTGTGGCTGGTTTAGACTTATATAACTAGGTTCTGGCATATGAAAGGGTTTATAAAATCAGAGGCCAGGCTAATAAAACAAGCTCTGGGTTAAGATTTCAGGACCAATTCCCAAAGTCACCTGAAGGAACTGAGCCACCATGGGAACTATCACCCTTTCTGGGATAAAGAAGCTGTTTACCTGATTGGGAAGCTGCCCCTCTACTTGCTGGCTACTGCACAGACTGTCTCCAATCACATATCCTCACAGTCCTGCAATAATTGGGAAGCTTGTGCCACTGTTGCTGTCTTAAAAACCAAATGGTTTTGCTTCAGTCTCCACCCATGACTCTTAACAGAAAGTCGTTGGGTAATTCTTCCACACAAGCACAAGGGGCTTGCCAGCAAAAACAGCTGGAACAACACTTCTGCATTCTGTGTTATGCACACCTGCCTGCCAAATCGCCCGCTTATGCACCTGGTGGGTCAAACACTCACCACACAGAAATCCACAGCTGTCAGAAAACTGGGCAAGATCCTTTCTAGCTTTGAAATATAGGAAGACACACAAGAAGGAGATTAGAAGCAACAAGTACCAGTTTGCCACTGCACCAAAATCTTTCAGACAAAAGGAAGGAGAAAGGAAAGGGAAGGGGGAAAGGACATTCTTTCTCAGGAGATCAGCTGCCTGCAGAGACTTCTCCAGAGGCCCCACCCGGTGATTTTCATTTGCTTTTCATTATCCTCTCCTGGCTTCAAGGGAGACAAAGAAATAGAATTTTATCTGCATGCATTGCCTTTCAGAGAAGAACTTGTGTTGGTTTTAGTTAGAAAGAAGCAGATAAAGGAGACAACGGCTATTTGGCAGGATATTGATCGACCGAGCTGAAGTCTACTCTTTTGCTTCTTAACATCAATTCTCATTCTTCTTTTCTTACAGAAAACTCTTCAGCCCTTTCCCAAGAAGATATTCTAAGGTCTCATCCAGGTAATACGCCAGCTCCTGGTTCAGGATCTCTGGGTGAAATGGAACCCCTATGGGGTCTGGATGTGGCTTCTTGTGAACCAGTGAAATTTTTTTTTTCTAAATAGAAAAAAAAAAAATTGCTGCCAGAGCTTGATGATGGAGAAACAGTGGGATGGTGATGACTGAACTCTTCCTTTCAGAGAGGGATAATGAGAGCATTCATCAGTCACTGTTCCATAGCAATTATGAAATCCTGCTGGGGAGGATTAGCCAGGCCCCCTGCTCAGGCAGAGCAGTTTGCTCATCTGAAGTTCTTTGCTCCAGGAGGTTTCTCCCCTGCTGGCTTCCTTCTGAGTTTGTCTCTTTCACAGGAGGCCATTAAAGTGAATAGCCAACATATGCCAACAGCTACAATCTTCCTACATTTACCCTACAGCGCCTTGCAGCCTGCCTTCCAAAGTACAACAGGTGAGAGTTTGACCATGAGTTTGCCACTGCATTATCTGAGTCAATAACTGACCAGATGGTAGCAGGTGGCTTCTGAGTGCCCATAGCTCAATTGCTCTTCAAATACTAATGACAAGTGTTTACCAACATGAAAAAAGTCTCTGAGCTTTACCACAAAATGTAAAAGACATAAGTAAATAAAAATAAGTTCCCAGAGGAAAAAAATTGCAGTGGATAAACATATTCCCCGCCCATATGGATTTAATGCAATTTGAATTCCAGGACTAACATTCTAGCTTGATTCTTTGAAAACTCACAAGGTTATTCTAAAGTTATGTGAAAAAAAAATGTATGAGAACAAAAAAGTCATTTGAAAAGAAGAAAAAAAAATGTTCACAGAAACTCACGCATGAATATTTATAGCAGCATTATTCATAAGAGCCAAAAGGTGTCTAAACAGCCTAGGTGCCTATCAAGAGGTGAATGGAGAGCAGCATGTGGCACATCCATACAATGGGCCATTATTCAGCCATGAAAAGAAATGAAGTACTGACATATGCTACAAACTTGGATGATCCTCAAAAATATTATGTTATGTGAAAGAGGTCAGACACAAAGGTTTACATATGGTTCCTTTTACAGGATATGATGAGGAGAGGCAAATTCACAGAAACAGAAAACAGATTAAAGATCACCAGAGCCTGAGGAAAAATGGAAGTGGAGTATGATTACTTAAGGGGTTTAGGATGTTTTATGGGATGATAAAAACTTCGATACTAGAAAGAGCTGGTAGTTGTAAAATATTGTGATACTACAGAATTCTGAAGTTAAAATGGCTGATTGCATGTTATATGATTTCACCTCAATAAAATAAAATAGAAGCCATATGGGAAAATGTTTGATGGTTCCTGGAAAAATTAAAAATAGAACTACCATATGATCCAGCAACCTTACTACTGGGTATATCTCCAAAGGAAAGGAAATCAATATGTTAAAGAAATATCTGCTCTTCCATGTTTATTACCACACTATTCACAGTAGCCAAGATATGGAAACTACCTAAAAGTCCCCAGATGAACAGATAAAGAAAATATGATACATACACACAATGGAATATTGTTCAACCACAAAAAGAAAGACAGACTGTCATTTATGGCAACATGGATAAGACAGGAGGACATTATGTTAAATGAAATAAGCCAGGCTCAGAAAGACAAATATCACATAATCTCACTCATTGGTACAATTTAAGAAAGCTGATCTCGTAGCAGAGCAGAAGAGCAGAAGAGTAATTACCAGAGGCTGGGGAGGGTACCAGATAGGGGAACTGGAGAAAGGTTGGTGAGAGGGTAAAAATTATAGTTAAACAGTAGAAATGATAATTTCTGGTTCTACTGCACATTAGAGTTGCCAAGTAACAATATTGCACTGTCTATTTCAAAATAACTAAAAGGGAGAACTTTGAATGTTCTCATCCCAGAGAAATGACAAATGTATGAGATGATGGGTATGCTAATTACCCTGATATTGTCATTATACAATATATACACATATTAAAACATCACACAGTACTGCATACATGCATACAAGTATTATGAGTAAACAAAAATTTTAAAAAATTGGGAATGAGAATGTTATAAATGGATATGTGGTTTCCCCAATAGCTAATATGTGAGACAAAGCAAGAATATTCTGATGTGAAATGATTAAATCAGGAAAGTTACAACCTGATCAGTGAATTAACCCACTGATATGGATTTATCAATTCTTGAAGTTTTCCGGTGGAATGTTTTGTTGGCAGGTAGGGCCTGTAGCTGGAGGAAGTAGGTCACTGGGGATGTGACTTTGGAGTTTATATTTTGTCCCTGGTGAACAGAGTGTGCTCCCTCTGTCTCTCTCCCTGCTCCTGCTCTCTCTCTCTCTCTCTCTCTCTCTCTCTCTCTCTCTCTCTCTCTCTCTCTCTCTGCCATGTCCCGGGCTGCTTTCCTCTGCTATGCCCATCTGCCATGATGTTCTCCATCTCCTCAGGCCTAGAGCTACGGAATTGGCCAACAATGGACTGAAATTCTGGAACTGTGAGCCAAAATAAACATTTTCTCCTCTAAGTTGTTCTTGTCAGGTCTTTTGGTCACAACAATGCCAGGCTGACTAGACAGAAGACAAGCCACATGTCCTGACATGGACACAACTCTAACATGAATGGTTGTGGAAAAGGCAAGGTACACAACAGTGTATATGGTGTGTTTCATTTTTGTGGATGGAAGGGGGAAAATAAAAATAACCTTCAGATTTACTTTCTTTGTGCATAAAAAATACTGGATAAACCAAGGCACCAGCAACAGTGGTTTCCTAAATAAGGAGTGAGATAGGACTGATGGAGAATGTGATGGGAGCAACATTTCTTAATGGGTGCCTTTTTATGTTGTGATCTTTTTATCCCTCGTGACTATAGTTCCTATTCGGATGCAGTAGATTTTCAAATAAAACTATGATAAAGAAGTCTGAGTAAGGTGGTGGTGTTCTCAAGCACCATCTTTGAATATGTCTATTTCATATCATATTGTGTTAAAGGTTTCAACCGGTTCTTTAAAAGTATCTTTTTTTTTTTTACCAAGTTATTATTTCCACCCTGTTTTTTCCCAGCATTTGTCTACTTCTAGACAAATGCTTTGCCACTGAGCTACACCCCAAACCCCTCCATCTATGTTTTCTTTTATTTTTTGGTACTAGGGATTAAATCCAGAAGCATGTTACCACTGAGCTACAGCCTCAATCCTTTTTCATTTTTTTTTTTTTGAGACAAAATCTCACTAAGTTGTTTATGGCCTATTTGCTGAAGTTGGCCTCTAACTTGTGATCCTCCAGCCTCAGTTTCCCAAATTGTTGGGATTATAGGCATGCACCACTGTACCTGGCTCCAACTGTGTTGATTCAACTCAAAGTTGACTAGATTTACTCAGTTTTATAAGGAAGCTCAATACCCAGCAAACAATGAAATGTTTTAATTGTTTTTGAAACTGGGTCTCACTAAATTGCCTAGTCTGACCTAGAACTCTTGATCCTCTTGTCTCAGCCTCCAAAGTAGTGGGGATTACAAGCATGAACCACCAACCGTAGCTAAACAGTGAATTCTCATTTACTTTTGAGTGTCTGTGTTGTTGGTAATTTTATTTCACTTTAATTGAAGGACAGCCAGGCTGTTTACACTTCTTTACTGTTATCTGTCATACTATTTTTGGTGAAGAAGTATGAAGTCAACTTGCATTTCTTTTCCCTGATTTATTTTGTTTTATCCTTGAAGTTCAGCAACTTCAAGAGGCTATGACTTGGTATTTATCTTTCTGTATCAATTTTTCTTGGGAAGTGCATGCCCTTTTGGTCCCCAGATTCAATCATGTTTCATGCTTTGTGGTTTGTGATTGTACTTATTTCCTTGTTTTTGTGTGTGTGTGTGTGTGTGTGTGAAAAATGCTTATTTTCTATTTTTTGTACTTCAGTGTTTTTCAGTGGAGTTCCCCCCCCCCAATATCTTATTATGAAAATTTCAATACATAGAGAAAAGTTGAAAGATTTCTGCAATGAAGAATCATTTAACTACTGACTAGATTGTACAATTAATATTTTATAATATTTTCTTTCTTATGTATCTGTTCATCTTTTGATCCTTTCCACTGATGGATCTTATTTTATTGATAAATTTTAATGTAACCATATTTCCAATAAATACTTCAGCATGCATTTCACTAACTATAATCCAATATTTGTTTATAGCTCTCTTTTTCTTTGGCAGTAAAATTAAATAGCAAAATGTATGAGTCTTAGGTCTGTGCATATACTTCTGCAACCTGACCCCTCACAAAGACAGAAGATGATGACCCTGTGCTCACTAGAAGAAAGAGTAGGTCCAACTCTCCATCATGTCAGCTTAGGAACTGACTTCCTCAATAAGGCTCCTAAAGCACAAGAGTAAAATCAAGAATCAACAAATGGGAAGGAATCAAACTAAAAATCTTCATCACTGCAAGGGAAACAATCAAGAATGTATACAGAGAGCCTACCGAATGGGAGAAAATCTTTGCCATCTGCACCTCAGATAAAGCATTAATCTTCAGGTTATACAAAGAACTCAAGAAACTTAACACCCAAAAAACAAATAACCCAATCAATAAATGGGCAAAGGAAAAGAACAAGCACTTCATAGGACAGTTACACAGAATATATCACATTCAATCTGTATAGCACTTTGTGCAGTATGGCTATTTTGTCAATATAATTTTGCCTATCCAAGAGCATGGAAGATTTTTCCATCTTCTAAGTTCTTCTCCAGTTTCTTTCTTTAGTATTCTGTGGTTTTCATTGTAGAGGTATTTCACCTCTTTTGTTAAATTGATTCCCAAGTATTTTATTTATTTATTTTTGAGGTTATTGTGAAAGGGGTGATTTTCCTAATTTCTCTTTCAGAGGACTCATCACTGATGTATAGAAACACATTTGATCTATCAGCATTGGTTTTTATATTCTGCTACCTTGCTGAATTAATTTATCAATTCTTGAAGTTTTCCGGTGGAGTTTTTTGGATCCTCTAAGTATAGAATCATGACATCAACAAATATTTACACTTTGAGTTTTCTTTTCCTATTTGTCTAATGTTTAATTTCTTTCATCTGTCTAATTGCTCTGGCTAGAGTTTCAAGGGTGACGTTGAATAAAAGTGGTGAAAGAGGGCATCCCTGTCTTGTCCCAGTTTTTAGAGGGAATGCTTCTAATTTTTCTCTATTTAGAATGATGTTGGCCTTGGGTTTAGCATAGGTTTTACAATGTTGAGGTATGTTCCTACTATCCCTAGTTTTTAAGTAGGACCAAATTTTCATCACATTGGATTAGGCCCCAACTTCCTTAACAAGATTCCTAAAATACAAGAAATAAAATCAAGAATCAATAAATGGGATGGATTGAAACTAAAAAGCTTTTTCCTCAGCAAAAGAAACAATCAACAAGGTGAACAGAAAGCCTACATTTGGGGAACATATTTTTGCCACACACATGTCAGATATAGAACTAATCCCCAGGATATATAAAGAACTTAAAATACTTAACACCAAAGGGGGGGGAAAAAGCCCAATCAATAAATGGGCTAAGGAGCTAAAGAGACACTTCTCAGAAAAAGATACACATTAATCAACAAATACATGAAAAAATGTTCAACATCTCTAGTAATTAGAGAAATGCAAATCAAAACTACTCTAGGATTTCTTCTCACACCAGTCAGAATGGCAATTATCAAGAATACAAACAAAAATAAGTGTAGGTGAGGATGTAGGGGGAAAAGTCACACTCATACATTCCTGTTGGGACTGCAAATCGGTGCAACCAATTTGGAAAGCAGTATGGAGATTCTTTAGAAAACTTGGAGTGGAATCACCATTTGACCCAGCTATCCCACTCCTCCGTCTATACCCAAAGAACTTAAAATCAGCATACTATAATGATGCATCAATGTTTATAGCAGGCTCAATTCAACAATTCACTGTGGAATCAACCTAGATGTCCTTCAATAGATGAATGGATAAAGAAAATGTGGTATATATACACAATGGAATATAGCTCAGCATTAAAAGAGAACAAAATGGTGGCATTTACAGATAAATGGATGGAGTTGGAGAATATCATGCTAAGCAAAGTAAACCAATCCCAAAAAACCAAAGGTTGAATGTTCTCTCTGATGAGTAGATGCTGATCCACAGTGGAGAGGGGAAAGCATGGGAAGAATGGAGAAACTTTGATAGTCAAAGGGGAGGGAGTAGAAGGGAGAGAGTATGGGGGCAGGAAAGATGGTGGAGTAAGAGACATCATTACCCTAGGTACATGTATGAAGACAAAAATGGTGTGACTCTACTTTGTGTACAACCAGAGAAATGAAAAATTGTGCTCTATACATAATCTATGAATTGAAATGCATTCTGCTGACATGTCTAACAAATTAAAGTAAATAAGTAAATAGATAGATAAATAAGACGAATTAATGGTTTTAGGTGCTATGTAGCTATTTTGCACAACTTGCCATGTGAAATGTGTTCAGTAAGTTGTTTGACATTTTATTATTTTGGATTATAGTGCCTTGTAAGATATTTCATTGTGAATATTTCTCCAGTTCAATAGTATCCTCTCAGTAATTTTAAAAACCAATCTTTTTAATGAATATGGGTCTAATTTTGATAAAGCCCAATTTATCATTTTATTTCCTTTAAAGCATTACTTTATCTTAAGAAAGCTTTGATTATCCCTGAATCATATAAATATTTTCTTATATTTGTTTCTATAAGCATTATGGTTTTAGATTTACATTTATATTTCTCATGCATCTCAAATTAATTTTGACATGAGATAGGAATTGAGATTCATTTACTTAAAAGACCTTTCTTTTCTCTGTTGGATTGTTTTGATGCATTTGTCAAAAATCAAATTTTCCTATCAATGCAGGTCTATTTCTGAGTTATGGATTCCATTCTTTTTCATTGATTTATTTGCCAAACTTTACATCACTGTCTTAATTACTGTAACTTTGTAATAAGACTCAAGTCAGGTAGTTTAACTCCTTCAAAGTTGTTCTTTGGATAGACACTATAACATATCCAATCTTCCAATCCAATATCTGTTTTATAGGTTTCTTTAATTTTTCTCAACAGTTTTATCTGATTTACAAGTAGAATCTTGCAATATTTTGTCAGAATTTTCAGAAATATTTGATAGTTTTTGACAGAATCAAAAATGATTTTAAAATTTAATATTCTAATTGTTTACTACCAGTATACAGATATACTAATGAAGTTGGTATAATAGCCTTGCTAAATTAACTTATTAATTCTAAGTTCTTTTATTCATGTAATTAAATTTATCAATATTTTTCTCAGTGGTTTCTCTGGTTTAGGTTTTGCTTATAAAATCCTGTGTTATTTCAAGAATAAAAATATGTGTCTTGTTTTTCTAATACATTTCTACATTATACATTTATATTTTATACTTCCTGTTATTTAGTTACATGTTAAGGTAACAATATAGTTCTTATGACTCTAATAATTGACATAGTTAATTGTTTTAATGCCATTTATTCAATAAGCCATTCATCTTTGAATTGAATTTAGATTGCCATCTTCATCTTATACTAAGTTCCAGGAAGACAGAAGTCTGATTCTGGATTTGGGGCTTGATCTAGTGAATTTTTGTCTACATATTTGCCAGTAATTAGATAAATTATGGTAGTTTTTTTAATGTCTTGTCTAATTCTGTGCACTGATTTCTTCAGACAAAATATAGAATCAAAATATAGAATCAATATAAAAATCATATGTTTTTATAAAACATATCATTGAGTTTCTTATTGAAATCACACTGAATTTATATATGAATATAAACTAACTTATACTTTGGAATGTTGTGTATTCCCTCCTGAAACATAATTTGCATCTCCTTTTTAAAGATGTCACTTTATGACTTTATATGTCTGTTCATCTAGGTCTGTTGTTGTCCTCAAGCTTTGTTCATTTAGGGTTTTATAGCTGACCTCATGTGGGATCTTTTTACATCATATCTTCTAACTAAATATTTGGAAGCATGATTTTTGTCCTCACAATTCCTATCTTCATTGAAACTTTCAATATAATTGAACTTCATTAAATCAACAAAGTATAATGAAATTCTTTAAGAGGACCCTCACATAACTGTCTTCTCCATAGAGAAGGAAGAGAGGCTGCAGGATACCAGTGGCTTTCCTTGTAGTCCTACCACCTCCCCCATGGAGCTCCACCAGGTCCACCTACCTGTTCTCTGCGTATGTGGTTGAGCAACAGCAGCATGATACATATAAAGAGCTGTGAATCCAAAGGGTTCTTTCCCAGGTGAAAGCTCAGGGATCCCTCAAAATGAATGTTTTCCCTGTTAATGACAATTTGCTTTTACAAATAAATAAATAAATAAATAAATAAATAAATAAATAAATAAATAAACAGTCTAAAAGAAAGAACCACACATTGTTCCATTTTCACCAATGAACTCTCACCTGTAGGTGATCCTTGAGAATCTGGCCTGAAGATTGTAAATTGAGTCCATCAATTTACCAGATTCAAGGAATAAATAAAACTATCTTCAAACCTTCAGCCTATTTCCAGGAAGTAGAGCACTTTCATTTGGAAACTGGAGTGAGCAACCTAAGAGTTCAGAAAAATCACAGTGAGTATGATGTTCAGATCTCTTTTGGGGCATAAAGAAATAATGCTGATTTTCAGATGCTGTCTTCAAATAATAGAATGATTAGATTTCTTTTTTTAAATTTTTTTTATTGTTGGTTGTTCAAAACATTACATAGTTCTTGATATATCATATTTCACACTTTGATTCAAGTGGGTTATGAACTCCCATTTTTACCCCGTATACAGATTGCAGAAGCACATCAGTTACACTTCCATTGATTTACATATTGCCATACTCATGTCTGTTGTATTCTTATTTGATTGTTTTATAACATTTAAGCCAAATAAAATTTCCCAGTGTATTATGAATAGACAAGGAAATATTCCCTCATGTGCTCCTTGGGGAAAAAAGGAAAAGAAAAACCTATTTAGATTCAGAAATGTCACCCAATTTTCTAAAGTATCTTACCAGCCAGGTTTTATCCTCATAAAAATCAATATAATAACACTAAATGGAAGCATCTGAACCTGCCAGCCTAAAGTGTTGTGTGTGTGTGTGCGTTTGTGTGTGGTGCACACGCACATAAACATGTATGTTCAGTGTCATGAAGTTTTTTCGGAGGCACAAAAGAAAAAAAAGAACAGATGAAGTGGCTAACATGGTTACCATTTATCACTTTCCTTATTCTGAGAGTGAGGGCAGCTCCAATTCAAATTTTGACTTAACACCCTCTAAGATTTCTTTGCTGGACACCCAGTCTCTCTCTTTCACATGGTATTTATCAATATCATGAATGAGTAACAATATTTATCAGTATTATCTTGTGGTTTTAAAAACTCTTTTTTTAAGTACTTTTTTTTTTTACATTCTTATTCATTTATTTATTGTAATTCTGGTGATCAAACCCAGGGGTGCTCTCCCGTGGAGTTGTATCCTCAGACCTTTTTATTATTTATTTTGAGACAGGATCCTGCTAAGTTAGTTTGGCCTACAACTTGTGATCCTCTGGCTCAGACTTGCAAGTCCCTGGGATTATAGGAATGTGCCACTTCTTCCAGCTCATTCTGTCTCATCTCTGAGCCACCAGACTGGCTCAATTAATGGACCTGTGGCCATCGTCTGTGGGGTGTGTTGTTATTCTTTCAATGTTTAACTGGGTCTCGCTTGTTTTGCAGTTGAAACCTACAGGAATTGCTTCAATACTCTTATTTAGTTCTTACTATGTCAGATAGTGGCTGCCCATCACAAAACCCAAGCTAGCAACAATTATGATCAAGTTAAAACGGAGTTACTACCTATTGAGAAAATTGTGAGTGTGAGGACAGTTTTTCCAGGAAATGTGGAAGTTTCAACCTGCCAGTACCAAGGATTTCAAAGAGCGTTTCCTGGAGGGACTAGACACCTGGCTGTGGTCTGATGATTACTATTGAGAACCTGAGGGGTAGGAGGTGAGAGAAGGACAGAGAATGGAATATGAACAGACCTGGAGGCAATAGATAACCCTACATGTGTAAGGATAATTGTGATGCTCCTGAATGGAGAACTAGACATGAGGCTAGACCAGCATTATGAATTGGATCATGATGGATCTAGAAGCCATGTGTTAATGAATTTCTATCTTGAGGATGATGGAAAGATACTAAACGTATTTATTTTCAGAATCAAATTTGGATTTCAGATCCTTCTGACTATAGCATGCAGAATGAAAAGGTCCAGGGCTAATTAGGAAATGGTGTGTATTACTGCTGGCAACAGAGGATTTAATAAAAATTCGTTTATAGGGATGGAGAGCACAGTATAATATGGAAAATATGAAGAGGCAAATTGAGAGAGCTTAGAGAATATTGGCTATGGGGGGAGGTGGGGAGAAATAGCAAGGATGATGATGCCCCTGTATCTGGCTTTGTGATGACAAGCTGTATTTAAGCACCCAAAGCAGATTATGGGAGAAAGGCAGAGTCTTTGACGTCAGATCTGTGTGCGCTCTCAGCTCAGACACTTGCTAGCTGTGTGTGCTCACACTTTGTGAGTTCACTCCAGTCGCCGTTTTTTTGTTTCCATTCTGTTTTCCCTACCCTGCTTCCTTACGTTCTTCTCTATCATCTTCCACATGATGATGCTTGATTGAAAAGTATGCAAAGATGAGGCTTTGGATTCTCCCTCTGGTTGATATTTGGCAGTCTGTCCTCTGCCTGCTGCTTAGTCAAAGATCCGGGAACACAGAACCTAAGTCATGGCCAACCCTTTCAACTTCCCTCTGTACTGGGTGGAGGCAGGGGGAGAGTCACCACTGGAACAGCTGTGTGCTCCCTTGAAAAGAACTCCTCTCCCTCTCTTACTTGAATTGTCACAGACATTAGGCTAAAACAAGATGGATTGCTACCCAGAATGAGGTTTAGATGACAATTTTGATGACATCACACGTATACAACAAGGGTGTAAGAAGTCTTATTCCTTTCACAATAAGGCTTTCTGGAGAAGTTGTGGCATGACTTCCCAGCTGGCTTTCTAAGAAGGGAAACTGAAGAAGAACAAAGAGCTTAAAAGCTGTCAGTAAACATCAAAAAAAAAAATGGAGTCAAACTTATTACCCAAAGTTACATTTCTGAGTTATAAGGTCTGTGTTAGTTGGCTATTGCATTAATTCTACTTTAGTAAAAAGTCCTCCCAATATTCAAGAAATAGATCTTCATTCCCATACCAAAATTTTCCTTTTTTAATCCCAAGAAAGGCTAATGGCTGTTGCAACTTCTTGGCCCAAGTTATTATGTTCTGGGCGTAACTGAGATGCCAACCAAGATTGCAGAGACAGTAATTGGTCATAGACATGCAGATTGTGCCCAAAGTAGCACCCAAAACTAACCCTAATGTTATCTCCCTGGTTGTTGATAAGAAGGAGCAGTTTTGCAAAAAAAATGAGCAGTACAGAGAAACTGCTGGAACCTCCATGTGGAGGACTACTATCCCTTCAACACGAGGTGTCTACTTTTTATCTCTTTCCATAACTTCAGCCAGAGGGCTAACACTGGACCAGGAAGAAAGACTCTCACTGTGGGGATCCAACATGGCGGCCGGCGAGCAAGCAGCATTTCCTATACCTCCGCAGTAACAGGATCAGAGAGACACATAAATACACTTGCATGGGACCTGCTGAAGATCTTCTAACAATATTCCACGGGAAGGAGACCTGCCGATAACTAGTAAGTCTGTGTGAGGGGTCAGTTTGTCCCAGGCGACTGAATCTCCGCAACTCGGATCAGGGACAGATTCCTGCCGGTCACGGCGGCGGCTGATCTGGGCCCTGCAGGACTGAGTCTGGGATCGGCCTCAGGCGGTTCAGCGCTAGGACCCACACTCCTACCACCCCACCCCCCTCCAGCCGGTTCGGAGCAACTCGGATCAGGAACACAATCCCGCCGGTCACGGCGTTTGCTGATCTGGGCCCTGCAGGGCTGAGTTTGGGATCGGCCTCAGGCGGTTCAGCACTAGGATCCACATCCTACCACCCCACCCCCCTCCAGCTGGTTCGGAGCAACCCGGATCAGGAACACAATCCTGCCGGTCACGGCGTTTGCTGATCTGGGCCCTGCAGGGCTGAGCCTGGGATCGGCCTCAGGTGGTTCAGCGCTAGGATCCACACTCCTACCACCCCACCCCCCTCCAGCCGGTTCGGAGCAACCCGGATCAGGAACACAATCCTGCCGGTCACGGCGTTTGCTGATCTGGGCCCTGCAAGGCTGAGTTTGGGATCGGCCTCAGGCGGTTCAGCGCTAGGATCCACACTCCTACCACCCCACCCCCCTCCAGCTGGTTCGGAGCAACCCGGATCAGGAACACAATCCTGCCGGTCACGGCGTTTGCTGATCTGGGCCCTGCAGGGCTGAGCCTGGGATCGGCCTCAGGTGGTTCAGCGCTAGGATCCACACTCCTACCACCCCACCCCTCTCCAGCCGGTTCGGAGCGACGCGGATCAGGGTCACAATCCCGCCGGTCACGGCAGCGGTTGATCTGGGCCCTGCAGGACTGAGTCTGGGATCGGCCTCAGGTGGTTCAGCGCTAGGACCCACACTCCTACCACCCCACCCCCCTCCAGCCGGTTCGGACTAACCCGGATCAGGAACACAATCCTGCCGGTCACGGCAGCGGTTGATCTGGGCCCTGCAGGACTGAGTCTGGGATCGGCCTCAGGCGGTTCAGCGCTAGGACCCACACTCCTACCACCCCACCCCCCTCCAGCCGGTTTGGAGCAACTCGGTTCAGGAACACAATCCTGCCGGTCACGGAGTTGGCTGATCTGGGCCCTGCAGGGCTGAGTCTGGGATCGGCCTCAGGCGGTTCAGCGCTAGGACCCACACTCCTACCACCCCACCCCCCTCCAGCCGCTTCGGAGCAACTCAGATCAGGAACACAATCCTGCCGGTCACGGCGTTTGCTGATCTGGGCCCTGCAGGACTGAGTCTGGGATCGGCCTCAGGCGGTTCAGCGCTAGGACCCACACTCCTACCACCCCACCCCCCTCCAGCCGGTTCGGAGCAACTCGGATCAGGAACACAATCCTGCCGGTCACGGAGTTGGCTGATCTGGGCCCTGCAGGGCTGAGTCTGGGATCGGCCTCAGGCGGTTCAGCGCTAGGACCCACACTCCTACCACCCCACCCCCCTCCAGCCGGTTCGGAGCAACCCGGATCAGGAACACAATCCTGCTGGTCACGGCGGCGGCTGATCTGGGCCCTGCAGGGCTGAGTCTGGGATCGGCCTCAGGCGGTTCAGCGCTAGGACCCACACTCCTACCACCCCACCCCCCTCCAGCCGGTTCGGAGCAACTCGGATCAGGAACACAATCCTGCCGGTCACGGCGTTTGCTGATCTGGGCCCTGCAGGGCTGAGTCTGGGATCGGCCTCAGGTGGTTCAGCGCTAGGATCCACACTCCTACCACCCCACCCCCTCCAGCCGGTTCGGAGCGACTCGGATCAGGTTCACAATCCCGCTGGTCACGGCAGCGGCTGATCTGGGCCCTGCAGGACTGAGTCTGGGATCGGCCTCAGGCGGTTCAGCGCTAGGACCCACACTCCTACCACCCCACCACCCTCCAGCCGGTTCGGAGCGACGCGGATCAGGTTCACAATCCCGCCGGTCACGGCAGCGGCTGATCTGGGCCCTGCAGGGCTGAGTCTGGGATTGGCCTCAGGTGGTTCAGCGCTAGGATCCACACTCCTACCACCCCACCCCCCTCCAGCCGGTTCGGAGCAACTCGGATCAGGAACACAATCCTGCCGGTCACGGCGGCGGCTGATCTGGGCCCTGCAGGGCTGAGTCTGTGAACGGCCTCTAGCGGTTTGGCGCTAGGACTTTGGCAGCGCTTAGGGCGGAGTTTCAGCTTTGAGACAGAGGAGAGAAGTGGTCCAGTTTGGTTCCAGACACTGGTCGGACCACAGAGGAGGACAACAGCCGCCATTTCAAAGAGATGATGTAATCATCCCCATGTTCTACTGATCACAGCTCATTCAGTTACGGAAGAGGTGATTTCAGGCTAGTAAATTTCAAAAACACAACAGTTGCACCAAGCAGAAAGAAGCGCGTGCAGTATGAAAAGACAAGGAAAGAAAGGATCACAAGCAATGCAGGTCAACTCAACTTTAGAAGAGGTAATAGCTGCAACAGATGGAATATCAGATAAAGAGTTCAGGATATATATGCTTCAGATGATCTGGAGTCTCAAGGAAGACATGAGACAGCAAAATCAGACAATGAAAGATCACATTGACAAACAAATCCAGGAAGTAAAAGATCAATTTCACAGGGAGATAGAGGTAATAAAAAACAAACAAATAGAAATACTAGAAATGCAGGAAACAATAAACCAACTTAAAAACTCAATTGAGAATACTACCAGCAGAGTGGATCACTTAGAAGATAGAACATCAGACAATGAAGACAGAGTATTTCAACTTGAAAAGAACATAGATAGCTCAGCAAGTCTACTAAGAAACCATGAGCAGAACATTCAAGAGCTATGGGATAATATCAAAAGACCAAACTTAAGAGTCATTGGGATACAGGAAGGCACAGAGCTCCAAACCAAAGGATTAAGCAATCTATTCAGTGAAATAATACAAGAAAACTTCCCAGACATGAAGAATGTGACAGAATCCCAAATCCTAGAAGCCTACAGGACGCCGATGGTGCAAAATCATAAGAGATCCACACCTAGACACATTATAATGAAGATGTCCAACATACAGAATAAGGAGAGAATTTTAAAAGCTGCAAGAGAAAGAAAGCAGATTACATTTAGGGGTAAACCAATCAGGATAACAGCTGATCTCTCGACACAGACTCTGAAAGCTAGAAGATCCTGGAATAACATATTTCAAACACTGAAAGAAAATGGGTTCCAACCAAGAATCGTGTATCCGGCGAAATTAAGCTTCAGGATAGAAGATGAATTTAAAACCTTCCATGATAAACAAAAGTTAAAAGAATTCGCAGCTAGAAAACCATCTCTTCAAAAAATCCTTGGCAAAACATTACAGGAAGAAGAAATGGAAAATAACATTGAAAACCAACAATGGGAGGTAGGACAGTAAAGGGGGGAAAGTAGTCAAAGAGGATAACAAACCAGGTTTAGTAACATCAATAAACAAATATGGCTGGAAGAACAAATCATATCTCAATAATAACCTTAAATGTTAATGGCTTAAACTCACCAATTAAGAGACACAGGCTAGCAGAATGGATCACAAAACAAGACCCAACAATATGCTGCCTACAGGAGACGCATCTGATAGGAAAAGATATTCATAGACTGAAGGTGAAAGGGTGGGAAAAATCATACCACTCATATGGACTGCGGAAACAAGCAGGAGTGTCCATACTCATATCTAATAAAATAGATTTCAAGCCAAAGTTAATCAAAAGGGATAAAGAAGGACACTTCATACTGCTCAAGGGAACCATACACCAACAAGACATAACAATCATAAATATATATGCCCCAAACAACGGTGCTGCTATGTTCATCAAGCAAACGCTTCTCAAGTTCAAGAGTCTAATAGACCACCATACAATAATCATGGGAGACTTTAATACACCTCTCTCACCACTGGACAGATCTTCCAAACAAAAGTTAAATAAGGAAACTATAGAACTCAATAACATAATTAATAACCTAGACTTAATTGACATATATAGACTATACCACCCAACATCAAGTAATTACACTTTTTTCTCAGCAGCACATGGAACCTTCTCAAAAATAGACCATATATTATGTCACAGGGCAACTCTTAGACAATATAAAGGGGTGGAGATAATACCATGCATCTTATCTGATCATAATGGAATGAAACTGAAAATCAATGATAAAAGAAGGAAGGAAAAATCAAGCATCACCTGGAGAATGAACAATAGGTTGCTTAATGATCAATGGGTTCTAGAAGACATTAAGGAGGAAATTAAAAAATTCCTAGAGTCAAATGAAAACACAGACACAACTTATCGGAATCTATGGGACACATTGAAAGCAGTTCTAAGAGGAAAATTCATTGCTTGGAGTTCATTCCTCAAAAAAAGAAAAAACCAACAAATAAATGATCTCATACTTCATCTCAAAATCCTAGAAAAAGAAGAGCAAAACAACAGCAAAAGAAGTAGAAGGCAAGAAATAATTAAAATCAGAGCTGAAATTAATGAAATTGAAACAAAAGAAACAATTGAAAAAATCGACAAAACTAAAAGTTGGTTTTTTGAAAAAATAAATAAAATTGACAGACCCTTAGCCATGCTAACGAAGAGAAGAAGAGAGAGAACCCAAATTACTAGCATACGGGATGAAAAAGGCAATATCACAACAGACACTTCAGAAATACAGATGATAATCAGAAATTATTTTGAATCCTTATACTCCAATAAAATAGAAGATAGTGAAGGCATAGATAAATTCCTTAAGTCTTATGATCTGCCAAGACTGAGTCAGGAAGACGTAGACAACCTAAACAGACCAATAACAATAGAGGAAATAGAAGAAACCATCAAAAGACTACCAACTAAGAAAAGCCCAGGACCGGATGGGTATACAGCAGAGTTTTACAAAACCTTTAAAGAGGAACTAACACCAATACTTTTCAAGCTATTTCAGGAAATAGAAAAGGAGGGAGAACTTCCAAATTCGTTCTACGAGGCCAACATCACCCTGATTCCGAAACCAGACAAAGACACTTCAAAGAAAGAAAACTACAGACCAATATCTCTAATGAACCTTGATGCAAAAATCCTCAATAAAATTCTGGCGAATCGGATTCAAATACATATCAAAAAAATTATACACCATGATCAAGTAGGATTCATCCCTGGTATGCAAGGTTGGTTCAATATACGGAAATCAATAAATGTTATCCACCACATCAATAGACTTAAAAATAAGAACCATATGATCATCTCAATAGATGCAGAAAAAGCTTTCGACAAAGTACAGCATCCCTTTATGTTCAAAACTCTAGAAAAATTAGGGATAACTGGATCATACCTCAACATTGTAAAAGCAATCTATGATAAGCCACAGGCCAGCATCATTCTGAATGGAGAAAAATTGAAGGCATTCCCTCTAAGATCTGGTACAAGACAGGGATGCCCTCTCTCACCACTTCTGTTCAACATAGTCCTCGAAACACTGGCCAGAGCAATTAGGCAGACGAAAGAAATTAAAGGCATAAAAATAGGAAAAGAAGAACTTAAATTATCACTATTTGCAGATGATATGATTCTATACCTAGCAGACCCAAAAGGGTCTACAAAGAAGCTATTAGAGCTAATAAATGAATTCAGCAAAGTGGCAGGATATAAGATCAACACGCATAAATCAAAGGCTTTCCTGTATATCAGCGACAAATCCTCTGAAACGGAAATGAGGACAACTACTCCATTCACAATATCCCCCCAAAAAATAAAATACTTGGGAATCAACCTAACAAAAGAGGTGAAAGATTTATACAATGAAAATTACAGAACCCTAAAGAAAGACATAGAAGAAGACCTTAGAAGATGGAAAAATATACCCTGCTCATGGATAGGCAGAACCAACATCATCAAAATGGCGATATTACCAAAAGTCCTATATAAGTTCAATGCAATGCCAATCAAAATCCCAACAGCATATCTTGTAGAAATCGATAAAAGAATCATGAAATTCATATGGAATAATAAAAGACCCAGAATAGCAAAAACAATACTAAGCAGGAAGTGTGAATCAGGCGGTATAGAGATACCAGACTTCAAACTATACTACAGAGCAATAGTAACAAAAACAGCATGGTACTGGTACCAAAACAGGCGGGTGGACCAATGGTACAGAATAGAGGACACAATAACCAATCCACAAAACTACAACTATCTTATTTTTGATAAAGGGGCTAAAAGCATGCAATGGAGGAAGGATAGCATCTTCAACAAATGGTGCTGGGAAAACTGGAAATCCATTTGCACCAAAATGAATCTGAATCCCTATCTCTCGCCGTGCACAAAAGTTAACTCAAAATGGATCAAGGAGCTTGATATTAAATCAGAGACATGGCATCTGATAGAAGAAAAAGTTGGTTATGATCTACACGCTGTGGGATCGGGCTCCAAATTCCTCAATAGGACACCCATAGCGCTAGAGTTAACAAATAGAATCAACAAATGGGACTTACTCAAACTAAAAAGTTTTTTCTCAGCAAAAGAAACAATAAGAGAGATAAACAGGGAGCCTACATCCTGGGAACAAATCTTTACTCCACACACTTCAGATAGAGCCCTAATAACCAGAATATACAAAGAACTCAAAAAATTAGACAATAAGATAACAAATAACCCAATCAATAAATGGGCAAAGGACCTGAACAGACACTTCTCAGAGGAGGACATACAATCAATCAATAAGTACATGAAAAAATGCTCACCATCACTAGCAGTCAGAGAAATGCAAATCAAAACTACCCTAAGATACCATCTCACTCCAGTAAGACTGGCAGCCATTAGGAAGTCAAACAACAATAAGTGCTGGAGAGGATGCGGGGAAAAGGGCACTCTTGTTCATTGCTGGTGGGACTGCAAATTGGTGCAGCCAATTTGGAAAGCAGTATGGAGATTTCTTGGAAAGCTGGGAATGGAACCACCATTTGACCCAGCTATTCCCCTTCTCGGTCTATTCCCTAAAGCCCTAACAAGAGCATGCTACAGGGACACTGCTACATCGATGTTCATAGCAGCTCAATTCACGATAGCAAGACTGTGGAACCAGCCTAGATGCCCTTCAATAGATGAATGGATAAAAAAAATGTGGCATTTATATACTATGGAGTATTACTCTGCATTAAGAAATGACAAAATCATAGAATTTGGAGGGAAATGGATGGCATTAGAGCAGATTATGCTAAGTGAAGCTAGTCAATCTTTAAAAAACAAATACCAAATGACTCCTTTGATATAAGGGGAGGAAACAAGGACAGGGCAGGGATGAAGAGCTTGAGAATAAGATTTACATTAAATAGGGATGAGAGGTGGGAGGGAAAGGGAGTGAGAAGGGAAATTGCATGGAAATGGAAGGCGATCCTCAGGGTTATACAAAATGTCATATAAGAGGAAAGGAGGGGCAAGACAAGATAATACAAATGGAAGAAATGATTTACAGTAGAAGGGGTAGAGAGAGAAAAGGGGAGGGGAGGGGAGGGGAGGGGAAGGGAGGGGGGATAGTAGAGAATTGGACAGACAGCAGAATACATCAGACACTAGAAAGGCAATATGTCAATCAATGGAAGGGAAACTGATGTGATACAGCAATTTGTATACGGGGTAAAAGCGGGAGTTCATAATCCACGTGAATCAACCGTGTAATATGATGTATTAAGAACTATGTAATGTTATGAACGTCCAATAAAAAAAAAAAAAAAAAAAAAGACTCTCACTGTGATGGGAAGCAGAACTGAGAGGAGGGAGAGAAGGTAGAGGGGTAAATGAGGCAGTGTCCTTCCATTAACTAAGCAAAGAATCATGGCCAAATTTCCTTCTGGCTGACACATGCAATATTTCAATCCGTAACAAGAATCCTTTGTGCCAAATGTAATAAATCTGCTCTTGTTTAAGTGGCAGGTGATTGAGATCACTAATTTTGCTTTTGGCAAACCAATACAGAGGAAAATTCCCTCCTGTGATGGAGGGAACCAGTCAAATTCTAGGACAAGGATTCAATTGCTTAAAAGCCAGACAGCAGTTTAAAAGGAATGTAGGTGTTCGTGAAAAGAGATTTTGAGGTGCCCACTTCTCTTGGTCTCAGTCCACCTATTGCAAGGGCAGAAGGGGGAGGGAAGGGCAGAAGCCTCGAGGAGGGCAGACTCCAGCCCAGCCTTGGACCAGCGTGGCTGCTGTTCCACTTCATAGGCCATTGGCAGGCTCTTGACCTAACTCTGACTGCAGATAATGGGTGAAGATAGACACAAGGCGGAACAAAGGCAGCTGGATGGCTACTTTGCAGGTGATTTCTCTTAGGGCAGGAGGGATTCTTTTCAAAGGGAAAGGTTGGAAAACTGTTACCATGGTAACTCTCCAAGCTCTGAAGTGATATAATCAGATAAAGCTCTGGAGAGCCAGGGAAGCAGTGGGTTTAGCACAGATGAACAGCTACATTTTACAAGTTGGGAATTTTCTTTCTTTTTTAATATTAAGTCTGAAAATTAAGAAAGAAATAAAAAGGGAGAGAAAGAAAAGGGAAAAAAGGAGAAAGGGGAGAAAAAATGAAGGGAAACAAAATAACATAAGAGAGAGAGATAGGAGGAAAGAAGGAAAGAAATTCAAACATAATGTATTCCAAAGAAATATTCTTGGCAGACAGAAAGTGCTGTCTATGGAGAGGAGTCTGACAGGGGTGAGTTTGATTCTCTATGGGTTTGACCTTTATGCTTTATGAAGTTTGATGGAAGACTTCATTCTCTAGATTTCTACTATTTATTAGCATATTTAAAATGTTCCTTGTTACATGACATACTTACATTGAGGTAATTCACTTAATATCAGTTTAGCACAAGATTTATGCCATTTTGTCTGCAACAGTAAGCTATTAATGGCATTGTGAAAAATAATGGTGATCCATGTCCTTGATAACAATAATGAAACTAGTCAGAGGCTACTTCTATATCCACAACAGTACAATTTCATCTATTCTGAGTAGTAAAACATTCTTCTTGAGAGCCTCACTTACAAAACGCTTAGAAAGAGTTGGATTAATTATGCCACATGGTAAGCCCTTCAAGTGGGTTATGACCTCCTGTTCCCCTCTTCTTTTGTCACACTGGAAAAAAACCCTTGAGTTCAATCCAACTCCCTGCCAAGGATACACAGGCTGAATGTGGTTTGGAAGCACACACCCAGCCTGGCCAGGCGTACTCTGGCCTCCCACCTTACTGAGCTCCCACCACTACCACAAGGCCCTGCACAATCCTTTTCACGTGCTTATATCCTCCCAAGGATCACTTACCCTTCTTTCCTTCTCAAACCTGCAACATCTTTTCCTCCTCCTCAGCTTCAGCTAAGACTTACTCATTTTGCAGGGAAAATGGAATCCATTAATAAAACTATTCTTCATTCCCTACCTAACCCCCAAATCCATGTTCATCTGTAATGGCATGCTCTGCTTTCCGGCCCACTACCATGAATTATACCCAGACTGTGGCCCAGGACCAACCTCTCCAGGTTCACTGGATCCCCTCTTCTCCAGAACACCATTAGTCCTGCCATCAATCTTCTCCCTCTATTTTCTGTATTATCAACTTTTCCCTTTCTCCTAGATGATTTTCAGTGACATAAAATAATGCCATTTTGTCTCCCATATTTAAAATAGACAAATGCACACTTCTCTTGACTCTTCTGACTTCCAATATGCTTTGTACCTTTGTAGCACAATCCTTCAAAGCTATACCCTTTTGGTTCAAATCCATTAATTGTTTTGCTCTCATCACTCTGAAGAAACAGCTTTCACAATGGTCACGAAGGACATCCACACTGCTGAATCCCTAGCCAAAGTTCAATGCTCCTCTCCCTTGACAAGCCAGCAGCGTCTCCGGAGCTTGGTGGCTTCCTCCTTCCTCACATTCTTTCTTTCCTTGGCCTCTGAGACATCAACCCCCTGATTTTTCTTTGACTTCATTCTGTTTCCCTCTCAGTCTACTTTGATAACTTCTTTTCTTATTTTTAGCCCCTAAATGTCAGACTTCTTTATTCCCCTGACGAGTACTTTGATGACTCCCAAATCTCTATATAGCCACAAAGTCTCCCCTAAATTTAGACATTTCAACTCTCCATGTGACATTTCCATTTGGATGTCTACCAGGCAAATCAAAATAGTATGCTTGAGTGCCCACCCCCAACTTAACCCTCCCCTCTCCCAGTATTACCCATAGAGTAAATGGCACTACCATGCACCTGGTTTTCAAGTCCAAGTGTTTGAAATCATCTGTAAATCCTCCTCCCTCATGTTTCCAATCCAATTTCTAATGAAATCTATTGATTCTACCTTCAGAACACATCCAGAATCCAACCATCCTCCTCTCTTATGATGCTGTCATTGAAGCCACCGCATTTCTTGCCTTTCACACAACCACCATCATTTCTTGCCTTTTTTTATTATATAAATTCTGTTCTGTTCTTATAATGTCAGGTTCTCTTGACACAGTAGTCAGAGAACTTCTTTCAAAATGAAGTCTGAGGGCTGTGGCTGTGGCTCAGTGGCAGAGCGCTTACCTTGCACATGTGAGGCACTGGGTTCAATCCTCAGCACCACATAAAACTAAATAAACATAGATATTTTGTCCATGTATAACTAAGAAATTTTTTTTTTAATGAAGTCTGATCATGTCATCCCCTTGCCCCAAACCTTCTCCTGCATCTGATCTTATCAGGAACAAATATCCAGATTCCATTCTCATCCCACAGGGGCCTCAGCAATCTAACCCCTTTCTACCTCTCATACCTCACTTCCCACCACTGCTCCTCTCAATCCTCGGTTTCGGTCCATTCTGTCTGCTGCAGATCTTTGATCACATTAATTCTCAAAATTCCAGGCTGTTGCATCAGCCATTGCTCCTTTCTCTTGGATTATATTATACCCTCACTTCATTGTGAGCTTTATTTAAATGTTGCTTGCTAAGAGAGGCTGTATCTGGCCACCCTAGATAGATCATTCCAATCATCCTTTATTCTGCTGTACCATTGTTTCACTGCCCTTATCTATATTTGCCCTTCATTTTTCTGTTTCTTTCTTTCTCACTTGTCATTGGAATATGAGATCCACAAGACACATTATTTCTTTTTTTCCATTGAGTGAGCCATATCCAGCTCACCCCTCTCATCCCTCCACTCTTTGGAATTATCAATAAGACCTCTTCACTGAGGCCAGGGAGGTTAGGTAACCCATTCCTCAAAGCTTTGGCCAAATTTCATTGATGTCAGTGTTTGTAGGAGAGATCAGTAGGAGGAGTCAGACAAACAAGAGAGAGCCAGAGCTGGAGCAGAGAGTTTCCTTCCATCTTCTAAGAAATCAAAGTATTCAGAGATTTATAATAGGGACACACTGTGTGGTTCTGAAGTCTTCTTAAAGACAACTGAACTCCAAAGAACCTAATTATTTTTTTTTAAATGTCTTTTAAATGAAATAAGAATATCTTGTTGGATTTCTCCTCCCACCCTCAATACTGGGAATACTTCATATGCTGATACTCTCTATGTCTCAAGAGAGTTCAAGAGATAATATCAAACATAAGAGAAATGCTATCATTGAACTTTTTTTTTTTTCATGGCCAAGACATATATCTCCTAGACTTGATTGCATTTTGCTGTGGAATTACTCTATCGTCTGTCTCTCTAGGAGAATTCTTCATCAATTGCTCCTTGAAGTGAAATTCCAAGAGCTGAATCAGCTCAGTTCTTGGCAAAGATTGAAACACAACCCTCAACAATTCATTTGCAATAGCAGTTGGGTATAGAATAAAAGAACACAGTAACAGTTATTTGGTTCCATTCCCACAGCAAACCTCACTGATAAGGATCACTCATAGCTTTAATTTCTCCCATTTCAAGTGAAAACACATAGTTGAGAAATAACAAATGCATTGAAATCAGAAAGACCTCAATTCAAGTCATGTTCCAGGCAGTTGTTATCGTACCTACTTGGTTAAGTTTCCTAACTCTTCTGAAGCTCCATGTCCTCATTTGTGCTATCATGTTAATAATGTTGCCTAATGATATTATTATTGGATAAAACTGAGATCCTTAAAGTGCTGATCACAGAGTCTGTCCCTTAGTTCACAGTCAAGTCATTTACATGTACCAGCAGCTACCAACACAATGATGCTGCATTACAAAAGTCGCTAAAACTCAGTGGCTGACAATGATTCATGTGCATTCTTTCCTTTTAAAAAGGCTACAGATTGATTGTGACTGTGGACTTGCGTGGACAGGTAGGCTTTGAGCTGTGTTCCAGCTGGGTGTGGTTCCAGGCTTTGTGTTGGATTCAGATCTATTCCCAGAGCCTAGCAATATACGATGAGAAGCATAGCTCCCTTGGTCACGCTTTTTTCACTGTGGGTTCCACAGAACCAGGCAAACCAAAAGTCACAAGCACATTTGAACCTCTGCTTGTATCACCTCTGCTAACAGTCTATTGATCGAAGCAAGTCACATGGAAACTCCCACAAACGTGGGGTAGGGTAAATTCCATCCACTGGATGGACTATTTGTCGAGCAATAATCTCAATCATCACATTCTAATCATGTGTTTCAGACGTATACACATCACACCACATATGTATGCATTTATTTGATATAAATTTGTTTATATATAAATAAGTATAAAATTATATATTTAAATGAATATAAAATATATTCATTTACATATGAAATTAAGTAGTATAGGGGCTGGGGTTGTGGCTCAGCAGTAGAGCCCTCGACTAGCTGTGCAAGGCCCTGGGTTTGATCCTCAGCATCACTTAAAAATAAATAAACAAAATCAAGGTATTGTGTACAATTATATTTTTTATGTGTATGTATGTTTTTTCAACCTATCAAACATTTCATATATATACATACATATGTGCATATACATATATATGTAACCATATAATATAAATGTATATTAACATATGCATATATGCAAATATTTATGTGTGTATACAAATAAATAAATGGAATGATGGATAGAAAAATCATCATTGATTCTTTTCACTGATTTTTTTTTTTTTGGTTGCCAATTGTGTGCCAAAGACTGCTGTCTTATCCTTCTCCCAGCAACGTTAGGCTTTTCTCAACTGTAAATAACTTCCATGGGTGGTTTTAAGGGATGTCTTTAGAGACAATGACCTGAGCAAATCTTTGCTGTCATCTTGGGAATAGAAAAACCAAAGACAACATGAGTGACAAAATGTAGCTACTTTCTATTGTACAATATCTAACTTATTTATTGTTTTGGTACCTCCTTGGACATCTCTGAGCTTCAGTTTGCCTAATATGGAAGCAAAAATACATTCTTTTTAAGTTCCTCTTATTTATTATATTCCATAAATTAAAGGTATTGGTTTATACTTGTTGGTTTTGTGCATTTTAAATAAAACAGAGTATTATTTAATGCATTTAATTGACATTCCATTGAGAGGAGGCTGGGATCAAATGCCAAGTTCAGTTCAGCCATAAATAGCTCCTGTTCATTGGCATCCATCCACCACACATTGTTTCTCTGCTTTTTCTGTAATGGGATAGACAACTTGGAGAGTCCAACAGAAAGCCAGGTGTCATGTCTTAGGTATTCCTTTCTAGAACTGTAAAAGTGGAGCACATGGGGCAGAGGTAGGGGAGCTGGATACAAGATATAAAGGAGAGAAGAAGGTATTTGTCAGATGATACTTGGCAGTACAATCTTCTTGCTGTTTCTCTTTCATTTAAAAGCTTAATGAAAGGAAGATAAGGGCCCTGAATCATTTACAAAAGGCAGCTATCAAGTCTACAAAAACATCAAATGAAAGATTAATTGACCAAGTTTGATCATCTCTACTCTTTATCCTCATTGGCAAATAAACCAGAAGCAAGCCAAATGTACTACATGAAAAATGTAAACTTGGTCTGCAAGGAAATTTCCCATTTTAGAGGACTGATAAATATGGGTGAATATCTCAAGATTATTTATCAGCTTATCTCCCCAAATTTCTTAATGAGGAGGTAAAAGAGGGAGACAAATGACTGCTTTTTATTGTTAACTCTATGTGGTACCCCATTAACATCACAGGAACACAGCCAGTATTGATAGCCTTTTATACTCAGAAAAGAATCCAGAATTATACCCAAGGAAATGTTATTAGAAAATGTTAGAACTGATCTCAAACCTTGCTTCTGATATTTTTTCACCATTTCACATTTTTATTTTTAAGATACACACATACATTTGGAAAGTTATTTGTTATATCTAAGAGCAGGGAGATAGACCAAATTATTATTGCTCACAGAGTCCCTTTCCTTCCCAGACATCTGTGAGTCTATGATACGCAACAAATTATTTCCTCAGCAAACCCAAACCCTGGGCTATGCTGTACATATTTTTTTTCCTTGTTTTCAGCTGTCAGTTCCTTGGCTGCCCCTCACGGCCACTTTGCAATCTTGATTGCAAAGCATTTATTTTCCTTTCTTTCTTTCTTTTTTTTTTTTTTTTTTTTCAGTTTTGTCTGGGAGATGGAAAGCCTGGGGAAGGGATTGTTGAGCACTTGATATAAGGCACATGAAATATCTATAATTATGGATTACATTTTTGTACCCAATAAATGGCTGAAAGGAGACCTGTGATAGAAACTTTTAGAAGATAATTGAATGTGTCAGCTGGATCAAAAAATTATGTACTTGCTCCACTTCGACAAACTGTGATAAATAGTCTATTGTCTGGGGAGTTTGGTTGGCATTTTCCTTTGCATTTTGTAAAAATTGTTCTAGTCCTTGTCACTGAATTTTTGGTTAACAACTCAAAGAAATCCTTTGGATTAGAATTCACCTTGTAAATGCCAGATACTGTGCATAGTTGCTTAGAAAACAAGAGATTTTTAATAATTCTACACTTTAATTCATTTCTACTATTACCCCAGACAAAAGGAATGTGTATTATTATTATTATTATTTTCCTACGTTTATCTGATTGAAAACAGGGTGTGTCTCATGCCTAAGTAACATTTAGCTTTTCTCTAGCTAAATAATGAAGCGGGAGGAAAGCATTTAGTCTTCATTATTTATGTTTCCAATCATGCCTTTGCATGATTGCTTTGGAACAGAAGCACCTTATTAAAATGGACAATTGATAGCAGCATCAGAGTTTCCATGAAGAACAAAACAAAATGTAAATGTAACTTCCTATTAAACCTCAAAAGCCTTATATAGTGTGACCTTACCAAGAAGGAATGAGCTTGTTAAAAACAAAATTATAAAAAGTACTAAGACAAAATGGAAATAAATAGTGATAAAACCTAAGCAAAGACGAGGGCAAGAGTTTTTTTTTAAGCTAAAAGGTATTGAAGAAATAGCAAAGAGAAAGGTCAGTATATTTTTTTATATCCAAATTATAATTTCTCTCAAAATCATTTAGCAGGAAAAGAAACAGGGAGAAATACTTGCTTTCAACAGGACAAAGGGTGATATCCTTAATTAAAAAAAAATAACATTCATGCCAAAGGTAATAGAAGCATGGAGTTCCCCTTAAGTAAAGGGAAAAAGAACAAGGATAATTTAAGACAGAGTCTTATTAATGGCTAATTAACATTTCAACATTTTTCAATCTCATTATCAATGAAATGGAAATTAGAATAACAATTAAATGCTATTTTTAACCTATCAGATTAATTGAACTGTAGAATATGAAAGTATTTAATATTGGATATTGAGTGCAACGACGAAGACATATTTGACACAGCTGGAAGGAACATAGAGTATTTCTACCTTTAGAAAAGAAACCTGGCATCAGTTCAAGAGCCTTGAAGATATTCATAACTCTCTCCCTGGAAATCCTACGTAGAGCCCAATATTATCTCCATCTCCTGCCTTCCAATGCCTTCCACTAGAAGTATCCACTGTCAACACTTTGATCTGGATTTAAATCTTGGATTCTATTAAAGGAAGTAATCTGAAAGGAAGAAAGGGTTTTTGCCTAAAGATACTCACTGCAGTACTATTTATATTATTGATTTGTAAATAAACTAGATTTCCAAAAATCAGGAGAATAAAAAATAATGTACCTAATCAAATATCTATAAAATATTTTTGAATAATATTTTAGTGTTAAATATGAAATTTTATATGTAGAATGTGATCAAAGATGTAAAATGCTTATAAAAGTGTCTGGAGCACATTGTCATAAGATGAGAATGATGGCTTTATCTGATGGGTAGATTTTGGGTTAGTTGGTCACATCATTTATTTTCCAGGTAGACACTTGGGAGACCAAGGGGAACAGATCAATGATTATGAACCAAAATGCTCCAGCACATATGATCACATTTCTCTCAAACCAACTTAAAATGAATTTCTGATGAAATCTTACTGGTATAAATGATGAGCATGTGGGACAATTCAGCAAAAATTCATTTGAAAGTGGTCTAAGAGAAGTGAGGTAAGGAAACTGGAATGACAAATAGCTAAAGAGAAGTAAAACAGACAGAATGTTAGAAAAACATATAATAGATCAGAAATAGGGACTAGAAACACTAGAGTTCTTAACCATCAGTAAAGAGAGGGTTAAGGTCCAGCTACGCAATAGAATACTATGCAACCGTAAAAAGAACTAGGGGACATATATGCACTGATATGGAAAGATATTTATCAAATAGTTTACATGAAAATAAACAAGAGGCTAACTGATATTTGTAATAGATATTCCAATTGGCAGCTCACTGGCTAGATAAGCCCTGAGGAAGAATTTATCTAGGCTGGTATCTTTCTTAAGAAATGTAATTTCTTAATTAAAAAGTAATGACATTTATAAATCTGGGTATCTGATTTCTCATGCAAAATCAGAAGATTTTCTAAACCTGATCCTCTATGCTCAGGGGCAACTATTCCATGGACTGGAGAAACAGCTCCTTTAGGTGCAGCTGGCTACCCCAGTTTCCCCAGTTCCTACTCTTCCATAGGAGTTACTTTCAGTTTGCTTTCCTCTCCGTCCCTTGACTCAGTGTCTTGTTTCTTCGTCCTTAAAAAATGGGTAAAATTGGGGCTGGGGTTGTAGCTAAGTGGTAACGCACTTGACTGGCATGTGTAAGGCACTGGGTTCCATCCTCAGCACCACATACAGATAAATAAATAAAGATATTGTGTGTCCATATCCATCTAAAAAATATTTTTTAAAAAATGGGTAACATGTTTGTGTATTTGTGTTGTTGTATCTTCAAACGCATAAGGAAAAATATCAGTTCACAAGCAGCAAGATCAAAGTGTTGACAGTGGCTACTTTTAGTGGGTGGCATTGGAAGGCAGGAGATGGAGACAATATTGGGCTTTAAATTTATATAAGTGTGATCAATGATGAAGTTCAAAAATGAATTTTAATTGTTTTTTGAACCAATCAATAGATGAAAATAAAATTACTTACTACCTGTCAAAAATGCTAAAAGGGGATCCTGTGTGGAAATTAATAGCACTCGAAATTGTTGCATGATTTATTGTGCATATTTCATCTTAGAAAGGTAATTGCAAGATTAGTCAATGATTGTTATATGAATTATGTTAAAATAATAGAATCAAAGAAAATACATTTAAAATTATACATTTGAAGAAAGCCAGGAAAATGGCTTTCTTCATTTCACTCTGGACCACAGAGTGGAAGCTGCAGGAGAGCAGATTGTAACTCAGGTGGTCACCAGAGCTCTCCAACATCGCCAGCTGTGCAAAGCAGTGAGTGCCGCCCTGTCCTTTGCACCATTTCAGCAGAAGCTGAGTGAGCCCATAAAGGATGTTCTTAAAGAGAACTGTTTCCTTATAGCATTTGATTTTCGAAGAACACCAGAAGGTAGGTCAAAGAGTGTTCAGCAATGTGCCATAAACATATGGAAATAAACCCAAAGAGATTCAGTGACTTACTCAAGGCCAGGAAAGGACCAGTAACTAGCCAAGCAAAGTGCCTGGATCTCCAGACTCCAGGTCTAGCTTTCTCTCCTAGCACAGCATTCGCAGCCCCGGGGGAAGCATGGCTTGTTGGGAACAGTGTGGGAATCAGATTCATTCATCCTGACTCTCCTAATCACCTCTTATTTTATTTTATAAATTAATTAATTTATTTTAATTAGGTGTATATGACAGCAGAATGAATTTTGATTCATTGTACACAATTGCAGCACAACTTTACATTTCTATGGTTGTACACGATGTAGCATCATACCATATGTGCAATCATATCTGTACCTAGGGTAATGATGTCCATCTCATTCCACTATCTTTCCTGCCTCCATTCACCCTCCCTCCCCTCCTTCCCGTTTGCCCAATCAAAGTTCCTCCATTTTTCTCATGCCTCTCCCTCCTTGTTATGAATCAGCATCCACTTATCAGAGAGAACATTCTGTCTTTGTTTTTTGGGGGGGTATTGGCTTATTTTGCTTAGTATGATATTCTTCAACTCCATCCATTTGCCTGCTAATGCCATAATTTTATTCTCTTTTAATGCTGAGTAATATTTCATTGTGTATATATACCACCATTTTCTTTATCCATTTACCTATTGAAGGGCATCTAGGTTGGTTTCACAGTTTAGCTATTGTGAATTGACCTGCTATGAACATTAATGTGGCTGCTTTACCATAGTGTGATGATTTAAAGTCATTTGGGTATAGCCAAGGAGTGGGGTAGCTGGGTCAAATGGTGGTTTTATTACAAGTTTTCTAAGGAATCTCCACAGAGATTGGAAGCACCAATTTGCAGCCCCACAGCAATGTATAAATGTGCCTTTCCCCCCACATCCTCACCAACATTTATTGTTGGTGTATTCTGAAAACTGCCATTCTGACTAGTGTGAGATGGAATATTAGTTTTGATTTGCATTTCTGTAATTACTAGAGATTATGAACATCTTTTCATATATTTGTAGATCAAATATATATCTTCTCACCTCTTAAGGGGACTTGGTCCCTTTCCATCTTTGAAACTCAGGTGGTTCATTTGTGAAATTGTACCCTGTTACAGATTCTTGGGCAGTCAGTTAGTATTTGTTACACAGATGAACAAATGTTAGGAGAAAATGAGATCATGCTTGTAAAATCTATTACAGGGTTCGTCACCTTTACCTCACTCAATAAAGAGCAGCCATACCTGAGACTAGTGTGGAGGTGTGGGGAAGCCACCTATCAAAGGAAGATGCTGCAGTTAGAAGGCATGAAGTTAGGGAATATTTGTGTTGTCTGATACTAAACAACTGAATGCGAAATTTTAAAATGCAATCATCTGCTCATTTCCAAGATCTGCAAACTTGCATGATGACTTGTGTGACCTACCGTACTGCCAAGGCTACCTGGCAGGGGAGGTCTGGTGACAGCTCACACACTCACCTTCTGAAGGCTCTCATAGTGTTTCTCAGACCTCCGTTTGCTCCAGGCTTTGTTGATATGTACAAAAACGTCAGCATTTCAGAGCTAATCTCCCCCTGAGTCTTTGACATGCATATAGCACTTGTGAATTTGCAACAACCTCTGGGACAGCATAGCTTTGCTCAAGCAGAATGTAAAAGCCATCCAGCTGGCAGACTGAGCTGAGAAATTCAGGTTCATCTAAGTTGGTTTGTGCCTAAATGCTCTCTGGGGTTTTACTTATTTTTCAACTTGCTCTCACTGTGAAAGTTCCATCTTCTAAATGTTAAGTCACTGAGCCATAAAAGGATGTGACATGACCAGAGCCAGCAGGCAGTGTCAGCTGTTCTCTAATGGTCTGTATGCCTGGTGCTAGCTGTTGGAAATTTAGGAATGGATTTCTAAATATTGCGGCACCTTTATTCTTTAATAGGTAATAACTATCATTACAATTTATCGAGCCCATAAGATGTGTCAGACTCCATGCAAGCGACTATCTTGGTGCTTCATTTAATCTTGATAATAAACCTCATGAAATAGGGTTATCATCATTGTTTTAGGATGAAGAAAACTGAGATCCAGAAAGGTTAAATAAGCCTCTCAAGGTCAGTCAGCTCATAAGTGTCAGCGTTGGTGTTGGAGCCTAGCACTGTCGGATTCCAAAGCTAGTGTCCTCTCCTCTCCCGGTGAGGCATCATAGCAGTGAAGAGCTGTGACATAGAAGGTCTGGAATGTCTGATCTTAGTAATCAGGAGGCTATGGGAGCAGGTGTCATTGTTTCTCAGAAGCCTCAGTGACCACTTATTAAGGAAGATGGCACACCATGGCTGGAGAGGACCAGGTGTTGACAAACCTGTCAAAAAGGAGGTCAGTTGCACATGTGTTGAACCCAACTGATGTCTGTTCAAAAAAGTCTGTCTGCAGGCACTCTGCCGAAACAAGGAACCTTCCTAGATTTCTCCTCCACTGTCAAGGTGAGGTGTTATCTGCAGGTCAATCACAGATTTTATTTAGCATAGCAGTTCTGTTCCACCAAAATATCCATTTTAAATGTGTGTTTGAAATAACAATAATATTGACAAATCAGCAAATCCACTTTAAAGTGAACCCCCAGTAGTGAGTCCTGTATATTTGGAGGACCATGGGAAGAAATATACCTTCCCTTTTGAAGGTGAGATAGTGTCTCTGCATATATCCCCACTTGCCTGTTCTCCTTTGCCTTTGGAGCCTCTGGTTTTTTAAAGTAACCTGCTTCTAAATGGGGGCTTAATTCCTGAATTCATCCCCTGCTTCTTACATTCACTCCCCCATCATAATTAACTCACTATCACTTGTCCCCAAGATCTTTTGAGTCACCAGACCAGGGTCTATTTCCATTCTTGCCTTCCTCCAATTAGTTCTCCTTAAAGTAGCCAAGGGTGTCCTTTCAAACACATAAGTCGTACTCTTTGGGGCATATTTTATTTTCCAAAGCTGATCCCATTTCAATATATCTCATTCCAATGTATCTCATCTTACATGGTGATATTGAAACTCATCCATCAACAGGAGGGTCTGTGTTCCTTCCCCTTGGTACTGGAAAGCTTTTTGGGACAATCTCCTGTATGAGCTACCATTAGGCTCTTTCTCTCAATACGCTCGCTTTGGAAACCCAGCTACCATGTTGTGAGGAAGTCCAATGGCCACGTGGCCATCTGTAGTCCATCTTGTTCCATCTGAAAGCCAGCATCATTCCCCAGACATATGAGTGAATAAAGCTTCAGGTCATGCCTGACCTCAACCTCTGAGCTGCCACAGATCCTTGGCACAGCAGAGACAAGCTGACTCCAACAAGCCATGCCCACACTATAGATCTATGAGTAAAATAGAAATCATTGTGTTGAATCACTAATTTTAAGAATATATTTTATGTGACAATAGCAAACTGAAACTTATTTACTCCTTTGTTTGAATCCTTCCAATGGCTTCCCAATGGCAGATGAAGAAAACCCACTGTCTTTTCCTGAGACTACAGAATTGTGTACAGATAATTCTGGACCCCAGCTCCCTCTCCAGTGTCATCTTGTCCCATCAGCCCTATCTTCATTGCACTGTAACCAGATATTCCTTTCTCTCCATTAAATCCCCCAAGCTAGTTCCAATCTTGGGGCTTCTGTACTTGTTCTTCCCTGGATGGACTGGATTCCTCTCATTGTTCAGGTTCCAGTTCAAATGTCACCTCCTTCACTGGTCACCAGGACTAGCTTCTGAGTTCCTTTCAGATTAGTAATCACATATGTAAAATTAGGGGAGTCAGAGTAATATATTTTCCAGCCATGTTCAGGTACAGAGGTTCAGGCATAGCAGAGTTGATTTTAAACACAGCTGGAATATTCTGGAGTCAGTATGGTGAAGAGCAAGAGAGGCAGCAACAGCTCTTTCCCATTGCCCATATTCCAGATGTTTCCAGAATCATTTTTGCCAACTGCCATTAGTCAATATTCACTGGTTAAGTTGTGATAATAAATCACACGGAAGTTCGATGTCTTGAAATAGCCCAGGCTTATTTTCTCACACCTGCAGCATCTAATTGGCTGCAGTTCTATTAAAAGTCCTCAGTCTAGGGCAATTCTGGGACCAATCTGATGGAGTTATCCTCATTTGGGACATACTTCTCGAAGTGGAAAAAGGGCATTGGCAACATCACACCAGTGCTGCTTGTGGACATGCACTGTCACTTCTTGATCAGAGCAGACCACAGTGTCAAGTTGGGTGACAACAGATTCACAGTGTACCTCTTCAATGGAGGAAGGGTCGCCAAAAAAGGGACAATGCAAGATACACCTGGAATCAGGCAGGAAATAGTTTGAACAAACAATGTATCCTAACACACCAGTTTAGTTGCTCTTTGAAAGCAACTCTGCATCAGTAGTTACTGCCCTCCACAAGATCACCAAGAGTGTATTTCACCAGGACAATGGCTAATGTTGAATAGTCATTGTACAAAGCTGTGTTTACCAGCTTCTGTTGATTACTCTGGCTCATCTGTAGTCACAGAGAGAAAGAGAGAATCTTTGTACACACATCCCATGGCTCTCTCCAATTCTTTATTCTTTATTTATGGAGCACCTGCTGTCATCATAGAGGCTATGGTCCTCCCTATGGGAGGGACAGAGGCTAAGCAAACAAAAATAAATAAATAAAATATCATATGCCAGAGCGTGATAATATAGGAGGGAAGATATGAATGAATGACAAGTGTCAATTATGAAGCCATCCATGGTTCCAGAAAGGAGAAACAAAAAAGTGCAAAATCCCTGGTTTATGAGCATGTTAGGCATATTCAAGAATTTTGCTTGCCAGCATGATGGCAGTGTGGTGAGCAAGTGTGTTCTTCAGCTTTCATCACCATGACCAAAATAGTTGACACAAACAACTTAAAGGAGAAAAGATATGGATCATGGTTTCAGTCCATCGTTGGTAGGCTCCATTGCTTTGGGCCTAAGGTGAGACAGAATATGATGGTGGAAGGGCTTGGCAGAGTTCACAGCAGCCAGGAAACAGAGAGGCAGAGAGGGGGAGGGAGAAAAGGAGAGGGGGCAAGGTTCAATATATAGTCCCTAAGAGAATGCCCCTAGGACCCACCCATTCACTTTAAGCAGGTCCTACCTCTCATAGCAATTTTCCAGTAGTCCATTCAACTGTTGATTCATTAACCTCCTAATGAGGCCAGAGCCCTCATGATCCAATCACTTCCCAGATGTCCTATCTCTGAACACTGCTGCATTCAACACATGCATCTTTGGGAGACATTCCATATCCAGACCATAAAAATAAGGGGATGAGTTCCCAGAAATCCCATAACAATATAGTTCCTATATGAGGTTTCAGGCCATACAAGCTTTCACTTGTGTTCTGGATGAAAAGGGAAATGCTGCATGGTTTCAAATAGAGCAATAGCATGACACAACTTGCTCTGATTGCTGTACTAGGGAGAAGCAATGGAAGAACAGAGACAAAGCAGGAGGATGTTAAATGATTTAGAAATGAGGCAACAGAGACTTTATGAAGGGGTTAAAGATTGGGGTAGTAATAATTGGTTAAATTGAGGATATATTTTGACCATAGAGCCCAAATTTTATGCCTGATGCATTGGATATCTGAGATGAGAATAATGGCGCAGCTGTAAAGGTGGAGCTACCATGTACTGTGATGAGTGACAGGGCAGGAGGAACAGGTACAGAGGAGGATGACCAGGGCTGGCAAGAATTCTACGGGTTACGTATAAAATGCCTCAATGCCAGGATGTCTATCGGGCATCCTGGTACATATATTGTACAAGAAGCTGTATTTGTGTGTATAGATTTGGGGAAGATGATGTGGGCTGGAAATATGTATCTGGTAGTCTTTGAGCCATAGAAACAGAAAATGGTGCAAGCATGTATGTTGGCAGGTGGATGTAATGGTGGGCAAACATGGATTGCTTCATGGAGGTACAGTGAAACAGGAAGAAAGGTGACCAGGGAAAGTGGAAATGGGAGAAGAGATACTGAAGGCTTGAGAAGAAAGTAATCATCAATCAGGAGAGTGGGGAAGTAAAAAGATTAGTGAAATTAGCCATAACACTGAAACTAATTTCAGGTTAGCAGTCAAGTATTTAAAGTGCTTAAATGATATTTTTAAAAACATTTTCCATGTTTGATTTCAGAGCTACAATAACTTTTGAAGGAGTGATCATGAGCCCAGTGTTCACATCTTTGGGGGATGAGGAGCACAGTGATATGACTTCACCAAGGTGGGGTGGGAGGTGGTAGAGTCAGAAGGCTCCAGCTTCCAAGTTATGGGTTGTTGTGGAGAAGGGAAGAAAAAAAAAGTGGTAAATATCCTCAGTCCACTAAACCAGATTTCAGATAGAGCAAAATGATGAAGGTCACATTGAGAAGAGAAGATAAAGAAGATTTTGCTTGAATCAAAGACCTCAGAATTAGAATGGAAACTATGCAACCCCTAGAAGAAAATATAGGGGCAACACTCCAGCTTTTAAGCATAGACAATGACTTTCTCAATAGGATCCCTAAAGCCCAGGAAACAATGTCAGGAGTTAATAAACCACAGCATCAATTTAAAAAGCTTCTGCTCAGCAAAGAAAACAATTAGGAAGGTGAAGAGAGAACCCACAGAAGGGGAGAAAAATCTTGGCCAGTTGCTCTTCTGTCAGAGGACTAATATCTAGAATATATAATGAGCTCAAAAACCTTAATACCCAATAGTCAAATGATCCAATTAATAAGTGGGCAAAATGAGTAAACCAGTTATTTCTCAAAATAAGATATACAAATGGCTGACAAATACATGAAAAAATGTTCAGCATCATTAGCAATTAGGGAAATGCAAATTAAAACTACACTGAGATTTCATCTCACATTATTCAAAATGGCAGTCATCAAGAATATAAATAATAATAAATCCTGGAGAGGATGTGGGGGGAAAAGGAACACTTTACACTGTTGGTATGACTAAATTAATACAAACACTATGTAACTCAGCATGGAGGTTCCCAAAAGAGTAGGCAGGGGACCACTAGATGACCCAGCTATACCACTTCTAAGTATTTATCCTGAAGAATTAAAATCATCTTACTACAGTGATACACACATACTCATACTTACGCCATCACAAATTACAATAGCCAAACTATAATCAAGTCACCCAGCTTAGGTGTACAACAATGATACATGGATAAACAAAATATGGTATATATACACACACAATGGAGTTTTATTCAGCCACAAATAAAAATGAAATTATGGCATTTGAGGACAACTAGAGACAATTGTGTTAAGTAAAATAAGTCAAAATCAGAAACTTCTATTTACTCTCACATGTGGAAGCTAGACAAGAAAACAGAACACAGATGGGATGGATCTCCCAAAAATCAAAGGGAGATCACTAGAAGAAAGGGACAGGGAGTGGGGTGAAGTGCTGGGGAGTGATATTGGCAAAATTATGTTGTTTTAATGTGTGCATGTGCCAATATGTAAAACAAATCCAACCAATATGTGCAACTATAATGCACCAACTAAAAACATGGAGAAAAGATTTTGCTAAGTATCAGAAGTGCAGAAGAGTCGGGTCAGGAGGTGGAGGTGGCAGAGGGGTTAGATTAGGGCATGTGCAGAGAGATCCATAGTAGTGGATTCCAGGGAATAGGGAACTACTGGAGGATTTGGACTTGTTATGCTGACTGACGCATGGTGGGGAGATGGAGGTTATTATATCACAGTGCATTGATTCTTCTGCTGGACTCTGCTCCTAAGCCCATTCTCTACCCTTCTCCAATAGTAAGAGATTAGCTCCCTTCCAGGTGGCACCATCTAGGCTGCTTTGTCCTCTGGTTTAGGCCAGTAGGTGTCTCTAGTGGAGATCTAAAGGCAGGAGGGGAGGGGAGAGGACAGCATCTCTCCACTGCTTCTTCCCCTGCTCTTGGCAATTCTAGCAAGAATTCCTCCAAGACCTAGCTCTGCGCGCAGCTCTCTTCTGCTGCTCCCACTCATGATGATCAAGAGTTGGGAGCTCCTTCTGCCTGTGCTAGGTCCTTGGTGGTGACTACCTCTTTGGGGTCCTTGCATTCCTGCCCTTTGTTAGCTTTCTATAATCAAGTTACCCCCTTGATTCATGCCTGGACCCTGGTGGTCTTATCCTCTAGGATAATGGCATTACCCTCTGTGTGGGTATGCTCAGGATGGTTTTGACTTATATGATTTGTTCTAATGTAATTATTTTAACAACCCCATTTACTCTCAAAAACATCCTAATTTTGAAAAATTAAAAAGTTATCCCACTCTGGTCCTCTGGTTCCACTGGCTATGTTCCACTATGCCTCTGGCCACTGTCTTCTCAGTCTCTTACAATCTTACCTGGGAAATGAGAGGCTAGGTATCTGGAAGGAATTGACTCACAGCTTTGGAAAGGGAGGAGGGACAGGAATTGCTCATTCTGACCTTTATTTTAATTCTTCCAACACATTAGGCTAAAAGCAAATGATATAACAGAACTCATCATGTTTATGATTTACATTTTTCCATGCTTAATCATGTATAATGAAAAGACACTTCCCTAGGGTCACCGGCTCATTAACTTCCTATCTTCTCTTATTTTAGATATAAGTGAATTCAACCTTAATAACAGCACAGGTGAACTGAGAGATGCCAACTGACTTTTCTGCCTTAGGCAGATTAAGTTCTCATGGCCTTGATTTACTCATTTGTAAATGGGAATATGAGTTATACCTGCCTAGAAGGGAAGTCGAATAGAATTTAAAAAGTTAATACATAAAGATATAAAAACAATGCCTGTCGTCATGTGGTAAGTAATATACAATAGTAGTAACTTCAGCAAACACACACACACACACAAACACACACACACACACACACAGAGAGAGAAAGAGAGAGAGAGAGAGAGAGAGAGAGAGAGAGAGAGAGAGAGAGAGAAAGATGTATCTGTAGGCACAGGAACTAACATTTATGTAGCCGAGAGAATAACTCTGCCTTGCTGTGGAATACAGAACTAGGGCTCTGATGTAATATTATTATAGGTCACTGTACTTTGTTGAAGCAAAGGGCAATTTCCTGTCTGGAGAGTGTGCGCATTTCCTGAGAGAAGGAAGAACAGAAAATCAGTGTTTGGTTTAATTCTAGTCTCTGCAGAGCTATCTACCTTTGACCTTCCAGAGAACAGGGAACAGGGAACAGCTTCTAGTAGCCTGTCCGCAATTTCAGTTTTTGCCTATGACAACAAAACAAATGATGTAGGCATTTATTTTTATGATCTGACATAAATTCCAGGACCGTTGGGAAGGGAGGGAGATGGGTGGATCATTCTGGGTCCAACCACATGTCAGACGCCATGAAGTCATTTAAACAGGGGAAGTGTATATAAGCAATCTTTAATTTTCGAATAGACAGTAATGATAAAAATGAAAAGAAGACTTTCAAGGTCACCCTGGGTCTGAGAGAGGATACCCCAAGAAGGACACACTTGGAAAGCATTTCCGTCATTGAAGAAGGTAAAGTTGAAGCCCATTGTGTGGCAGAGAAGCTTGTTGGATTGCTAGGACATAGCTGGTCCACAGTCATGGGAAAACAGGAAGAGCATGGTTCTGAGGTCAGTGGGCAGGCAGGCAGAGGAAATCAGGTCCCCGCTGGCAGTGCAAAGCCTGGAGTACAAGGTATCCACATGGAGCAGGAAACAAACTCTAGGGCACAAGCCAGCAAGCTGAGGTTGATAACAGGCAGGCAGAGGAGGCTGAGGGACCCCAGCAGGTGCAGAGGGCCCAAGTCAGTAGCTCTGTGGGAAATGGATCCCCCAGGCTGGTGGTCATGTAGGCAAAGGGAATCAGTCAACCAGGATAGCACCAGACTGGAGCTGGAGAGACCTCTTTCTGGAACATTTCTGTATTCAGGTCTGTGTAGTTCCAGGTAGGGCCCCAGGCTCTCTAGCAGGTCACCCCTGCAGGTATGAAGAGGGAGCACTTACTCTCCTATAATAATCTCTATTAGTTGAACCATATCCATTTTACACAGCTGTTCCTTCTATAGCATTGTCAGCCTGGTTGCATTGACTGAAACCTCTCCTTAGCCATTGTCTGGTATAATATTCCAAATGTAATCACACCCATAAAAATTTCACTAAAAAAATACTTTTTTGTGCCTGGCACTCTGTGGGAGAGTTTCATAATTTTTTTTTTTTTTTGGTCAGCTTTTGTAGCAACTACACAAAGGTTATATTTAAGTCAATACACTGTGCTCCAAACAATAACAACCATATGCAGCATATGATTGGTCTTACTGTAGTTGTTATTATGAATGTATTTTTTCAGTCTATGGGAAACTATATTTTGCATTTTTATGATCACAGTGTTAAGGACTTGGAAATGTATTCCATGGTAACATTTCTGTGAGCGACATCCATTTTCTGTCTCATTACCAGGAAGGGGTCATTCGATAATCTTCTGATGGCATCGGGTAAATCTATTTCTTGAAACTGTTCCCCTGGGATAAACAGATAAAGTCGTCATTTTGCTCACTGTGGTGTCTCTGACTCTCAAAATGACTGATGGGCCATAATGGTAATCCATGGGGATGGAGTGCATCGGCAGTGGGGATGGCTTTTGGTTTCCTTAGCAACTCTCTCCTAGGGACACCATAGCAGCCACATTTGTTCCAAGTTAGGATTTTGGAGGAAAAAAAAATCATGACAATATTTCAATTGAGATTTTATACACCTAAATTAACTTTGTTCATCTTTTTTTTTTTTTAGTTTGTGTGCTGATTTCTCATTAGAATAACAAATTCTGCCCTCAGAGAAGTATTAGCATGGAGGTGAGAATAATGGGGTAGAGGAGATTACAAAGGCTTAATAGCCCCAGTTCCAAAGAGGAAGTGGTTTTCTCTGGGCTCCATTTTCCAATACAGCCCTGAGGGGATCTAATTTAGCATCTAAGCAAGCCCCTGCAAATACATGGTCTCCTTCAGCATGGTAATATTCAATCTAAGTAGAAATAGCTTATTCTTTCCCATTAGTTTACAGAAAAGCTAGTTTCTCTGTGAGATTTATTGTCATTACCTGAGCCAGGTTTTCTCCAGCTTGGCACCACTGGCATTCTGGAATAATTTTTTTTTTTAATGGAGGACTACCTTGCATATTGTAGGATATCTAGCAATGTCCCTTCCCTCAATGTGACAACCCTAACTCTCAAGGTAGTGCCAAACATCCCCTGGGAAGAAAAATGGCTCCAGTTGAGATCTGCTGTCCCAAAGAAAGCCATCCTGCAATCCTATGAATAATTCACTGCCATTATTCTTTATTAGTGCTCATTTTCAGCCTCTTAAACCAGATAATCCTAGCTTCGAAACTTGGAAGCCCATGCCCAGAATGCTATACCATATTTACATGTAATTTTAGAAGTTCTTTTATACCTAAGGAGATATCACAATGTCTTATGTAGCTGTGAGAAGAAATGCATTCATCCATCTTCTGGCCTCCATCATTTCTCATCTCTGTAGTAGCAATTTTTTAGTATAGCCCATATTTATTTGTTTGGAAGGGGGGTTCTGGGGATTAAACTCAGGGGCACTCAATCACTGAGCCATATTTTGTATTTTATATTTTGTATTTTATTTAGAGACAGGGTCTCACTGAGTTGCTTAGTGCCTTGCTTTTGCTGAGACTGGCTTTGAATTCAAAATCTTCCTGTCTCAGCCTCCCAAGCCACTGGGATAAAAGTATTTATATCGATATAAGACATCTCCCAGGCCAAAAACACTAAAACTAAAAGCATAATTAAAATAAGATAAAATAATGGGAGAATCTGTGTCTACTATGAGTTTCACAGAGCATCGTTTTTAGAACAGTGATTCTACTCTTCTCTATAATTAACCACAAAATTAAACACATCTGTAGGGTAAACGGCGTAACACCTTTAAGCCCTAAAACACAACTTGTATTTTTTTCCAACAAGATCTACTATAACAAAATTCTTAATCAATAAAAGAATATGTGCCGCCTCTCACAAAACTACATTTTGACCAAACTACATTTGTAGTAGAAGAAAGATTTATACTATATTTTTGGGGAAAGGTTTTGATCTGATCTCAACAAAGATGGCAGTAGTAAAACTGTGTGTGTATGTATTTTCCCGGAACCTCTACAATACAATTAGAATGGACTAGAATGAACTAATGCTAAAATTGATACAACTTCCTAAAAAAATCTGATGAGTATTAACATCAACATAAGCCATGGGACATCCCCATATTGGTTCAGCATTTTTGTGGGTTTTGTTGCAACTGATTTTTTTGTTTGTTTGTTTGATTGTTTTGGTACTGGGGATTGAACCCAGGGGCACTTAACCACTAAGGCACATCCCCAGCCCATTTTTTTATCTAGAGACAGAGTCTCTCTGAGTTGCTTGGGGCCTCACTATGTTGCTCAGGCTGGCTTTGAACTTGCAATTCTCCTCTCTCAGCCTCCTGAGCTATTGGGATTACAGGCATGCACCACTGCACCCAGTGAAACTGGTTTTAATCTTAGGATGAAACCTATGGACTAGGGAGATGGACATACTGAATCTGTGTATCAAACTGACTTGAGTTTGAACTCAATACAGATTCTCCCTGACTTTGTGATTTCTGGCACCTATTTCACCCTCCTGAGCTTGTGTTCTCATCTATTCAGTAAAAGCACGATATCACCACCTCAGGGACACAGTGGGGATTGTACCTAATGCACATATAAGTGTAGCAGATTGTGTGGCCTGGGGCTGATCCAGTTCCCTGTAGGATAGTAACTCTGTGCTCCTCAGCCTCATGCTAACACAGCTAATGCATGCCTGTGCCCTTTTTTTGTGTGTGGATGATCAGAATCTTCATGTTTATTCCAATGGCACAAAACTACTATTGACTTCAGAGGTTTGCAAATGGCACTGTTGGCCTGGCTGGATCAGATACACCAGGGAGCCTGTGCAAACAACTGTCCCCTGGTTCCTACCCTAGGATTCCAATTCAGTGGGTCTGAAGTCAGACATGGGAATTTGGGAATTTTTAAAGCCTTCCCAGGAGGTGGCAAGACGCCATTTCTCAGTATAATTAGTGTGTTTGCTTTGTGAACACTCACCAATGGATGCACTTTTCTGTACGAATGTGGCATTACACGTTAATAGACATTTAATGAGCTATTAAATATCAATATCAATGCAAAGCCACATTTGATAGCCACTGGTTTATATCTTTTCCAAGCCACACTTCAAAGTCAAAAGTTCTAAATGTGATTTGTTTTTCACCAATAATGAACTAAATAGTTGAGTGTCTATGCTTGGCCAGCTGAAATGGTTACCTCTTAGGGTTGCAGAAGAATAGATCTTGCAAACACAGAAAGTATCAAGCCCCAACTTTCATTTTTGTAGTTGAGGAAAATATGCCCACATTGCAAACAGCACTGACCGCCCAAGACATTGCCTCAGTCACCTGGCATCTCTCTGCTGATAGAGGGCTTGGCCAGGGCTAACTGCCTGAAAGTAAATGAACAATGAATGCATGCCTTTCAGCCTTTCACGCTCTAACCCATACATTTTACTTCTATTAAAACTTCAAGGAATAAAAAGCCTCAAGAGCAAAGTGCTTCCGGGCTTTTACTCAAGTGCTGTCCTTTACAGAAACCGTGTTTCTGAAATCAGAGTAACACCCCTCATTTGCTCAGCCTTCCATGGAACCTCAAAGACCCAGAATGTGAAAAATGGATCACTAATTGCCCTTGTTTCCATTGCTCCTCAAAGAAAAATTAAAAGCATTAATATGTTGAGTCAAAGATTGCAGATTGTGTATGGAGCGGCACACTTCTATTTTTCTTCTTTTCAAGAGCAGTTAATTTTCTCCTGAGGAACTCTGGCTGCTCACTGTTTTATCCAGCATTGAATGACTGAAAGCAATTGTGTATTTTAAGCTCGGTAAGTATGGTATTTATTTGTAATTTCCTTTAAGAGATGAATCAGTTAAGACTTACACAAAATGTCAATATGTCAAAACACAGGATGTCCAGAGGCAATTGCTATGATTTGACTGGTGGTTTAGTTCCAAATTTGCTACTTTATTTACTTCTTTCAGTTCCGGATGAATAGGGTAAGCTAAGTTCACAATACTGCTGAGACTTTTTTTTTCTTTGATGATGAATAAAAAGTAGAAAGAGGTGCTTTGTCAGTGTCTTAATCAGACATTAAACAGATGAAATACAAATGATCTGACTTCTTACCAGATGAAATACTGGAAATTTTTCAACCACTTGAAATGGTGGGAAAACTAATTTTGTCACTCAGGAAGAACATAGTAAGAAAAATGCACTCTTTGGGTGGGTGGATGGACAATAATAAAGCATACAGACTTTTCTATATATAAATAATATAGAATAACAGCTATTTATATAGCATTTGCATTGTATTATGTATTACAAATCATCCAGAGATGGCAAAGCATATGGGCAGATGCGTATACACATATTATACCTCTGATATAAGGAACTTTAGTATTCTCAGACATTAATATCCATGGGGGTCCCGGAACCAATACTGAATGGACATCAAAGGATGATTATAAATAATTTCAGTTTGATCCTCATATCCACACTTCAAGTTGGAACCGTGCCCATTTCTTAGGTGAGGCAACTAAGGCACAGAAGGTTCCATCACCACTCTGTTAGGTAAGGGCATGAAAGGAGGAATCCAGGACAGAGCTGGAATCGGGGAAAGTTTCTAAAGAGCAGTGAGACGTTCCTTTGTGTCATCACAACTTATTAAATAGTTTGTCACCATCATTAGAAAATCAAATGTTTGAAGGCAAGGATTGTATGTTACTTACATTTTGATACTCAAGACCACAGTAGTGCCTGAAGCACAGAAAAGTGGGGGCTGGCAGTGAGGAGCTGACACATGAGCTCCCTGCACCTAGCCATCCCCTGCCTTCTGCTTGGGTCTGTCTGGCTGGAAGCATTGATGTCCTGCTGGTCCACATGTACAGACTTTAGACAGTGACACCCTGGGGGTGGGTGGGAGTCTCCTCCATCTGACACTCAATCACCTTAGTTGGCTGGAGTACCAACTTAGTTGGTACGTAGTTAGTACTTAGTTGGCCAGACAGTACCCTCCAGCTCTCCTCCTTGGCACATATGCTCAGCCTCTCACCCGTGTTTGTATCTGGTAATGTAGAGGCCTGCTGCTGAAGGAACATCACATCCCGGATTCTTGATTTGGTATTAGCAAGTGACAAGCTCCATTTCACATTGGCTTTGGTCACTTGCTGTGATCCAGATTCTCCAAAACCTCCCAGAATGGTATCTGGGCCACAATCCCAGCTAATGATCATAACCATGAGTGCTTTAGTTCTCTATTTACCATTGTCCCTTGTGACTGCAACTCCTTCCAAAGCAGGGTTTGGTCTATGATTCAGTCTGTTAATGTTACAACTTAACTTCAAGCCTGGCTACCAGCCTCTGCAGAATGACTTGTTAAATAAAACAGAACTTGTTGCACCCTCTCTATTCATGTGCATGCCTTTGTAAGGTTCCAATGCCACGTTGTTGAGATTGCAAGCTCTGATCTGGACGGGCCCTTTCATGGGACTGATTGTGCTGTTTGCCAGGCCTGGCAGTGGGGCTGTGCATGGAAGAACCTGTGAGGAGAAGGGCTGCAGAGACTGGCTGTCTTCCCAATCTCTCATTTCTACAGCACCACGACTTTAATTAAATATCCACCCTACTGACTCAGCAGCAGCTGAGAAGGCCTTGGGCAGAGCCAGGAGCCTGATAAATAGAGTGTAACTAGAGGTAGACACACTTCAGGTCTGCTGCTGAAGCCTATCAGTCCTGTTTTCTCGCCTGCTAGTGTGCTGTGCCAAGGACAGTCCAGTCCCCCTTCCCTGCAGGAGGACTCCCCAGGGGACTGACTGGAGGCAGCCAACCTGTGCTTTCTTAAAGCCTTATGGAAGAGGTGCTTTTCTAGACTCTGCTGGTCTTGGGGGTAAGACATTTACCAAACTTCTATTTTGCAAAGTGGCTTAACTCACCCAGTAAAGTTTTCCTCCTGGTTTTGCATAGCTGTGAGTGGCCACTATCTTTGAGAGCTCTCCAAGGTCCCTGGAGGAAGACAGAAGACAACAACCATCAAAGGGAAGAGACCAGGATTCCCACCCACAGTGCAGAGCAGTGCAAAGGCACAGGCTACAGACACCCCCCCCCCGCCATGTGGGTTTCTGATTCCAGCTCTTCAACTCTTACCAGGGTTCCTGGGCTAATCACCAAACTTTGTCAGCCTTGGTCTTATGTACAAAACAGGAATTTTAGTATCTATTTTATAGAATGAATAGGAGAACTAATAGAGACCAAAAAAATGGCACATTCTAAACCTTTGATTAGAAAAAAAGTATTGTTCTGTTCCCCTTCTTCAAGGAGAGGATTTGAGGTCTTAGTGAGGCTGCCTCAAGCCCTTCTGCTTCAACACCTTTTGTGACTGTTTCCTGTCTGGTGGTAGATGCAATTCTTATTCAACTCATTTTCACCCTTTCTCCTCTCACCTCTTTACCAGGAAGTGATGCTTCACCTCATTGATATTGAACTTGGTCCTGAACTCAATTTGCCAATAGCATGTGAGCAGAGTGACAGTGTGATTGGCCAGAATCTAGGCCTGAAAGGACCCTGCGTATTTCCAATCAACACCCTGGGAGTTTCCTTCCTGTATCAGGAGTCACAGCCCCTCCAGCCTGGGTCCCTAGATGGGATGAGTGGAGGAGATCAATAGTGTGAAACAGAGTTTCCATAAACAACCTGCACACCTATGAGCAAAATTACATGCCCAGCGCTACATGTCCCCAGATTCTGTAGCTATTTGTTGCGCAGCAATAGCTAACTTATCCAGCTTTCTAGGAATAAGTCAGAAAACAGGTCAGAGGTTCCCTCTGTTCTTGGATCTACTTGTCTATCTGAAAATTCTTGTATTCCATATATAATATTCATTCAATGGGAAAAATAACTTCTATCTTTTCAGAAATAACTCTGACTACCCCCTCATTCCTTTTGTCCATGTCTAGCTAGAAAAAAGAGAAAGTGTTGATTAGCAGCTATTTTTTTTCCAATTTTTCCATTTTATACCTGAACCTTTACATTTTATGTTCTCTGACTCTCCCCATCTCTAGCAGCCACAGGGAGAAGGGCTTAGTACTTCAAAATATTATATAGTTGTTGAAAATTTCAATGAACTGAGAAGGATAGAGTGAGCACTAAATAAATCTCTTGATTTAAGAAAACTTCCTTTATGAATGAAACTTATTGAGAATAAGTATTGTCCGATATAAAACCACAGGAAGACTAGTTAAATTTGAAATGTGGGTGAGCAGCATTTTTTTTAGAATAAATATGCCCCAAATATTGCACAGAATATATTTATACTAAAATTATTTATTGTTTGTCTGAAATTAGAAATTAATTGGCAAGACTATATTTTTACTGGTTAAGTCTAACAAGCCTACTACTGTAATCTTGGCATTTGTTGTGTGTTGAGAATAGAGTGGTTACATACCACAGGAAAAGTCTTGACCCTTGTATATTTTGGATAACACGTGCATGTGTTCAATATTTATATACATACATGTGTACAAAACAGGAACATAGATACATATACATATATATCACATCTCCTATCAAATCCTACAATGCAGGAAGTCCAAGTGCCCTGAGCCGCACAGGAAGAAAAAGATACTAGCATATGGGTTGCCCCTCTCTCAGGCCACACCTATAGATTTCTCTCCATGCCAGTTGACAATGGAGAAAAAAAATAGGCCTGTTTTTAAAATCCCTCTGCATGATATTCTGTCCCTTGCCAAATAGACTGATGCAATGTTAGAGATTATTCATGGATGGCCTTGGAAGAAAACAGAGAAGGCAAATTGGCTAAGTGAATAAGATACAGCAGCCAATGCCCTCAGCCATTTTATTTAGAAGGAATTTGACTTGAGAATTTGCCTTTATTCCTGGGCAGTGGTTAATAGTGTGGTCAGATGGTCAGGGACTTGGAAGAAGCAGTACAAAGTACTAGTGACAAAGACTTGGAGATGTATGTGGAACTTCTGGAACAGTCTCAGAATGTAAGGATTCCTGTGTTTTGCATGAGATCCCCCCCAAAAGCAATTCCACCAAAGTAATTCCTACTAATCAGGAGGGAAAGCCTGCCCAGTCTGGGAATATAATTCATTTCTCCTCCCTGACCCTCCCACTGTCCACTCAATGTGCAAGTGCAAGGTGGTAGAAATGAAGACCATACAACGATCCAGCAAAATTCATTTCTCTTGGCCAACATTCATCTGGCTACCCATTTCCAAGTGAGCAGCTTTCTAACGGTGACTAATCTCAAGTCTTTTGCATAGTATCTTGGAGGACCATCTCTGTATGTGGCAGGCTTGATTTCATAGCTCTCTTCCATTATGGACAACTATCAATTACTTTTCAGAAGTATCTAAATTTAGAATTTGTTTTCCTAGTCACACTTCTGCTATTTACCTGCACATGTCATAGTCTATGTGTATATTGCATATTGTGTGTATATGTGTTGAAACACCAGACCTCGAGCCCAACTGACAAACAATACCTTCCTTTGAAGAAATTCAGTCTTGCCAAAGAGAGAAGATGCTCAGAATTATTTTCTACTATATCATTTAGTGACTCTTATGGTCATCTCACAAGGGGTAAAGTTGGGATGCATCTCACATAACTAAATCTATGACCTGCTAGTAAAAGTTTTGCTTTTCTTCCTGCAATTACAGACTGTTAATTTAGAAGTTTTGGAGCATCATTAGAGAATTGCTCCCACCCAGAATTCAACAATGAATCCATGGAATTAGAAGCTAAGGATGCCATCTGGTCACTTTGAGCTCTTCATGCTATTCAACCAACCAGTGAAAAAAAGGTGCTAGGTTTTTGGCTGGGGCATTGAATCCTACCTAGGGAAAATAGTGTTGAACTAAGCAGTAGGTGAGAAGAACTTTAAATGGAACACAGGTGTGCCCTGGGCACCTCTTATTTCAGCCATGCTGAACATGAGATGCTAAGGGGCAGGGACACCTGGGGATCACATTCTTCAGGAACAATAGTTTGAGTCACTTTATTAGGCCAACATCCCTGATCACTTTGGAAACTGGCCAAAGGCCTAAGAAAAAAGAAAAATACAGAGTACCTGTCACAGTTCATGCCTCCCTGATATTTATTTTTATGTAGGTTATATTAATTCAAAAGTTTCAAAATATTAAGGCAGAACCAAGAGAGAACAGGGGAGAAATAGATATCATCCAGAGTTAGATGCGTTAGCTGAAAGATTTGTGATATATCTTTGATTGGGGTACAGGTGGGTGGGGTGTGAATGAGGTTTCAGCAGAAAAGTGTGAATTGCAGTGGCTAGGTGGGAACTTTATTTTGAAAGGTGATTATGTGAAGAAAAGTGGATAAGGATGAGGGGTTTCCAAGCCTTATGTGTACCCTGTGAGACTTGACCAATTTAGGCTTCCCAGCATCCAATACCCTTCCCCCTTAGGCTAATCCCACAAGGGAGAGTCCTTGCCGGCCTTCATTAGGGAAACTGAAATAAGAGACACATTCCTTTCCTCAGATCTCTAGGGACAGGAAGGAGCCCACTCACAAACTGTGCTGGGGCAGTCGTCATCTGTCACCTCAAGCCCCTAATCCTAAAGGAATATGACCAAAAAGGAATAGCTAGTGGTTATCTGCAGTAGATGCAATGGTAGAGCTAAGGCACAGTGGGTGGGCATTTAAGGCCAGCAGTGTCTGCTGCAGTGTCAGCGCCTTTGATTTGGCTTTCAGTACCAATGATCAGGCCATGTTCTCTCTCTTCTGCAACAGACTCTGTTGGCCCTTGGCTGTTTTTTGACTGAGCATTCCAGTTCTCTTGTTGTTCTGTACATTATTAATGCTCCTTCCAGTGGACCTTCCATGAACTTTAGTAGGTTTGATGTTTGTTGCTTACCACTAATATCATTGCATAGAAAAAGTGTTTACACAGTGAGAAAGTCTGCGGTGTAGCCTAGAAGTGGGTGGGGGATGTGTGAAGGTGCTTATCACTGGGGATAAGGTAGGTGGTCAAAGAGGAGTACAAAGCTTTGGATATGAGATGCATGGAAAACTGATGGTGGTAGAAATTTGGCAGAAGCAGAATGTGGTAAAACAGATGCCCAACTCTTCAAGAAATGAGGAGAAGGGATAAATTGGCCATATTGAAGAGAATGAGAAGGGAGCATAGAATAACTTAGCCAAATCCATAAAGTCCCAGAGAAGCAGTGATTTTATACAAGGTAACAAAGTGAAGATGTGGATCAGGTACCAGAGAGCAAGGAAGAGTCAGATAGAAAACCTTGCCCTTGTCATGTGTGGGAGAAATGTTGAGAAGCAGTGCTCTCCTGGCAATCACAGGTTTCAGTTAAGGCTAAGAGCTCAAAAGAATGTGTAGAGAGAAAAGAAAGGTCTAGAACAGTTTGTCCACCATGGAACAGAAATTTAACAGAGAGGGTACCTCTCAGAGGAGAGACCCAGGATGTCAAATCATCTGGGAGGCTGTGCATACAATAATGATTTATATGGGAGAGAGAGAGAGAGAGAGAGAGAGAGAGAGAGAGAGAGAGAGAGGGAGAGGGAGAGAGAGAGAGAGAGAGAGAGAGAGAGAGAGAGAGAGAGAGAGAGAGAGAAAGAGAGAGATCATGTACCAGGGTCCGTTATACCTAAACACCTTAGTCTGTTTATCATTATGATAAGAATATCTTTTGCTCAACTACAGCAGTCACCAACTTCATTAATTTAACAGGATATGGGAGTTTTCTCTAATTTACTATCCAAATTCCAATTTTGTCGGTGGACCCAGTTCTGAATCTCATGGTCTTTCCTTCCATTATGGATCCAGCTAATGGCTGAACTTTGCACTAAATTGCATGTCCTCAGCATCCCTTAATCTGGAACATTTTCACAGCTTTTTTTTTGTCTTGTAAGCATGCCTTTTTAACAATTTCGCTGCAGCACTAGTTGAAGACCAAAATATTAGGAATATATATATATATATATATATATATATATACATATATAACAAAATCACCCATAAGCCCAGACCTCAGTTAGTTAAATTAACCACATTCTACTTCCCTGATATCATTGATGAGCCACTAAATGTCAATTGCATCTGTTTTCTGTCTCTTCCACTCTGTGCTTCTTTTGCCCTTGAGGGCAACCTCACATTGCTCCTCTCCACAATATGTATGTATGTGTTTGCTCAAAAATCTGTGAATGTGCTTCATAAACCACATAGTCCTATGTAAGTCTAAAGTATGTTCAGCTAAACATCCAAGTTTGAAAATGGGATTTTGTTGAAAACCTTTTCCCGCTGCCTCACTGTGCATTTCTCTGGCTGCCTCCTGTTTTTGCTCACTTCTTTCAGATCAGCGACTCCTTCCTCTATGTTCTCAGAGCACTGTAACTGTGCCTTACTGAATCACATTGCTATTATCTGTTTATAGGTCTGTCTCTCTCACCAGCTTGAGAGGTTAGACTATGTCTTATATCCTTTTATCTGCTTAGTACCCCCTAAATCCCTGGTGCAAGAATATGGAAGAAATGCATGTGTGAACTGGTTCGAATCTATCTAAATACACCCCTGAGGGGTGTGATGTTCTACGGGAAATTGCTCAGTCTTGGTTTGCAGGTGAACTATTGAGTTCTCAGCATCTGTGTCACTAGAACACTGCCTCATTGAGGACATCACACCTGCTCTATATTTACAAATTACTAAATCCACTTAAGCTCATGGTCAACATCATGGTATCCAACTAAAAACAAAGTAATTAATAAAACAGAATCACATGTAGGAGGAAAATTCAATCTTGTTGAAATTAAGACAGATGAAAAAACTGGTATAAAATTGGAGCACCAGATGGTATCAATGCATTACACTAATTTTCTATTCACATATTCAATTATAGTTTAAATAAAAACTAATATGGGTAATTTATCTCATGGAGTTTGTATACAACATCTGATTAAAAATTCCCATAATGTCCCATTTACCCGCCAATCTCACACTGCAGAAATACAGTTTCAGCAAGCAGGGCATGATCCTCAGGGCATTCTAGAGGGGATGCTCACTCCCCAGGTGCTATGTGGGAGGTGTCATGGGACTGGAAGTCAGAACTGACTTCTGTTTCCCATGAGTGTGGTAGTCACATGAAATACAGGCTTCCCAGTTAAATTTGAATTTCAGATAAAGAAATGTAGTATGAATTCAGTAGGATTCATCAGGAAAGAGGTGGAAGCCCTTAGACATCAATGCATCCAGGGAGAGTTCTGCCACCTCCCTGCAGTATCTGAGTTCACGTCTCTGTTCAGCACAGCAGCCAGGATATCCCAAAGGAGCCAAGAGAGGTTGGGGTGGAATAGGAAGGCCAGGCCCTTTGACTCTGCCCTTACAGTAGAAACTGACCAGACTAGGCTTTCCTTCTGGGCCGGGTCTAGAGACAAGGCAACACATGGAGAAGATCCTATCCCACCATCTCTAAGACACTATGAAAAAATAAATCTCTGTACCTGCTTTGTGGTGTCAGAAACTTTTTGAAACAGGAAGTGGGAGTGTGTATGTGACAAGAATTTCAAAGTCATAATGGATATATAGCATTAAAATCCAAATGGAAATCATTTAAAAGGACAAGATTTGGTATGACTGTAAGTGACTTCCATTGGATTATCCTCCTGTTGTAGTGGGTGCCCATGATGGTGAAGAATCAGACAGCAAAGTTACAAGCTTATTTGAGATGGGGCAAGAAGCTACTCAGAGCTGTAAATGGGCATGGAACCAAAAGACAGGGATATTGGAGATATTACCTTATAAAACCCAACCTGATGCATGG